>NC_089823.1:68798524-70124774 GCF_035046505.1 Tiliqua scincoides
CAAAAGGGTTCTGTTTTAGGTAAGCCACCTGATGGGGTCACCACGTGGCCACCAGTATTACTCCTGGAGGAGCATCCATATTCAAGATGACCTATGAACATGCATTTAGGAGTATTGTAATGCCAATTGAACTCCTTGGGGTTTACTTCAGCATAAAAATGCCCAGGCTCCAGCTGGGCAGCCACTTTGATTACCTGTTCTTAACATATGCAAATCTACAGGAGTCCTGCTCATAGGATTGTGGCCTCTCAATTGAAGATTGAGGTCTCTCCATTCCAAGTAGTGATGAGGAGCAATTAAGGAATTATTTGGCTCTCTTTTACCAACACAGACTTATGGTCAGCTTTACAGAAAAATAAAATTCTGGCACACAAAAGATAGATGTTAGGGATAGGGTTCCAGTCTGGTATTCCAGGCAGTGGCAGCAATATGCAGGAGATGCCCTTTGGTTCCGTGAGTGCCTGCACATTGCTGTCCCTGCCCAGAATGGCTCTGATGGTGAGTGGGAGGGGCCACCTGCACAGTACACTGTGGTACTGGCAGTACTTACAGTTTTGGCCTCCCCTCTAGCTATACTACTGTTTTCCAGTACTGATGCAGCCATGCCAGTGGGACCAATGGGACATGTGCTGCATCCTGTGGTGGGGGAGCAGTCATGGAGGCCTCCTCAAGGTCAGGTTCATCACCTCAGGGATGCATTGCAACTGCATTGGTACTGGAAAGTTGGTTAGGATTGGGCCCTAAGCCTGAGGGGGAGGGGCCCTTTGCTTTTGTACAGACTCATGGTTGAAGTGGTGCAACTCAAAATACACTTCCACAATCCTAGGATGTGCCTAGGATTGTCCTGTAAATAATTGCCAGTGGGGAACCATAGAAGGGTTGTTGGTTTGAAATAAAGAACGTGTATAGAACCAGTGGAGGGGCTGCTACTTTAAAATAATGAATCTGGATCTTGTTTAGGATTGGGATATTCTACTGTGAGTCTTTTGAAAAATAAACAACAGGCCAGAAACTGAAGGAAACAGAACCTTTGTCTTCACACCCCCATTCCATGGCAGCTTTTTTGTTGTTGTTTAAAGCACTATTGTGTTGAGGATGGAAAGGGAGGCCTTGTGGGTTTTCTCTCAGTTGGTGGTGTGCTGTGTGTCACATGCTGCACAAAATCTGAAACATGTTCTTTCCAGTCTAATGACTGCACAGGAGCATTGACTGTACTAGAGTAGCCGCCAGCCAGCTGATGTTTCCACTAGAACTGCAACCAGTGTGGTTTTCAACACAGCCACCCGTCTTCATTCTGTTTACTCAGAAGCAAGTTCCACTGATTTCAATGGCACTTTACTTCTGTGTCGGTTTGTTTAGGATGGGCAGCCCAAGTATGTGACTTTCCGCAACTGGGAAAGGATCCCAGTTGAAACTTGGCTGCTCTAGCTGGGCGCACTGTGTTCAGGTGCTGGCCTTGCAGGGCTAGAAAGGAGGCTTCTGGCTGGAAGCGCGTATTCAGTACGCATGCAGGCAAGGGGCACGATCCTAACCAGGCCTACTCAGAAGTAAGTCCTATTATGTTCAATGGAACTTACTCCCAGGAAAGTGAGGTAAGGATTGCAGCCAAAGCCAGGCACTGCTCTCCCACCCCAGAGAGCGCTCGCCATACGGGCGCGGAAAATTCGTGGCGCTCCAGCAGGGCCTGCTTGGAGCTCCTGCCCCCGGTGCACGGTGCGCCTGCGAGTCTTGAAGTCGCCCGACTTCCATGCCTTTTGTCTCCCGGCGGGGAAACGAGGCGTGCCCGGGGCCGGAGCCTCTGCGGAAGGCCAAGCCAAGGTGGCCTCGTTTTGTGATTCAGATGTCGACACTCCCATGAAAGCGGCTCCCAGGAAGCGGCGGCCACGGCTTGATTTAAAGCCCACTCCAGCCGGCCATTCAGAGCTCAGGATAGCGCCGGCGTGGTTATTTATAGGCTCTCCCCCCCCCCCCGCTGCGCCCTCCACTGCGAGCAGAGCTCATGAATTTCACCCAGGCGACACCCTTCGGAGGAAGGAGAGCAAAAGGACTGAGTCACGGGCGGGCGGAGGCTGTTCAGGCCCGGGGCCTCCGGCGCGGCCAGGCGGCCTTGATGGATTACGTGCCTCGCTGCCGGCCCGGCCTGCTGCTGCTGCTCTGGGCAGGAGGCGAGGCTGTCTGGAAAAGGGGCCAGCAGCCAGCGCGGAACCACGTGGAGTTCGGCAGAACGCGAGGCCGTGTGAACGCGTCGCCAGCAGGAGCCAGGCAGCAGAGCACAGGCAACCATGCCGATGCCGGGCCTTCTGCTGCGGTGTCTCCAGGAGGCTCAGGCTGCAACCCTATCCACACTTACAAGAGAGTAAACCCCATTGACTATAATGGGCTTACTTCTGAGTAGACAGGCATAGGCTGGAGCTCTCAGCCTCCCTGCAGCGCTTGTTGGCGGCGAGAATCTCCGCCTGGGCCTTCCCTGCTAAGCACCGTCCCAAGCGCCCGTCCACGGCTTGCTGGCTCAGCCTGCTCTCCAGCTCTCTCTTCCCCAGCGCAGCGCACAACGGCCTGACCTCTGGGTCAGCTCCCCGAGGAGGCGAGGGAGGACGAGGAGGCTTGGCCTGGTGGTGGAGTGGAGGGCTTCAGCGGCCGCAGTGCCTTCGGTAGACTCTCCATCGGTGGTTCTGCTTAGCAAAGCACAGCTGGGCCAGGGTGGCAAGAAGGCCTCGTCCGGAGACGTGGGCCAGAAGACGTGAGTGTGTGATCTCGGGGAAGCCTGGCGAGGAGAAAGCAAAAATAAAAAAAGAAAGGACGTTCACAGAGCAACCAAATGAAGAAATAAATCGCTCACTTTGGGGTCCCTGAGTTGCGAGGCTCCATACCGAAACCGGTTAAATAAGAGATAGAGGGCCCAATCCTATCCAATTTTCCAGCACCAGTGCAGCCACAATGCAGCCCCAAGATAAGGGAACAAATGTTCCCATACCTTAAGGAGGCCTCTGTGACTGCTGCCCTACTGCTGCAATGTAGTGCATGCCCCATTGGCACAACTGCACCAGTACTGGAAAATTGGATAGGACTGGGCCCTGAGCCTGCAATTCTATCCACACTTACCTGGGAGTAAGCCCCATTGACTATAGTGGAACTTACTCCCTAGGCAAGCCTAGGCATGTCTACTCAGAAGTAAGCCCCATTATAGTCACTGGGGCTTACTCCCAGGTAAGTGTGTTTAGGATTGCAGCCTGAATGCCCTGAGCCTCTGAAGAAGCTGGTTTTAGCCCAGGAAAGCCCGTGCCTCAAGAGCCACTTCATGGTTTTCCCCTCAACAGACTCACCAGGCCTGCCCCTCTGGAGAAGGCTCGAATGGGCTCAGCAGCCTCCAATCCGATTAGCTGGACTCACCCGCGCCGCTCTAGATTCGCTGGGGTTTCGAGGATTTGCAGCTCGTCTGCGTGGAAGGCCCGATCCTGCTCGTGCAGTGACTCTGGTGCTTTTGAGATTAGGGCCTCCCACTGCAGATACGTGACTTCAGGAAAAACCAACCTTTTATTAGCTGACAATAATAACAATGAACTGAAATACAGATTCAGTGCCCTCGAGTAGGAGGAAGCGAACTTCGAGAAGGAAGCCAAGCGAAAGCAAGACATTTAAACGCACTTGCTCCCCCCCCTTGGGGAGTTGGGGGGGTATCTACAAGAGGCCCTTTTCCCAGCTGCGTGTCTGTGCCTCGCGTGTGCTTAGCCTAATAACTTTTAATGCTTAACCCTCAAATGTCTTTATAAAAAATAGCTTTACAGCGCAACAGGCCAGGTGCCCTTGTGCTCGTTAGGGAAAATTGAAAAAACGTGTGGGGATCGTTTTCGAAGGCATACCTCATAAAGTGGGAACGATCTCCAGTATAGGGTCCGGGTTCCCCTTCCAGTCACCTCGGAGGCAAACCTCTGCCCGAAGCCCTTTGCAGGCTGGCACATCGCTCCTTTGCAACGCGCTCCTCCTCCCTGAAGAGTATTTACTCGGCTGCCTGGGAAATCGATGGCTTTCTGTCACTTGTATCAGCTGTTTGGAAGAGGCCGCAAACCTTGCGTGTCCAGAGTGTCGAGTTACAGACGGTAGATGTTTTGCCCCCTGCTCTGGAAGAGAAAAGCCTTTGCTCTCCCCTCTCATTTTTCCCGATAGATGCAAGAGGAGAGAACAGTCCAGCCACACAGCCCTCTCCCGCCGGAGATCCGCTTCCGAACCCTCGAAGAGATGGTTCCTCTCACATAACTTGGCTTTTTTTTTTTTTTTTCTTTTCCTGTTCCTGTTTCCTGGGGCAGCTTTTAGGGCGCTCCTGCTTTCCATTTTTCAATGCAAGGCATTCATATAATCCGAGAAGGACACTTAGGGGTTTTTGGCACGTGTTGAGTACACAATTTTTAATCGAGGAAAATCTTGCTAGGGACTAGGCTAAAATGTTCTAGCTTGTCTCCCACAGATCTCTCAGTTACAGGGTGAAAGAGAGTGAGGCTAAGTTTGCTGAAGTTCCTCTCCTTTGAAATAGCTTACCCACTGGGATCTCCATTTTTCCTCCTAGGTGCAAACAGCTGACACCCACCTAGGAGTGTTCAGAGACTGGGGCAAAAATCAGAAGCGAGGAGGGAATGCTGATATTCACCGCCCTCCCCCCGCCCCGCAGTAGGGACAATGACATTCCATTCAGTTCCACCGGTTGATGCTGTCTTCCTTAACCTGCTTCCTTCATAAACCGATCTTGGACACTTTAAGCGAAATAGGTTCTGCCCAGTTAAATCAAACACCCCGAAGTCTGTTTAGGATGGTAGCTCTACTTCATAACTGGGGCGGTTTTCTCGGTGACGTGAATAAACTGGCAGGAGTCGGAGACTAAGGGCCCAATCCTATCCAACTTTCCAGCACCAGTGCAGCTGCAGTGCAGCCACAGCGTAAGGGAACAAATGTTCCCATACCTTGAGGAGGCCTCTGTGACTGCTTCCCCACCACAGGAAGCAGCACACGCCTCATTGGCATGGCTGCACCCGCACTGGAAAATTGGATAGGATTTGGCCCTGAGAGTCCAATTCGAGGCATGTCTACTCAGAAGTAAGTCCCATTATACTCAATGGAACTTACTCGCAGGTAAGTGAGGATAGGATTGCAGCCTGACAACGTAACCTACGCGTGAGTGCTCAAAAGTAAGCCCCCAGGCATACGATTGCCGAGCGTAGAGACCAATCCTATGTATGTCTACTCAGAATTAAGTACCATTATAGCCAATGGGGCTTACTCCCAGGTAAGTGTGGCTAGGATTGCTAGCACGGTCGGTGAGAGTGCCACAGTTCTTGGAGGAGGCCTCTGGATGCGCGAGCTCTTTCTCTCACACACAACACGGAGGCTTGCTCCAAGCAGAGCGGGTTAATCCCGGAGCCTGCACCTTAATGCCAGCGGTGGCTGGGACGCCGAAGATCCGTCAAGATGGGCGTCGTGAAGGCGACATTTACCAGCCGGCCTGGCCAGTCAAAAGTAGCGCTACCCAAGTGAGTAGCTACGCCAGATAAGGACCATCCCCGCAATTGAAAGATCAAAAGGCAGGCAGAGAGATCTCCAGCCGGCACGGGGAGAATTGCGGAGCGGAGACTCGGGCCAGCGCTGCTTGCACACACTCGACCCCCCCCCCTCGCGATTCACTCGCCCTGCAAGAAAACCGTGCCTGAGAGTTTCGGAGCCGGTTGCCACGAGCTCACCCCCTTCAGACACGCGGGGAAGGGAAGCACTTTTACCACTCCGCGGCCAAGTGAAATGTTTTCCACTATGACACTGCTGTCGACGCGGAGCGAGGGGGAAGCGGGAAAACCCCACCACGGGCTAAAAATAGCGAGGGCGAGCAAAAGGGGGGGATGTGACTGGAGCCCGGTGGGTGCCCGGGTGATAGAAGGGGGGAGGACGATCTGGTGGGAGTTTCTGGAGGGAAGAGATAAAGGGGCACGGATCGTTTGGAAGGAGGCTCACACGCAGGTTGGGTGGTGGCAGGACACCACGCAGTCATCTTCAAAGCAGGGGGGGGACTTGAGGGGCATTTCCCCCGGGGAAGAGCGCGGGCCGGCTAAGATGGGGAAGTGCAGAGGGGGCCAGTGGAGAAGACGTTCCACTTTGGGCAGGCGGTGCGTGACAATGGAGCGCGTCTGTGTGTGTGGGAAGGAGGGAGAGACGGAGAGAGGGGGAGGGGAACAAAGAAGCAGTCCTTTTGGGGTTCTCAGGGAGACGTAAACAGGGAACGACGGATGGGGGGAAGAAAAAGAAGAGTCTTGAATGTCCCCCCCCGAGGAAGATTGGGGGGGGGAGTGATAAGAGAAACACCGTCACCACCCTCCCGCTTTGGAGGAGGCTAGTTGCAGCTCCGTTTATGCTGTGTGTGTGTGGGGGGGGATTCTTCCCCCTTGAAAAGACTCGCAGTGAGGAGGGCTGAGGAAAGGCAAAGGAGCTGCGATGAGTGACACAGAAAGGTGCTCTTGCGAGCAGAGAAAGAACGGGGGGGGGGGCGGGTAAACAAGCCCAGAGGTGAGGAAGAGTCCGCGCCTGGTGGGGCGAGCGGGGGAGGGCAAGCCAGCCTGCTGAGAACGAGGAGGGAAGGAAGCCCGTGCGGCGGGCGAGGGCACCAGAGTCTGGCTGCGCCTGCTGCTGGGGCTTTGACAGCCTGGCGAAGAGAAGGGAGAGGAGCTTTATGGTAATTGCAGCTCTCCACTGGCCTTCTGGGTAGCGAGCGAGCCGAGAAGGGAGCCTGGAAGGGGGCGGGAGGGAGAGTTTCCTTTCCCACCTCGCCTGGTCAAAAGGAGAGCGGAGGAGTCTCCTCGGGACGCCCTCGGGCAGGGCAGAGCCCAGTGGAGAGGAGCAGAGAGGGCCTGGAGGAGCCCAACCAGCAGGGAGAGGGAGAGGGAGGCCAGCAAACGCGGGAGCGGGATCGGTTCAGAAAAGAAGGCGCAGCGCCTTGGAAGGATCGAAAGGGAAGGACGACGAGCAGCAGCAGCGAGAGCGGATCAGCGGAGGCTGGCTCGGAGGAGAGCGCAGTGGCGGCGGCTTTGCTGCCGCTGCCTCTGCTGGCGGCGGCTCCCTGAGTGCTGAGCCTGCCGGGGGGAGGGGAGAGAGAAGAGGGCGGGGAAGAGGCGGGGGCGGAGGCGAGGCGAGGCGAGGGGGGGCCGCGTGCGGCAGACGGAGCCCGGTCTCCCAGCGGCAAGGTGAGGAAGAGCGGCTTTCCCGGAGGATTAAATCCCCCGAGCCAGCCAGGCAGGCAGGCAGCCACCCACACGGGCGCTCGCGCACTGTCGCCGCCGCCGCCGCACGGATTGAGGGGAACCGGAGCATGTAGGGGCCGCTGCCCGGAGCCGTCGAGCCCAGCCCGGAGCGACGACAGCAAGCAACATGGCGCTGTCCAAGCGGAGCTGGGGTGCAGCCGGAGGGAGCCCGGCGGGGTGCTGCTGAAGCCCAACCAGGGACACGGGGGCAGGAGCTGCCTGGGCTCCCTCTCCGCCCACGCGGCCCCACCAGCCCAGACCGCATCGCCGCCGCCGGGGCAGCTCGGGCTTCTGGTCCGGACGCCGAGAGCGCAAACTTTTCTCGCCCTCCTCGAAGATCGTCGGGGCTTGCCTGGAGGGGACTCGGGACAGCCGCGCCGGAGCGCAGAGGAAGGAAGGTCAGTCCCCTCCCTTCTCCCGTGGAAGGGCTACGCTGGGCAGGGGTGGGCAGGGAGGGGGAGGCGTGCGCGTCGTCGAAGGTCTTGGAAGGCTGCCGGACTGCTTGTTGCGGGACTCTCACCGGGAGACACACCTCTGCTGCCCCAGATCCGGCTGGGGGGAGGGCGAGTGCGTGAGTGTGGGCGCTGGTGCCCTGGTCCTGGCTCGCCTCTCCCCGCTCGGGATTGCTGCTAGGGTGGATTTCAACTTGCAACCAGGAGGGCGGACTGGGGGAGGCGAGGGAGAGGTTCGTGAGCACGACGGTCACCGCCTGTTTGGCTGTGCGGGGGGGGGGGCTCCCAGCGCGGGTGGGTGACTCGGGCTGGTTGGAAGTTCGGAGGGTTTGTGAAGCCGGAGGTGGAGGGGAGCGGGCGGGCGAGGGGGGGCGAGCCGAGGAAAGGTGAAGCTGCGGTTCGCGCTCCGTCTGCTCCAGCAGGAAGGGAGGAGGGAAGAAGAGTTCCCGGCGTCTCGCTCGCTTTTATCTTTCCGATTTGGAAGGGCTATAAAAGCCCCACCTCTGGCAGCCGCCACCTCTGGGCTCCCAAGGGGAAGGGGGAGAGTGGGTGGAGGGGAGCAGCGCACTGCTGCCTGGGGAAGGGAGAGGACAGCAGGCAAGTGCCGCTTGGCTCGCCCTCTTGGCCCACCGAGCAGCGGAGTGAAGATCGGGGCGAGCCACAGCACACGACCGAGGTCGGGGCGGCGTTGGGTGCATGTCTTTCTTCCAAAGCGCTCTTGGCGAGAGACTGCGGAGGGTGTTTTTTTCTCGCCTGTTGTTTTCGAGGCCGCTGGCGGTGGTGGGGAATAGTGGGGTTGGAGTGGGGGGGGATGGCAAGAAGGGGGAGAGGCGTCGCTCTGGGGCTGGGGGCTCCACCCGAAAGACTTTGGGCGGCGAGTTGTGGGATCCGACGTGCGCTGAACTCCTAGGGAGGTGGCGAACTCGCTTCCCGAGGCCGGATGGCGGGGGGACGGGGGACGGGACGGACAGGCAGCGGCGGGGCTGTTGCTCAAAACCCTCGCCAACTCCGGGGCTGTTGACGCGCAGCATCCGATACACACGGCTGGAGAAGCGAGTCTGGGGGCGATCTCTCCTTGGATTAGCCTTTCCATTCCTACCTTGCCGGTAGCATCTCAGAGTCGCCGACGGGCGGGGGTGGGGAGAGCAGAGACGAGCAGAGAAGATCTCCCCCCGTATACCCCCCAAAACTGTGACCAACATGCGTGCGTGTGTTTGAATGGCCCTCGCCTGGGAACTCGCTTCCGCATTAATGTGGCCGAGCGATCCAGACCTCGTTTCTCCGTCTACTTCGAGGAAGCCCGCGGCTCCGCATTTGTGTTGATCCGGAAAGGACACCAGGCGAGAAGGGCGGTCTGCGCCCGGTCTGGTGGTGCAGGCTGGGTCTGTCAGGCTTTGCTAAACTTTTCCATGATCGCGGCTCTCTCCCTCCCGCCGTGAAGCAGGCCTGGAGCAAAGGGTGCCTGCCTTCCATGGGCCCCACCAAGACAATCTGCCAACAAAGATAAGGAACGAGACTTCTCCCCTCCCCCATGAGGTGGGGTGAAGTGCAGCGCCCTGGAGGAGGCTTACTGGGGCTCTGGAAAGAGAAGGGGGGGCTGCAGCCAGCACAGCTCAGTGGATCGCCTCCCCCCCCCCCGCATTTGCATTCCCTTAATCTCGGAGTCCCGCGGCTGACTGCTGTTTCCAGTTTAGCTTGCCTTCCCCCCCCCCCCCCCGCGTGTGTCTCCGTTCCGTCTCCGAAATCTTGGCGCCGGCAGACTTGCCCTGGGATGCGGTGCCATCACAATCGGGCTCCTTGGTTAAAAACATGACTCGCTTACTTGGTAGTAACTTAATTGAGGCCAGTGGGACTGTTCTGGAGTAAAGCAGGCCAGGAGGGCTGTACTCAATTAGGGTCTCTCTCTCCCCCCCCCCCCACAAGCGTTGTGGGGTCTGTGCGTTCAAGTAGAAGCTGGTGGGTCTCGTCTTTCTGTGCACAAGGCCATCCTAATTGCTTTGTAGGGGATTATCAAGCCGGACTTTAATATTTTCCTCTCCCTCCCTCCCTCCCTCCCTCCCTCTTCCTCGTGGTTGAGATTCCAGTTGATCCTCCGAAGAGCCCTTTGAATGGCTGTCACAAATAGGTGACCGGGAGTTAATTAGGAAGCGTCCTCGGGTTCGATGAGCGACGCAACCCACTGGCCGTTCCCCAGTGGGCCCTCCGTCTCTTCTCGCAGCGACGCCTCCTTCTGCCCAGGCGGGGTCAGTTGCAGTCAGTGGGCTTCTGGCCAGGGGGACGGAGTGGCTCGACGGGGGAGCCCCTCTCAGGACCTAATTAAGTTCTTGGGTGTCTGGAGAGGCTGGAGCCTGGCCTCCCTTCCCCCCTTTCTGCGAGGGGCCGAGGCCTTCTTCGTTCAGTGCAGCTGAGGAACATGAAACGTGTGGTGCGTCTTTGGCGTGCGTTAAAAAGGGGCAGACAAAATCCCATTTGTCAGGCATGAAGGTGGGCTGTTTGGGGGGGGCGGGCTCTCAAAACCCCATGGCGGCTGGCAGGGCGGACAGTGCCTCTTTATTCCCCGTGTCATCTCGAAGGTAAGGTAGGGCGACCGAGGGAGAAGGGAAGGGGCTTTCTTTCCCCGAGTATTGTTCGCCCGCCTATGATAGATCGGTCTAGACAGCCGTTCAGGCTCCCTGCGAGCGAGAGAACCGGAGCCTGAAAGAGAGAGTGCGGGGAGACGCCGAGGAAAAGGTCACCGCCAGTTTCGGTGCCTGCGACTGCCTGCTGTTAACCCTTCGAGGGGCAGGCGCGGAGGCAGGGGACCCTGCTGACCGCTGGCACCCAGGCCTCCCGGAGGAGGTTCCTCGCCGCTCCGGACCGCGGAGAGCATTCCCTTCCCACCCCCGCGAGCGAATGCCAGATTCTCCGTTCCCAGAAGTTTCCTCTTCTTTGGGAACTCCGCTGAGCGCGCTTAACCCCGTGTCCTGTTGGTGCACAGCCAGCCAGCGCAGAGAAGCACAAGGCGAGCCGGGGAGGGGAGGGAGGGACTGCGCGCAAGGACAAAGCCAGCGCGGAGATTTCGGAGTCACCCAGGCCAAAGACCTCGGGACGAACGGCCTTCGGAGCCCAGCCCCAGCCCAGCTCTTCCGAAAGAGTGGGAGGGGTGCTTGGCCTGGGCCAGGGAGAAACAGAGGCTGACGGGGGGCGGGAGTGGGCGAGCCTCGGCTGAACTGCTCTCGTGCTGCACCCTGGGGAACAGCCAGGCTGATTCGCCCCACTGGCGTCTGGATGGCACCTTAGACGTGACAGAAGCCCTCGAGGGCGAGCCCAGGCTCTGGTGTGCGGGCGGGCCTCTTTCCCCTTTCTTTGATAAGAGGCTGGCTTGGTGGTGGAGGGAAGGGAAGGGAAGAGCCAAGCCATCCTCCTGCCCGGGGAGCCTCTGGGGCCTGGGGTCAGACGACCCTCCTCACCCTCGAGGAAAGCTGATTTGCGCGGCTTTGCCCGCAGCGCAGCTCCGCTCAGCTCTCGCCTCTTTGTCTGGAGCTCCTGGCGCTCCAGCCCCCGCTGGAAAGGTTCCCGACGAGGAGTCCACGCAGAGCCAGGCAGGCAGCTCGGCAGTTCTTTGCACGTCACATCTAAATACATCGGTAATTAGATGGAAGCCCCGCCGGAAATGATAGATTGGCTGCATAGCTAATAGGGACGAGGACAAATAAAGCCTCCAGCGTCTCTTCTCGGCTCCCCTCCCCTCCCTCCCCTTGGATAAGTGGGCCCCTGGAAATCAAGCCCAAAGATCTGGAGTGAGAACTGAAATTACATGTCGTCCGTTTTAGGGCTGTAATCAACCACGCAGATGAGAGTCTCGGTTGCTCCCCTGCTGCAAGCAGTTCTTGAACGTGTTTGCTGCATGATTGTGGGAGGAGGGAACTCGGTCTTTTCAAAACCCTCTGGGTGTCTGCTGGCTAAATATATACACCCAGGAGATGGGGGGGAGGGGAGAGAATTTGATCATCTAATCAAGCCTCAGTACCTGCTGTTATATTTGGCAAACTTGCACTTAAGCGGGTTAAGCGCCTTTACCTACTCCAACGGGTGCCCGAAGGTACAGTGCAATCCTATGCCTTACTTGGAAGTAAGCCCCACTGTCAAATGGGGTGTACTCACTAGTAAGTGTGCTTACACTTGCAGCCTGTAGTGCATGATAGCCTTGGAAGCCCTTGCTGAGGATGCAACCCCCTAAGCACACTTATTGGGGAGCAAGGGTTATTGAAAGCGGTGGGATTTACTTCCGACTACACACTTTTTCTTGCTCCTTGGGGGCCCCCAATCCTATCCAATTTTCCAGTGCCCATGCAGCCATAACACAGCCTTGAGGTAAGGGTATGAATGTCCCCCTATCTTGAGGAGGCTGCCATGACTTTCCCCCAACACAGGATGCAGCACCCACCCCATTGGCATGGCAGTATCACCACTGGAAAGCTGGATAGATTTGGGACCTGAGTTTTGTAAACAGTGGTACATAAGAACAGCCCCACTGGATCAGGCCATAGCCCATCTAGTCCAGCTTCCTGTATCTCACAGTGGCTTGTAACCCATAATGGATTTTTCCTCCAGAAACTTGTCCAATCCCCTTTTAAAGGCATCCAGGCCAGATGCGTCACCACATCCTGTGGCAAGGAGTTCCACAGACCAACCACACGCTGAGTAAAGAAATATTTCCTTTTGTCTGTCCTAACTCTCCCAACACTCAATTTTAGTGGATGTCCCCTGGTTCTGGAGTTATGTGAGAGTGTAAAGAGCATCTCTCTATCCACTCTGTCCATCCCCTGCATAATTTTGTATATCTCAGATGCCTCAATTTCCATAGAGGTCTGAATCCTAAACCAACAATAAGGAAGAGATCCATAAGAGAGGGCAACAGGGAAGGGAGACATGTGGAAGTAAACACTTCTGAGTAGTGCCTATTTTGGGCCTCCTACAGCACCAGGATCCTATGGATCATTTTAAAAGAAGAAAATGGAGCCTATTGATTTCAGGAGAAATTTCAGAGGAGCTGAACAATGGCTCTTACATGTCGCATCCAGGTGCTGCAGGCATCGGGAGGCAGCTCTGCTTGGCAAGGAGCACCCCTTCTCTCTCACTCCATACCCTCTCCCTCTGTTCATTTCTGGACTTGAACAGTGCCTGACATGCACTAATTCTAAATGAATCCGAATTGGCATGGTAGTAATTTGCAGAGCAGTCATCTTGGTTTTATGGGATATGGACTGTTTTGAATCCTTCTGCATTTCTCTCCCTTATTTTGGGGATCTTTGATGAACTGTCCTTGTTGCAATTGCCGTAGGGCAATTTACTCTCTATTTTATAAACTGCAGAGTTAAAAAGGAAGCTCTGCCTGGACATTATCATGCATGCCACCTCCTCCAGATGATTTTGGAGGGTTTGCTTAACATCAAGAAGCTGTGGGTGGGCAGACACAATAGGTTTTTTAAGTAAATCAGCAAACACCTGTTATCTGTTTGTGACTGCATTCCTATCCCTGCTTACTTCCACCACTAAACACAGTGGACATACTTCTGAATAAACATGCATAGGATTGTTTCATCAGTGATTCCAAAGACATCAACTGCCAGTACAAGCAAAACAAGGCCTGTGCTAGTTTACTAATTCCAGAGTCAGGGTGGTGTCTGGGCTGGATTCTGATGTGGTCATGGGAAGTTCACATTCAACTTCCCACTCAGTGATGAACTCTTAAGGTGGCCCTGAGCAAGTCTCAGTCTAACCTGACTCAAGGACTGTGATGAGAATAAAGCAAGAGAAACCCATTTTCCATTGTTAGCTCTTTAGAGGAAGGGTGAAGTACAAAGGTGGTGAACTACCCTTTACAGTAAACAGGGTAAACGAAACTGCAGGGTACACTGTATGATATTTAACATCTGTATAACGCTTAGGGACTTTTAGAGAGAGTATCAGTCATCTTTTTACTTTTACACCCACAATAATCTTTAAAGCAACCCTGTGGTATTGTCCTCACAATACCTATGGAGGCTAGAGTGGTTTGCCCAAGGTCATCTAGTGAATTCCAAGGTGAGCTGAGACTTAAACTGGAGATTTTACATCCCACAGTCTTTGTGGGATCCCACAATCCCACTAGTGACTCCACTACAACAGCTCTCCACTGGAAGCAGTGGCATAGCCAGAGTGGGTGCAAAGCACTAAGTTTTGCAGGGAGCCTCACCACAGCGTGCAAGGGGCCCCTTCCCCTCCTCTTCAGAGCCATTCCAGGCTGGGGAGCAAATGCCTACACCTGGAATGGCTCCGAAGGGGTGGGCCCCTTGCATGCTGTGGTGAGTCTCCCTGCAAAACTTAGTACTCCCTCCAGCTATACCATTGACTGGAAGTTAGTAGTCAGTAACTATTTTAATGCTGGGAGCCTCAAAAGCCTGGGACCAAACTATTTAACCTTAACTAAGTGTGAAGCATGTGCTTGGCCACCAGGGATCAGGCCCATTTCTGGGCTGCACTGGTAGAGGGGATTCTGTGGAAGCAACTGTTCTCCTGTGGCCGCTGCTCGCTCCTTTTCTACCCCGGGCCATGCTCCTGTTAGCCGTCCATTTCCAGGCTGGCCCCACAAACTGCAGTGCTCACGATCAGCACCGGAGCCTCTGGCGCGTTGGCAGGCTGGGCTTGATTGTTAAAAATAAGCGCTAGTGGAGGAGGTGGCCTCGGAAAGGAGGAGGGGGCTCTCTTCCTCCTCTTTTCGCAGCAATCTAGCCACTTACATAGATCAAGCAGATTCTTTCCGGAGAGCCAGGCTAACCTCATTTTACTTCAGCAGAAAGGTGTGGGCGAGAGAGAGAGAGAGAGAGAGAGAGAGAGAGAGAGAGAGAGAGAGCGCAAAACAAAAAGAACGAGATTCCCTCCCTGGCTCTGAGTGAGGAGCGGAGGCCTCATTTGCAGACAGGGGGAGTTCCCAGATCGCGAGCAGCGCTGGCTGCGTTTAATCCTGGTGTCCTCTCCCCAAGCAAGGCTGATAAGCGAGAATTACGCCGAATCGACCTCTCTTTTCCTCAGCCCTGTTCAGCTGTCGAGCCCTGAACCTTTAGCAAGCCGCTGGGGCGATCTTTCCAGGCAGAAGTTAATGAATGTTTCACAAGAGTTCCTCTGGCATGTACTGTGCTTCTCTTAATGGATGAGCAGACTTACAGGCAGAAAGCGAGGAGGCCACCAACTCACACTCCCCCCCCCACCTCCCTGTAGAAAATTACCTACTTCTTTTGGAGGACCTTCATTTTCTTATATGCTGTTGAACCAAACCACTTTCAGCCTATGCTTTCTTAGCATCAAAAAAAACAACCCCCCCCCCAAAAACACCTCTCTTCACTGAGACAAGTCTGCAGAAAGTTCTTTACTTACATATGTGTGTAATATTTTGGAAAGCCATATTTTGGAAAGCCACGGTAATACGGTGATAGCCACACAGGGCAACTTGTTCCTTGATTCTTCCACTTAGAGAGTTATTTAAATATAGACTCCGTCCATTATATCCTATGCAGTCCTGTGTGGGGAAAAGTATAAGGAAGCCTGCATGGGAGAAGATCTTTGACAGCATGAAATATAATTTCGTGATCTGCAAGACACTTTCCAGTATAATCTCATTACGCACCACAGGCTCCCGGTGTTATTTTGTGGGAGGCGGACAATGATCAATTTACATTGACCTGGGGCTGGGCGAGCTTTTAGATCGTAATTGCCATATTGATTTGCATGCAAAAAAAAGTAGAAGAAGAAGAAAAGGGAGACCTTCTAAAATTAAACACCGGAAGCTACATTAAACTAAATTTAATATCTAGGTACAAGCAGAAAAGACCCACTAAACTCTGGGCTGCTAGACGTCTATTTTTAGAGCTGTGAAACATGGAGAAGGAGGTAGATGGCTTCTGCCGCTTTGAACATTGGCCTATAAGCTCCAGAAAGTGGGACTTGAAATCCTGAATGATTGCACGATGGCCGTGCAAGTCTTTTAAAGAGTTGCTATCCCTTAGGGAATTGCAGTCATCTCCACTTGCATATATATATATATATATAAGGTCAAAGAAAAATATTGGATGGAAAGCACTCTGTTTTCCTGATGGCAAGGACAAGGTTTTAATTTGATAAGGCAATTAAAGAAGAAAATACAGAATCTAGCAGCCGCCGCCGCCGCCGCTTCCCTGGAAACTGGCTGTACAGAGAGTTGAGTGTAGTCAGTGGACCGTTAGGAAAGGGGGTGGGTTACTGTTCCGCTCTGTAGCACATCTCCTTAGAGGAAAGCATTCCATGCACTTTGTATTGCCTTAATTTAGTAGCAGCAGGAGAGTTGGGGCAAGAAACCCACTTCCTTCCAAATTGTGCTCTGTCAATCTCTACGACTCGCATGCAAAGGAAGACCCTGCAAGAGGGTTGATCTTTGTCCCGGGGGAACTTTCCTGTTTCACAAATGTTTCCCTCACAGCAGATTATTCTATTCGTGTTTATTGCATGGGTTTTATCTCCAAAGTGTGCAAAGGACTGCAGTCCTTACGTGTTACTGTGAGTTTAAAGATGCAATTCTGCACACACTAGTCTAGGCGCAAGCTGTATTGAACACAGCAGGACAGGCTTCTGTGTCAACATACAAAGGATTGAGCTGCATGTATGCTTCTGTTTGTCAAAACCTTACAAGTAAAATGCTGGCAACTTCTAACACCCTGATCATAAATATGCAACTTGGAAACGAGACCCACAAAGCACTTCTTCCCAAGCTCCATTTTTGTCCCTTGTTGTTTTTCAAATTAACAATACTGTACTCAGCAGTTTACCAGAAAAAAGTCCCCAGTGTTCAATTGGGCCTGCTCCCAAATATGTGTTGCAGTTTAGTTGAATAAAATGCATAGACAGGTAGATGGTCAGAATTCTGCAAAAGGCCCACTTAAGTACTTTTATTTCAGGAGGGAAAGAATTGTCTCTGTAATGTTCTATGTAGCAGGTCTGGCATGTGGAAACAAAATCACTTGTCCACTTTGAAATAAAATTACTGTTGAACTCAATGGTACTCATTCATGAGTGACTGTCATTAAGACTGGTTCCTCTTAAAGGCCAAGAAAAGCAAACTGGTAGCATTTGGCCTACCTTCACTTTGTGCCTATTTTGGTTTGGGGTTAGAAATAAGCCAGTGTTGTCTCTTTTTGTACTGCAAGGTTGTGCTTTCCATCCAAGGGCATGCAGTGTAGGGGTGGCAGGTGAGGCAGAACAACCTCACCAGAGTCCTTTGAAATGCACCACTGCTGCTGCTGCTGCCACTGCTGCTGCAAGCACTCACAATCCATATGCTCAGAGTCCTTGTGCACTCACAGCTGTGATGGTGGCACTTTTCGAATGATTCCATTGGGGCAGTTTTGCCTCACCTGCTATCCCCACACCACACAACCCTGTTTCCATCAAGGAAAGAAACTGCAGTTTTAGATGGAGACAATCTTGTTTTGCTTTTACAAAAAGACTTTGGTGATATTATTAAATGCAGGAGAGTGGCAGGGTGAGGAAACAAACCTATTCCCCTAGAAGTAGATTATCTTCACATCCTAAGCATCTTGCTTTCAAAGTAAGTTCCATTATTAAAGTCCTAGGGCAGGGGTCGGCAACCTTAAACACTCGAAGAGCCATTTGGACCTGTTTTCTGGAGAAAAGAAAACCTCCGGAGCCACAAAACCATTTTGACATCTAAAATGAAGATTATACTGCATATACAGTTTTTTTTACCTTAATGCTATGTATAAAAAAACTTTTTAAGAGTTTTAAAATATTAATGAAAAAATATTAAATACCTGACAAACTGTTAATGAAGAAATTTCCATATTGCTGTTTGATTGGCATCCTCACTTGCACTTGCATGTCCAGTAGCCTCCCACCCCAGTATTCCCGTCAATTATCCAGACACCCATGGGTGCATGTGTGATGGGGTCAGGGCTGCTTGGGTCAGGGTTGCATGGAAGAGGGGGTCAGGGCTGCTTGTGGGAAGGTAGGTCAGGGCTGCATGGGGTTCAGGGCTGCATGGAGGTCAGGCCTGCTTGTGGGAAGGGGGGTCAGGGTTGCATGGGGGTCAGGGCTGCTTGTGGGAAGGGGGGTCAGGGTTGCATGGGGGTCAGGGCTGCTTGTGGGAAGGGGAGTCAGGGTTGCATGGGAGAGGGGGTCAGGGCTGCTTGTGGAAAGGGGCGTCAGGGCTGCATAGGGGTCAGGGCTACACACAGGAAGGGTGGTCAGGGTGTTAAAACCCCGTTTGTTTACACGCCCTCCCCACACGGGCAGGTGGCTGGCGCTGCGGCTTGGGCGGGAGGGGACGCGCAGTGGCGGGGGGGCTCACCATCGGGGGTGGTGGGGGCTCTTTGGGCAGGAGCTGCTCTGGCGCCCTCCTCTTCATCCCGCCAGTGCTGTCCCTCTCTGATCTGGCCTCACCTGTGTTGAGGCTGGAAGCTCAGCACTTTGCGACCCACCGGGAGAGCTGAGCCCAAGAGAGGAGGAGCCTCCAGGTGCAGGAGCAGTCTATATCAATCCCGCCTGCCCGCCCGCCCGCCGGCCAGCTCGGCCTGGGAGGGGAGCGCGCAGGGTGGGCAGCTGGGCTGTTTCTCCTGCCCCCATCAGCGCGGCTGCATGTGCGGGCATGCCGGCCGTTAGTGCCCTCGCATACATTCGTCGACGCAGCCGTAGGAGGTTTCGGAGCTGCGCGTGCGCTCGCTCAGGCTGGTGAGCGGCGGCTGCATTGCGGGAGACTCCCGATGGCCGCATCTGGCTCGCCCCTTCAGCCTCAGCACCCATGAGGAGTGACCCCCTTTCCCCCCGGGATGGGTTGGCCCCGCATGGAGCTGCAGCAGATGGCTGAAAGAGCCACATGTGGCTCCGGAGCCGCGGGTTGCCGACCCCAGTCCTAGGGGTTTGCTTTCAAGCGGATGTGCTTAGGGTAGGGATAGCGGTGAACTGCCCAACCATCAGGGATCCTTAGCTATGCAGGCTGGCACCATGTGACCCATAGACATAGAAATTGACTTCTTTACCCAGATTATAAGATAGAAATTTAGGGGGGCCTGCAGTGGACTTGTTTGATGCATTATTACAGTTCTGGTTGGTCTGGTATCCTTTCTAATGCGTGTATATAAATTAGAGCTTCCACAGTTTGTAACAACTCTGTAAGAAGAGCCTTCCTAGTTCAGACTGAGTGTCCATTTAGTGTATAATTCTTTTCGAAACAGTGGTCAGCCACATGTTTCCATTTAGCTTTCATGGCAAATGGCCATTGCTAGACCTCTCCTCTATAACTTGTTTATCCCTTTTAAAAAGAAATGGAGGCCAGTTGATATCACCACATCCTTTGTCAGTGAATTCCATAAGTTAACTGTGTGTGGTGTTAAAATAGTACTTCCTGTAGCTATATATTGGCAACCTTCAGTCTCGAAAGACTATGGTATCGCGCTCTGAAAGGTGGTTCTGGCACAGCGTCTAGTGTGGCTGAAAAGGCCAATCCGGGAGTGACAATCCCTTCCACACCCGGAGCAAGTGCAGTCTGTCCCTGGTCTGTCTCCCTGGCTATGGGCCTTCCTTCTTTGCCTCTTAGCCTCAGACTGTTGGCAAAGTGTCTCTTCAAACTGGGAAAGGCCATGCTGCACAGCCTGCCTCCAAGCGGGCCGCTCAGAGGCCAGGGTTTCCCACTTGTTGAGGTCCATCCCTAAGGCCTTCAGATCCCTCTTGCAGATGTCCTTGTATCGCAGCTGTGGTCTACCTGTAGGGCGCTTTCCTTGCACGAGTTCTCCATAGAGGAGATCCTTTGGGATCCGGCCATCATCCATTCTCACGACATGACCAAGCCAACGCAGGCGTCTCTGTTTCAGCAGTGAATACATGCTAGGAATTCCAGCACGTTCCAGGACTGTGTTGTTTGGAACTTTGTCCTGCCAGGTGATGCCGAGGATGCGTCGGAGGCAGCGCATGTGGAAAGTGTTCAGTTTCCTCTCCTGTTGTGAGCGAAGAGTCCATGACTCGCTGCAGTACAGAAGTGTACTCAGGACGCAAGCTCTGTAGACCTGGATCTTGGTATGTTCCGTCAGCTTCTTGTTGGACCAGACTCTCTTTGTGAGTCTGGAAAACATGGTAGCTGCTTTACCGATGCGCTTGTTTAGCTCGGTATCGAGAGAAAGTGTCGGAGATCGTTGAGCCAAGGTACACAAAGTCATGGACAACCTCCAGTTCATGTTCAGAGATTGTAATGCAGGGAGGTGAGTCCACATCCTGAACCATGACCTGTGTTTTCTTTAGGCTGATTGTCAGTCCAAAATCTTGCCAGGCCTTGCTAAAACGATCCATGAGCTGCTGGAGATCTTTGGCAGAGTGGGTAGTGACAGCTGCATCGTCGGCAAAGAGGAAGTCACGCAGACATTTCAGCTGGACTTTGGATTTTGCTCTCAGTCTGGAGAGGTTGAAGAGCTTTCCGTCTGATCCGGTCCGGAGATAGATGCCTTCTGTTGCAGTTCCAAAGGCCTGCTTCAGCAGGACAGCGAAGAAAATCCCAAACAAGGTTGGTGCAAGAACACAGCCCTGCTTCACTCCGCTTCGGATGTCAAAAGGGTCTGATGTGGAGCCATCGAAGACAACAGTGCCCTTCATGTCCTTGTGGAAAGATCTGATGATGCTGAGGAGCCTGGGTGGACATCCAATCTTGGGGAGAATCTTGAAGAGGCCGTCTCTGCTGACCAGGTCGAAAGCCTTTGTGAGATCTATGAAGGCTATAAAGAGTGGCTGTCGTTGTTCCCTGCATTTCTCCTGCAGTTGTCTAAGGGAGAATACCATATCAGTGGTGGACCTGTTGGCTCGGAATCCACACTGCGATTCTGGATAGACGCTCTCTGCAAGTACCTGGAGCCTCTTTAGTACAACTCCTGTAGCTATTCCTGTAGCTATCTACTGGAGATCAATGTACTTATCTTGAGTTCTAGTATTATGAGAGGGAGGAAAATCTCTCAGTCATAGTGTGTTAAATCTCCAATGTCTCTCCAATGTCTCATCCCTGCCAGGGCTGGCCCACGACCTGCTGAGGCAGCTTGCCAAATGCTGCTCCCTTTACCCAATAATGTGCCAGCCTCTGCTCTTCCCACTCTCCAGTGTTCTAGCTCAGCACTCTTCTCTCTATATTTCCTATTCCTCTCTCATACCCTCTTCTCTTTTCAATACAGGAAGGAGCATGGAAGCAAATGGATGTAAAAAAAATTCTCCCCCACCAATCCCTGAGGTGACAGATTCAGATGGCCTCATAAATGGGCCATCCCCCCAAACTAAAATATCCCAAATGCTTTCGGCACCAGTCCTATCCAATTTGCTGGTACAGCTGTGCCAATGCAGTGTGCGTTGTATCCTGTGGTGGGCAGGCAGTCAAAGAGGCCTCCTCAAGTTATGGAAACATTTGTTCCCTTACCTTTGGGCTGCATTGTGGCTACACTGGTGCTGGAACATTGGATAGGATTGGAACATAGGATTGGGCCCTTAGCCTTTTCTCTTAAGGAAGTTCAGAGAAGCTCCAATTCTCTGATCATTTTAGTTATTTTCTGTGCTTTTTTTCCCCCAGTGCTGTGATGTCCTTTTGAAATAAGGGACCCAAAACTGTACAGAGTATTCTACACTGTTGTGGCCACACCATTATTTTATACTAAGGCATCAAGATACTATTTTATTGTGAATAATAAATCAACACTGATTTTGCTTTTAAACTGCTTGGGCACATCAAGTTGACATTTTTATTGAACTGTCCACCATGATCCCAAGATCTCCATCTTGATTAGTCACCACCAGTTCAGACCCATTGGGCTGTATATTGTTAGAATTTTTAGCCCTAATGTTTATCACTTTGCACTTATTTTCAGTGATTTTCAGATGCCATTTTGTTGCCCTTTCATCTAGCTTGGAGATGTTCTTCTGGTGTTTTTCAGTCTGCTTAAAATTTCATCCCCTGAAGTAATTTGGTGTCACCAGCAAACTTGGCTGTCTCCGTGCTGACTCTAGATCACTTATGAATAAGTAGCACTGCCCTGATAGAGATCCTTGGGGATATGTCCTACTGCTTGCTTCACTCTCTCTTGAAAAAAAAAAAAATATTTTAATTGTGCCCTCTATATCCTTTTTTTAATTAGTTGCTGAACCATGAATAGGTTCATACTCTTATTCTATGAATCTTTGGTTTACTGAGGAGCCTTTAGGGGACTTTGCCAAAATTTTTAGAAAAGTCCAAAAATGTCTATCCAATTATCCCTGTCTCAAAGAACTCATTCAAAGTTTGGTGAGGCAGGCTTTCTCTCTGCCAAGGCCATGCTGAATTGTCATCAGCAAAGCTTGTTCTTCTGTTCTGTCTTTAACAATTCTAGGTTTAATAATGCTTTCAGCCAACTAACCTGTTACCAAAAAGAGCTGCTTTGTTTAGGGGGAAATTATTACACTGCCCTTATTGGAAACTTCAGGACCATAGGCTGGATAACAAAACAGCGTAATGCAGAGAAATACCCTTTTAGCTTAAGGAGGAGACTGGGAGAGAGATAACTTTTAATAAAAGATTATATTTTTATTACAAAAGCACACAGGAAAACATAATGCACATGGAAAAATAAGTATATGTTTCTAGTACTTGTATCTAGTGTACCTAACTTATGGTGGTTGCATGTGAGCAGTATTTGGTGCATCCGAGGAAATCAGGAAAAGGGAAATTTGTAGGGGAGGATTTTAGGGGTCCCTGTTCTGCCAAACCCAATTGCTAACTAAAGGTGGGGAGAGAAGGGGAGAAATAGGTGGGAAAGAAAGAAGGGAAAGAGTTCCAGAACGCAAGATAGTTACCTGTCCTGAGGAGCAGATGGATGGGGGGGGGAAGAGTCCTGGGAGGAGGAACCTTGGGGGAAGAGTCAGAGAGAGAGAGCGCGCACATGGCCGGAGCCCTCTCTTAAAAGTGTTTTTGCTGTGACCGAAATGGGCTGGGCGCTGAGCTGGGGGAAAACTGCCGCCCACCAGGGTGTTTGGGGTCAAGATGTCCCTTATCAGCAAGATTCAATGTGTCCAATGGCTGGTTTCCTAGCTAGGGGAACTTACACAATAAGCAGTGATTGAGTTAACAATACAACAATAGGAGACACTTAAGCAACAATTTACTATTCCAGCCTAGAGAGGTAGAAGTTGTGTTGTAGCTTGACCAGGGATTTTTGGAAGTTTGGCCTGTGAGAAGTTTAATGTGTTTGCATAACCAGTGCTTGGATTAGGAGACACAGTGATTGGGTTAAACAAATTATTTGCTCTTCCAGACTTGTTTACCCTCAGGAGGGGGATGTTGTCACCATGAGCTTGACTTGACTCCTTTTGTGGCCTGTATGGGAAGTTTGGCCTCCATAATAACATAACCAGATATAAAATCACAACTTAAAAGGAAAAAGGGGATTTTCACGTAACAAACCTGGAACAAAAGGTTAGTCTGAGAGTTCTATAATCTCATGGATTCCCTCCCCCTTTAAAAATACATTGGTTACTTCCTAATCCTCTAATAAGGAGTCTAATTTTAAATACGTAGCAAATTTTTGTTCAGATAATCAATTTTGCAGTTGAGTTCTTTATGAACTCTTGAGTGATTGCTATCCACTTGTGAGCTCCAATCACTCTAAAGTCCCCTCAGATATCTTCTCACAAAACAATAGCTCAGATTTGGGTATCTCTTTAACATCTTCTGCAGATAGGGCAAATACAAATTAATGTAAACTCTCTGCTATTTCTCTGTCCACCTTTCATATTTTTGTCATTTAAGGCTGCAATCTTGTGTACACTTACCTGGGAATAAGCCCTACTAAATTTAATGGGACTAACTTCTGAGTGAAAATGTTTACAACTGTGGTGTAAACTAAGGATCAACTATTTCTCTGGGTTTCCTGCTCTTGTATTTGATTAAGTGTTTACTGGTTATTCTGCTGGCCAGGGCAGTTTGCTGATCAAATCATTTCTTTGTTTCTCTGAGCAATATACTGGTTTTGCCAAAGTTTGAGCTATATTTTTTTTTCTTCAGTTGAGCAAGTTTTTCATATGTATTTTTTCTAAGGAGACCATCTTAACTTTTATGGTTTCCTTGACACTGTTGTTTTCCCATGCTGGCATCCTCATACAGTGCTGCACACTCTAAATTGTGGAATGGGCAATTGTGATCTATGGTCTGTAGTGTGTGTACTTCCTGAGCCACCAAGGCTTGCACTCTCTTATTCCTGAATTACTCCCCACCCAGGTTCAGCACAATCCTCACCACAGTTCCATATGTGCATACTTTGGAATAAGTCCCAGTGAACTCAGCATAACTTCTCTGTAAATGTGCAGAGGATTGGGTTGTTCAGTTGGGGGTTGTAATTGGTTTTGGACATCTATTATCAAGTCAATGCGTGGCTCACTTTAAAAGAAAGCAGACCAGGGAATACGTTGCTGTGGTTGCAACCCATAAATGACTTTTTACTCAGTAATTCTACTGCACACCAGCAGGGCCTTTCTGGACTAAGTGTTGGACTGTAGTGTATGCTTTCTTCCTCAGTCTTCTCAACATTTTCAAACAGAGTGAGGCATGGAAAAAAAAAAGAGCAGTGGAAGCAACTGAATCTAGGGTTTGCTTCATTAAAAAAAACACACCCTAAAACAAGTAAAGTTGCAGTAGAAAGGAGGGAGGGATGAAGGGTGCTGTAACCATATATGGTTCACCAGAGAGGGCTACTCTTTTAAATCAAACCAAAAACTCAACACTGTTCAAGTAAATATAAAGGGATGTGAAGATGCGAATGGGGGGCAGCATGCTTTCGCAGCACAGAGTGCAGAGAATTCTTGGTCAGAAGCCTGTGTCCTTTAAAGGAGGCCCAACTGAAGTCAGTTTTCAGAAGAGTGCAAGCATTAGGCTGCAGTTCTGTGCAGACCTACTTTGGAGTTAAAGCCCAAGCCTATCAGAAGTAAGTTCCATCATAGTCAATGGAGCTTACTCCTAGGAAAGGAAGGCTAGGATTGCAGCCTTAGAACCATTGGACTGAGAGCCCAATCCTATGTCTGCCTAATCAGAAGTAAGTTCCATTAGAGTCAGTGGTGCATACTCGCAGATAAGTGTGGATAGTCAATGGGGCATACTCGAAGTTAAGTGTGGACAGGACTGTGGCCCAACTCAGTAGTAGACAGAGGAAGGCTGCTGTAGCAAGAACAAGCAAGACTTGGGGCCTCTTGCAGGCGGAGCCCCTCGCCCTGCCCGGCTACTGGGAAGTTGAACTGGGTGGCTCTTCCTCCCCAGCGACACACTCAGGACTGAGCAGCAGCAGGGCTGTCTTGTTTTCGGTGCGCCGCGTCGAGATGACTGTAGCTGCGAGTGAAGAACCCTCACTCGGAGCAGCAGGAAGTGACTGATCCTCCTTTCTCCCTCCCCAGCCAGCCTCTGTTCTGTCGTCATGGCTGGCTCGGGCTGCTCCAGGCTGCAGGCAGGTGGTGGCAACAGCGCAAGAGCCTCCAGTGCTGGCGGGGGGCGCGTCGTGCGGACCGGAGCCTGGCCGGGGAGGGGAGCGAGGTGGTTCTGGGGAACGAAATGTCAGCCCAGGACGTGGCTTCCTGCCGCAGCGAAGCTTCTTTAGGCTGACGGCCAGGAGGCTCGCCTGGTCCTCACTGGGAATTAAAGATCTAACCCTATCCACACTTACCTGGGAGTAAGCCCCATTGACTAGAGTGGGATTTACTTCTGAGTAGACCTGCCTAGTCTTGGGCTCTGAGACTGCAGTTCTGTGCCCACGTACTTGGAAGGAAGCCCCACTGAACGCCGTGGGACTGGCTTCCCTGTACACGTGCCCGAGGTGGCGCAAGATTAAAACGAAGTGGCTTGAATTACAAAGGCGGCGGGGGGTGCAAGGGGTGCAAGCACCCCCCCAGAAGTAATTCCCCCGGCCCCCATTGCTGGACCCCTCTGCTTACTTGAAGAAAAAACGCTTTGCACGAGTTGCCTTGCTAATCCATCCAGTACAAAGAGCAGTTCTGTTTAGGATGGGGCCGGAAGGTGAACCACGCTGTTCTTTCTCTTTCAGTTATTTAATAGGTGGGACAACGCGTGCTTCTCCCCCCCCCACGCCAAAAAACCCCTTGCTGCTTCTGTGCCTTTATTTATCCGAGGCCAGACACACTCTGTCTACTGCGACAGAGACACAGTGCGTGCGTGTACGTATGTATCTCTGAGCCAAATGTGCCTCAGGCTGCAATCCTACCCACACTTTCCTGGGAGTAAGCCCCATTGACTCTAATGGGACTTACTTCTGAGTAGAAATGCCTAGGATTGGGCTCTCAAGAGTCCAAGCCTAAGTATACCTACTCAGAAGTAAGTCCCATTAGAATCAATGGGGCTTACTCCCAGGTCAGTGTGGGTAGGATAGCAGCCCCAGTCTTCTGAATTCTGCATCGGGTGGCGGTGAGGCAATGCGAAGCCTCAAGACCAGGAAGTCCGGTTGAACTCAGACTCTCTTCGGAGCAGCTGTGGTTTGGGATCATTCAGAGGTCTGATCCTGTGCGTGTTGACTCGGAGGGAAGCGCTCTGGGTTCACTGGGGCTTATTCCAAGGCATAGTGAGACTGCTGTTTTTAAAGGTCGAGTTTCTTTGTCAATGAAATCAGAGGAGAGATGCGGAACCCGCGTGCACGCTTTGGGCGACGGCTTTTCCCAAGCAGGACAGACGCAAGCGTCTGAATGGAGTTGGAGGCGGGGGGTGCGGTTTGTCCTGGGCACGCGTGTCAAGGTGGCTTTCTTTGCAACGAGGCAGTCGGTCCTCGTCTTTTCCAGCCCGATCCATTGGATCTCGCCTTTCTCTGCAAATCGCCGGTGTAGAAGCCAGGAGAGCTCAGCCCGTGTAGACAGAGGCAGGCATAAACTTGTGAGATCAGGTTTCCTGCTGAGCTCCCGAAGGAGAAGTCAGCATTTGATTGAAGCTACACTTGGTTCTTGGTTCCCAGGGGGACAACAGCCCTGAAATACGAGAGCGCTCTCGCTCCTTCCCTCCCTCCCCCTTCTTCCTCTAAAAGCCTTTGTGCTGAAAGAGCCTCGGTAGGCACGAAGCGCTGCAAGAATGGGTGGCTGCCTTTGCTGCTGCTGACATTATTTTCTTCTCCGTGGTGCGCGCTCTCTCTCTCTACCCCCCCCCCTCCCGCCGAGCAGATTGCCAGCTCCGTCGAGGCGAGGGCTCCAGCGCCGGCCTGCCTGCCACACTCGGCTGCCAAGGCGCGAAGCCAGCCTGGGAAGCGCTTGCGGGAGACACCGGAGTTGAGTGCGGGGAACCTTTTAACCTTTAACCAGAGCTGGGAGCAGGAAGGTGTGGGGCTGGGGCTGCTCTCCCTCCCGAGCGAGCGCAGAGACAGACCAGGCCTGGCCTCCTGGGCTGCGAGGCAAGTCCCAGTGAACTTACTGGTTTGCCTGCTGCTGGGCGGGAGGGCAGGGAAGGGCCTGCAACAGAGGAGGCTGTTACCCCTGAAGGCTCTTGCTCAGGGCCGTGGCGTTTCCTCCCAAGCCTGGCAGCCATTTCTGCCGAGCCCCCAGGTGAACACATTTGATCCCTGTTGCGTAAATGCAACGTTGGGCAGGGTGCTCAGCCAGAGGAGGATCGAGCCCCACTGAAGGGACTTCAGTGTAAGTTACAAAGCACAGGACGGGGCTGCTAGGCTCGAAGGTGCTACAGGACGCTGGGCCGTCTGTTTTGGCTTCCAAGTAGGCCTGCTGAGCATTGCAGTCTTTAATTATATGTTTCTGTTTAAAAACAAAACAAAAAAAACCCTGTCAGCAAACAAAAGAGGCGCATGGAGGAGGGAAATATCGGAGTGGTGAATGCCAGAGAGGCTGCAGAGGTCCGTGGAGGCCATGGGGGAGTTGCAGGGGCATGGAACCAGGGCGATTTCCTCCTGGCTGAATGTGCACACTGACGTCGTCTCCTTGACTTCCGCGGGGCTGGCTGCCATGTAAATGTGCTGAGGGTCAGGAGTTAATTTCCACGGCTGTTGGTACCTCCCAGAGCTGTACTCCTGGAAGCCGCAGCTGGGACTCGGGCTGCGCAGTTCTAGCCACCTGGGCTCCCCCTAATCGAGATGGATGGCGGTGAGCTCGCCTGCGCTTACTCCAGTCTAGAGCAAGAAGCGGGGGGGGGGGAATCTGGAGCCCCCTTTCTCAGCCGGTCAGTGGAGGGAGCCGCCGGTCTGTGTGAACCCCCTCCCGGCTCCTCTCAGCACAGAAGGGGGAGAACCAGGCCTGCCAGTTAGATGGTCCAGAACGCCTCCGATCAAGCCTTTGGGAAGCCTTTGGGAAACATAATCCTTTTCCAGCAGAACGGAATTCACCAGGGCAGGAAAATAGGCCGGTGCCACCAATGGATTAGCAGCCCAATCCTATGCATGTCTACTCAGAAGTAAGTCCCATTAGAGTCAATGGGGCTTACTCTCAGGAAAGTGTGGATCGGATTGGGCTGTAGCGCGGCAGTCTGAAAGCGACTGGCTCGAGGATGCAGCCCACACCCCTGCGTGTCCACTGGCTGCTACTGGGGAGCCCAGTCTCCCTCTTCAGCATCAAGGTGGTGGATCTGATGGAGCTTCTTCTGGGGTAGGAACTTTGGTCGCAGTGAGTGGGCCCGCGCCCCAGTCTTGGCAGATTAGTTGGGGGAGGAAAGACTTCTGATTGCAGCTGGAACCCTTAGGCACGCAAGGTCGTAGGCATGGTGTTTCCCATTAAATAGTAAGCTACTCTCCCCCCCCCTCCCACCCCTCGGGTCATACTCACAATCGCCCTCCAGTCCATTCGAAGGATGAAAAAAACCACCTCGAAGCCATCAGAAGGGAAAAACAAGCAGATTTTTATCAGCTCCTCCTCGAACCAGGACTAGAGAGTATCTGGGCATAAGCCGGTTTCCCAACCGGTTCAGATCAAAGCTCACCGACTCGCAGAGTGGTCTGAAAATGCTTGCCTCGAGGTTGCGGGAGCGGGTGGGGGCGGGGAGAGGGAGAGAGAGAGAGAGAGAGAGATTCCCTCCTGTCTCTTCATGTCACTCAGTGAGAAGGTGACGGGCGCGTCATTCCCTGCTGGGGGCCTTGGCTGTCTGGGGAGCTTATTAAAAGTGCTAAAGAGACCGCAGTATCCTTGAATCGCCCAGGCAGACAAGCGGGGGGGGGGAGGGTCGTTGTGGAGTCCACTAACAGGGACCACGGTGGAAATAACTGTTAAAAGTCATACATGAAAGCGAGAGTCCTCCCCGCCCCCCCCCCCCAGCCAGCTGAGGAATTTCTCCTGCGGAACGAGAAGCATTAAGGCTTCTAAGAGCCACAATGAGCGAGACTCCGACAGTGGCACGGGCGGGGGCTCGGCCTGGGAGAGGCTAAGCTACTGCAGCTGGACGAGGGGAGCAGAACAGGACTCGGTGTCTGACCTGGCCCCTGAGGGAGAGGCAATTTGAGGGGGGGGGATCGAGTCTTGCCAGAGAGCAAGGGGAGTGCACCCTTTCCTGGAGAGGGGAGTTTGCCAGAGTGAAGGTTCAGCTGATGCAAATAGTTAGTTCCCTGGCCCTGGGGGGTGGGTGGGAAGGGGCTCCTTGTTCAACCCAACCAGCTGCAGGAATGATGCTCAAGCAAGGCAGGCAGACACACAATGCTGCTGTTGTTGGTTTGATCTCTAACTGTGGATTGTTAGTCTGGATTTAACTATGTGGTGTGGGGAGGCGGGGGAATAATGGGGGGGGGGGAGACTGAAGGCTGTTTACAGCCAGCGCAAATAATGTGACAGCTGTTGGAGCGCGAGCAGCCAGCGCCTCTTTGGCTTTTACACAAAGCTCTCACTATGGAGGGAACACTGGAGGGAGGGGCAGAGCAAGGGACAGTGGCTCGCTCTGGACCGGCAGGCACACCCGGGACTGAAGCACCCTCCGCCTCCCTCTCCAAAGCCCTCCGTGGAGGGTTTCTTGGCAGGCTTCTCAGAAGCAAGTCCTGCTCAGTTCAAAGAGAAGCATACTTGAGATTGTGGTCCGAAACAGTAGCTTGGGGCATGTCACCATCCTTCAGTGGAACCCAAACCTTGACTAACACAACACCTGAAGAGGGGTCTTTCCTGGCTGGTCAGACAGAAAATTCCCTGCCAAAAGAATTTTACATGATGCTTTTCAATAAAAGGTTCACAATAAAAGGGATTACAAAGCAAATTTATTTAATATAAAAATAAAATGTGTGCATGATAGGCTTTTTTTTAAGAACTGGGGCCTTCCATTTGGTCTGAAGCAGTTACCTGTGTACCTCATCACTGAGGGTCAAGGCATCAGTGATTCATCCAGTGTTGCCCTGTTTCCATTGACAAGTATTATGGAGCAGTATAAAAGCGCTGACTCTTTTGTTCAAATTGTGGCAACTATTTCACACAAGCACTTACATGCATGTGTGAATTCACTCTATGAGCCTTGGAGCTCCTAATAAGCTGCATGGAGTGGAAGTGGTCCCACTCCACTGAGTTTAGGGAGGAAACTTCTTTATAGAATGTGAATCACCCCTTTGCAACTAGGAACAAAGTGCAAAGATTTGAAACCTTTTCAAAATTGTAATAAAATGAAATTAAATGTAATGAAATGAGCACCCTGTAATTACAGTTCACACACTGCTTACCCAGAGTAGTCTCACTGAAGTTTATCTGGTTATTCCCAACCTAGTCAGAAATTAGCACTGAGGATTGGAGTCTGTCACTTCATCCTGTCTTATCTTGCTTTGACAGGGTTAAAACTGATGTGAAATCATTCACCAGAAATTACAAGTCTCTCAAAATTTGTGCTTGTTCTACCAAAGAGTCTCTTCTGGATGAACTTAAAATTGGTTGGAAGTACTTTCTCCTATTCGCAGAATAACATAATGTGAATGCTCATCCACACTGCAAGTTGGGGTGCTTCACATAAAACAATGCAACAAAGTACAGGATAAAGTAACAATCTGTGTCAAAAACTTGAAGAGGAGGAAAAATGGAGGGGGGGGGGTTTAAGAGAATTAGGCTGCAATCCTATCCTCACTTTCCTGGGAGTAAGTTGCATTGAACACATAGGACTTACTTCTTACTTCTCAGACCTGCTTAGGATTGTGCCCTCCCAATCCTATCCAACTTTTCAGTGCCGGTGCAGTAGTGCCAGTGGGGTTTGCACTATATCCTGTGTGGTGGAAGGGCAGTAACTGGGGCCTTCTTAAGGTATGGGAACATGTGTTCCCTTACCATGCAGCTGCATTGTAGCTTCACCAGAGGTGAAAAGTTGGATAGGATTGAGCCCTTAGCCAACTGTGAATCTCTTAAATTTAGCTGGAAAAGGTGGGGGCTATGACTTAGTGGCAGATGTCATTAGCAGAAAATTCTAGGTTTAGTTTCTGCCAGTTTCCCTTTAAGGCTGGAAAAGGCCTCTTTGTAAAACCTTGGAGAACTGCGGCCAGTCAATACTGATCCAGATGGACTGATGATGCATTAGATTCAAAGGTGTTTCAGCGGGTTCCTTTAGATGCAATCATGGTTCCCAGAAGGCTGAAATTCTGAAGCCATGAATTTTAGAGTTCAGAGACAAGATTAATCTGGGATAAATGGCTCAAGAGCCACAGATAATGGCATAGATATTAATATCCAGATGCTCTCAGTGCGTACTTTGTAAACCGGGGACTGGCAATACTCAGGCCTATCTGTTACTAAACTCTCCAACCTGAAAGCCCTGTTCTCTCATTCCAGAATTCTATGGAAGTGCATTGAGCTCATTGTGCTCTCCAGTCAGCTTGCAGGAGCAAAAAAAAAATTCATTCAAGCCACATTCTGGTTCCACGATCCAGGATCGACTTTTGCAGCTGATGCCAGTTTCTAATACTGGCAAGCCCTTTCATAAATTAAGCATTGAAGCTGTTTGTAGCTAGTTTTTCTATTGGTGACAATCGGCCTACAGAATAGTCCAACATCTCCTTCTGGAATAATTGCTGGCAGGTCTGGGACATTGTCCTTCTTTAGCTGCAGATATTGGGGTAAAATTATTTGTGTTAATGTACAGTAACGCCTTGTACCTTCATCTGGTTGGGATCCAGAGCATGGAAGAAAGAAAAAAAAAATAGATGAATGTCAAAGCATACTTATTTAGCTTGTAAATCTATTTTGGCTGTCAAAAAGTGTAAATAACTAACTATATAACACATGCAAATATGTACAAAATCTAAATAGAAATAAAATAAAAATAAACATAAGAAAGTTGATGAATGCCATGGAAGGTTGGATGAAATCAGATGAAAAGGGAAAGCGTGTGGACAAAATTTGAAATGTGGTTATAATTGAAAATGGTTGAAAGAGCAAAGTGATGAAAGTCAAGTGAATGAAACTCAAGGAATTGCCATAGTTCATGTGTATTGCTGAGCAGCAGTGCTCATAATAAGTTCCCAGCACAAATTAAACCTTGCTCATCACACACAAGTGAAACCAGTATAAACCATTTTAGGCACACAATGGCTTCACATTTGACCCTACTAAATGGGTTTATTAAGGGGGAGAATTAAATTGTGGGAGGCAAGCAGGGGTAAATGGTCACATTCTTTCAGGATTTAAGAAAGCTTCACCCTAGTACAAGAGCCTTTTGTAGGTCTGCTCCAATTTGCAATCACATCCTTGCTTAAAAAGGGAATAACTTTGCTTGAAACCAGAATATTAATAACTTTCACAAGGCAAGACTCAGCAGACCCTATGCTTGGAAGTCTGAGACTGATGCTAAACACGCTTCCACTAAATTTACCGGACTGTGTGCACTCTGAAATCATGTAGTCCAGTAGCAAAAGGTTATCTGGGATTAAAATAGGCATGCCTTTTTCACGTAATGGGATAAATCTTCTAAAGATTGAATCAAAACTGCCTGGGCATGGGGGGGAGGGGGGAGACAGGCTATGTACAATGTGCTTGTGTGTTGTGACTTGCATGAACTGAAAATACAATAAGGTTGCAATCCAATACTTTCCTGAGTATAAACACAATAGGATTTACTTCTGAATAGATCTGCATAGGATAGTGCTGTTAGATTTTGTTTATAACACAAGGACATCTGAACAGCATTTATCAAATTCAATCTGTTCATCTTGCATTGTTTTTAAATATTGTGAGACAAAATTGTTCTGCAATTCACTGAATTCAGTCCAGGAGACAAGTGAGCTGCTGTTCGCACAATTTCAGGTGCTAGTAACAGAACCAGTTTCACAACAGAATGAATCTTCTCCTGTGGCTTAATTTGCAACTTTTCTTCCAACTCTTAGCGCAGATGTTCACTTGAATCACAGATTCCTAGTTTTTTTTTAAAGAGGCAAACAAGATCTTGTCTATGTGACCCTACTGTTAGTCCTCTGATTAAAGCTGCAATTCTAAATACAAGACAGCAAGTCCCATTGAACTCAGTGAGGTTTAGTTCTGAGTAAACATGTTTAATATATTGCATGAGATCTAAAACATCCAAGCTGGAACATAAGAGTTGGGACTTCTCCCTGGATGAGCTGAAGGTTATTGCTTTCAGAGCAGGATTGGAGTAGCAAAAGCAAATGGACTCGCAGCTTGCATTCTGTTCCCTTTGAATGCACATACAACTGTGTTCATACATGCACCCATTCAAAGGACTTGCACACTTATTGCACACTTATTGCACACTAATCACACTTATTTTGATAAATCTTTTTTGAACATTTCTAAATTCTGAGCCTTGGGATCTGTGCTCTAGTTGTGTAGAATGACTTTTATCCCTTTGGCTTGGGCCTAATCAGCACTTGATAATCATTAGGGGTCAGGAGAGACAATTATAGAATAAGTCTGGAAATGTTCCTGAAAGTAACACAATCCGACTGTGCCCCAAAAAGCTGTTAGGAAAATCTGCCCCCCCTCCATTATGCAGTTGAATGGCAATTCTACATATATGTAAATACTTTATTTTCCTATAGGACTGCTATGTGTGCAATTATGCGCACAAGAAAAATATAATTAATATTTTTAGCTCACAAAACGTTTGGTCTGGACTACTGTTCAACAGCCCAAGCCCTTGCATGTCTACTAAAAAGTAAATTCCATTCTGGTCAATGGGGCTTACTCCCAGTGTGTGCATACTCCTAAGTGTGCATAGAATTGCAGCCTAACAAGCCAGTCCTATTCAGTGCTGGCACAGTGGGGCTGCATGGCCCACAATATATCCAGTGCAGAAATTGAGCATGCTGGAGGTCTTCCTTGCCCCATGTTGAGTCCCAGCCTTTCCAATGGGGCTTCTGGGATCTGCACCAGCAGAATCACTGGTGCAAGTCCAAGTGACTCTGCAGGGTTTTCAGGTCCAAGAGGAAAATAGGATTCCATGGAGGCCTACTCCATTGTCCTTTCCCACTCCTGGGTCCAAACTGCTCTCTCCCCCACCTTCCCCCCCTCCTCACCTCATTCTGCCCACCCCTGCACCACAAAGAGCAGGTGTAAGTCTGGATTCAGTGCCTGAAAGACATTGCAGGCCTTCCTGCCAATGCTGCTTACTTGTGCTGTGCCACAAATGCACTTTATAGTATGTTTGCAACACCTCACGATGGTGCAGCAGTAGGCCAACAATAGGATTGGGCCATAAGTCTCACAAGAGTGCCTTAAATGCTACAGTCTTTGCTCCTGCTCAACAGGAGAGGAACCTGGTCTCAAGAATCAATTGATTTCATGTGTCCAAGAAACTGTCATAGTGTCAGTGACATGCAAAGAGGCCAGAGTCACTTGTTCTGTTTGCAGCCCAGTCAAAGGTCCTGCAACTCCACTCATGGGATTCCATTTAGAAATGGAAATTCATTTGGATTTGCTAGGCAAATATGTTCCATGAGTATAGATAACATACATTGAAAAATTTTTTAGTATTGTCAACAATTATAGCTTTATAGCCTGAGTGTCACTGACACTGCATTGCTGCCTTCAAGAGAGAAAACAGGGCTTCAGGGTTGGTTTAGGCATTACGTGGAAGCAGAACTCTTCATGCTTTTAACATTTGAAGAGGAAGTCACGCATCTCCTCCTGCACTGAGATGTATAAATTGTCTCCACATCTGGTGCTTCATGGGCAATTTCCTGTTTCAGACGTTACTCCGGAAGCACAAGAAGTGTGATTCATGCGTCTACGGTCCTTACTTCTCTATCTGAAGCCTTTGAGGCTGTCTTATGAGTTGTGGGTCCACGGAAGGGCACAGGCACTTTAATGCAACTTGAAGTCTCTCTTGCACTATTGATGTATAGGTATGATAATATTGACAGAAAGCAGGAACCTTGTTTAAACTGAATGTGCATTCTCGCTTATTTAGAATGCATACTTGAATTGCAGAGGTGGGAAAGGTCAAAAAAGCATGCTTAGTACTGTGCCCCTGTGTACATGTTTAGTATATGCTGAGTACTGTGCCAGCTCGCCCCGCACATCTGCTCCGAAAACTCCCTGATGCAGTTTTGAATTCATAGCAAACAGTTAAAAAAAAAAATCAGGGAAGAGTTCTCCAGGATAGTGGATTTACATTTGGGCTCTTTTTGTGTCACCAGCATCCCCAAGAATACCTCGATTTCAATGGGTGCTACTTAGTGAGAAGGCTTAGGAGTCTTGTTGAAGTGTGTGCATGTGTGTGTGTTGGGGGGGGGGGAAGCCAAGCTGTCTTAGGGCCAAATCCTATCCAACTTTCCAGCGCTGGTGCAGCTGTGCCAATGGGGCACGTGTTGCATCCTGTCCTGGGGGGCAGTCACAGAGGCCTTCTCCTGTTAAGGGAATGTTTGTTCTCTTTTGGCATTGTGGTGGACCCGCAACTGGATAGGATGGAGATCTTTGCAGTGTTAATTTCCTTTAACACACTGGAGATGTGTCCCCTTGATTTCAAGGAAACACAATTTAGGTCTGTGATCCTAATTGCGGGTATGAGGTAGGAGGCTCAACTCCTTCTGAGTAACCCTGCAAAGACTGAAGTGATGTAAGTAATGCCAGTCTTCAGGAGTCATAATTAATAATGATCTCCTTAGGCTCCTGGAGCCATTACTGGTGCATGCACGTGGCCTGCGGAGGGCTTCTCTTTCTGGGCGATGCTCTTTGAGGGCAAGTGGTGCACATCCACCACTTGCACTTCTGGCCACTCCGGCGCGGCCTGTGCCCCTCTGCTTGGTGTGGAAGATCTCCTTCCTCGCCCCTCCCCCACCGCAGCCAGCCAGTCATTCATTCATTCATTCAGCTCCCGCGTTGGAAATGGGGCTGGAAGGCGACGCCTGCCATTTTCTGTCGGCAGGCTGCTTGCGAAACTCCTTCTGCCTGGAGCCAAGGCGGGCACATCGACAGGGCCGTCGCCTCGCCCAGACACGGGCTGGGCTTTTCCTGCTTCAGTCCCCCGGCCGCCTTCTTTGTGCCGGAGGAGGCTGCTGCCTCTGGGGAGGAGCGCTGGCGCTGGGGGCGGAGGGGGGAGAGGAGCAGGCTTTGCTCCCGCGCCGCATGAGTCACTCGTTCTGGTGCTGGGAGGCAGCAGACCTCACTGGCGCGCCTTCCAACTCGCCCCGCACATCTGCTCCGAGCTGTTCCGGGCATTTTAACCTTGGCGGTGTCGTGTCGTCGTCCCACGGATCAAGAGCCAGTAATTAAGGCTCCCAGCAGCGGCAGCGGCAGCAGCAGCGCACATTCATCGCCGCCCATCTGCAGCTTGCCTCCCCCACCAGGCCTGTCTGGGGCCGGCTGCAAGATGGCAAAGCAGGCTCTGTCTGCAGCGGGGCTTCGGAGCGCTGCCGCGGGAGGCTGGCTTGCCAGTCCCAGGAACCACCCCCCCCCGCCCAACTTCGCCCCAGAGGCCGGCGTTCTACTCTGGGCCGGGTCTCGCCCTAAGCGTGGGAACGAGAGGGCCAGGCAGATCCCCTCTCCGAGGTTGCTCTGGGTCGCGGGCTGCCAGGCGGTCTCACCGTGCTCGGCGCTGCATAGCTGCAAGTGGTGCTGCTGCCCCAGAGCACAGTCCTATGCATGTCTACTCAGCAGTAAGTCCCATTATCGTCAATGGCGCTTACTCCCAGGAAAGCACGGATAGAATTGTAGCCCCAGTGACTTGCGTCCTGGTGGGGCAGTAACTGCGCTTGGGCCGGAGAGCTGGCCACGAGGCGCCCTGAACCCAAGGAGGCAGAGGCTCATGCGAAGGTAAAAGGGGGAAGGGGGAGTGCGGAGCCCTTCCGACCCCAAGGAAACCCTAATCCAGGGAAAGCCTTCCTAGAATTAACCTCCCAAGGTTGACTAGGGATCGAGGCCCTGTAGACCCTTCAATGTGACCCTTCACATGTGAAACGACCGGAATTAACAGCCCAACCCTATGCATGTCTGCTCAGAAGGAATTCCATGGTGCTCAAAGGAGCCTACTCCCAGGAAAGAGTGCAAGGGATTGCAGCCTAAGGGCCCGATCCTATCCAACTCTCCAGCACCAGCGCAACCCCCAAGGTAAGGGAACACATGTTCCCACACCTTGAGGAGAGGAGGCCTCTGTGACTGCCCCCAACTGCAGGATGCAGCGCAGGCCCCCACGGCACGGCTGCAACGGCACTGGAAAATTGGATAGGATTGGGCCCTAATGGCCCCAGGGTGGCCTCCACCTGAAGGGGCTGTGCCTGTGACTCCACTACCCACGTTTAATGTGCGTTTGCCGGAAAACACGGGCAGGCTTTACAGGTGGGGGGGGGGTCGGCGGCTTTGCCCTTCGCGTCTTCTTCGCGGGGAGGTGATCCGAGGCCAGGCCAGAAGTGCTCCGGAAGGCCGTGCAGACGAAGCGGAGCGGTCACTCGTGTCCGTGGGGCTGGCCCCCTGCGTCACGTTTCGGAGTGCTGGCCCGGTCGCCGCTGCCTTGGAACTTGCGAGGCTGCTCCTGCGCGGGTTGTCTTGCAGGCTGGCCCCGGCAGATGGGGGCTGGGGGGGGTTCAACTTTAGCAGCACTTCCAAGCAGCGAGGACCGGTTTCTCCCCCTCCCCGTTCAGCTCCACTGGCCTCCTTCGGAGAGCGCTTAACTCCCGGACCAATCTGGTGGCGGAGGAGGGAGGGGGGCCGACGACGCAGGCAGGAGCGGGCAGACGGTGCTGCGGGGGGAGCGGGAGGATTTAAGGCTAGTTAAGCTCGGCAGCGAAGCAGCCCGGCTGAAGCTCTGCTGTCGGCGCGCCGGCCATTTGCTGAATAATGAGAAGCTGCTTCTCTGCCCTCCCGGGGGACTCGCCTTCAAAGGCTCCTCTCCGAGGTGGCGGCTCCGTGTGCGAGTGTGTGCCTGCCGGGGAGAAGGGAGTGGGAGGCGCTGTGCTCCCCATCAATCAGACCCTCGACGCTGTGGCTCCGCAAATGAGGAAACCACAGGCCCTGTCAGCCGCAATTAAGCCAAAGCAGCTCGCCCCATATCGATATCTGCTCGCTTCCCCCGTGCATGGGGGGGGGGGGGCGCCACTGCCCTCCCTGGAGTCACAGAGAGGCGGCCGGGCTGGGTGCGTCCGGAGAGGAGCAGGGTGTGGGAAAGAAAGAAAGGGTGTCCGTGTGTGTGTGGTGGAAACCAGGGCGGGGAAGGGTTGAGGCCGGGGCTTATAAAAGCAGAGGGTGTGGGCTCAGCGAGCCTACCCTTTGGTCCAGCTCTCCTGGAAGAGGACTTGGGTTCTATTTTTAGGTCTACTCTGTGTGTGCGCGCGCGTGCTGGTGCTTCCTCTTCCATAGCCCAACTTCCCTATTAGCGAGTGACAGCCCAATTCTGTCCACACTTTCCTGGAAGTAAGCACCATTGACACTAATGGGACTTACTTCTGAGTAGACATGCATAGGATTGGGCAGTGAGTCAAGGAGGGGATGTTAAAAGGCAGAAAGAAAAGAAACTCCTCGCCAAGCAGCGCTGGGCCGGAGAGGCTGGCTGCGATTCCCCCACTTTCCATGAAAAGCCTCAGGTGCAGAAGGCCTCGGACGTCGCGGGCAGACCGAAAGAGGTTTTCTGGAAAGACCTCCTTTCTTCCCCCCCCCCCCAGCGCAGCCTCTCTGCAAGGCAGGGGCGATGGAGGCAGCTGGGCGGGAGGAGCTGCGTGGCTCCCAAGGAGTTAATGGGCGGATGGCCCAGGCGTCGGTGGAGGCCGGCGTGGCCTCGCCTGCGTTTTCCCCCGGCTCTCCCTGGGCTGCCACAGGAGGAGGAGATGTTTGCTTAATTACCTAAAGGCACACTTGTGCCAGCCAAGCAGCCGGGCTCGCGCTCCCTGGCACGGCTGCTGCTGCTGCTTCCCCGCCGCCGGCCTGCCCGCCTGCGAGTCCCTGTAAGCGCCGCCGAGCCCGTGGCTGCCTAAAATGGCGCAGCTGCTCGGGGACGCCAAGGGGCTGGCAGACCTCGGTCTCCCAGAGGGGAGCAGTGCTGGGGGCAGTGAGGCCGAGCCGAGGGGAAGGAAGGGCGTGCTGCCCCCACGCCGACCCCAACCCCAGCACGGGGCTCTGCGAAATTGCTCTTGGCATCGTGGGAACGAGACCTGAACGGGTTGCGCGGTCCTCCTTGGTAGACTCTCGCTCACCTCGCAAGGGCATTGAGACTGCAATCCTCTCTAGCCACACTTTCCTGGGAGGAAGCCTCATTGAACACAATGGGCCTTACTTCTGAGAAGACACGCACAGGATTGCAACCCTATCCACACTTACTCCGGAGTAAGTCCCATTGATTATAATGGGACTTCCTTCTAAGTAGGCATGCGTAGGATTGGGCTACAATCCTATCCACACTTAGTGAGCTCCTTTGACTCTAAGGGGACTTACTTCTGAGTAGACATGCATAGGATTGGGCTGTCCGTGGGTTCAACCCAGGTGCTGACTGCCAGTTTCTAAGCGACACTTGGAGGGGGCGCTTTTTCCCTGCACGGCGGAAGGCAGCCCTGGCAGCGAGGAGGCGAGAGAGAGAGGCGGCCAGCAGGTGATTTGAAGGCTCGCCAGCCATTTTACCTTCCCCTTCTTGATGGCCTTCCGTCGCTCTTCCCTCCCCTCCCTCCCCCGCGCCATCATTTATTTACAAGTTGGGCTCGCCAGTGGTGGCGAAGAGGCGAATTTGCAACGCTTCGCGGGTGGAGGAAAGTGGGGAGGGGGAGTAGCGGTGGCGGAGTTCTTTACGTGCAAGTCGAAAGCAAGAAGCAGCATGCGTGGGGGGGGGGGAGTAGAGGAGAGGCTCGGCGCGCCGCAGGTCCGTCCCCTCCTCCGGGGACAAGGCAAAGGCTGCCGCGACGTTCTCCAAGGCAGGGCCGCGGCAGGGACTTCCCGAAGGCACCGGGAGGGGCAGGAAAGCCGCTTCGTTCCCTGCGGCTGCTGCACGCGGCTGGGCTGGGCTGGGGCCGGGGAGCTCCGCTTCCCCTCGCCTCCCGCAGGTCGCACTCTCTCTCTCTCACCGCAAGACTTTCTTGTATCGCCCCTGGAAGCCCCCCTTCTCGGAGGAAGGGCGGAGAGTGGGGCAGTCTGTGTTTCTCCACCGCCTCCCATCTTATCTCGGGACAGGAATCTCCTCGTAACCCGTTTCCGCCCTGCCCACAGGTGTACGCATTTGATCCCTGTTGCGTATACGCAACGCTGGGCAGAAATGGCTTTTAATACTGCCTCCCGCCCGGTGGATACAGGGTAGCCGCTCCCGCAGCCCTGAATTGCCTACGCGGCGCCTTATTTACATAGAGGAAAGTCCGGATCGCTTCGCGGCACGTGACCGTGTGTGGGGCGCCTCCGGAGAAAAGTCTTAGTCCGGTAAAAGGACTTTTTTCAAAAAATAATAATCCCAAATAGACCCCCAACCAGCCAGTGCTTCTCTGGGGTGCGCTGCTTTCCCCAGCTTCAGTGCCCCAGCACTGGAGATGTATCACAGGCTGCAATCCTATCCACACTTACCTGGGAGTAAACTCCATTGACTACAATCGGATTTACTCCTGAGTAGACACGCACTCTGAAACTGGTTCAAAGACCTGGCGGGCGTGTCGTACTCCGCTTTCTGGGCAAACTAAATGCCACACGTCTGGGCTAAAGGTCAACCCTTTTCTTCCCCCTAATCCGCGCAGCTGATGCTGAGCTTGCTGCTTCCTACCTCGCCTCCCAAACAAGCCTCCAGTGGTCGATGCCCTGTGTGAGCAGCAGTTCATATACGCAATCACAAATTTTGCAGCATTATGCACCAGTTCACCATTCAACACAGTGGGCCCTACTTTCCGGTAAAGCTGGAGGGGATTGGGCCGCTCCTCTCCCTTAGGCGTCTATGGGGTGCACTGACATGGTTCCTTTAGAAAGGCCTCCCCCCCAGGAGGTGCAGCCTCCTGCACAAGGGACTGCTCACGAGCAGGCGGTTGCGTGCAGTGATATGCTCCGGGCGTGCAATTCTGAATGGGGAGACGGGCAACTTCAGGCCGGGCCGCGCCATTTGCTCCGCTCCCCGAGCGACATGCATTCACCACGCAGGTCGCTTGCTCCAGCGAGCCACCCGCAGTTGGGCTGACGACGGGCCTGTGGTTTCTGCAGTGGAAACTGGCGCGCCGCCAGGAGCTGGAGGTGGAAAGAGCCCAGGCGCCAAAAGGGAGCTGGTGCGCTCGCTCGCTGCATTCTCTCCCCGCCTGGGCTGGCGCTGCCCGGGCCCAGCGGAGGCTTCCGCTTGCACCTTTCAAGCACCGGAATGGCGGGCAGGGAGAGGCGGCCACTGTGCATGGCTTGCCTTGACCCCTCCTCCGGGAGGCCCCGGCCGCGGGCACCAGGCTCTTCTGCTTCGTCAAGGCCGCAGCGTTGCAGCACAACTTTGCTCCTGGTCTGAGGGCTGCCCAGAGGAAGAGAGGGAGCAAAGCGGGGGCGGCGGAGGACCCAGGGCCAACAGGGCGCTGCTTGCAAGCCTTTGCCTGCCTCCCAGTGCCGCCGAGCAGAACGGGTGTTCAGCCAGACACGCCGGGCGAGCGAGGAGCAGCTTTCTCAGCCTGCCCTGGACCGAGACTGGGAGGGGAGGCCCCAGACCTGCAGCAGCAGACCCGGAGCAGGTTCCCGCTTGCACGCGCTTTGGCCTCCCATCCCCCCCCTTTGCAGCCAAACCTCGGCGTGCATTTCCCTCTCCAGCAGCAGCAGTCTGACGACTCTGTCAACCCGACACCTCCGGGAAGGAAATGCCGGGAAGGAAATGCCGTGGCCTATTTGGCGCTGCGAGCCTGACTCTGGCTGCCTTGGGTCACATTCTAGCGCGGAGAGCGAGCGAGCACCTCGGGAGGCGCTGCGTGGTTTCTCCCCCTCCCCCTCTGGGCTTCCCAGCTCCGTCTGGTACAGACGGAAACAGCAGCAGCAGCAGCAGCTCGTAGCAACTCTAGCCACGCTGCTTAGCATGCAAGAGCTGCACAGAAGGGGGGGCCCTCTTTGCAGCTAGGAGACACGGAGGGGAGAAAAGAAGCCCTAAAAAGTTTTGGATGCTCACGGAATGCTAGCAAAGTACACCCCCCCACACACAGACACACTCTACTCATTTGTAGAACTCTCCCTCTCTACTCCCACTCTCCTTCCAAATTCTCTGTACCACTTGGATATACGGTAAAGGGTGGGTGTTACATAAGAGGCCGAACGATTCAGGAAGGTGGCAAGAGAAAACTTCGGGGCGGAGGGAGGGAGAGAGGGAGCCTTCCACCCTTCGGAACACTTTGTGTGTATTGTGGGGAGCGAGGTCCGTGTGTGACAACCGCACCCTTTTGGCACCAATAGGCTAGAAGGGTGCTTTCAATTCCAGGCCAGAGCCAGTCATACTGCGGTCTTCAATACACCGATTTGGAGAATAAATCAGCTTGACAACGAGTCGATCCTTTTAGGGTGGATCGTAGGCAAATAACAGAGGAGTACGCTTTAAAAAACCTTAAGGATTCACCCTTCCTTCCATTATTGTTCTCAAGGCGACTGATTCATCCCTGGGACGAACGCCTGGTTCGAAACAGGTTAAGCCCCAATCCCGTGCCAACTGATTTGGGAGTAGGCCCACGGAACGCCTGACGTATACGTATGCAAGGGATCGTGTTGCGTGTCTAGTGCGGCTTTAGTGGGCCTGACCTTTGCAAGTAACTGTGCCTCGGACAGGGCGAAAGGAACACGAAGGCTTTGATTCCAACCGATAGATTTTAATGGGGCTTCCCAGTCAACACAGGCGCTGGTCGAGAAGTCCAAGTGTCTCTACGCCCAATGGTGCTGTTGGACTGAGTCTCCATTGCTTCGAGGGGGGAGTGGGAAGGTCACCTGTACAGTTTCAGGTGGTGCCCCATAGAGCAGAGGTGCGTGGCAAGCAGCATTTCCCCCCCTCCGGAAGAAACTCTGGGCGGAAGGAGCCTCAAGAGTTAAAGCCTGGAGCTTGTTGCAATGAAATTACGGCTGGCAGTGGCGCCGCTGTTTGCGCAGCAGACCTCCAGTTTTACACAGTTCACAAAAAGTTCATCAGGGCGTTTCTAAATCACGTCTGCATGCGTCCCGCTCGACCCTGGAAGCGAGCAGCCCTCTGGCCCCACCCACTCAGCCAGCCAGCCAGGGACCTCCCCAGAGGCGCGCTCCGAGCCCAGCGCCGGGCTGCCTTTGCACAACCTCCGAGAACCGGCTGAGCCGCTGATCACGCCCAGCTGCTGTCTCCGGACTTCCAGTCTGCTGCGTGTGCCCCCCGCGCTCCTCCTGTCACCTGAGCGCAGCCGCGATGCTCCAAGGCACTTTGGGGGTGTGTGTGTGCTCCGCAGGGTCTCCGGCCTCGTGCAGGGCCCCTCTGCGCAAACACCTTTGCCGGAGGCGAACCTGGCGGGCGGAGTAGCAAATGGAGATGCTTGTCTGGCAGCAGAAGGCAACATAGTTTTCCTTTTGCTCGCTCGCTCTCCGCCTGCCTGCCTGCGAGTGTTTGTGTTGTGGCGCTTCGGGAAGGTCTCTCCCGCCCGGCGGGCTGTTGCGCAACCTGCCTTTGACCTTTCGCTCCGCAGCTCGCAAGCCTTCCCGGGGCCGCCTGCCGCGGGCCTGTGCGGGGAAGCGGAGCCTCGTGGACGCCCGCGGCGCTGGCAGGAACGCGCGTTTCGTCGGTTGCAAAGCGCGACGGAGGTGCGCGAGCTGTGCACTGGCGCAGCTCCTCGAACGGGAACGTGGGGCGCCCTGGGGGGAGGGGAGAGCGGGCGGGAGCGGCGCCCGCTCCCTCCAGGCGGCCCGAGCTCTCTGCACTTGGGGCCCAATCCTGTCCAACTTCCCAGTGCCAATGGGGCGTGCGCTGCATCCTGTGGTGGGGAGGCAGGCATGAAGGCCTCCTCAAGCTAAGGGAAGGTTTGTTCCCTTGCCTCGGGGTTGCAGGGCAGCTGCCTCAGGGCTGGAAAGTTGGATAGGATTGGGCCCTTCGTGTCCACTCCTTTCCTTGCAGATGAGGCAGCGCGCTGGGCAGCCACTGAAGTCTCAGTCACTCTCTCCAGGCTGCGGCTGCTCCAGGGCCCAGTCCTATCCAATTCTCCAGTGCCCTGCCAATGGGGCGTGCACTGCATCTTGTGGTGGGGAGGCAGCCACTGAGGCTCCCTCAGTGTAAGGGAATGCTTGTTCCCTTATCTTGGGGGGCTGCATTGCAGCTGCACTGTGCTGGAAAGTTGGATAGAATTGGGCCCCCAGTTGAAAACATGACCAGCCTCACATCTGGAAAACAGTTAATGTGTTCCGCAAAAGCCGTCCTGCCTTTTGAGTGATATTGCATAGTTTGCTCTTGGCCTTTCTGGGAGGGGGGAGAGTTTGGGGGCAGAGGACAAAGGTCAGGGGAAGAGGGTTCCTTTCCTTGCAGCCATTTGGGCTGGCTTCATGATGAGGAGCTTCTGCACAGGGAGGTCAGGGAATCTGCCATTTTGCTCCAATATGTCTGTTCCATGCATGGGGTTGGACCCAAAAGGCTTCTTCAAGGAGCTGGGGGTGGTGGTGTGTGCAACAATGACAGAGAGCTGCTTGAGAGAACACAGGACTTCCTTGGCATGGATCTGAGGCCTCTCTGACCGTGTGTGAAGCTTTGTGTCCAACACAGTATGGGGTCTCCCCCTCCTTTCTGAAAAGGGTTAATGAAAAGGGTTAATGATTAGCATATTTTGGAGTCTGCACCAAGTGGAGGCTTTGAGCCAAGAGGGATGTATTTTCTGTTCAGCCTTGCTCCACCACTGCCTTCTGTCTTAATAGGGCCAACCACCTAATGTAGTTGCGATGCTCTTAACAGTTACTCTTGGTGGCCTCCAGTGAGTTTGATGGCACTGAGTGAGGGAGAGGCTCAAGGACTTCTGCCCCACAGTCCACTCCAAGCCAAATGTATTCAGTCTTCGAACGCCAAAGGATTTCATTGAGCCTTGCACTCTGGCAGCCTTACACACAATCACTAAAAACTGTGCGTGTGCAGGATGACTGTTATAGCCGTTCCAGTGCAATACTCAGAAGTGGGTCCAGGGTTGTCCACTGTGACTTTGGCTCTCCCTGATAAACATGCTTAGGATGCCAGGCCTGGTGAGCCTGATAACACCACCCTGGGCTGTACCACTAGTGAGGGATTCTGTCTGTGCAGGTCTTTTTTTCTTTGGGAAGAGGAAGAGCTTGAAGGGGTATCCTGTGCATTAAAGTCTCCCCCTACTTATTAACCCAGCATTTAACAGCGGGAAGCAGGTTGAAGCTCAGTCAAAAGAAACGCCTGAACCTCCAAAGAGCAATTAAAATCCGGCGCTGGAATAAATCATGCGCCACGATAATCGTGTTAATAAAACGCAGCTTGTCCTGACGCTTCACTCATGCAGCAAACTAGAATTTAATGCGGGTGGAGATGGTGCGTTGGGGAGGGAAGAATGGCAGGCGAGACATTCCCCCCCTTCTGTTGCTGGACGCGAAAATCCGGTTGCCTTTCACCTGCCTTCCCTGCTGCACACAGCACCGATCCTTTCGGACTGCTAATGCTTCTCCAGTGAGCCCGCTAATGATTTCTTTCCCTGGAGTGAGCAGGCGTCATTGAATTACTGAAAGCACTCCAAGCAGCAACAACAGCTCCAATGGTAAAAGCCACCAGGGTTTGGTTACTTAATCAAATCAAGGGGTGGGGAGCTCACCAACCTACTTACTATTTTTAACCCTTTTCTTGGCTGGTTCCCTTCTCTTGGAAAATGGGATTATCCTCAGAGTAGAACCTCCTTGGCTGGCTCTGGGATTCCAAAACTTCAGACCCCAATGCCTTTTCTCATAGAATGTTGTCCTAGCTAGGAAGGTTAGAAACTTTCTGTAAAGAGGGAAGTGGTACTTTCCTGGCTGTGTGTGTGTTTGTCAATGATGCTTAGATTTTCTGTGGGCTTCATCCACTTCCCTCCTGTGATTGCTCCCCACCTGTGATTTTGTATTTGACTTTCTCCCTTCTAGATCATCTCTTTCAAATGTAACAGCCTAATTCACATGAGCCTAAGACACATGAAAGCCTAAGCCTAATTCACATGAGCCTAAGACACATGAAAGATCTCATGCAGCCAATGTCAAGCACTTTTAAGACTCACTGATATCAATGGGAGCTCTTCTTAACTACCTTCTACGGAAACGAGTGGGTCTTCATGGTGCTTAGCTTTGGTTGGATCTTTCCCTGGATCTTTCCCTTCATGTGCAGTTCATATTTCAGTGCAAAGTATTTCAATAATGGGTGCAGCCCAACAAAAAGCTAGTTGAGCACAGCTTGGTTCCATTAGCTTGAGTGGGACAGAATAGTCCCACTGGACTGCACCCAGTATATTTAGGATCGTGGGTGGTCCTGTTGCGAGAGGGGGCAAGAAAAATTGCTAATATCCATAACAGTTCAAATGATATTCAGTTTATCAAGGCTTAAAAACACACATCAAAGGGGCATTATCTAGTCAAAGTTAAATACTGTACATCCTATAAAAGTTATACAGGTGCTTAACATTTCCTTTGAAATCAATGGGATTCAAAGGTGCTTAATTTTGACTGCTGCTGTTTTCCTAATGTGTTTTATTCTCTTGTGTGTTATGGTATTACTTCAATTATTTTTTGTATGCCACCTTGAGCAATTTTAATTGGAAAGGTACTAGATAAATACTATAAATAAAAATGAACTTATTACAATTAAGCCGCAATCCTAACCAACTTTTCAGCACTGACATAGGGACAGTGCAACTCTGAGATAAGGGAACAAACATTACCTTACCTTGAGGAGGCCTTCGCGACTACCCCCCAACTACAAGATGCAGCACACGCCCCACAGGCACAGCTATGCCAGTGCTGGAAAGTTGGTTAGGATTGCACCTTTAGTTGGATTTCTTTTTGCTTACAAATTTATTCCAACTAATGTGCTGTACATTACCAGCAATGAATATAGTCACCAATGTGTACCATGTTGTTGAGGTACAACACCTACTACGTAAGGAACTGGATAAATTCGTCAAATGTACCTTGCTTGATTCTCAAGCCAGAGATACTTGCTTGAGTACAAGTTTGGCAAGTTTTCTTAATGGGTACAGAATTATTGCTATTTTTAATGAAACATAACAGGAAAAAAAGTTAGGTTTGTCAGAAGCATGGGATGAGCCTTAATTTTCAGGATGTGCACTAGGGAAAAGACCTCATCTGACCTATAAGTGCATTCAGTTTGTTCTTTTTATTGCATGGTATCACCTTTAGTGATTTAACTAGGTAGCATTCCCTGAACCAATCCTGTGTTCATTATTTATTATCCAGAAGGAAGCTGGTGTGATGTTTACACTTCCTCCTAGGTCAAACTTTTCTTTCTTTTCTTGTTTTTAGATAATCATAAACCTATGTGAAGAAAGGTTTCAGTTCTAAAGTGACGTCATGCTTTCTGCAACTCCCCTGTATGGCAACGTTCATAGCTGGATGAGCAATGAGAGGGTCCGCATGTGTGGGATTAATGAAGACAGGTAAATATTTAAGCTTCAGGAAAGTTTAATCAGGCTGTATTTCTGCAGTATGGAGTTTCAGAGTTCATTTGCCTTCCCAGTGCCTCAGTGGATAACCGCCTGCATAGAGATCAGTCCTTGCAAAGGGAGTTATGAGGCAGTGAGGGTGGTGAGGAAAGACTTATGTGATGGTTGCAGGCTAGCCCTTGATTTACTATTTTAACAAGCAGTGATGTTCAGGAAAGCAGAGAGTGCCTTGTAAAAGACTAGTTTCCCCAAATTACCCTTTTCTCATATTAATGTGCAGACAGTTTTCTCCCAGTCCTAAACCTGTTTTCCAGGGAACCAAGTCTCTTTAATAGTAAAGCAATTTGTTTTCAAATAAGAGTGCTTAAGTTTGCTAGCTTAGCTTATTATTTTATATCACTTAAAAATAATAAAATTGATGTCATTTCTTTTATATTAGTAACTGTCCCTGTGACATGGTCTGCAAATTGAGATCAATCATTTGCCCAGTAATTGAATTGCTTGTACAACTTTTTACTATCATAAACTTTCTACTGTCATTAAGGTTTTGGTCCCCAACCAGAGAAAGTTAGTCATGCTTACGTTCCATTGCAATCAATGGAACCGGTTGGTTGTGAATAACTTAAGCCACTTTTCACTGTTGAGATGCCCAGGGAGAGTGCCATGACATTGCATATTGTGGTCAAATGCAAAATAAATGAAATACACATGAGCAATATGCAGCCTTTCTTTGTCCAACTGCATCTGGCTGCTGTGTCTGTAGGTGTAAGTTGTTCCAATAATAGGTTAAACAGGCCAAAATGTGGGTGATACTTTTACGTTAAGCACTGAGAGTGCCACTTTAAATATCATAGGATTATTGCTGGTCCTTCTGGATAATGATGAAACTTTCCTTCTGCTGTATGTCAGCAATTATGTCCCTGGGATTTGAAAGTTGGCACTAAGGTGCATTCTTTATTGGTGTTTTCTGTGATAACAAGTCCCTGAGCTGCAACACTGCTGAGGCACAGATGTGCAGCTCTGTCTTCAGCACTGAACAGCTGACATTTGTATGACAGTAGAAGTGTGTGTTAATTTTCTCCTCCTTGCATTTTTATATATCAGTATGGTGCACTAATAGGCCTGATTCATCCTGCAGAAACTCCGTACTTAGTATTGGCTCATCTCAGTTTAGAAAAACTTGTGAAGAGGAACGAAAGTGTAATGATACAACATCTTTTAACTATCAGTTCGGCTTGCCAATAGTGCCTTTTCCTACAGAGATTATCAATTAAATGTTTATTAATGTTATATCAATGGAAACAACTTAATGGAAACAGCAAATCAAATTTAAAGCAAGATGTAAGAGCAGTAAAAATGATATTTTGTAACCAAGTTTTGTTTTGTTTTGTTTTTGGTAATTTAAATATCTCTTAAAAATAGGAAAATCCCAGTTAATGATGGAGACACCTCAAAAAGCAGGCTGGAATTGAGAGAAGAAAATCACCTGAACCACAGTGTGGTAAGAAAGTGATCAGTTTCATAACCTGTTTTTCACTAGGCTTTTGCATTATGCCCTCAATGTCAAATAATTATGAAAGAACCTGTAAGTGCAACTGAGACTAATGAAATCTTTAGTGACTGCTACTCAGAGGCTTTCTTCAAGCAATAGGCTATGATTGCATTATTTCTGTGGTATGAACTTGTCCTCAGATTCTTCAACTTTGTTTGTCTTTTATATGTGCCTTAAGTACTTCTGCTGTGTGACATGTTTAATGTGTCATCATCAACACTGTCAGGATTAAACTGGAAGAGACATTGAGAAAGCTTTGATTGGACCACTCTTTTTCAATTTTGGCAAATAAAAGTGTGTGTGTGTGTGTGTGAGAGAGAGAGAGAGATTGATTGATTGATTGATTGGAACTGTGCCTCTGAAGGTGGTGGGATAACTCCTTGCCTCCCTGCCATTTTCCTAATGAAAATTCCCCCTGGTGAACAAATTTGCCTGATTGGGAAAACTTATCTACATAGTCTGTATAGGTGAAAGCTTTCCCTGGGTTCTTAAATTTTTCTTCTATGGGCAAGCAGCAGTAGGGGGCACATTTTTATTGGAACTATAGTAAAGAGGAGGAAAGGGCTAACCATCACCTGCACCTCAATTATTTGTATAGGTCCTCCTCCATTGCTACCATTTGCCCAAACTGAAAGAGAGATTCAATCACAGATCTCTGTTGTCTTTTCTAGTTTTGGCCTTTACTCATTATTGCCTTAAATAGTGGTATACAGTACTTAAAATATCCTTCTAAACTAGTAATTGTAGTGGCTGATAGTTATAGTCTTGGGCTGAAAGAATGGTGTAAAAGACCCTGCTGTAGTTAGGGTGCCTGGTGAGGGATCACTGAGGAACCCTATGTATGCCACACTGAGCTTCTTGGAAGAAGAGTGGAAGGTAAATGTAATAAAGTGGAATATATCTCTTTGTCCTGGCTCTTATGGGAATTGCTTGTGAGGTAGAGAAGCTCCCAGACATAAAACCTCCAGGGTACTCAACTGTGTGCCTGAAACTGGTTTGGCCTTCCATTCCTTGATAATTTGCTACAGCAGGCAACAGAACTGTAGGGTCCTTTTTTTTTCTTTTTCCTATCTAGTTGTATGACAGGCAGAATTCAATGGGAGAAAGGAAAACTAGTAGGGACTTTACTTTGGGGCTGGCTGAGCACAAGGGAATGGCATTGAGGAGGAATAGTCCCATAACTGATGTGTTCCTTGGTGTGGGCTGTTGGTTCCATATTGTGGTTTTGTTCTTTCTAGGAGTTGCTTTGTCTTCCTTCTCTCAACCTGTGCAGGGGAAATGACATCCAGTGGGACTTTTCCTTTCTCTCCAATACTTTCGCCCACACTGGGGAGATGAGGGAGAAGCAAGAGAAGCAGTGGGCACTCTATGAGTGTTTTTTAAAAAAAATGTGGATGCTAAAGATCTGCTGATGCCCTTCCCTCTGGCTTCTTGGTGTGCTTGTACCATTGCCAGGGCAATATTTAGGTCAACGGAGAAGGAGAGACTGAAACAGTAATACTACTGCTTGAGAGGACATTTCTTTCCTAAAAACTCTTTGTCATGAAGATGCTCTGGAGCACTTTAGCCCCTCCATGAAGGTGCTGGTCTTTTAAATCTTTTGAACTAGCCCAGTCCTAAAGGCAGCGCCACCGCCAGGTGCAGTGGCACCAAAGCAGCACCGCTGCATCCTGCAGCACCGTTGTAGCTGCTGGAGGTCTCCTCAGGGGAAGGGGACTTCTGTCACCTTCCCCTGGGAAAAGCCCCAAGCCCCAATGGGGCTTCTCAAGTCTGCGCCAGCTATTTTGGTGGCACAGACTTGAGAGGCTTGACCTGACATGGGAGTTCAGGATCCAGCAGTGGTGTCACTAGGGGGGTGCAAGGGGTGCGGACTGCACCAGATGACGTGCATGGGGGTGGATACCACGTGTGACCAAAATTGATAAAATTGCGGTTTGTTGAAATAATACAATCATGTATTATACCATTTGATGCGTAATTTACAGCAGAATGCAATAAAAAAAACCACCTTGAAATATGTGTTCTATCAAAAGGTATAGCGAAAAAACCAGTGGGGGTGGAGCAATGGTACATCACCACACCCACCACCCGGGGCATTGCCCCACCCACTGCCTGGGAGGAGGGCCATCATGGGGGTGATGCACTGGCCTCCCACACTGGGTGATGCAAACCCTAGTGGCGCCACTGGGATCCTATGGAGCAGAGCTCCATTGGTCCCTCTCCCCACCCTGAATGCCTCCCTGGAGCTCCAGGCGGTGTCTGGCCAGTGCTGGGCTCAACGCCGAATGGTACTGAACTGGTGCTGGTGCTGACTTGGCGCAGGCTGCCATAGACGTGCCTTACGCACATTTGCAACACCCAGGACCGGTGCTGGAGGTCAGCACTGGCCCAGCTCAGGACTGGGCCCTAAGTATCACCCGTTTGGCCACTGAAGTACTCTTGAATTATTTTTGTAACTTGAGTGTTGTATGTACAACTGTGCATTTGAGACTTTTCCTAAGATCACGTCCCTTTTAAAGAACTGTAGTTGGGGAGGACATGGTTGTTGAAATCTATTTCTTGTAATGCAAATGTCAGTTGTGTAGGAAAGATTTTAGGAGATTATTATTTAAAGACAGAATCTGTATGGATGTTTGCTAAGTATGAAAGGATTGAGATGCCTATCAAGTTAATCTTAATTTTTTTTAACCACACTTGTCAGTTGACAGACAGCCTCCTTAAAGCCAAGTCTGAAGAAGCCTATAATTTTAAAATGTTTGATTTACTTTATTCCTCTGCATTTATCAGTCTTATCAGCCCACATTTGTTTTCAACAATGAAAAAATGTATTTGCTTCCTATTTTTCCAATCAGTTTTTAAAATGTATCTATAGCTTTGAGTCACACTTTGATTAAAATGCTCAAGTAATGCCTTTCTTATTCTACCAAGGTGGATGCCACAGCAGTGCATCGGATTGACAGCCTTGCAGCTCTGAGCATGGACCGGTCTGGACTTATACGGGAAGGCCTTGGAGTCCCCAGTAGTATTGTCTACTCCAGTTTGTGTGGACTTGGCTCAGACAAGCCTCGGGATGCTACAAGTGGTATTGCCAGCCTTGGATTTGCTCCTGAAAGAAATCCAGAGATACAATTCAAGTCTAATCCCACTGAAGCAATAGAAAACGCAGCTGGAAAGCCCCCAAATGGCTTCAGTGCTATGTACAAAACACCACCTGGAATACAAAAGCCTTCTGTTCCAACTGGGGAGACCTTAGGCTTGGACAGAAGCTCAGGCGACAAACAAAGTCCTCTCAATGTCAATGGTGCTAGTTACCTAAGGCTACCCTGGGTAAATCCTTACATGGAGGGTGCTATTTATCCTTTTCTTGAATCACCAAATAAGTATTCATTGAATATGTACAAGGCCTTGCTACCTCAGCAGTCCAATTACAGCTTGCCACAGCATCTAACTTATTCACCTGTATGTGCAAATGGTGAACGCTTTCTATATTTGCCACCTTCCCATTACGTTGCTCCCCACATTCCATCATCATTAGCTTCCCCAATGAGGATCTCGGCTGCATCGGCAACACCAGCGATTCCGCCTTTGGGCCCATGTCCTGAGAAAAGCTTGTCTTGGAAGATGGGAGTCAGTCCTGGAAATCCTGTCGACTCTCATGCCTATCCTCATATCCAAAACACCAAACCACCCAGAGTCCCATCTGCTAAGCCACCTGCTAGTAATCTTCCAACAGATCCTGCTGTTCTCCTCCCTCATTCACCAAGACCTTCACCTAGAGTTCATCTCCCAGCACAGATTGGAGATGCCTATTCAGAGTTCCACAAGCATTTCCCCAGAATTTCAACATCTCCTTCTTCAGTTACGCTCCCAAAGCCATACATGAATGTAAGCAATGAATTTCCTTCTTCAAGGGTTTCTCTTGGAAAAGCTCCCAAAACCCATGACACAGGTGAAATTTCTCAACAACCTACAGTGCATGCAAGGAAGACAAGTAATGACAGGAAGGATAGCAAATCACCTCCATTGTTAGAAAAACAACAAACTATTACCAAAGATAGTATAGACAAACCACTGGATTTGTCATCAAAAGTTGTTGATGCGGAAACAACCAAATCTGATCATGTTAAGAAAATGGCACCAACTGTGTTAGTTCATAGCAGGGCTGGAAGTGGGTTGGTTTTACCTGGAGGTGATCTTCCAAAGGAAACTATTTCTCCTGGAAATGGTTGTCCTGTCTATAGACCTGATATAATTAGCACTGCACCTTCCTCCTGGGTTGTTCCTGGTCCAGGGCCCAATGAAGATAATAGTGGTAAAAACATGCAGTTGAAAAACAAGGCATTGGACTGGGTGACACCACAACAAAGAAGTTCATCTTGTCCCAGAATGGGAGGTACAGAAGCAGTTATCAGTAATATTTCAGGGTCTGTGTCAAGTGGCGGTCGGCCAGCATCTGCTTCTCCTGCTCCAAATGCTAACGTAGACTGCCCCAAGACTAACAGTACGGTGGAGACAACAGCATCTGTCATACAGCATATAGGACAACCTTTAGCAACACCTTCTTCAAAACACAGTAATAAGGCAGCTAAATGCAATAATCAAGAACCTATCTTCAAAGCAAATGAGAGCACTCTTGCACCAACTTCTATATTTTTCCCTCCAAATGATGCGTTCCGATCTCCACCATTGCCCTATCCAAGAAGCTATCTCCCATACCCAGTTCCAGAAGGTTTAGCTATAGGCCCTTTGCCTCTGCATGGAAAAGGCCCTGTGTATCCTCACCCAGTTTTGTTACCCAATGGCAGTCTTTTCCCTGGGCATCTGGCACCTAAACCTACTATTCCATATAGCCTGCCAACTAGCAGAGGTGAGTTTATGACCTATCAGGATGCGTTAGGTATGGGAATGGTCCATCCAATGTTGTTACCGCATACGACTTTGGAACTAAAGGATGAGAAATCGGAAAGGAGATCTAGATCACATGAAAGGCTCCGTTATGAAGATGCTGCTTTAAGAACCAGATTGCCAGAAGTGCTAGAAACTAGCACAAAGCTTCATTTTGAAGTACCTACAGACAGAAACGTGAAATCGCACCAAAGTTCAAGTCATAGTAAAAACACTGCCAAAAGTGACAAACACATGTTTGCAGAACTGAGAGATGAGCAGGATGTGAAAGGTGAAACAAACCTGACAAAACCCAGTTTTCCAGTTGAAAGTGGTAATCAAACTAATGACCTCACAAAGCACAAAGTGGAACAAGCCTTTCAGCAGAGAGAGTTTGTCATGCGGGAAGACTGTGGGAGAAATAATAATTTCCATGACATTTACAACTTTAAACAAGCCCAGAGCTCACACCCATTAATGTTCAACTTAAGAAAGGAGGATCTTTCAGTAAGCCAAAACAGAGAGCGGCTCACAGTCCCCCCCTCTTCTGTGTTTTTGGAGACTCTGCATGGAAATGATGGCCTGGCTATGTCTTTTGGCAAAATGCCAGATGATACTAAACAGCTTTGTATTGGAAGTGCACAGTCAAGTATTGAAGTCAATCAGACATATGCCAAAGATGGGACTGAAGGCTTGGAATCCGGTGATGGCAAAGTCCTGAAACCTAAGCCATCTAAACTGGCAAAGAGAATTGCAAACTCTGCTGGTTACGTAGGTGATCGATTCAAGTGTGTCACAACTGAACTGTATGCAGATTCTAGCCAACTCAGCCGAGAACAGCGGGCTCTGCAGGTGAGTCTCTGAAGTTTTAACTACATTTTTTTTTGTTATAAGATCAAGTTGAGAATGAAATTTGATATGTTACACAGGTTGGGGAATGTATGTATATATACTACAACTTTAAATCTATCATGTCACAACTAGGAATGGTGAACTGCGTATATTAGGTTCAGCTATGAAGCCAGGAATATTTGAGCAATAATAGATGGGAATTATATGTAGTAATTAGCATTCTAAATTATTTAATCTCATGAGCATAAGCATAAGTTGTAGTAATGAAGGGGAGCGGAAGAATGCATGACATGTTAAAAAGATGGTTGCTACAGCTGGCCTGCATTTGGTTAGCACTGTAAGATAGCAAAGTATCAGCAGAGATTCTGGTTAGTATGTCATACAGGACATTTGATAGAGCAGCCATGTGTTAGTGGGTTTTATGCAACTTCTTTACTAAGCAGAAAATGTAGCATAAAGGAATAAAGCTGTCGTGAATTTGATGTTGTAGGCAAGTAATGTAAGTAACTTTTACGTTTTATGTAAAGATGAGTTAAGCCAAATTGTTTTGCGTTGTTAAGAAAGAATTAGTTGATGCTTATAAAAATGGATGAAATTATCTAAATGATCCATTGAGTGCCCATTTTAATTACATAGATGGAAGGATTACAAGAGGACAGTATTTTATGTCTACCTGCTGCTTTCTGTGAGGTCAGTTCTTCAAATTTTTATTACTAGAATCTTGCATAAACCTTTGAGTTAAAATTTCATTTCCAAATACACAAAGGGAAGTTGTGGGCCATGGTCGTCTTTATTCATTGTGAAGTTTTTGTTGTTTTGTTTGTTATACCCCTCAAAAGACAATGCTTTAAAAATTGTGTATGTGTGTGTAATATATTATATTTGAAAAACTGTGTATATATTTGTGTATAGATACTATATGCCTTGCTTACTGAATTGGTGAGCTATTTAAACTTTATATATAATTGTGTATCAAACCTTGGTTTTGAGCAGATCTTTTCTTTTGGAAATACTATACTTTCATATAAGGTAAGGTAAATGAAATAGCTCTTATTGTGAGATTTTTTTTCATATCAATTCTCTTTCTAGCGTGCAATGATGCGCTTCTCAGAGTTGGAGATGAAAGAGAGAGAAGGCCACGTAGCAACCAAAGACCCGGAGGTCTGCCGATTCAACCAAGCAGACTGGGAAATCTTGAAAGGAAATAATGAAAAGAAGCCCAAGTCTGTCACTTTGGAAGATGCCATGGCTGGGCAAAATGACAATGACAGATGTAAGCAAATTTTTAGATGCCTTTTTGAAGTGTCTGTGTGCCTCCTATAGTAATTTGGAGCAGTGGCCACGCCATAACACAGAATTAAAACATGTTTAAAGCATTTGAATTAAAAAAGGCTATTGCTTAGTGAATGCGATAGATATAAGTTTACAGGATACCAAGTGAAGAACACATTTTGGCAATTTTTTAAAAAAACTTGTAGTTCATTGTTTTTGTATCCGTCGTGTGGCTTCTCTGAGAAAACATTAGGCAGATCCAGTCCAAGCTGAGCAGGTGTCCAAAGTGGCATTAAATTCTGCCATCCATGCTTTCCACATTTTTTTGTGTATGTGCTAGTGCATATCCCTCCCCATCACCACTGCCACCTCACCTCTTCTGCTGCCACCGCTTCTTTTAACCTGGTTGGGCAGGGAGCATCCTGGGAACAGAATGCCTCAGTTCCCAGCATCCCACACAGCCAACTTAGAAGATGTGGCAGGAGAGGAAAATGAACGGAGAAGGAACAGAAGCAGTGGGGAATTTGATTGCAGCAGTGGCTAACTCCTCCCCCAGCTCTGCCACTGTGATCTTTGGCAGTTCTACTGAAAGAGGTAAACTGAACCCTCAGTCTCTTCACCCACTGTCGAAAGAAAGCACATTAGAAGAGGATGGGACAGTGGCTGGGAGTGGTGCTGGCAGCGGTGGTGGCTAGGCAGGTGGCGGGCCAAGGGAAGTGGTGTGCAGGCATGGAGTGCAGGAGACCCCCTACCAGTTTGTTGTCTCCCCCAGCCAGCTGTTGTAAGTAGCTGTTTCTGGTCTCAGGGATTGGCCACTTGATTGTAGGCTATTGTGAAAGGCAAAAAAGGAAGATGGTTGATGGAGGGTCAAATGACTAACCATATAATCATACAAGTACACCACTCAATTATCCAATGTGTCTATGTTATAATTCATTTTCTGCAAGCCGTCACTGTACTGTGAGGGAGGTGGTATCACTTAGTGGCTAAGAAATTGAGCTGCAGATCAGAAAGTACGCCTTTTGAATCTTACATCTGTCATGAATTTACTAGGTAGCCATAACTAAACCACTCCCTTTCAGCCTTAGCTCCCCAACTGCAATTTGAGGGTAATACTTATTTAGCTGAGAGGATTATTGTAAGCATTACATCAGTATAATATGTGTGAAGCACGTGTACATTCAGAAAATGCTATACAAATGCTATTATTATTTGGATTGTGAAATACAACCAAGGGCCCAATCCCATCCAATTTTCTAGGGCCAATGCAGCCCAGAGGTAAGGGAACATTTGTTCCCTTAACTCGAGGAGGCCTCGTGACTGCCCCCTCACCGTAGTTTGCAGCATGTGCTCTGTTGGCATGTTTGGACAGATATATGGAGGAAACGTCAATCAAAGGTTACAAGTCATGATGGGTAGGTTCAACCTTCCTGGTTTTTAAAAGTAGGCTGCCTTAGAATGCCAGATGCAAGGAAATGGCAAAAGGATTCAGTTATCTTGTTGTCTTGTGTGCTCCCTGACTGTTCCCACAGTGACCTGGTCGGTCACTGTGAGATACAGGAAGCTGGATAATGGTCCTTTGGCCTCATCCAGTGAGATTCTTCTTATGATAGGATTGGGCCCCAAGTGCACTAAAAGATCCCAATAAGATCTTCAGTAACTGGAAATAGAGCTCCAGTTGTACAAATACTGCATAAATGCTGAATTTCTATTCATAGTCCTGTGGACTTCCATGGAACCAGCAGGGAATAAACTATGCTATAAATTTTTTAAGGTTAAGGATTAACTTTTATTCTTGTGTTAGGCTGGAGTCTTCTAACCATTTACATGGGGTTAATTCCTAGTTATTGCCAGTGATTTCAACAGGGCTTCAGTGAGTCTGCTGTGGATTATAGAATTTGAAGGTTACAACCTAAATGTTCCAAAGTCTATTCAGATGGTCCCACTTATCTTCCCACCCCCTCTAAAACGTTGCTTAAAGACTAATGGGTTCTTTACAAAATCTGTGCAACTTTTGTACTGGCTAATGAATTGAAGCAAAAGGTGCATTTTTTTTTTTCCAGGGAATTGAATTACAAGTTACTTTTTTATTTTTTTAAACCTGTTGTATTGGTCATAAATACATATACTCACCTCCCAAATTCACATTTCTTTGATAACAGTTGTGATCATAAAAGAAAGGGGAGGTGCATGGCTAAAAAATGGTCATAGCTTTTTACTTGGAGAAAGAGTGGACTTTTCTTGCAGTGTTAAGTAGAGTTCAGGGAGTGGAACTGCAGATGCTGTGATTTCTTCTGAACCAAGAGATCCTAAGCAGTGTCTCTGCTGCTTTTGTAATATACTTCACTTTCAGTCACTGTTTGCACTTCAGAGTGTGTTGCACATTCCTCATGATCCTGAGAAGTCAAAAGTGCTATTTAGTTGAAATGAAATAGTTAGTTGTGTCTGTTCTCCTTGCTGATGCAGGTGGTGGAGGAGCAGGTTACACAAATCCTCTGAGACCAGTAGGGGGATGGGAAGAACTGAGTTTTGTTAAAGGGAGCTGGAATCAAAGGTATTAATTGTGGGATAAGTAAGTGACTAGCCAGAATTTTAAGTAAAAGAAGATGGAGGCAAAGATCTCCCTCTCTTTTGGTGCACATAGTATATGAAGGTTGAGTGTGACGTGACAGTGAATTTGCTTTAGGAGTAACATTCCGAAGAGATTCTTTGGGTGCATATGTAAAGTGAAGTTTTGTTGGAACAGGTTCCTGGGATAACTGTAGACACTAGATTTGGATAAATTTACTCCACTGCTATATTACTTGCATTTATGGGTTTACTTCACCAGGTCAGTTTGTGTGAGTGCCAAGGTGTGTGTCAAGATTGGAATACATGAAATAAAAATGCTACTTTTAGTCGTCATTGCCACTTTTCTACCCTAAAAATAAAATAACAGTTTTTAAAAGCCACCACTTACTTCTTGTCATTGCACCTAGTTCTTGAAGCAAAAAAGCATTTGAGTATTCTGAACATAACAATGTATGAAGAATTGTTTCAAGTAGGAAGGAATAGTCTGATTTCACTATTCTGCTTATATGCTTTTTCTGAGCATCACACCGACCTTTTCACTCTCAGTGGGGTTTTGCCATCAACATTTAATGGCATGTGGATTGCATCCTTAGTTTGCTGCAAACTTAACAGGAAGTTCTGTCAGTTTGATTAGTTGCAGCCCTTTAAAATATATCATGTTAAGGGACTTATTCATGCAAGAAACAAAGATGTGGTAAGAAGGATGTACAGCTGTGTTTTAGAACCAGATTTCTGGACAGATTTCTGGAGGAAAAGTCCATCATGGGTTACAAATCATGATAGGCATGTACAAGTTCTTGATTTTAGAAGTAGACTACCTTAGAATGCCAGATGCAGGGGAAGGCACTAGGACGCAGGTTGTGTTGTGCTGTCTTTTTTGCTCCCTGAAGTGTTTGGTGGGCCACTGTGAGATACAGGAAGCTGGACTAGTTGGGCCTTTGACCTGATCCAGTGGGGCTCTTCATACGTTCTTATGTTAATCAGGTTATATATTACATTTGTCTGGGAATTAGCATCCCCATTGCACACTTTCCATTTACTGCAGCTTTAACAAGTTAATAGTATTTGTTGCCTGAATCTGGACTACCATGTAATGAGTTTTGCCATGTAATTAGCACCCACTGAAGGAGGAGGGACAGCTCGCTACATGCTTGTTCATGTGACAAGTACTGCTGAGTGTTATAGTTGCAGGGTGCCAAAGATGTTTTATTTCCATAGTAACCATAACGTATAACTTGGCTCTTAGCTTCCATGTAAAGTGATTAGAATCAAGTGTCAGGTTACTTTGCTGCTGCGGTGGCTGCTGCTGTGTGAAGTTCCTCTGTGTGTGAATTGACCACAACATGTTTACAATGCATTTGGTTTATGCATGTCACAGGGCTTAACCTCAGCCAAAAAAGTTTAAACATAGAGGCTGAAATACATTTATTCTAGTCAGTGAATAGTCACATTGAAGGCAGTGAGACTCCTTTGGGCTAAGCTTTCTGAAGGCTGTGAAGGAAGTTTGCTTGTGTACGTAGCTTCTTGGCTAATAAATGTTTTAAAGCCACGATAGTAGGCGTGACCTTAGAAAGGGCACTTTTCTTTCATGTGGTGGTATCTACATATCTGCAAGATGCAGAGGTCTTTCAAGGCTTCATTACAATAGTTGGCCATTTCTAGTCACTGTTTGCTCCTTGAAATAGAGGTGAGCAGAATCCTTTTAGCACAACCTTTTGGGAATTTGGGCTGTCTTGAAATTTTGGACTCAGACGCTGAACAGGACAGCAAAAGTGTCTGGTGTCATCAGAAGAGCAAAGGGTTTTATTTTGTCAAATTTTTCTATGGAGATTGCAGTTGGTTAATAGTGGTTTTATAAACTTTTCATGCAAACTGTTATGAAATCCCTTTTCCTCCATCCCTTGTACTTTGGGAAAGTACACAAATAGAAAAGTAAAAATGTAAACACATTCAGATTTCAACCATGTCTGTTCATTGTATCTAACATAATCTTTGTTTCTTATTTCAACACTCACAGCCTAATCTTATTCCCCCCCCCCCCATTGATGCAGTATCCTATGGTGAGGATGCTGCAGTCTCCACCCCTTTCCCCACTATCAACAAGTTAACACAAATAGAGCTGGGATAGTAGAAGACAGAATGCTATTGTTTTCCCTGACCTAGGGAGGGATGGGTCAATGGAAGAGGGATGAACTGGGGCTATAAAGGGCTGTGTTATACCTTAAGTCCTCCAGTGAAGGGGTCTTGCAGAAGCACAAAGCATTTGGAGAACCCGCAGAGACTCACTTACCAAGCAGCTTGCAACCTGGAGTAGTACTCATGTATTTATGTTGGAGGCCATTCCCGTAGTTCACTGCAAAAGTAAGGAAAGTCTAAGAGAATGAATGGGGTGGTGGTACCAAAGAAGAAGTTACTCACCTGTCGCCAAGTTCCTGCACTTCTCTTTCTCACACTAAGCATTACTGTGAATTTATAGGAGTGGAAAAATAAATTTTGCTCTTGATCCTGTGGTGTGCAGATGGAGCTGTTGCACTTGGGCAGAGTCTCATTCAAGCACAAAAAATGCTGTGCAGATACAGCAGTCTGCCTGATTGAGTGCTGGCTAAAACGTGCCTAATATTATGAAAGTGAGACAGTACTACCTACTGGCAGCTTAAGCCACGTTTTTATATAGCTTTAGTCTGCATCTCGTGTGAAGGTGAAATGGACTGAATAAGACTGATCTGTGAATGGCCAGACTGTTTCTTTTCCTGGTTTGTCTTCTTTCTTAACAATCTGTTAATTACTGTGCCAGAAAATAAGTGCCTATAATGGAGTATTCCAACTTTTAGTGCAGTGACACAGGACAAGTTACTGCAACAGTCACTTGTAGAGACATCAGTACAAATCTTTAGAAGTGGAAGAAGGGCATTAGGAAAGAAACTTTCCTAAGGCCTGTGATGTTTGACTTCCAGGCTGTTCTTTCGGCATTTCAAAGTGCAATTCATTGGTAGGGAAATTGCTTTGAAGAGTCACAGCAAGGTTTTGTATCTTTCTTGTAAAAGGGCACAAAGTGCTAGGCAGACTGACTGAGAATCGGCAATGGGGAATAGGAGGCAGGTGTCTAGACTCTCTTCCAGAAAGTTTAAAAATCACTAGAAACTGTGAGAGGCGTTGCAAAGCTATTTGTTGTCAAGGTGACTGAAAATGTTGCTATTGAGAACTTCGATACCACAAGTGTGATAAATTATGGGATGTATTTGTTATGAGTCTGTTTAGTGGTGAAATGATTTCAGCAACTGGTACACAGATCCATTTCAGGTGGTATTTGATGACTTATGGTTGGTAAATGGAATTGCACTTGGTTGTTAGAGAAATATTTAAAGTGTTTTAAGAAATGTTTAAGTGTCAATTGGCTTCTTAAATGCCACAGTAGTGAAGGCATTGGTCGGATAGTTTTGGCAACCCAGTCCTTCTCAGTGGCTTTGGCTGTTGCAGCATGACCACTGTTTTGCACCAGAAAAGTGAATGTGGCTCCTTCCTTAGCTGGCATCCTTCAGTCTCGGAAGACTATGACATGCGCTCTGAACAGTGGTTCCGGAACAGTGTCCTCTCCAGTGCACGAAGTCTGGGTAAGGTAGATATGGAGGATAGACTGTTACCCATGCAGCAAATCCCCTCTCTCCACGTCGCTGAAATGGTCCAATGGAAAGGCAGAAGCCAGTACGGTTGGTTCCAGTGGCATTGCAGGAGTTGCCAGAACGTGACTGTGTTCAGCCATGAACTGCCTTAGGGACTCCGGCTCCTGATTTTGCCTCGAGGTTGACTCCTGAAGCCTTTTCCATAACTGGATGTAGCCACAAGGATGTAGCCACATGTGGTTCCTTATTATGTATGAAAACTAATGTAGGTTTGCTTTCGAGTTTGAATTTGAGGTCTTCCTACCACTGCAGTTGTTCACACTGAGATGCAATGTCAGTAGAGAGATCCTTAAGCCTGATCTTCTTTGCTTCAGGGAGCGGAGTGCTGGAGCATAAGATTAGATTGATAATTCCCAGACTGTGTGCCAGGGCACACCAGTGTACTATGAGCAACTGCTAGTGTGCAGCAAAAAATGAATTAATTCAGTATGGCTCCTGGGAGCATCTAGTACTGACCTGCAGAGGAGGTTGCCTCATAAGTCTCTGTATGGTTCTTTCATGTAACCTTGTCTTTTTCCAATCAACCTCTGCTGGAAAAAGGCATAAGTTTCCTGAATCACTGTTTCAAATGTCACTGGGTTGTACAATATGTTCCCAGTGCAAAGATGCAACAGAATTATCTGTGCTCGAAAGGAGTTTGCCCATTGTATATCTGTGTGAGTTGCTGCTCTAAATTTGCTTGCTTTCAATTGAGATGTACGTCCAGATAAATGGCAATGAGTTTCTACATATTTATCACTTAAGAGTGTGTGTGTGTGTGTGTGTGTGTGTGTGTGTGTGTGGTGCTCAGATGGTCTCTTGTCCTGGCCCTTGCTGACCCAGATCTGCTTAACTTCAGCAAAGTGGCTACTTTTTATGTCTTCAGTCGATGTCAGTTCTGGGGGAAAGCCTTGCGCTGAGCCCCCATGGAATTCCCACCTGCCCCATGCTGGCACTGTGGGTGCTGCCATTTATACCAAGGGTTGGCTTGATGTGGTGGACACTCTTGAGCATAGATGCTTGACCAGTGCCTCACCTGACCAACCCTGACACCACCCCAGCTGTCTTGTTTAAGATGGATTTATGAGAGCTGGATGATGTACTGCCAACAAAAGAAAAGTGCTTATCTTTGCAAGACTATGTATTGGGAATTGTACTGAGAATGAATCTGCCACATCTTTGCCAATTTTTAGGTTCCAGAACTAAACTTTTTGTTTTCTTCAACCTGTGAGTGAGTGAGTGAGTGAGTGAGTGAGTGAGTGAGTGAGTGAGTGAGTGAGTGAGTGAGTGAGGCGGCAATCCTATTCATACTTTCTTGGGAGTAAGGCCCATTGAACACAATGGGACTTGCATAGGATTGTGCTGTGAAAGAGAGAGAGAGAGAGAGAGAGATATCTGTTGCCACCCTACCTCTTGAAATTGCTACTATCTGTTCTGTTCTACAATATCCATGAGCAAATTTTCCATTTCTATCTTTCTGCTGCCTATTACATTTTTGGATAGGGCCTCACACAGAGCTCTTATGACTTGAGAAGACCAAGCAAATTTAGGGCTCCTTCACTATATCCCTTGCCTCCAGTCGTTACTTTTATTTTTACCCATTTTGGAAGAATTTCAACAAAATCCTAGCCAAACTACTGCATTGGCACTGGAAATTTAGTTAGGATTGGGCTGAAATGTTCATAGGCAACAGAATGATAACTGATGATAATTAATAAGTGAATTCAGTGGATTAGTTTTCTGCCGAATGTTTGTGGTGGAACAGAATCCCTCTTTTCCCATATTTGATGTAGTTAGCTTATTGGAATTATAATGTACTAATGTATGATGCAAGCCTGACTCACGCGGTCTGTAATTGGTGGTGCTTTGCATGCAGGAGGTCTCACAGCCTAATCCTAACCAATCCTAATCAATTTTCCCATGGCTATGCAGCTGCAATACAGGCCCAAGATAAGGGAAGTAACATTCCCTTACCTTATGACTGCCTCCCACCACAGGATAAAGTGTGCACCCCATTGGCATGGTTGCATTGGCACAGGGAAGTTAGTTAAGATTGGACTCTCAGATTCAGTTCCTGGTATCGCCTTTTAAGACTGGAAAAGATTCCAGTTTGAAGCCCTGGAGAGCCTTGGCCACATAGATAATATTGAGATAGTCTGACTTGTTTGAAGGCAATATTGTAAAGGTGGAGGCTGCTTATATCCATGGATCTGGCTCAACATAGCTCCCCCAGACCCATGTTAGAGCCAGATGTGGCACAACCTGAACCCTCCAAATGTGTCTGGAAGACTTTCTGAATTCTGCAGAGCTGTGTGCGTCCACCCGTGGCCTCTTCGGGCTTCAGAATGGCTGAAAAGGCTGAAAAAATGGAAGTGACATTTTTATAAAGCTGAGGTATTCAATCTGTGGGTCCCACCTCCCTAGTGAGGGGTGGTTAGCCTCCAGGGGTGTCTCCAGGCATCTCAGGGAGAGAGGCTGGGCTGGGCTACTCTACTCTACTCGCTACCTGCTGACTTGCTGCTTTTCTGCAGCTGTGAATGAGGTGGGGCAGCGTGAAGCTGGGAGGGCGTGTGAAACATGGTGGGGGGAGGTGGGAGAGAAGGCTGGCTGGGCAGGCAGAGGTGCTGCATCTCATCATGGAGCTCTCTCCATGTGCAACCTCACCCCAAGGACTACATTTCCCAGTGTGCCCCTTGCCCTGGGCATCCTGGGATTGGTCAAGACTGGAGGAGAGAAGGGTGCGGAGGTGCTGCATCTCATCAGCACAGGGTGTGCTCCTGGCAGGCTTCAAAGTAAGTACAGGCAGTGCAGCACTTTCCTCTGCTGGGGAAGGAAAGAGCCAGCTTGCTCCTAGTGGGGGGGTGTCCAAATGCCCCAGCCTGCATCCCTCCGTCTTGCCTGGGGGGAATAGGGGTGGCATCTGCATGTTGGGTGTCTGTGTGAGCAGCCCCCATCTACTTTTGAGGTGAGTTGTAATCTTGCTGGGTGTGGCTGCAATCCTTTCCACACTTTCCTGGGAGTAAGCCCCATTCACTCAAATGGGGCTTACTTCTGAGTAGACCTACATAGGCTTGGGGTCTGTGTCCGCTTAACCAAGGATCCTCACCTTTCTCTTTTTTTCTCCCCCTTCAAAAAAGAAAAAAAGCCACTCTTGATGGCTTTGTCTCCAAAAATTGATTAAAAATAAAAATCCCTATTCCTTTTTAGCCATTCCCCTTTTTCCTCCTGCCTCCTTTTGGGTGGGGGGGTACTCTGTTGACTGCTATTGTAAGACAAAAGGCACAATCCTAGCTAGGTCTACTCAGAAGCGAGTCCTATTGTGTTCAATGGGACTTACTCCCAGGAAAGTGGGGTTAGGATTCCATCCAAACAGTCTCTGGGTCTCAGTTTGCATCAGTCTGCAATTAGCAGATACACACAAAATAAAATCTTCCCCTCCCCCAGCAAATTCATCACTTCCCCCCTCCCTTTCTAAAACCCTCCAGGTGTGCTGCTAACAAACTCAGGGCACAATCCTAACCAGGTCTACTCAGAAGTAAGTCCTATTTTGTTCAATGGGGCTTAGTCTCAGGTAAGTGTGGTTACGATTGCAGCCTCAGAGTTCAGAGCCTCAGTCTTTTTTCTAGTGTATAATTATAACACCTTCATCCCCATTTTGGGGGTAACTGAGGTGAGGTGTTGTAATGGGGAGCCATGGCCAATGGCTACAAGGATCAGGGGAGGCACAAGCTGGGAAAATTCGGGAACCACTGTTATAAAGCATTCTGAAGGCCAGAGAAACTCTCCCTGGGCCTCAGGATACCTTAAAAGGCATAAAAATTCTGTTTCCTGCCAGAAACCAGAAACAGTTTTTTTCTTCTTCAGCCTTTTTGGCCATTCTGAGCATACAGAGGCCATGGGCACACACACATGGCCTCTGCAGGCTTCAGAAAGCCCTGCTGAGGTGACCAGAGCTGTGCTCCGATCACCTTTGGAGGGTTTAAAGGGGGTGAAGCCGTAGATTTCATTATCTGTGGTTTCTGTTAACCATGGGAGCCCCAAGAATGGATACCTTGTGGATACCGAGGCCCTGTCTGTATGGTTGTGTACAACCACCATCTGATATATGGCTTTGTATGTGTGATGTATGAACGCTTCTTGGATATTTGCCAAGTATAGACCTGAGGTCTGGTTCAGGACAGGGTTTGTTGAACCCAACACTTGTGTATATGTACTCACTCCTGATTCTTGCCAATGCTATGCTTGAACTTTCAGAGCAGTCCAAGTAGTCACTGCATCAACATGCACTGTGCTTTTAAAAAGGCACTGTATTAAATGCAGTTGGTGGGGAGAGTAGTGGCTGGGGAGGGTGGCCCAACATTCAGAATCTGTTCTAGTAACCATTTTGAAGATTTGGATTAAAGCTTCATGTATATTTGCATGGCGAAGAGAGATGTTATGGAGAGATAGCAGACAACTTATTAAGGCATTATTATGGATCATGTTTAAAAAATGTAAATAAATTTAATCCACCTGAGGTCCACTTGAGCCCTTGTTTTTTTTGAGGCAAATGAAGGTTATGTGGGAGTCATTCTTGGTGGATGTGTAATTCATGCTTTTCTTAAAAGGTTGGATCTACTGGTATGTGCCCAACAGGTTAAAACTTTAATGTAGCATGGATTAATACTCTTAACTAACATTCTGCAAATGGAGTTATTGGATCACAAGTTTCTTTCTGGGCCAGTAACATCCAGTCCTCCAAATATTTGCAGTAAGATCATGACTGTTAATTAATGTAACTGAACACTTTCTTCCAGCAACTAGAGAAGAGCATATAAGTGAAAATGGAGCCTGGCACAAAAAATTAGCAACTAGACTTTTGTTTCAGGGGAAAATAAGCTGTAGTATTTTTGCCCCCTTTTCAAGTCTGTGATAACTGAAGCTTTGTAGATTTTATTCAGATCTGTATGTTTTTTCATCATTTCTGTAGAAAATATTTTTATTCTACATTGTCTTTATTAGCCTTTATAGCCAACATCTTTCAGCAAAACAACTTATGCTACAATGCTCAAAATGTATTGAATCCATCTCTCATTTGAAATGTCTCTCAATAAGAACTACCCAGAACTGAGATAAAAGGAGAGCTTAATACATGTTCGGATTGTAGGTCATCTTGAGTTCAACAGAGCTAATTATTGAAGTGTGCTGTAGTGCTGTTTGACCACAAACTAATGACCCAATCCTGTCTGCACAGTCCGCAATCCTATCCCTGAGGTCTGCCAGTATACTATGCAGTATGCCATCATGGTAGTCTCTCCGCCAGTCTGCAGTGTGCTGCTGCTGGTATAAGGCCTGGAAGGTCATGCTCCATTGACAGCACCCTGCAGGTTGGCTGCCACAATGGTTTTGTTGGTGGTCAGAGCTGATTCAGGGTGAAGCGGGGATTATCTTGGTGGCACAGGTGGCTGCTGAATCCTATACCCCCATCCCAGGTTTGACACACCCCCTTTTGTGTATCAGATCTAAGAACATAAGAACACCCATATATGTGGCACCTATATATATATATATATGGCACCTTTATATGGCACCATATATATATGGCACCTTTAAATGTACCTTTTTATAGTTTTTTAAATATATATATATGGTACCTTTAAATGAACTTTTCCTGTAGATTGGTCTGATATGCTGAGTATCCATACTTCTCAAGTCTGGTTTTCTCAGTCAGGCACAGGTTTAAGCTGAGAAGATAAGGCATGTGACAAAATGGAAGAGAAAGTTAAATGGGTGATAAGATTGATGGGATAAATTAGAAGAGGAATGTATGGGGGAGACAGGACAAAGGCAGATACATGGAGAGGAAGAGCAGCTGCATTCTTAGTAACAATGCAGGAAAAGAAAACTGGAGAGCATAGGAAGAAGGTTGACAGAAACATGTAGGGAAAATTTTTTGTCTAAAGTGTGTGCAATGGCTGGTTTAAGTGCAGTGTCCTAATGCGTTGCTCATTTGCAACTTGGTATTTTTTCAGCCCTGTTCAGAAATGTATGTCTGTTGAAACCATGAGATTCCTAGTTCTCAGATGTTGTTATATTGTACATGTTTTTGGCTGAGCTTAAGGTTAAGTATAACCTTGAAGATACAAAATGTCAAGCAAGTTTTCAAAGCATGTGAGTTCTAGCAATATGCAATTAGATAACCGTAGAATTTTCATGGAAGGGCAATATGGTAGTGTGCTACTGATTCCCCCCCCCCCCATTATCACCCTCAGTTTTGTGTATCCTGGGAAAGGCAATGACCCAGATGATCTCACCCATTCCTTGTAAAGTATGCCTTTCCCTCTTTATATATACCTAATCTGTCCTGAAAGCAGTCCTTATAGTGAAAAGCTGAATGAGTTCAATTATTACATTAGTTTCAATGGTAAAAATTCTAACTCTTTCCAAAGCCATTTGAAGTTAACCCCCAAATCACCCCAAATGCCTAGTACCATAAGGAAAAAGTTGTGTGGCATGATAAATTAGAATAAGAACCCAGTCCTATCCAATTTTCTATTGCTGATGCAGCCTCAGTGTAGCCTTGAAGTAAGGGAACAAATGTTCCCTTATCTCATATGTAGGAGGGCACCCACAGTCCTACTCAGTCCTCTGAGGGTTCTGTAAAGCACTTCTAAAGCCTTCCAAAGCTCACATGAGAAAGGGGGCCCTTCTGGATTTTTCTCCTACCAGAAGAAGTTCAAAATTTGATCCTGTCTCTAAGAACTTGGGTGCCTGAGGTATTTCGTTCCCTTTTCTGTCTCTGGAGCTCAAAGTGGAGGTGTACCTATTGGGTAAAATGGAATGTAGGCATTGCCTCTGAGGGATGTAATCCCGTCCTCCCACCAATCCCATATATCTGAAATCTCTGACCTTATATCCAAAATCTTGTTATGGATAAAGAGTGATTGTCTTAATATGTGCAGTATGAATAAGTAAAAATGTGTATCTTGAGAGCACCTATGAGGGTGCAGTGTAGTGAAATGCTAGCAGTAATGGTGTCTACTGGTTTTTGTTAAATCTGCTTTAGTATCAATTCTAAATGCATTGCATATGCTTCAGGAATTGATGTTGTATTTGAAGGAATCAGAGATTTTTCTTGCACAACAGTCTCCTTGAGTAAATGATATGGTGACTTTTTTTTAAAGGTGAGTTTCATAATGCAGAGAGCATACAAGATCACAAGTTTGAAATTCCCGAGGAAAAAGGTCCTCCAGCAGATGATTGTTTGGAGAGACTTACTGAATATGACAAGACAAGTGACCAGGCAAAAGAAGATGCCAACCAGGCCCTATGTCCACATCTGGACAGAAAGCGCAAACGTTCTGGTGAGAAAATGCAGAATGATGGAAGTCTTAAAGAAAACTTTGTAGAGGAACTAGAGGATGAATTTGCATCAAAAGCAAAAAAGAGGAAGAACTCTAAAGGTAACCAGACTCAGCTTTGGTCGTTGTTCAGGCATGTCTTGTGAAATGAACACACTTTTAATTAACATATGTCCATGTATTACTTTGATTGTGCCTATCCCAAGTACTCACCTGGATGATATTTGGGTATCTAAAGGGTATCTAAAAATAGTCATTGGACAATGTAATCATTGGACAATACAAATGGCTGTAGTGCATGCAAACCCCTTCCTGAGCTATTCTTTAAAAATGCATAGTGTGGTGGTAAAGCTGAAACGATCTGCCCCACAAGTGAACTATAGCTTTTGTTTCAAGTTGAGGGCCTTTTTGATTAATTTTTAGTTATTTTTCCATTAGATGACTGGCCTGAGAGGGAAATGACAAACAATTCCTCTAACCACTTAGAAGAGCCCAATTGTAATGAGGTGACCAACCTGAAGGTGTGCATTGAATTAACAGGGCTCCATCCCAAAAAGCAGCGTCACCTGCAGCATCTTAGGGAACTATGGGAGCAGCAGGTGTCACCAGAGAGATCCCCACCCGGCAAGTTGGGCCGGCAAAGCAGGAAAGATTTAGCTGAGGCTGTTCAGCCAGAGGCCACTGCAAAGGTCAAAGACTGCACAGAAGAAAGGCACACCAAGAAAAGGTCAGAGGTCAAAAGCAATAGAAGTTGGTCTGAAGAGTCCCTCAAAACAAGTGACAATGAACAAGGTATGCAGAGATTACTAGGGAAATCTAGCACTACTTAGTGACGCATGCTGCCACCAGTGCTCAGAAGTTGTCAGTACTTTTTGTAGAAGTTTTATATTATATTATATATAATATAAAATTTTTATTATATATAAAGGACTGAAAGTGCCACTATTTAACTTCATTCATGCTTGTTTTGCCAGATTTGCAGTGTATGTGTATGTTTGTGTGTGTAGTGTGGTGTGGCATTAATTTCAATTTTAAACCCCATCGTAGATGTGTGTGTATATGTTTTTTTTTTAATCTAAAATATGTTTGTCTGCAGGATGCATTTTGACATTTTTAGAATTTGGTTTTGACTTCATAACCATTTTTAGTACTTGTCTATGTAAAATGGGTTATTAAGACTGAGTGTACATTTTAAAAAATGTGTGAAGAGTTCTGAGTCTTTTATTGGTCATGGGATTAGGTAGCCCATTAGGCTTTGAACTTCTGAGCTAACTTTTCCTCTTCTGGGGAGTTGGGAAGGAAGAAAAATGTCTGCTTTATTTATTTATTTTATAATATCTGTCCCACGTCTTTCAACCAGATAAGGTATCCTAACAACCTTAAATACAAACCTTAAGCAAAACTTACTTGGCAATAGCACAGAAAAATAAACAAAACCAGAAAAACGGCAGAGAACATAAAATCCTCACCCAATGCTGTAAAGAGCATGCTCAAACAAAACTGTCTTCACCTTCCATTAGAAACTCCTAAGACAGGAGGAGAGCCAAACTTCCAGAGGCAAGAGTGTTCCATAATCTGGTTCTCATCAGCAGCACCCAATCATGTGTCTCTATCATCATGTAGTGGTGGTAGGATGTGTGCATGCATGTATACATATGTAAGGACTTCTCACAATATATGTTCATGTAGAAGGTGCCCTTCAGATATCCAGGTTCCAAACTGTTTAGGGCTTTGAAACTAAAAATCAGCACCTTGAATCAGTTCCAGAAATCATTGGAAAATTGACTTGAATTCCTTTTTTTTAATGGCAAGGTAGGATTGGGGTGGTTTCTTTTTGCCTGTATGGTCAAATGCAGAATACCTGGACTCATGGCTTCAGCTGTTTTTCCTTCTCTCTCTTATTTCATCTCCAGCTGGGAGCAGTTCTTTAGGAAATAGCTTCTGGAAATTGTTCTGATGTTGTAGTTTGTCAGTGGCAGGTTCTGCAGGCAGATGAGCACCTTGGTCTGCACTTAAGTATTATTATTATTAACAATATGGAGTTGTTCACCTTGAAGAACTAGGCCTGAGTTGATCTGGAGGGCCAGATTGGGACCCTCTTGGTTCCTACTGGGCTGGAAGTTTTAGTACTATTCCCAGACATATACAATAGTGGCACTGCAGTTCAGCTGAATTTAGGCCAGTTGTTCCTTCTGCTTGCAAAGGGGTGCCTGGCCCCATTGCTAGAATCTCTGGTTTGGGACACCAGCATCTTACAGTAGCACAGCTCCTGCTAAGGAGATGCTTTCATATTCTCAGATGTGAAATGTGAGGTAGTACAATCAAATTTTGATGGATTTACACTTGGTAAATCTGAGCTCCACACATTGAGGAGCTTGGCAATTTGGTGATGTCACCAAGCATCCACGCAGCTGGAGAAGGCATCTGCACACCAGTGTGGATGTCTTAGAGAGAATATAGAAATATAGTGCATCTATAAGCATTGATGCACTTCATGTCCCTTCTAGTTATAGGCTATAGTTAGTGTAGCAGAGATTAGACCTGATATGTACATTACTGGATGTAAATCTGTGCGTGGCCTGCATCCCCCACTGTGGCCTCTGTGTATGTCTGTGTGTTTTCTTCCGTGACTGAGGCTCCTCCGTATGAAGAAAAATTACCCTGCACATAGATAAGTAATATGTCACAGAGAGGGGCTCTAGCCTTATATTTTCTGTGACTTGTTAATTTTCTATGTGCAGGGAGTAGTGGCTTTTAGGGCTTCTAAAAGAAGCTTCAGAATGTTTGCGAGAGAAGACAAGGAGTTCTTTTTCATATAGGGAGTAGAAGTTGTTTCCATAATTCCACATGTCCAATTCCTCATTGTTCCCACCTTCTGTTCATCTATCCCAGGGGTCTCTAAACTTTTCGGCCAAAGGGCTGCATCAAATATTTGGCACGGTGTCGAGGGCCGTAAAAAGAAAATTAAATATAAAATTTAAATAAATACATTAGAGATGGGACTTAGATGAATGACTGAAATGAATGAATGAATGAATGAATGGGCTCAAATGTCAAGAATTTCTCTAAGCACCAATACAGCCCAAGAAATAAAGCACACACACTTATATGGACCCCCATTCCCCCACCCCACAAGCAGAACTCTGATTGTATTTGGTCAACTGGGCCAGAGGCTCTCAGGGGATCAGAGGCTGTCCACGGGCCGGATAGAGGCTCTCCATGGGCCACATCTGGCCCCTGGGCCAGGGTTTGGAGACCCCTGATCTATCCCTTGATCTTGTAGAACTTCAGATACTTGAATGCATATGATACCACGTCAAAGGTATTATAAGCTGTCCTAATTTTAATACTTTTTTTAGTCTTTCCTTCTGTCACCAAATTTCATTCCTGAGAGGTTAAATCTATATCAATTTAAGGCCGGGAGAAAAAGTCATTAGGTGGGTCTATTCCGCTTCAGGCACAGCCAGGACCTGGAAGTTATGTGAAACTATTTTGGAGAAAACATCACTTAGGCTCAATATATTCTGGTTCTTTTAGCATGTAGAAACTGTCACCATTCTAGAAACTGCCACTGAAAGAGTGTCTAAGGGCCCAGTCCTATCCATGGGATTAACTGGCAGATCTTGCTATCCCCCTGCACGTCCTGTAGGCTGCTATTGCAGCAGGCACTCTGCCATTTAGTGGAGAGCTGCTGCCAGTGCAAGGCCCAGAAGGCCACATGTGTGTGCTGTAGTGGCCTACAGATAAGCTGCCATGCAAGGTAAGTTGGCAGCAGGTTGGGCTGGATCTTGGCAGCTGTGATGCCTACTAGATCCAATGCTCCTGTCCCAGGTCTAACATGCCCCCTTTGACCTAACAGATTTATGCCAGCAAAATAGCTGGTGTAGATCTGAGTAAGCCCATTCGGGACCAGGAAGCAGTGTAGGAGGTAAGTAAGTTTTCTTTATTTACCTCTCCCCACCAGCCTGGTCCCCAGGTGGCCCATGAGCCACTGTACACTGCAGGCTGGCTGAGGATAGATTTGGGCAGTTTCTTTCTCTTGAAAGGTGCTTGCTCATTTTATAGGAAAGACAGCTATTTCATTTGTAGAGAGGTCTACAGTAGGAGAAAATTCATATTTAGCTCTGTGAACCCACATTCAGGATGCCCTCAAGAAGTTGGCCCAAAGGTTTTCTTCCTTTTTGGTGTACGAAGGAAGACTTTTCAAAGGCTGAAATGGGATTTGGGCTCTTAAGTGCCATTTCTGCTTTTGGAAATAATTTCTGTGTCCCTCAAGTTTTCGCTTACTACTGCTTCACAAACAAAACGCAAAACCTCACAAAACTTCCAAAGATGGAAAGACTCAGTTTTATACGTGAAAGAGTAACGAATTCCCATTTTGGTAGCACAAAGTTACAGGTAAGGAAGCCACTCCTCTCACTTGCAGCCATTAAAAAGGAGTAAATAGAGTGATTATTTTATTTGCAGTATTTATATTCCGTTTTAAATTCCTAATGGGCAACTCAAAGCGGCTTAAAGAATAGTGTTAAAAATTAAAATATGTATAAAAATATCATAGTGTATATAATTTAAAAAACAATATATAATATTGTAATTAACTACATTGACTCTGTGTCTACAGATGATGCAGTGCCTAAGTTGGGTAGCAGCATACTGTCCATAGATCTAGCAGATAACTTTGGAGGATTTATTAGCCCATTACAATTACTTTATATTTTGTGGGTCAAATGTGGAATTGCTTAAAGTAGCAGTGTAATACAAATGTAAAAGTTCCGTGTTTAAAGCAACAGAAGAGCCTTGTGTTAAGTGTTAGCATCGTATATGCATTTGTTTCCTCTTCCCTTTCAACATGCCATGCAATGTGAAATGCCTTGCCTCCCATTTAGGTATTCCTCTATTCCCCCCATCTCCGCATATGAAGAACCTTTCATCCACCAATATAAACAGCAAAAGGCAGACCCAGCCAAGCTGTACTCCAGCTTCAAGGTTGGCTGCCAAGCAGCAGAAAATTAAAGAAAACTGGAAGACAGATGTACTGTGCACGGACGAAGAAGAGGATTTTCAGGCTGCATCCCTGCTGCAGAAACACGGCGAGTGTGAAAAGCCACCAGGGAAACGGCAGTGTAAAACAAAACATTTGGCACTGCAGGAGAGGAGGAGGAGGTCATCCCTGACTGGGGATGACATTACAGATATTGAAAGCACTGAGGAGAAGGTATCTCTTACTTGATTTAATTGTCCATTAACATTACTGTATGTTTGGTAAAGTCAGCTGGCTTGAATTCTTAGCTTATTGTCTGCGCTGTGATAATTACAAACTCTCCCTGTCTGCCTTAAAATGTAATCTCCTGTTCTGCAAGGCTTTCTCCACTTTACTCCATGATAAATTCCTTGATTTCATGGGAGCTCATGTACAGTCCATTCTTTAAGGATTTTGGCTTTCAACTTTTGGATGATATAAATCTAGAAGGTGTCATTACTATACTTTTTTTTTAATGAGAGGAAAAAAGATTTTCAGTGAATTATTAAGGGTAGAGGGTGGGGGTGTGGAATCCACTAATGATTTTGACAGGTCATAGTTAATGAGGAGACTCGGGAAGCGACCAGAGGCTCCTTTAGACAGTGACTCTTCACCAGTCAAATCACATGAGCAGGCATTGTACGATCGCCTGCAGCAGCAGACTCCCTCATTATTGCCTGTCTCTTTAGCCCTCACAGCTGCAGATTGCAAGCACCCCTCAGGAGACTACCCCAAGTCGTCCCATGCCGCCAGAAGCCCGAAGGCTTATTGTCAATAAGAATGCTGGAGAAACTCTTCTGCAAAGGGCAGCTCGACTGGGATACGAGGCAAGCATTATTTCTGAAGTTCACTACTCTGAATTAGAATAGGGGAGATGCTTCATGTCACATATAATTCGAACTGTGCACATGGGTAGAATCTCTCTTTGTGTTCCTTCTCAACATGCTGAAATATCTTGAGGCTCTGTGTTCTCTTTCTTCATTCAAGCATGCAATTAGTGTATTTTGCGGGTGGGGTTAGGAGAGAAACCATATAAACTCCTGTAATTTAATAAACTTGAACCTGAATAGATGCCTGTCATTGCCAATAAGAAAATCAGTGCATGATGTATTTTACAGGATTGGAATCCTGAGTAAAAAGTAGAGAGCTGTGTACATGACTACATAGCCACGAACATTTCTGCTGTATCCAAGGAAGGCTAATGAGCTGGATAGCCCTGGAAGAGTGAGAGTATGGTCATGCCTCATTTTACAGTTGCTTTTCAATCTTACGTTTTAAAGAGATGAGTATATTTGAAAAGTATAGACTGTAGTGCTCATGAGGCACTATAGGCCATAGACTTCAATGGCTTAGATAGCATCTATAAAGTGAAAATGATCATACAGACAACCAGCTGAAAGAGATGATCTAGTAACAATGTACCCTTACAGTTAATAGATGTTGGCTTGGTGATCCTGATATGTTTGATTATTTGTGTATTAGATTTTTAGACACTGGAAGTTATTTGTGCAAATACCATCATGTGTAATCCATATGGAAGTTAAAGGTATCTTTTTCAGTCCTGTAAAGGTATACTGTCTTGTTTCTTTTCTTTCTGTAGCAGACAATATTAAGTAATACAGAACTTAGTTTAAAAACACACACAAGATAAACTCTGTGTGTGCACACGTGTGTGTGTTTTTCTCTTGGCTTATTTGGTCTAAGATTTTATCAAGAGGCAGCCAAATTACAGCCTATTCACACTTTCCTGGGAGTAAGCCCCATTGACTCTAATGGGTCTTGCTTCTGAGTAGACATACATAGGATTGGGCTGTTACAGTACTCTTTTTTCCTTGATGGAAAGGGAAGACATTTGGACTCACAATCAGTTCAGTGTGTTGAAGCCCATGCAAGTTAGCAAACTGAGATCTAAGTGGTTGTGGTGCATCTAACCTGTTGTTTGGTAGGACAATGTGACACCTTTTTTAGGTGCAAAACCTTGGTGAAGTATGTGCCCCAGGCTGTTGATTTAATTGGCTTTGGATGGAATTGTCCTCCTTTTCCTTAGCTATATAATTGGATTTTTTTTTTCCATGGGCTGCATTTTACCAGGAGTATAGTATAAAAAACAGAATGTTAAAAAAGGTGAGGAAAAGCCTACACAGGTTACCTGAAAATACATATAGCCTCACAATGCAGTAGTAGCAACAGCTTTAGTGAGGCATCCATTTAGAATTTCTTAATTACAAAATTTCTAGGCTACTCCTTGTTAAGAATGGCAAATGGGACAGCAGCCCTTTATAGGACTGCCTGGTAATTAAAGGAAAGTCACTGGTTGTCTTCCTTGCTCCTTCCAATTTTGCTGTTGCTACACTCTCAAGGTACAGGGCCAGTTCACTTCTGCTGTAGCCACTTTCTAGAGAAGAAGGCATATTGGGTAGGTAGATGGGTAGGGCAGCTATGCCCATCATCTTGCTCTTCCACCCTTCACCCCAGCTGTCTTTGATGCAGTGGTGATGGAGGCCACTGTAAGATCAGGAGAACACCATGGTTGGAAAGGTTTCCTTCCTTTCCCCTTCCTTCCTTTCTTTGTGCATGATGTTAGCACATGTTGGCTAACATGAGGTTAGCTAATCTCATGAGGAAGCTGCTTGAACCATTCACTAATGAGTCTATATTATATCTCCAAAACTAGACGTGATAGGACAAAACGGATGCCATTTTTGGAATCGGCACCCCAAATATACCCAGGAATTGGAGTAACGTTTAAGGAAGTGAAATGTGGTGTTATCTGTGAAGCATAGCCAGTGAAAGCAATTCTGGTCACACTGGATTTCAGAAGGCGAATGTTCAGCACGATCAAACAATGGGAGCTTAAAACTTAGAATAGTTAGTAATATATGTGGTATTTTAAATGAAACACTGTTTGAACTTTTGTGCTTTAGATCTTGTGCACAGCTATTACATGGTGGCATAAATCTTGTCTCTGATTTCCATGGGGTGTTGCAAAGTAAAGTTAGTTCAAACTGTCATCCTTTGGGGCATCAATTTAAATATTAGAGGAAAATACTGAAGACCCTTTCCAGAGCAAACAGTAATGAATGTCAAATTTTAAAACTCTTCCTGAAGCAGCTGTATTGAGTGCACAAATGAAGGGAAGGGGGCGAGACATTGCCTAAGTAATACTAGGTTGTTGTCTTTAGTTGTAAATATGGACAGACCTAGGAATGTTGCTCTTTTTCTTGCCTCTATAAATGCTCAGACTCGAATTGGATATGACAGTGGTAATTCTGGATGCCCAGAACCAGGGGAGGACCATAGTTCAAAGGCAGGGCTCACGTTTTTCATGCAGAAAGCCCCATATTCAATCCCTGCCATCTCCAAGTAGGACTGGGGAGAGACATGTCTGATATTGTGGAGAACCACTGCTAGTCAGGGTTGACAGTACTAAGCAAGATAGACTGACTTGATATGAAGCAACTTTGTATGTTCCTAATTCACAAATCCTTTAGAAAGTGTGGGTAGAAAATTTATCTTGGAAAAGAGGAATACCAGGATGAGTGCTATACTCTCTATGCATTAATTACTTACTACCCTTCAGTCCCTCCCCCACACTGTTTGCCCAGCTTGGGTCACTTCTGTCACTGGTGGTCAGCTGTGGAGAAAAAGTGCTGGGAGAGAGGATCTGTGAGAGATAAGCTATGGGTAGTAGGAAAGTTCTGCACTCCTTGCCTGCTCAGTCCTTTGCAGCTCCCTGCTTTTCTATGCAATGGAGCACTTTCCTGTTCAATCACATGCTGCTATCCTGTCCTGTCTGGCCCACATATGTTTGCATTTGGAAGCCTTTCTAGTATTCTCCCGTATAGCAGTCATAGCAAAAGAAAATGTTAGTGACCACTAATACCAAACTAACCAGAACCAGCACTTCAGACCATAATACAACAAAGTTTTGAGAGTTGCTGATGTCAGCTTTTCATTTTTTTTTTTCAACTGCTGAGAGTATAATTTGACAGGGAATATTGCATCACAAGGAACTTAAAAATAATTTTGCCTTTTGTGATTACTTTAGTTTGAGATTTCCAGTTAAAACAAAATGCTTCTACTTGAGTGGATTCTCAGCATTCTGATCTATCCAGGAGCATATGAGAAAGGTGATGAATTTGTGAGTGTGAGGGAGGTTGTGGATAGGGTTGTAGACAGGAAATCTGAGGTTTCTGCCACAATTTCCCTGGAGGAATGGGGTTTGCCTTGTAGAATGCATTACAGGTCTTGGCCTAGCAGAGTCTGTGGACCCCCATGAGACTTTGGCTGCAAGGGTGAGCTGCTCAAAGGCTCTGCATTTCCAAATGCTCTCCTTATCTTTCTGAAGGCTGCTTTAGAAGGGCTTCCTCTGGAACATTCATCACTTCCCCCACCCCTCCCCCAATTTTAAAGGGAAATACTTCCAGGATGAAATGTGTCCCTCCCTCCCTGTTTTCCTTAAGTGACAGTCTCTGATGTTAAAGGTATCTCCATAGCAACAAACAATTTCTTCTCCCCACCCTTCCCCTCTTTCTCTAGGAAGTGGTTCTGTATTGTTTGGAAAACAAGGTCTGTGATGTAAATCACTGTGACAGGGCTGGCTGTTGTGTTGTAAAGAGACTTTAGGCACATTATTCTTTCAGTGATTTTCTTCACTGGCTTGGATAGAGGAAGATGCACAGAATGCTCTGCGGATCCATACTCATGGAATATGGATCTACAGATGCAGCTTGTCACACATACTAAAGCAGCAAATGAGACCACCTCTTCTGCCCCCCCCCCCCCATCTAGATTGGATTGGAACAAGATTATACTTCAATTCTTATTAGAGAAGAGTAGGCTCATTTCTGTCTCTTACTGAGAGTGAAATTCTAAAATGGATTAAAAATAAAGAATTTCAAGAAGCATTGAAAATAATTCTGTGCAGTGTTGGTTGGTAGAAATTCAGATTACTTTACAGCAGTGATGTAAACTATGTAGAGGTGTGTGAAAACCGGCTGTGGACCAGATCTGGCTGGTAGCCTTCATATTAAATACTGTCTTGTGTTCTGTTGGTTTACCTGGGGGAAAAATACACTGATACATCCAGATTGTTTGATGCAAGCTTGGCAATGTTTTTATTCGGATACCCACTTTTAGGACCAAACTAGTCATGTACTATTAGCCACATGTTGTAGAATTCAACAAAGAGAACTGAAATTTCTATGAATTGAATAAATCATGTTGAAAGAGTTAATGAGGCATTTAATTAATTAACCATAAAACTCTACATTGTTACATTTTGTGGTTAATGACATTGGATAAAATCCACTGGGAACTTCTCCAGTTTTGTGGGAAGAAGCTAGATGCGGAATAGGTGCAGTCCATCAGGAACTTCTGTACAAATTAAATGAATGGGAGCTAAGCAAGAGCATGTGCCAAAAGGGAAAACCCTCCCTGGCCATTTTTCATTACTGTAGGCACTGCCCATTGATCAATACTGATCAGTACTGAGGGTAAAAGTTGTTTTCAGTCCAAAAGGTAAAATCATGGCAAGGTCCATAGTTCAGTGGCCAAATTCAAGCTTTGTGTGCATAAAGACCTGGGTTAAATATTTGGCATCTCCACGTAATGGAGCTCCAGTAATAGAGCTGCAAAATACCTTTGAAACCTTTGGGAGTCCCTGCCAGTCTGAGGAATAGGTCATCCTAGTTCAGTGAACCAATGTTCTGATTTGGTGTAAAGAAGCTTCATGTATTTGAAACCCCGTTTAAAATTAGCCAAGAGGTCACTTTTAACGATTTTTGCTGTTGCTAGTGGACAGATCCCACAGCTGACTTGGCACTTTAGCTCTAAACTGGAATTGGGAAAAGTAGTGCCAAGTACATGATGGATGTGGGGTTCTGCATCAGTCACTTGGGACTGTGCCATTCACATTGGAAATCCCACTCCCCCAATGTTTGGAATAACTAGCAGAGATCAGCAAAGGTGTTAAGCTCACTGATTTAGAGTGTCTGACACTCCACATGGAAGAGCCTTTGAGTCTTCCCTGTTTGAAAAGACACAACCTAGTTCATAAGGTGGCTGATGCACTTGATCCCAAAGTAACGTGATTGAGCTTTCTGCCCTAACTTGGGCAGCCAGATCTTAGTTTGCTGCTTTCCATTTTAACCTGGTTAGTGAAGGCCTGCTAAACGAACAGCTTCATGCTGTTTCCTAGCTACCAACTCTCAGGTCAGAGATGTGGAGGTTATTGTGGGCTTTCCACTACATTTGGAATTGCAGGGATATGTCCGCTGCACTGGGGATATGTACTTCATACATCGGACAAAGTGGGCTGTAGTTCACAAAAGCAGATGCCATAATTAGGAGAAGGGACCTTAGCTCAGAGGTAGAGTACATACTTTTGCATTCAGAACATCCCAGGTTGGCATCTCCAGCTATGGAAGAGAAAAAAATCCTTTCTGAAACCTTGGGAGTGTCCCTGCCAGGCACTATCAAAACACTCTGAGGTTGTTGAACCAAGGCGTTCTGCTCAGTTAAGGCAGCACCTTATGCTCTTCCTTTACTAAAACTTGTAGTGCCACAGAGCTTGTCTTTCTTCTTGTCCTGTTTTCCCTTGAGAAAGACCATCTGATGTTGTGAAAACTCTCCTAAATTGATAGCATGTGTGTTATGTCCTTTTCACTACACATTTTCAACCTTTCAGAGCAAATTGACTGGGACGTCATTATTTAGGAGAAATTAAGATTTCAGTTGTTAATACACAAGATACCACAAAGCAGCCCAGTTAAACCATAGAGAAAATCAAAACGATTTCTTAAGATTTTGAAAGATCTCTATGAGATTTGCAAAGAGAAAATTCAGAAAATTATTAGTTACATAAGTCACCTCTGAAATGTATTTGTAGATGTTGTTTCCCTTCTGTTAGTGTAGAAAAATGATAATTGCATGTAGGTGTTCTTTCTCCACAATCTAAGCAAATTTATTTTAATATAAAGTTTGGTTGTACTCTGAGATTTATTTCTAAGCACATGTGTTGAAGAGCAAGTGCTTTGTGACATGTTCCAATCTTCTGGGCTAATAGCTGGTTTTTGTTTTGCAAAGTTTTGAGTTATTCAGGGAAGACAAACTATTTGGTTTCTTCTCTCCTTTCTTTGTAGCTTGTTAATAGCCCCATCAGAGGGTATTCCCAGCATGTTAAAGTAAAAGTATGCATGTCTCCACAGCAACCAACAACTTGGTCTGTTTTTCTCCTGCTTCTCTTTTCCAGGAAGTGGTTCTATATTGTTTGGAAAACAAAGTCTGTGATGTAAATCATCGTGACAATGCTGGTTATTGTGCCCTGCATGAGGCCTGTGCCAGAGGCTGGCTGAGCATTGTGCGACATCTCCTCGAATATGGAGCCGATGTTAACTGCAGCGCTCAGGATGGAACTAGGTTAGCAGCACTCTAGTCACTAAGATATCCGTCACCTCTGCTTTTGTACCCTGTTAACACACAACTGGGTCCATGAGTTTGAAATTGTTTAAAGAAATGACACTTTGCCAAAAGATTCTTTTAAACTTTGGCCTTGTTAACTTTACAGCTTGCTTCTTGGTAAATACTCTGTAAAATTTGATTCCTTGGTTTCAGCACATCAAGGCTGCAAGTCTATCCACAATTACTTGGGACTAAATCCTATTAAACTCAGTAGGACTTTTTTGGAAACATGCATAGGGCCAGGTTGCACTCCCCATGCCAACTACTTTTATACTGAGGGGTACTAATTTCTTTTGTTACAGCTTTGTGATATGTGTTCCTACCGCCACTGTGTACATATCAAGCCTTCCTATTATGTATCTTAAGAATTTTTTTCCTTAAGGAAAATGTTTGTGTACACTCTTGTAGGTTCCTATGCAATTTTATCAAAAAGTAAGTGTGTGTGTGTGTGTGTGTGTGTGTAAATGTAAAAATATATAGATAATGCCAGAAAAAAAGTTTTCACTTAAAGTAATTTAAGTGAATGTTCCACAGTATTTCCTTTTATCTAGGATTTTTTTTAGTGATGAGCAGGCAAGGAGAATGTTCATCTGCGGACTATAACTGCCTTTAACCCTTAACCCTTCTACCATGCCCTTTTCAAGCAACATCTTTTCCCAGTTGTTGGATCCTTCCCCTTTAATTATTGTTAAAACTTTTTTGGTTTAATTTGCTGTTATGCAAACCCTTTTTTTACAAAGTCTGGTTAATTGTTATATTCTTGGGTATGTATGTGTTTTTCATTACCATACTAAGATGGGGAATGGGCCTTGGAATTCTCCATTTGAATATGTTATCACTTATCAAACCTGGTGCCCAAGGGCATAAAATTAGCATGACTGTAATCCTGTAGACTTTTTGTTATTGGCCTTTGCATATCAGCTTGCAGCAGTCAGATTTCAAGACAAAAAAAAAGTTTCAGTAGTGGTAGAAATGGCGTGTCATTATCACCTCATCCATTCTATAGAAGCATTGTAAGTGTTTGTTTCCTCCCTCATCTACCTTTACATTAAATGTGTATGCACATAGAAGGAGAGGCACCTACCTATTTGGGATTTTTCTAACTGAACTGATTTACTCAGGACCTTCTTTTAAATAGACCACTTACATAATAAGGCAAAGGTGTTTGCAGCTTGTACTGTAAACAGATGGTAATCATGGATTCAAAATCACACATCTCTCCTTGACATAATGGAAATGCTACAGGCAACCCTTTTCTAGAATGTGTGGTGCTGTCCTAAAAAAACCAGTTTCTTGTAGACTCTTTTAACAACTTCTGGGGGACATCTTCCATGGTTGTAGATTAACATGCCCATCTTTCCATCGTGGGTTTGGGTCTTGTCTGTCCTGCCCTCCTATAATGTGCCCTGGCAAACCACAGTTATTTCACCACTTCTCCCTTTCATCGTGAAGTGAAACTTGGTAGATGTACCTGGCTCCCTTGTGTGATGGAATAGGGACCCATAGGGACCCATGTTTTCTCCCTGCACAAGTTGTATGACCTTGTGTGCATTTCCTCCTGACTGTTGACAGTAACAGTGGCAGAACTTTTGCAACAGTAGCAGAATTCAGGTTCCTGGGGTCACTTTTGCCCTAGCAATTCATCCCAAGAGGACAGCTCTACATGGGTATAGTGGGCAAGGATGGTCCCTAAATACGCCCCAAGCCAGCAGCACCCTCTTCTCTTGTGTGCTATGTGTGTAGCAGCCTCTGCCTCAGAAAGGGATCTGTGCTGGCCTTCAAAGAGCTGCTAGAACTTTACTATTAGTTACTGTTAAGCTACACAAGCCAAGTACCGAAAGCTTGTGTCTTGAGAAGCTATGACAAAAGTGCTATAATGTGACTTCTGAAGCCCTATTTGTCATGAGGCAAGCATTCTGAGAGCACATAGGAGACCCTCCCCTTAAGGTCTGATGGAAAGGTACTGTGGTAAGATCTGTGAAGCAACAAACCAATCCTTCCCCATTATGGTTTTGACAATGCAAAACATATTGTCTACAGGAGCCCATCTAAATCCCTTCCTTTCGACCTTATAAAGACCTATTTTATTGAGAGACTGGTCTTGCAAACATGATAGTTTGTTCAGCTATTTTATCAGTTACTCAGTGCTTTTATTATGTTTGGACTGTTCTTAGATGGTGCAAATTTTATTTACACCACAGAGATTATGCATACAAAATAAAATCAGAATCTATTTCAGGGTTAGTTACTGTGAATTAGAGAGCTGAGGATATTATTCTTAGATCCTAGCAACTATTCATCACTGCCCCAAGCACATGCTGAAGCAGCAACAGCCTTCCATTCTCCTGTTTGGACTCTTCTTGTTTGGATAAACCCCAAAGGGATATTTTTGTGTATAATATTCCAAAGTCATCTGTATAAAGAAACTGGGATAAAACCTAACCTTTTTCTTCTGTTCTATCACATATGTAGTTCTCACAGGATCTCTCTCTTATCATCTTGAGTATGTGATCCACTGATCAGAACATGCACATTAGAAGGACCTAAAGTTTCTGGCATCTTATTCCTAACCCCCACTAATGTTTTTCTTCATGCTGTTTTAAAACTTACTGCCTTTGTCTTTATATTCTTGACTTACCATGCAATATAACAATGTACATGCTGTAACCACCACATCTGCATGCCACACGGTGTCTATACATGCTGCATCATTTTCAAAAATCTGTTTTAAATTTCAAGATGTCCTCTTGAATGAGCCATGCCTTTCACTGTTGGTTAAGCCCACTGCCCATCTTGTTTACTCAAAGAAGGGACCTGTGGCAAATGATGATACTGATGTAGAGGACAAGATTGTGTTCATGTGACTGGTAACTGTGTATATTAGAGTTTAGACTTTAGAGAATGAATGGAACATCTTTTATAGACAATTTTCAAGCAGACTGTGTTCTGTGTTTCCTTTTGGGAGGGTACCATAAAAATGTCTTGGTTTTTTAAAAACCCAAATATGTAATTTATTTTAGTGAATAACATTTATATAGACCTTTCATTCACTTAATGTTCCACAAATTATAAAGCAAAAATATAACATAATTTATTAAGAATTAATTTTTCTGTACAATCAACCTTTAATTCAATGGCCGTCAATTTAACAGACTTTAGAAATAACGGATCCCTGTTTGTTTATTTATAACTATAAAAACTAGTTATATGTTTGGCTCATGAGCTAACCTTTAATGTGTGCATTACCATAAATGCATTTGGATTTAATGGACATTTGGCGTTTACAGACACCCCTTTCCCCTATTAGTCTGTTAAATCAAGGGTTCATTATATCTATTTCTATCCCCCCTCCCCCCCATGTACTCTTTAATTCTTTGGGTCCAGATTTACAGTTAATGGAAGTGAGACTTGCTGCATCACCTCCTCAAGGTGCGTTGTGAAATGTGGAGTGGTCACAGTTTTCCCTGAGATGGAAAAGCTCTGGTCCATTTTAATATGGAAATTGGGGGCAGCAGAGGCTATAGTGCAGTGGGTTTCAACCGCTGTGATGCGGCACACTGGTGTGCCCTGAGGCTGCCTCAGGTGTGCCGCAGGATCAGAGGAGGCAGGCAGCAACTGCGTGCCAGCGTGCGGGAGAAGCGGCTGCTTTGAGCCTCCCGTGGCAGGCAGCACAAGCAAGGGAGCAGCCAGGGAAGGGGCTGGTCAAGGCTGCTTTGCATCCCACGCAGCGGCTAGGTTCTCTGTATACCTTCATGTTTTGATGCATAGGTTTAGCCTGCCTCACTTTCTAAGAGAGGAGAATGCCAAAATGTCTCCCTCCTCTTTTCTCAGTGTTCAGCCTGCTGTCGTCACATGCAGTTTGAGACTTGGTCTTGGCAAGAAGAGATCCTGTAACAGCTAATTTTTATTTGGAGAGTGTCAGCAGGGTGGCTTTTTGCCTCTAATATTCTGCATGAAAAAGCCTTACACTAAGATATTAAAAATGGGCAACCGACTTGAGTGGTGACTCATATTATCCAAACTACCTTGTCTGGTAAATAGCCCAGAGTAACTGAACTAGTGTGAAATGTCACATACTAGACTTCATGTGAAGGGTTCAGCACTGGGAACCTGTTTTGAATGCCAAGGACATATGGAGTAGTAATCAATGAGAGAGTATCTGAGCACATACAGAGTACCTTTCCCTCACCACTGAGTGACACTATTGCTTTCTGTACATTTGGTATTAAAATACAGGGCTGCTAGATTCGCAAATCTAATTTCCTAGCACGCTTGCAGCCTGGCTAATTTTAGAAAAACAGTGGTTATGAAAGTAGCATCTTATCTCCATGTTTGGATATTTTATGCTGTTTCAGTTCACTGCAACTCTGTTGATGCTGCCTCTGCCTTGTTTGATGCTTCAAAAAGTCCTTGCAGTCCTTTTGGATTTTGGAAGCTATTGCAGATGAATTGGACCAAAACAGGGATAACGGCTGTATAACCATTCATAAATTAAAATGAATATACATTTTATATGGGCTGTGTATATGAGCTGTGTGGGCCATTGGTCTGACTGGCCAGTTGTATGTTCACTTTGTGTTTTTTTTAAACTTTTTTGTGTTCATGATGTTTACTAGTATATCTTCCCCACCCCTGACCTGCTAGTGTAACCTTTTCCTATTAAGTTTAGTATTTGAAGTTCACTTCCCTTTTTATTTTTGTAGTATATTTCCTATCCTCTTGTTTTTTTCCACCAAGGTGGAGTTTATCAGTGGGTTCAGGAACACCAGACAACTTGGCTGCCAGAGAGAGAGAGAGAGAGAGTGTGTGTACATGTGTAAAAGAATACAATAAGAGATTGAGTGATGAGGTCTGAAGAGCAGCTGCTTCCTGTGGTGGCTGCCTTGCAACAGCTGAGAAGGGAAGCAGTTCTTGCAGGTTGTGAGGTTGGTGGAAGGATGAATGGCAGCTGCTCTTGAGAGTGATGTGATCTTTATAGGCAGGGAAATGAGGAGAGACAGGGGTGAAACAGATTCTGAGCCACAGCCCCAATGATAACCCTGGCCAAGCCCTACCCTAGAGAAATCCGCATGAGCGCAGCACATCTTTTAGAATCTTCCCTTTGCTTAGCCTTAGCAGGTATGTGTGCCTTGTAGTCTGGCAAGAATACATTAAGTTTGTCATATGGTTTTGCTAGATAAATTTTGCCCTTTCTGCAAGTGGGATAAACTGGAACTGCTTAAAGGGAAGTCATGTTTACTCACAGTTTTTTGCTGTTCTCAGCCCTGTTGTGCAGGGCGTCAATCTAACAGCCCCATTCTATATATATTTATTGGGACGAAAGCTTCATTAGGTTCAGTGGTTCTTACTCCCAAGTAAGGATGCATAGAGTTGCAGCCTAATTTGCATTAGCAGCTTGCCCTTGCTTTCTTTAAGTGGCACAATGCCCACGCACACACCTTTGGCTGTTTGTGAAAGTGGTACACTGGGGAAAATACTTTCAGAGGCCATTGAGTGTTTGCTTCATTCCTTTACTGCTTGTAACCACAGTCCATCAGACGTATAGAAGATAGTGTATTGTGTGTGTGTGTGTGTGTGTGTGTGTGTGTGTGTGTGAACGTACAATCCATTTGTTGAAAGAATTTTTGACACCTAAATATAATAATAACAATAACAATAACAACAGGTATTTATATACCGCCTTTCTTGGTCTTTGTTCAAGACTTTATTCAAGGCGGTTTACATAGGCAGGCTTTTTATTTAAATCCCTTATTAAAGAGGGATTTTTACAATTTGAAAGAAGGTTCTTTCTTTCAAGAACCACTACATTCAAGGTGTTTCATTCCAATCTGGCTTCACATTCTGGCCTCCATCCTCCCACGCTCAGAGCAGATGGAATTGCTCGGCTTCAGCTTGTCAGCTGCTTCAAGGTCGCACGGTGCCGGTGGCCTCGAACTGGCGACCTTGTGGATGTTATCTTCAGGCAGACGGAGGCTCTACCCTCTAGACCAGACCTCCTGCCCTTATAAATATAAAGACTTGAAAACATTTATCATTTGATTTCCATGTCATGATTTCAGTTTGCACTATCATTCAGAGAAGTGAACTGACACTGTTGCAACTAGGTTTACCCTAGTTGAATTTACCTTTGAATCGGAAAGTGTCTCTGATTCCAAATTTGGATGTTGCCCATTTGCAAACAGATAGCTTCACGTAGTATCACAGTTCTAGTGTCAGAAAGGTTATAAGCGTTTGAACTAAACAAGTGTTATGTACATTGTTTTTACATGTTGTAAGCCGCCCTGGGTCCCTTTCAGGGAGAAGGGCGGTATACAAATAAAGTTATTATTATTATTATTATTATTATTATTATTATTATTATTATTATTATTATTATTATTACATGGATGAGCTTCTTTCTCCCTTGAGCCACAAAGCAGAAATCTGTAATAGTTTTTTTTTCACTTTCTTTAATGATGACTCAGGAAAAGCTACAACTCTGTATCAGATTATGAAATACAAAGGTTCCAGTTTATTTTGCTGTCTTGAGATATGTTTTTCAAGTCAAGTTTAGAGGTAAATACACAACTGTTGCTTACCAAAATAGGTTCTCTGCAGCCCATATGCAACCTGCACAGTGATTTGAAGGTACCAGACATGGGAACTGTGCAGAATTTGAATACCAACTGGAAGGCAGTGAAATTAGTGTGCCCTTTCAAACCCACAGCCCAATCCTAACTACTGCTGGCACAGCTAGGCCGCATGGCCTACATTGTGTCCAGCACTAGTTCAGAGTCAGCTGGAGGTCTCCTTGGGGTAAGGGGATATTTTCCCCCTTACCCTTAAGTGATGCCCCAGCCTGCCATATAGGGCTACTTGGATCTCTGTCTGCTATGTAACAGGTGGAAGTCCGAGCGACCCTGTGTATGGATATGTGGCTGGGAAGAGGGTTAGGATTCAATGGAGGAAGCCTCTGCTGATATTGTTTTTTCCTAGGCCCAATCTGTCCCTGTTCCACCCTCCTTCACCCAGAAACGCCCCCTCCCTACGTATCTGTACCACTCTGAGCCTTACCTGTGCTGACAGGTAGGGGCTCAGAATGCAGCAGTGGTGGGGCAGCACAGGCTACTCCGCCAAAGCAGCTTACTCACCAGATATCATAACGTGCCTTACAGCATGCTTGCGGTTGCTTTGCGAGTCTGGCACACGGGAGTGTGCTCTTCATTATCTGAAATATGATTATAGGTTGTTGTAAAAGAAGTCTACAGCAGAGATAAACTGGATCATGCTTTGGTGTTCTTCAGTACTTATTGCAGGAGGAGCTGAAATGTGCAGGACTGTTTCAAAAATAGTCTGACCAGTTGCATATTTGCTTAAACAGATGGAGGGAAGGGAAGAGAGAGGGGAGATCTGATTAAAGCAATTACAGTGCTTAAAGGAGTATTCTGTTGGATATAGAATGTATGTACATAATTTCATGGAAGTGCAACATGAGTTCTTGGTTAATTTTTTTTAATGCTGAGAAAATAAGTTAATGCAACTTGTCACCCGTAGTAATATACAATAAAAATAATGTAACACTTGTATAATCAAAAGAAAATGTAGCTCATGGCAATGTACAAAATTAAAACAAAATGTTCTTTTCCTAGGCCTGTGCATGATGCCGTGGAAAATGATCATCTAGAAATTGTCCGGCTGCTACTTTCTTATGGTGCCGACCCAACCCTTGCTACGTACTCAGGTAGAACAATTGTGAAAATGACACACAGTGAACTAATGGAAACATTTCTAGCGGGTATGTAACTTCTATGCATTGTTTCTTTACTTAGAAAAATGCTTATGTATTTTTGGTGTTATTTTTCCACTGAAGTGTGATTAGTCACTGCCAATAACAATAAAAACTAGGGCTGTAATGTTTAGTTCATTGATTGGTTAGATTATAACAGAAGTACAGACCTCGGCTATTAGATGTCAAAGCAAAGTTATGAACGTTTAGTCTGTATGTTATGTAATGATCTGTCATTGGGTTTTAGGGTGCAATCCTAAGCACTTTTAGTAAGGAGTTAGTCCCGTTGAACACAGTAGAACTTACTTTTGAGTTAATTTTCTCAGGATCATAAGCTGAAGCAATGTTACTTTCCAGTTTTCCAGACTAGTTTGCTCTGGGGTATTGCTACTCACCTGGCTTAAGTGGTGAGACAGGAGTTGTTATATGTCATCCACTGTTTTTTGGCAAGGTGAAGTGCAAAGGTGTTGGAAGTAGAGACTTACTGAAGACTCTTCTTTGCCTTCACTAGCGCCAGAGGTTAAAGGAATATGGTAGATGTGTAGGTAGGCTGTCTTTATCACAGGTTTGGAACCCATGGATTTGACTTGGAGCAGGGTTGGAACCCATGCTGGAGGGTCTCACCTGACTTCCTGGACACTACTGGAAGTGCCTTCTGGTCACTTCCAGGAGGATCTCTGAGGTCCGGGTAGGCCGTGCATGGCATCTCCAGGCCTTGGAACTCCTCTGGACATGACCAGAATGTTTCTGGTCACATCCAGTGGTCCTCTGATACAGATTCCATTATCCGGATTCCATTATCCACATCTGGGAACAGACCCCTGTAGATACCACGGTCCAACTATATTTACTTATTTTCAAAATACAATATATGAGCCTCTTTTCAGAAATAAGACCAACAGGAGACTGTACAGTTTAAAATAGATACAGTAAAGCTACAAAGCAATAAAAATCAGAGAAATGGTTGGCAGATTAAAAAAATGTATTTGTTTGGTACCAAAAAAAGGCATGTGATCTGGTGCTCTGTGAACTTCTCTGGGAGGACATTTGATATCTGGTTTGCCATGACCAAGAAGGCTCTCTCTGTTAATTGTTTGTGCTCCCCCCCACTGCTTTTATTATTATTTATTCTGTTGCTTTTAGTTTTTTGACATTCTTTTCCTCAAATGTATATTTGTGTATTAAATTATTTAATTGTAATTCTCCTTAGTTCTTGTGAGTGACCTTCAGTGCCCCGTGTTATAGGATGAAATGCGGAATATAAATATTTTAAATGAATAAAGTAAATGGATGCATCCTTTTCTTGTGCTGGTGCAGCTGCTGCTTGAGGATCAGTCTGCCCACTACAAATCATTGTGTATAAATCTAAAATGTCATAGTTAGGAAAAATTCAGCATATAGGAAGAACTGCAATCTTTGGTAGCTTTCCATCTAGCGCTTCAATTTTCAGAAGCTTCCTCTGTGAACAAAAGAACACCACTTTGGATGTTTAGAAAAGTAGTATAAAAATTGTTTAAATAAATAACATTCTGCTCACACAGGGAGTCCTTCCGTTTATGGGTAGAGCTTCCAATGACAGAAGTGCTAGTTGGGATGTCACCATTGGTTTGGGGGGAAAAAATATTTCCAGTGTCATGTTTGAAATAGGCTTTCTGTCATGCCCCTTCCTCTGTCCCTTTCTGGGAATTGCGCTGTAAGTGTAAATTGTGCTGACAATGGCTTGTGTTAGCAGAAGGGGCTTGTGTAGAAATTTAGCATCTGGTACCAAGTAGAGGATGAAGAGAAGGCTGACATGTTGGTAACAGCAGCAGTTATATTGCCAGCTTAGGGCCCAATCCTATCCAACTCTCCAGCCCCGATGCAGCCATGCCAATGGGGTGTGCACTGCATCCTGCAGTGGGGAGGCTGTCACTGAGGCCTCCTCAAGGTAAGAGCACATTTGTTCCCTTACCTTGGGGTTGCATTGCAGTTGCATCAGTGCTGGAAAGTTGAATAGGACTGGGCTCTTAATTGTCATACTGTTTTTACCCTCTCCCAAACCAGAAAATATCACCTCAGTATTGTACTCAAGTTCCCAAACCATTTTCTCTAGAAGAACCCAATTTATTTGATTTATAGCAAAATCCTACACCTGTCTGATCTGAAGTAAACCCCATTGTGTTCAGTGAGGCTTACTCTCAGGAAAATGTATATAGGGTTGCAGCCTTAGTCTAAAGAAGTACCATTAATCTGGGGCTTGGATCCCGGCTTACTGCTCCTCTTGTGAAAGTTGGAATTCCAACCAGAGTCCTCAGTGTCTGTTTTTTAAAGTACAGGGTGACCCAAAAAAACAGAACCCATAAAAATTTTATTAAATCCTACAAAGGTTTATTAAATCCTACAAAGGTTTATTAAATCCTACAAATTTCTTGAAATTTACTGGACTCAAACTTCAATCTGTGTACGATTATTCCTCAAAGTTTCAGTTATCTTGGTCACTTTGCATAAAAGTCATGTTCTTTCCAAAGAAAAATTAAAATCAACAGTTTTATTCAAAGATTTGTGGGTTCTGTTTTTTTTTGGGTCACCCTGTACGTTGAAGCAGAAGACGATGCTGGATTGTTTGTGGGGAGCTGCAGTGGGCTGATGGGTAATGTTGAGGGCATATTCTCTGAGAAATTTGGTCACAAAATGTCTTGGCTTATGAATATTATGCCTCTCTATGAAACCCTCTCTGCAAAACCTGTCAACTGTTGTTTTGACTCAGTATTTGTTTGTTGGTTGCTCTCTGTAGAGTATTTAACTGACCTACAAGGTCGAGAAGGTGATGACCCTGGTGTGTACTGGGACTTCTATGGCAGCTCTGTGTGTGGTAAGCAAACATTTCCCTTTTGTATCATGTGTGTTTCCAAATGTGTGGGGGTGCTGGGGAAATAATGCAAAACAAGGTGTTCAATGTTTTCACTGTGGTCTTTATTTTACCTTTTTTTTTAAAACAGAGCCAAAAGGCGAGTCAGGGTTTGACATCCTCTCTAATCCACCTGGCCTGAGTGATGAAGATGAAGATGGTTTTAGTGATATCTTTGAGTTTGAATTCTCAGATATGCCTCTCTTGCCATATTATAACATCCAAGTCTCTCTCTCTCAGGGGTAAGGACTATCATTGTTTGTAAAGGAAGGCAATGGTTTCAAAATCTGTTTGGACTGGTGGATTATGTAGCACTACTAAACCTGACCCACCCTTGATTGGTACTTAATTGTGTTAAACCTAATTTTGATTGTTTGTGTTTTTGCTCTGATTTCAACTGTAAGACTGTGTCCCCAGCCTGTTGGCATAATCAGTCCTTAGGCTACTAACTAAAGTTTGTATAGGTGTATAGGAAAGTTATATTAATTGGGTTAAGACATTATTATGACTCTTTTGCTATTAAGCCATTTCTGCCCAGTGTGGCATATATGCAACAGGGATAAAATGTGTACACCTGTGAGCTGGGCAGAAATGGCTCTGGCCTTCCCACTGATGTCTGGGTAACATGCTGCTGAGCATGCTGCTGTTAGGTGCATTCTGGCACTTTTTCAGCAGTGGCCTGAAGTAGAACACGTGTTCTGCTGCTGGCCAGAGCCCATAGGATTGGGCTGATAAGCAGAGTATAGATATAGTCAACAGTGCATAATTGATGAATGGCAGTGTTTTGCAACCAGTGGTACTCATACCACCAGTGGTACTTGAGGTAGTGTCCAGTTGTAGATGTAGGACCCCCAGACCACTGCCATCAGGCAGCGAGACCAGTAATGCAATGTGACAAGCAGCGGTAAGAGGCTTGTCTCAGCAGGCAGAGCTCCACCATGCGCTTTTTGCACACTCAGTAAAGCCCCTGCATCCACCCTGAGCCTCTTACCAGTGTTTGTTGCATCACGTCTGACCTCCCAGTCTGGAAATAACTGGTGATGACATTATTACCAGTTCCTTCCAGTGGTACTTCCGATAGGTGGACAATGCAAAGTGGTACATTGGGGGACTAATGTTGAGAAATACTGATCTATGGAATTCCCTACTTACCACAAGATGAGTATTAGACAAATTCATGAAGAGCAAGTCTGTATACTGGTGGTTTTATACTACTTCCAGCTATCCTAGCTAAGGAGAGCAATGGCAGAGAGGGTAATGCCCTCATTTCTTGTTTGTGAACTTCCCAGAGGCATCTGGTTGGCTACTGTGAGAAATAAGATGCTGGATTACATGCATCTTGGGCCCAATCCATCGGGGCTCTTTTCATGTTCTTATATATATTCACATGTCACTTAAATTAATTGTAAATCTCCTGTGATTGTGTGTGTGTGTGTGTGTGTGTGTGAGAGAGAGAGAGAGAGAGAGAGAGAGAGAGAGTGAGTGTTTGCTGATTTAGTTCCACATGTAAAGCAAGATCAGTTTTTTCAAAACCATTATTAAATTCTCATCTGTGGGCTACTGTTATGTCCATGCGCATGAAAGGTTCAATCGTATTAGCTGCCTCACACCCCAGAAGTGGAGGACTGGGCTGTCTACGAGAGGATGTGTATGAATGTGTACAGGCTGTTTCTAATCCTTTTGCTCTGCTGGATGTGGAACTGTTACTCTGATTATGACCAATGGAATGTGTTGCAAAGTTTTGCAGTTATTACTGACATCATGATGATCAAAATTTTGTTTCTCCTTGTCTGTTGTTTGAGCCATTTTCTTTCTTTTTGTTGTGTAGACCACGAAACTGGTTACTCCTCTCCGATGTCGCAAAGAGGCTGAAAATGTCACCCCGGATATTTCGCTGCAATTTCCCAAGTGTGGAAGTTGTCAACATAATGGAGGCAGAATTTTTCAAACAGGTATCTCTGAGTCAGTTGTTCGCCTGTCAGAAGGATCTAGAAGCTTTCAACCCAGAAAGCAAGGAACTGGTGGAGTTGGTCGAATTTACAAGTGAGCTACAGACTTTGCTTGGTTCCTCACTTGAGTGGCTGCATCCAGACGAGGACTCTGATATGCATTGGTGAACCTTCTAGCCCCTTAATGTACAGCTCTCTGTAATGTTATTTCTTTATGTATATGTGTTAATGCAAATGTTTCTGTAAAGAAAGGACACTGTTAAATAAAAATCTTTCCTCTATATACGTATATTATATTATATATATAAAAATTCCAGATGGGAGGACTTTTGGAAGATTTTTTTTTAGAGACTTCACTCAGTTTTTACAAATTGTTATATAATGTTCCTTTAAATGCACACAAACTTTGGTATAAATTTGTTTTTACTTGGAACTTTTTTTTTAAATAAAGACAATGGCTTTGCAACATACAAAGCACTGATTACACAGGATATAACCTGTTAAGTGATGTGATTGAAGTCATGCGGTTGGCTTGGACGACTGTATTGGGTAAGGCACTTCATGATATTTTTGTTTTTGTTTACAAAATTGCCTGCTTTGGCCAGGTAAACACTATTGAATATAATTCAATAGACTGTAATATAAATTAAAACCATATCCATGCGCATCAGACTAATTGTGTGAACTTTTGTATCTTAATTTAAAAGATGTGAAATTTTAGTTTTCACAAGGCAAAACTGGATTGTTTATATATATATAATATGTTTAAACATTTGATGCTCTTTATTTAAAAGAAGACTTTGAACTATTTTTTCTGTACCTTGTAAATTATTGAAAAACTAACCTAAGTTGAAGTTGCTTAAACTGTATAGAAGCTAATTTTTTCTGACTTGTGTGTTTATGTTTGAGATCTGTGTTTTAACTTTGTAAGTAAATTCTCCTGCCTTTGTATTTATATTTTCCAAAAAAATTTCTTAAAGGCAATAAAACTGTTGGGAGGAAAATATTGAAATGACTCAGTTTTGTGTGTGACCCCTAAAGCAGGTGTGGCATTGGGTGTTGGTGGGGGCCAGCATTGGTCGGGCTGTCCATTAAACTCTCAGTTCTGGTGACAGTGCACAATGGACTAGCAGAGGGTGGTGGGGGGTGCTATTGGAGGCCCAATACTAGACCTTGCTCCAGTTCCCCCAGAACCTGACACAGTCTTTAGGCAAAATAAGGACCCAATCCAACCTCTCTTGGTATTCTACCCCTTCACATGTGCTAACTGCATGCATTCAAGTGGATTCCCATACTAATGACCCCTCACACACAGAGCTGTTAATGTACCCATGCTATGTGCTTAGCTATGTGCATTCACAGCCTCTTGCATTGAAGGGACTAGATAAGTGTTTTTTGACCTGTGAGTTGTAACTCCAGTGGGGTCATGAAGCCTCATTTTGGGGTGGGGGGTTGCAGCTACCTTTCAAATCCTGTGAAATGGAGGGCTTGGATCCAATCCAATAATGATACTGCCTTAACAAAACTGATACAATCCTGCACAGCCCTTTCTCACTGTCTTGCCCTCCAGCTCCTAAGGCTGGCCCTGCTTAGAATGCTACCTCACAGGGTTGTTGTGAAGACATGAGAGATAGAGGGAAATGGTGTGGACGGGGTGGGCAGCTTGGGAAGAGGTGGTAGGATCAGTGGTGGGTCCCCAGTCACTTATCTAATTTATTGATTTTATTGGGGTTGTGGCATCAAAAAAGGTTGAAGAACATTGGGCTAGATAAGTCCATGTGTTCATGCCTTGACATTACTTTTTCATGGATTCTTAGACACTAGTATACCCCTGGACTGTGTCATGCAGACGTTTTTAGAGTGGATCATTAGTCTGCCAAAGTCATTTACTACTAACGTAGACAATTTCAGTCTTCTAAAAATATCTTGTCGCCAAACTCCCTTTTAGAATAGACTGGGCAGCTGTGCTACAGAAGCATTAAAAATGATAAAGCACAGGCATAGCAGAACTTTGTTTTGAACTAAATCCAGCACAGCTCAAACCATGGTACTGACTGAATGTTCTTTAAAAAATCTTTTCCTTATGTGTCTGGTTGGCAAAAAGGCTTCAACTCAGATTTCTGGAAAATGGTATGTATTTCTGGGCTGAGTTCCCCAAAAACATCTCAGAAGAGACATATCCCAAATTACATTTTTTTAAGAATTCACCTACAGATCTGGCTCTCCCTTCAGGTTAGGCAGAACTCAGAACCAGGTCTATGGTCCCCTGCTACCCAGGGACTACATTTTTACAAAGTAGACTGAACCTCCACTGTACATCTGACCTTTTTCTAAGGCTCTACAGAAGCAATTTAAACTAGCCCTTCCAATGTGAATTGCAAGGATGCTAACTTCTACATAGGTCCTCATTCTGACAACTTGAGCCCCAATTCTATTGGGGCCTTGGACTGCTGGTACTAGCATTCTGGCAGTACAAGATCCTTTATAGCTGTTGCAAAAGGTGACAAACCATTTTGCACAGTTGGACCATTGCAGTGGGGGGAGGGAGGTGGAACAGGGCATGGAGAGAGAGGAACCGGGTAGAGACTGGGGTGAGGGGGTAGAAGAATCGGGGCAGTATCATTAGCAGCAGCACTGCTTTCTGCCTTTCTGCACTTGATCCACTTTCCACTTGAATTTGTGCCAACCAAATTGCTGGTGCAGGTCAAATCAACAAGGCAGTGATGGCTTACCACCAGGCCAGGGAATAAATGTTCTTTTACTTGGAGGAGACTTCCAGAATGTACCCTCCTTAGGATGCAGTGTATGGCTGGGGGCATGGCTGCATCGGTGAGGGGGGGAATTTAGGTAGGATTGGAATAGGTAGGGGGATTTAGGTAGGATTGGGCTGACTGAGCCGGATGCTGTTCTTTTTTTTTAATAACTAGGTACCGCCTTTCTGGTTATCGGATTACTCCTCTGACTTTATTCAAGGCGGTTTACATAGGCAGGCGTTTCTAAATCCCTCAAGGGGATTTTTACAATCATAGAAGTTCTCTCTTTTCAAGAGCCAACAACATTTCAGAATGGATCTTCCTGGTTTGGTCTCACTTCTGGCCTCTAGTTCTCCCACGCAGGCTGACAAGCAGCTCCATCTCTCACATGGAGAGCAGCCAAGACGCTTCTTGCTCACACCAAGAGCAGGTGGAATCACTCAGCTCGGCTTGTCAGCTGCTTCAAGGTCTCACCATTCTCAGCCATTCAGGAAGCTGCCGGTGTCCTCAAACTGGTGACCTTCTGATGTTATCTTTGGGCTAACAGAGGCTCTACCCTCTAGACCAGACCTCCTGCCCCCAGATGCTGTTCTTGAGATGCATAAACACATGACAAATAGGAGACGCAAAGCACAGACCGCTAGCTGGGAATAACAGCTTATGCATATTATAGCTTGCACTTTCTTAACTTGAACAATTAGTGTAATGGGATGTGGACTTTGTTCAGTGAATGTAAAAAGGTAAAGCTGCAATTCTATGTACACTTTTTTGGGAGTACACTCAATGGGACTCTGAATAGACATGCATAGTATTGTGCTGTTAGTCCCTCAAGTCAGTGGTTAAATTTCCTTGTGCTTTGTATTGCAACCATACACTTGACCTCGTTCCATCACTTTTCAGAACTGCTGTTACATCCATGCAGAGGCCTATCATGCCAATCCAGGTGGAAGTGGATGGTGGTCTGACTGATGTCCATTTAATGCAGTGTTCTTAGATGGTGTAAGGTATCTAGTAGCTGCACTTGTGCTACTCTATTGTACAATGGACACATTCAGGACAAAGTTAACTACAGAGCTAATGCTTTTATACTGGCCGTAGTGGATGACAGAGGGTGGATAAGAAGATAAAAAGTAGAGGATAAAACCAGGGATTTCCCCAGACTGGTCTAGCAGAAAAATAAACATGAATGACTGGGTATTCCTGCTTAAGATTGGGTAAGTATCAATTGAGAAGCAACTGACTAGAAGATTCCCAGCAATTTCAGTGTGTACTTCAAGTTACAGCAGATTGAGGGCCCAATCCTATCCAACTTTCCAGCACCGGTGCAGCCGCAATGCAGCCCCCAGGTAAAGGAACACATGTTCCCATACCTTGAGGAGGCCTTAGTGACTGCCCCTCCACCACAGGATGCAGTGCACACCCCATTGGTACAATTGCACCAGTGCTGGAAAAATTGGATGGGATTGGGCCCTAAGTTGCTGCACTGTTATAACTAGTAGCATAACCTACAGGTGTTTTTACACAATAACTGAGGTATGTTGGATATGAAGTTCTAAGTTTCAAATAGCAGTTTGGAGAAAGAGACGATGAAATGCCCAGGTGTTTCCAATGGCTACAACTGCCCACATTCCTGCATCAGGTATGAACCACTGTTCTGCCACTAAATAGATATTGCTTTTTGTTGTCACATTAATCTGCAACTCATTAATTGTGACAGAATTGAGGTACTGCACTGATGCAAATTTGCATATTCATGAGTAACTTATTAAACAAATAAGATCTCCCTAGCTTAGGAAGCACCCAAAGTAATAGTATACAGTACATTATACCAGCCCCGAGTGTTTTAGTCTCTCTTTATTATGTTAATAAATGCAGTTGATTTGAAGAATAAAGTAAATAACCTGCAATTTAAACATTCAGAAACATTTAAACAATAATCTACTGGGCATGATTGGCTGGCTGTGGCTTCCCAAACACAGACACATAGTGAATAGTTTAGTTATATATGTGTGTTCTTCATGCATAGGATACAGATGTTGTACATTATTTTCCTATACAGAATTGATATGCTTATAGAAAAATCGTAAGCTATCCAAGTAGGAAAAGTGTTGCATGTGAGACGAACCCTTAGTGCGCATGTGTGTCTGTCTGTGTCTTTACGATGAACACAGATTTGCTTTCTTAAGATTTTTTCAGTGATTGAAAAAATAGACAAGAATAGTGATCATCAAACTAACTTCTTCCTAGGCAATAGAGGACAAAGGAAGAAAAAAAATAAGTAAAAGGGCAGGCAATGTGCTATCAGAACAAGAAGCTAGATGTAGTATGGGAGATGAGAGAAGAACTGCATTAGGTGGTCCTGGACAGTGATGTCATGTGATGTTGTGATGTCTGTTCTGGGTTCTCCTGGAAGAGAAGGTGATGGTGGTGTTGCAGTGCTGTCCTGTTCCTTTGGCTGAGCCTCCAGAGGAGAAGGAAGCACTGATATCTCAATGCCATGAAACAGGAGGTTGCAGAGGACATCCCTGCAACCATGCTGTTGCTGCTGCTGTTTCTCCTGCCACTGCTGCCATCTTGGGTGTGCCTCATGTGGCACCCCCTTCAGCTTGGCTCCTGGGGCGGGTTGCCCCCACTTTCCTGAATACTATGCCACTGGCATACAGAAGGAGAAAGAAGTATGGTATCAGAAAGTGGTGAAGGGGACGTGTAGTAGAGGAATCCAAGTAATATGTAGGGTCACTGCTCAACAAAGACACACGTACACATGAAGATGTTAGGAGTATCCCACCAAATATAAGTAATTTCCTCACCTGCTTGAAAAATGAAGATCCCATGCAGAAGGCTGCCAAGGGAGGGAGTCATGGTACTTCCAGTATTGCTAGATGTTGATCACTAGGTGCATTGGTATGATGCAAGTATTAAATCAAAGGTTCAGTGAGTTTTGTACAGTAAGATGAATCCAAACTTGCATGAGCAGCAACCAAGTGTAGTGGCTCATGGCCCAACCCAATGGGATGGCACAAAATGAGGAGCGGGCAAAATTTTGAGGTACAACAGCAGATAGTTTTTTTTTTTAATTGAGGGAATAAGAGTGCGATAACTGGAAAGGGGAGTCAAAGGGAAAATGCAGTGCTATGTAAAAGACTTCCACATGCTCACAGCACTCCTACCAAAGGAGGACAAGACAGAAACATGAAGTGTATCATCAATTTGACTGCAAGCGAGATACAGACATTAGAGATGGTTTGGGCCAATTGTCAGGGTTGCCAGAGGCAAGATCACTTATCTGTGGCTGCTGGAATGACTGCAGAGATGGTGGAGTTAGAGTGCCCAGACACAGCAATCCCCTGGTTCAAAGGTGGGAGAGAGACAGAAAGAGGCTTGGAAAGCAAACCCCGGAAGGCTAAGCCAGGGGTGTAAAATATAAGGCCATCAGGTGGCCATGTAATAATTGGGCTCTTCCAGAGCCATTCTTTCAGCAATGCTGCTTCTGACAAGGCTCTTGGAGGGAGAGAAAGAAGGACACCAAAGAAGGTAAGGTTAAGCCAGGGGTGTCAAACATAAGGCCTGGGGCCTGGATGCAGCCCACAGAAGTTTTTTATCTGGCCCTCAGCTGGTGAGCAATGCTGAAGTGACACTGCTGAAAGGGTGGCCCGCATGATAATTGGGTTCTCCCATATCTTGAAATATGATCAAGATTTGTGTATTTTCTCTCCTGTCATTAGCAGCTAATGAGTTCTTAAACTAGAATAGTGCTTATTTCTGGTTTTGACCTGTTTAATGACACCACTTCCTGTGTAATGACATCACCTCTGGCCCTCTGCAGGCATCATGAATGCTATTCGGCCCTTTGTATGAAATGAGTTTGACACCCTGGTTTCAGCAGTATCATTAAATGGATTCCGGGAAGGGAACTTCCCCAATTACTTCTGGGTTCACAGCTGCCAAAGTCACTCAAAGTAGGTAGTGGCAGGAGAAGCAGGTGGACGGGAAGGCAGTGGCAAGGCAGGAAGATAAGCATGCTGCTGAAGCAGGAGGAAGCAGTGGGTGCAGTTGGGTTATTTGAAGTCCATCAAAAGAGGCCTCAAGGGTTGCATGCAGCCTGTGGGCCATGTGTTGGCCCACTCTGTTCTAGATAAATGTTGGTTTTAAACCCAGGGTTTAGTGGCAGCAGTTATACTAGCAACTCCATTTGTCCCTCTGAGCAGTGGCAGACCTGCTATTAAGTGAAAGGGGCAAATGCCCTGACTGTGGAGCCTCATGTGCCTCTAGGACCGTGCAGAAGCCTCAGTGAGGCTCCTGACATGGTTGGAAACTGTGTTTTGGGTTTGCCAGAAGCATATTTTAAGAGTGCGGGGAAACCTCAGGCGGCACCCTGGAGCTGAATGAGGCTCCAGAACGTTGCAGTGAGTGGGGGGGCATTCGGGGGCAGCATCCAGCGGGGGGGGGGGCATTGCTGACCTTTGCCCCAGGGCACAGGGCTGGGGAGGTCCACCACTGCCTTTGAGTCTACCTAAGGGCTAGGGATCCTACCTACCTTGAGTCTACCTAAGGGCCATTGAAAGATAGGTAGGGGTCCTACCTGTCTTTCTCCCAAGGCAGTAGAATTACATACATAAGATCTCCTACTCTCAAAGAGTCTCCATATGACCTTGGTTTCCATATGATCATACAGTCTTTTCATTTTTTTCAGAGGGTATTTTTAGACTCTCCCTGAGACATGTGCACACTTTATCTATTTTAGGTTGTCAGAGCCTGTCGCCTTTGAAATGGCCACGTGTGGATCAGCACTCCAAGGCTGTACAGTACACGCGGCAGCTGCACAAGGACAGCCATCGGTAATAGGGCAGTGCAGTGATAAAGAGTCACAGAAAGAGTTTGCAACATCTGGCAGCGGTGCAAGGATGAGAGTCAGAGACAGGATAAGAAATGACTACAGGAAGTAAACCCCATGCTTTTGCAGACAAAAACAGTCACAGGAAATAATAATATTTAGCATGCACATAGTTTTTCTGAGCTATGTATCCCTCAACAACATACTATTCTTTACAACTGGAATACTGCAACTGTAGTATTCCTTACAATACCCCTGTAAGGTAGGTCAATATTACCTCTATATTGCAGGTGGGGGTGAGTGACAGTGGTTTGCTGAAAGCCACCAAGTGAGTTCACAGCTGAAATATGATTTGAGCAAGAAACATCCTGGTTCATGACTCAGACTCTGAGCCACTGCATTACAGTATACCAGGAATTGCTCTCTTTTCCCAGGGTTATGGCTGTGGTTTGCAGAGGCAGAGACACTCAGGACTGTCTTTAGGATTTGTAGGCTTTAGGAGTTGATGCAAGGGAGGAGAGATTGCAAAGATGACAGCATCCAATGTGCCTCTTTGTTACAGCTGTTAAAAACAGAGTTCCAAAACTACTGGGCTCCAGATTTGCATATTATGCAAATGACATTCATTTCATGTGGCATTTGTGCAAACTGTTGTTTCTCTCCAGGCATTTTACATTTTTTTTAATCACAAGGACCACAAATCAAGAGCAAGTTAGGTACCCTTAAGCCCTTTGATTTTAGTGGGTTTAAGCATGCCCGACTCTGATTTGGATCATGGCCAGCATGCTAATGCATAAGAAAGTAGCCAATACAGTGAAGCACTATAATGCTGATGTATTCTGATGTGTTGTGCTTGTACACTACATTCATAGTAATAGATAGTGTTGGGAAAACCCAGCTGGGCTTGACTCAACTCAACTTGACTCAGGTCACTGAGTCACCGCCCCCCCCCACGACTCAATTTGAAAAAGAGTCCTAACAGGAGCACTTTCTGAGTCTCTGAGTTGACCTTTAGTGACTCTAATGGACTCAGGTCAAGTCACCTCCCCCCCTTTAAAAAGTCTGCCATGGCTGTGTGTGTGTTGGAGCTCTCTTTGAATACCCTCCTGATGTCCCCACCCATCTGTAAACAGGCAAGGAGAGGTGGGAGAGACTGAGTGAGAGCCAGGACATGATTGGTGAGAGGGGGAAGGAGGATCACAAGTCCTACCAGGACGACTCAATCTTTGCAGCTCTACTCAGAAGTAGTCCCACTGTAGCCGGACATTCAGTGGGGCTTGCTACCCCAAGTAACATCTGTATTGGCAACCTTCAGTCTCGAAAGACTATGGTATCGCGCTCTGAAAGGTGGTTCTGGCACAGCGTCTAGTGTGGCTGAAAAGGCCAATCCGGGAGTGACAATCCCTTCCACACCGGGAGCAAGTGCAGTCTGTCCCTGGTCTGTCTCCCTGGCTATGGGCCTTCCTTCTTTGCCTCTTAGCCTCAGACTGTTGGCAAAGTGTCTCTTCAAACTGGGAAAGGCCATGCTGCACAGCCTGCCTCCAAGCGGGCCGCTCAGAGGCCAGGGTTTCCCACTTGTTGAGGTCCATCCCTAAACAACAAGTAACAATGGAGGCAAGAAGCCATGAGATTTGGAAAGCAGAATCGGCAAGAGTTTTCTCCCACATCCCTGGGCTTTTGCAGCCAATTGTAAGACAAGAATCCCCTTGGCTCTGCCTCCTGCTTTCCGTCTGCCAATGAAAATATACAAATGCCCATAGTTTGTTCAATGATCATTGGTTCCTTCCTTCCTATCAGAGACGGGGAAAAGAGCTCACTCCCGCCTTCCCCCTCCCGCCTAATTCATTACCCTTCCCTGCCTCTCGGCTGGAACTCCTTGCTGCTCATGGGGAATTCCCTGTTCATGGGGAATGCATACCCCATGAGGTTTTCCATGTGGTGAAAACAGTAAGCAAGCACCCCCAGACACAGGCAGACATGAGTCAGCATGTGTGGGGACAAGTGCTGAGTCAGGGGGGTCCTGACTCGAGTCTTTTTCAGAGTCTTCCATGCGAGTGACTCATGACTCGCCAAGTCACTGAAAAACAAGCATTTTCGCAACTTGAATCTGAGTCACCTGACTCAGTGTTCCCAACACTGGTAATAGACTACATATTAGTTTAAAGAACAGAGTTCAAAATTCAACCACTTTTTATTTTACACTTGCTCAATCCACTAGTTTAATTAAGTTTCAAATGTATACTGAGATTTATTTTTTTTTAAACAATAGCCTGACAGTCTTTCCCCTCTTTTCTTGAGACAGGGCAACAGGAAGCAGCAGTGATGCCAAACAAAGAGTTAAGACAGTCCTTGAGAAATGCTGCAATCCTGTGCGCACTTCATTGACAGCAAGACCTACTCCCAATTGAATGCAATGGGACTTCCTCTGAGTAAACATACATAGAATGGGGCAGTTAGCCAATGATTAGATAGATACCTCCCTCATTTCTCAGCTACACCTGTATTAGGCTCAGGGTTCAAATTAAGAGAGAAAAAGTTGAGGACCCTAAATGAAATATGCAACCCTTTTCACAAACCCCCTCCCCAAATTTTAATCGAAGCATTCCTCCCCTCCCCCCGGTAGTCTTCTAGTAAAAGTAGCTAAGTGGCACAAAGGCTGAAGAGTTTGGACTCCATCCAGCCCTCCTTATAATTCAAGCACTGAGACTGCAAATGGAAAATGAAACATCTACAATCGCTAATGCATTGACAGTTTTCTGGTACCCTATATATATCTAGTAAGCATGTTTACAGTGCAATCCCATGCATGTCTACTCAGAAGTTTGTCCCATTGTATTCAATTGGACTTAGAAAAGTGTATATAGGATTGCAGCCACTGTCACTTTTCTTGGGGGCTTAAATGTCCTGTTTCTCCTCTCAGTGTGGGAGATATTTAATGGAAACTGGACACCCCCCAAAAAAGATTTACATGGACAAAATCACAGCTGGAAAAATAATAAAACCCACTTTTGTTTAAACTAACAGTTTAGCAATGGCCTTAGTTTTAATCTGGAAACAATGATCACTCAGTTCAGCTTGTGACTCTGAGCTACACAAAATTTTTTTTTCTGCTTCCATAACTCTCCTGAAAAAAAGTATGATGTAGAAGAAAATCAAAATATATCCATCTGGGGCTCAGGCTGTTACAATATTAGCACTCTATTAATTGACAGTCCATGCAGAAATTTCATGGGTTGATGACCAAGGCTAAGATTAGGAGGAGGCGAGAAATTCCATTTCCAGAAGAAACAGTCATGTAGAGGTCCTTAAAGGTCATCCTTTCCTCGGACAGAGTTCTGAACTGGCCACATGAGCAACCTGCATTTAACAATGCAGAGCTGCTCTTGCAGCAACTACAGAGTTTTCTTCTCATTGCATGCACTGCTGTAATCTTCAATAGAGAACACAGTTCACTTCTAACTTCTTCTGCTCAAATAGTTTTTTTAAAAAACAGAAATGTTAGGCAAATCTCAGTGACGATCTCATCTTGGTTCTGGTCACATTCACCTAATCAAGACTTGAGCAAATAAATGAGATTTACCAAATTTGCTTTTTGTGTTCCATTAAGAGCGCAATCCTACCCAGTGCTGGAACAGGCAAGCCAGGAGGCTTGCGCTGTATCCAGTGCAGGATAGGGGCCAAAAGCAGCTCAGCCAGCGGCAAGAGGAAACTTTTCCCCTTACCTCTGGGTAAGTTGCCTTCTCCCTGATGGGTCTCCTAGGCCTTGCACCATCTCTTGAGATGGCGCAAGTCCTAGGAGAGCAGAGCAGCTTCAAGCTGCTCCAGTCTCCCCAAGAATGGGGTTTGGGATCCGGTGTAACTGCCAGAACCCAGCCCCAACTCCTGCTCCCTGCCCACCCGCCCACCCCCAGGGCTGCCCACTGCCCACCCTCCCCCGCCCAGGGATGCCTCCTTCCTGCCTCCTCCCCACCCACCTCAGAGCCATGCATCAGCCCAACCAGGCCAACACAGGCCTTAGTGCCTCCGTCAGCACAGAGGCTTGTTCCAGCCTCCACAGGCTGGTGCGCCTCTGCATGTGAGCTTAGCCGACTCCTGAGGAGGTGCAAACGTGCCTTATGGGCTGGATTGCGCCCTAAATCAGTCTGTGGTTTACCTGAAAAGTGTAATATATTTGAAAGAATCACTCAAAGGCCGGATGTTGCAAACCTGTTGTCTCCCACGTTACCTTATTTCACAAGAAATCCACGTAGATTCTACTCTTAGTTATTAATACTGCTCCAACAATAGACTTCCTGTTTATAAATATATAACGGCATGTACTAAGGGCACAATCCGAACCAACTTTCCAGCACTGAGGTAAGGGCAATGCAACTCCGAGGTAAGGGAACAAACATTGCCTTACCTTGAGGAGGCCTCCATGACTGCGCCCCCAACAGCAGGATGCAGCACATACCCTACTGGCACAGCAATGCCAGTGCTGGAAAGTTGGTTAGGATTGCGCCCTAAGTTTGATACACATTTATTCCAAATTAAATGGAATTCTGAACTGGAATGTTCTATCCTTGGTGAACAATGGGATGTTGTACTTAAGAATATACCCGCAATATCTGTGGATCTTAGATTACACCTAATACAGCAAAAAATACTTTTCAGAATATACTGCACACCGCAGAGGTTAAAAGGATTTAGCAATGAATCTAGACGCTGGTGATGTTCGAGTTTGAATGCAACACTCACACATATCACACACATGTTGTCATCATGTCCTGTTATTGTAAATTTTTGGGATGAAATAATATTATAAAGATTGTGCTACAGCAACCTTTGATTTTTACGGATATGTATGTAATTCTTAACTATTTACTTGCCATTTGGAGACTTACACCTGAACAATTGAAATGGACTCTCTGTGCCCTCACGGTAGCAAAAAGACTTCTAGTACTTCATTGGAAGGAAGGATGCCTACCTACATATGCCCAATGGATGGATGATATTTTGTACTTTTCAGTATTCGAGCAAATGGAATATTGATATCAGTTGTGCATGGACACATCTGAGGATATCTGGAGGCCATTCCTTGATATAACAACATTAGCTGCATGTTAATACACAGATTAACTTTGGTCATGTATATATTTCTTCATTTTTTAAGTATGTAACTCACAATTATCCATGCAATGTATCTATAGCAATGCTTTTTTTTTTTGGTTCATGTAATTTAAAATTTTTTTAAAAAAAATATTGTTGACTACTTTGAATGTCAAGTCTTCTGAGCCACTTGGAAGAATGAAGTTACATTGAGGGCCCACATTCTAATTCTGCACTGAACAGCTTCTTGTCAGCGTCACAAGAATCCAAAAGAGATATAGTTTCTCAGAATTTTTATTGTGAACTAACCCAAAAGACTTTCTCTTCAGTACATACTATAGAACACTCCAATGCCCAGGACATCTGTAAAATAAAATTTATTGACAGGTTTATTTCTTTATCAGGTATTTGTTTAACCCCATGACATTATGAGAGCTGACATCCTGATGCAGACCTTAAACGTAGATTCTCATACCTGGCGAAGTCCAGCAATGGTTAAACCTCACAGTTTTAGACTTACAGTAATGATACAGTATAACTGGATGAACTTTAAGGAAAGAGCTACACAGTCCAGGCAACCCAAGAAAGTGTGATGTAGTGTGTAGGAAGCCAAACTTGGAGTGAGTGATCAGGATTCAAAATTTCCATTCATTCATGGAAGCTTAATAAGTGCCCTTAGGCATTTCTTTCCTTCATTCTAACCAGCTTCAAAGATTGTTGTAAGAATAAAAAGGAATAACTGAATATACATTATCTGTGGAATACACAGGTAAGAGAAATCCTAGCTCATCCCTGAGCTAGCACAAGTCCCTTGCACTGGATCTCGAGTGTCACTAATGTGGTGTCAAGCACGTTTGCGGCTACTTGGGAGCAGGCTGAGCCAGCTCATGGACATGCACAGGCTTGCCAGAGCTGAATCCAACCCCAGAGAAGGTGAGTTTGGGCTGGGCTGGGCAGGCCAATGCAGGGGGTGGTAGATGGTGGTGGGAGGGCAGAACAGAGATGGGGAGGGGGCATATCTGGGTGGAGGAGAGTGGACAGGGAGGTAAATCGGGCCTGGGAAGGGAGTGGGACCACTGGCTGCGGTGGTGCAGACTGGATTCTAACCCCTCTCCTTGGCCCAACCAGTGGTACACGGGCCACTCAGATTTGCACCCATGAAATCATGGGTGCAGATCCAAGTAGCCTCATAGGGCTGACTAGTGTACAACATGGGGGAAGGGGGCAAAAATCTCCTTACTCTGAATCGTGCTGCAGCCTGCATCTAATTTGAGCTGGATGCAGTGCAGGCAACTCAGCCTTCCTGTTCCAGCGCAAGTTAGGACTGTGTCCTTAACATTACATTTTATGAACTGTGATCAATGTAATTGGATGAAATCCAGAGCCTTTTGGGTGGTCCCTCAAGCTACAGAAATAAGATTTATTATTTGTTGAACCAGTCATCTCATGCATGGCACTGCATACAGATCAATATGCAATTCATGATAAAAGGAAGACTATGTACAGAATGATGCTTTTTGGATTGTGTTTCTGTGGTTTTATGTGCATGTCCGTGCGTTCGTGTGCGCGCGTGTGTGCACTTCTGCTTTTAGACGTTATTATCTAAATCGTGTGATGTTTTGCCACTGCTAGCCATTACATATCTCTTTAGAAGATGCATATAAGATTTAAAAATAAATAAATAAACCCACATAATTTCCCTATTATTTTAGAGTGCTCTGGAGAGTATAGGGTTACAAAACTGTTTACAATATGGCAATAGGTCCAGTGGGGAGAAGCAGTGTAGACTCCTAAGATAAATAACATTTCTTATTTCAAATGCCGTAAAGGTTTGCAGTATTGCTGGCTCATCAAATGCAAATTAATATTTAAATCATAAATCACTGTTATTAAAACAAGATATATTTACAAACTAGGGATGGGCACTTAATGACTTGGCATACGATAACAGTAGCAGCAGTGTGGTGAACTCAAACATACAATAATGTAATCCACTAAAAGAGAGGTGAATTCCTTTATTGTTATCAATCATTTTGGTGGCACTTTATCTGAATCCAAAATGTTTTATCATTCTAATCTCATTTATCTTCTTAAGAACCTTCAAGGAAGGTGAGACTGAGACTGAGTGACAAACCAAGGTCAACTTGCTAGCTTCCTGAATGAAAGGGGACTTGAATTCCATCTCCCATATACAAATGTCATCTTGGCCTTGCAACACACTGGCCTCATTTACTAGTTGACTAGCTTTTTCTATAAGAACATTAAGAACATTAAAAGACATTTTAAACATTCTATAAGAACATTAAAATATTTTTGATATGTATTTTTCATCCTAGGTTGATTGCAGACTTGCAAATATATTGTATTTCAAAAATATCTTGAGAACAATGGGAAATTCTCCAGTAGTCTATTTACTGATGTGTATGGGTGTGTAAGGAAAGTGCAACCCACATTTCCAGGGAAAATTAAGTCTGCTCTCAGATGACATGTAGGCCACAATTGAGTGTAGAATTAGGTGTACTTAAATGAATTGAAATGAATGGGTTTATGCACTTTTAACTATGTGGTGGATTGTGGCCATGGTGTCCTGTCTTTTTAATCACCTGTTTATTGTTAAATGACCAAGTAGGTGGAGACACACAGGTAGAATCAGATTCATAACATCAGTCCAAGTCCCCAAATTCCTAAACAGCACCACAACCCAATCCAAAGCAGCTGCTATCTAGACCTCTTTTATGTGCGGTCACATAATAATAATAATAATACAGGTATTTATATACCGCCTTTCTTGGTCTTTATTCAAGACTTTATTCAAGGCAGTTTACATAGGCAGGCTAATTTAAATCCCCGGAGGGATTTTTACAATTGAAAGAAGGCTCTATCTTTCAAGAGCCACAACAAATTCAGGTGTTTCGTTCTGATCTGGCCTCCATCCTTCCACGCTCAGAGCAGATGGAAATAGCTCGGCTCAGCTTGTCAGCTGCTTCAAGGTTGCACGGTGCCTGTGGCCTCGAACTGGTGACCTTGTGGATGTTATCTTCAGGCAAACGGAGGCTCTACCCTCTAGACCAGACCTCCTGCCCATGCATATGCACACCTTTACACATGCACACCTTTCCACTCCTAACCTGAACAAACCACTTTCAGCCTCTTCCCACCCTACAGATTGGAGATATTCACATTAGATGCTTCCTGGTTGACAATCTAAAAGGGGCAGTGGTGTTTCAAGGATGGACCATTAATTATGATTACTCACATTTATAAGCAACTGAGATTAGAGTGAGAGGAATTAGCCCAAGGACACTCACAACACAGTTCTAATTTTCACTAGTGCTGTGCCAGCCTAGGCTATTGCAAATGTGCCATAAAGCATATTGCGACAGCATAGGAGTTAATGGCACTGGCAGAAAGGCATGCGCTAGCCCACAAGTGCCAGTGTAAGGAAGAATTCACGCTGGAACAGGTAAGATCTCCTCCAAGCAGTGCAGGGGTGGGTAGGGGATGTAACAGGGTAAGGGGAAGCAAAAAAACACTCTTAAGTACATGAAAAGTATCTTCTTTTCCAGTAACCATAGGAGTCCAGAAATCTGTTCATAGTTGACACTGGAGAGGCAGGCAAGCACCCTGTCCAGGCAAGAATGTCTGGAAAGGGTGCTTGTCTGCCCCCTCCCCAGTCTCACCCGTGAACAGACTACATATGCAACCAATTCAAAGCATAGCAACTACAGAAGTGATTGTGAGCAAGATCAAATTAGCACTAGAAACACAATCTTAATGAATATGTCTCAGTTTGTGGCAATGTCTTCGTGAAGCCTATGCAAAGAATTGAGGCAACCCCCTTTTCGGGTCTCTATGAGTGAACGCTGAGCAGCTGGAGAGTGAAGGTTAAAGGATGGCAAGAAGTTGCGCCAGGGTAGCCAGCAAGCCAGAGACATTCAGAGACTCCAAATGCATCTGGCAGCAATTCAGAAAAAGAGAAAAGAGGGTGGTCCATTGAGCACAGGAAACTGTCTGAGTTGGATTAAACATTTTCTGAAACCTTCCGGGTGCTTCAGAGCCATGCTAAAAGCTGACAGAGTTAAGCAAAACAAAAATTCAACACAGCCCTCTCAGTTTATTTTGGTGTAGGAGTTTGCATAAATCTGAACACTGAAAAAAATTATTTGGGATACCTTCCTCCACATAAAAATATGAGTCTGTGTCAGGAGACATCCAGGGTGATTTTCCATACCAGTTGCAGGCCACATGTGTACGGCAATGGCCCTCTTGCATGGAATTCACAAGCCATAAAATACGTGACTCTGGAGCGTTAAAAATGTATTTGTTTCAGATGGTGCTGTGATGGAGAAGAGGTTTAGCAGGTCTTTGTTTTAGTGCTGGGTAGTGGCTGCACAAAATCTAACTGAATCATTCAAATGACAAGTCCTTCAGCATCTGGAGTGTGTTCTGGGGCAAGCTGTGTTGCCATGTTTGAGGATGGGGCAAAGAGTGATTCAATGACTGGTGGTTTAATCTTTCCACTTTGGTACTTAAAGCCAAAGGCACAATTCAGACATAATGAGAAAGCATAGCTCTCCCCTACATGCCTCTGCAAGTCATGCAAGCCATGGATTTGTGTACTCCCTCTGTTCATTTTTTGTGCACAAAAGGAGAGGGAACATTTTTACTTCCACTTGGAGGTACATGTTATGTGGGCCCAATCCTATTCAACTTTCCAGCACTGGTGCAGTTACAGTACAGACCCAAAGTAAGGGAACAAACATTCCCTTAACTTGAGGAGGCCTCTGTGACTGCCTCCCCACCACAGGATGCAGTGCATGCCCCACTGGCACAGCTGACACTGGAAAATTGGATAGGATTGGGCCATCAGTTACATCTAAGCTTGGGAACTGTGGTTTACTACAAATGACAGTTGGGGGGAAAGGAAAAAAGATCAACCTGTTGTTCCAGATTCTGATTTGGTCCCTAACTGTGGTTTGCAATAAACTATTGGTCCTGAATTCAGTCTAACAAAACTGTGGTTTACATCAAAGTGGAAATAAAGCATTTCTCTTACCTCCTCTCATGCATCAAAATGAAAGAGAGGGCAACACAAAAGCCCGTGGCTTGCAGAAGCTTGTGGAGGAAACCATGGCTTCATATCATATTTGAACAACACCCAAATGACAGAACAGCAGGGATGGAGTGTACCTGAAGACCGTCCAATTCAACTGAGTATACCTTTACATTACTTGATTGTGGGGTCTATCCCAATTTCATTTATTTACCTGCTGGTCCAAGAGATATCACTTTCCCTGCACACCTATTGGAATCCCAATCCTAGCCAGCACATTTGCTTTGACACTGTAAATGGGCATCTGTCTGTATGGGTACATGTTTGCATGAGTACAACAGGATAGGGATATGAGGTGATAAGGACAGGGATGCTGGAAACCACCAAACGGAAACAAAAGCTGTGGGGGCAGGACAATGGCAACAGGGGGCAAGATACCAAGAGTCAGGGTAGTAGCATAGCAAGTGGAATGCGGGGAGTGCAGCGTGCCTTGGGTGACATGCCCTGGGGGATGTGACAGACATGCCAACCAAGCCCCCACCAAGTGGAGGCTCGTGAAGCATCCAAACAGCTGGAAATGGCTGCCGCAGAAGCAATTTAGCAGCGTGCACAATGACGTAATGACATCACGTCACCGCTGAACTATGCGTGTTGCTTCTGGTGAGTATGGAGGTATTGCGTGGTGCAGGGGGTGCCTGCACTGGTGGCTCCACTGACTCAGGGTATTAGTTAGAGAGTGAGACTGACACAGCTCACAGCACCTGTTGATACACACAACACTACTAACAGATCAAGCACATGTAATAGAACACAGTCCTTCTGCTCATCCAGAATACAGAGTGTTGCAAAGAGAGCAAAAGGAAATGAAATGCCTGCAGGACCACGAATATAAATGGTAAAATCAATCCAGATGGCTCAAGCAAATGTGTTATGCCACATGCGAAAGAGGAAGGAAGCAGAGAAACACCCAAGGTCACTAGCCACAATGCTCAGCAATCTGTTGGAACAGTTCTTCTCAAGAAAGAGAGCAGCCAGTTGCAAGATCCTTGGCATGTGACCCTGGCTGATCTCTCTAGCCAAAAAGTCTTTTTTTATTTTGCACCACCTCACCTCCACCCTGCATCCGCCCCCCCCAAAGATATCCGATGAGTGAGGCACAATCTATCTTTATCATGCTGAATCTATGCTGAATCATATCCCACATGCCATTTTTCTTTTGCCTCCTTCATCATTATATTTTTTAAATATTTGATCAGGGGAAGGGGAGCACATTCAACAGAAAACGATCAGAACTCTTCTTGTACCTAAGAAGGGCTATGGGACAGCTTCATTCACACCATGGGGGTGGCTGGGTAGGCAGGCTGCTCCTCACCTTTTTGTTAGGATTCCCCTCACATTCCTTTCAATTCAATTACTCTTGAGAAGAAAGACACACACACCCCCACTCTCCTCTCCCACCATTCACACACTGGGCTTTGCATCTGAACAGAATACAGTTTGTGAATGGACTTGGCCCTAATGGCCCTCCTAGGTATAGGATTCCCTTGACTTTTGCAAGGAAGGAACCAACTTATGCACATCAAGGTGCAAGTAAATCTTAGATTAATACTTCTGGCTTGTGTTAATTCCTTGTTGCTACCTGCAAAAAGTTAAATTCAACTTGAGTTCATTTTAAAATCTTGAAATGTGTTGTTTGTTTGGGTTAATAAGGCTGAGTTTTTCTGACTTGCTCCAGGTGAAAAATGAATGATGATGTGAAATGAGTGAAAAAATGAGAAAGTCAGTGCAGGTTATCAAAGCTGGGGGTGGGTGAGGAACACCAGCTCAGCTGTTGCTCCTGGAATGTCTGAGGGGAAGAAAAACAACTCTTATCATTGAAGGGAGAGGAAAGAAAGCCAACCCACAGAAGGGAGGGGGTGAGGAGGACAGCAGGACCCTGCTGAGTGAAAATTGAAGAAAGACAGCTTGGAGGAGAGAGCAGCCAGTGAGCAAGAGAGCATATGCATGTGTGCGAGAGAGAACCTCCTCAAAAGAGATCAGACCCCCCCCCATGAAGCAGCCTTTCTGGATACATTTGCACAGAATAGTGCAAAAGGGGGAATTTCAGTAAGTGCAGCTTTTCTCACCCTTGCAGAAGAATGATTTTTTTAATTTATTTTTTTGAAAAATTTATATCTCACCTTTCCCATGCTGAAGCAAATGCCCAAGGGGGTTTACAAAGCTCATAACAAAAGTACCATGTATCACATCAATATGTAAAAACATCAAAACAAAGCATCAAAACACTAAAACATTAAAAACAAAGCACAACTCCAAAATGCACATCATCAAGTCAGGGGGGGACGGACAAATTAGTCTACGGAAGCAGTTAAGTCACAGCACTATGGCATTATATTAGGAGAGGCACTTGATGAAAATGCCCCCTATGACAGGCATAGAAGTCTTCATGTGTTCTCCTGAGTGCAATGCTTGAGATGCACAGGTGCATTGTGGGCAAGCTGTCCAAACAAATGAAAGACAAAAACAGTTCTGGGATTGCTAGTAAATGTTGTGGGCAGAGGGGCTGAAGCGAAACGTGTGAGTAGCTGTAAACCATATTGTTTAAATATTCATTACTGTTTGCTAAGTGCTAGGGGGATACTGAGCTTACACTTAAAGCGCCAACATATTTGCTTGGAAGTGAGGGCTGGTTCCCGTACAGGGCCCCACATGTAGGCTGAACATGTGATCTGGTGCAGGACTGAAATCTCAGGCTCCTTCATGTTCCCCCCACAGTGCTTCAAGTCTTGGTCACAACTGCTTCCCAGAGCAGGTCTCACTCGTATGATGCATCCACCCTTTTTTCAGTGTAGGGAAGATGTGGCAGGAGTAGGGCTTAGGACTTGGTGACATGTTTCTGCACATCACAGGAGGAGCAGCCTGGCTCAGCCTGTTGAGGACACTGAGAACCCACGGACCCGCTCCCTACTGAAAATTAAAAGAAGCTGAAGGTCACCCAGGAACACCAGAAAGGAGGAACCTCATTCCTTGGTGGTTTTTTGTTGGAAGGGGGAGTGGCAAAGACTGGCAGTGTTGGCAGCTGAAGTACATTACTGGTATCAAAGCAATTAGAAAGTCACATATATGTGACTTATATTCCCCATATTCCCCCACCAGCCTGTGTGATGTAGCAGCTCTGATAGAGAGTGTGCTGCATGCAATGGTGGGTGTGTAGGGAGAAGTGACCAGACAGCCTGGGAGAAGTAAATAAAAATTATTTTTACTTACCTCCCTGTAAGTAGGTCAATTGGTTTTATTGGATCTCCCCCTGCTATTTAGTTGGTGTAAGTCCGAGGAGCCTCAGGGAGCATGCTGGGCACCCTAAAAGTGGTTTAGGTTCTTGGTGTGCACGACTGCTGCCAAATTCCTCCCCAAACCACCCCCACCCCATTTCAGCCTGGTCCCTGTCCTTTCCCTCCTGCCCTTGCTACCACCTTACCAGCTTCAGCAGAGCTTCTGGGAGACACTGGCGTATATATGAAGCCTCCAACCACTGTCACTGGCCCTAAATAGGATTGGGCTGTGAAAATAAGAGGTAAGTCTTTCCAGTTCTTGCAAACTACCAGTAATGTGCTGGACAATGGGTCTGCCAAATTCATTGTCACCTCTTCTGAAAAACTCTCACATCACCTACTTGCAGAGGCCTCTTGAGGAAAATGTGGTGGCATCCATGGGGAAAGGGCATATTGACCAGGGGGAGAGAGAAAAGGAATCAGGGACAGAAATATGAAACAGAAAAATTAACATTAGAAAAGATGAAACAGCTGGAAGTGGATGAAGGATGGAAAGGAAAATTCAGACAAAACAAAAAAATTAGAAATCAAGAACAGAAAATAATGCAGCTGCGATACCTTTGTACAACATGCATATACATAAATTAAGTTTGATCTAAAATTAAAATAAAATTATGATGATTCTGGTTTTAGAAGGCAAAGGCATTCCCCCTTCTCTAGGTTAGTGATTATGCTAGGCCTAGTAGTAAGGTAGTAAGACCTTCTTTATCATGGTTAGGAGAGGGTTAATGTCACATCTCTGCCACACACTCTCAGTCCAGGAGTGTTAGTGACCAGCCTAGAGAGAGGAAGAGCTGCCCTATGCTCCTTTCCTTGACTCCTAGGCCATGCCCACCATCTTTCCCCTTTGCTGCACCTTTCAGAACATGCACATTAAGGAACCATGCAAATTTGCCTGTCTTTGGAGAGGGGGTCTACAGGGGAAACGCCTTCCCCTGACATCCCCCAGTCATTTGGAGAAAACACGCAGAGCACAATCCTGTGCATGCCTTCTCAGAAGTAAGTCCCATGATCCTCAATGTGCATAGTGTACATAGGGTTGCAGACTAGCGAGGCAGTTTTAACCCGCAGGGAAAGGCTCCTTCCCTAGATCACGCTCACCCTTTTCAGCAGGGGACGAGCTGGCTTAATGCTCCTGGAGGCTTGTGGGGACCCCGAGTTTGCTCACTGGCTCCAGCCTGGTCTTGAGGCTTGCACAAAAGCGGCCAGCATCCTCTCGCGCGCACTTTGTTTCCTTACTACCGAGCGGGGAGTCGCGGGAGCAAGTGCGGAGCTGGGGACCTCGGACCAGGCGACATGCACATCCGCTTCCCGCAGCGCTGCTCTTGGCCTCCTGATGCTCGTCCCCGCTTCGCTCAGCCAGTCGCTTCCGCAGGGGCTCTGGCTCTCTTCGATCTCTGCTGCGCGCTCCCATTGCACGCCATCCGCGTTTGGGATTACACGCGGGGCCTCTTGGAGTGCCGACGACGCTCCCGGTGCCAAGACAGCGCTTCTTCGCCAGGGTCTCCCTTCCATTCCTGGCTCGGCTACAAGTAGCTTTCGCTTTTCTCTCCCAGCTTCTGAAAGTAGCTTTTTTGGGATGACTTTGGGATTATTCATGCCCAGCTAAAAATAGCCGACTGACTGACTTGACTGCAACCCACCCGGGATCGGCCTGCAGGCAGACGAGAGTGGGGTTTTTTTTTGGCGCCTACCGAGAGCGGAGTGGCCTGGTTGCGGGGGGGGACGACGACACACCAAACAAGACCGAGCTGGGCATCCGTCCACGTGTCTGCGCTATTTGCATGCAAAGTGCGGGGGAGGGAGCGAAGGAGGAAGCCGGCCAGCCGCTTCCCCCCTCCCTCGCTGCACGCTGTTGCTTGGAGCAATTGTGCTCTCCACCCGGCTCCAGAAAATCATCTGCTTTGATTGCTTCGAGCAACAGAGCGCGGGGGGGGGGGGCGGTGCAAAGAGTGCCTTTCACACGCTTCCCCGCCTGCTCCTTTACACGGAAAAGAAAGAGCCCCTCCCCCAGTTTCATACGCGAAGGGGACAGCAGACACGTGGGAGGTGGCGTAGCTAGAGGAGGTGCGAAGCACTAAGTTTTGCAGGGAGCCTCACCGCAGCGTGCAGCAGGCCCTTCCCCGTTATGAGGGCAGGCAAAAGAAAATATTTCTTGACGTAGCGTGGAGTTGGACTGTGGAACTCCTTGCCACAGGATGTGGTGATGGCATCTGACCGGGATGCCTTGAAAAGGTGTTTGGACAGATTTCTAGAGGAAAAGCCCATCGCAGGTTACAAGCCCTGATGGGTATGTGCAACCTGCTGGTTTTAGAAGTAGGCAACCTCAGAAAGCCAGATGCAAGGGAGTAGCGCTGGGATGCACATCTCTTGTTGTCTTGTGTTGCTCCCAAGGCATCTGGTGGGCTGCTGTGAGATACAGGAAGCTGGACCAGATGAGCTTTGGCCTGATCCAGCGGGGCCATTCTTCTGTTCCCTTCGGAGCCATTTCAGGCAGCTGGCTCCCTGCCAAACGGAGTGCTTTGCACCCCTCTAGCTATGCCACTGCCCACTTGGGTCAGTTGTGCACAGCTGCTGCCCCAGCCCACCCAGCTCCTTCGACTAGATTCTTGCCACCCAGGTTTGCATTCTGCTCTTTGAAGTAGACCTGTGTGCACGTACACACCCCCACCCCATGGAAAACAACGCCTCCTGCTTCGTGTCCCCATCAGTCCCCATCTTTAGCCTGGAAGGGAGAGGCTGCCTGGGCTGCCTTGTTTTTTCCCTGCAGCACCTCCCTGGAGCGCTCGCTCTCGGGAGGCGTTGCCGGAAAACCGGGTGCTGTTGCTCTGAGTTAGCTGCGAGGCTTCTCTCCTGAAGGACGAAGCGCTGGACAGGGCCAGGCTGCAGGCAGGAGTCTGGGGGTGGATCTTTTAAAACCATTAAAACACACAGGCGTGGTGGTGGGGGGGGGGAAGCAGTGCAGTAGGAAGGACAGCATTTTTCAAAACTCCCCCACACCATTTAACCCATTGAAATGGGCCCCCTTGATGAGTGACCCTTAGACTTGCTGGGGATAAAGAGAAGTACCTGCATGGTGACTGTGCCTCCCTCCCCAAAGAAATTACAATCTGTTCTCTTCATATGCGAATTTGCACTTATCTGCAAGGGGCAGAATTAAAACTGACCTCTTATCATCTGTTTTCATTATCTGTGAATACTGTGCAAGTGTCACATCAAATGTGCACTGGTGTTGTCCAACCAATGGTGTTGCCCATTGGTGTTGGTGGAGAATCATTGGACGTATTTATGTCCGCATTGGACATATGTTGTGAGCCGCCCTGGATCCCTTTGGGGAGAAGGGAGGGATATAAATAAAGTTGTTTATTATTATTATTATTATTATTATTATTATTATTATTATTATTATTATTATTATTATTATTATTATTATTATTTATGTTCGCTTCCAGACTTGCCCAACTATCTTGGACACCATCTCATCACCATCTTCATCGGAACCTACACAACCCTGGTGATGATCAGAGGCTGATGATGAGAGGTCTCTGGAAGGCCGCTCTGGGGCTGGGGCAAGCCAAGGGGCCAAAAGACAAGTGGGGGAGGAGGATGGGTGAAGCTACCCCTCATCACTGATGAACTCTGAGGCCTCATTGTTGGGCCAGCAACCTTCAATGAGTCACAGATAGCCAGGATGGAGAAATCACCACCAACACAACCTTCAGCGCATCAAGGGATACCCAGCATGGAAAAAGAAGCATCAGATGTTGGAGATATTGATGAGCCCTCGCTGTCACCAATCCCCATATACTTCAAGTTAAGATTCATGTTCGTAAAGTTCATAGAGTGTATGGGAAAGAAGGTTCCCTGTAACCTAACCCTTTTTTCATCATAGGTTCAATGATTCATTATCTGCTAACTAGGTATCCATTTTGTTTTCCAGGAACCTAACCCTACTGAATAACAGAACTGACTGTGCTACCAGGGATTTTTTGAGGAGGGAGAATTTCAGTTGGAAGCTGGTGTGGAGCAGGGATGTTAAACTCTGCCCCCTCCTGCACCAGTGGCTGCTCTTACGAGGTTAAAAAACAAGAAACATTGTGAGACCTTCTCACAAATCTACAACATGGCATGTAGTCCAGTTTGTCACTAGCCAAGGGACATTGGAGCTGGTGGAGAATGTCAATCAATCAATCAATCAATCAATCAATCAATCAATCAATCAATCAATCAATCAATCAATTATATCCCACCTTTCTTCTGAAACCTAGGGTGCTTACAATACAAAAAATTAAAAACAAAACCATTAAAAAACCAACAACATAACCAGCAATTAAAACTCAAAATGAATCAGAGCAAGATTGACAGTGCACTCCTATGCATATCTACTCAGACGTAAACCCTATTGATTTGAATGGGAGTTGCTTCCAGGTTGTGTTCCCGCTAAGGTGCATGGCAGCGCTTCCATGCACCTCCCAGCCAAGCTTTATGCAGCGTGGCGCTCAGCGACCCAGTCATTCGGCAATAAAGTGATGACATCATTGCTGAACATCCAGAGGTGGTATCACAATGTATCGCAACACCACACAGCTGTGGAAATGGTCTGAGCACTGGCATGGACTCCTTGGAGGAAACACAGCTCCCAGGTAAGTGTGCAGTCTAAGCCATACACACTGGTAGTGCTGCCAGATCTTGCTGAAAATGGCAAGTCTTCAGTTGACAGAGAAAGATTGACAATGAGGAAGCCACCCACACTTCCCAGGCAGGGAGTTCCACAGGGCAGGAGCAACCACCAAGAAAGTCCTCTTATGGGTTACTGCCAACTGCACTTCTGATGGAGGAAGAATCTGCAGCAGAACCTTCCTAAAAGATCTTGCAGAATGAATAAGCTCACAGAAGCCCAGTGGATTGGACTGTTGCTTCCAGCAGTTGGATTTGTACAGGACCGAGTAAACTTTGTGTCTCAGTGGCCTGAGGAGTCTTGCAACAATTTTCCCAGAGGTCTGTGGTCATACTGCCACACCACAGAACTTCTTATTTTGCTTAATAATTTGCAGACAAGGAATTCTGACATTTATATTTGACTCTCCAAAGAGCTCAGAAGGTGTTACCTCATGTTATCAATACCTCACCACAGCCCTGTAAATTAGGTTTGGGTGAGAGAGGGTGAAAAATGACATGCATTCTAAGTGTGGTGGCCATGCCTTGAACAGGCATTCTCTGTCTTGAAAGCAAAGGCCCAGAGAGTGTCACATGTGTTCAAATCAAACCACTTGTGCCATAATTCAGAACACATGTCTGTCTTAACATAGGGCTGGGCCCAGTGTCAGCTAGTAAGCTGGTGTAATGTAGTAGCTAAGAGACTGACAGCACAATCCTAACAGAGCACTCTGCCAGCACAGCAGCCGCTACACTCACCTAGAATACTGCAAACATGCCATAAAGCATGACAACTCTAGAGCAAGGGGTGCTGGCAGGAAGACCTGCGCAGGCCTGCTGGCACCATATCCAAAGGCCGCCAGTGTACTCTGCTGAGTGGCGCAAGGAGGGGGAATGGAGGCAGGGACGGGGTGTGGTGGAGACGATGGAATGGGGGCTGTACAGGCCCAGGAGGGGCAGGATCCGTGGAGGAGGCCTCTGCTGTATCCCAACCCCCTTCCCAGGCCTGGCAGAGTTTCTCAGATTTGCATCAGCGATTGAGCCTCATTGTAGCCTCATTGGGTACACTGGAGCATTACACGGGATAAGGGGAAGTCCCCTGTGTAGTCACCTCCAGACTTCTGAAGTCACCTCCAGACTTCTCCTAGCCTGAGCTGGATATGGCATAGCCATAGGCCATGCAGCCCCGCTGCACCAGCACAGGTTAGGATTGGGCTGTGAGCTACACACAAGCACTTCCCCAGTTTGAATCTTTTCTTTGCCGTGAACTCAATAGACTGCCTTAGGCAAACCACTGCCTTTCAGTCTCAGGTGCAATATGCAGATAATGTTTATTTAGCTACAGGCTTGTTTAGAGTCAGCATCAAGATAATACACCTGAGGCACTTTGCACACTCAGAAAGCATACAAATGCAAAGTATTATTATTAAGCCTCAGAGCAAGAAAGGATTTGAACACAGGTCTCTGTATTCGCAATATTCACTACCCTACACCCCCTTCAGGGGATCTCAGGGCAAAAGCCAAATATTATTCTGTAGTTTCAAATGTAGAAGATATGTTCTTCCAAATAACTCATTCTTAGATAAGTATCTTCATGTGTGATGCGGTGGAGAATCAACATACAACATTAATATTGCCACTAAGAGATGCCAATTATCTCTGTTCATTTTGCATTCCATTATTTGGTGCTAAGCTTAATTGAATAATTAGAATACTTAGATTTTTCATAATTTCCATTCCCCCCTCCACCCCCCCCCCCAAAAAAAATTCACAATTGTTAAAAAAGAATGCCTGCCACATGCAAAGTGTTCTGGTATTAATATTTCTTCAAAGCATCTGTTTACGTTCTGTGTTATATATATTCTTTGTTGGGGAAAAAAGTGTCCTTGAAAACTGTATAGGAATGAATGAAATATGAAGCAGCATTATCACCGCACCTGATCTTTGAGGCGCAACATTTGGGCTCACCTTGTTGTGCTAACATGCTGTAGGTTGTGATAAACCATCCCATATTGGGAGATACTGGTGTGTACAATCCATGTGCTCTATAAGATTTATCTCATTAGCTAAAAACTCCTAAAATCTTCAATATGGCGCAGGGTGCTTTTATTTTATCATTAATCATTTATACATTTTTAGTGCTTGTGTAAGATCTGCCTTTGCCAGTGTAGCATGAGTGCGGTGGGGAGTGTGTGTGCAGTTCAGTTCCTCTGGGGAGGCTTTCAACCAGCACAGTGGACTGTGAGAGAGGGAAGGAGTACAGCACAGAGCTGTGGTCCTCACCTACCCTGCAGCCTGTGAAAAGGCTTTCCAGGTGGATGGAATTGTACACTGTATTCCTCCCTTGCTTCTTCCTTCCCTGACTACCACCCCAAGCCCTGTGGTAGTGTTACAGGCAACTCTCAGTTCTGCCCTCATGGGCAGAACTAACTAAAGAGATATGTATTTATATTTCCAATGTCAAAAAATTAGAGTTGGTGGTGGGGCTTGAACCTGTTTGGAAACTATGTCAAAGGTGACAGGGGCCCTAAAACAATGGAATGGGACTTCTCTCCCTTAACCCGCCATGTCGTATGGTACATAATGGTGTATCAGGAAAACCACAGGCAACCATGTTACAAATCTGAGCGGCTTCATAAGAAACCAAGGACATCTTTTGAAATCAAGGTCTTCAGTTTTATGGGTGAAACATTGAACAATAACAGGAGGATTTACCAAGCTCTCTTCCACCTGCTCTAAATGAATGATGCCATCTAATTCTGAAGAAGACTAACCAGATGCTGTTCTTTAAGAGCTGTGGCGGGCCAGTGATTTTTAGCTATTCTCCCCTGCATTGTTCCTTGCCCGGCCGTCCAGTCATCCTGAATGACAGTAATCAAAACACGTTCCTTCTCTGCAAATCCAATTGACATTTTTTTTACAGGCAAGAGCAGGCATTTGGACCATCGATCTGTACAAGACAGAGTGGTCTTTGGGTACCGCTTAGTTCCAAGGGGGCTATAAAAGGCAGATGGTCTCATTAGAAACAATTTATGCATATCTATTTCTAAGAGGAGAGTCCTGTCAGAGTAGGTTGAGCTGTTTCACCACACAGGAAGAAAATATCACCGCTTCCCAATGCTTCCGTTTTGCAACATAGCAGCCTAGCTAAGCAACTAATTCCTCAAAATCTCAAAGGTTAGATGCCATTCTGATCACCCGGTCAGTCTCCAGGCAAATGACATTCCTCAAAGGCCATATAACATTTTGAACATGGAAGCCCCTTCTTCATGGAATATCCACCCAAGCACCTCTGTGCTGAGGCCAACCTTTCAACTATCATTTCCAGTCTTGAGTCAAATGGCTTGTTAATTAGAAAGGTGACTCCTCCAAATCCAATTGCATAAGCAGTTTCTCCTGTTCCTAGACACTGGTTTCTGCTGAGAAGTGGGCCTCGATGCCCCAGGATGTTGGGCAGCATTAGGGTTTTGATCCCGGTAACTGGCTGCCAGGTATCTCTGCTGTCACAGCATGACACATTTTTCACTTCCTGCCAATTGCTTCTTTCTGTTCTTGACACTGTCCTCTGCCTTCAGTACTCCTTTCTCTCCAAGCTCACCGTTCCCTACCCATGATGCCCTTCTGCTGACAGCTCCAAGCAGCCTTCCCTTTTCCTGTCACTGAGATGCTGTTAAGTTCAGCTCATCGTGCCTGTCTGATTTCTGGTGGTGTTACTGTTCTGGGTCAGAAATGCCTAGGGAGGTGGGTCTTGTCTAAATGACAGCAACCCAAGTACCTTGTGATTCTCTTGTCTGACTTTGCTTAAAGCAGGGGATATTATTTTAACCTGAAAGATGAGAATGCTTTTCATTTTCAAGGAACTGAGATAGCTTTCATAGGTGACACAGAAGCTGCTTTCAAAATGTAATGTGTCTCCCTGATAAAGAATGACATCTTTAACAAGTAATTCCTTGCTTCTAGTCCCCTCCTTCCTCTTTTCTTTTTAGATGGGGAGAAGACACACCCCTAAATTTAGAGCCAGATGCTCCATTTTTGGCAATGGGGGTTAATGCGTCAATCCAAGACTGTAGAAGCAGCACATCAGGGTTAAATGGGAATGTAAATCTGTATTCCAACAGGCCCCTTGTGCAATTCCTCTGCACTTGATTTGTGAACACTTGATGCATGAAGCTGCTCCACTGAAAAGCATTGGGTGTGAGATGTAAGTTATGGCTGTTGTGTTATATCTGTGATGATGAGCCATTTGCATATGCAACCAATCACTTGATGATTGGGCTGGGACATCCGATATTTGAGCAGGGACACTTACGAACACGCTCTTGGTGTGCATAAGGGCATTTTTTTCCTGCCTTGTGGATGGTTTAAACTCAACGCTTCCCAGCAACCATTACCAGAAAAATGTGGACATGGAATCTCCTGTATCAGGGCAGTCAAGCATTACCTTGTTTGCTGGAAAACTGACTTGGTAAAGGCTTCCTGTTCCTCCCTGTTCCTTCTCTAAAGGCCCACTGCCTACTCTTATTCTGATAAATTCTACTGTTATTGTATAGAACTGCCATCTTCTACTGCTCATAGTCCTTGCTACTTCTGGTGCTTGGTGCTTGGGACAGACTCATAACAGGAGAACTTCCCCAGTGACAGCAGCAGAAAAAAATATTTGTGGGAGGTGGGGAGGGTAAAGTAGATCCCGAGGGGCCTAGCTCTGTTTCACCTACCAAATCTTCCAAATGGAAGTATTTCTATTTGATATTAATGCCCGAAACAAATTTACTCAGAAGTAGGTTACATTGGATTCAATACATTTTACATTCAAGTGACAATGTTTGGAATGGCACTAAAGTAGATTCTATTTCACCTGCTTAGTTGTATCTGGAAAAGGGCAAACATTTCCCTAGATCTCAGTTATAACCTGGACAGGAGCTGAGATGCCCAGAGCTGTCCTATCCATGTAGTTACCTGTAGTGGGATGTGTAGAGTAGTAAATGTCAGGGCAGCTCACCACTGCTTGCTGTTGCTCAGCCAGTGCTGCTGAGAAGAGGAGGTTCTCTAGCCCAGCATGCTCCTCCACTACCTCTTCCTTGCCCTTTTCTGTCTCTTTTTGAAATACAGTGAGGGAGGGGGAGTGGCTGTTTGGCTACCTGCTGGCTGTAAGGGACTAGGGATCAAAGGAGTGAGGTGCTGGGATTTGGCACCTCAGTTCAGGTGCCACAATATATGGGGCTATTTCTGCTGTTGCCTCACACTCATCCATTTGTCATTGTCCTCCCTTTCATAAGGCATATCGTACCAAGTAGTTTGGAGGAATCCGCTCGGCTCCTTTGCTGATAGACCACTTAGTAACTTCTGCCTGAATCCATGCGGTGCCTGGAGGAAGCAAGGCAGAATGTTCCGGGTCATTTGCCAACAAAGGGGCTAAGCCACTTGTTCAGAAACTGTTTAATATATTCTGCATGAATCCTAAATATCGCCAGTAGCCAAGACAAATGGCATGGTTGGGATTTGGTCTCTGCCAGGGGTGTCCACCGGCTAGGCAGGACAAAGAATGTGCAAGGCCAGTGAGAGGAGGTTTGTCCTTCTCCCCTGTGGAACCATACTCTCTCTTTTGGTTTTGGCTGCTTCTGTTACTTTTTTTTCCTTACACTGCTGCTTTCCCTCTTATTTATATTTATTTATACAGGTATATACTGCCTTTCTTTGTTCGTCAGATTTCATCAGATTTCTCTTCAGACTTTAATCCAATCCAGGCTGTTCTAAACCCCCGTAGGGATTTTTACAATTGAATAGTTCTAGTCTTTCATCAAACTCCCCGTTCCAGCTGGATTCCTTCCCTTTCTGGTCTCTCTCTGGCCCTTCGCCTCCTACGCTCCACTTGACGGCAACTCCTCTCTGCCACCGAGGGTCAGCTCATCAGTATATCAGTGTGTCGTCAGTTCTCGGGTACTTCCGGTTGTTTTGAACTGGCAGCCTCAGATCTTCAGGCAAACAAGGCGGCAGCTCTACCAACTGAGCCAGACCTCCTCTTGACATGTACCTCAGTACTTCTTGATTAGCCTGCTCAAGGACAATCTGCCCAGCTTCAGACTTTTCCTTGCTGCCCCAAATAATTCCTTAAATCAAGGGAAACTTCCATTAAGTTCAATGACTTGTAGGTGAGTATTAATATAAGTTACACAGAATATGCACAACTTCCTGTTAATACCTCTGGGTTCACAGTGTATATTCTCTGCCATGTGACTTTGGTATGGTACCAGTATCGGTGAGCTTTATATACTGCCTGTCTAGGCTCTCAAAAAATAAATGCATTGAATGATTACTAACAACGGTCAGAATAAATTCTCAAATGTTCAGCAGCAATATGTGATGCGATGTGCCTGTGGCACAATTTGTGCTGCAGAGCCACCCTTTCAGTTGCTGCACACTGTCTGGTCTTGGGATGGCCTTGGGCAATTCACAGTCTCGTCGTTTAATCTGCCTCCCATGGTTGTTGTATCGCTAATGCAGAATAACTCCCTGTATTCCACCCTGAGCTCCTTGGAGCAAAGTTGGGATACAAATGTGATGAGAGTGAGAGATATCTTGGAATACAGAAGTGTTTATAGTTTCAACTAGTACAATAAAATGAAGGACTCAAATGTTTCAGGTCCTCAAGGGAGGTCGAAAGTAGAGATTCAACACTTACATGATGCATGAGTTGTCCATTTAGGAACTGAAACTTCATTCCACGTTTGAAATGGTCCACAAGAATGCTCCTCCTCCAGAAATTCTGGACACAGTAAGAAGTTTGCTAGAGACTATGCTCCCTCTTCCAGTGTTGTCAGAAAAATTCATGGGTGATTTACAGCAACCAGAAATGTTTACATTTATGCAAGTGCTGTGCAAAGTACAAGAGAATAAAACCTGATTTTTTTGTGTGTGTGTGGAATATGAAAAGCGACCTCTACCTAAATTAAAAACAGCACTCCTTTCACAAAGTGACTCAGCATCAAAGGTAAAAACAGGTAGAGAAACCAGCACCTGTCATGTGTGCTGATCTTTACAATTCGTGAGTTCAACACTAATGAGTTATGGGCAGGCCCACGAAAACATAATGTGTAAATTAGGAATTTAATGATGTGTAAGATTAAAAGCTGTGTGGGGCTGCATGTATTTAAGGCTGCCATCTTGTGTTCAAAGAGGAATTACTTGATCACACTCCATCCCTTTCACTCATCTTAAAAGGATTCCGTTATGCCCATTAGAAAGGGCACCAGGATTCTTGAGGCTGACAGCTGACAGCACGTGCCACTAGCAGCTTTCTCTGCAGCTCAGTGAGGAAATGCCAGGTGAGATTATTTCACCCAGAGTTGAAAGAGCAAATGGTCCTATGTAGGATTTCCCCCCCCCCCCCACAAAGTATGCCCTTAGGAAAATGCAGTTTTGTACAAAACATGATTTTGCCTTTTGTTTTTTCTATGGCTGAACACTTTTTGCACACTGCCTTTAGGAATCACCATCTATTTTCTTTCTCAGAGAGTTACTAAGAGTCTCAGTTCTTGTGTATCAATATTCAAAAGCATATCTGCTCACCAAGGTGAAATAGGAATAGGGTAGAGTTCAGGGATGCTGTAGGTATTGAATATCTAGTCTCAGTGTTGGCAATCCGAACAATGCAGTGCATCCTTCCAATGCTATGATCCCACGTACACTTACAAAGCACATGCATATGCCAAACTCACTTTTCAGTCTGCTACCAGTGTTTTCTATCCTTAAGCAAAGCTAGAGCAAATTAAAGGTTCCATTTGATGTAGTGGTAAGAGTGCTGGATGAGGATGAGGGAGACCTGGGTTCAAATTTGTGTTCAGCCACATAACACAATAGTGACCTTGCATCAATTTCTATCTTTCAGGCTAAACTATTTCACAGGGTTGTTTGAATAAAATGGGGAAGAGGAGAATCTGCCTCCCTGAGCACTTTGCAGGGAGGGTTATGAGGAGTTATATCCTTTGGGACAGCTGTTTGTGTAGTGGCCATTCTCCACTGCCTCCTCTGTACCCCATGAAGAGAACCCACAGCCACCAATGCAGAGCAAAAGTAATGATTTCTTACTGCTGTTCTTTGCACACCGTATGGGAAGCACTGCAAGATTTTATTTGGGCTCTCTGGGGGCAAGCAGGCAATGAAGATTGGGGTGTGTGGTTTTGTTTGTCTTGTTTATACCTGTATATTTCAAACTCTCTTTTTAAGTATCACTACCTGCTCTGAGCTCTTCGAATCTGATGGACTAAAACTCTAAATAATTAAAATACATAAGGAATTTTTTATGCCTAATAAAGGTCGTCTGTCTGTCATAAGGAATTTTAAATGATTCACTGTGTAATTTGGTGACATCATGAAATCACTTCAGTAATTGGGAAAATGCTATTCAATATAATATACGCTGGCCTTGGCAGCTGAGATAATCTGAGAGTAGGACCAGCAGTCAAGGAGGAAATCACAGGGAAGGTGAAGATATGAAGCATGGGAAGTACCTGGGCTTCGTTTTATTGCCTGAGTAAAGAAGAATAGGCTTTCATGATCCCAAGGAAAGGAAGGTTACTGGCTGGTTTTCCCTGCTTATATAGGAAAAATGCTCCGAGATGACTCTGATCTGACTGGTGACTGGTCAACGCACTATTGTATCTTCTTGGCACAAGTCATTGTGCAGTTTTTACACCAGTAGGTTTCCTACCTTACCATGATAGCATTTTCTCAGCATCCAGACTGCATTTTGTTGTTCCTGCGGAAATGTGATGCTTCCCCTACTCCTAGCTGCCAATCCCATTTCTGGTTGGAGTGCTGTGTGTCAACCAACTGCATGAGTGTCACAAGCTCCATGATGCTACTTGTGATGAGTGACATACTCCACCACCACCCACACACATTCCATTTTGAAAGAAGATTATAAAGGGGTTTTGATGTTTTCAATGTATATTTTTTACCTGAGTGGTTGTCAACTTCCCACTGTCTCACTTCTAGCAGGAATGCTCACGTAGCCTTCATCTGTTTGTGGAATATTAACAGTAATAACCCCCCCCCCCAACCCTGTGAATCTCAGTGGGGCTACCTCCTACCATTTTGACTCTGCCATTTTGTAAACATTCTTTTCAACTTAGCAAAACTAGTTGCAGGCATTATTTCATTTTATTACATTTCTATGCCACCTTCTTACTAAGGCATCAAGATGACTTACAGCAGAGTTAAAAATCACGTGTACATGAAATGAAATTCAGTAAAACCCCAGTAAGCCTAGAACCTAAACCTAAAAGCAGTCAGAAAATGCAATCCTGAGCAGCCAGGTGCCCGGGGCTGCATTGGTGCCAAAAATAGACTGCCTCTGTATCCAGCACACCCCAGGTAGCTGGGCTACCGCTGCTGCCTCCTCGAGAGAAAGAGACTTTTGTCCCCTTCCACAGGGTAAAGGGAGTAGCTCTGCAATGGGCCTACTTGATTCTATACTGTCCTGAGGGTTGGTGAAGAATTTAGAGCCTCCATGTCGGGTGGACGGCCTGACACGGAGGCTCAAGAAACAGTGGAGCAGACCTCCACCAGTCCCACCGCCCTCTGGACCTGCTCCCTCTCCCAGCATGCCTCCTCCCCACCCTTTCCCTGCCCTTCCTCTTTCTCCCCCCACCCTGGAATGCCTCCTTCCCCTCCCCCCTCCCTGTGATCTGCTTGACCTGTGATGCAGCTCAAGTGATGAAGCTCCAGTGCTCTGCCAGTGCTCCACTGGCACTAGAGCATGCACACTCTTTAGGATTGGGTCCTCAAACACATCAGTTTCAAATTTTACAGAATTACCGTCAACTAACCACATCCCTGAAAGTTCGGCCATAGGCTGATGTTTTAACATGTGCCTGAAAGCCCAAGCCTAGGTGTGAATCCTAAGAAGACCCAATTCCGCATGTTGCTCAAACAAGCCTCCAAAGGTAGTGGTATGCAGAGCAAGGGCTTCTTGAAGATCTTAACAGGCCAGTGGAACACTAGCTATGTGGTTTATCTCTGGGGCTCAAGCAAATACACTGTTTAAAAATAATAACTAAAACAGCAGAGGCCTCTCCCCTGTTCCCCACAGTATAAGGGCGTATTTCCACACACCCCCCCCATCCATTGTGGGAAATCAGGCTATTCAGGATGTTGAACTCTCAATCTGATCAGGTGCATGGATCATAGCCCTCTGACCTTACCAAGGGTTGTGTGTGTAAGAATAATGGCCATGGCTTCTGCTGCCATAGCTTGGGTTGTTAGAGACAACAGTGTCAGATTTCTATAAGACAGAGGTAACTACAGGAATGCATATGTAGGCACTCAGGTACTAAACAGAAAATCTTCTAAAAGTTTCAGAGTTACTTCAGAGGAGCTGGGGAGTGCATCATGGACACTATCAATTTGGCTCCACAATAAATCACACCAGTGCACACATGTACTGCAGGAGTCTGGGCTGCGTGTCTGAAGTCTTGTTTTGGCTTTTCCAGGGCACTATGGAAACCTGCAAACATGGAAGGTCTAGAAACCATAATGCAGTGATTTTCAACCCTTTTCATCTTGCGACACACTGGCCAGGCACTAAAATGGTCAAGGCACACCATCAGCTTTTTGACAATTGACAAGGCACACTGAACTATCAATGCGGGCTTACATCCCCCAATGGTCCTATTGATAAATGACCCTCTCCCAAATTCCCATGGCACACCTGGGGACCATTTGCGGTACACCAGTGTGCCATGGCACAGTGGTTGAAAATGGCTGCCATAGTGGAATACAAACAATAAATGTTTGCATCATGTGCCATGTTTGCTCTATATTAGAACCTCCAAATGGACCGTGCTAATCTTCCAGAAGTCACATTTTTTGTTAACGATGGTGGCATTTGTGACTTAGTGCAGCCATTCTCAACCTTTTTTCACAGCCAATGAGAGTTAAGCAGCTCTTTATCCTTCCATTTCCAGTTGCAGTCCATTCCATTTACATAACCTTTATTGGCATTAAAACAGTAAATAGCAATAACAGTAGCCAGCACAGTGGCTATGTTGCCGAGAGAGAGAATCGCAACAGGGAACTGGTAAGGGAAGAAGGGGGGGAAACAAGGGAGGGAGTAGGATCAGGGTGGGGGTTTTAGCTTGGCAACTGCAGAAGGAAATTCTGCTACTGCTTTGGTAATGGTCACAGAATTGTCACTCAGGAGGACAAGTAAAGGATCAATAGAAATACCCGAGAGAGAAGACAGCAAGGGTTTCAAATGTAAGACTCGAAGAGATTGGTGAGCCGGGCATCAGAGTAGTAAGTGATCCACTGTGTCTGGTTCTAGGGAACAAAAAGGACATAATCTGCGATCGCGCGGGATATTGGAAAATCTGCCAAAATGAACAGCTGAGGGGAAGATGTTGAATCTCGCGAGCATGAATGCTCTCCTCTTGGTAGGGTTAATTAGCTCACTGAAATAATTACAAGGGTGACCAAGTGAAGGGAGAAGGCCAAAAAACTGAGGAGAGCAGGTGGGGTTGAGATTTGAGGAGAGCTGGTTGAATTCGGATTCCCAAAGTTTAGATTTGATAATTGAGTGGGCCCTGTGGAGGTCAATATCTGCAAGGGATTCAGGAGAGAGGTCTAATGAAAGAAGCTTAGAATCAATAAATCTGAACCACTTGGAAAGGTAAGAGTTCTTTAATAGATCTTTTAAGAGGGACTCAGAATGAATACTTAAGTGTAAGCGGAGCCAGAACCTGAAAGTGAGGGACCACGCAGTGGTAGAAGGGAGGTGGATCCCTAGTTCGAGCATAATAGTAGATAGTCTAATTAAATTGGGGACCCCCAGAATTCGTCTGAGGAAAGAGGCTGCCACTTGATCCAGCTCTTGGTTCGCAGCCTCTATCCAAATGGGGGCACCATACAGCAGTTGGGAGAAAATTTTAGTTTTAAATATATGGAGGGCAGCAGGGACATACTGATTGCCACTAGAGTAATGAAAACAGGCAATCACATTTAGGTGAAGTAAGGATGAAGAAATAGCAGATTTTCTGTGAGGGAGCCAGCTATGGTGAAAGTGAAAGGTAATCCCCAGATATTTGAAAGTTTGAACTTGTTGAAAGGAGAGATTACCTATCTTCCAGGGGAGCGGGGCCCAAGATTTAGCAAAAACCAAAATTTTGGTTTTCTCAGAATTAATTATTAAATCATTGGTTAAACAGTAATTTTGGAAGGAGGATAATAAGTGACATAGGCCAAATCTTGTGACAGACAAGAGGACCAGTTGCAGTTTCAACGTTGCTACTTTCTTAGCAGCAACCAAATCAAAACAAAACAGCCCTACACTGGAAGGAACACACAACTGTAAATAAAATGTAGTTTGGCCCTCAGGTTGCAGCTGGAGACTCCAGTGCTTGAATTTATGAGGGTAAAGCAAGTCCCTTAATGAAATCACAAGCCCTTCTATCTGATTCCCTCCAGTTCAGTTTGAGGGAAACCATGGTCCCCTTATACTCTTGTAAAACAGGAGCTAAGGGGATCATTATAAAAAGGAAGTGGACCCCTGTTCCCCCATGATTGAACCACCAGGAGATACACATGAGTGAATTCTTAACTGCCCGTCTATTTAGTAAAAGAGATGTCACAGATGGTATCTCTTTTGGTAGAGATGCCACAGAAAGGAGTTCTAGTCTACCCTTCTCATGATAGTTAAAATATTTTTAATGTGTAGGTGTTTTTTTTTTTTAAATGGACTGTACTCTGAAGTGGTAGATGCAGGTCTCTCATGTCAGTGAGAACCACACTTGGTTTGGTGGACATATTGGTTTGCTGTAGCTCAATATTTTGTGTTTCATTTTACATTTAACTATTTTAAACATGCTGTCAGCTGCTCATCAATCTTGACACTATGAATGAATAGAGGTAGTTTTAGACATTTTTGCACCTGAAGCAGAAAAAATTACTCCTTCCTCCTCTGGATGGGAGCTCAATTTTTATGACACACAGGAACTGAAGGGGGGAAAATGGCTCCCTTCCTGAAACTGCTGCCTGAAGCATCTGCTTCATGTTAATTCTTGGTAATGCCAGCCCTGTGAATAAAAATAAAGTACAACTAATTAATTAATTAATTAATTAATTAATTAATTAAAATAATAATAATAATAAACACCATATGCTTACAATTGTCTTTTGTATTTTAACAGTCACATAAAAATAGCAGAGGGTTTTCATTTAAGGTTTAGAAATTCTCCTTCTCTCTATCTGTAATCTTTTCACCGTTGTTTCATAAGACTCTTTAAGAGGGAAAGATGCGATTATATGAAGGCATTGATAACGTTCTTCTCTGCTACAATTAACAGAGAAAACCTGCAAGAATTGAGGTGGTAAGGTTAATAAATTTAATTACATTCTTAGAGAAGACCCAAAACTCATTTTGTGCTTGAGTTTGGCAACAGGAACACCCAAACCCCATAGCTGCTGTTGACAGACATCTATCAAACAATCTGCAAATTCTTTTCTATCACGAAAATGCAAAGAAACTCAATAGGGACTTAAGAGTAGTAAATGGGTGGTGACCATAATAACAATCAATAAGGGTCTTTTCATACATCATCAAAAAGGGGAAGGATCATAGTGTGATGCAGCTTCTGCTATGCTTGAGGAGGGCCCCTGGTTCAATTTTTGGGAAAGACCCCTGCTTGGAACCCTGAGAACCTCTGCCACTCAGAGTAGATAATACTGAGTGAGATGAACCAGGAGTCTGATTCAGTAAAACACAGTTTCAGACACTCAAAACTATTGTACATCTGAGTCTTTTTTGAGCACCAATGTTAGCATAAGATAAAAGGCACAGAGGAGCCATTTTAACATCAAGTGTATATTTTAGTCAATATAGGCTTTATAACATTCAAATTACAAGATGCGCAAAAAGCACCTTTAATGTTGTGAGGGAAATCACACTAAGAGTCTAATCCAGTGGTTCTCAGTGGTCACTGTGCCTTTCTTTTGCAGTGGCCTCGTCTTCCTGGCTCTCCCAAATGAATTGCATGAAATCTTGCGCGATCCAAGATGGTGGCGACTGGGAGAGCTGGGAAGAAGAGGCCACCGGGGACATCCTGCAGTGCCCCTGTGAATTCTCCGTGGTATTTTCAGGTGCTGTAGCACAGTTTGGGAACTACTGACCCATATCCTATCTCCCACCACCAGCACTGATGCAGTCATGACAGAAAAGTGTGTACTGCATTCTCTGGTGGCAGGGCTGACCGAAGGCAAATGGGAGGTATGTAAAAATAATTTTTAAAAACATAAGAACAGCCCCGCTTCATCAGGCCATAGGCCCATCTAGTCCAGCTTCCTGTATCTCACAGTGGCCCACCAAATGCCCCAGGGAGCACATTTTATTTGCCTCTGTGCAAGTCCTGGTGCCACTTCTGGGTTTCCTCAATGGCATATATCTGAAGAGGGAAAAGTGGTGGGGAGGTTTTCCAAAGAGGGAATAAATGGCACCAGAGATATCCCTCCACTCTACCCCTGGTTCCTCTCACCCTTCCAATCCAGAAATGACCTAGTTCCTTCCCCTCCTCATCTCACCCACCACCTATCCCCTCTTCCAACTCACCAGCAGCAGCAGCAGAAGGTGGTCTCTCCATTGGCCTGTGTGTGCAGTTGCCAGCCATAGTGGAAACTGGAATTGCTCTTCACTTTAGACAACTTAAGGCATAAATTACAGTTAAGGTGACATGTTTTTATTGGATAAATTGCTGCTTGGAACAGAACATGCAAGCTTTTGATTTACACAAATCTCTTCATCAAATAGAATAGAAAAGAAGCTGATTTTCAGCTGTAGACGTCAGAAAGCTACTTGCAAATATATTTAGGTTGTCACTTGTATGAAGCAGCTGAATCACAATACATTTAGCACATCAAAGAAGTATTTCATAGAACACATTAATCACCAGTAAGGTTACGGGCCATCCAGCTCCTCAAGCTATGATGCTTGGAAGTTTTCCAAGGTGCTAAATTTCCCTGAAACTGAGAACATGGACATTGCACTATTTCCTTTTCATGAGAAGCCAGTACTGTGACTATGTTCAATCTAAGCTGTGGTCCAGAAATGCTAAAGTTCTTCAAGTGCAGGGAGTAGGATGGTCATGCTCCCAATTAAATCTTGACTAGGATTTAGCCAGTGCTACCTTACAGGGTAGGAAGACCATGATTGTGAATCAACCCCTTCCCATCAGGACAACTGCCATTATTTTAACCAGTTCAGTCCCTTCCATACAGTAATGCAATGTCTACATACAACCTAAACAGCTCAAGGCAGTTCAAGACTGAAATGCTCCTTTCCGCTTGCTTTTGGTGTACAGCGCAAGCAGGGCCTGGCAAGTGCATGGGATCATTGTGCCAAAAAGAGTTATTCTTCAAACCAGCCTGGCTTACAGCACATCATTCTCATATCTGGATATTAATTTATGGGCTCACTTGTATACAAAAGCTCTACTGTCGCCATAAGTTATAGAAGCAATCATCCAAGGAAGCATCAGAAACACCTAAAGTCAATTCTGGTGTCATAATTTCCTACTCTAACCCGAGATGCCAAATCATGGCTCTTTTAGATGAGAAGCAGGTGCGTGAAAGGGCTCTCCCCTTTCAGAATGGCAGACTTTATTCCTCTATAAAACAAATTTATGTTGAGAAATAATAGGTGGCTAGCTTGGTACTATAATATAAGGATCCAGTCTCAGGTGCCAAGCACAGTTTACTACCCCAAAAAAGGAAAAAGAAACAAATCATGCAGAATTGGAGGAAAGAAGAGCCATACACCACCCCAATCTAAACCCAGCGACACAGGAATAAGTCATTGCAACAGCACTTCCTTCTGCAGGCTGTGCTCAGGATCAGGGTGCCAAGCTCTCAGCATGGGCACTGCATCTGGATGAGCAAGATTCATATAGGAGAAGAAATACAACCAGTAGCATCTTAAAAAATATTTCCCCCAGTGGAGAAGATACCAATGAAAATTTTAATTAAATCCAGAGAGTTATTACAAGAAAAGCATGGAATTATTACCCTAGGCATACCTGTCAAGGCAGCTGTAATGGGAGGGACACCATTTTTGGTGGTGGTGGTGGTGGTTTTTTAAAGCTGTCTTTCAGTCTTTGGTTAAATTGATGTCGTCCTGTGTGCTGATATATCCCAGCCTTTTCAGCACTCAGGGTGTTGCTTGTCAAGCACTGCACAATTTCCACTTCAGTGCTCCTGACCTCTGCCAGCTTTTTTTGGTTTGTGCCAGTCCCCACAAGTATGCACAATATACAAGTATGGACAAGAACAAAACCAGAGCATTAGTTTCCTGCACACATTGTATGAGGTGCCCCTGGAAAGAAGGCACTTGCATTTTATTCTAGTTGTGTCACACAATACCAAAACAATGCCTGGGTACTTCTAAGGACAGGCAGAAGGCAGACTTTGCACTGGGCTGAGGGCTGTCCTTTGGTTTTCCCTTGCCAAGCGGAAAAGACTGAGTGGATGACCATGACTAGTTAGCTCTCTTTTCCTCAGCTCCATGCACTTACTCGGCTTCTTCTTTCTAGGGCTGCAGTCCTACCCAAACTTACCTGGGAGTAAACCCCATTGACTATAATGGGACTTACTTCTGAGTAGATACACAGAGGCCTGGGCTCTAGGACAGCAGGAAGGCATATATCCAAGCCTGTATGAGGCCTACGAGGCCCACCCTGGAATAATCCTGGGGTGCCTCACCTAGAGTAACTGATGCTGGAAATTTGTATGAAATATATAACCACAATGCAGAGACGCCTTTTCCTGCTTCCACCAAGGAGTGGAACTGGTGATGTTCAGGACCAAATTCAGCATGTTTTGGATACAATGGATTCAGAACTTGCCACCCCTACCCGTACCACAAACCAGTGGTAGTCCTCAGACCACATGGTTAGGCTAGTACTGCCCAAGTTTGATCTCTGCCATCTCCAGTTAAAGAATTTCAGAGAGCAGAACTGAAAAAACCCAATGCCTGAGACCCTGCAGAGCTTTTGTCAGTCATAGTCAAAAGACAATTGGTCTAACTCAGTATAAAGCAACAACTTATATAAACTACACACACTTTCTCTGGCTGTTTCCTACATTACAGTAGTATAGAGTGATGACAATAATGGGGATTTATGAATAAGGAACAAATGAAGATACCCTGTATCTATTTCTGAAGCAAATCTAGTCAGTAAGCTGAGAACACAGAAGTGGTCTGGCAGAACGGTTTCTGATGTGTGAGAAGTTATGGGTATACATTTCCTATGTAGGGCGTGGAAATATTTCAAATGCTGAAGATCCAAGCCCTGGAGAGAGCTGAGAAAATATTTTCACTGGGCCCCTGAGATTATTCCCATCCTGTTCCCATCTTATAATTTTCATCATAGCAATAACTTAGGGAAATTCTGACACAACTGATGGCTCTTGGAAAGGAGGGTAGAAAGCTCAATGGAATTTTGATCCGTATCTGCCCATGTAAGGCCTCTTATTTTTGTAGAAAACGGTCAATTCTTACAAACTAAAGCATAATGGTTGAGGTAGCCCCAGAGACCTACGTAATACACCAAAGGTGACATCTGTTTACACCCATTCTTAGATTATTCAGATTTGGTTACCAAAGAATACTAACCACATGGTCTCCTAAAGATGTGTGAAGCATCTCCTCATGGCTTTTTTTAAGCTATGCCAGGAAAATCACCCCTCCAAGAAGCATTTGGTCAGTGTGTTTAAAATGGCCCAAACCACATGTGGAGCTACTCAGTGCTTAGGAGCTCCACCTGGTTGGCTATCAGCAGCAGCCACAACACTGGCATAACATAAAAATGATCCCCTAGCTTGCAAATGTTCAAGACTTTGAAAACTGTTGAGTCACACAAAACCTGACCCAAACTTGAAAGCTTCCATTCCCTTACATTCAATCCAATGCAAGGTATCACTTTACTTACTTTGGTATCCCCTGAAGGATGATAGAGAACTTTCCAGGAAACATCACAAAGCTAGAAGGACTGAGAGGGCACTCCCCCTCCCTCCCCAAGTAACAAAGCAGACTAATGCGGAAAGGCAAATTTTAGTAGTTAATTTTCCAAGTGTGGGAGAGCCCCTTGACTTACAGTGTGAAATGCTGAGGAAGAGTTAACTGTGAAGTGCGAAAATGAAATTTCTGTGCAAGGATGATATACTATACCTATGCATTTTATAGCACTGGATAAGTAATTTAATGTCTCAGCCAATATCAAACACTTCATTTGCAAATCTTAGTATGTCAGGCTCCCTAGTGGTTCAGGCAATAAAATGGGATAGTTAAAGGGCACATCCTTGCATTAACTCTTCCTTCTAAATTTGAGGGGCCCTGCCATTATGTAAATATTTACTATAATTAACTGGTGAAGAACTCCTGTTGGCCTAGTTTGCAGCCCTGCTCAGAACTTGTTATTTACCTTAAGCTGTAATCATTTAAATTAACACATTTTCTACATCAGGGTTAGGTGGTAGTTTGGTAGGAAGAATTTGTTTGTCTTAAAGATCACACAAAAGGATACTAAGATTTTCCACATTTTAACAGACAAAACAACAAAAAAGTGAAAATAAAACCTTTTTAGTTGGCCAACAGACACATTTTATCATGCTCATAGTGATAGGACAGGCATAATGTATGGTAAACATCATGTTGAATTTATGACTTTTTGTTTGAAATCAAATCCTCACAGTCCAGCTCCTATTGAAGGCAGAAGACTCATTTTGACCACTGACTTGTTAGGTAGCCTTAGACAAGTCTCTTAACCTCAGTTCCTCAATCTGAAAAATGGGAACAATGAATAAACAAAGATGTGAAAACAATAGGGATTGCAAAGCACTTTGAAAATTTCAAAGTGGTCACACAAAAGAATAAATGAACTATCTTGGTGCATTAATTCAAATGTCCATCTAATCTAGTATTCAGTTTCCAACTGGGGCCCATTCAGCTCCTCTGGGCTACTTACAAGCAAGGCATGAACAACAATGTTGATATATGTGGGGGTGTCCAAACAAGCCTAAGGTAGTAGCTGCTGTAATGTAAGATAGCAAGTTTATCACCATAATGGCATGCCACTATACTATGAACATATTTTAATATTCAATTGATATTAAAATATCATTCACCTGGCTTGCTTTTTAACATGCACACTGTTACCATGTGAGCTCTGAAGCTGTATCTGTGCCCAGAGGAGAGCAGGCTTTTGAAGAATGAATGCTGCGAGGCAGCTTAGCAGCACACTGGCAAAGCAAAGCAGGCTGCAAATAGGAAAGACCCGATGCTGTGAAGTGGACTCAGGATCCTGGGCATGGAGCCAAGTAAGGTGATGAGCTTGCTCAGCCTCCTGGTTAGAGGAAAGCGACCTGCCCTGTGCTAACAGCACTTGTGTGTGACCTTTCTGTGAAGCGGAAACAGCAGAAGCTCTTCAAATGTGCACTCTGACAGCACCCACCCAGGTAGAAACAAATGCATTTCACTCCCCCTCCCTGCTTGCAAAACAAAAGGATCCGTTGTATAGTAAAGCATAAGCACAGAGCAGCCTCACAGCATTCTGCCTGATGCCAAAATGGAATACATTAATAAGGTGGAGGGGGGAACCCACAACCCATTCCCACCATTCTTGCTGCATCATAACACTCCAGGCCATTGTTATCTTTCCATCTTTATTGAGCTTGGCTCTGTCGAAAACATTCCCACCCACACTGTACACATCCTGGGATTCTGATTTGCTAGGCAGTTGCAGCAGTGGCTGCTTCGCTGTATCAGCAGTGTCCTCATTCCATACAACATGTAGTCTCTGGTATAATATAGGTGGAGGAAACAGCACAGATGTGGGGTGCCTGCATTCAAATAAACATGGTTTACATGTGTCCTTGGGAAAAACACTCTCAGGAAAAAAAAAACTGCCTAATGGCTTTCACAGAAGAAAGTCCCACTGATTTGAACACACTGCATAAAGTGTGTTTGGATCTCTTGCCTGCAGTTGCATTTCTGAATTCCTGTGTCTAATTCTATGAAATGGGCATAGGTGGAATTGACAAGGCTCTCCTTCACCTCGTCAATTTCATGGGGGGGGGGGGATGGACTGACACCATGGCCTCCAGGAGGGCTCCTATGCACTTTTTACACTTTCAAAACAGTTTAAAGAAGAGTGAAGAAAAAGCTTACTGTTCTGTTCCACTACAAGGCAAGACATCTTACCCCTCATATAAAAGCAAGCATGGAAACAAAAGCAGAGGCATTTGTGACTAAACAAACATATTGAATTCACCCAGTCAATGTCAGAATGAACAAGTGCTTCAAGTTGCAATTCGATCCATTGCTTACCTGGGAGTAAGCCCCATTAATGAGACTATCATGGGATTTGCTTCTGGAGTAGACATGCACAGGGTTGGGCTCTCAGTCACCAAAATGAGTGCTTTTCTTGGATGCCTTTACCATTGAGAAGGGCAGTGAAGGAAATGGTAGTTGGGTAGGAAAGTGATCTAGAAAGGGATCTTTAGGCCATCACCAGCCATGCATAAAAATGCACATGCAATTTCAGCCCCTGGTAAAAGTGTGTAGGGTTACAGTTCTCATCTACCTCAGAGGGTTGCTGTGAAATAATGAGATAAGAATTGTAAAGCACTTTGTATATTTAGAAGTGTGCTTGAAATGATAGATAATAATGATTCACAGGGGAAATGGCAAGTTCAAAGTGCTGGGTTCATTTGCAGAAAAAGTAACAATTTGAAAAGAAACTATTTTTTTCTTTTTTCTTTTTTTTATTAAAAAAGGTGGTTTTTATTAAGCTTCCCACCATATCATCTCCATCTAGAACATCTTTAGCAGTCCTGGCATGCTGAATTTTCTGTTGAAAGAATTCTGGTTGGTATGACCCCTGCGTGTCTGATGATTCTGCTGCAGAGGGAGCTGCAGTTTTATGACATTAAATATTAACAGTGGGATATTAATAATGAAGGCTGACAGCTCCTTTCCCAGTGTCTGTGGCTGTCTCTCGCTCCCAGTCTGCAAGTCCAGCAGGACCACTGCTTTTTCCCTGCCTGAGCAGCGTGGTCAGGCCCTTCTGATCTCTTAAGGTCAGAGGAGGTATAAAAAAATAACACGATAGTGTCATCAATGTGAATGGGAGTCATTTCCATCAGACTAGCCCTTGCGATGCGCAGTCTCTCTCTCTCCCTCTTTAGCCTTGTTGCAGAATGGATTGGAGAAAAGCAATTTATTGTTAAAGGAAGAGAAAGGCAGAGATAATGTATGATGCTAATAAAAAAAAGGCATGGCAACAAGAGACTACACAGGCCTTCTCCTTGCTTGAAAAGGATAGGAAAAGAGAATATTCTCATATCCTCTGGATCCAAGGAAACTTGTGGAACTGTAAAACCAACATACGGTTCCCCATTCCAATTTTCCAAAGAAAGCAAATTCTTTATTGCTTTCCCCACACTGATGATTTGTCCCACCGGTCATCTGTCACGGTTCTACATCAGCCACAGTTAGCTGAGACACAGCTCTTGCCTGCAGCCTGAGCAGTCTTGCTCCTGGGATAATTTACTGGGAATGGTAATGCATAAGACAGACTGCCCTCTCCCACCATCAGCATTACTGCAGCTGAATGTCATGTCTGTGGCTCAGATCAAGTGGCCTGCCACACATAAAGAAAAACTCATCTTGTTTTGAACTCATGACCCCGAGTCCTGCTCAGCAACCTGCTTAGTGCTGCTGGAAAGTGATCTTGGAGGAATAAGACTATGCTAGTGTTTAAAAACAGTGCTTTTAACTTTTTCCAGAAGTAACCCCATTGTGTTCAGTAAGACTTGGGCTGTAATCCTAATTTACTCAACGGAACGTAGTACCTTTAAGTCCATGATATTGTTAGACCATAGCGAGTGCGTCCAAGCAGTATGTTGAACATAGCACACTTGCAAGTAAACACTGGGCTTCTTTACTATATCAAGACATCAGCCAGTATCCATTTCTCCCTTGTTAAGGGTCTCCTTCCTTTGTTCACTACCCTTCCACCTCTTCCTATTCTTGTCATCCTGACTGGCAGAATGTAGACTGTAAGTTCTTTTGGGCGGAAGCTTGGGTGTGTGCATGGGTTGCTTATGTTACTCTGTAATGTGCCACTGTGTTGATAGTGCTTTATAAACCATCTTTTCTCACAAATGCATTTATATTTTGAAAGCATAAATAGTCTTTGCTGAAACTTTCTGTTTGGCTCAATATGACTTTCCTTGCTTTTCCTTATCTGTTAATATTTAACTTCTTCTGTCAATCCTTCATCTAGATTTTCTTGAATTCTATAGCCCTTTGTGATCAGTTATGTACGCAGTAGTCATTTCACTTTCCTTTTTGTCTTTTGTCTCATTCTTTAATTCACTTGAATGCTCTTCCATTCTTTGCATTCTGCATACACATGGTGAGGTTCTTCCTTGCGTTATGGTCCCCCCCACAGTGTGTGTTCCTTCCCCTCTTCATGTAAGCCTCACCAAAGGCTACTGAAAAAACTCCACAGTCAGGGAATTAGAGGACAGGTCCTCTCCTGGATTGAGAACTGGTTGAAGGCCAGGAAGCAGAGAGTGGGTGTCAATGGGCAATTTTCACAATGGAGAGAGGTGAAAAGCGGTGTGCCCCAAGGATCTGTCCTGGGACCGGTGCTTTTCAACCTCTTCATAAATGACCTGGAGACAGGGTTGAGCAGTGAGGTTGCAAAGTTTGCAGACGACACCAAACTTTTCCGAGTGGTGAAGACCAGAAGTGATTGTGAGGAGCTCCAGAAGGATCTCTCCAGACTGGCAGAATGGGCAGCAAAATGGCAGATGCACTTCAATGTCAGTAAGTGTAAAGTCATGCACATTGGGGCAAAAAATCAAAACTTTAGATATAGACTGATGGGTTCTGAGCTGTCTGTGACAGATCAGATCTTGGGGTGGTGGTGGACAGGTCGATGAAAGTGTCGACCCAATGTGCGGCGGCAGTGAAGAAGGCCAATTCTATGCTTGGGATCATTAGGAAGGGTATTGAGAACAAAACAGCTAATATTATAATGCCGTTGTACAAATCGATGGTAAGGCCACACCTGGAGTATTGTGTCCAGTTCTGGTCGCCGCATCTCAAAAAAGACATAGTGGAAATGGAAAAGGTGCAAAAGAGAGCGACTAAGATGATTACGGGGCTGGGGCACCTTCCTTATGAGGAAAGGCTATGGCGTTTGGGCCTCTTCAGCCTAGAAAAGAGACGCTTGAGGGGGGACATGATTGAGACATACAAAATTATGCAGGGGATGGACAGAGTGGATAGAGAGATGCTCTTTACACTCTCACATAATACCAGAACCAGGGGACATCCACTAAAATTGAGTGTTGGGCGGGTTAGGACAGACAAAAGAAAATATTTCTTTACTCAGCGTGTGGTCGGTCTGTGGAACTCCTTGCCACAGGATGTGGTGCTGGCGTCTAGCCTAGACGCCTTTAAAAGGGGATTGGATAAGTTTCTGGAGGAAAAATCCATTATGGGGTACAAGCCATGATGTGTATGTGCAACCTCCTGATTTTAGAAATGGGTTATGTCAGAATGCCAGATGCAGGGGAGGGCACCAGGATGAGGTCTCTTGTTATCTGGTGTGCTCCCTGGGGCATTTGGTGGGCCGCTGTGAGATACAGGAAGCTGGACTAGATGGGCCTATGGCCTGATCCAGTGGGGCTGTTCTTATGTTCTTATGTATACTGCTGCCTGATTATTATCTCCCTAGTCCCTTCTATTTTTCAGTAAATTACGGCCAATTCTCGAGGGCTGCAGTGCTAGTCTCCTGTGGTCTGCCTTGGCAACTGCAGTCATAAAAGTGCCAGAAAGCATCCGCGATGGCCTAGTGATAGGCAATACCGATGTGGAGGCCTGTATGGGCAGGCACTGGTCTCTCGTGACAGTGGGAGAGCAGTGGCAGACCTCCCATTTAGTCGATGGGGCAAATGCCCCGGGTGCGGAGCCTTGTACTTCTTTAGGATCCTGCGGAAGCCTCTCTGAGGCTCCTGGCGGAGTCGGAAACTGTGTTTCCAGTTCTCTTGAAGCACAGTTTAAAGCACCGAGGAACCCTCTGGAGCGGTGGTTCTCACACATTTAGCACTGGGACACACTTTTAAGAATGAGAATCTGTCAGGACCCACTAGAAGTGATGTCATGACTGGAAGTGACATCATCAAGCAGGAAAATTTTTAACAATCCTAGGCTGCATTCCTACCCACACTTTCCCAGAAGTTCCATTTACTATCATTGTTAAAAGAATATTCATAGTAGTTTGTTAAAAGTACAGGTTTGTAACATTTTCACAAATGTAGTCACATACCATGGTAGCATCAAGTCTATTAAAAATAAATATTGAAATGAATGGGGACCCACCTGAAATTGGCTTGTACCCACCTAGTGTGTCCTGACCCACAATTTGAGAAACACTGCTCAGGAGGTTTCCTTGAGTTGCGCAAGGCTCTGTGAGCTCCAGGTTAGTGGGGGGGGGGGGAGTGTGCACCTGTGCCCTGGAACGTAGGGCTGGGGAGGTCCGCCACTGTGGGAGAGGTACTTAGTTTTGTTTAATGAAAAGCAGCCATGAGAGTCTAAAACAGAGAGCAAGAGTGACCAAGGAAGGGAATGCTTAACCCTTTCCTGCCTGCCATGTGTCAACGCCAAAACACACCCAGGTACTTTTCTCCACACAGGAGAAAAAGATTCATGGTCTCCATACTGTTCTCCCTGTGGTTGGGAAAGCTCTCTCTCTCTGTATAATATTTTGCTATAACAGCAGAAAGGGACATAGATAAGGAGCATCTTTACTAGTCCTAGTATAGACTAGTCTCACTGAAACCATTCCTCGAGATTCTCTCTCTAAATTAATTATACACATCTTATACTTTTACCTGAAAGTGTGTTGGCATCCTTCAGTCTCAGAAGACTATGGTATCGCACTCTGAATGGTGGTTCTGGAACAGAGTGTCCTCTCCAGTGCGCGAAGCCTGGGTAAAGTAGATATGGAGGATAGGCTGTATAACCCATGCAGCAAATCCCCCCTCTCCAGGTCACTGAAATGGTCCAATGGAAAGGCAGAAGCCAATACAGTTGGTTTCAGTGGCATCGCAGGAGTTGCCAGAATATGACTGTGTTCAGCCATGAACTGCCTCAGGGACTCCGACTCCGGATTTTGCCTCGAGGTTGACTCCTGAAGCCTTTTCCATAACTGGATGTAGCAACAAGGCAGTGGAGGTTTGTGATCAGAGTTTTCCTTCTCTCAGATGAGCTGCCTTCCCAGGCTAAGGAGTCCCACCTACGCGGTGGCTGTTTAGTCGCCTCTTACGACAAGTACAGCCAAACTGAGGGCCTATTCTTATCCCCAGCCCCCAGGGGAAGGTAAGTCAAATTACCTGAAAAGTAAATTAAATTAAACTCAACAGGGCTTACTTTTAAGTAGCTATGCATAGGATTGTACTATAAGGCTGCAATCCTTCAGTAACAACAGAGAACATACCATTGAATGTAGCCTGACTCTGAGTAAACATGCTTAGGACTCCATGGTCAATTTTTCCCCCCTTAGAGCTGGGCTGCTTGCAGAGTGGACACCTCTCTTTAAAATACCCACTCAACCTTTCTACACAGCAAAATTTTTTACTTATATACCTCCATTATTATTATTATTTATTTTAAAGGCCAGGGTGGAGGTGGCTACTTTATGCAGGTTGATTTTTAGTTCATGTGGGATAGTTCCATTATTTAAAATCTGTGCTAAACTGAAAAAGAGGATTTTAGAGGCATCCTGATGAAGCCCAAGGGCTGGGGGTGGGAGTGCAACTTCAATGCATTTTTGAGTTCATCTGGGGCAGCAGCAGCTCATGCATTTTTCAGTTGACTTAGCTTACCAAGAACTGAAATCCTTCATCTCTCATCTTTGTCAGTGCCCGTGAGCCCCTTTAAACCACTCCCACTGCCAGTGATCCAGCCTCTGAATACCTCATTCTCATTTGTTGCTATGTCTCCCTAGCCTACTGCTGCTTGCCTGCTCCGCATTCCAGATACTGAGGAAGAGGTGTGAATGCACAAGCAGTGGTACATCAGCACTCCTTGGAGAGCACAACCAAGCACTCCTCAGTTGCAACACAAGTGGGTAGGGAGGGGGGCTTGAAAGTCTCTCAGATTGCTGTTATTGGTCCCAAGACAGTTATGCTAATTCTGGGAGATTCCCAAAGTGTCCTGGGTTTGCAACTTTATCTTCTGATTTCAGCTCCTGCAGCTGGTTCTCATTAAAAACAAAAGCTCTTGAAAGGAAGACTCCTGTGTAGCTGAGACCTGAGAAAGGGTTTCATTGGCCTTCACTGTAGGCCTTTATGTGAGTCTATTTAGATTACTTTTCCTGAGGATTGCTGAAGCCCACTGATCAGGCTAGAATGAACTAATTTGATGCTCTCCTTCCCATCATCCCAAGAGGCAGTGGTGAATGCAGCATTTTGTAACATGTCTGTGGAATGTTTAGTGGGTAGTACAAAGTGCAGTAGTGAGAATTCCAGCAAGCAGCCTCCACAGGGAGCATGCAACACCAATATTATGTCAACCTTAGTTGCTTCTGAGCCCAGTTCAAGTAGATAGTGTTGATCTTCAAAGCCCTAGAAGGCCTGGGAGCAGAGTAACTTTCTCTCATTTGAGCATACCTGCTGTCTTGGTTGAGGCTCTGCTCCATGTCCCTCCTATTCTGCCTTTGAATTTTAGGCTGGTGAGTATGTAGGACACCATATTTTCAGTCACTGTTAAACTCTCAAGGGATGTCTGTTTGGGCCCCTTGCTCCTGGAAGTGTGGTCTTCCAGCACTATGTTAAAGCTCTTGTTTCAAATAGGCAGGATATCTAGGAAAAATGGCACACATTGCAAGCACTGAAATTGCACCCCTGTCCAAACAGAGAAGGGAAGATCATGGGGTGGGAAGCCAGCCCTGTTCATCCCACCAAGTGTTTCAGCAGGCTACACAGAGAAGGGGAGATGGGGAAGAAGCCAGCCCTGTTCCACCAAGAGAATTTATGCAAAAATCAGTGGATGCTAAGCCCCCCTGAAAAAGAAATGAAAAATAGTGTTTGTTTACCTCTTCTGGGATGTTCCCCAAAACTGGTGCAAAAATGCACCATTGGTAGAATATAGGTAAGTCTGTGCCCTGTACCCTCCTTCAAGTGGCACCCAGGGCAGATGTCCCCACTTGGCACACCCTAGATACTCCACTGCAGATACGGGCTGGGGGGGGTCATAAGTTGTTCTAAGTTTAGTTTCTGATACTATGCCCCCCGTTTTGTTTCAATTGGTCTTCTTTTCTCTCTGCTTATATTTTTATGGTTATTTCAATTACATTTGGCTGTCATTTACTGCATGTCTGATATATTTTTATTAACTATTTTGGATGTTTATTTTTTTCCAGAAAAGCATTAAAAAACAAATGAAACTGGGCCTGTGCCATTCTTTTTTTATGCTGTAGCATTGGCATGCACTGGTGTGGCATGAAATATTGCCCAGGAGGCGGAGGAGGGAAGAAGGCATCTGAGGCACACTGCCTTCCTTCAGTCTCTTAACTTCAGGCCAAGACTAGTAGCAATGGTGATAAGCTCAGGAACTTGCTTCAGTATGAGGAGAGGGCTGCAGAGGGGTGGTATGCGTATATGTGAGGGGGGGGGAATATTCTCTCTCTCCATTGCTCAAGGCCAGGCTTGCTGAGGAAGGGAACACTTTGAAAAAGGGCATAATCAAGATACAGAAGATGTGATTCTAGAATCAACAAGAAAGGAAAGAAAACAATGAAGAGAATAAGGAGGGATAATGGAAAGAAAGAAGACCCATAACAAGGAGCAAGGGACTGAAGACAATGAAGGCAGATAAAAGAAGGATGCAGGAAGAAAGAGTGCTAGTGATGAGAACAAAAAGAGAGAATAAAGGTGAACAAAGTGATGAGCATGATAGATCCAGCAGGCAGTGGAGTTCAAAAAGGAAGAAAGGCTTTTGAGGGGAAAAAAGCAGAAGATCACAAATAGAATGATGCAAGACTTCTGCTGAAAGATTATGAGGGAGTTAACACAATATTTAACAGTGGCAAAAGAAAGAGGAGTTACACTGCTATTAAAAGAAGCTTCCCAAAAGATCCTCTCTCTTGCCTTTTTTAGCTGTATTATATATAAAGTTCTGGAGTGGAAATGTTTGCTATCACATTCAGATTTGTCACTGCAAGCGCAAGGACTAGACATTGAACTCCATTTTTTTTAAAAAGAAGGATTCATTTGTAGATTCTCACAAGCGCTTCAGTGGGCTTGCCTACACATTTGGCTCACATGAATTTCATTAGGAACCGAGATACTGCTCTAGACCCATCTTTTGCTAACGTAACACATTCCAGGCAGAAGTCTTTGTCTTTGTGTAGGGACATGAAGAAGTGCTGCGCCACTCATTGCTAATCCTTGAAGGTTTTGTGCTTCCTTCAGGTGTGTCCCTGAATGACTCAATATATTGAGGCAGGCTGATTTCTTCCTGGAACAGGAAGTTCACGCATCTGTATATGAAAGTAGCCCACAAATATAGCTACATCTGAATACATTATATGGAAGGACCCAAGACAAAAGCAGCCAAAGCTCCTTGGGTCAATATTGGTTACATTTTTTTTGTACCCTTATTCAGATTTGACAAGCCTGACAAATATGACTGTGGCAATGATATATAAAACATACATGACAAATTAGCCTTCATAGTAAACTGTGTCAAACGTTTTCCTTGGTTTTAGTTAGAATGAGTTCATTGAACCGTCCTTAGCATATGCAGCTTTAAATGATAATCATTGGAAGTGGCAGCTGTCAAGAAACATGGTTTAAAACACATATTCCAAATACACAAGAAAATATATTTCTACACCATTGGAAAAAAATGATGCTCCTCGCTCAAATGTTATCTATCAAAAAACTGTTTCTGGAAGAAATCAGGAACAGTGTTAGTGTTGGCAGCTACTGAAAAAGTTCTGTATCCCAGATACAGTCTGGGATAGTATTATAAAAGTGTAAAAAGACAGTACACTTTTCATCCTTTGAGCTTAGTAGGTCCAGAGTAACAGTGCAAATTTTCTCAACTGGCATTCCTTTCTAGTTCTTGATTTTTTTCACTATAGAACTCAGGGCAGTGTACAACAAAAAATACCAATTAGTCACACAACCAATTATAATTATAATTGAATTAACAATTGTAACAATTATCATTATTGTTATATCAATATATGTATAACTATTATAATTCACAAATTCCTAAACAACAATAAGCAAAAAAAAAAAAAAATAAATGGGGCAGAGTACCATAAATACAGTCCCAGTATGACAGTATTAGCCAGTGCTAGAAGCCTTCTCAGAGCCACACCTTGGGCAGATGCCTACAGGTGTGTAATGCAGGTGCCTGTTGTGTCTGTAGAAAGGCAACATTCCAAAGTCCTAGTGCTACTACTGAGAAACCTCTGCTTCTTGTGAATACTCATCAAGTTTTTAACAACCCAGCACCTGAAGTAGAGTCTCAAATTATTAGTTCATTGTAAAGGGGGGCATGTTTGGGAGAAGGTGGTCCTTCAAGTTCCCAGGTCATTTAGGACTTTAAGGCACAATCCTAACTTCATGTTAGCCTGGTGCAAGTCCATAAAGCACGTTTGTGCCTCCTCAGGAGGAAGCCGCACCGATGCATGGAGGTGCGCTGGAGCACGGAGGCTGTATCCAGTCTCCGTGACAGCTTCCCCCAGGTAAGTTGCGTTGGCTGAGCTTGGCCAACGCAGGGGTCTGGGGAGGGTGGGGAGAAGGTAGGGAGGAGGCAGGAAGGAGGTGTTCTGGGGCAGGGGGAGGGTGAGTGGAGGGCAGCCTCAGGGGCGGGCAGGCGAGGAGTGGGAAGTAGGACTGGGATCCAGCTGTTATGCTGGATTCCAACCCCCGTTCCTGAGCAGCATGGAGTGACTGCAAGCCGCTCCACTCTCCTCAGACCTGCACCGCCTCCTGAGGTGACACGAGTCTGAGGAGACCCATAGGGGCTGCAGTGGCTTACCTAGGGGTAAGGGGAAGAGTTTCTCCTTACCTCTAGCTAAGCCACTTTGGCGCCCTATCTTGTGCTGGATACAGTGTAAGCCTCCTTGCCTGCCTGTTCTAGTGCAAGATAGGATTGCACTGCACAGGTAAGAACTAGCACCTTTAATTGAACCAAGGAGCATAGAGGAAGCCACTGCAACCTATGCAGCCAGGTGAGCTAACAGTTGGGCAGCCGCATTTTGCAGCAACTGAAGCTTCTGAGTTGTCTTCAAGGGCAGACTCACATACCTTGCATTACAGTAATCTAATTGAGAGGAAATCAGGCCATCAGTCATTATGATCCAAGTTCAACTTCTCCAGGAACAGCCACTGAGATCCAAGAGAATCAACGGAGTCACACCTCTCCTGTCCATCTCCTAGCACCATTGTTTCCTAGGCCATTTCCATCCTCAAACCAGTCCAAAGCCAGACTGGGAAAGAGCTAACTAATCAGTCTCATCCAGGAAAAACTGGAACTGGGATGCCACCACGAGCTTGTGCTCCTTGCCAAAGAATAATATATTAGACACTGGGTGATAATTTACATAACTCCAAGAGCTCCAAGGAAAGCTTGGAGTTCAAGAAGCCTCTACATAGTAATTACTGAACAAACAGAGCCTGCATCATGTTGGATACCAGTTATGTTATATGCAAAGTGTTTAGCTATCAAGGGGTCTATTATACCTTTCATAGGCTCAATTGAAACTCACTTGAAGTAGATCCATTGGACAACACTGAGCAACTGCAACACTGGGTGAAAGTATGATTTTTTTTGCTACCACAGAGTAAGCGCTAAAATGAACTCTAGCTCATGTGCAGTTGAGCTTCTTGGGAGACTTTTTCCCATCATTGCTCTAGCCATTGCCCCTCCTGCTTCAACTGCTGCATCTCTGAGGAAGACTGGCAAGGGTCAGCCTTGCCATGAAGTAACCTGAAGTGGCTACGTGCAGTGGTGGCAAATGGGATGAGCTCCCAGCCTAATCTCTCTGCCACCCTTTCCTAGGAACCACTCCACTGGGTGCTCCAATTCAACTTGCTGGGATTAAGGTGGAAGAGGATTGCAGCAGCCTTCTCCTTCCAGCACTGCTCTTTACTTCCAGCACTGCCCTTTACTTACAAACTAAGCACCTCCCTGCTCCCTGCTGCTTCTGTTTGCAATGAGCAAACAGCTCCTATTCTTTTCAAAGAGAAGTGGTGCAGAGCCAGGAAGTGGTATGCCTCATTGAAAGTAAAGGGGGAGGTTTTCCACTTAATCCATGGGGGCTGTGCACATGCACAGAGGTGGCATTTGAGGGGGAGTCAAGCAACGTGGGGGCATGTGCTTCCCTTGAATACTAGAGTGTACCATTCAGGCAAACAAAAATCTCTCAATTACATGAGAACGTAAGAAGAGCTTTGTTGGATCAGGCCCAGGGCTCATCTAGTCCAGCTTCCTGTATTTCACAGAGGCCCACCAGCTGCCTCAGGGAGCACGCAAGACCACAAGATACCTGCATCTTGCTGCCACTCCCCTGTATCTGGTGTTCTATTTACCCTGGCACCCCCCAACAAAGACACCAGACTGCACTTGGGTTTAACTTGGGCCACTTTATTAAACACAAGTGACCAATTTTTAACACATGAAACCTATTGAATGCACCTTCCTTCCCTTGCCATCCACAGCCAATTCGAATGACAGAAAAAAATTCCTAACTGGCCCTCATGATGAGTGACCAGCTAATAATACATAATCCACACCTTGATTTAAGGCATGTTTAGTCCAAGTCTACGTTTAGTTTAGGTTGGACTATTGCAAGCTAATCAAGGAATGTCGCAGACTTCAATTTAGTTTCGGGGTACAATTTCAAGTCCTGGTTCTGACCTGAATTTTCAAGGAACCTGAAAGACTGTCTCCTCCCACAACAGGGAAACCTGACTTTGAGCTCTCAAACTGCTTGATGTTAGGTTGATGGCTATAGCAAAAAGGGCCTCCTCCTTAGTGTATCCCTTTTGTAACCATCCCTGCTTATGGAGGTCCACTAGGCTAACTCTCCTGCAGTCTTCTGAAGGTTAGCTCAGACTTTTGCTTTAGTCAGAAAGGTCTTGGCAGTGTAACACAGTTCATGGCAGCCACAGATTCTTGTGTTCCTCTGCTTGCTTGTAGTTTGTTTAAAATGCCCCAAAAGTCTAGTCTAATGTTATGCAAGTTGCCTGAGGAGCCTATGTTTGGGCTACAAAATGGGATGGATATTTTAAAATAAAAACAAAACAATAAATACTCCCACTGTGAGTTTCAGAAATACATTCCTTTATTCATGAAAGCCAGCTGGAGGCTACGGAAGTCTTCTATAACTCCAGTTGGGCAGCTACTGCCCCCAGGAGCATCTGTAGGGGAATCCGTGTCTGCCCCCTCCAGGCTTTGGATAGCTATCATACTGCGAATTGTCTTGGGTGCTTTACTTTCATAGCTCCATTGTAAGTGGCCAGGCTTTTGGTTGCTCCAGCTAATTAGCTTTCAAAACAAGCAAACATACGTGTGAGGAAAGTGTTGTCCTTCTTTGTTCCATGTAGACAGAACTGAGAAAGAGAAGGGCATTGCTTATATTTTGGGCTTGGAAGTTGTATATTATTATTATTATTATTATTATTATTAACAACAGTATTTATATACCGCTTTTCAACTAAAAGTTCACAAAGCGGTTTACAGAGAAAAATCAAATCAGTATATCCTATCTTATAGGATACATAATGTATTTATTATATTTTTAGCCCACCATTGCCTGTAGGCAATAATTATTAAATTATTATTTTTAAAATATAAAACAATGTACAAGAATGCAAGTACAGGGTTCTCAACCAGCTTAAGTCTTCTTCTTCTTTTTTTTTTAAAGGCCCTTTAAATCTGGAAAAAAAACATAATGACATCACTTTCAGAAAATGCACAGGCTTGGATTTTGGCATGTTTCCAGAGTGGGACAGTGTCCAAGTCAGGGAGGAGTCTTTGAACCTGAACTCACAAGACCTCATCCTTCTTATTTGATATATGTAGGGAACAATCAGAAAGGTACCTTCATCCGACTGCACTTTGGCAAACGAAAACAGAACCCAGGAAGTTTGTTTCCAAGGAATGTAATTCCCAAAGCATAGAGAGAGAGAGAGAGAGAGAGAGAGAGAGAGAGAGAGAGAGAGAGAGAGAGAGAGAGAGATGCAGAGCTGTTTCTTCTTGCCCCTCCTTCCTAAATGTATGTACTTGGGAGTGCATCCCAAGCAGCCAGAGCATTACTTATTTATTTGAATGTTAATCCTTTTTTATAAAGATTATGAGCAGCCAAAAATATCCAGTATCAGATGCTTCAAGTCTATGTGATGAGAGCTGTCCAGTGGCTACACCTAGGGGCGTGTTCGCTCAGGATTTTCTTGCTCTTTCAGTTTGGTGTATGAAGCTGTGGCAAGGGAAAAAAGAGCTAAAATGGGTGTATTTTCATACATGTTTCTCATGCCTGGTCTCGCTCAAGGATGGTTGGTGAATCTACCAACCAACTGGACTTACACTTTTTTCCCTTCTGTTTAGAAGACCAGCAGGGCAGGTGGATTAAAGAAGGCCACTGCAAGCAAGTGGTCTACTCTGGCTGGGGGCAAGACAGGTCTTTTGCCTGTGGGGCCTTTACTGCAGGCATCCTGCAAAGGCCCCACAAAAATGTGAAGCTAGCCATGATCCCCAGGCACTGCTTTAGGCAGCAGATTATAGAAAGGCATGCAGAAAGGTGCTGAAGAGAGCGACCAAAATGATTACTGGGCTGAGGTACCTTCCTTATGAGGAAAGGATATAGCATTTAGGGCTCTTGTCTGGAAAAAAGGCACCTGAGGGGAGCATGATTGAGATGCACAAAATTATGCAGGGGATGGATAGAGAGGATAGAGAGATGTTCTTCTTCCTCTTGTACAACACCAGAACCAGGGGACATCAAAATTGAGTGCTGGGAGAATTAGAACAGACAAAAGAAAGTATTTCTTTATCTAGCATGTAATTAGTCTGTGGAACTCCTTGCCACAGGGCATGGTGATTGCATTAGCTGTAGATGCCTTAAAAGGGGATTGGACAGATTTCTGGAGGAAAAGTCCATCACGGGTTACAAGCCATGATGGTTAGGTGCAACCTGCTGGTTTTTAGAAGTAGATTTGTCACCTTAGATTGTCACCCTGCTTATGATATATATTGTTAACCTGCTTATTTAACATATATGCAGAGTACATCATGCAAAAGGCTGGGCTGGATGAATCACAAGCCAGAGTTCAGTTCGCCAGGAGAAATATCAATAACCTCAGATATGCAGATGATACCACTGTAATGGCAGCAAGCAAGGAGGAAAGAACCTCTTGATGAAGGTGAAAGAGGAAAGTGCAAAATGTGACTTGAAACTTAACATTGAAAAAGCAAAGATCATGGCATCTGATCCCATCACCTCATGGCAAATAGAAGGGGAAGAAATGGAACATAAGAACATAAGAACAGCCCCACTGGATCAGGCCATAGGCCCATCTAGTCCAGCTTCCTGTATCTCACAGCGGCCCACCAAATGCCCCAGGGAGCACACCAGATAACAAGAGACCTCATCCTGGTGCCCTCCCCTGCATCTGGCATTCTGACATAACCCATTTCTAAAATCAGGAGGTTGCGCATACACATCATGGCTTGTACCCCATAATGGATTTTTCCTCCAGAAACTTGTCCAATCCCCTTTTAAAGGCGTCTAGGCTAGACGCCAGCACCACATCCTGTGGCAAGGAGTTCCACAGACCGACCACACGCTGAGTAAAAAAATATTTTCTTTTGTCTGTCCTAACCCGCCCAACACTCAATTTTAGTGGATGTCCCCTGGTTCTGGTATTATGTGAGAGTGTAAAGAGCATCTCCCTATCCACTCTGTCCATTCCCTGCATAATTTTGTATGTCTCAATCATGTCCCCCCTCAAGCGTCTCTTTTCAAGGCTGACGAGGCCCAAACGCCGTAGCCTTTCCTCATAAGGAAGGTGCCCCAGCCCCGTAATCATCTTAGTCGCTCTCTTTTGCACCTTTTCCATTTCCACTATGTCTTTTTTGAGATGCGGCGACCAGAACTGGACACAATACTCCAGGTGTGGCCTTACCATCGATTTGTACAATGGCATTATAATACTAGCCGTTTTGTTCTCAATACCCTTCCTAATGATCCCAAGCATAGAATTTGGCCTTCTTCACTGCCGCCGCACATTGGGTCGACACTTTCATCGACCTGTCCACCACCACCCCAAGATCTCTTTCCTGATCTGTCACAGACAGCTCAGAACCCATCAACCTATATCTAAAGTTTTGATTTTTTGCCCCAATGTGCATGACTTTACACTTACTGACATTGAAGCGCATCTGCCATTTTGCTGCCCATTCTGCCAGTCTGGAGAGATCCTTCTGGAGCTCCTCATAATCACTTCTGGTCTTTACCACTCGGAAAAGTTTGGTGTCATCTGCAAACTTAGCCACTTCACTGCTCAACCCTGTCTCCAGGTCATTTATGAAGAGGTTAAAAAGCACCTGACATGCTTTTTAAGCCATGACAGAGTTTATATTCTTGGGCTCTGAGATCACTGCAGATGGAGATTGCAACCATGAAATTAAAAGACGCTTGCTTCTTGGAAGGGAAGCTATGGTAAGCCTAGACAACTGAATGAAAAGCCGAGACATCACCTGTCAACAAAGGTCCATATAGTCAAAGCTATGGTTTTCCCAGTAGTAATGTATGGCTGTGAGAGCTGGACCATAAGGAGGGCTGAGCGCCGAAGATTAGATGCTTTCGAATTATGGTGTTGGAGAAGACTTTTGAGAGTCCCCTGAACTGCAAGGAGATCATATCAGTCGATCCTACAGAAAATCAACCCTGACTGTTCATTGGCAGATGCCAAACTTGAAGCTTAAATACTTTGATGATCTCATGAGAAGAGAGGACTCATTAGAAAAGACCCTGATGCTGGGAAAAATTGAAGGCAAAAGAAGGAAGGGACCTTAGAGCAGCCATTTTCAACCACTGTGCCGTGGCACACTGGTGTACCGCGAATGGTCCCCAGCTGTGCCACGGGAATTTGGGAGAGGGTCATTTATCAATAGGACCATTAGGGGATGTGAGCCCCCATTGACAGCACAGTGTGTCTTGTCAATTGTCAAAAAGCTGATGGTGTGGCTTGACCATTGTAGTGCCTTGCCAGTGTGCCGCGAGATGAAAAAGGTTGAAAATCATTGCCTTAGAGGATGAGATGGTTAGATAGTGTCACTGAGGCAATGAACATGAATTTGGGCAAACTCCGGAAGTTAGTAGTAGACGGGGGTGGGGGGCCTGGTGTGCTATGGTCCATGGGGTCATGAAGAGTTGGACATGCCTTAACAACTGAACAAACCACAGAATGCCAGATGCAAGGTAGTGGCAACAGGATTCAGGTACCTTGTTGATTTGTGTGCTCCCTGAAGCATCTGGTGGGCCACTGTGAGATACAGGAAGCAGGACTAGATGAGCTTTTGGCATGATCGAGCAGGGCTCCTCTTATGTAAAGGCACCAAGTTTTGCCTCCAGCCAGCCTGGACATTTTTGACTGGAGATATTTGGTTTCAAATCCTTGCCCAATCACGAGCTCACTGGGTCAGTTCAGGTCAATTGCCTTCTCTCAGCCAACTTCACTGGGGTGTTTTCAGCATAAAATGGGAGGACCACCTAACCTGAGCGCAGATGGGCTCTAAATGCAGGAAGCAAACCTGAAGCTGTGTCTCATTAAAACAAACAGCACCGGGGAAGCATCCTTTTGATGGCTGACTGAGAGGCAGAGAGCGATGTGCATGCCTTCACACTGTGTACCCACAGGCATGTCACTGAGATCTTTGCCTCGGGCACCAAAACGACATGGCCAGCGGCAGGCCTGGGCCTGCAGACCCTCTGCATTTGACACCAGGCACAAAAGCCATGTGGTCAGGCCCTGAGGGAGAGAGCAGTGGTGAGAAGGCGAGACTTTACAGCTCACCAGAGGAAGCTGATAAAATGCTGCCTACTGGCGTGCACCAAAGCGCTGCCCAAATTAAAATGCAGAGGCTGCCCCCCCTTTCCTCCCGGTGGGTGCGCGCGCCTTATCAGAAATGCGTACAGTTTATGCACAGTGGGCAAAGCTTTCCTGCCCCTTTGTAGAAGATCAACTTTAATTCTGCTTTCCTGGTCTAATGATTCAGATGAAATATTTAAAGGCCTCCTGCGCAAATCCCCTTGAAGTCACAGCCACAAGGTTGTGCGGGAGGCGCCTTGGGAGGAGGGGAGCCCACCTTGCCGGATGGGCTGCGGTTTGGCTTGCAGGCCTGGCTTGGGTACCAGCCAATTTGCACAGGGGGCTGAGGTAGCCCAAAGCCCTCCAGGGTGGAGAGAGAACAAAAGGCCTTGGCTGCAGACATCCATTCAAAACACAGGCTTGCTGGTGGGAGGGAGGGAGGCAGGCAGGCTCTTTCCACCGCCTTCTGGAGCCCCAGAAGCAGACGGAGAGTGCACCAGCTACAGCTGCTGCTGCTTCCCCCCCTTCAAAGCAGTGTCCTTGCGCCCAGTTCTCGGCATCCCTGCAAGTGATGCGCGCTGTTTCTCTGGCTCCAGCCCCTAATTGGTTGATTGCGGAGCCTCTTCTGTTCCAATTACTTCTGATTGATGCCCAGGTCTGTGTCAGCCACTCAGCGCAGGCTCCATCCCAGGACCGATCTGTGTAGCAGCCGAGGATGGAAAGGACTCCCTCAGAAGGGGAAGTCCAGCCTCTGCTCTGAAGGGGGGGGTGCGGGGCTGCTGCTGCTGCTGCTGCTGGCTTCTCTGGCAACTAAACTGGGCATCAGGACAGGCAGGGCTGATTGCGGCCAAGCAGCCCAATCTTATGCATGTTTGCTCAGAAGTAGGTTCCATTGTAGTTAGTGGGGCTTACTTCCATGAAAGTGAGCATAGGATTGCAGTCAAGGGCCCTGCCTCATCCTCTGGTTCCCAACCAAGGAGACTTGTTGCCCATATGAGCGAAAGCCTTTCTTTGGGATTCTGTGCTGCAAACATACCAGTGACCCCTTTGGGCTTCAGACCTCCTTTCAAGAACTCAGGGGAGCAGCAATCCATGTGCCCAGGAGCATAGCTAGAGGGGGTGCAAAACACTAAGTTTTGCACAGGGCCTCACCGTGCCGTGCAAGCAGTGCCTCCCCCTACCCTTTGGAGCCATTCTAGGTGCTAGAGCAAAACGGAGACTGAGCTCTAGTGCTTGGAATGTCCAAAGGGGAAGGGAAGGCACCGCTTGCACAGCGTGGTGAAGCCCTGTGCAAAACTTAGTGTTTTGTACCCTCTGTAGCTACTCTACTACATGTACCTGCTTTCCTCTGTACCCTTTCACATGGACACAGTCAGGAAGAACCTTTAGGTACATGCTAAACACTGCTTTGAACTTCCCACTTTTCTGAGTGACCCCTTAACCAGGGCCATTTTTACAGTGTTGTGTGTGTGTGTGTGTGTGTGTGTGTGTGTGTGTGTGTGTGTGTGTGTGTGTGTGTGTGTGTGAAAAGTGTGCAAGAATTGAAGTTCCATGTTATATCTTGTAATAATTATTTAATACAGATTTGTATGTCTCTTTTTGTTATCAGGCCTTGAAGGGGCTAACACCGTAATTAGAATCATTGCCATAAGGTGACAATAACATCTAAAAGGAGTAGAAACAAAACACTGTTAAAACAAGAAAGAGCTCCCCACAGCACAGTGAAACAGTGTGGTCTTCAGTAGCTGCCTCAAGGCCAGAACAGATATAACAGAGTGATATTGGTTTATTTATAAATAGAGAAATTGAGCAGGTAGTGAGGGCAAGTTGCCAAAGGAGCATCTGCCCTGCATCCCAACAGCTGAACAAACTGCTTCTGCTAGACAGAAACCTCTTTCCAAGTCAGGCCCTCTAGCAGTAGACAATTTTTTTTTTTAAGTTACTTGAATGTGTCCTGTGCCTAATGCATATTTGCAGCCTGCAAGGCAGGGCTGTCCCATCCATGAGGCTGACTGAGGTGGTTGCCTCAGGTGACAGACTGGGAGGGGTGCCTTGTCTCCATCCATCCATATCCACCACTTCCTGGATTCAAAAAGGAAGAGGAGAATGGAGCAGAAGAGAAAGATGCTGCTGCCCACGGCTCTCATCTTCTCTCCTCCACATTCCCTGTTTCCATTTTTGAATCCAGGGAGTGGGAGAAGGAGCAGCAACAGAGACCAGGTTGTGCTGCCTGGAAAGGGGAAATTTGACCTCGAAGGGTGCCAGGAGCCCTTGAGCCAGTCTTGGTCAATGGAACCTGAAACCAAGTCTAGTGCCTAATGCAAAGTAGACACTACCACATTGTCACAAAGACTTAGCTGTAGATCAGCCACTTAACTGAATCAAAATTTGTCAAAGAAATATGGCCAGGCATCAGCCATAACCCAAACTAGGCTTCTTGGAAGATGATTTTTCCACACGGGGGTGCCTCCTGAAAAGGAGACCCTTCTGCCTCTGCCCTGGTCTTCACAAGGCCAGCCCCTCCTCATTATCAGCCCTGGCCTGTTTTTTTGAGTCTGGCTTCTGACCCTTCCTGGTGCAGCTTGAATGTTTGACTTCTGATGCCAGTTGTGCCTGCCTGGTCTTAACTGTCTGGACACTTCAGCAGCTTGCCCTAGACTGAATTCTGCATGACAAGCCCCATTTCCCTACAGTGCAACCTTTGCAGATTGGCTTGAACTGTGTAAAGTGTTCCCCACACTCTTGTGTCTGCCCTGCTAATTCATTTCGACAGATGTGCCTGGAAGGCCCGGTTTCTCATTCAGGTAATGTGTCTCTTAGAGACACCCTCCTGAATGATGTAAAGAAATCTTTTCTAGCTCGAATTCCCAGATCAGAGCCTGGGAGTGTTTGGATAGGGACTTTTCCCTTCCTCACTCAGCGCAGCCTTGTAACTTTAGATGGTATGAAGACTGTGCTTGCTGAATGCACCTTTTCACAAGCAGGAAGGCTGTGAACTTCTGGGATATTTTTAGGATATTATATTGGAAAATTTTCTGCCTGTCCACTGAGGTGCAAGAAAGCCTCAAGGACTTAGCAGCAGGTTTTCACTGAGATCTCTCTCTCTCTCTCTCTCTCTCTCTCTCTCTCTCTGCATGTGGTCTTCTTATACGCACATATCTCTTCAGTTTCAGACTCCTGTCCTGGCATCCCAGCTGTAAATATAGCTTTCCAAATAGACATATAACTATTACTAGCCCATAAGTTTCTTTTTTAGTAAAGTAATGCCCCTGTGTTTATCTATGTCAGCCACTTGCAATACTTTGATGGCTTGGGGGGGGGGGGGGAAATCCAGCTCCAGTTTACAAAAATTTCTCTGGCTGGTTGCCTGAGGTGATTCTTACTCAGCACAGACTAACTAAAAATAGTGAAGTATTGCTGTGTGGGAGTGAGTGGTCTTGCTCTATTGTTTCTTCTTTTCTTTATAAAGAAAGGATTTACATAAGCAAACCCTTTCTTTGTAAGGAAGGGTTGCATATGAGTTTGTGATTATGTATTCATGATTAACATATTTAAAATTAACCTTAACAAATTTGGAGGTGAGAGCAATTGTGATCTCCAGTGAGGTCACAGATATCAGCCAATAGGTACCCAGAACACCCACATACATCTTCAGAATTAACTGTCATCGCCCTTCAGATATGGTTTTCCCATATGGGAAACCGGAAGTCATGTGTTTTCACCCAAAAGCCTCCAGGGGTGAGGCTTCGCATAACATTATCATAATGTTATATAAAAGGTATGGAGCTGCCTTACACTAAGGCTGCAATCCTATGTACACTTACCTGGGAGTAAGCCCTATTTACTATAATGGGTCTTACTTTGGTGTAGACATGCCTAGGATTGGGCTGTGAGCAAGGCCATTGGGCCACCTAGCTCAGTAGCACCTACAGTAACTGGTATGGTGGATCTTCAAAGTTTTAAGAATCTGTCTTTTTCAGCCATACCTGGTGACACTAGGAATTTAACCTGGAACCTTCTGCATGCAATTTGCCCTATCACTGAATTGTAGCTGTTCCCCAGTGAGAAGAGCAGGATGGAATTTTTACATGAAAAATGTTGGGGTCAAGCCAGGATAACAGATTGAGGAGCCAGGCCAGATCATGCAGTTTTTATTTCCCAGGTGGAAGGAGCACTACCTGGGTTCCTTGTGGCGCAAGTGCCCAAGTTGTGCAGAAAGTAAGATGCCTGCTTCCCAGTGTAACACAGGTGACTTACAGAATAGGAGTTGAGAGCAGTCTGGAAGCAGATGCTAGGCAGGTGTCACCCAGGTTGCTGGATTCTGAAGCCTGCACAGATTCTGTCTTGGTGAAAAACCTAGGAGTTTTCTTCTCCTTTTATAGAAATATAAATGAACAGAATTTTCCAGATATTATGTGATGGGAAGTAAATTTTTAAGTTTTAGGAACTAGCCATAGAGAGTCTGCCATAAACTTTCCATCACAAAACAGAATGGCCAAAGAGAGTTGAGGTTCTGGTGCCTAGTTCCTTGGTCTTCTAATAGAAACATACATAATAATTATTATAGTATTATTAGTAATATTAGACTGTATTCACATTTATAAATGTCTTCAAAGTACCAGTAGCTTGCAATTGAAAATACATAAAAACAATAAGAAAAATCTGACAGCATATTTAATGACTAACCTCTCATTAAATAAGACAATGTATGGAATTGGATATTTTTAAACTACGCTCATTCTTCATGGTTGATTTTTCTTCTCACAATAGTTTTTGGGACTGTAATTAACACTGAATGTATGTATGTTCTGTTAACTTAGTAAAAGAAAGAACACTAATTCAAACATCAATTGTTTAGATCTGAATGGGGGAGTAGGAAAGCCTGGGCAAAAATGTCCATTTCTTGTGATACCAGGTGAGGGTAAAAATTTAATCCTACTTGCAGCTCCTACTTGCAGCCATAACGCTTCAGAAATAAGTGGTGTAGTCAAGAGATCCTTGTAATGAAATTGCATATTCCAACCAAGAGTGATTTTCTTTCCCTTAGATGCATAGTTCCCCCTACTGTTTTCACAAGACAGTTAAGACACAATCCTTTTGTAAACCCTGAAAATGGTGCCAAGTGAGCATCACATCAGAAAAGCAGCACAATGATTAGCGGCTTGCAAAATATGTGCCATATTAAGAGTTGACAGTCTTTCTTTCCTCTTTGCAGTGAATTGCTCAGGGCCCTGGAGATTTTTTTTGTACCACAAGGCACATTGTGTAGATGGAACCTTCAAATCTATCAGGCTCATATCCAGCGGTACTGAGTGGGTTAGAGCAAAATCTGTCCTTTAAAAACAACCACCATGAACAAGGCAAACATCATCATTTGAAAAGCTGCCATTTAATTGGTGCGTTTCTCTCCTTAGCTAGCACCTGCCTGTGCCTCCTTTAAACACAAATATTTAGAAGAGATGACCAAAGCACAGCTGAATGCTTTGTTGGGCTGCCCAGGCAACTTCTCACATAGTTTCTTAAAGTGGGACACCTGATTCCCAGAGGAGATGAGAGGAGATGGTGTTCAGCCCAATGGACTCTGATTATAGTTACTCAGATACAATGTTTTGCTTTTAGGTTTCACATTGAGGCAATTTTATCTAATCTTCTAGCACCGAAGATGCAGCCGAAATGCAGCAGGAATAAACATTCCTTTACCTTGAGGTATCAGACTCCGTAACTGCCCACCCACTGCAGGATGCAGTGCATGCCTCATTGGCATGGCTGCATCAGTGCTGACAAGTTGGATAGGACAGGTGCCTGAGACACTTTCAGATTTTAACTTTCTCATGCAATCCTAACAGTGCATTTGCAGGAAACCTGGGCACACTCCTTGGGGGATGGTGCCTCAGGACCCACATCTTGGCACTGACTCTGATTTGTAGAAACAGATCTACGAAACTAGCTGGCATGGATCCAGGGGCGGATCCAGAGTTTGTGTTTGGGGGGGGGGGCATGAGCACTAGCTTAACTCCAGAGCCCAGGTCAACCAAGCAGATAGACCTGGGCTTCTGCCTGAACTTGGAGCCCTGATCTACCTGCTAGTTGAAGCTGTGGCCTCCATGGCCAAGATTTGCTGTGTAGGTAGACCTGGGCTCCCAGTTTGACAGCTATGTCAGATGTTCCCCCCAGTGGGCACTCCCTTTTCTCCTGACTTCGCTCCCCATTCCAGCAGGTGCCCTTAAATTTACATACAAGTTAAAGGTGTTTGGGTCCATAGAGTTGGACATGGGATTTATCATCATTATAATATGAAATTCGTAATGCTCAGAATGGCACATTTGCATAGGATATTTTTCAGGGACTATAATCAGGGCATTCAATCCTGCAAACCAGTCATAAAACACCACCTTCTCTTCTGGGGTTCAGCTCCCTATATTTCTAGTTTTGCATTTGACATCAACTCAGATCTCTCCTATATGAATATGCCCAGAAAATGACCCTGCCTGCATTTCATATTTAAATCAGACTCAAAACAAAGATGTAGCTAATCAGTTACAAATACTTCCAAACAGGATCATTTAGCCAGATTTCTGCTTCTTCAACAAGTGGATAACCTTGCAGTCTAAGAGAAACCAAATCCTTGGCATGTCTACCCCTCTCCCCGCAGTTTCACCACGAAACATCCATTTTTTCCCCACCCATCCCCCTTTTTGAAGGATGCTTAACATCCATTGTGAGAGTGAGCTGAAAAGGAATGTTTGCCTATGCTTTGACTTTTTAGTTGGTTCTGCTATGTTTGTGTGTGTGTCCTAACAGCTCCAGCTGCCTAATTGCAGTTCTTGCCAAGGGGGGACACACACACAGACTGCTGTCTGAGAGACACCTGGATGTCTGACAGACACCCTATGCATGTCTACTCAGAAGTAAGCCCCATTATAGTGACTAGGGCGCTTGCTCCCAGTTAAGTGTGGACACAATTGCAGCCTAAGAGAGCCCAATCCTCTGCAGGCCTACTCAGAAGTAAGTCCCATTATAGTCTATGGGGCTTACTCCCAGGAAAGTGTGCAAAGGATGGAAGCCTGTGCCTCCATCCTAGAGAGCAGTAGGACTCCGTTCTGACCATAGAAAGGCTGCAGACGTCCATTTCCACTGTGCCAGGGACCTTTCTCCTTCTCAAAAGCCTTGCTGGGCTTTGCTGGGGCAGGCTCCTTTCCAGCCAGCTAATGCTCCCCTCTGTTTGCAGCCTGTGGGAGGAGGGCAATGCTCTTAGCAGAGCGAGTTGACTTTTAGGCTGAACTCCTGGGAGTAAGACCCATTGAACACAATGGGGCATACATCTCTCTCGGCACCAGAGTTGCCAATCAATTCTGCTGTTTTAAAAAAATATTGGCTGAAGGGGTGGGTGGCGGGGACGACAGGACGAAGATCCAGAGGGAGGGTCGCTCCTGCCACAGAGCTTGAAAACAAGGGGATGGCAAAGAGCCTAGGTTACTGAGCAGGTCTACTCAGAGGTAAGTCCCATTGTGTTCAATGGGTCTTACTCACAGGTAAGTACGTACAGGAGTGCAAAGGAGGAGCAGCCACAGAGCAGGAGGTCTTAACTAAGGGCGGAGGGCGAGCCACTCCGCCGCCCCGCCCCCCTAAAAGTAGGTGGCTCATAGAAAAAGCCTGGAAGAAGCGCTGGGCTGCCAATTGAATAATAAACAAAAACCTGGATCCAAGCTTACCCTCTGCCACCGCCCTTCCCCACTGTCCGGACAGCTGGGGGGGGGGGGTTGCCCCATGGCCCTCCCCCTGGATCCGCCCATGCATGGATCCAGCATTTGTGTCATTCCTTTCCATAGCCTGCAGAGTTGCACCCACAAGGCTCTTCCACATATTCTCACAGCGTCGTTCTGAGGCTGCTACAACCATATAAACTCATATAAGCTCCATATAAACTCATATAAGTTTGGTTTGCTGGATTAATCTGAGAATAGGCTTGTGTGATTAAGACTTTGGAAGACCTCTGGTGAATTTTCACATTTGAAAAGTTGGGTCTGGGCCAGAGGCTGGCAATAGATGGAGCCAAGATGTGGCAATGAATGTACTTTCTATAGGTAACTGGGCCCAGTGTGTGAACTTGTTGGCTGGTTGAGTTCTTCTTTTGTATGAGAACATGCTGCAGGAGGCAGTAGCTTCACCAGCTCCCCAAAGTGGATATACAGCCACCGCCAAGCTCTGACCATCCATTTGTTCTTTCACACTCTGTAGAAGCAGCTTTCCTCTCCTAGGAAGAAAACAAGTAAGCCGCTCACGTCATTGTTGGGATGCTGAGGATTTAGAGCTCAGCTCCTGCTGCTAACTAATGGGTTGGGTGGTGTAAGCCACATGTAATATAACAGACATTACTTTTCTAATTTAAAATCTTGGTAGAGAATGACACACTCTTTTTTTTTAATTATTTTAAAGCATGATCTTTAGATTGCAGAGCCTTCTGTGTGAAAATTAGTAAATGCCAGAATTAGAATTGCCTGCAACCTTAGTGGTGCCACTTTAATGCATATACTTTATGATACCATCTTTAATTACAAGACCACTTGCAGTTTCTTCCCCACAGGATCTCTACTTGATTTAATGCATGGAAAAGATACACAAGGGGTCAGGTGCAAGGGTTTTCACAAACCTGTCAAAGTAGCATTTCTTGGGTTTTGATTAGTTAACACAGAATTCTAAATATTTTTTTTGGGGGGGGGGGTCATCCTAGCATTTCAGTTTGTATATTTTATTGGGCAAGTGCTGCTGAATATTCAAATAGTTGATTTGTAGAAAACCACTGTACAATCTGGAATTAATTGTCATGAGATATGACAGTGTACACATGATCAACAAGCTGCATTTGCTACCTTGATGCCACCAGAAGCAACCACCTGTTGCTGAGTGTCTTCCCTCATTGGAAAGTTTTGAAATGCTTACCTCACATGGATTTTTTTGGTTGGCAGGTTGAGTGTCTCCAGGCCACTGTCAGTGATTAGTCAAGTTCCTTGCTGGAGGCCATGCATGCACATGTACTATACTACATTTCTCCCCTTGTCCTTCAAGGAACTCAGGATGCCATAAAATGATGTGTCCCTAAGAGGACTATCCTATCTGCGCCTTTGGCTGACATAGCAGCTGCTGCACTAGCTAAAGGTGTCATGAACATGCTGTAAAGCATGTTCACAACACCGCACAATAAACAGTGCCGGTGTGGAGGCCTGTGCTGCCCCACCAAGACTGTATTCAGAGGCCTGGCCGCTGGCAGAGGTAAGTACACTGCTTATCAGTACAGGGGCTGGGACGAGGTGGTGGGAGGGTATTTCAGATGTGGGAAGGTGGCATTTCAGGGTGGGGGAAAGTGGAATGGAGGGTGGATTGGGCCGGGAAGGGGGTGGGATCAGCAGAGATCTCCTCCGCCATATCCTAACCCTGCTCCTAGCCAGAGGCGTAGCTAGGTCATTTGACACCCGAGGCCCCATAAATTTTTCTCACCCCATATGACAACATTAAGTAATTAATTCACTTTTTATACCACCCTTCCTCTAAGCAGCTCAAGGTGGTGTACATGGTTCCTCCCCTTATTTTGTCCTCACAACAACCCTGTGAGGTAGGTGAGAGAGAGATAGTAATAGTCATGACATGGAATGAATAATAATAATGGCCAGAAAAATAAATGTAGTGAATATTTCCCCACAAGCAATGGATGAAATTCTGCATCAAATGGTATATAAGATGATAGTATTATTCCTAAAAGTCACAATTTCCAGAACTTTGGTCACTAGGTTGTCACCCCACCCCACCCCTCGGATGTCTCATTGGCCTGTTTTGAGTTAAGGCAGTGGTTCTTAAACTTTTAACACTGGGACCTACTTTTTAGAATGACAATCTGTCCAGGAACCATTGGAAGTGATGTCATGGCTGGAAGTGACATCATCAAGCAAAATAAAATAATTATAAATAATTAAATTAAAGAAAAACAGATAAATAAGGGGAAGCCAGCCCTGTTTCACCAAGTGAATTTTGTCTGTAGCCTGTCTGCACTAACCCCCCTCCCCCCACACACACACAGAAAGCAGTGAGAATTTCAGCCCTCCCCAGTGCCCACCTTACCAGTTCAAGCCTCTGGTTTATTCTTTGGGGGGGCTGCCTTCTGGAGCATTTGTTGAGCTCCACTTTCATCAGATGGGGACCATGCAGCTAGCCTTGTGTTCCTCTTTGCCTGACTTGACCAGGAGCCAAGGCACATTTGCTTACTCGTGAATAAATGTGCGAGTAAATGTGACTTACTTTCGCTTTCCATAGGGCTCAATACATTTGTCTGCTTGGAGGGAGGGACTTCCTTCTTGGGTGTTTTTTGGGGGCTGCTTTCATTGGATAGGAACCATTCTGGTGTCATTGGATTCCTCTCAGTCTGCCCTTTCCAACGAGCTATGGCAAGTTCACCTACTCATGAGTAAATGTGCGATATGGCTTAGTTTCATTTTCCATAGGGTTCAATGCATTTTTTGGTTTCCGGTGTTTGGGCAATAACTTTTGATGAAAAGGAGATATTTCAATCAGGTTTTTTGCATTGCATTCCACTGGAAATTCCACATCCAATGATATATGGCATGATGGGATTATTCCAAACCTTCGCGATGTTAGTGATGTTGGGGCATTTGTGGTGTTACAACCCCCCCAAGAGTGGTACCCGGGGCGGACCGCCTCCACCCCCCGCTAGCTATGCCACTGCTCCCGGCATTATGCTGGGTTGCTTGTACTTCCACCAGCTAAATAGGTGAAAGAGATCCAAGTAGCCCCATAGAACTGGCTGGGGCATTACTTGATAAGAAGAAAAATATTCCCTTGCCCTGAGGAGACCTCCAGCAGCTCCCAACTAGTGATGGATACAGCACAGATCATGTGGCCTGGCTGCGCCAGCGCTAGTCAGGATTGGGCTGTAAGTGTGTCTCCACAACAATCTTGTGAGAGATACTAGTGGTCAGTGCCACTCAGTTGACTTGGTGGTGATGTGAGTCCTCCTGATGATGACAATCTACTAGGCCAGGGGTGCCCAAATCCCGGCCCTGGGGCCACTTGCAGCCCTCAAGGCCTCTCAATCAGTCCCTGGCCCCCCAGAAATTTGTTGGAGCCCACACTGGCCCGATGCAGCTGTTCTCAGCGTGAGGGCGACTGTTTGACCACTCGTGTGAGCTGTGGATGAGGGCTCCCTCCACGGCTTATGGTTTCACGTCTGTGATGCAGTAGCAGCAGCAAAGGAAAGGCCAGCCTTGCTTTGTGCAAGGCCTTTTATAGGCCTTCAGCTATTGCAAGACCTTCATTTATTCATATAAGTTCATCTTTAATATATTAATTTATGTAAACATATGTAAATTTATTCAAATTTTAAATGTAAATTAATTCTTTGTTTCCCCGGCCCCTGATACAGTGTCAGAGAGATGAAGTGGCCCTCCTGCCAAAATCTTTGGACACCCCTGCGCTAGGTAAGCAGTCCTATGCAGAGGGATTGTCTGCACCATTATCTCTCTGGCACATGAAACAATGGAGCATAATATGTGCATGAAACAGTGGAGGGTTGTGCAAATTGGATGTGGTGAAATAATTTGCTAGTACAAGTTGCATGGTGTTTTTGCACTATATTTGCTCCTTTGGAATATGACCTGATTCTTCAGTCTCTTGCTTGTTCCCTCAGAGGTCAGCAGTGCAACTGCTGAATTTACTGAATTGTTCCTCCCCTCATATTTTAAGGCTTGCAGGCTGCTTCTAGTAAGAGCATGGCCTTTAAATGTTAAAAATAGATAAATGGTTTCCCTCCAACATTCTCAAGTTAGTAGTACAGCTAGATCTTTGGAGTCCTGTCCTAGGCAAGACCTCACTGTACAATCCTCTTGATTTTAAATAAATACCCCCCCCCCCCACTATACATATTCCAAAGCTCAGGAAGTAGATATCACAGGTACAGTATCTGCCAAAGTTGTACATAAGTACAGTATACATAAATTATATTTAAAATATAATTTTAAATTATATTTAAATTTAAATATAGGAGGAGGCAGGAGGTCTGGCTCAGTTGGTAGAGCTGCCGCCTTGTATGCCTGAAGATCTGAGGCTGCAAGTTCGAAACAACCGGAAGTACCCGACAACTGACGACACGCTGATATACTGATGAGCTGACCCTCGGTGGCAGAGAGGAGTTGCCATCAAGTGGAGTGTGGGAGGCGAAGGGCCAGAGAGAGGCCAGACCAGGAAGGAATCCAGCTGGAACGAGGAGTTCTATGAAAGACTAGAACTATTCAATTGTAAAAATCCCTACGGGGGTTTAGAACAGCCTGCCTACGTAAACCGCCTTGGATTAAAGTCTGATGAGAAATCTGACGACCAAAGAAAGGTGGTATATAAATACCTGTATAAATATAAATAATTTACCTTATGGGGATGCCAAAAACTATAACAATAATTATAAAGCTGTAAGTTCTCAGGTGAGTGAAGAAACTGGCATAAAATGTATTTGTTTAAATGGAGATGCTCTTTGTGCCTTTAAACTTTGCCTCCCAAGGCCTCTGTGCTAAATGCAATTTACCTGCTTTTGGCTCTCAGCCAGTTCTCTCTACTTCTCCCAACTCATTGCAATTGGGTAGCAGAGGTAGAGGAAAAAGAATAACTAACCAATTGATGCTTAAAGGAGGGAAAGCAGAAACAGCAACTCACATTGGGGGGAGGGAGCATCTCTTCAGGAGCAAGCAAAATCCTTTGCCCAGGACTTTGGGCAAAGTGTTGGTTCCAACACTTCAGCCACTCCCTTACTCAGTGGCATCACTAGGATTCGTGTCACCTGATGCAGGAGGCCTGCACATCACCCCATGCAGTGGGCTGGGCAATGCCCCAGGTGGTGGGCATGGTGATGTACCATTGCCCCACCCTCACTGGTTTTTTTGGCTGTACCTTTTGTTAGAACACAAATATTTCAATGTGGTTTGTTTCATTGCATTCTGCATGAAATTATGCACTGATTGATATATAACATGATGGTATTATTTCTCCAAATTCTGATTTTAGTGATTTTGAAAACTTGTAGAGTCTCTCTCTCTCTCTCTCTCACACACACACCTGTGTCAACTTAGTAACACCTTATTGCAGCAGTTCTCAAACTTTTAGCTCTGGGACCCACTTTTTAGAATGACAATCTGTCTAGGACCCATTGGAAGTGATGTCATGGCCAGAAGTGACATCATCAAACAAATTAAAATAAATAATTATAAATAATTAAATTAAAGACTGAAGGTTGCCAACCATTTAAAATATAAGAAATAATTAAATAAGGGAGAGCCAGTCCTGTTCCACCAAGTGAATCTACTCTGAAGTAAGTCCCATAGTGGTCAATGGGGCTTACTGTCAAGAAAGTGTGGGTAGGATTGCAGCCTGTGAGCCCAATCCTATGCATGTCTACTCTGAAGTAAGTCCCATAGTGGTCAATGGAGCTTACTCTGTAGTCTGCCTGCAATAACACCCCTCCCCCCAAAAGAATCAGTGAGATTTCCAGCCCTCCCCAGTGCCCAGTTTAAAGTTCTTCTATTTCAGGCATATCAGAATAAAGACCCACCTGGCTTTGCAAGTGCAAAATGGAAAACATTCAGCTTACCAGCTTAAGCCTCTTTTTTTGTCCCCCCTGGGGGGGAAGCTGCCTTCTGGAGCATTTGTTGCACTCCAGCTCCATGCCTACTCATGAGTAAATGCAACCCTGAGGCTGCTTCGCTTTCCATAGGGCTCAATAGACTGCAGCTGGGAGGAGGGACCTCCTTCTCGGGTGTTTTTGGGGGGCTGCATTCATTGGATCAGGACAGTTCTTGGATTCCTCTCAGCCTGCCCTTCCCGACGGACTATGGCAAGTACGCCTACTCGTGACTAAATGTGCGATACGGCGCACACTCACTTTCCATAGGGATCCATTCATTTTTTCTTTCCTGTTTTTTGGCCATAACTTTTGAAGAAAAGGAGTTATTTCAATTCTGTTTTTTTGCATTGCGTTCCACTGGGAATTTCGCATCCGATGGTGTGTGGCATGATGGGGTAGCTCCTAAAGCCATGATTTTAGCAGTCACCCCCCCCCCAGGGCGTCACCCCACCTGGTGCACCTTTTTCCACTGTGTTAGTTAATTGCTTTTCAAAAGGCAAAAGTGTCTTTGCATTGTGAGTGGGCTGCCATGGATTCACTGACTGATCTTTGGGTAGTCTGTTTTTGTTGTGTCTGTGGGCCCAATCCTATCCAACTTTCTAGCATTGATGCAGTCCAATGCAGCCCTGAAGAAAAGGAACAAATGATCCATTAGCTTGAGGAGATCTCCGTTACTGCTCCCCTACTGCAGAATGCAGCACCCACACTATTGACATGGCTGCATCAGCACTGGAAGGTTGGATAGAATTGGGCCCACAGTGTTTCTCACTTGCAAAGTGGCGGTGGTAGGGGGAGAAGTGTTGCCTTGTACATCTCATTTCCTTTATTCATCCTGCCCAGCAGAAAGGGGACCTTTAACCCAATGGTCAGAAGCCAAAATGCAGGGCTTTATATTATTTATTTAAAATATTTATATCCCACCTTCTGTACTGCAGCGAGTCATGGACTCTTCGCACACAACAGGAGAAGAAGCTGAACGCTTTCCACATGCACTGCCTCCGACACATCCTCGGTATCACCTGGCAGGACAAAGTTCCAAACAACATAGTCTTGGAACAAGCTGGAATCCACAGCACGTATACACTGCTGAAACAGCGACGCCTGTGTTGGCTCGGTCATGTCGTGAGAATGGGTGATGGTCAGATCCCAAAGGATCTCCTCTATGGAGAACTTGTGCAGGGAAAGCACCCTACGGGTAGACCACAGCTGCGCTACAAGGATATCTGCAAGAGGGATCTGAAAGCCTTAGGAATGAACCTCAACAGATGGGAAACCTTGGCCTCTGAGCAGCCCGCTTGGAGGCAGGCTGTGCAGCATGGCCTTTCCCAGTTTGAAGAGACACTTTGCCAATAGACTGAGGCTAAGAGGCAAAGAAGGAAGGCCCATAGCCAGGGAGACAGACCAGGGACACACTGCACTTGCTCCTGGTGTGGAAGGGATTATCACTCCCGAATCGGCCTTTTCAGCCACACTAGACGCTGTGCCAGAACCACCATTCAGAGCACGATACCATAGTCTTTCGACACTGAAGGTTGCCAACAACATCCCACGTTACCACCTACAAAAATGGGGTGCCCAAGAACCCTCCCCCCACCTTTAGGTCACAGCCCCAGGCAGACTGTCTCAGATTGCTTGAAAAGTAAGGGGGTTGAATTTCCCTTGTCATTCTCTTTCTCTCTTCAAGGCAACTTCGCAGACCCTCCAGTTCTTAGGCATATCACAGAACTCTCCACTAATCTGTTCTCCTCATCAGCCCATAGCTCCCTACATCCATCTGTGCCTATTTTCCCCACTCTTCCTAATGACTCCTTCCTGTCTCCTAGCTGTCCTGGCAACTGGAGAGGGACAGAAAGAGAAAATTCTGCTCCTCATGAGTAAGCGCAGGTCACTGTTCAGTTACTGCTGTGACTACTATGGTGTTTCTTTGGTTGCCTGGGAGGGACAGTCCATGTATTATTGCCCCATAGGAAGGAAGGTGTGACTCATCAGGTTGGTAGGGTGCCAGCCACTGCAGATTTGAACACTGGGACTTTATCTTCTAAATTGTATTAAGCAATATAATGCATGCATGTATATGACTCGCTCTGTAGCCTATGGACATGTCATTTGGAGTCATCCAATTTCATGTATTTTAGTTCCCATTGTAGTACATTTGAGTCTGACCAAAATGCTCCATAACTCCCTACCAGGAAGGCCTGGCCCAAGCCACCCTGGTACTGGACACTGTCAGGTCTGCCATGCATTGTTTCCTCCTGATTGTCCCTTCCCTTCCCTTCCCTTTCAGTCAGTCCCATTGTCTCCCCATGGTCTCACCAGGCTTACTGCAGGGCTAGCCCTGCTATAAAGCCACATTGCTGGATTTTGTCTGTAGCTGCCCACCCACTCACACACAGGAGTTTCCAGGTTTCCACAGATTTTGGCTGAACTTGATTGGTAACCAAGGATTGCATGTCAGGAAAACATTCCAGAGAGTGAAAGGGACAAAAGCTGCAGAAAGAAGTTGTGGAGAGGAAGCCAGGGCTTTGGGACTTGAGAGACTGAATGACTTCTTCTGTCTATGAAAAAGTATGGTCTAGGAAGCATGGTCTTTGGCTTGCTGTATGAAAAGAGTTTGATACCCTTGCAACAGGAGGGGTTGAGGTTAATTCACCCAAGTTCTCCTCCTTTCACACAGGCCACTTCCCTGTCTCACCACCACTCTTTCAGGGAGAGCTGGTTGGAGTTCTCAGCTTCTGGTCTGCTAGCAGCCTTATAACTGGCCCCAGCTGTAACTTAGGCAGGGTCTGTAAGTCAGTTCTCTCTGTCCGGGGCTTGAAGTAAGCATTTCCATGGGGGGGGGGGATCTCCAAACCCTGGTCCCAGGTCCAGATGCAGCCTGTGGTCCTGTGAGAGCCTCTGGCCCACTCAACCGAAAATGACCGGAGCTGTAGTGGTTTGGGAGGTGGACTTAGACCTGGAAGATCCAGGTTCAAATCCCCCCTTAGCCACAAAGCTTCCTGGGTGACCTTGGGCCAGTCACTTTCTCTCAGCCTCACCTACCTCACAGGGTTGTTGTGAGGACAAAAGGAGGGGAGCAGCTGTGTACATTGCCCTGAGCTCTTTGGAGAAAGGGCAGTATAAAAATGTGAAAAATAAATAAATCTGGAGGGTGTTCTGAGGATTGGGGAGGCTGTGTGCAGCCTCCCCAGCCTTCCAAACTGCTTCTAAAGGCTTAAAAACATCACTTCCTGGTTTTCCTGAAAATCCAGAAGTAACTTTTTGTGCCCTCTGAAGGCCTTAGAAGGTTTTCTGAGGGTCAGGGAAGCCTCCTTGGCCAGCAGAACACACTCCGGGTGTCTCATGTGATGTGCTGGTTCTGAGTATTTAGTCCTCTACATTTAAATAAGCTGCTTGTGGGGTGGGGGAATGGGAGTTCATTTAAGTGTGTGGTTTATTTCTGTTGGTGCTTGGTGAAATTCTGGAAATTTGAGCACGTTCCTTCATTTATTCATTCATCTAAGTTCCATCTCTCATGTATTTATTTAAATTTTATATTTGAAATTTTTTTCCTGACCCTCAACAATATGCCAGATATTTGATGCGACCTTCTGGCTGAAAAGTTTGGAGACCTCTGGTCTTGGACATGGAGAAGTTGCTATCCCTAACAGAGTAAATTGGGTTATCCTTGAGCTGCTTCATTGCTGCTGGTTGCCTTAGTGGAAGTGCAATTTCACCTTTTGCTGAAATGAGAGCAGCAAGCTAGCATGGGCAGTTCTTATGCAACATTTACAAAAAGTTGAATTTATACAAGTCAGGGACCTGCAGTATTACCAGAAGAAAACAAGGTTGTTGCTTTCAGTGCAGTCACTCATTTTCCATCCACGTTGTTTACTTGTGTCATAAGAATTCTCCTCTTCCTGATGCTGTTTTCTTTTAGCTATAATATGCCTCTGTATTGTGGGCTCTTTTGGATTTGGTAATGCTTCTGTGTGGTTTGAGCAAGAGAACAAGTATGGGATTTCTGCTAACCTTCTGAAGCAGATGGCTATGCCAATGTGTCTGATTAGCACAGCAGAATCCTTTCTGGTATGAGGAAGAGCCCCAGCTACTTCTGATTGCAGCAGGAGGATGGAATCTATGCAGAGAAATTGGTTTCTCTCTCTGTTTCTGGTGTGTGTTCTCTTTCTACTTTTTGAAAAAAATAATGCCATAGGTGTTTCATGTCAGAGCCTTGGTTCTTATGCTCTAATAACTTTTGCAGTTATAGCTATGTGGGATTTTAGACAAAAGCTTGGCAATATTGCTATCATAGACCCATTTCAACAGTCGTCCCTCTGTTTTGTCATTTGTTCAATGCATAACAGTCAGCTAATACATTTACTACAGATGCCTGAAAAGGAAATTGGATTCCGCATAGTTTTTGCATCACTAAGGGACCAATCCTATCCAATTTTCCAGAGTTGATGCAGCCATGCCAACAGTGTGTGCACTGCATCCTGTGGTGGTGGGGCAGTCACAGGGACCTCCTCAAGGTAAGGAACACTGTTCCTGTTCCTTTTGGCTGCATTGGCACTGCAAAGTTGGTTAGGATGGGGCCCTAAGTGTCAAACAGTGATTTGGTGACTGTTTTTAAAATGAAAGTTTTAGGCTGCTCTATCTATAGGATCCAAGGCAGGTTATAACTAAAGGTGGGTTTTTACTGATAACAAAATAAAAACACATACCAGGCAGATATTGGCATTGCACAGATGTCAGATGACAGGCAGATGCGCTTCAATGTCAGTAAATGTAAAGTCATGCACAATGGGGCAAAAAATCAAAACTTTAGATATAGGCTGATGGGTTCTGAGCTGTCTGTAACAGATCATGAGAGAGATCTTGGGGTGGTGGTGGACAGGTCGATGAAAGTGTCGACCCAATGTGCGGTGACAGTGAAGAAGGCCAATTCTATGCTTGGGATCATTAGGAAGGGTATTGAGAACAAAATGGCTAATATTATAATACCATTGTACAAATCTATGGTAAGGCCATACCTGGAGTATTGTGTCCAGTTCTGGTCGCCACATCTCAAAAAAGACATAGTGGAAATGGAAAAGGTGCAAAAGACAGCGACTAAGATGATTACTGGGCTGGGGCACCTTCCTTATGAGGAAAGGCTACGGCGTTTGGGCTTCTTCAGCCTAGAAAAGAGACGCCTCAGGGGGGGACATGATTGAGACATACAAAATTATGCAGGGGATGGACAGAGTGGATAGGGAGATGCTCTTTACACTCTCACATAACACCAGAACCAGGGGACATCCACTAAAATTGAGTGTTGGGAGAGTTAGAACAGACAAAAGAAAATATTTCTTTACTCAGCGTGTGGTTGGTCTGTGGAACTCCTTGCCACAGGATGTGGTGCTGGCGTCTAGCCTGGGTGCCTTTAAAAGGGAATTGGACAAGTTTCTGGAGGAAAAATCCATTATGGGTTACAAGCCATGATGTGTATGTGCAACCTCCTGATTTTAGAAATGGGCTATGTCAGAATGCCAGATGCAAGGGAGGGCACCAGGATGCAGGTTTTTTGTTATCTGGTGTGCTCCCTGGGGCATTTGGTGGGCCGCTGTGAGATACAGGAAGCTGGACTAGATGGGCCTATGGCCTGATCCAGTGGGACTGTTCTTATGTTCTTATGTACCACTTTCTACACTTCTAATTTTTGTAAAAGAACCCCCAAAAAACAGGTCTGTGAAAAAATAAAACCATTCTCTAATTCATGTTCTCTACATATTCCCTAACATCTCTACATGCATGTGACTGCATTTGCTGACACTATACTACCTATGTCACCTACCTAGGACACTTTCAAAGCAGTTATAATTTATAATTTTAATTTATAGAAATGCGCCTTTGGAATTAAAACACATAATAACGCTTTCTTTCTGTACTCCTAACCCTGAAAAAGACCGAAATCTGCACATGGTTTTATTTTCATCCACCTCTAGTTATAACTCTTTAAAAGGCACCCACAGGGATAATCAGCCCAGAAGTTCTCCTGTGTAGCCCACTCAGTGCTCAGGTCTCTGTGGAAATGCTCCTCTAACCTGGTGGGTTGTAGTCACTGTATGGGGAGAAAAGTACAATCTGCAGCTGGTCAGCTACACTTTCATCTTATTTCATAGGTATGAAGGTTGAAAAAGTTGACAGGATAGAGCCCTGGTTGATATTAAACCCTGCAAGCCCCATTGAAATGAATAGGAACCACACAAGAATATAGTGCTATTGAACACCCTCTGTGGGTGATTTGGGCCCAACTAACAATTGAAACAAAAAAGCCATTGAAATGAATAACTTTAAAAGGTGGCTGCGAAGATCATTGAATCATAACTACTGATGGGCTGATGAAAGGAAATCCTCAAGCAAGCTAAAGCAAGCAGTTGTAAGAAGAGACCAGAGATCCATCTAGTTCAGCCTCCTGTTTCCAGCAGTGACCTGACAGGTTACTGTTAATTTATATAGCACCATCAGTATACATAGTGCTTTGCACAGGGTAACAAGACAGGTACCTGCCCCTGTCTAGAAACTTACATAAGAGAGACAACATAGGGAGGGAGGAGAAATGAAAGCAGAGGTATCCAGAGAAAGCATGTGTGATTCTTTCAATGACATATACGGCACTTACCGCAGTCACCCACCTATAAGTCGACCCCACAGATAAGCCGAGGGCAGGTTTTGAGCAATCATGGAATTTTCTATGACCCTCGGATAAGTCGGGGGTTAAACTTAGGGGGGTGTCTGAATATAGTTTTGTCTGATTTTACTCGAGGCCAGATCCTGAAAAATAACCCACCGCTAATTGTTACCTAAGAACTGTAGTCTCTAATTTATTAAAAACACAGTAAAAGATCATAAGATACATTTTTATTCTTTTTTAATTCTGGTCTTCACCACCTTTTTGTAAACACTATCAGAGTAAGTGCACTGTAAACAACATAACATTGGTTCCCAACCTGGTATTCATGTACTCCCAGGGACACTCAACAGGACCTTTAGGGGTACTTGAAAAAGAATGGAATAATGGCAGAAAAAGGCAGGCCATGCTCCAGAATGCACGGCCTGGAAGGGAGGTAGCTAGTTGGCTGTGGAAGCCCCACCAATAGCTAGTTTTTGGTCATCAATTCATGTATGAACCCATGATTGAAAACCAGCACAGTAAAAAAGCTGAAACATAATATGGAAAGTGATCAATCACCCAGAATTTCTCAGCACACTTCTGGTGCAAAACAGTGCAAAGGCAGAGTCTTCTGTTCTTTAAACAGATAAAAAGAGAAAACACTGTGATGAATACATGAAGTCTGGGCTTTCATATAGAGGAGATGAGGGCTTGTCTTATTAATTACAAACATTTTGCTAATATGAAGGGTACAATTTAAGGAAATGGGCTGCCAAGGGATATGCAAGTGAAAAAGGTTGGGAACCACTGCAGGAGAACCATGAATCAAATCCACCTTTAAGGTATCTGGTGTGTTAAGCCAGAAGCTCTACATACAGCGTATAACACATAACTGGGAGAGTGCAATTCAATTCACAGCAGAGAGATGCAGCTGCATATATTTGCAGACCTTTTTACTCAGAAGTAGACCCACTGCTTTCCATGGGTGTTATTCTGAAGTAATGGTACACTGAATTGTAGCCTGGGAAGGAGGGTCCCATCCTGGTGTTTCAAAAAGCAGACCTGCTTTGCAAGCATTTGCCAAGCAGAACCAGAACCAGGCTGCAGCAGAAGAAAGGAGATTAAAAGGTTAACTTTGGCTGGAATTTCCCAGTTGCCAGAAATCTCTGCCCTGCCTGCCTGGTACCTGCCTGCTGCTTGAGAACTTGGCACTTGCCTGCCTGCTGCTTGAGAAAGGGAACTGTTCAGAGTGGAAAGGCTCTGCCCTCTGATTGCCCCAGAGATCAGGCAAAGTGAGAATTGGAGCTTTATGACTTGGCAAAAATTTCAGGTACTAGACGTGAGTATCTACGGTAATTTAAGGTGCAATCTTATGTTACAGATTATGCATTAAAATGTGCATAAGATGCACACACAGAGGAAATCTATTTCATGTGTGGTGATCCTGAGTAGTGGCCAATGACACTGCTGAATGGTTTGGCAGAGAAGGAAGAGGGAGTTGAGGGTAAAAGGTGCAACAAAACAAACTTTATTAGGGGGATAATTTAACAATAATAAGGAAGGGGAATTGAAATAAAACCATACAATATTTTTTAACCATTCACTTCACAGCTAGGTGGTAAATGTAAACAATGGCTGTAAATTAGAGAAAGCAGCAATGGGAGGAGAAAGGAAATCCTTAAAAGGACAAGGAGTAGGTAATGATTCAGGCATGGAGGGAGGGGAGAAAGGACGTAGGGAAATTACATGGGTTTCCCAGGGTGACCTGCAGTTAGGAAATTTGAGAATTTAGGGTGCTGGGAAGGAAGGAGGAAGAAGGAAAATGGGAAGTGGGGAGGAAAAAAAGAAAGGTTTCAGTCATGGCAAAAAAGAATCCATGACTGGAGAGGAGTTCTCTGTAGCCTGAACCAAGGGCTACATGCAAGGGATGAGCCCCTTGGGAGACTATGAATCATTTCACCCACTTAGGTTAGGACAAACACACCTAACCAGCACTGCAGCAGCTCAACAGAGGCCTACCCTGGGCCCAGGGTCAGAAAGGGGGCCCAGGAGCCAAAGGAGGGGGCCCAGAAAGTTCCTGGGATCTGACATTTTCCTGCCTCCCCTGAACTCGCTGTCTGCCCATGATGCTTGGGCACAACCACATGCATGCAGTGTTAACTGCTGCTGCCAGTCATACACACGGGGCTCAGGAATGCATCCATGACCCTCCGGAACACAGTGTCAAATCTGGGTGTCAGAACTGGCTTGCTACAGTAGCTCTTTGGCTTGTGGATTCCATAACCATGAAGGAGTGTATAGACGCTCAGTGACCCAGGTGCGGGGGCTACTGCTGCTGCAGAAGTTCATTTTGGTCCATTCCAGTGTGAGCCTAAACACAATGATGCTAATTTTCTTCAATCGATTTTCTGTATTTCAAAGATTTTAGAGAGACTTGGGAGTGTTTGGTTTTCCATATCACTTTATGTAGCTGCCAGTGCTGCATGATTAGGTAGACATGGGCTCTGCATCAAGAAGCCTAAAGACTACTGTGGCTTTCAGCACCCTCCTCCTGCTTTATTTTGCCTCCCCCCATTTTGCCTGTCCCTATTGGCCTCCTACCCCTTTGGGAAGGGGCCCAGAAGAAATTTTGTAGCCCCTGACAAAATTCCTCTCATAGGCCCTGCCTGGGCCTCCCAATATGTTGAACAGTTGGAGTGAGGGGAGTTTGGGAAGGAGATCTGAAGCTGACCTCAAAATACCACCAAAGGAATTTAAAAATGGACTCTTATCAGCATACAACTCTCACACACAGGAGGAATCTCAAGTACTAGGCAGGCTGCCAGTTTGACTGTACCCAAGACAGACAAGGAAAGATAGTAGGGAGTTTGTGGCTCTATGGTAAGGCTGTGTTGAAGATCAAGATATATACTGTACCTATCTGTATCTGCTGTGAAGGGAGCAATGTGTTGCAGGATAAGAGTGACAAGACTAGGGCTGCAATCCTATACACACTTACCTGAGAGTAAGTTCCAAGGTACTCAATGGGACTTACTTCTGAGTAGACATGCATAGGATTGTGCTGTAGGGGAATCTTCTGATTAAAGGCAGAAAGTGGGCTTTGAAATTAGCCCTCAAAACTAGGTAGAAAGGCGTTCACTTGGCAGAGGAAAGCAGGGCAAGAGAGCCAGAGTCTGGAAGAGTGTATCTCCCATCTTATCTAGGCTGGCTATGGATAAATCCATTCTCCATCAATTTGGCTAGTCCCTTGCAGTTTGAGCCTCATGAACCACTTTAAGGACAATTGTAAAATCATTATATTTAAGATCCAGATGTGGTAAACATTTGATCACCAATGTGTAACATTCAAAAACTTTAGACATTTTAAAAACAAGAACATGGCAGCTTCTAAACCCCCTCTGCCAAAATATCTGAAGTGTGCAACCATCCAACAAAAGTCTGATTTATTCTTCTTCATAAGTTACTGTTGCAAGGTACCCAAGATGTTGCAGGGTAATCCCAGATGTTGCAAGGTAATCCTAGATGTTGCAAGAGATCCCAAGATTCCAAAGCAAACTCAGAAGGCAGTGGTGATCAAATCCAGGCCTTTATTGTAAATCCAAAGTGAGAGAAATCATAAGCAGGAAGCTGAGAAGCGAAGCCACACAGAGCACTCTCTCTGGCTGACTTTTATTACAATCTGGGGTTCCCTCCTTGAAAGACAATTCATTGGTGGGTTACAAATCACCAGTTGTTTCAGATTACGCAATTCCACACATCATCATACAGTTAGTAAATGGTACTGCACTTCAGTTTTGCTCACAACCTGACCTCATCTCATAATGACTTACTTCTGGCCTTCAAAATGCAACATAATTGTCTTTGGAAACAAAAACTGCTATCTTTTGCATTTTCTTTGAGAACCTGACCTTTGCAATGTGAACCCGGAATGACTTTGATGTGAACCGGAATATAGCTTTGATATGTTGTCTTAAACCTTTAATGTTGTTAGACTACTAAAACTCACTTAAAATAATGTGTTATATTGTTAGTTACACCTGTGTATGCACCAAAACTGGTTTTAAAATGAAGAACAAATATATAAGGAGAGCTAAGCTTACTAGTGTCCTTCTATATGAGATCTGGTGTATATATTGCTTTCTAGCATTTGTGTGTGCAAGTGGTGCTCTGAAGAAGCCTTCAAATCGAAAAGTTCGAACTGCTGGAATATTTTTTTCCTGTGGTTTGAAAACAAAGGAATATTCATTGTACTTGCATCTTATCTATTGTGCCGGGAACATCTGCAGCACGTGGCCAAGTCCAGCCACTGCTTGACTTGTAAAGAAACGGAAACTGTTTTTTTTCTTCTTGCACTTAAAGAGATGACCCAGAGGGATGCTGCTTACGTTTCAGGTAAGCATACTATAGCATAACTAACAGTCCTTGATACCTTGTATCAAAACCACTTCTACAAAATAGCAAAGTATTTTAAAAGGACCATTCCCTTCATCTAGCCATCATTCACCAATGTCCAAAGAGGCAAGAGAATGGGATGGAATTAAAGGTTGTTCTGAAAGTTGTGTTTGTTTTACCAAATTGTCCCCCTCCTTTTTTCTCCCTTTAAGCCTATGGGCATTTAGTCCCTTGCAGCAAAGTAGGTCAGGAGCAGGGACAGAGTCAGCCAGTGAGGACCTGCTGGAATTGAAGTCAGTTTTATGATTTATGACACTAATAAGGCTTAACTGCCACTTCTTGTGGTTTCCTCCCAACCAAGATTGTTTCTGCTTGTACTGCATGTGCTGCTGTTGCAGCTGCTGAAATTCAGTTGCAAAACCAACTGTGCTTGTCTGTTCTTAAGAACACTTTATCTCTTACATTGGCTTATGGTGGTTGAGATGCCCGTTGCGCTTGAGTGGTAACTAGCAGCCTACCAAGCCAGGAGCCCTTTCTGCTTTTGTGCTCCACAACATCACACAAAAACCAGTCACATGCCATTCCAACCAAGCCACTTTTGGTGTCCTTCCACATAGCAGTATGAGGGTGTGGACAGGTTTTCATCACAGCAGTTGTAGTGATAGGAGTTTCAGAAAGGACAATAAATAAGGCTTGTGCATGTGAATGTTTTCCATCAAAAGGTGACTTTCAGGCCTTGTCACAGAAATCCATGTGGACCATTTCCACATGCTGTGAAAAGAATTGTGGTGCTTCCCACTTCCAGAAAGTTATCTTGTGGTAGAAAAATGATTAATCACATCACCTCTTTGAAAACAGAGAACTGCAGTCTCAACCATCATAAATACTGCTCTTCATTCACAGGATACAAACAAACAAAAAAATCCAAAGCTGTCAATAGAAAGGATCAGCTGAAATAATTAGTGGTTCTCTCTGTTGCTTGCTGTGATTCCCTTATCACTGAACTCTAACAATGGAGCAATTCAGATGCGACACCACATTATCATAACAATGAAGATATAAGTGATTCTTCAAAATGGTGGTGATTTGGGGGAATAGTTCTTCTAGGTACTGTTCATCAGACTGAAGCTGCCTGACTTACAGTTCCCACAATTATTCTACATTCTGCCAAATAACCTTCTCCTCAATTGTTCCATATTGACAGGGATAAGCTCTGTCTTGAAAGTCCATCCCCCTTTTCCCTGCATCTGCCCCTTGGCATTCATCCTTGTGCCTTGCATAAGCAAAGGGAGTACTTGCAGCAGCCCACCAATCCAGCAATAGCTTTATCCGTAGTGGGGACACACACACCTCTTTTCTAGAAGTGCATGGTTGCCATGCAGCCTTTGTTTGCTGAAACTTCCCTGAGCTAGGTGCTTTTACCCAGCACTTGCTGGAATTTCACTGAGTGGAGGGAGGAGAGATGGAGAGGTCAAGGTCTGATTTGCTAGCTATTCCACATTCTTGAGATGGGAGGAGTCACTGCTCTTCATTTCAAAGTCCAGAGTAGAGATGTGGTTCAGAGATGTATAGCAGCAACGGTTCTGAGCTTTAAATGCAGTTATGCATATAAATTGGGTTTTTTTTTGGGGGGGGGGGAAGAGAGAATAAATATTAGGCAGTCTGTCAATAGAATGAGCTATTACTTTCTCCTAAACCTTTGCATCATGTAAGTGGTGCAGCTATGCATAAAGAGGATGTACTGTATGTGAACGAAGAATGAAGAAAATTTAAGAGTTGTTCACAGTTTTGAGTTAGAACAGTCTATCTTCTGAGAAGTTTCTCCTTGCTATTTGTAGTGTGAACATCACTGGATGTGGTTTTCAACATCTACAAAAGGGAAGATTTGGGTTCTTTCAAACTGTAGTTCCTCGATCACACAGAAACTTAAGACTTTGAAACAAACCCCATTCAAACTCTTGAGTTTCAAAGGGAGAATGTCAAAGCAGCGTTGCCCAGCCAGGAGGCCAGCTGAACACATTGCCTCATGTGGCAGGCTGGGGCAGGCAGCCAGCTGGTGGGTTGGTGGGTCATGCCCACACCCCATGCCAGCCCATCATGTACTCCAGCCTGCCACCTTGTCCAGCGGCTCCAACCAGTTACCCCATCCTTGTCTTTCTGGCTAGGAGAGCACACAAGAGAAAAATAGGGATGGGGGGGGCTTCCCTTCTGGTGCAGAGACTGCAGTTCTACCACTTCCTGTAAAATGACTGACAGAGGGAATGCTGGGAGCATCTCATTCCTCTATCCTCATTCTCTCCATCAAACAGACTATAAGAACAGGTATGGGACCTGTAGACTTCATACAAGGAAGAAGAAAACAAAAATGGTGAAGGCATGTGCACAAGGGTGGAAGTGTGTGTTGGTGAGGGTGGGCTGGGCAGCATAATTTGGTGGTAGATTTGAGCAGCAGGTTGCCTTAGGCTGCCCCTGTGCCAAATTTTCCAGAAAACACAAGCAGTGTTGTGGTGAAGAAATGTAGGCTGCATTTCCAACTGAAGGCAAGCATACTGTATTTGGTTGGGGAACAAAGATCTCTGGATTTAACATTGGACAGCTGCACTATATTAATCTGAAACAGAACAGGGCAATCCAAAGTTCTCCAGTTGAATTACATCAAACCTAAAAATGGACATTGGTAAGAGCTTCTGGCTTTGAGGAAGCAAGGGCAGGCTAAGTAGAATAACTTGTAGATACTGTACATCATTTCCATGCAGGGTGATCTTATGGTTCTACCATGCTGCCACTGCACTGATATAATATTGTGGCAGACCTGTGTTCTACCAACAGCAATCAAATTAATATACCCGAGATAAACCACAACTAATTCCACAGCATCTGTGTCATCTCCACCATTGCTCATCAGTTCCATAACACTGTGCATTGTTGATGCCATGCATTACCCACGTATGGAAGGCAACAATCAACTTTTAAATGCCACAATTATTATTTAACATTCATTTATTTAAAAAAAGATATACTATGCCTTTAAAAAAAAAAGATGCCCAAGAAAGCTGCCATCTTAAAAGGAACAAGTGGTCTCCCAGGAATAATTACACAGGTTTACAAATTGAGGATCAGAAAAGTTTTTCCCAAACTTTATGGTGGTTTGATATGAATTTGGGGTGCCGATTCAAAAAATGTCCTTGGTTTTGCCCTATCATGTCTAGTTTTGGAGATATAATATAGCCTCGTTAGTGAATGGTTCAAGCAGCCATGGTGTAGGCTTCCTCATGAGGAAGCTGCTTGAACCATTCAATAAAGAGGCTATGCCGTGTCTCCAAAACTAGATGTGATAGGACAAAATGGATGCCATTTTTGGAATCAGCACCCCAAATATACCCAGGAATTGGAAGTGGCGTCAATAGGGTTCGCGTCACCTGGTGCGGGATGCCAGCGCGTCACCCCCCCCATGCAGTGGGCGGGACAACACCCCAGGTGGTGAGTGTGGTGATGTACCATCACTCCGCCCCCACTGGTTTTTTGGCTATACCTTTTGATAGAACAAAGATAGAACACATTCTGCATGAAATTACACATTGATTGATATATAACATGATGGTATTATTCTTCCAAATGATTTTAGTGATTTTGGTCACTAGTGGTGTCACAGGCCCCACCCCCGGATGTCAACTTACTAACACCTTATTACAGCAGTTCTCAAACTTTTAGCACTGGGACCCACTTTTTAGAATGACAGTCTGTCCAAGACCCACCAGAAGTGATGTCATGGTGGAAGTGAAAGCATCAGGCAAATTAAAATAAATAAGTATAAATAATTAAAGTAAAACAAATAAATAAGCAGAAGCCAGCCCTGTTCCTCCAAGTGAATTTCCCTTGTAGCCTGCCTGCAATAACACCCCACTGTCCAAAATCAGTAAGGTTTTCAGCCCTACCCAGTGCCCAGTTCAATTTAAGAACTTCTGTTTAAACCAGATCACTGTCAGGATCCACCTGACTTTGCAAGTCTCAAAAAGGTTCACCTTATCAGCTGAAGCCTCTGTTTTGATCCTTTTTAGTGGGGTGGGAGGCTGCCTTTTGGAGCACTTGTTTAGCTGCAGGTGTATAGGATCAGGACCATTCTGGTAGCCTTGCACTCTCCTTCACCTGATCTTCCACACTATCCAAGGCACATTTGCTTACTCATGAGTAAATGTGACCATGAGGCTTAGTTTTGCTTTCCATAGGGCTCAATACATTCATCTGCTTGGAGGGAGGGACAACCTTCTCAGGTGTTTTTGGGGGCTGCTTTCATTGGATCAGGACCATTCTGGTGTCCTTGGATTCCTCTCAGCCTGCCCTTTCCGAAAGGCTAAGGCAAGTTTGCCTACTCACGAGTAAACGTGCGATATGGCTCACTTTCACTTTCCATAGGGATCCATGCATTTTTTGTTCTCCGGATGTTTGGTTGTAACGTTTGATAGAAAGGAGATATTTCACTCTGGTTTTTTGCATTGCATTCCGCTTGAACGTCTGCATCCAACGGTATATAATATGATGGGGTTACCCCTAACCACTGCAATTTTAGCATGTCACCCCCCAGTGCGCCTCACCCCCCCTGTGCGTGTCACCCAGTGCGGCCCGCACCCCCCGCACCTCCCTAGCGACAACACTGCGAATTGGTGTAACGTTTAAGGAAGCAAAATGTGTGTTGGCCTGTGTTATTACAGTGTTTTCCTTACCAGAAGCTTCACAATAACCCAGTAGTCCAGTGCTATTCAGACTGGGGCGTCGTGATGCCCCAGCCTGAGGGCCCTGGTCTCTGCCACCTTAAGGGGCGGGGGCAGCCTAGAGACAGGGGGAAGGCAGCAGCGCGATCTCTAGGATCGCATCGCTCAGGGGGCTGCAGGGGCTTGGGTGCACTTACCCAAGCCTCCTGCAGCCTCCCTGGGGTTCGGGGAGCCTGGTGCGACTGCTGGCAGGGCTCCCACAGCAGGGAAAGCGGATGCAGAGCAATCCCACTCCACTTCGTGCGGGGCACAATCGCTCCGCATCCACTTTCCCTGATGCGGGGAGCCCTGCCAGCAGTCGTGCCAGGCTCCCCGCACCTCAGGGAGGCTGCAGGAGGCTTGGGTAAGTGCACCCAAGCCCCTGCAGCCCCCTGAGCAGCACGATCCTGGATTTCATGCCACTGCCTTCCCCCCACCCCTGCTGGCCCCTCCCCTGCAAAGACTTACTTTCTCTCAAACTCTCCCAGAGAGTCTGAGAACCGCTGCAGTAGTCACTTAGCATGCATCTAGAACCCAGGGTCTTCCCAGGACAAAAGTTCAAGTTATACTAGAGTACCAGTATTGTTACATAGTACTGCACATCAAATATTGGTACCAATGTCTGTAGAAGGGTAGCAAGCTTTTATTTTAAAGGTTTTTTTTCCACATATGTTGCTTTTAGCATAGGATGGTGGGAAAAACCCGGCATGATCCAGGCACATGTATCATGCATATTGGTCCCCAACAGGGCTAATGGTAGTTTCAGCAGGACAATTTAGATCAGGAGAACACCTGGGGGGAGGGTTATATACTGTATCACCTTTGCCTAGCAGTGCTGCTCTCTGCAAAATTAGAGACTCCCAATAGATGGTTTAAAGAAAAAAAAAAGGCAACATCATAACTCTCTTGCCAGTGTTTTGACTCTGTATGAGCTATATTCAAATAAGGATATGCACAGTAATTACAGCACAGTAGCATGGTCACTTTATCAGTGTTGGCCCATCCAAAAGACCTACTGAGGTGGTCACCTCAACAGCAGATTGGCTGGGGGTACCTGCAATCTGTTGCCATCCATCGACCTTGTATTTACAGTCCCCGGACTCAAAAAGGAAGAGGAAAACAGAATGAAAAAAGGAGTGTGGATGGCAGGAGATGGGTCGGCTAGAGTTGGACCTACTCCAGCCCACTAATCTCCTCTCCTCCACACTTCCTCTTCTGCATTGTTGTCCTCTTCCTTTTGCAACTCAGAGAGCAGAAAGAGGAGGAGCAGAGGTTTGCACACTGCTGAGGAAGGAGTGTGGTGCAAAGAAGTGCTGCCGGGGAAGGGGGACATTTAGTGCGCTGCCTCTGCTGTCAGGGTCAGCACTTCTCTTTAACCCCATCTACATTTATAAGAATTGAATTTCTTGTTTTCAACAGCAGGATGATGGGACTTAAGACTGTAAAACAGCAAGGAAGTTGTCTTCATGGTGGCCAAGAGGGCTTGCATATGAGGACTTCCTGATGGTTGTACTTTAAAGGTGGATATGTTTATGGGCTGTTATATGTTTGTCACATTACTTTACTGGACACCATTGGTGTGTTTGTGTGTGTGTGGGGGTGGTGGTGGTGGTGGTGGGTGGGAATGAAGAATGAAATGCTAAATATTTTTCCTATTCCTGAGAGGTCAATGATCCTAGAAGCTGCACTGGCAAGGAAATTCATGTCTGGCTACACATTTGCATTCACGCTTAGATGTATTTGTGTATGTACATGTAGTACATGTATATGGAAGACACTGGGAGATAGTAGTAATGAATTTGTTCCCTCTGGCCATCCAGAACAACCATGGTTGTATTTAGCAACATTTTAATTATTGTTATACTTTCATTCTGTAGTGTAGCCCTTTGAAGTACTAGTGCTTTACAGTCCCAGGAAATGTATTCACCCAATAAATGCATGACATAGAATATTCCCATTTTACAGACAGGAAGCTGAATGCGTGAGTAGAGATTTAACAAATGCTACCATATACTAAGTTCCTTGCTAAGGGGGAATATCCACCAACTTTCCAGGATCGCAGTTCAGTGTTTAATCATCAGTCCACACTGGCATGCTGCATTTTTTGCCCTTAGACAAGCAACGTGGATTTGTGAGGCTTTCTAGCACATGAGGAAAAATGGGTTTTCAGAAACTGCCTGCTTGATCAATCTGACATAAAATCTGTTCAGGTGCCAAAATAATGACTGCCCCTCTCTTCCCACCAGCCTTTACTGTTTCCTTGGTGCTGAGTGCATTCAACAGCTTTGCTACCCACAGTGTTTCAGATCTCTTTGGCTTTTTGACACAAAAGAATATTTAGTTTGTTGCTGATCCCTGCCTATAAATCAACAGCCAAAACCTGTCTTTGACTCTAAAAAACAAAGGTCAATAAAAACCAGCAGGTAAAGAGTGCCAGTGCCCTCAGAAGGAAAGGGGAAGGCAGCACTCGGTGAGCCAATATGCAGAGAGCTGGCAAAGCCTCATAGACAACAAACTCAACCCTGGAGTCTGTGGTATAATCCCTTTGATCAGCAAGACTGGGGTTACTGTAGGGTCAATGCTGACATAAAACCAACCAATCAACCAAGACCACCTAGGTATTTAAATTAATCTTTTTACCCCTCCTCTATGAAAGGGGAATACAATTTTCTTCAAGGTTCTTTCCTATTGAACAGAACTGCATGTGCCGTGTGTTTTCCTTCTCTTACATCAGAGCCACTGAGAAGGATATTGTTATGGCAGGTACTTAGTTTTGCCTGTGCCACCATCACTATTACCACCATCGTCATAACACAGATGAGAAAAGATGCCCAGGGTATTTGTTTCCACCCCACACTCTTTTAAAGAATTCTTCTTATCCTGCAGAACTTTTTCTTGGTCAAGCTATGCCAGTTTTTCTAAAGGATTTCTTTAAATCTTACATGTGATTAAATAATACACAAATATTCCATCTCCCCCCCCCCCCCATTTCTTCTTGCAGGCAGCTAGCAGAATCAATTTGCTATGGTTATGCTTCCCGTCAATTGTTTAGAATTTCCAGGATTTAATCTTTCATCCATGTGTATATCCTCTATTTACCTTTGAATGAGATAATGCATTATGCATTGGGCTTTATAGAAATGAACCATGAAACCCTATTTCTCCCCCACCCCTGAAGAACAGAAAATCACACTCTTCTTAGTAGAAATATTAGTCCCCATTATCACAGCAGCTGCCAACAGTGGTGAAGGTGAACCACCTTAAGCTCTAGTTTAGAGAGGTCTCCGCCGTTTACGCAGCCATGCTCCAAGTAGGTTCTCAGTAGTAAAACCTCCTGATCTCTGGGTCCTCAGCAGTGATTTTGGCATTAAAATAATAACCCTGTGCTTTCATCTATTGCAATGAATAAAGAACTATCATTAGCCCTGAAAAACTATGTGTAAATAAGTCATGAGAGGGTATGTAGCATGAGAAACTAATCCAGGACATTGTAGGGATGCACAAGGGTCAAGTTGGCACCATTATGCCATGAAGAGCACCCACTGCCAGATGCCTGTTTTTGAGAGATTGCATATGAGTATTTGGCACTACCAAAATGGTTTCTGGAGCACTTTTAGCATGCCAGATGCTTTTGCTTTTCCTAATGCTTTTTGTCCATACAGTTTTGGCAGCATGGGAGCCTGCTTCACGGCTGCAAGTCCTGATGCCTGGTATAGGACACTAACCTTTGATCATGGGTCTGTGTCTCCAGGTAGAGGAAAAGAGCTCCCTCAGATTGTCGCTTTGTTATCAAAAGCAAAAAACCATGGCTTGGAAGGATAGTTTTGTGGTCATGGTATGTGTTGTCATGGGGATCTAGAAATGGGGCTTGTTCGGGTGAGGTGTCCTCCAGGGTTTGACACTCAATTATTAGAATTGTTACCTCTTCCAAGGAAACTACCAGGTAAGGGTAATTTGTGATATTTTACCATTTACTGCCTCTGAATATAATGACAAACTCTTCTGAATATATTATAGTTTTATGGGCCATATTCTGTGGAAGGAAATTGTAACGGATTTTCTGTACCCTTTACCATGTGTTCCTTGGTGTTTATACTCAATGAGAACTATTAGTACAAAACCCTATGATTTCTTTATTCTGAGATAAGGTATTCCAATCCTTGCTGTAACCCACAATATTCCTTACTCTGATTTTTAAATGTCCATTGGAGAAAGAGGACAGCGTTTCAATGTGGGTTTTTTCTTCAATGGTCCACTTTTAACCTTTTAAAATATACCTTGATTTGTAAATGCTGTAGTAGAAGCCAGGCTAGAAGGCTGTCATTTGTACTTACATGTGCAATGGGCACATACAGTAATCTTATAAATTGGCACATGTTAATTTTTTTAAAAGTAATGTTCGTATCTGAGATCTATATTAGACTAGACATTTATAAGTGTTAAAGGATCTAATGGAAGTTTAGCACTAGATTAACATGGCAAAAATGCCAAAGGCGGATGGAGAAAGTGGGTAAATAAATACCACCTGATGCTGTGACGGTAGAGGCCTTGTGGGTTGTAAAATTTGACAGGATCAATGTGAACAATAAAAGGCCAAATGTATTTCTGGATATGATTACCCTCAGTTTGAATTCCACTTTGTACTTTAGTTACAGAATTTGAGTTTTAGAAAAGAAGATATATACTCTTTTACTCAAAGTCAAGAGTAAGAGAAATCATTTCACCCACTAGGACATACTAATAATTTGACTTCTATTGACTTTCTGCCTAGTGAAACACCTAAATTAAACTCTAGCTTTGCTAGCTCTAGAAAACTTTGTTTTCTCTCTTACTTCTGTTCTCTGCCTTACAAGGAACTGTGTGTGTCACTGACGGCCAATCTGATCCTTCCTCTCCCACAGATGCAGAGCACCAAAAATGCCACTGCTGCATCCTGAAGGGGAGAGTGCAGATCAGGAGGCTTGGGAGAGGCAAGGGTCATCATTGTCCCTTACCACCTGTAAGCTGGCAATGATTCTTATTGGACCTGTACCAGCTCTTTAGCTGATGCAAGTCCAAGGAGAGAAAGGGGGCAGAGAGACTGTTAATGGAAGGGATAGTATCCAGAGATCACAATAACCGCTGGATCACTCCTCCCGCAGGAACCTGCCGCTGTGTGTGAAACCACCATGGCCTCTCTGGTGGCGGGATTGAAACATATAGCTTCTGTAAGACAATTTATGACAGCCTGAAAGCACACCCCAGAATGCTAGTTTCAATGGAGGGGAAGGGATTGGGCCCTCCAACAATTGTGGAAACAGAGTAAATGTCTAGAGTTTATATTTTCAAAATTTCCACCATTATTTCCTGCATTTCTACCATTATTTCCTGCATCCCAGAAGCCCTGGGTAACAACTGAGAGTCTTGTCTAGCACCTGGTGAAGCTGATCAATATGCCTAAATTTTCCTGGTTCCATCTGAAAAGACTTTTGCAGATCTTTTGTGGTCATGCCATCAGGCCCAGCTTTCCCTGCACATCTTTTGCTTTTCTTTCTATCTATCCTGATAAATGATACAGACGAACTCGAAAATTGGCTGCTCGAGTGTCTGAGTCATTTTAATAGGGCCTAATAAAGATATTATTAGAATGTGGCTTTTTAAGTGGTGAGGTTGATAGGAGTAGGATGATGAAGATATAAGAATGTTTATAATGTTTATAATGTATAAAGAATCTTTATAATGTTATTTGTTCTTACTATGTTTTATGTTTTTATGATTCCAGTTGTTCTAATTGGTGTTTTTGTAAACTGTCTTGAATGCCTGCCTTCTGGGCTGAGAAAATTGTGGGATATACATTGTTTAATAAATACCCAAATAATGTCACATTCTTTCAAGAGATGAAGGTCAGTTCACAATCCAGACTTCTCCTTTGACTGCAGAGTGGAGCAATTGTTGCAGCTCTGTGTTAAAACAACACAGGCTTTACAGTGCTTTCCTGATGGCAATCATTTGTGCTTTGTGCTGAAAGCCGATAACTTGCTGGTTTCATCATCAGTATAATAGGTATAATAGTGGGATGAAGAGTATTATGTAAGGGATTGTCTCTTGCAAGGTGTACCTCAGCTCCCTCAGCTGGATAAACTATGTATCAACGAACCTTTGGGATGAGAGTTGCAATGAACATGACAAAGGCAAGACAGTAGTTGAGATCTGGCACAGAAGTGAAGTTTCCTTAGCACCTGGCACCTATGTTTTTTTCTAAAATGAGAAACACACTTATTGGCAGCAATTGCCAGTATTATGTGAGGAACAATCACGGATCAGGAGGACAATTAGCAGGTGCCTAGTTAATTTCCAGTTGGGTCCTTTTTTTGTAAGTGTATTTATTTTGAATGCATGATCTGGGACTCCTCAAGGTTGGTCTGGCTCAATGAGCCATTGGGTGCTATTTTTAGAAATGTGCAAGTCTGAGAGATGCTTCTGAGACCTGGTATAGTGCCTAAGAGAACAAGCTGCAAAGTGGTCTTCCCTGGTTCAAATCTCACCTCTTCCATGAATTCACCAGGTAGCCTTAAGTAACACCATTCCTCTTAGCTTCAGCTGCAAAATGGAGATGATAATACTCACCGGACAAGGTTTTTGTAAAGACTACATCAATATTGTACATGTGAAGAACTATTCAAATGCCAAGTATAATAATAATTACTTCCTGCCAAACTCTACATATTATTCCTTACAAGCTGGATCCTGAAGAGCATCTCTTGGGTGATGCAGTGCAACTTCTTACTGTGGCAAAACCCATCAAGTGACTATGACTTTCTTTTGTGGGAATGTGCACAATTTTTTATATCTCTCTCCTTGTTCTTGTTCCTGGCTGGTTGGGAATGTACTAAGGAATACTCCTCCCTGCTTGCTTTTTTCCGTTCTTGTAATTCCTGTAAATTTTCCATCTAAGTTGCTCCTTCTGTCTTGAATGATAGAACAGAAGTCTAAGTGGACACCTGAGGCTTTTTGAGGTGTGTCTGTGCACAGCATTAGTGGCCTGTGTTCCCAGCTGTAGTAATTACAATACAAGGTGTTAGCCAGTGATATGAAGCTCATTTCCTATAGTGGGCCGCATAGTGTTCATGGTGCCTGCTAAGGGCCGGAAGTGACATCATTAAGCAGGAACTGATGTCATTGAGCAGATGGCCAGGAATAAGCTGTGCTTCAGTTGCATCCAGAGGGTGTTCTGATGCCTGAGGAGGCTGTGTGCAGCTTCCTGGGCCTCAGAAAGCCTCAGAAGGCCCCCAGAAGACCTTAGAAGTTTTTTTAAAAAACCAGAAGTGACCTTTTAAGGCCTTTGAAACGTCTTAGAAGGCCTCAGAACACACTCTGGAAAAAAACGGAGCACAGTTCTGGTCGTGTTCAGAGGGGGCCAACCCAGGTCAGGGGGTGGCCCTGGAAGGTGTGCCCCAGGGTGACACACCTTCCAGCTATGTTGCTGCTAGTACCCCAGACTGAGAAGAAAGCCCTGATGCTCCCTGGGCTTTACACGGTCTGATGGGCAAAGATTGGCCCTTGGGATCGCTGGATTGAATGCTCAAGCTGGTGATTCTGTGACCTAGATGGTACCCTCAAATCACAGAGCTCAGTCTGCCAGCCTTTCAGTGGCAGAATATTGATGGTATAGAGATAAGACACTTGACCATAGGGAGACTTAGTTGAAGGCACACGTATACACTGCCACCCTGATGCCCTGCTTGAAACTGTAGTGTTGGATCATGGAATAATTTCCCTCTTGCTATGTATTGAGGAACCCAGATTAGAAGCATCTTGGTCAGGATTTTGAAGGTTTTGATGAGGTCCCAGATCTCTTAGCCTGATAGTGCATGGCAGCTGGGTTCTCACATACAAGGTGGGAACACATGTAAGTTCTCACATACAATTAATGCTAGTTGAAATAAGTCACAATAAGTTCTTATGGAATCCATGGATAAGGGGATTGTCCTCATCTTGGTAAGATCATGAGAAGATCAGCTCTCATGAATGCAGAGAAAGGCTTGAAAAACTGTGCTTAAGAGTTCTGAAATCAGAGCCACTCTTAAGCAGAATTTTTAGTGGTCAAGGAACCACTTAGAAAAAACTGTAGTTGACTGAGGAAATTGCCTCACCACTTTTCTAGAAAAGCCTAAACTCATCCTGTTGATACTAATATTATTTCTATGGTCTTATATTTAAGCTAAAATGATATTTTAAAAATGTTTTTATTGGTCTTTTCTACTGAAGCTTTTAAAGTCATTGCAGGAGATAGTGTAGAGATAGAAGGTGATCTACCATGGTGTATAATCTTGGCTACTGAAAAGTAATGTCATGAAATATCACCTATGGATGGCACATCACTGCTGGTAATGTTACCAAAAAGGGCTGTTTTGTTTAGGGGAATTAGTATATTAGCCTTTTGGAAACTTTTAGGATCGAAGGCTGGATAGCAAGACAGCGTAAAGCAAAGAAATCCCTTGTTTAACTTAAAGAGGAGACTGGGAGAAAGATAACTTTCAGTCAAAGGATTATATTTTTATTGCAAAAACACACATAGGTAAACATAATACACATGGAAAATGGTAAGTATATGTCTACTTGAATCCTAGTACTTGGATACAGTGTACCTAGTTTTATGATGTCTGCATGTGCTATGTATTTTGTGTATCCGAAAAGGAATCAGAAACAGATAGATTGTAGGGAAGGATTTTAGGGGTCCCTTAATCTGCTAAACCCTATATCTGAGAAATAGGTAGGATGGAAGGGAGAGAGTTGTAGACGCAAGATATATTTACCTGTCCCGGGGAGCAGTTGGATGGGAAAGAGTCCTAGGAAGGACCACTCCCTTGGGAAGGCAGCCAGAAAGAGAGAGAGCCATGTGCTTGGAGCCTCTCTCTTAAAGGGTTGTGGCTGACCTAGAATGACCCGGATGTGTCCTAGTGCTGGTCTAGATGCGCATGCTCAGTACACACAATGGTACACATGGAGTATGCAAGAAAGACATGATGAACTGGAAGTCAGCTTACCAGCCAGGCTGACCTTCTGGGGGAGGGAGGCAATTTGCATAAGGTGTTTAAGAGTGATAAAGCTACAACAAAAGAACAATAGACTTCTTCCTCCGGAGGTGCATGCTTGTTTTGCATAATCAGGAGACATTCCTTGACTGGAGGAGGGGATGTAATCACCACTTTGCAAACTTGTGACTTTTACCAGGGCCTTGGAAAAAGTGTACTGGGGGGAAGGGTGTATTCTGAGGTTTTACCTGCATGTGTTTTCGTCCATAATACATACAAAATCACAACTTGGAAGGGAAAAGGAGATTTTCACGTAACAGTAACTTGAGGGAATAGTCCTGGTAGCCTTTCTTATTTCATCCTGTATGCACTTTGGGCATACAGTTGCTTGGTGAGTTGCTTGGTGAGAATAGGGCAGCCCAATCCCCTGCACCAATGCAGTGGGGCCACCATGGCTTGTGTTATGTATGCAAGTTATGCAGGATCGAAATCCTGCATAACTGATTGGCTCAGACTTATTGCTGGCCAATTGGGTGAGGGATCAAAATTCTACCATCCGATTGGCCCTCTATTTAATGTTTCAACTGCACCAATCATGGGAAGTCTGGGCGGAGCTAAAGGGTATAAAAGCCTGGGGTGTTTGCCTTGTGTCAGATTCATTCAGATTCAATGCTAGGTTCTGTTCTGAAGATGGAATAGACGTATTGAGCTGTTATCACTATGCCTTCCTTTATTTGCATGGACCCACTATATAACAGCTTGCACTCTATCCTGTGGTGAAATTTTGATATCTCCTCAAGGTAAGGGGACATTTGTCTCTTTGCTCTAGAGAAAGCCCTTCCTGCAGCAATGGATCCACATGAACCTGTACCTGCTAAATCACTGGCGCAAGTCTGAGTGGATCCATGTCAAGTGGATCTGGCCCAGGAAGGGGGATAGGATACGGAGCGCACCAGTGCCGCTGAACCTGCCTCCCTCCCGAACCTGAGCTGCCCATCCCTGCCCATTCTCCACCCCATGACACCCCTCCCTCCCCTTCCCGCCCCTCTGCTGCTGGGCATGGAGTTACTTGCTCCAGCATGCACTGGGACCTGCACTGGCATCAGCAGGATGGTCCAGGCCTTTCCTCCAGTGTTACTAACTCCTATGCTGTCGCAATGTGCTTTATGGCACATTTGCAACAGTCTGCACTGGTGGAGCACTTGCTTTGCCAGTGCAGCGGCACAATAGGATTGTGACATACCTCTACCAGGCACAAAGTACAATATTACCTCTACGGTTAATTAGATGCATGCTTCATTAACTACCTGCCAGAAATTAATACCAGCAATTATATAATGCCCAAGTTAATTTACCACTTGTTAGTGGTGTACATAGTGCATGCTTCCCACTCAGTGTTATCTTGTTTGTCATAGACATATGCTCCGGTGTACCTTCCACCAACTAAAGTGGGTGCATGGTAATGAAGAAACTCCAGCCCAGAGTGTTCCCCACTGGCAACATATGCCTCTGATGGTGTTACAACAATTGTTAAAAATGTTGATGATATGAGGGCTCATTCAAAACTAGGCCTCTTGTGATTTAGTATCAGTTTATTCAGCAGAATGCTTTCAGAAAATGAAAATAAGCCCTCATTCGGATTCTGGGTCAGCGGGCAGGAGCAATTCAAATTCAGCACCTTGCTCCAAGCTACGTAGCACACGAGGGACCGTTTCTTACTTTGCTCCTTCCTATCACGCTGTGAGTTTGTAGGGGCTTATGGTATTACTGCAAAGCACTCTGAACATGCACAGCATGAAGAAGCTGGATGAAGGGTACATTTGGATGCGCTGCACTCAAAGCAGATAAACTCACCGGATTCACGGGGCTTGGGACGCCAACTGATTGCAGATGGGAATTAATAAAATCCACATTTGGTGAGCACATGCTGTGCCCACAAGGAGGAAGTCCTGTGAATTTTTAACACGTTGAAATTGTTAGGTACCTTTATTAATTCAGACACAACCTGCCAATTAGCCATGGGCAGGGGTCTGAAAACTACCTTGGATATGTTGATGTTTTTCATCAGCCTGTCAGTGAGAGACAATGAACCCTTCCCTTTTCCAGCAAAGTTTCAAATGGAATTATAGTGTCACTTTTCCACAAGTCAGCACAAAAACTGGTCTCAGTGTATGCAAAAGTTCAATCTGTGAAGACTAATAATCATTATTATAAAATAGCTTTTGAGCCCTGGATGAAATGCAGTGTTGGGTTTAGCTTGGAGTGTGTATCGGTAATCTTTGGTAACTGCAAATGTCTGACCTGTTCGCTTCATTTCTAAATAGATAATTTCATTTTATAATTTCCAAGGATTTCTGAATGACTTAGACAGCTGCAGCCACAGGCCTTCGTCTTTCTCTCTGATAACAAAATCAGAGCTGTGTGGCACTGGCCATGGTATGAGACACACTCTGCCTTTTTCTTTTTTAAACACAGACAAAAAAATTAAATTGTGAATCAGGCCTGCATGTGTTAAGTTGTGATAGATACAAAAAATAATTAGGCTGGAGCAGGGATGGGAACTTGTCAAGTGACTTGAGTCTGAGTTGCAAAAATGCACATTTTTTGCTGACTCTTGTACACTCGAATCACACGTGTGGAAGACTTGCAAAGCACTTGAGTTAAGGGCTCTTGACTCAGCAGTTGTCACCCCCCCCCCCACACACACACATGCAGACTCGAGTCCATCTGCGTCTGGGTGTACTTGCTTACTGTTTTTGCAATGTGAAAGACCATCATTCAGACCAGGCAAGCAGCAGGGAAGTTCTAGCCAGGAAACAGGGAAGGGTTAATGATTTGCTTTTGCAACAAATGGGAGGTGGGAGCAGGCTCTCTTGTCCATCTCTGAAAGAAAAGATAATCATTGGAAGAAGGATGGCAGTCTGATATTTTCTTTGGCTGAGATAGGCCAAAGGAGGAGCCCAAGGGGATTCTTGCCTTGGAATTGTCTGGAGAAGCCCGGGGGGGGGGGCTGCTTGTAGCGATCACGCTTTCCAAACACATGGCTCTGTTGTTACTTGGGAGGAAAAAACCTAATTGAACAACTGGCGCAAATGGTACTACTTCTGAGTAGAGCAGCCAAGGCTTGGGTCGTCCTGGTAAGTCTTGCAGATGCTGTCCTCGCTCTCTTACAGTCCATCCCACCCCCTCCTGCCTTGTTTACAGATGGAATGGGGACATCAGGGGAGTGTTTAAAGAGAACTCTCTCTCTCTCTCTCTCTCTCTCTCTCTCTCTCACACACACACACACACACACACACACACCAGCACACCAGCAGCCCTGTTTCCCCCCCCATGGCTTTTAACGGGAACGACTTGAGACTCAAGTCTTTTTGAGTTGTGAAAATGCTTTGAGTGGCTCGGAAAGTGCCTCCATTGTGACTCATTTTTTAGTCAAATTGCGGGTGGAGACTCGTGACTTGACTTGAGTCAAGCCACACCTGACTTGCCCATCCCTGCCAAAGGTACATTAGTTTCTCCATTATGGCTATTTGGAAAGCATTCCTCATGATTTCATTAGCCTATTGTTTGATGACTACTATCACAAGAGGCAAAACTGGAAGCGTCTAAGAGCTCAATCCAATTCCTGAATGGAACATGCACTGCAGGCTGTGGTGCTGGTGGTGGTGATGGGGTAACCGGACAGCCCTCTCTGCTTCCCACCTCTGTCCTCCCTGCACACGAACCTTGCCCTCCACCACCTTACATGCACACATTGTCCCAGCACAGCTTCTGGGTGCTGGTGGCACGTGCATGTTGCCTCTGGCCATTTGCGCTGACAGCTGTAAAGCGTATGACTACAGTGCATCTTTTATGGTGGTACAGAGGCACTTATGATTGATGGAGCAGGAGTTCCTCTGCCATAAGTACCCTAAAGGATTGGGCCATAATAAACTGGGGTATCAAGAAACAGACTGGGGGGGGGGTATCAAGAAACTTATAGCCTTATTTTGGGGTTCCAAAAGTGATAGCCACTTCTTTATCTCATTAGTAAGGACGGAGAAGGTAATAAATAATATTGTTTATGTTTCAGTCTTTGAATTTTGGATGGCACAACCATCATCGTTATTTGGGTCAAGAGAAAATGCATGTTGCAGAGGATAAATTTAGACCAATGATCTTGCCTGCTGTTTTTGATGGCAGAACTACATATCTTGATTAGCTGCACTTCTCTGTTAGAGAAACAGCAGTTAAATAGGGTACAGTGAGTAGGAACAATTGCACTTTATGTCAGTGGAGAATGGCAGCCTTATACATTTGATCCTTCACCTGAAGGAAGAAGAAGAAGGAAAGGTGATTTAGAAGGCCATTTGGGTGTCAATAACTTCCTAAAACTTCCTGTTAGATTTAACAGCCCAATCCTATGGGCTCTATGAGCTGCCAGAACTCGTGTTCCAGCAGCACACTGTGCTTTATGATATCACAAAATGTGTCATGGAACGTTGTATGCCGGGCCTTTGGTGCTAATAGTGAGTGGCAATGTGTGCATGTCAGTGGTTACAGGAGCTCCACTGGACCCAGTAAGAAGCTGGGGAAGGTGTGCTATGGGTGGGAAGGGGGGGACAAGAGGAATTTCAGGGTGGATCAGGTGGTGGGCAGAAAGTGGACCAGTAGAGGGAGAGAATGGATGCTGGCAGCACCTGCATCTGTCAGAATTCTGTCACTGTCCCTCGTCCCAGCCTGACATTTTTTCTCTTTGGGCATGCCAGCTCTAGAGCTGGCATAGGTCTGAGGCTACCGATAGGTCACTGGGAGCCTAGCTCATGGAGCCCTATTGACGCCCTGCCACTGGATGCAGTATGTGCCTCCATGGTATGGCTGCATCGGCACCAATGGCATGGAAAAGGATTGGGGCATTACAGTCATTCAGTCAACATGCCATTTCTTATTCAGGGCAAAGGCCCCACAATGGGGCTACTCAAGTCTGTGCCAGCTATTTTGTCGGTGCAGACTTGAGCCCAATAGGATAGGATCTGATGGAGGAGATCCCCACTGGTCCCACCCCCTCCTAGACCAGTTCCTCCCCCCACCCTGCCTTCCCCCTGCCCCAGAATGCCTCCTCCCCTGCCCCCAAAGACCATACCACCATCCGAAGGTATCACGTACCTCCAGCAGCCGCGTGGTATTCTCCTTCTGGCACTGGGCCCAGCACCAGCATTCCTTCCTCCCATGGTGCCATAAATATGTTTTATGGCACATTTACAACACCTAGTGCCAGTGCTGGAGTTCAGTGCTGGTGCTATGGGCTCATAGGATTAGGCCCTTAATATCTTTTGTCATCCCTTTGGAGCCATTGGGTATATCTAGTGGTTTTTTGGGGAGGGTGTGTGTGATTTCCCCCCCCCCCCCCAAATTTCTTGGTAAAAACAGCAAATTGTGGTGTTTTGTGTTTTTATTCCAAGGGAACTTTCTATAATTATAATTATAATCACTTTAGAAATTTACTAAGCAGGTGATATAGATGATATAATACCTGCAGATGCAGCCATAGTAGTATTTCTAACTGGAAAAGTAATTTATTTTAATTTCTGAAAATATCTTAAACAACAAAATGCGGTGTTTTATGTTTTAATGTGTTTTTAACAAAAAAAAAATCCCTAGGTATATCTTATTGCGTTAGATATTAATAAAAAAATAAATATTTTATTTCAGACATTTATACTCCACCTTTCTATCATAAATTGACACATATAAGGCAGCTCACAATTCTTGGGGGAGACAAGAGGAGTTACAATCACAGTAATGGCTGCTAGTTGTCTCTGCGCGGTGTCTGGTTCACACTTACAGTTCCCCAATGTGATTATAGTCTTGTGGCTGTTGGAATTAGGGAAGCCGACTGTGGGTGCTGCCTGGCAGATGGGACGTTGTTCAAAACTTTCCATTGCTTCTGAGAAAGCATTGATTCCAGGCAATCCTATAAACTACGAGGACAGGAGTAAGAACACTTGTTCACCATATGAAACAATTCTGTACACTTGGTCTATGAATAGTAGCAATTCACAAGACAGCTGTGCTTGTGGCAGCTGCCTTTTCTCTCTCCCACCTGCCGAGGGTCCTCCTTCCTTGTGATGAATGGAAAGCTGACTCATCTGATGTGTACAGACTGTGTCACTTTCGCATGCTGCTGCAATGCCACAGGAAGCTGCTGCTGCTGCTGCTGCTTGTGGTGAATGAGCCAGACCATGTGCTTGTTGTAACAGGCAAGAAAGGGCAGAAGTACAAAGTACCACTGCACCATCAGCATGGTGTTTATTGTAGTTCGGGCACTTGGCCCCCACTCTTTCCAAAGATGTCCTTTCCCTCCTATCTGACTCCCAGACCCATATTCAGGAATTTAATGTTACTATATCAGGAAATTTTAAAACAGCAAACAGTTCAACTGTGTTGGACTCTCAGATGTTCTGATTAGGGCCCTCTTGCACTAGCCACTACGTCTGTACAAGCTTTTTTCTTCTTTCTACGCTGTGCCTTGGCTTTCTCTGTCGAATTCCATTCCCAAATCTGATCTTGGATTGCAAATACAGTAGTGTATGCTCTGGGCTGGAAAAGTACTTGCTAGGTGTCTATCTGCAGTTGCTGCTAGCTGCCCAGGCTTCCCCAGGCTTGGTTGATGTGATGGCAGCCTTCAGGTGATTGGCTCAGGCTGCTGCCTGATGTCCTGGGCTTGGGATCTGGCAGCTGCAGCATTAAGAAGAATTAAGAATTGTCCTGTAAAAGAAAAGACATCATGCAGCTCCTGCTTCTGAGCTGAAAATTTTAGCAACATCAACAAGTACAAGATTCTGTATTGGTAAAATATAATAAGCAAAATAAATAACAAGCAAGTACTGTAATGAGCAAAATACAGAATGATTCTTCGGCAAATGTTCCCTGACCCAAAGGGGGGTTCCCTTAAAGACAATTCAGATCTGAGCAGCCCTCAAACACTGTGTAGATGCTCTGATCCACAAAGTAAACTGTGCGTGCATCCTGACATTGGAGTGGGACAACTGACAGAACAATGTTTCTATCACTGATGTCTGTGTATAGAAAGTTATGAATATTTATATACCACTGTTTTAAAAAGAAGTTGAAAGTAGTTTACATAACAAAATATATTTCCTTGTCCCAAAAGGAATTGCTCTCTCTCTCCTTCCCTCCCTCTCTCCCCCCTCTCTCTTTCACACACACACACGCACACACACACACACACACACACACACACACACACACACACGGGGCAAACCTATCTGTGCCACTCACTTCTGGCTAGACTGGCAGATGCTGCGGATGCTGCAGCATATAGGAAACCACTTCCAGGTACTGTGGGGTAGAGAGGAGCCAAATAAGCAAGTGCAGAAGATGGCAGGGGTTAAAAGTCCTGTGACTGGCCAGGGATGAGGACACAAAGGGCTAGAAGTAGATAGCACTTAGAAGCCTTAGCCAGAGGAAGTCCTGATCCAAGGTCCACCCACCCTGGAGAAGGAGGATGAGGGAGGTTCCTCACCCTCCCCTTACCTAGTTGTGAAGCACCAGTAGCCTTGGTGAGAAGGCAGCTCTCAACCTGCCCTGTGACCTACATATCTCACCCTTGTTGCTCCAAATTCAGTTACATGGATCCTGGTAGCTACGACTGTGGGGACCCACCCCAGTCCTGGTGTAACAAAAAGGTGCCTCTTGAGTCAGTTGGCAGGGGATGTATTTTGAAAAGTACTTGAAAAATTCATTCTTCAATTAATGCCCTGATGTTTGTAAAAATCCGTACCCTGGGGCATATGGGAAAAGAAATTGACTGCCACTAAAAGTATGAAAACATTTAAACTTAAGTAAAAAGAAAACAAACATTAATGACTAGGAATTCTAAAAACTGAGTCCCTTTTGTATTCATACTTTTGCTTGATTTCCCAGCCATTCAGCTCATACAAAGAAAAAAAAAATCACCAAATTGGACTTTTTTGTTGCATTTTTTATTTGTTCTGAGCTGAATGCACAGGCCTATTACATCCAGTCAAATATCAAATACTGAAATCAAATATATATCCTGGGATGTCAAATGTGGACATCAATTATGTGGCAGATATTTGACTAGCCAGAGAACACATTGGGACTATACAACATCAAAATACATAACAGAAAATGTTGAGGAGAATTTTGGAAGCAAATTCATTTCAGCTCTAGCACAATTATGAGACTTTCCCGCTCTGTTGTGCAGATAGTAGCAATGCCGTGTATGATGTTTATACAAATTGACAATTGCTCCTCATAGATATATATGAGAAAAATCACCCTACTGTACTAGATGGCCACACCACCAGAACACCAGGTGTGAGTGAGATAAATCTGAACAACAAGCCACAGAGTCAGAATCCACAGTCTAATCAGGGCAGGACTAGCCAGTCCGTTAGCCAGAGGTGCAATTTGTGACTCATCTTAAGCCAGTACCAATTGCTCTTGAGAGAGAGCAGCAAAGTACAATATGTCATTTCTGCATCCTTACTTTGCTTTTATTTACTTGTTCTCTTCTGGAAAGCTCAGAGCATCATTATCCCTGGAGTTTGCCTGGACATTTCAGCCTGGGACAGGTAGCTAGGAGCCTCCCAGGGTGAGTGGTGGTGATGATAAACAGTTGTCCAACCATTAAGCATATGTAAGCAGAGATACTGTCAGTGTAAGATCAATAGTACTTTGTTTCCTCATGGAAAATACTTGTGATGTCTAAATGCATATCTGTAGTCCTTCCAAATATTAAATGCAGGAAGTATAAACTAGATTTGTGGTATAAATTTTTAGGAATGAGATGTGCCCTATATGTGCCTAAATTTTTTGAGATTAAAAAGTTGGTCCTTCAAGACATAATCTGATGTGAACATCAACTCAGTTCTTCAATTGATGTTTGAACTTAGATAATTCTCTATCAGGATATTGTATCATGAGGTCCAGTAAGAACTTAACATGAAAAATTGTTAAATCTGAAATCAATTTGGTCCACATCCCCTTCAAGCAAATCCTACAATGGCTTTTCTTCCCTTGCTAACCGTAAAAGTGTCACTTGCTGGCAACTATCACTCTTCTTAAATGTACTGCAATCAGGATGAACGGATACATGCTTACTGTGCTGAATAAATAATGATTTACAATTAGCAATACATCTTCTTTAACTCACATGCACACCTCATTTGGATGGTCAGGATTCACATCCTTTAGCCTTGGGAATCACAGTCACTTCTTGTTTGAAGCAAACTGGTACAAAATGCAACGAACACATTTAATGCATATTTTATTTATTTCAGTATACTGTACACTAATCTAACAATCATAAATAAAAGGGCACTCTTCTCTTGCTTGGCTACTCTAGAACAACTGCTTATTTGTCTGTGCTTGTGGTTTATAATGGATTTTGAAGCAAATTGAGAGTTTTGTGGTATTCTCTGCTGCTACTGAAAACCTTAATGTGCCAAAAATCGTCTCCAGGAAATCATGGCCTCCTGAGAGAAGATTACTGTTAGAGTGCCTGTGGGACCAGCTGTCAGACAAGTGTTCTTATGGTTTGATCTGAGGCCTGAGGTTGAAGCCAGAATCAGCCACAAAGGCTTAGATTTGTGTTTATTTTCAACAGTGCCAAAAATTACATCAGTTCTGTCCAAGAGACTTCTGCTATTAATCATGATATTCTTTGAAAATTATGCTGAAAAACAGAATCCATACAGGATCTCAGAATTCTTATTTCCATGCAGATGCATCCAAATCAGCTGGTAGCTTTTGTTTCTGAAATTCAGAAAAGTTTACTGTGACACAAGAGGGTGTCTCTGTTTTTCAAGATTATCAAAAAGACTGTTTCGTTGAAGTTTTGTGGTATGGAAATGCATTTAGATGTGATCAGTTAATTAGCTCAGGATAAGATTGTAAAGGACAATGACAAAGGCAAGCACAAGCAAGACATTTATTATTTAGAATTTTTTTAAATATACTGCATGTACTACATTTCAAGCAACAAAGTTTGCAAAGTGACTTTCAAAGAAAAACAAATGAAAAATGGTTTGTTATGTGATGATGAGCTACTACACATATTTTACTGGCAAAGAGCTGGAAAAGTAATGCTGCTGCACTGGAAATGGAAAGTATGGGCGGCTTAGAAGATTGATAGTCTACAACAGAGTTGTGTCCCAACTCCTCCTGTGGTGTCTGGAAGGAGCTCTTTGATTGCTGATGTGGCTTCTTGCTTTGTGGGAATGAGGGAAGAACACAAAGTGTTGAGCAAGCCTAGTCCAACTCTCCTTGATATCAAGAACCTTGAGAGAATATTATGGAGTGCCCTGACAACATCAAAATGCATTTCCTGATCTAGGCAACCATTGCAAGACTGTGGATCCACCAATCTCATTGATAATTGGTTCTGCTTCTTAGAAGAGTAAACACAAACAACTTGCAGGAAAATAATTTAACTTTGAAGCTCATTTAATGTTGCTTTTCTACTGTGATCCTAGTGATGCTCTATAACTTCTCTTCTAAAGCAGTACTTTTCTTTTGGGACTCATTTATACAGCAGGCTAAATATAATAAAGGGTGTGATTTTCATGCCTCTGAGGGTCCAATCCTATCCAACTTTCTAGTGCTGATGCAGTCACAAAGTAAGGGAACAAACATTCCCTTAATTTGAGGGGGCCTCAATGATTACACCCTCACCGCAGCATGCAGTGCATGCCCCTTTGGCACAGCTGCATCAGTGCTGGAACATTGGATAGGATTGGGCCTAAGTCAGTACCTGCTAGTTGGTGTGTCGAAGCTGGTGCAGACAACCTAAATGCTTTTAAACACAGTTGGTGATGTTGTCCGGCTTATGTAACAAATTAACATGTTTAAGCAGATATGAAAGGACATTTTACTGAAGATGTTATCATGTATTCAACCATGTAAGAAAATAAGCATAGGATTGCTTTGTAATGCTGAGTTCACTGGGCTTTACTGCCAGGGCCATTTACTACAGAGAAAATGTAGTCACCGAAGAAGCACTGAACAACATTGAGTGCCTGCCTGTGCTGGAAGAGCTTGACAGTGAACCAACCCTAGAAGAACTTCACGTGGCCCTGGACTCCCTTGCCTTTGGCAAGGCACCTGGAAAAGACAGCATCCCTGCTGAAGTCCTAAAATGCTGCAAAGAGATCATCGTCACTGAGCTGCATGAAATCCTCTGTCTCTGCTGGAGAGAAGGTGGAGTACCTCAAGACATGAGGGATGCAAACATCATCACGCTGTACAAGAACAAAGGTGACAGGGGTGACTGCAACAACTACCGCGGCATCTCTCTCCTTAGCGTTGTAGGAAAGCTGTTTGCCCGAGTTGTACTAAAGAGGCTCCAGGTACTTGCAGAGAGCGTCTATCCAGAATCGCAGTGTGGATTCCGAGCCAACAGGTCCACCACTGATATGGTATTCTCCCTTAGACAACTGCAGGAGAAATGCAGGGAACAACGACAGCCACTCTTTATAGCCTTCATAGATCTCACAAAGGCTTTCGACCTGGTCAGCAGAGACGGCCTCTTCAAGATTCTCCCCAAGATTGGATGTCCACCCAGGCTCCTCAGCATCATCAGATCTTTCCACAAGGACATGAAGGGCACTGTTGTCTTCGATGGCTCCACATCAGACCCTTTTGACATCCGAAGCGGAGTGAAGCAGGGCTGTGTTCTTCCACCAACCTTGTTTGGGATTTTCTTCGCTGTCCTGCTGAAGCAGGCCTTTGGAACTGCAACAGAAGGCATCTATCTCCGGACCAGATCAGACGGAAAGCTCTTCAGCCTCTCCAGTCTGAGAGCAAAATCCAAAGTCCAGCTGAAATGTCTGCGTGACTTCCTCTTTGCCGACGATGCAGCTGTCACTACCCACTCTGCCAAAGATCTCCAGCAGCTCATGGATCGTTTTAGCAAGGCCTGCCAAGATTTTGGACTGACAATCAGCCTGAAGAAAACACAGGTCATGGTTCAGGATGTGGACTCACCTCCCTGCATTACAATCTCTGAGCATGAACTGGAGGTTGTCCATGACTTTGTGTACCTTGGCTCAACGATCTCCGACACTCTTTCTCTCGATACCGAGCTAAACAAGCGCATCGGTAAAGCAGCTACCACGTTTTCCAGACTCACAAAGAGAGTCTGGTCCAACAAGAAGCTGACGGAACATACCAAGATCCAGGTCTACAGAGCTTGCGTCCTGAGTACACTTCTGTACTGCAGCGAGTCATGGACTCTTCGCTCACAACAGGAGAGGAAACTGAGCGCTTTCCACATGCGCTGCCTCCGACGCATCCTCGGCATCACCTGGCAGGACAAAGTTCCAAACAACACAGTCCTGGAACGTGCTGGAATCCCTAGCATGTATTCACTGCTGAAACAGAGACGCCTGCGTTGGCTTGGTCATGTCGTGAGAATGGATGATGGCCGGATCCCAAAGGATCTCCTCTATGGAGAACTCGTGCAAGGAAAGCGCCCTACAGGTAGACCACAGCTGCGATACAAGGACATCTGCAAGAGGGATCTGAAGGCCTTAGGGATGGACCTCAACAAGTGGGAGACCCTGGCCTCTGAGCGGCCCGCTTGGAGGCATGCTGTGCAGCATGGCCTTTCCCAGTTTGAAGAGACACTTTGCCAACAGTCTGAGGCTAAGAGGCAAAGAAGGAAGGCCCATAGCCAGGGAGACAGACCAGGGACAGACTGCACTTGCTCCCGGTGTGGAAGGGATTGTCACTCCCGGATTGGCCTTTTCAGCCACACTAGACGCTGTGTCAGAACCACCTTTCAGAGCGCGATACCATAGTCTTTCGAGACTGAAGGTTGCCAATACCACTGCCAGGGCCAGATGGGAGTGCATAGGAATGTAACTCTAAACTGTAATATTAAACTTTGGGCACAATCCTAACCGGGTCTATTCAGAAGTAAGTTCTATTTTGTTCAATGGGGATTACTCTCAGCAAAGTGTGGTTAGGATTGCAACCTTTTTAAAATAAGGCTAGGTGGACTGAATATTTCCTTTATCATAACCCAGCTGAAGAAGATTTGAGGAGGGAAGTCAGGTTATTTGAGGAGTATTCACTATTTAACAGGAAATCTGATTTAAATGGCATATTAAAATATATATATATGGTATATTTAATTTTAATGTTGACTAACTAGAGTTCCTGTAGAGGAATAGATTTAGGACCAACTTAGATGTGATGTTAAAAAAGTCAGTATCTCCTTCAGGGAGGTCGTTTAAAAATAGAAAGTGCTGGATATCTGCATTAGAACAAGTAGAACACAATCCTAAAGATGTGCTCGGCCATAAAGCACGTTTGCGCTTGCGTGGAAATAAGCCATGCTGGCACACTAAGGTGTGCCAGCCCATGGAGGCTGCATCCAGCATCTGCAGTGACAGGAGAAGGTAGGTCAGCACTGGCCAAGCTTGGCCAGAGCAAGGGTCTGGGGGAGGTGTGCAGAGGGTGGGGAGGAGGCATTTGGGGTGGAGAAGGGTGGGTGGTGGGCAAAACCATGGGCAGGCAGAGAGTGGGAGGTGGGGCAGGGTCCGGCAGTTATGCCAGATTCTAGCCCCCATTCCCAGGCAGCACTCCAGGTTGCTCCATTCTGCTCAGCTCTGTGCCATCTCATCAAGTGGCACAGATCTGAGTAGGCCCATTGGGGCCACTGTGGCTCTCCCCAGGGTAAGGGGAAAAGTGTCCCCTTGCCTCATGCTGAACCTCAGCCAACCCCAAACTGTGCCTGTTCCAGTGCAAGTTAGGATTGTGCTGGTAGATGTTTAATTTTGTGTCAGTGAAAGCTGCCCTTCACGACTATTTGCCCTCAGAGGGTACTCAGTTGTAGGGGGTCGACTGTGTTTGGTGGAAAATAGTTAAATGGCTAAACGCTTTTCCATCTTACATCATGGTTTTCTTCAGAATGTGTTTATTGCCATTGTTGAATAGCCTCAGGGCTTGAGGCAATTATCTGATCTTTCCATCAGCTGTGTTTTCATTGGAGTCTCTGTGAGAACCTCTAGAAATCGGGTCACGATGCACCAAGTGGGTACTGACCCACAGTCTGAGAAACACTTAGCCAAGTCTATTACAAAAATATGTATGAAAAATCTCACGTGAAGTGTTTTCATTGCTTACTTAGGAAAAATGTAGTATAAATATTAAGCATTACTGTTATCCTCTAAGTGATCTCACATTTGGCTGCAAAATACTTCCTGTACACCTTTACACTAATACAAGAATGCTGAGATAGCAGCATCTGTAGTTACTTATCAATTATCCGGTGTTTAATGGCTTGTGACTTTACATTATTCCAATTCTGCCCTGTCAGAAAAATAATCAACAATATTTACCAAGAGACCAAAAATTGCCTGTTCAGGAAGAAGAGAATTTTAATTAACACTAGAGATTACAAACCACTGTCTTTGTTTAAAATAATGTAAATTCAGAAGGCAGTGCATTCAAAATCATTCTGTAACCAAGGATGAAGGACGGTCAGAAGAGAACGCGTTGCCATGAAGCCCTTTAGATCACCAGATCTCAGCTAGTCTGGTAAGTGGTGTGGTGGCAGAGCTGTTGCTTTGCATGCAGAAAGTCTGGCATTCAATCCCTGGGATTTTGAGATTTTCAGTGAAAAGAGGGATCTTGGGTACTACGGCTAGGAAAGTGCTTTCTCTGCCTGAGAGCTGCCATTTGTCACAGGAGACGATGAAACAGTATTGAGCTAGATGGATCTGGCTGAATGAGGCAGCTTCACATGTTCAGTATGTTTATTTGCTCTCCACTTGGATATTAAGAGTCTGCTCTGAGTACAGCCTTTTAGGCTGTTACCAGCCTTGTGTCTATTTTCGAGGGAACTACAGCAGGGCTGACACCCAATCCAGAATGCTTTCTTTCTTTCCTCCTTCCTGTTTCTCCTCTAGTACTAGCATGCTCCAGTCTTCGCTACACATGAATATTTGCAGCCATCAACCTCTGTCAGGTTTCAGGGAGAAAGTTTTTTTTTTTTTTTTTTTAAAAGGCTCACTTGCCTGCAGCACAGCTTGCAGTCCACACCTCTGTCCCCCCTCCTGTCCTGTCCCAGAGCCACTCCTGCCTGGTTCCTCTTTCCATTTTGCCACCCAGCACATCTCTGTGTGCAATCCCACATTATTGGAGTGATGATTACTGTTATTATTATATTTATCATGACATGCTGTCCACGTATATTGTACTTGATGGAGTACCATAAACACAAAAAGACACATTCATCTCATTTGTTAGTGTCTGAACGTAATAAACCCAAGGATGGAGACAGGGGACTGAGATTACTCAGGCCTGAGGAGAGGGGCACAGGGGAGGCAAAATCCCCAGGGCCTGGGCCATGACAAAACAAACTATATAGTACAAAACAAATTTATTACAAAATAAATTTTGGTACTTAAATCTCAGCCTCAATCTCAGTTTCCACTATAGCTTTAATCCACTTTTGGTGCACTTTTGCTCACCCAATGCATTCTGGACATTGTAGTTTATTAAGGGTAGTTGTAACAGTTATAAGATTCCTAACAAACTACAAGCCCCACAGAATGCATTGGGGGAACAGAAGTGAATTGAAAGTGGATTAAAACTGTAGTGAAAATGCAGTCCAGATCTTCTCTATAAGCACCAACATGTATTCGTACAGTTCAAACATGGGAAAGTGAAACTTACACCTTAAGACTAGAACTACTAGGCCCCAGCAGTAGGTCACCCAAATCAGTGGCATAGCTAGAGGGGGTGCAAAGCACTAAGTTTTGCAGGTGCCTGAATGTGCCAGGCAAGTGGCCCCTCCCCCATCCCTTCAGAACCATTCTGGATGGTGGGAACAAAACAGAGGCAAATGCCAGAAATAGTTCCGAAGGGGTGGGGCTGTTTGCACGCTTTGGGAGGCTCCTTGCAAAACTTAAGTGCTTTGCACCCCTCTAGCTATGCCACTGCACCCAATTCAGTGCCCAGAATTCCCAGGCCCCAATAGTAAGCTCCTCCCCTTCTTCATTGTGTGTTTAGAACACATGGCATTGGATCAAGTCTACTTGTCTTTTGGCATTATTTGAAGGTGAAATTAATTGCAAAGGAGGGATGGGCATGTCCAGCACACCTTGACTCGAGTTGAGTAACCGAGTACGACCCCCCCCCACGCCTCAACTCAAAAATGAGTCATAACGAGGGCACTTTCTGAGTCGCTGAGTCATCGTTTAGTGACCCTAAAGGACTTGAGTTGTGTCCCCCCTCTTTAAAAAGCCCACTGTGGAAAAAACGGGGTTGCTGCCGAGGGTGTGTGTATGTGTGTGGAGTTCTCTTTAAACACTCCCCTGCTGTCCCTGTCCATCTGTAAACAGGGCAGGGGGATGGGAAGGACTGTGAGAGAGTCAGAACCGAAGTGGCAAGAGGAAGGGGGTCACACTCAGCAGCTGGGAGGCTTACCAGGATGACCCGATCCTTTGCAGCCCTACTCAGAAGTAGTCCCACTACATCCGTTCATTCAATGAAGCTTCCCCTTCCCACCAACCAACCAAGGTGGAAAGCATGATCCTATGAATTGCCTCCCCCCTGCTTCCCCCACTTCCTTTTTCCCCTCTTCAGCCAATCATAAGGCAAGATCCCCCCTTGGTCTCCTCCTCCTGCTCAGCCAATGAAAATATCAGAATGCCTATCCTTTGTCCAATGATCATCCCTTCCTTCCTTCCTTCCTTCCTTCCTATCTATCACAGATGAGCAAAAGAGCTTTCTCCCACCTTCCCCCTCCTGCTTGGATCCATTAATCCTTCCCTGCCTCCCGGTAGGCACTCCTTCCTGCTTGCCCTGTCAGAATGCTGGTCTCATAAGGTTTTTCACGCTGCAAAAACAGTAAGCAAGTACACCCAGGCAGACTTGAGTCAGCATGCGTGAGGATGAGTGCCAAGTCAGGGGGTCCCTGACTCGAGTCTTTTTCAGAGTTTTCCACATGCACAACTCATGAATTGCCTAGTCACCCCAAGTCACATATTTTCACAACTCAAGTTGGAGTCATCCAAGTCAAGTTCCAAACCCTGCTGCACAGAGTACAAATAGAGGTTCAACCTGTTGGTTTGGAAGCCATGGATTTAATTCATCACGAGTTCCAAACCGGCTGTGGATGGCTGAACTTGAGCTCCCGGATGCGACTGAAGGTGTTCTCTGCTCATGTCAAGGAGACATTCTGAAGCCCACAGGGGCTGCATGCAGCCTCTACAGACTTCAGAAAGACCTCTGGAGGTGCCAGAAAGGCACTTCCAGTTTTTACAAAATCCTTTCCAGCACTTCTAACACTACCTCCGAAGGCGTTTCTGAGGCCATGCACAGCCTCTGCAGGCATCAAATACCTTGGGACGTGACTGGAGAACATCTCCAGTTGGATCCAGAGGTCACAGTGAACTGGACCCTTATCACTTATTCACTTATCCATGGGTTTTAGTGTCCTCGGGGTCTGGGAATGGATCCCCTGCAGATACCGAGGTCCAACAGTATAAGTTGGGAGCACAGAAGAGAGAAGAAAAGGAGAGAGAGAGAGAGAGAGAGAGAGAGAGAGAGAAAAGGCCAGGCATGTTTATTTCACTTGGGCTTTCATTCAAAATCATCAGATAATAATGAGGGAGATAGTGAAAGCCAAACCTTGGATGCCCGTGCATTATTAGAAGAAAAAGCAAATGAGGAGGACTTTGTTGAGGTAAAAGAACAGTAGCACTTACTCAAAGTAAGAATGTCAGAGAGTAGTGGCATCTGGCTTGCAGGAAAATTAAGGAAGAGGGGCAATCAGGCATCTTGCCAGAGGTCCAATGCCCTGAGATAACTACAGTTCTCTTCTTCAGTACTCTCTCCCTCAGCCTCTCCACCACTGTTTATATGCTTTCCACTACCCACTAAAGCTGCAGAGAAGGGTTGTTTCCTCTGTGTCCCAGAAAGCACAGTTCCCACCCTATCCTACCCCTTCATCTTGTGTTAGGCCTTTATTGTGTTATGTGGAAGTGACTGCAATAACTGTCCGTTTGTGAGCTTGCATGACTAAAGTCATGTTAGTAGTGCAGGAAACTCACAGGAAAGATACTTACCTTTCCCAGGGATGCTTGTTGTGCTTCCAGAAGTGGGCTTACACACTGAGAGTGTAGTAGAAAATACATCCTGAGTATACAATTGGGATCCCAGTCCTGTAGTTAGTATAGTTTTCTGAACAAGCGTTAAAAAGGCATGTTGCATTATTAGCACTACAAGAATTTAAACCACTGTGAATGAACTGCTAGTCCCACAGAGGGTAAGCACTTTGCTAATTATTGCACTAATTAGCCATGCACCCTAGTGGCTAGATTGAATTTAGATTGAGATTACCAGTATGATTCACCTACCCTCTAAATTGATTATAGGTCAAAATTTTAAATTGCACATAATAATAATAATAATAATAATAATAATAATAATAATAATAATAATAATAATACAGGTATTTATATACCGCCTTTCTTGGTCTTTATTCAAGACTTTATTCAAGGCGGTTTACATAGGCAGACTTATTTAAATCCCAGTAGGATTTATAAACATATGAGGCCTGAGCATATGAAGCTGCCTTATAGCTTTCCCAGCCCTACCTATAGATACCAAAGATTGAACCAGGAACTATCTGCTTTGCATGTACTGAGCAACAGTCCTGCCTCCAGTCTTAGTTGCCCTGCTTTGCAGTTGGCCAGTTGTGGGATGTGCAAAATTTGGTGCGTTTATGTATGAATAGTGCATGATGGATAACAACTTTCTGTTGGCATGTACTAAGGCTATCTATCTATCTATCTATCTATCTATCTATCTATCTATCTATCTATCTATCTATCTATCTATCTATCTATCTATTGCATAAGAAACAGGAGACTCAAGAAGATGGTATCTATAAATAGTATCTCTGTTACAGTGGCTCGGAGAGCATGGAAGGTATACTGGATATAACCCCAGTAACCCAAGAGAGGCATACTTGGGTTAAGCTGGTTGCTCAGGGTTTATTTCACAGTTAGACATTCTCGTGATAAATGGGAATCCTGCTGGGTTTTTCCATGCACATGACTGATCACTGAATGAATGAATGAATTCAATGCAATAGGACAGATTTTGACTGTCTCCAGAACAAAATCAGCTCATTTTTCCCCTTTCCTCTCCCCCCTCCTGCATATTCTTTCCCTTTCTTAATAATGGGGTGGAAAGATTTAAAATGTTCATTGATGTTAACAGGACAATGAATATAATTGAACAGATCATCAATGTGGCAATTTGATAAAATACAATTTTTTCAGAGGTCGAAGTTGCTAATTGAAAGGTAATAACAATAAATTAGGCTATAAGACAATGTAAGGGCCTGAATCCAAGGGGGGGGCAGCTGAGTACACCTTTGAGAAAACTATGCATGCAGCTACGGAGATCAAGGTGTTGTCATCAATATTCTTCAACATATCAATAAGACTTTTGATATCAATAAGACTTGCACTTACTATCAAACATTCTAGGAAAAATATAATACAACAACAATGATATTTATGACCATTTATTTATGACTATTGGGCTGTACTGCCTCCAGAACTCCTGTTCTGGTTGTGGTAGATGCACTTCTACTGTATTGCAAAATGCCTTCTGGAAGTGTGCAGAGCTATGCGCTTCTGGACTGCCATTGCAGATGGCAGAGAGGACCCTGCACATAACAGTGGCGAAGAGGAGCCCCACTAATGCCAGTAAGTCAGTGGGGTGGGTGGTGGTGGTAGGATAATTGGGGTGGAATATGGGGAGGGCCAGGGGAATGTAAGAAGGAGGGAAGATGCTATCCCTTCTGGAGCGAGTCAACATACCCTCTTTGTCTCCTTGGAAGGAGACCCATTGGTGGTTGAGAGTCTAATGGAGTGATAAGGGAAATTATTTTCCCTTTCCTCTCCAAAGCCTCCTTATCGTTCCCCCCCCCCCAGCATGTAATGCAGAATGTTTAGGCAAGGCTGCATGCTATGGCAGAGAAAGGATTGAGCAACCATATTATAACCAAGCCTTAGGGCCCAATCCTGTCCACTTTTCCAGCACTGATGCAACCCTACCAATGGTGCATGCACTGCATCCTAGGGTGGAGGGGCAGTCATGGAGTCCTCCTCAAGGTAAGGGAACTTTTGTTCTCTTACCTTGGGGCTGTATTATAGCTGCACTGGCACTGGGAAGTTCGACAGAATTGGGCCCTAAGTATATGTAACATTAAACAAATTCTTCTCCTGTTTAGCACTCCCCCATTTCTCTACCTTTTTACTGTTATTTCTCTTGTGGCGAGTTTTAGGCTATAAGTTTCTCAGGATAGGGATCTGTCTTCTTGTGCCTTGTAAAGTGCAATGTACTAAATAAAAATAAAAATAGGATTGTCCATTTCTTTTGCTTAGACCACTGGATATCTATTTGCAATGATGCTTGACATTCCATTAGCATTTACTTACAATAATGTTTGTATTGATAAATTTTGGCTCCGTAACTCCAGTTACACTGAGAAAACTCAGATTTGTTCAAATTGGCCAGGTTTCCACACGTGATGGCAATGCTATAAATACAGAGTAATCTGACATTACAAGATAGCAAATTTGCTGCCAACAAACATGTTTGCTGCACAGCCTTCCCAGAAGAAGTTGCAATTTTTCTTGGGTGCTAGTGTATTCATATACATACTTTTGCAGACAGGTGTTTGGTGCATTTAGACACAAACTTTCTCCCACCATGGAACTCAAAGCCTCCATTTAAGGCTTCTAAGTGGCCACCCATCCAGGCATTGGCTGCATCATGCTCCTTCAGATCATGCTTTGAGATGCTTGACACTTTTACACAAACAGTGAAAGGCAAAGTAGACAGAGACCATGATTTCAATAGTCAAGTTGTTCCCACACCAGCAATTGTGCTACTAGGTTAGTGGAGAGATGTTTGCCCTCTTGTCTGGAATTTTGCATTGACCAAGAACTTGGACAAAATGTCTTTAACAGCTCAATCCTATACATGCTACCTCAGAAGTAAGTTCTATTCTGTTCAATGCGGTTTACTCCCAGGTAAGTGTGTATAGGATTGCTGCTTAAGAGAAGTCAAATAACTCAGTAGGACCTGGTTTCTAACAGACATGAATAAACTGGTTTTCTGTACATGAAATGGGAGGCTTTCAGGAAAAGAGTTTCCTTTGAGGGTATTTTGTGAGTTCTTGATTCTAAAAGCCTAAGGCCAAATATCATGTTTTATTTCCTATGTGAAGGGATACACCACTTGGGGGGGGGGCAGAAATGTGGATGAATAAGTGCTGAAAGGTGGGCTGAAGCAAGACAATGAAGAGACTTGTAGGCAATGACGTTTGTGTTGGATATGAAGGGAGATGGCAAGCAATTGAGAGACCTTAGGAAACGCTTGACACGGATAATGAAGCGGACATGGTGGATAATCTTGACAGCAGGGTATTGAAAATGATACATAAAAATTTCAGATTCTTTGTTTTCTGTATAAACAGCCTCATATCATTCAGCTGAAGGTATAAAATTGTGACTAACAAAAAAAAAAAAAAAGATCCTCCCAGCCTTTGACACGAGCTGGTTGTCAGATTTTAATGGCCGTTTCTCCAACTCTGAAATACTGCAATTTATTTGACCATTGGGTAGATTGTCAGCCTGCTGTTGTGACTGTGGGTTTTGTATTTTAATAGGGGATCTAACAATGGATATAGTAAAGAATGCTTAAGGTAGCCCTTACATTCTCCCACATCATGGAATAGTGATGAGAAAGAAATGCAAAAGCAGGAAATAGAAAGCAAATGGTAAAGTACAAGATGTGCACAAAGAATATTTTTTGTGAATCTTTTCTGGGAACTTATGAATTAGTATTATATCTGTCATTTCTCCCAAGTATTCCAGTATCTGGATTGCTTAACAAGACAGTCAACTAACATCTGCTAGGAAGGGCTAGGCATTAAAAACATCTTTCATTTTTCCAGATATTTGGCATTGCTGATTGCATTCCACCTTAAAAGCAAGTGCAGAGTATTGCATTAAATACTTTTCTTTTCAGCCCCCCCTTCTCTCCACCTCTCTCAGCATAAGCCAAACAGAAACCAGCATCACATTTGGAGCTCTGCTGGAATTCAGACTCATTGCAATGGGTTAATTTATTAATTCACTAAGCTCTAAGGCATGCAGTGCCTCTCTAGCTGTTGCAGCACGCAGGAAGATTTAGGGTAAATAAGGGGGAGAATTAAATGTACAATTCAAATAAAGATGCATTGCACCAGTGGTTCCCATGGAGTGAAATACATACAGTATTGTGCTCCAGGCTCACTGCCAGAAATGTTGTGGTGAAGGCGGTCTAGTCCAGCAGGAAACCATTGCAGAACAGCCAGGTCAGAAATACAGGTAGCCTAATATGTTTAATATGTATATTTAATTGTATTAAATATTAATAAAAAAAACACATTAATTTTACATTTCAAACTAAAGGCTGTCAATTGTCCCAGTACTTTTGCACTCATTGGCTGGGACACTGAAAGGCAGGAGCAAAGTTAATCTTGAGGGAGCAACAGCTTCTGTATTTGGTTCTTTGTAATCCACTGATCTTCGTTGGTGCTTCATATTCTTACCTAAGGTGGGTAGTCACAGCAGTGGCATCTCTACCACAGTATTTTTTTTTTGTTCAGGGTTTAAGAAAGAGACAGAGAGACAAGTTGCACAGGAAGAGAGGCCTTCTGTACTTTCAACCAGGATGCACAAGAGAGCATTCCAGCAGGGAGCTTCTGTCTACATGACAAGCTGCATCTAACAAAAGTCTCTCTCTTATACAACCATTAAGGATACAGGTGCCCTGACCTCCCTTTTCTCTAATTCCCTAAAGCTGGGTTTCTCAAACTTTGAGGGAGCTTTATTCCCTCAGTAAGTTCTTGTGTGGGAGGGGCTAGGGCAGCAACGCGCATTGCTAACGGGGGCAATGCGGGGCTGCTTGTGCCTTACTTTGCATGATGCTGGGCTGCAGCAGGCTGCAGGAGGTGCAGGCAGCCCTGCACAGCACCCCCAGATGCTTGGAACCTGCAAAAGTCCGCTTCTTTTGCCCCCGTTGCCCCCCTTAGCAACGTGATCCTGGGGATTGCGTTGCTGCCTCCCTCCCCTTCCCCCGCCCCTTAAAGGGACAGGGGAAGTGTTACACGAACTGGTGGGTCGCAACCCACCAGTGTGAGAACCACTGCCCTAAAGACATAACCAGGATGATTATGGTTTACACATGGTAAAGCTAATGAAAATGGGCCCTACATTGCAGGTTGTAGGTCTCAGATCTGAAAAGGTTGGAGACCACTGATATGAGCAGGGATACAATCCAGTTCATCACCATGGCCTGCTCTGCTTCTTTTGTGTGTGCTGCTCTATGTGGAATTCCTTGATCACCAGCTCTACCCTGTAGCAGCAATCTTCCTGCACACAGAGAACAGACCTTTCGTTATGCATTCACAGGACAGAGTCTTTGGCTCATGGCCCTCACCCACACACCTTGTCACAGCAATGGTTCATTTCACCCAGTATCCTGAAATGGATATTGTCTTCGTCAGATGCTTTGGAGGGTGTCCAGGGCATTTATGGAAAATCCATGTCATAGGATTCACTTCCAATTTCTGTGTTATAGAACAAAAGGTAGTGATCTCATGACAATTTTTGCTGGTAGTCATGTAACTATATTTCAGTAATTTGTCTCATCTATTTGTGGGTCCGGTTCTATGGGAAGATTTAGGCTTAGACCCATACAAACACTTTCCTTGCAATGTGTATGAGTTGCTTGGGCTCTTTCAATGGCTTTAGGAGACCTTCACTGAACAAGTTAAAGGTATCTTCAACACTGGGCAATTTGTTTGTGTCTGTTTTCTGCTCATGGTGCTTAGTTTTGCAGACCCAGCACCAGCACATCAACACCAGTTCTTAGTATCCTGATAGGACCCTCTGTTCTCCAGTGCTTTTTACCAATGCTCTTTTTCATCTCCAAGGGGGTGGCTACCTGAGGTGCAATGGTGGCTTACAGTATAATAGATAAGCACCACATTAGTGAAGCTCCACAAAACAAAGAGCTGTAAAGCGAGGTAGGCCTGTACTTGAAAGGGACGGAGGGGGAAAGAAGCAAATTCTTCTAGTTTATAAAAGTTTCTTTACCTGGTTATCTGAGGTAATATTTCCCACCCTAGATGATCGGGCAAGTGGCTATTTACAAGTAGTGTCCACATTCAAGTTCATTGCAGAAATTCATATTCCTCAGAGGGAAAGTGTGTATATTCCTCCTTTGCATGTTAGTTGCATGTTAGTTAGCTCCTATCCTCTACTGTCTGTAGCCACCCTTACAAGACCTTTTAATAATCTCTGATGTGTTACTTGTGAACAGTAGCATAGCTGGGGCTTGTCCTGACTGGGGTCAGACCCCCAGATGCCACCCCCAGCTGCCCCAGAAGTAACTACGATGATGTGATGACATCACTGCAATAACTTCCAAAACGTTTGGGGCAAGGCTGGCTGCTTCTTCCGAAGCAGCTGGCTTTGCTCCGAGCATGACTGCGAGTGCAGTGGGAAAGAAAACCTGCCTGTTGCCTCTGCAGCCAGTTGTCTTAGCGTGCTCACTGGGAGCGAAGGCAGCCATTTTGGAATAAGCAACTGCCTTTGCTCCCCATGACTTTGCCTCAGAGCAATGTCATCTTCTTCTGAAGTGGGCAGCACTGCTCTGATGGTGACTGTGCTGAGACTGGCTGCAGCAGAGGAGGAAGACTGGCTGCGCGCCTAGGAGTTTTGCTGCCCACTTTTGCATAAGTGGATGGCATAGCTCTGAGCAACCACTGCGGAGGGACTGCGTAGGCAGCTGGCAGGTCCTACTGCCCGCTGCTCCCGTAGTCAGTGGACAAAGGCTCTGTGGGCCAAATCGCTGAGCTGATGACAGGCAGGAGGACCCGCTGCCCCCCCCAGGGGAAACCCGAAGTGCCTCCTGGTACCACGTGGTACTATGCGACTCTATGGAGCTTTGCCACTGCTTGTAAATATTATCAATGCAAGTCAGAAAATGGGATGAAGTCATTTCAAAACCAATGTATATTCTGGTCAACGTGGCTCTTTCATTCCACTTCATAGATGCAGGAAATTAAGAAAACAAAAACAGATCTTACATCCTGGTGAAAACACCCTGGCCTAAGAATCCGTGTGATAATGAAAGTCACTGGATGGAACCAAGACAGAGATGAGTTGACAGATAACTATTGAATGAACTCTGCACATAAAAGTAGTTTTAAAAAGAACCAGGGTGCCCTGATATATTTTGAAGTGAAGTAGCTCTTTATGATACCCTCATATAGCCATGCCCCTATTGCCAGACCATGCCCCCAAAGCCATGCCCCACTAACAAAATACAAAAAATAATGAAAATCAACTTTAAAATTAATTTACTTTACAAAGGATTAGTGTGTATCCCAAATGGAGTCTCACTGATTTTAATTATTCTCAATACCCACAAGCTCTTATGAGCATCAGGACATTTGCTTTACACAGAGATACAGAAAGACATTGCCAAATTGAGAATTCAGGTTGCAGTCCTATCCAGAGTTATCTAGGAGTAAGCCCCATTAAATGCAGTGGGTCGCACTCTGGAGTAAACATGTTTAGGATTGCACTGCCAGCAAAGAATCCTGATTTTTTTTTTAAGGTTGCAATCTTAAACATACTTACTAGAGAGTAGGTGCTACTGAACTCAGAAACTCTCACCTCTGAGCAAGTATGCTCAGGATTGCACTATAATTCTTGACAGTTCTCAAAGGAGCAGGTGCATAGCTTGGGAATGCTCCTGAACTCAGTATTGCACCTGGGTGCCCAGATATCAGCTGTGGCTCAGGATGCTTATGCCCAGCTTAGACTGGTGTACCAGCTGTGTCCTTTCTTAACCATTTCTGCATATACGCAACAGGGATTAAATGTGTACACCTGTGGGCTGGGCAGAAATGGGTTAATCAGACTTGATTATGATTGTTCATTACTGTGCTTTTGGATTATAGTACTATAATGCACTGAACCTGGAGGTGCCCTCAAAAACCTTTTGGAATCTTCAGTGTCACTTCTTGGTTGTTGGCTGGGTCAAGGCATGCTAAGCACCCCATGCCTCTTCTTTATCAGTTGCATTGGTTGCCAGTCTTTTTCTGGGTGCAATTCAAGGTACTGGTTTCAACGGCAACAGCTTGAAAGAATGCCTCTGCCTGTATGAACCTACCTATCCCATGACATCAACTGAAACTGCTTTCATGCAAGTTCTACAGGTGTGTCTGGCAGTGACTCATTGAGGGTGCAATTCTAACTAACTTTCCAACACCTATGTAAGAGCAATGCAGCTCTGAGGTAAGTGAACATACATCCCCTTACTTTGATGAGGCCTCCATGACTGCCACCCAACTGCAAGATGCAGCACATGCCCCATTGGCGCAGCTGTGCCACTGCTGGAAAGTTTGTTAAGATTTGTGCCTGAGAGGACCAACTTTGCAGTGGCACCCAGGTTATGGAACTCTTTGCTCTGGATGCAAGACTGGTTTCATCAATTCACAGTTACAATGACAACTAAAAGCACATATGTTCAGTTATTATTATTAACAGTATTTATACTGTTTCAACTAAACAGTATTTAGTATTCAACTAAAAGTTCACAAAGCGGTTTACAAAGAAAAATCAAATAACTAAATGGCTCCCTGTCCCAAAAGGGCTCACAATCTAAAAAGATGCAAATGAATGCAAATGAATGCAAATGAATAAATAAATGCAAGTTTAACTTTTGGCTATGTTTATGTTGATCTGTCTCCTTTTGATTGCTCTGTTTTGATTTGCCTTTTTTCCTGGTGCTGTATACAATTTAATGTTCTTCACTTTGCTTAATTATTGATTTTATTTTATTGTGTTCTTTAATATGTTGTGAACCGTCTTGAGCCCCTCCCTAGCTGGAGGTGAAAGCCTGGATACAAATATATTAAATAAAAAAATCTCTAAAATAAAGACAAAAGGGGGGTGGTGGTGAGTCTGCCTCTCCTCCTCTGAGACTTGATGCACTTGCTCTCAGCAGAGAAAACCACAGAACTCCTTCCTCTGCAGTCTTCCTCTTCCTGACTTTTATGTGTCTCTCTTGCCATGCCTATTTCCTTCCCTTAAGCACACATATGAGGAGGCCTCTTTTAGGGTCAAACAGTAAATGCTTCATTATCTTTCTGTGTGTGTTTTTCCGCTTTTTCTTTTTCTTTTAAATAGCAGCTGCCGGCCAGGACATGTTTGCAGTTGCGACTGTGGTACTGAAGAGGGGGCTTTCAGTCTTTCCTCCCATGCAAATTCTTCATTCCTCCTGAGGCCAATGGCAGTATGAGGAATCCAGTCCAGACCTGGGGTTGTGCCCTCCTCCTTAAGTTGTCCCTATCACTGTCCCAATTCAGATAGCTGATTTTCTTTTTTTCCATTAAAAAATGGAAAAAGACAACAATGCATTTAATGTCTAGTTTAACCCTCAGGCACAGGGGAATCAGCCCACCGGAGGAGCTGACTGCCTACAGCCTGTAAGGACAGACTTGGTTTCCTGGTGGCTCCCTTATCCTCCTTTTTTGTCATGGGTACCATTCCTTCACTTTGGGCGGGAGAAAGGGCAGGGTTCCTCTGAACCTTCACTCCGCTACAAATACAAGCTTCTCCAGACAGCTAGTTGCAGAAGGTAGGTGGGATGATGGTAAATGAAATAAATGAATCACATGCATTTGTGAGTTCCGCCTGAGTCCCAAAGGGCATTTATGTTTCCACATCTCTTACCCCCCTCCCAGTTGGAGTCTCAGGTATTAAAACAAAACAAAAAAACCATTCTCCTAATGTAAGACTACCGCAGGGAACATGAAGCCAACTTAAGCTATTAAAACAGGAGCTCCCCAGACATGCTGACACATGCAAGGAAAGGCCACCTTTATTTAGCTCAGCAGATATAAAAAAATAAAGGCCAAAAATAAGCAGTAATTAACTTGCAATAAACCAACTTAACCACTTAGGGGCAGCGTTAACGCAGAGCTAACATGCAGAAACAAACCTGCACTTTATCACCTGACTTAATTGAATATGCCCTGTGAATTTTCATAGGGGAGAAAACAGGGAGGCATGGACACAAGTGGAACAGAGCAATCCATCAAATCACTTGAGCAGGTGAAAAGAGGAGACCCTGTCTAGCTGCCCCTTCAAAGTTGTCTGCAATTGCTTATGGAGAGAATAATCACACTGATGGATACAGCATCTTGGTGCTTTTCCTCTGCTTGGGACACAGTTTTTGTTTTTATCCAAGATTAACACTACAAACAAATATAAAGAAAAATGTTACAAGTTCCTAATAAGATGAAATAATAACACAAGCCCCACTTAGAAGTTCCTGCATAACGTGCCTGAGCCTTTTTTCAAAAAGTTTTCCTGCTTCACTGTTTTGCCCTTAGGCAAAACCATGACCAGTCCAACTCCCAGCATTACCCTGTGTCATTTGGGTAGATGGGGAGATCCTAGATGCTGCTTTATCATTGCAAATAGCTCCTTATCGCAGACAAAGAAAATCACTGGAAAATGCTGCGAAAGACTACAGAAAAGCAAATGATGGTGAAGGAAAATAGGCATTGATTTTAAAGCAGCTTCACTTCTGAAATTTATGTCTGCAGCCAATGTGGCTCTCAGCACTTGTAGTACAGGAAGGGAACCAGTTTTGCTGTTCTTCCTTTTGCTTGTCCTGCAAATATAGCAACAGAACATGTAGTTATTTTCTGCATCTACAAATGGAAGTCATTACTCAAGAATTATAAGGATACTCATGTACTTCTGTAGTAACCAAAGATGATAGGGTTGCAAAAACATTAATTACCATCAGCATTTCTTAAATGATTAGTAGGGTCTTATATTTCCTCATTTTGAAGGAATTATCATTTGAAAGAATGTCTCTTTGTAGGCACTGGGAAATCTGGCTGCTTGTTTTTCAAAGTATAGCAAGTACTCATGCTACAATCCTATACACCAGGGGTGCTCACACTTTGAAACCCAGCTACTTTGAAACCCAGCAAGGCCTGGAGATCTACCAGAGTTTTTTTACAATGTTCACGCCATCATAACATATAACATTTATGTGTACATTGTATGTTGGTGTACCTTGCATAACCTCATGAGCCAATATTGCACAACACAACATAATTAACTATAAACATTTTTTGTAATTACTTGAGTTTACTTTGATGACTGAAGTGAATCAGCCAAGGATGCATAGTCTGGGCAGTAGCTGCTGACAGCCAGCCTCAAGCACACTTCCAAATGTTCATCAGTCATGGTGGAATGGTACTTGGACTTAATGATCTTCCTGTAGGAAAAGGCTGACTCACATAAATAAGTGGAGCACTTCCTGCCTCAGGTGCTCTTATATCCCTGAGGGCCCTATTGCCTTCAAGTGGCTGCAGCTGTGCAGCACACTCTGCTGGATGCCCAGGCCTTACCCTTAAAGGGGCCATTGCTGACACCACATCTACCTCCTCATCAGATCTTCCTTGATTCCAATAGGGGGGGGAGCAGATCTCTATACATACCAGTGCAAAAGCAGGGGAAAGGTGTGGGGGAGGGAAGATCTCTGTATAGACATCACAGCAAGACCAGTGAAAAAGCCCTTGCACACAGAACCAACAGATGAAAGTTGGGGGGGGGGGCAGATCTCCATACATACCAGCAGTGCTTTTTTTGTGGAAAAAAAGGTGCAGGAACTCACAACTTGTTAACCTTTTATTTATTTATTTTTAAACCATTTTTTATTGGAGAAATAAAATATTTTTAATGTGCTTCCCCCTAAAGATGAACTTACTTCTGAGTAGACATGCCTAGGATTGGGCTGTCAATCTCCACATCCCCTTCCCCCTAGCTATTTTTTCTACAGTACCGGTGGGAAAAATACAGTACCGGTGCACTTGTAGCATGTAGTATGTAGTGTGGCACTACTTCGAGGAGAGGAAGCAGTGAATGGATTCCAAAAAATGGCTTGCATGAGTTCCATGTAGTAAAATTACTCTAAGCAACTGTGGGAGTAAGAACAAAAAGGGAATTCTTACACGAGAGGGGTCCTTAGGTGCACATAGAAACAGCTACTTTTGCAAGCAAGCAATTAAATATGGTTTAATCCAGGTATCAGAATACTCTGTGTCTTTGGGAAGGTGCTTGGCATGCAATTATATGTTCTCTGCTGCCCTGAGCAGCCGCTTTGCATTGCTGGAGAGGAGCTGCAAACGCTGGCTGGCAGAGGGCATGCTTGTGGGGGAAGGACAAGGAGGATCTCTGGCAAGGCTGGACAGCATGTTGTACACACGTAGAATCCCTTTTCACCTGCCCTTAGCATGTGAAAATGGGTGCAGATATATATCTCTGCCAGGATTAAGAACCCAATCTTAGGTATGTCTACTCTGAAGTAAGTCTCGTTCTAGTCAATGGAGCTTACTCCCAGGAAAGTGCCTAGGATTGCAGCCTAAGAGCCCAATCCTATGCATGTCTACTCAGAAGTCCACTTTAGTGAATGGGGCTTACTGTGGATAGGATGGCAGCCCAATCCTGTGCCTGTCTACTCTGCCTCTGTTTTGCTCCGCCCTCCTGGAATGCCTCCGAAGGGGAGGGGCCCCTGCAGAAAGGAACTCCGTCCCCCCGCGTTCCATTAGAAAAAAAGCCCTGCATACCAGTGCAAAAGCAGGGGAAAGGTGTGGGGGAGGGAAGATCTCTGTATAGACATCACAGCAAGACCAGTGCAAAACCCTTTGCACACAGAACCAACAGATGGAAGTTGGGGGGTGGCAGATCTCCATACATACCAGTGCAAAAACAGGGGAAAGGTAAGTCAGCCCCAGTAGAGTCAATGGGGCTCACTCCCAGGGATGCGTGGACGGGAGAGAAGCCTGCCAGCCGCTCCTCTCCCAGGGAGGAGCCTGCCAGGTGCTCGCTCCCTGGGCTCACAAGCCTGCTAGGGGCTCACTCCTAGGGATGCGTGGACGGGAGAGAAGCCTGCGATCGACTCATTTCGCCTGGAGATCGACTGGTAGCTCGTGATCGACATATTGGGCACCCCTGCTATACACACTTTCCGGGAGTAAACCTCATTGAACACAATGACACACACAGAGGATTGTACTGTGACTCTCATTGCTGCTTCACCTCTGCCTCTACCTTAAAACACTATAAACCAAGCTGCCCTGCAGCTGTCTTGGGGCTGAGGGAACAAACTGAACAGCAGCCAGGTTGTACAAACAGCAGCAAACATCAGAGGGGGCAGAAAAACCTGCTTCCTCTCCTCTTCAGCTGTTATGTATGTACCAGTTGGCAGACCCACATTTTTAGGTGCCATCACCTCCTGGAAGCCTAGTGTTCTGTATCCTGCCTACTTGTTGTTCATTTATGTGAGCACACTTCTGCCCTAGTTCCTGTCCCGCTCATGACTGCTTCAAGTTCCTTTTGGGACAAAGTTTTGCCATCAAAACCAGCTACACTTCGAAGCTCAGTACAGGTCACCTGGGCCTTGTGACAGTCAGATGAACAGTTTGCAAACAAACAGTTGCAACAATGTTCCTTTGCTCATTTTGGAGCTCCTATTTAAAAGGGACAAAAAAAGTATATAAATACAGTTATACTGAATAACACTGCTTCCTATAGTGCTGATTTGTTACAACATTGTTTGTCCCGGTGTGATTGACAGCCATTCTACTCAATGGAGGCATGCTGGGCCAATCAGCACCTGTTTTCTGCCTATTAGATTAACATGTATTTTATAGTGTTGTTTCATGCAGTACTTGGCTTTCAGGGAATGTATCCCCTGTGCTATTGGAGGTATTGCTATATAGGGATTGGAGACAGGAAAATTTGTGGCTCTATGGAATTATCTAGCTGAAGCAATGGCTTCATGTTGCTTCGTGATAACACTGGTCCAGCTTCATCCAATCATCTGTCTTATATTTAACACCAAGTCAGCCTTGTGACAGCATGTAGTTCAGGGTAGCGCAGTGTCTTATTGGCTGCTTCTCAATGGTAGAATTATCCCTTTGGAAACTGTTGCCAAAATCCAAGTGTAATTAGCATCATCCAGAAGCAAGCCAATGAGACACTGCACTACCCTGAACTACGTGCTGACTTGGTGTTAAATATAAGACAGACAATTGGACCCTCCACCTGGCTGAGGGGGGTCCATGGTTACAATGAAATGAAGGTGGAGCATTAATATTGGCAATATTTTGTCTGCTTTAGTTGAACTGCTGGGTAACTTTTCAATATTGTGTGATCTGACCTGAGCCTTTAGAATGGGACTCTGTACATATCCAACACAATACATACCTTTTCATCTGTCAGAATATTCTGTAAAGAATGCAAGGCATTCTGACCATAAGGATAATTGGAGCTGTCAAGTATCTTGGCTGGAAAAGAACATATGAAGCTGCCTTATTCTGAGTGAGATCCCAGGTCCACCCAGCTCAGTGTTGTTGATACCAACTGGCAACGGCTTGCTAGAATTTCTGGAATTTTTCTGCACCCTACTTGGAGATGATGGGGAACTTTTGCATGCAAAACATGTGCTCTGCTACAGAGCTACAGCTCCTTCCTAAAAGCTCTGAGACTAACGGAAAAGCAACAAAGCAAATTTTTAAAAATGAAGACATTTTTAAAAAAGCATGCACACACACACCCTAACAGCCTGCACTGTGTGCAGGGGGTGAAGAATTGTGATAAGATCCTAGTCATCTAAGACTGCAATCTTATCCACACTTTCCTGGGAGTAAGCCCCATTGACTATAATAGGACTTACTTCTGAGTAGACATGGATAGGATTGGGCTCTGAGTTGCTGGACATCTCAAATGCTTATATATACTGTAGTGCTATTTACTCATGACTACAGTGACACAGGGCTACACTGAAGACAAACCACCAACATTGGAGAAAAATGTACCCTGGGTAAGTAAATGTGGAAAGGCCTCTCATCACTTCAGTTCCTAAGTCTTTGCCACCCCTTCCCACTTTGGGCATTGTGAAGGAAAGAGAAAACCTTCCTCCTTGATTACATTTCTTAAGATGCAATCCATTAGATTGGACTTTTGCAAACCAAAAAAAAGGGTGGGTGGGTGGGTGGATGGGTAGGTGTATCAATATTCTAAATTGCTAAACAAATCACTGCCTCTCCCTTCACCCTTTTCTCTTTCCATGTAAATCACGCAGCACATCCCTTTGGGACAGCTGTGTGTTGGCATCCTTCAGTCTTGGAAGACTATGGTATCGGGCTCTGAATAGTGGTTCTGGAACAGAGTGTCCTCTCCAGTGCGCGAAGCCTGGGTAAGGTAGATATGGAGGATAGACTGTTACCCATGCAGCAAATCCCCTCTCTCCATATCGCTGAAATAGTCCATTGGAAAGGCAGAAGCCAATATGGTTGTTTCCAGTGGCATCGCAGGAGTTGCCAGAACGTGACTGTTCAGCCATGAACTGCCTCAAGGACTCCACTCCGGATTTTGCCTCGAGGTTGATTCCTGAAGCCTTTTCCATAACTGGATGTAGCCACAAGGCAGTGGAGGTTTGGGATCAGAGTTTTCCTCCTCTCAGATGAACTGCCTTCCCAGGCTAACAAGTTCCACCTATGCGGTGGCTGGTTAGTCGCCTCTTACGACAAGTATAGCCAAACCAAGGGCCTATTCTTATCTCCAGCCTTCAGGGGAGTTGGGACAGCTAAGCCTCAGGAATCCTACTTATGCTGTTTCTCTGGAAATGTGGATCACACATTAAAACGGTACATGTAAAAATTGCACTCCCCAAAATTCCATGATAATGTAAGTGGAGTTCCCTGGAAAATCACATTTAAAATTGTTTTCACACCTAAATGGAAAATCACATCTAAAGGGAAGGTCTCTCTTAAAGGAAGGCAGTGATAGTGCACATGCTTTACCAGGTTCAATCCCAGGTTCAGTCTGAAGCATTGCCAAGCTGAGAATGTCCAGGTGAAACTCCAGAGCAGCCATTTTCAACCACTGTGCCATGGCACACTGGTGCGCCACTGATGGCCTACAGGTGTGCCATGGGAGTTTGGGAGAGGATCTTTAAATAGTAGGGCCACTGGAGGATTTGAGCCCTTGGTGTCAGTGTGGTGTGCCTTGTCAGTTGTCAAAACACTGATGGTGTGCCTTGACAATTTTAGTGCTTTGTCAGTATGCCATGAGATGAAAAAGGTTGAAAAGCACTGCCAGTTAGTTGACAATACTGAGCTACTCAGCAGAAAACAGCTTCCTATATCCTCTTACCTCAGAAGAATGGCACAAAATATGGCATGTATAAAATTTAATATAGATACAATTTTAGATATTTGCATTTCAAACACTATTTTGGGGCAGATAATTTAGTCTTATTACAAACATTTGAGCGCGCGCGCGCGCGCGCGCGCGCACATGTGTGTAGTGACTGCCTATGTCACGTAGTCACGTAGTGACTGCCTATGGTGTCGCAAATGTGCCATGTTTGCAGCACCTGGAGAGTAAGCAGCGTTCTTGTGAAGGCTTGCACCATCCCGCCATGCTGAATCCAGGCACAGTACTCAGTGGAGCTTGTGAGCAGCACAGGGGTAGGGGGTAGGGTGGAATGGGGATGGGAGGGGTGTAATGAGTGGGGGAAGGGCTTGGAGGGGTGGATCAGGCCCAGGAGCAGGATCAATGGCAGCAGCAGACACTGCATCCCAGGGGATCTCAAACTTCTTGGGAGTAAAACTCCTGAGAGTAAGTCTTTGTGGGGGAGGGGGTGAAGGCAGCAACACAATCCCCAGGATTGTATCGCTAACAGGGGTGAAGGGGGGGTGTTTTTACCTACTGAAGGCTGCTGCATGTCCTGGAGTTTTGGGGAGCCCCACGCAGCCCTCTGCAGGGCTCCCCGAGTCTTAGAATACGTGATTGTGAAGCCAGAATTTGCAATCACTTTTTTTCCCAACATTCTAAGACTTGGGGAACTCTGTGGAGGGCTGCATGGGACTGGCAACTCCTGGACCATGCAACAGCCCCCAATAAGTAAAAACAACCCCCCTTTGCCCCCGTTAGTGATGCAGTCCTGGGGATCACGACGCTGCCTCTCCCCTTTCCCTGCTCCTTCAGGGGTCAGAGGCAGTGTTACATGAGATGGTGGGTCGCTACCCACCAGTCTGTGTACCACTGCTGTATCCTATTACTCCTCCTGGGCCTGAAAGCCAAACACAGGGCTTCTTGGACTTGTAACAGTGATTTTGCTGGAACAGTTCCGAGTAGCCCCATTGTGTAGGCTGGGACTTTACCCTGGTAAGGGGATGAATGTCCCCTTACTCTGAGAAGACCTCCAGCTTGCTCCTAGCCAGCATAGGAGCAGGATGGAGTGTGGGCCATGTGACCCTGCTGCATCAGTACTGGTTAGGATTGGGCTGCCCATCTGCTCCAATATTTTAATTGTGTTAATTGGTTTTATTTAATATTTTTATTAATCATGTGATATCATTTTATTGTTTTATACCACTTCAAGTGATGGAAAAGGTATATAAGGGCGCAATCCTAACCCCTTATGTCAGTGCTTTCCAGCACTGGCATAGCAGTGCCAATGGGACATGTGCTGCAACCTGCAGTTGGGTGGCACTCATGGAGGCCTCTTCAATTAAGGAAATGTTTGTTCCCTTAACTCAGAGCTGCATTGCCCTTAGGACAGTGCTGGAGAGCACTGACATAACATAAGGGGTTAGGATTGCACCCTAAATCTTTTAAATAAATGAAATTAAATAAATACCAGCACAATCCTATGCATGTCTTTGCAGAAGTAAGCTCCATTCAGTTCAGTGGGATTTACTCTTAGGTAAGTACACATAGGATTTCAGCCTAACAGTTCAATCTTTGGATCTGCCACCAGAGCTAGAGCTCCAGTGGGAGAGCACACTTTACAGTGTTGCAAACACTGTTAACAGAAGTGTATATAGTTCTGTGCTTCTGAACCAGGGCTGCAGAGGCCAAGCAGCACCCCATGTGTGTCAACATAGGTAAGCTGATGGGGTGGGCGGAACAGGCAGATCCTAGGGAGGTAAGGGAAGCAGGAGGTGGTGTCTCCTGGCACAAGCAACTTCCACCGGCTGCATGCCTCCCAACACGATCCATTCAGACTTAGCTGTCAAACTTAGCTGTTGTAGGTCCAACTGGCGATCAAGGGGCTTAAAAAAGGGATAAGGGAAAATATTTTCTCTTACCTCCCCCAAGCCTCCTGATGATCCCCCCCCCTGCATGCAGCGCAGTCTGTTTTGGCATGGCTGCATGCTCTGGTGGGGAAAAGGATAAGTGGGCTGCAAGACTCCTCTTTGCTTTTCCCAGGAGCTCCTCGTTTGGAGAGGTGCCTTTTCCACCTCTCAGCATAGTGGATCATGTTCAGTTATCAGCTCATGTTATCTTTATAGCCCCCCAGTCAATCATTGTCATGCCACCTCTTGTTTTTTACTGATTTCAGTGTCCACATTTAGTCTTGCCCAAAGAAACTCCACCCTACAATTCCAGTACTGTGAACAAGAGTCACGAGGAAAAGTCCCCCTTATCATACTGCATATTTACCCGAAATGCATGCTACTTTATTTTAAATCTAGCGTGTAATATGCTCTACATCTAGCATGTTGCTATTGTGTGTTCCCCTTGCCCTGCCTGTCTCTTGCTGGCAGTTGCCATTGTGAAACAAAAGGCAGCTGCCAGTTTGAATGAACGTCTCTCTTTTTCTCTGGAGCAGACGCAGCCGCACTTCACAGACTGGGTGGCAGCAACTCATGTTGGAGAGGCAGGCGACTCCCTGGGAAGCATGAGCTTGTCATGGCTGAGAGATTCAGCAGCATGCTTGAGGCCTGCCTGAACATTTAAGCGCTGGAACCTGGCTCGGCACTGGGCTGGGAAAGCAGCCGCTGTCACGGTGCCAGCAGACGGGCTTTCGCTGCCTTCTCCGTGGTGACAGTCCATTTTGTTGCTGTTTTTGGCAAAGGTGGTGCTTGACTAAATACAGCCTTGGCCTCCTGCCCCCAGGCACAGAGTCAGATGTGTCCAGAACTGTGCTGCTTACTTGGCTGTGGGGCCTTCTAAATCAAATTAAAAATCGGAAAGGAAGGAGATGGGTTGAGAAAGGCAGCCCTTGAGAGGATGTAGCTGCTCTCATTTAAATAAAGCAGTTCTAGTACCAGGAGAAAACGGGGCAGTGATATTTCCCCCTAAAAATGAGGAATAGCTACAACCCCTCCTTATGAGGAGCACAGAAAGAAGACAAACTGTCCTTTAAGAGAACCAACAATCCTCATAAAGGCACTCAGCAAATGATTTTTTTTACAACATCTGTTTAAATTCAATGATATGTATTTAAGATGTCTCTGAAAAGAGAACTTCTGTGTCAGCTGCAACCAGTGGGAGCTTTCCTTAATGGGAGCAGATGCTGCAGTGTGCATTTTGTTAGGGAATCCTTGGCTGAAAAATAATTGCCCCAGGCTCAGCTGTGCCTTTCTAAAAGTGGCTTTTAAAAGGGAAAAGAAGAACAGGACCGGATAAGCTCAGATGCCATTGCCATTCTCAGTCGTAAATTAGATTAAAACTCTGGCTTCTTAACATGGTGACCCTGACTTGAAGTAAACATGTTCAGAATGGGAAAGTCTGGGGACAGACACTTGCCATGGCTGTTTACAGCTCCCCCCGTCCCTCAAGCTTGCTATAGAAATTATTCAGAGTAGCTGCATTAATTTCTTGGAAATTAATCCTCTGGACACACAGAAGATTAATCCAGTCTTTGAACTGGGCAACTAGGTCCTAGAGCACTGCACACATGAAGTATGTCCACCAGGGCTGGGGTCTGAGGCAGCATGCCAAAGGATTCCCCCCCCACCCCATAGTTGCTGAGATGCCAGCCTCTGTTCCTCCTGTTCTCTAAATTGGAAAAGGCAGAGGGCAATGGAGCAGAAAAGTAACTGTGGGGGACAGAACAGTATGATACTCTCCCATCCTCTCTATGCTTCCTCTTCTTTCCCATCTTTCTTTGCCACTTCAGGGAGTGGAGGAGAAAGAGGAATGGCAGAGGTGACTAGGCAGATGGAGATGGGCACCATCTGCCAATCTGCTGCCGGAGGCAATTGTCTCCGTTGTCATCATGGATAAGCCGACCTTGAGGTCTACAGAAATGGCACACCATGGGACCTCATATCCCTTGCTCACTCTCTGATGGTGCACTGGCCAATGCAAATCTCACTGGTACTGAAGGTTCAGAGGCCAGGCTAGACATGTGGGTCCTCTAATGCCCTTAACCTTCCGGTGAGGCCTGAAGATGTTTGTATTCCAGCAAGCTTTTGATGTCTGATGGCTGCTTTTAACTGGTTTTACTGCTGATTTTATTGCTGCTGGTTGTTTTTTGCCTTTTTATTGCTGTTGTTTTAATGTATTTTATGACTTTTAAATGTTGTTAGCTGCCTTGGGTGCCCTCCGGGGAGAAAGGCAGATTACAAATAAATAAATAAATAAATAAATAAATAAATAAATAAATAAATAAATAAATAATAAGCATATACTCTGATGTCCTCCCTGGCACTTGTGCAAAAACAGACTCTGACAATTTTGCTAAAGACCAAAGAGTGGGGGAACAGATAAGGAAACAGAGCAGGTGTCCATCACCCAGTGCGTAGCTAGGTCATTTGATACCCAGGGCCCATAAATTTTAGTCACCCCTCATATGACAACATTAATTTGTCAGCAGGTAAGGACACCCACCAGGATGGGCGGTAAAATCAGGTGCCAGTCAGAATTGCAGCCTATGTCTACCTGGCAGGTAGATCTGGGCTACAATTCTGGATGGGAGCCCAGGTCTACCTGCTTGGAAGCGGCCACTCCAGGGGGCAGTTGGAATGGGAACCCAGATCTACCTGCCAGGTAGATGTGGGCTCCAAGTCTGAATGGGAACCCAAGTCTACCCACCCAGCAAACCTTGACCACAGAGGCAAAAGTTCATCCAGGTGATCAGGTAGTGCTCATGCCCCCCCCAATACAAACACTAGATACACCCCCGGTGTCACCCCCCACAGGGTGTCAGCTTGCTAACACCTTATTGATTCCATGCTGTGTCATAATAACATCTCATTGGCTCTCTGAATGCTCAGTCTCATTAGTTCATTTTGAGTTAAGGAAATTGCACTTTTTGTTACGTAAGACAGTTGTATTTTTGTTTTCTAGTTTTTTGGTCATAACTTTTGATAGAATGGAGATATTTCACTCCAGTTTGTTTCATTGCATTGTGATGTAAATTACACATCAAACTATATATGACATGATGGTATTATTCCTAACAACTGCAATTTTAGTGATTTTGGTCATTAGAGGTGTCACCCCCCCAGGGGTCCAATCCTATCCAATTTGCCAGCACCGATGCAGCTGCAATGCAGCCCTAAGGTAAGGAAACAAATATTCCCATATCTTAAGGGGGCCTCTGTGACTGCTGCCCCCACCACAAGATGTGGTGCATGACCCATTGGCACAGCTGAACCAGCACTAGAAAATTGGATAGGATTGGGCCCTAAGTTGGCACCTGGGATAGACCACCCCCTCTAGCTATGCCACTGCCATCACCATCCCATGACCAAATTGCTTCAAGGCATCTTCAGCACTTCCTCCATTTGTTCCATTTTTAAACTGTAATTTTTTAATTGAATTTGTAGCTGCTTTCACAACTTCTATGTACAACTGGATTACATGATTTAATGCCATCATAGCAGACATGCACAGCACAATCTAATACATGCTTACTCAGAAATAAGTTTCACTATGCTCAAGCGGGCTGTCTTCCAAGTAAGCATGTATGGGATTCTTAGCTTAAATTTGCACACACGGATTTGCAAATTTGTATTTCTTCAAGTCGTAAACAGATCTGTTTTCTCTAACCTGATAGAAGCTTTTTAATTTTAAGAATTAACATTTTGACATTTAATTTAAGGTGCCTGAAATTGTTTGCTGTGTTTGCTAATACAAAGATTACCACATACCACAGTGCTTTGCAAGGCACTGCCCTTGCTGGAGACAGATATGAGTAATTGCTATTCACATTTTTTAAAAATGGGAAGACAAGCATTTCTGTTTATTTGTCCCAGTAGCCCTCCATGCAAACTGAAATCTGTCTTGCACCTAGCAGACGCAAATCTAATTTCATCTGCATAAAACCTTCCATGCCTCATTTCAACAAAGCTACAAACTGCAGACCTGTAGGCCTTTTCCATTCCCCCCCCCCCCTTGGTCTAGTCATTTACCTAAAATCCAGTCTGGAAAAGAGTTCTGGAGAGCTAATAAGGTTGCTGACTACTTTGTAAAATTTTAGTTGACCCTAATAAAGGATTTAATCAGGTCAGCATTCTTTCTGATTTGGAGTGGAGAGGTGAGGTGGAAGGGTATGGCTCTATCCAGAAACAAATCAAAATTCTGTCCACTAGTTAAAATGGCAAATACCTGCTACAGTCTCTAGTGATCGCATCCTGCTTCTGAAGCCTGGGGCATGCAAATTCTTTTTAGCCGTAGGATGGGGGGCAACAGAACAGAGCTCCTTTTGCTCTGCTGGCATCCTGCACACTGACCTTCTAAAAAGCCATTGTCAGAGTGCCAGGATCCTGACAGAGGGCTGACTCAGTGGGAGACAGAGGTTTATGTAACCTCCAGCAATCCATTATTACAAAGGGGCTTTCAGGAACTCCTCTGTGCCAGGCACAGCGAGGGTTATTGATTGAAGAGACAGTGAAAATGCACAGAGAGGCTCCATCCATTAGGACCGCTGCTCTCCACCAATTAGAAAAAAAAAAATCATTACTCAGCAGCTATCAGTGGGCTCTGTGCAGTGCTGAAGTGCATGTGTTCGATTTATCTTCTCCCACCTCACTGCAAACTTAATGACAACTATTAGAGCTGATTGCCCATTGTGTATAAAAGCAAAAAGATTCATTTGGTAATCTCTGTAATAATGACGCGGCAGGCAGGAGAATGCTGGCTACCTTCAAGCAATGGAGGAGGAGAAGGAAGAGATATAAGGTGCCCAATTTCAATATAATATTCGGTACCTTCCAAATGTGCAGCTAGGCCTGCTTGCATCACCCCCAAAATACTTTCGGTTGGTTCTGATTTTGACAATAATTTAATGTACACAAATTCACAAAGGATTGCTCTGAAAACCTTTATTATATTATAAATCACCCCCACTTTTCTTTTACAACATACTCCATAATGAGTAATGCTTTCATGTTTACAAGCTAGCAAAGCCCTCCCAGCTTTCCACTGCACACTCAACCTATTTGACCCACTGATTACTGTAGTCATATCTACTTCCCTTACTTATTATTAAATTTTTATCCCATCCTTCCTCCAATGACCAATATTGTTCCCCCTTCCTATTTTATCCTCACAAATGATCCTATGTTGCAGGTCTGCAATATTCAATGCGTATATAACAGTAGTGAGTTGGCCAGAAACTTAGCTGCCCCTGAGGAGTAATTACATGATCTGAAACATGTCTGTGTGAACTGATGCTGCCCTGCCATATCTCAATAGCACCTCTCAGGGCTGGATCATTCATGATGCCAACTGAGGCAGCAGATGGGCGGGGGGGGGGGGGAATGACCTCCACCTCCCACTCATCTCCATCACTCCTTCTCCTCTCCCATGCTCTGATTTGGAAAAGGAAGATGGAGTGGAAATGTGGGAGGAGGGTGGTGGGCTAGTGCATCCCACCTTCTCTTCACCCTCTTTGTCCCCCTCCTTACAGGAGTGGAAGGAGAAGACAAGAGGGGCTGCATTTTACAGGCTGCTACAGGTGCTTTCAGGTCTTAGGTCAGCAATGGCATCTGCAGATGCATACTGGCTAGAAACTGAAGAGTAACTGCTGCAGCTGTGATTTGTTTCTGGCAAAGAATGCTGCCAGTGAAGCCTGAGTGAACATTCTTGGGAATCCCTAGAACAGTGGTTCTCAAACTGGTGGGTCGCGACCCACCAGTTTGCGTAAAGTTTCCCTGTCCCTTTTAGGGGTGGGGGAAGGGGAGAGGCAGGGAAGCGATCCCCAAGATCGTGTCCCTATTGGGGGCAAAGGGGGGGTGCAGCAAAAAAAAAAAAAAATCTTGTGGACCTCTGATGCCACAAGATGACATAAAATTCTAGAAAGATTTAGGGTCAGTCATTAATTCCTCCTTTGCCAGTGCCCCTTTTACCTGTTGGTCCAGGAGAAGACCTGGGGTGGAGCGACCAGAGACTGTGATCCCCACTGCCCCTCTTGCAAAGAGTGCTGCTTTTTCTGGCATTTTTTGCAAGAAGTGCGAGTGGCAATTTGGGGGGGGGGGCACAACTGCATGGGCGGGCGGCTAGACTGTTGTCCCCAGGCAGTCGCAGTCTGGTGTAATTGCTACCCCTGCACCCTCTCTAGGTACGCCACTGCACTGGAATACTGGCTGAAATAATGAAATGGTTCTGAGAGCTCTTGTTGGGATTGCTCAGGTTGAATAAAAAGATTTTTAAATTGAAGATAACATGAAACGTTTTATAGACCATGTGGGGTTATATAACAGAAGTTAACGAAAGAATATTAGTCATGACTAAGCACCATTGAAATCAATGACACAAGTTTGGTTGTGACTAGTTCAGGTTCCATTAATGTTAATTGGATTGAGGGCCCAATCCTATTCAACTTTGCAGCTCCAATACAATGGAATCCAGCTGCAATGCAATACAACTACAATGCAGCCCCAAGGTAAGGGAACAAATTTTCCCTTATCTTGAAGAGGACTCTATGACTGCCCCCACACCATGGGATGTAGTGCATACCCCATTGGAAAGGCTGCATCAGTACTGGAAAGTTGCATAGGATTGGGCTCTTAGTCATGACTAGCTTTCTTTAGATCAGTGGTTCTCACACATTTAGCATCAGGACCTACTTTTTAGAAAAAGAACCTTGTCGGGACTCACCGGAAGTGATGTCATCACCAGAAGTGACATCATCGAGCAGGGAAATTTTTAACAATCCTAGGCTGCAATCCTACCTACACTTACCCAGCAGTAAGTCCTATTTACTATCATTGTTAAGAGCATATACATAGTAGTCTGTTAAAAGTACAGGTCTGTAACATTTCCCCAAATGCAGTCACATGCTATGGTAGCATCAAGTCTAATATATTAAAAATAAAATATTGAAATGAATGGGGACCCACCTGAAATTGGCTCGTGGCCCATCTAGTGGGTCCCGACCCACAGTTTGAGAAACACTGCTTTAGATACAATCAATAATTTACGTAAGACATAACATTTTGTTTGAATCATTCCTAAGACTGAGAACTTCCTGAAAAGATCAGTTCTTCCATATGAAACTTCACACAAGAGAAATCCTCCCACCATTCTCTGAGATTCCTGCTTCAATGCAGGTTCAATAGTAATTTGTACTACGCTCATTAGCTGGTGAAAAGTAATTTCTTTTTTTTTTTACAAGGCCACCAGCATGTGAGAAGCCACAAGAAGCCATTCGTTATTGCTTAGCACTTGCTGTGGGAAGCTAATTAATTTAATGACACTGGGAGGAAAAAAAGTCCCACCCTAAAATATTATGAGGGGAGGAAAAAGCAGCAACTTATTATTTCTTTTAAGTGTCTGTACCCCACCCTGCGGCTGACAAGGTACACATTGTGGAAATCATTACGATAGAAAATGGTACATGGCGGGAATATGCTTTGCTTGCTTTTTTCCCTCCTCACAAGGCAGGTTGTATGGCCACTGGAAAGGGACTGTAGCACTGTTCATTTTCTTCAGTTTGGAAGGAGACTGTAGCAAGGAGGCACCACTGCATGGAGGGAACGATGGTGGTTCAGTTTAGGCACTGATGACAGGGTTTGTCTTTTATCACAGGGATGTCAACCTTGTTTCATACAGAGGGTTGAAGTTAGCATTCATGGTGCCTGTTGAGGGCCGGAAGTGACATCATTTAAACAGATGATGGCCAGGAACAAGCACTTTGTTCTCACATAGAAACTCATTAGCTGCAAATGACAGAAGAACAAACCTTGTTCAAATCTTGATGCAAATCTGGTTCATATTTTCAATATATGAGAGAGCCCAATCATCATGCTGGAAGAGCCCAATTATAACAGGGGTCAGAGAAATTGCTTCTGGGGCATGCATCCGGCCCATGGGCCTTATGTTTGACATCCCTGTTTTATCATTTAGAGAAGATGCTATACTGTTTGCTCAATGGAACCAGAAAATTAAGGATGGCAATTATTTTAAAGTGGTGCCTTTCTCTTGTTGGTGTATAAACATGTGTCCTGAGGCAGGTACTTTTTACAACAATCTTTGTCTTTTAATTTGACAATCAAAAAATAATGTGCCAAGTTGATTTGTTGCAGGGATTGACAAATTATACAATATGTGCTTGCTAATTTTCGAGCTCCGCCCTGTTGCACTGTTTGTAACAGTGTGAGAAAAGACATGCTTGAGAGTTATCTCGCAGAATTATGTAGCACAAGTTGAAATCTATTTTTAAAAAATCAAGGGAATCTTTGTGTGTGCCTGCAGAAAAGTGGCACCACCGCTGCAGGTTGTTGCAGATACTGTTAAAATTGCAAGCTCCCTGCCTATTCTGATAGCTTCTTAATATGTAGGCCTTTATATTTCTAAAGAAGTCTTCCTTTCAAAGTTCTTTTAAGAAGCTGACAGGATTCAAGTGCTTTAAAAAGAGACAAGGGTGTCACAGGTCAAATGAGTGGCAATGCACTGTAGCCCTTCTCCTTTTAAGGTGCTAGAGCCTGATCTCTCCCTCTGTTCTGTGTTTACATGCATGGGAAATCCTATTTTTATATATGTGAAACCCTTCCTATTAGTCATGTATATTTCCATCCAGGGAAATATTGGGAGATATGACTCCACACAAGTCAAGGATGGGGAGGGGACCAGGAGAATGCGTCTGTTTCATTAATTGAACAACTGGTGGTTGTTGTGGTTCTTTTCCTTTTCCCAGCCAAACCTCAAATAATGCTGAAGTTTGAAAAGGTACCAAAAGTTCATGCAAGGAAAAAAAGGGTGGAAACAAGAACAGCTGTTTCACTTTTGTCAGCAGGCCTATTTATAGCCTCATTATTCAATGTCAGCGACGTCACAAATTCCTCCATAGGATTTCTCACCCAGCTGAACATGCATTCTGCTGCTTAGCCACATATCAGGTTAAGGGAGACCAAAATGAGATACCAACAAAAGCACTGCATGCTCAGAAATTGGAAACATTGCCTTTTAAGATACCATTTAGGTTTCCCATACTTTCATATTCTTCAAATCAAGTTACACATCTCATTTTTAATCAAGCTAACTTTATTTGGCATTTTTTTTTTTAATTTAAGAGCAGAAGGCCACTGTTAGGTCTTACAGGACACTAATGTAAAACACCTCTAAAGTTGAATTGATCCAGATGAAGTGGGATGTTCATTCTAACTTACTTTAATCAAATGGTGAGATCTTCTAATGCAAAGCCACAAAAATCCCACAACTATAACAAACAATGACGTGTGTTCAAATAGCACTCCCACACAGCAAAGTAAAAACTTTGGATCCACTACAGCACAATCCTGTACATGCTTACTCAGAACCATGTCCTACTGTGTTCAGTGGGACTTACTTCTAGGACAGTGTGCACAGAATTGCAGCTGAAGTTTCCTTCTATGCCTTTTTCCAGTAGGCAGTACAATATTAGATAGTTCATGGGGAAAAAGAATGACAGGCCCCTAGTCCCTGAAGGGCCCCTAGCTTTCAGCCTAGTCAGCCTTATGAATAATGCAGCCCTGACATCACCAGGTAACAGGACAGAAGCAGCATTTGGCATGCTGCCTCTAGCTCCAAGAACCCCTGGGTCAAACCTGAACGCTAAGATTATGATTACACTGTTATTCAAAAACTTTAAAAGTGCACAATGAAAAATCTCTGTTTCATTCATCTCACCACAGGCCCTGAAGGTAGGTAGGTTATTATACTATTCCTACTTTTCCCAAGAAATATGGAAATATATGGCTGATCTAGAATCTGAACCAATTCTGAAGGATAATTTTTTTGTTTTTGCTATCTCATACGAAAACATCTCCTGAAGCTACTTAATGGTGATTATGTACATCTTTCCCCCCTGCATACCCCAAGACAGAATCTGGAGTGATACTGTCATAAAATGAAAAAAGGAATAACTTGGCAATAATAGAAGTATCAGTTATTTCATTTTTTTAAAAAAGGGAAACCCATCAGAGAGAAAGGCTGCTTCTGCTGGAGAGTCACCCTGTATCTTTAAAAAAAAAGAAAAGCAGCAACCCCTTTATGCATTGCTCAAAGCATTTATACTGCCATTTTGAACTGAAGATGCTTTGCATTCCTTTAGATTAGATCAGGGGTCTCCAAACCCCAGTCCAGGGGCCAGATGCGGCCTGCAGCAAGCCTCTATCCGGCCTACAGCCAGGCTCTTGCCCCCTGAAAGCCTCTGGCCCAGAGCACTGAACTGAACACGACCAGAGCTGTGCTCTGGTTGTGTCTGGAGGGTGTTCTGAGGGCCAGAGAGGTTGAATGAATGGGCCCATTCATCATTTATTCACTCATCTAAGTTCCATCTCTAATTTATTTATTTAAATTTTATATATAAATTTTTTTCCGGCCCTCAACACCATGCCAAATATTTGATGCGGCCCTCTGGACAAAAGGTTTGGAGACCCCTGGATTAGATCAACATGGATTTTCAGTTTATTTTAAGCATGTGTTGTTTCACCAAACTGAATGTCATGTGTATGCAGGTTTTCAGAAAGACCAGCAGGACAAGAGATCTTCCCAGGGCAAGCCCATCCATGAGGCCAACTGAAGCAATTGTCTCAGGCAGCAGAATGGCAGTGGGGGTGCCCACTTCCGTTCACCCACTTGCCTCCACTGTTCTCTTTTTCCCACTCTCTGGATTGGAAAAGGAAGATGGGGACAACATGGGACATGGAAAGAGGAGAGTGGTAGGCTTAAAGTATTGGAGGAGGAAAGGCTAGCTCATCACCAGGTAAGGGACAGCACTTGGCATGCCACCTCAGGTGTTAGGAGATCTTGGGCTGGCCCTGGGTCTTCCTCTGAACTCTTTGTCTGGCTTATGTTACACACACCTGGATTTCCTCAGTGATGCTTCTCGAACAGCACAGTTCAATAAGCTGGCTGAAATTCTCAAATGTGTGATTCCTAGGCCTCTGGCCACTGCTGATAAACTATAAAGAACAAGCTTATTACTAGAGGGCTCAGACTGAAGTTCTGGCCCTTGAAATACATGCAGGTGTTCAGATCTTTTAGGTAGCCAACAAGCCCTGCTTAATTTCCAGGTTGCTTAACATGGAATAAAACTCTTGAGGAAAGAAAATACAAGAGCCACTCACTGTTGCAAGATGCTTTGCAATGACTTAAAATGTGTAGAGAAAATAGTTTCTCAAACAAAGTTTCATCTCCCAGTCTTAGAACTCCTTAATGTTTCTTGTCCTCCCTTCTTTTCCTCATTCCTCAGCAACTTTCACAACCTGACCAGCTTCTCTGCATGGGTGTGAATACTATGATACTAGGGATACTAGTATGATACTATGATCTAGCACAGGGGTGTCAAACTCATTTCATACAGAGGGCCATTCAGGGCACCTGCTGAGGACTGGAAGTGACCTCATTAAACAGAAAGTGACATCATTAAGCAGCTGATAGCCAGAAATTAACACTTTGTTCTCATTAATTGCATTAACTGCAAATGACAGAAAACACGCAAATCTTGATCAAATTTCAAGATATGGGAGAGCCCAATTTTCACAGGGGCTGCTGTTTCAGCAGTAACTCCTCAGTGCTGCTCAGCAGCTGAGAGCCTGAGGGCTGAATAAAAAGCTTTTGGGGGCCACATCCAGCCCCCAGGCCTTATGTTTGACACCCCTGATCTAGCAGGAACCTGCCATACACTAAGCAGGGAGAAGTCAATATACAGCTCCTCAAGTGAATGATCTCATCACTTTTCCTGCAGGTTGCTGTCTTCTTATCTGCAGTTCCAATCAACACATAACAGAACAGATTGCAGTGGTTGAATTCTGGATTGTCCCGATTCAAACACCAGGTGGGGAGTCCTATTTCTGAAATCTGTCCAATGCATAAAGACTTCTTGCACAGGCAGCCTAATCCACCATAATTCCACTTGTGGCCATGCAACGGCACCAGTGTGGCTTCTACTGCATCCTAGGGGGTTTTGGCCTTCAGAGGCCTCCTTAGAGTAAGGGAACATTTCTTCCCTTGCCCTAGGGTAAGCTCCTGTGGGCCATGCAGCGGCACCAGTGTGGCTTCTACTGCATCCTGCAGGGGGGTTTTGGTCCTCAGAGGCCTCCTGAGGGTTAGGAAACATTTGTTCCCTTGCCCTGGGGTAAGCTCCTGTGGGCCTGGTGGGTCAACTTGAACATGCAACAGCTTGATAGCTGGTGCAACTCCAAGTTGATCTGTGAAGGCAGATCAGACCCAGGAAGGGAAAAGAATTCAGTGTGCACCACCACCAATCTTGATCCCCCTCCTGGGCCTGATATGCCCTCTTCCCCTCCTTATCATTGCCCCTTTCTACCCACCCCACCCTCCCCCTTTGTATCCCCTGCCTGGCCTTACCTTACCTCAACAAAAAAGCGGCTCATAAAATAGTTTACGTAACAAAATAAATAAATAAACCTTTCCCTGCCTTAATGGGCTCATAACCAGAAAAAGATGCAAAAGAGACATCAGCAACAGACACTGGAAAAGATGTTGTGCTGGGGTGAAGAGGGACAGTTGCTTTTCCCCTGCTAAATATAAGAGGACACCATTTTAAAAGGTGCCTCTTTGTCCAGTTAGCAGGGGTTTATATGGTGATTATGTGGCTGGAGCTTCCTTCTTGGTTGAAGTTCAGTTTTCTTGCCCCTCCACCACACTGGCTCTTTGAAGCTAACTTTGACTTGCTTTCATGGACATTCAGAACTATAGTCATACACTGGAGTGCAAAATGAATCACTGGAAAAAATATGTGATTGAGCAGGGAAGCATTTCATATGGGCAGAAGTCCACCCACACAGTACTGGCTGCCTTTGCATGTTCAATGAGAGTGGCTCCCTGACTCTGCAGGATGAAACATTAGCTGCAATCCTGTACACACTTGCCTATGAGTAAGCCACACTGAACATAATGGGACTTGCATCTGAGTAGACATGCCTAGGATTGTGTAGATAGTGTGTTAGGGTACAATGTGGCTTGTTACTTTTGCTGAACAAATATACTTGAGACCCTTGAGTGATCATATGCTCCTTGTAAACCTTTCTATTATGGTGCTGAATGGTCTATCCAGGTTGAAGGAACAGTTTTGATCCTGGGAAGCTTTCTGCTCTGCTTTGGTGAAAAGGCGATATAACGGCAAGGCTCCCATAAGTGAAAGGGAAATGGATGGTGATATTTTGATAACATTTTGGAGAGTTTCTGTGATGTCCCTTGGATCCTATTGGAAACCACTTCTCAGACTGTGCCAGCCAAGAATGTAATTTGAGATGCAGGGGATTAAGTTTGGCAGCTATTTGCTGGTAGACACAAACAAATTACTTATTGCTTCAGAAGATGTTGTCAAAATGTCTCTAAAAAGCACTTACCTTTTTCCTCCTTGAATCTGTAATTAATCACTTGCCTCAAAATGACTTGCCAGCTTTCATTTGCCTGTTTCTCTTTCCTCTTTTTTTGGAATTTAATTTAAGTAGCCTGATGGTTCTCTCATACAACCAAGAGCTTCTTGCATCAGACAAATGAGAATAGGTGAGTTGATTTTGTATTAAAGACAACAATCAGTTCACAGCATGGCAATGAGCAAGATCTCCATGGAAGATGTTTTGTCAAATAATGTTTTCAATATTAATGTACACAATATTAAATATGGCTTTAAAGCAGGCTGTGGTTCGTCCCCTCCTTAAAAAGCCCTCTCTGGATCCTTCTATATTAGATAATTATCGGCCAGTGTCAATCTTCCCATTTCTGGGCAAAGTGGTTGAGCAGGTGGGGGCGTCTCAGCTCCAGAGGGCCTTGGATGAAGTGGATTATCTGGATCCCTTTCAGTCTGGCTTCAGGCTGGTTTTGGGACGGGTACAGCCTTGGACACCTTTGGTGAATGATATACGCAGAGGGCTGGATGGTGGGAGTGCATCCATGCTGGTCCTTTTGGACCTTTCAGCAGCTTTTGACCATGGTGACTTTCTGGGACGGTTGGCTGAGTTGGGGATTGGGGGCACCGTTTTGCGGTGGTTCCACTCCTTCTTGGCTGACAGGTCCTAGATGGTGGTACTGGGGGACTCCTGTTCGGCACCTTGGACTTTAGAGTGTGGGGTGCCACAGGGTTCTATACTGTCCCCCATGTTATTTAATATCTATATGAAATGGCTGGGAGAGGTCATCCAGGGATTTAGAGTTGGGTGCCATCAGTATGCTGATAACACTCAGCTCTATCTCTTTTCCACTGGACTCCAGGGTGGCTGTCTCTGTCCTGTAGCGCTGCCTGGAGGCAGTTGGTATCTGGATGAGGGTGAATCCAGACAAGACAAAGGTCCTCCTGGTGCAGAAATCCACGATGCGGGTGCTGGACTATCGCCCTGCTTTGAATGGGGTTGCACTTTCCCTGAAAGAGCAGGCTCACAGCTTAGGGGTTTTCCTGGACTCACAGCTGCTCCTGGATGCCCAGGTGTCAGCTGTGGCCTGGATCGTCTTTGTCCAGCTTCGGTTTGTGCACCAGCTGAGGCCGTACCTGCCTCAGCTGACCAAGATTAGACTACTGCAGGGGTGTCCAAAGTTTTTGGCAGGAGGGCCACATCAGCTCTCTGACACTGTGTTGGGGGCCAGGGAAAAAAAGAATTAATTTACATTTCAAATTTGAATAAATTTACATAAATGAATATTTTCGAGCTGGAACTTATATGAATGAATGAAGGTCTTGCAGTAACTCAAGGCCTATAAAAGGCCTTGCACAAAGCAAGGCTGGCCTTTGCTGCTGCTACTGCATCACAGACATGAAACAGCAAGCAGTAGAGGTAGCCCTCATCCCACAGCTCACGTGACAGGTCAAACAGTTGCCCTCACACTGAGATCAGTTGCTTCGGGCCAGAGCGGGCTCCAACAAATCTTCAGAGGGTCAGAGGCTCATTGGAGAGTGGGGGCTCCCTGAGGGCTGCATTGAGAGACCTCGAGGGCCGCAAGTTGCCCCAGGGCCAAGGGTTTGGGCATCACTGGACTACTGTAATGTGTTTTGTGTGGGGCTGCCCTTGAAGATGGTCTAGAAGTTGCAGTTAGTGCAGAATTCAGCAGCTCGTGCGGTTGCTGGAGGTCGGTGGTTTGACTCTGTCAAACTGCTGCTCCAGCGACTGCACTGGCTGCCGGTTCATTTCTGGGCCCAATTCAAGGTGCTGGTTTTGACCTTTAAAGCCCTAAAAGGTTTGGGGCCAGCGTATTTGAGAGACTGCCTTCTTCCGTATAGTCCAGCCCATTCTCTTCGGTTATCAGAGGGGTACCTGTTGGTTGTGCCGTCATCAAGAGAGATTAGAGGGATGCCGACCAGAAATAGGGCTTTCTCGGAGGTGGCGCCTGTATTGTGGGATTCCCTCCCCTTAGAGTTACGAACAGCTCCTTCTTTATTAACCTTCTGGCGAGGCCTGAAGACTTTTTTTTTTCAGAAAGCCTTTGATGCCTGATGGAGGGAGGGCATGATGGCTGCTTTTTATTGTTGCTGGTTGTTTTATTATCTATTTTATTGTTGTCATATTTTATGACTTTTAAATGTTGTTAGCCGCCTTGGGAGCCCTCCAGGAGAAAGGCAGATTACAAATCCAATAAATAAAATAAACAAATATAAATTAACCTTCCATCCAAGAAACACATTTCACATTACAATGACAGAAATACTGTATTTTAATTTTTACACAGTGCCTTTTTCAGCCGCAGCTGTAATACTAAAGACCACAGAATTCTGTTCATACAGTCAGTTCTCTTTATACTCGAATTCACTATCTGCAAATTCACTTATCCTCAAGAGGTAGAACTGCCTCTCATTAACCATGACCCTGTTCTCATTATCCACAAATACTGTGCCAGTGCACCTTGGGAGGGGGGCTCAGTTCAGCTACAAGCAGGCAGGTGGGGGCAAGAGAAGTTGTGGGTAGGAGGAGGGGGAGACACAGGCTACAATCCTATCCACACTTTCCTAGGAGTAAGCCTCATTGACTATAATGGGACTTACTTCTGAGTAGACATGCTTAGGATTGGACTCACAGTGGTCTACTTGCAAACAGAAGGCAGCACCAACACCATGCAGGGGGGAGAGAAAGAGACACCTATACAGTATATGGCCAATGGGGGAGGTGGTTGTGGTAATTGCATCCAGTCAATTATACTCCATGTTTTTTAGAAAGTTGTCTGGATTTGGTAAATTTTCCACATCAAATGGGCATTAGTATTGACCCATGGAGAATCATTGAACCCATTTGTGTCCGCTTTCATACTTGCACCATCTTGGGGACACCAGCTGAACCTTTACAACCCTGGTGATGATGAGAAGTCTCTGGAAAGTGACCTGAAGGCTGCCCTGGCTCTGGGGCAAGCCCCGGAAAGGAACCAGGAGACAGGTGGAGGAGGAGGAGGAAGGGTGAAGCAACTTCCTCCCCACTGCTGAACTTGTTATTGGACCAGTAACCTTCAATGAGTTGAGGGATAGCCAATATGGAGAAGGAAGCATCGAACGCTGGAAATGTTGATAAGCCTTCTCTATCATCCAGCCCCACACACTTCAAGGTAAGATTGAGGTTCATAAAGTTCATGAAGTGTATAGTGAAGAGGGTCCCCTTGACCCCCATTTTTTCCATAGGGTCAATATTCAGTATCCGCTAATTTGGCATTCACTAGGTTTTGCAGGAACCTAACCCTATTGGATAACGAAAACTGACTATACTTACAAAGTTAGAAATCGTAGCTCCTAGCTGAGGCAGACAGTTTGAGTCTAACCAGATTGAAAGCTTCCCCTTTCATGAGTACAAATTCTGGACACACGGTGTAAAAAAGGCTATTTATTTAGTTGAAATAATTTTAGTATTTATCATTATTTAAAGAATTTATGCCCTGAATGGTCCTCAAGGTGGCTTACAACGAATTGCAAAAGCACTGAGTTAAAATTCAATCTCCCTTCATGCATACACATAAGCACAACTCAAGAGCCCTTTGTCTGATTGGTGGAGGTCAGAGGTTGGTTCTCTTTAGGGCCTCTGTTCCCAGGCAACTAGCAGCTGGAGTAAAGCACAATCTGAGTGTTCTGAAAAATGGCAGGGGGTGACGGTGAGGAACCAAGCTCCCTGTAGTTGCTCCTTCAATGGCTGATGGCTGGGACCAGCCTGGTCCTCACCTTGTCACAATGTTCTCCCAGGGTTGCAACCTCCCGGGGTCCTTAGCAGTCTGTTGCAGGGGAGAGACCAGAGGGTGCTTCCTTTTCATTTAGACCTTCCATCCCTGGGGCAGTTCTTAAAGCAAAAGTACCAGTGAGCAAATAGTGCCATACACTCAACTAGGAATCATGTTTATTATCTATTTAATGGAATACTCTATTGATTATCAGTATGTTTATTATCTATTTCTTAATGGTAAGATTGACTTTCAAAATTGTTTACACTTCAGATTCCCAGGAAGGTAAAAGGGAGTTAGGAGTATGTTGTAGTGTGCGGGGCAGTGCTTTCTGGTCCCTGTAGGTTGGCATGGAGAGGGCAGAAGGAGTGACAGATGGGCTTAGGGCAGGGGTTGGCAACCTTAAACATTCGGACCCATTTTCCGGAGAAAAAAACCCTCAGGAGCCACAAAACCCTTTTGACATCTAAAATGAAGATAATACTGCATATATACGTAGTTTTTTTCCACCTTTATGCTCTTATAGGTCCCATTTTAATAATGTAGCCCCCTCTTGTAGCTTTTAGTTAGTTTTGTCATACATTCTTGTCCTGTGTTTTCAGACAGCTGGTCCTCTATGGTGTTTTGCCTGATTCCAAGGCCATTCTCTGCCTAGAGAATTAGACAAATTAGCTTTAAACAAATTAGCTCCCCTTCTTTCCCCCAACAAATGACTCTGGTTCTGCCCTGCAGTCCTGCCGGACCCCACCTCCAGGGTAGCTCGCCTGTTCAACCTGCAGAGGTCTTCTCTTCTGCCAGCAGCCTCCCACCACTACAGCAGACCCTTGGTCCTCAGCAGGTCTTGGGCACAGCAGCCACACACCAAACTCCAGTGTCTCCAGCAGTCCATTAGTCACAAAGTCAGTCAGAGCATCCAGGGCAGAGTCCAAAGTCAATAAGCCAAGTCACAGTCCAAGATCAGGTTCCAAAGTAAATCAGTCAGAGTATCCAAGTCAGTTAGTCTAGTCTCCTCTCCTCTCCTCTCCTCTCCTCTCCAACCCGCACCCCCCTTCCTGCCTCAGGTGCTCCTTATATCCCTGAGGGCCCTATTGCCTTCAAGTGGCTGCAGCTGTGCAGCACACTCTGCTGGATACCCAGGCCTTACCCTTAAAGGGGCCACTGCTGACACCATATCTACCTCCTCACCAGATCTTCCAGGATTCCAATACATATGGCAGTTATGACATCTGCTTATCTTACATGGATACTAAAGAACTCCTCCCACCTTCCAGAGGCACCCTGCTGGAAGGAAAAAAGGACACAGACTCCAGAGAAGAAGCCAGAGCTGGGGGGGGAAGGTGGGAGGGCAACCACAGGCCAGCTTCTGCCCTGTCTGCCTGCCTGGCCTCCCTCCCTCCCTCCTCACTCAGGCTGCAACCCTCTCCACACTATCCTGGGAGTAAGCCCCATTGGCTACAATGGGACTTCTGAGCAGACAAGTTGATTGGAGCTCTCAGGCTGCAGTCCTCTCCACACTTTCCTGGGAGGAAGCCTCACTGACTACTTGTGAGTAGACCTACATAGGAGGGGGCTGAGGCTGCAGCCCTCCACACCTTCCTGGGAGGAAGCCCCACTGACTACAGTGGGGCTTACTTGTGAGTAGACCTGCACAGGAGGAGGCTGAGGATACAGCCCTCCACACCTTCCTGGGAGTAGCCCAGGTACTACATCGGGGCTTACTCTGGAACAGACCTGGGGGGGGCTCCCACTCACCTGTCCTTGAGCAGGCTTCAAGGCTGCCATCCCAGGCACCCTTTCTTGGGAGTAAGCTTCATCCTCTGTAATGGGGCTTACAACTGAGTAGACACGTGTAGGAGCAGGTGCCAAGGCTGCCATCCCAGGCACCCTTTCCTGGGAGTAAGCTTCATCCACTGTAATGGGGCTTACTACTGAGTAGACACACAGGATGTCTCCTCTGCTGTGGAGGAAAAGCCTCTCCTTGCACTGAGTGGGAACCTGCTCAGGGAAAGGCGTGCTGCAAGGGCTCGGAGGGCGGCTCAGGATTGGCTGGTGGTCAGCCAATGAAGGGCCCCGAGCCATTCCAACAGAAAAAGCCAGGAGCCTGCTGGATGCTGATTGGCTGAGCCTGCTGGAGAGTTGGGGAAGGGAAAAACAGGGAGCTTAAGCCTGCAGAGCGGGCAAAATGGAAAAGGGAAACCAATGCGGGGCAGGTGGGGGTGAAGGGAGAGGAGGGCAGTGAGCTCAGGGGGTGGAGGGAAGCAGCCTGCCCTCCCAACACAGGTGCCTCCTGTTACCCCTTTTGCCACTTTCACCTGGAGGAGCCGCAGCAGACAGCTGAAAGAGCCACATGCGGCTCTAGAGCTGCAGGTTGCCGACTGCTGGCTTAGGGGCTGGTGGAGAGTAAAGGCGCTAACCCACAGAAGCAGAGTAGTCAGTACTACTATTATCAGCATGAGCACTGGTACTGTGCTCACGAAATATATACATTCCTATAACCAGTGCCCTTTCCATGACCAGTGCCCTTTATTAGTAATAATTTTGTTACTGTTTGTCAGCAACATAACTCTCCTGTACTACTCCCAAGATTGCCAATGGTCTTTCTGGCTGAATGCCTGTGCCTGAACACAGCAGAAATGTAGCAGCTCAAGTTCTCCCTGCTCATAGAAATGTAGTAAGGGTAAAATGTCACTTGCTAAATTCTCTCCTTTTTTCAGGCAGCAGTTAAAGACAGAAGAGCCCTGCCCGAAGAAAAATGCTGACTACCCTATTTAATCCTTTGGAAAGGCACTACTCCTGAATCAGAAATAGCATTTGCTCATGTGCTGCAAGTTTCTTCTTGAAGCAAGTTTGTTTTCATTTTTTTGAAACCCTCCAGAGTCAGGTTTTAAATTCCCGCTGTACAGCTTCAGTCAGCATGGATCTCTCCCTACTGCCTCTTGTAGCTACTTAATAGCCTCTTGTTCCTTGTGACTTGCAGTGCCAAGAGTACTTAGCCTTAACTATATGGAGTGTGTGAAGAATGCTTTTTCAGATCAGCAAGTCACAGAAGGATGCTAGGTATTTCCCTCCAGAGAAGACTAGAAGGCCTTCCAGTGGCCACCTTCAGACAGCCTCATTTGCAACAACTCAGAAAGTGGCTTGATGGTATAGCTTCCGCTTGGCAGTAGCTTAATGCTTGGCAGGTTGGGTGTAGCTTAATGTTGTAGCTTGATGCTTGACAGGCCAGGCCTGACCACTCCCTGAAAGGGAAGCTGGCTAGGAAACCTGTCCATCCCTGTAAGTTATTTGGAGGAAGAACAGTATATAAATGAAATGAATGAATCAAATGAATAGGCTTATTATAGTCATGTAGCTCAATTTAGGACTTGTCTACCTTACGAGTTTACTGCAGGTCCTAGACTACAACAAGCAGAACATTACATTGTGCATTGTTTGCATCATCAGTTTACCACATTATGAGTTTACTGCAGGAAAAGCTGAATTAGTGCAAGTGGGCAGTTGATAATGGCACCAGGCTGCTGGGGCTCTGGGAGCAATGCCCTGCACTGGGCCACTCGCAGGACACCCATTGCCACCTGATGGCATGTTGATCACTACTACTGTCACCAGTACTGAAGGTTCAGGATTCAACATGATCAGGCAAACCCTCTGATGGACATGGGTCACTGACCAGTGGCCCATCTGGGCAACCTCTGATGCTGTTCTGCCAGATTCCCAGTCCAAGTGGAGAATTATGCCCACTTTTAGCTAGTTAGCTCCCCTTCTTTCCTCAGAAGTGACGCTGGTTCTGCCTTGCAGTACTGCTGGACCCCACCGCCAGGGTAGCTGGCCTGTTTAACCTACAAAGGTCCTCCTTTCTGCCAGCAGCCTCCCACCACTACAGCAGCCCCTTGGTCCTCAGCAGGTCTTGGGCACAGCAGCCAAACATCAGTCTTAGTGTCTCCAGTAGCTTCTGCTCCAGCAGCTTACAAAGTTCATTCACACATCACTCCATTAGCCATCAATTCCTCAGTCTGTCCTTCCTCAAGTTTTCCTCCTTCTGCTACCCACAAACCCTTCCTGCCTCAGGTGCTCCTTATATCCCTGAGGACACTATTGCCTTCAAGTGGCTGCAGCTGTGCAGCACACTCTGCTGGATGCCCAGGCTTTACCCTTAAAGGGGCCACTGCTGACACCACATCTACCTCCTCGCCAGATCTTCCACTATTTCAATACAGATGCCACATCTGGTTACAGTTGATCTGCATCATGTATACCTGGGAATTTGTGTGGTGCCGCTGATACTGATATACAGTTCATGCTTTAGTCTTTGGAAGAGCCAAAAAGGGCAAATGTTTCCATACAATTAAAAATAAGACTCAGAAATACATTGAACATCAGTAGCATCTTGAAGGCTCCTATGAGAGGTGTTTGATGTAGTTTAATTTTGAAATAGAGAATAAATATTTTTCTTATATGCCTGACTTCATGCAATTATTCCTTAGGACCTGCCATAGCTCTGGGTATTATAAAATAAGTAACTGCAACAAATACTTAAAATACTGTTTTTATGCAATTAAGTTTTGAATATGTTAATGAGCAGAATGAATCTTTGCACTTTGAACATTGGTACCAATGAAATTTTTCCTCTAGGGACAAAAAAATAGAAGTGGGGAGGCAGTCTGGGTTCGAACCACAACTTGGGAAAAGTCAGGGTTGGACCAAGATATTCTGTTGACTAAAGGGTGAGTTAGTGCTCCTACTCTGGATACAGAAATGACATAAAATACTGCATGATTATGTTGGTGCACCAGAAGAAATATTTAAAACTCAAAGCAGGAAGAGACATTTCACTTGTGTTAAATGAAGTAAGAATCAAAGAGCAAGCTTCTGAGTGTGACAGAACTTTTCATCAGCAGATTGTTAGGAAAGGGACAGGAGAAGAGAGGCCCCAATAGTCTGCCATTTGTAAAATATAAAGTAGTATTTTAATTGCATCAATCCAGAAAGATATGAGATTATTTTGATACACACACAGGACTGCTTGGACAAAGGAAAGAAGCCAGAAAAGGTTACGCCTAAAGGTGTCTGTTTCTGGTGAGTAAGATAGGTTTGCCTAAGTCTTACTGAACACAATGGACTTACTTCTGAGTAAAATAACACCATTTTCCAAACACCTCTAGTTATGCCTTTCTCCCACTCATTCTGGAAGTATTAACCCTGGAAGTTAACTCAGGCTGCAGTCTTAAATGCCCTTACCTGTGAGTACATCCCATTGAATTCAGTGACCACTTGCTTCTGAGTAGACATGCCTAGGTTCGTGCTATCAGGCTACTCTCTAGCCTAAACTTGAAGCACACAGTTTCTTTAAAATGCATGATTAGGGTTTTTTAAAAAGTGTAAAACTGATTTTGCTGGTGGAGGATGGGGAGAAGGAAATGGAGTAAGCTGTGGGGGGAAGACAATGGGGGAGAAGGGGGCTGAGAAGAGAGGAAGGAGAAGAGAGAAGGCATCATGAAAGTCAGAAAAATGTTCCTGTCTGTTCACCCACTAGCTTTGAAAATCAAAGGACACTCAGTGGTAGGATGACCAGAGGCTTCTCATTTCATTTTGGAGTTCAGCTGATACCCTGCAGTTCATCATAATTAGGCTCCACAGCAAGGCCCGCCCAGCAGCTAGCAGCCACTTAACTGGCTCCAGAGCTTGTGCAGAGCTGACATGCACATAAAGCTCTGGCTGCAGTTGGGGCAGGACGGTTTCCTTGTTCTGCCAGCCTGGTTGGGGCAGGAACAGCAGTGAGGCCAAGCAGCATCCATGCAGTGGTGGGGTTCTTTTGGTTGGCAACCCTCAGTCTCGAAAGACTATGGTATAAGCCAGGGGTGCCCAAACCCCGGTCCTGAGGCCACGTGCGGCCCTCGAGGCCTCTCAGTGTGGTCCTCAGGGAGCCCCCAGCCTCCAATGAACCTTTGGCCCTCCAGAGATTTGTTGGAGCCCACACTGGACCGATGCAACTGCACTCAGCGTGAGGGTGACTGCTTGACCTCTTGCGTGAGTTGTGGGATGAGGGCTCCCTCCACTGCTTGTTGTTTCACGTCTGTGATGCAGTAGCAGCAGAAAAGGAAAGGCTGGCCTTGCTTTGTGCAAGGCCTTTTATAGGCCTTGAGCTATTGCAAGACCTTCATTCATATATATAAGTTCATCTTTAATATATTCATTTATGTAAACTTATGTAAATTTATTCAAATTTTAAATGTAAATTCTTTTTTTTCCCCAGCCCCCAACACAGTGTCAGAGAGATGATGTGGCCCTCTTGCCAAAAACTTTGGACACCCCTGGTATAAGCCTACTGCACCTGGTATTCCTAAGCGGTCTCCCATCCAAGTACTAACCAGGCCTGTCCCTGCTTAGCTTCCGAGATCAGACAAGATCAGGCATGTGCAGGGTTCACTGTCTTGCAAATACTCCACTGTATGCAAATGTTGCTGCTCACTTTACCAGCTGGCTGGCCCTGATCTAAAGTTAAACCTTCCTCCTTTGTGCCATAATCCCAATCCAGGTCAGGCCTCCTATGGCTCCTATCTACAAAGGAAAAAGCAAAATCAGCAATTATGATGAATTTTGTCCCCAATCTCTCTATGACCATACCACACTTGCTCTCTCATCTGGGCATTTAATCCGGGGGTTTTCCAGATAAACCCCTTAGCATTTCTTTGAAGGGAATAAAAGGTAAAGTCGTGGTTAAAATGCAGAAGCTTTCTGAAACATTTCCACAATCCACATTTCTAAAGGAGAAATAGATTATCCAGCATTCTTTTTTGTGGGTTTGTGGGTAAATAAGAAACTTCCTTATTTAATTGTTTTTAACTTAATGTGTTTCTGCTGTTCAAAGGAAACTCAGTGAAACTTGAGCTTCAGGAGTAATTAAACAAATGAGGATAAACTTCAAAGGGTAGTGAGATATCTCTAAAATGAAAAAGGAAATGCAAAGAGGAAGAAATGAAAGTGACCTGTGCTAACCTGTGATTGTTTGTGCATGGGTGTGAGATGGCTTCCCCTTGGCTTTCCTCAGTCAAGCATCCATAAATAGTCTAGACTGTGCGCAAGCAGAATTTCACAGTGGTATCGGTGCTCCATGAAGGACAGGGCTGTTCCCTTTTGTAAGTTCCAATTAGTTTGTGCCAACAGTGGTTTAAAATGGGAGGAGGGAATTGAGAGGGAGGGAAAAGAGGAAGCAATATACACACTTTAAAGACAGCTCATCTATCCTGTGCAATTTGTTTTTTTACACCTCATGAATTTTAACAACCAAAGTTATAACTGTGGTTAACTCTGTGTTCACTGGAATTCTCGCTCTCTTTTTATCATATAAAGACTGTAATGAGATTTGGAAGGACTGCCTTCACCTGGAACCTGCCAAATTCGAAAGTGGAATCCTTTCCTTACCAGGGAGGAAATGCTAGTGGCTTTGCTTACCTACAGAGTTTGACTAAAGATGAAGGTTCCTCCAAGTTTCTACAGATTATTTTGTTAAAACCATTGCCTTAGGACTTATTCCTCAAAGAGATACTACCTCCTAAAAGTGCACATTTGATATGCTTTCTGTGTATGTGCTACAGTGGATTCAATTTAAGGGCTTAAAGAATGATCATGGCAATATCATGACAACAGCAAAAAAATCATGCAAAAAAACCAGCAAAAAAAAAAAATCATGACAATAACAGCAAAAAAATCAGAGCCTTCCATGTAACACATACTGACATTGTGCTCAGTGCCAAATGAGACACGAGGATGGAGATCCATGATGGGATCTCCCACCTCTTTGGATTTTGCCAAGCAGTAGTTGCAGGATCCTCAGTTCAGATCAGGGGTGTCCAAAATTTTTGGCAGGAGGGCCACATCATCTCTCTGACACTGTTTACCAGGGAAAAAAAGAATTAATTTACATTTAAAATTTGAATAAATTTACATATGTTTACATAAATTAATATATTAAAGATGAACTTATATGAATTAATGAAAGTCTTGCAATAGCTCAAGGCCTATAAAAGGCCTTGCACAAAGCAAGGCTGGCCTTTCCTTTGCTGCCGCTACTGCATCACAGACGTGAAACCATAAGCAGTCGAGGGAGCCCTCATCCCACAGCTCACATGAGTGGTCAAACAGTTGCCCTCATGCTGAGAGCAGTTGCATCGGGCCAGTGTGGGCTCCAACAAATCTCTGGAGGGCCAGAGACTCATTGGAGACTGGGGGCTCCCTGAGGGCCGCATTGAGAGGCCTCGAGGGCCGCAAGTGGCCCCAGGGCCAGGGTTTGGGCATCCCTGGTCCAGATAATGGCCATGGCACTGGAAGAGAAGAGGTTTCTCTCTTTGCATTCATACCATATTCCCACTGAACATCACCCCAAAGCTATTAGTCCTATTAGGGAAAATGTACATGTACAACATACATGTTTTATATCCTAATGGGAAATGGAGCAAATAGCAAGTGAGGTGACAGGACTCTTTTAATGAGGCAACTCTTTCTCTCAGTGAAATCCTGTCACAATGAGAAATGCCCCTGAGCACCATGGTCCCCAGCTGAATTGGAGACTCCCTGACTGCTATTGGCTAGAATTTGAAGAGAGAAAAGATTGGTCATCATGGCTGCTCAGTATCTGACTCTTAGAGTAGCTTCACAAATGTAGTGAAGTGTGTTCCACTTCACACAGGAACAAATCCATGTTTGCTATTCTCAGCAGTCTGTGGATTGTATCTGTGCTGTGTGTATTTGCAAACACCTGTTTGGCACATTGCTTTACATTTTTAGATACATAGTTTAAAACCCATAGATGTGCATCCAAAAAAGTCAGTCTATAAACTATACTTTATTGTTCAATGACAGGGGGGGCTAAAGGGGACCCAGCCCTCATGTGATTGTCCCCCAGCATCTGTTTTTAGGAGACTATAAGGACATCATGATTTGGCTAAAGCAGGGGGCAGGGCTTGTGGGCTTTCTTAAGAGCCCCCTTCCTTTCCCCCATAATTCAAACACATTACTTTATATAAGAGGATATAAAACTGTCTGTATATTTATATATAACAATGTATAAACCTTTGTCTGTGGTCTTCCCGATTGTGCCTGAATGAAGCAAGAATCATATTATTTGTTCACTGGTGCACTTCACTTTACAACATCAGATTATCTGCTGTGCTTGGAGTCATTATTTTGTGTGGTTCTTTCTATGTGTTTTGGATCACCTTGTGCAACAAACATTCCAGAGAGTAGCATTTAGCAAGAGACCTGTTGTAGGAGAATCAGGACCTCAGTTGGTGAGGTGACATGCTGGCATCATCACACAGTGAGAGGCAGGCAACATCTCTGGATACTAGATTGCTGTGTGAATGATTTACAGGTATAACCTAATTATCCACGGATTTTTCACCCACAGTTTTATCTCAACGCATGATGAGAAGGGCCCTTTAAATTACAGGAAAAAAGTCATTTAACAATAGCCTCGTTAATGCAAGAGAGGGCAGCCGGCTGACAATCCATCAATCATTCTCTCTCCAGGCACTTAGAACAGTTTCACTCCAAGGCAAGTGACCCCTCCCTTCCCTCTGAGTATGTGAAAGATTGCTGCTAAATGGAAGTGACTATCACCTCCTTCATTCTTTCCCATGCTACTGCTAGGAGTGAAGCCTTTCTAAGCACCTGGAGAGAGACTGATTATCTGCCTGATGCATAAAGGCAAGCAAGGCTGTTTTTAAATCGCAGAGCAAAAGGACATTGTTTTTTAATTGGATTTGCTTTAACATTATTTTTGCCATTCACGTGAGCTCTGGGAATGGAACCCTCGTGAATACCAAGACTCAACCTGTACATACAAATGTAGACTATCTGAGCATATCATGCATTGTTTTTGTTTCAGCAGAAGATTTGCTCCTGTGCAGATCTATATTACCAAGGGCGCAATCCTATCTTGCGCTGGAGCAGGCAAGCCAGGAGGCTTGTGCTGTATCCAGCATGAGATAGGGCTGCAAAGTGGCTCAGCCAAAGGTGAGGGGAAGCTCTTCCCTTACCCCTGGGTAAAGCACTACCCAATGGGTCTCCTCAGACTTGCACCATCTCAGGAGGTGGCGCAAGTCTGAGGAGAGCAGAGCGGCTTGGAACTGCTCCGCGTTGCTCGGGAATGTGGGTTGGGATCTGACATGACAGCCGGATCCCAGCCCTGCCTCCTGTTCCCTGCCCGTCTGCCCCAGGACTGCCCTCGACCCGCCCTCCCCCTGCCCCAGAACACCTCCCTTCTGCCTCCTCCCCACCTGCTCCCTGCCCACCCCAGAGACTTGCATTGGCCAAGCTCCGCTGATGTAAGGACTCACCTCGCAAGCTGCCACGGAGGCTGGCAGCTGGATTCAACCTCCATGTGCCAGCGCACCTCTGTGCGCTGGCGCAGCATGCTCCCAAGGAGGCACAAATGTGCATTACAGTACGTTTGTGACCCTCCTTAGGCTGGCGCAAGGGATTTGCACCAGCCTAAGTCAAAGTTAGGATTGTGCTGCACAAGTATGACCCAGCAATAAGCATATTGTTTGCATTTATCTAAAGCTGGTTTCTAGAATGTATCTGTATGACTTGTCATGGATTCTTCTAGTCCTGAGAAAAGCTGCTGAGAAAGATGGTTTGAATATAAATGATGAAGGCCCAAAGGTAACAGAGTATCATGCATCTTAAACAAACCTCATCTTGTGCATAAGACTGAGGAGGAGAAAAAGCTGAGGAGAAAAGCAGGTTTCCAAAACCAAACCAAACCTCCAGACATAGAGTTTCAAAGGAGGAAAAAGGGAACCATGCCAGCTATCCCTGGCCTAGCTGTACACTATGGCTGAAGTACTTCCACTATTGGGTGAAGGTGCAGTTAGAATTGTGGATTCACATGAGTCTTCAAATAATGCTTTATCTTCATGAGCATTTCACAACCCTTATCCTTGCAGCAGAGACCAGACTAGTTCATATTGCCTAGCCAGGACTGCAGGCTGGCAGGAGGAGGATGGCAGTGTATTCAGAGTGATGGCAGCAGCTCAACCTTCCCTTTCCTGCCCCTGCCAGGCACACTTCTCTGCTGCAACCTAAGTTTCCACCTGCTGAGAAAGCAAAGGCAGCAGCAAACTGGCCTTCTCTGTTGCCCCCACTCCATGCAAGATGTGTTTCTCTGCTGTTATCCCCACAGCTCATCCATTTCAACTCTTGTCTGTCTCTCCCCTCTCTCCAGCACTAATTTGGGGATGCACTGGGATGTCAGATTCTCTACCAGGTAAACCAATAGCACTTTGCTAGCCCACACCAGACAGGCTAGGGCTTTAGTTATGGTTAAAGGTGGACAGGCTGCCATAAATCAGACATAAAGAAAGAGGAGAGTACAACTCAGAAAACACTGGTATGCAGCCGGCTAGCAAGAATGCCAATTAATTCCTCTTTAAAAAAGTGAATAAGCAAAAGATACCAATTATAGACTTTTTAAAAAAGACCAGGGTGAGACCTGAGGCAGGACTTGCAACTTGCAGATACATATATTTAGAAGTGGCATGTACCAGCTTGTGAAAAACAGTATTAGTTAAGATAATTTCAGAGCTACAGTGGCAGATTGCCTTGTACTTTGCTACCCCTGTTATCAAGTTTATCAAAAAGATTAGTTGCAGGTTGAAAATAAATGCATGTATGCTTACTCTCTATTTATTCAGGATCATAAGTAAACTTTGGCATTTCATAAAACATTTAAGCAAATAAGTCCACCTGAAGGGATTGTGTGTGTTCTGGGCAGAGCCCAATCAGAAACTCAAACTGATCAAGGAAGCCACCCATTGAAAAAGTTTGGGAACCACTTGTTAAGGGTATAAGTACTGTGTCCCCCTTTATATCTGGTAACCCTAAGTCATTTCCTCCTCTTTCTTGTTGCTATTGTTGTTTCATTGAGCCTGCAATAGCCACAGGAGATTAGCTCTTCTATCCCTGGAAGTGTGTTACGAAGCACCTATAGGGCTGCCAACTCTGACTGAAGTTATTCCCAGAGATTGCCCCCCCCCAATATGATGTAATTATAAGCCATCTTTTCACAAGTAGTAGGGGCCTAGTTTGCAAAGGTTTCTTGACAATAGAAAAGATTACCAGTAAGAGTGAAGGTCTCTCCATTGCACACACAATAGGAAATAGGAATAGAGACTGCCCTAAATTAAAGAAAAATAAAAGGGACTAAAGGCCATGGAACAGCACATTGAACTTAGCCTTTGCCCCATTCCCTCTTCTTCAAATATTCAGGGATACTTCACCTGTCACAACTGTTCCTGGATCTGCAGTGCATTTAGTGTGCATTACATCCGGGGCCATGCACTGAAGCAGTTGCCTGATTGCTCCGTCACACATCCAGATTGATTTTCAGGGCATGGTAAAAGTTGTAGAAAAAATTATGGTCCTATTGCATGCTGAAAAATGATCTAGCTGTGCAGTGCAGCCATCAGACAATGACTTTGCTGCATGACCTCCTGTAATGTACACTGAGCTCCTGGCATACTCAGGGCAGGATTTCTGATTTGTAGATCAAGTCTGGCATAAATGCAAAAAAGCAGTCATAGAAATGGAGGCAGAAACCTTTCATTCACTTTTCCAGTCCCACACCCTAAAATGCCACCAATCAAAATATATCACATCTACTCCTCATAAACATATTTCCCAGAATTGAAAACATGGCTACCACATGCTTATCATGTGACAGGGAAACAACCAATACCTTTTTAGCTGGAGGAAATGTTAGTGGGTACAGCAACCACAGTATCCTCACATCATGACATTACTTTGGGGGCTTCAATTTTGCTAGAGCTCTCTTTATATACCACATTTTAACCATTAATTCCATCCTCTGTGAATGGCTGGAGTGTTCAGATCCCCTCTTTGTCTCTGAAACACAAAGGAGTTCATCGTTGGGAAGGAGATGCTGCCTGTCTTCTCTGAATCAGCACCTACCTTGCTTTCACAGACAAAATAGTAAACAAACCCTTTGATTGTGTAAATTAATCTGACTCCTTTCTCTGTTTTTTGAGGCTTGGTCACTTTTGTGAGATTCCTATTCCACCATTGTATAGAAGAGCCCTGCTGGATCAAGCTACAGGCCCATCTAATCCAGCATCCATTTCCCACAATGTCCAACTCACTGCCCTTCATGAAGTCACTGAATAGCTGTAGCTGAGTGCTTGTGCACAGGCATCAGAGGGCTTTCTCTGATTGTGGCTGGAAGGTGATGGAATGGGGGGAGGTAAGGGGCCTCCTCTTTTAGTTCCTAATTTATTCCACTTCTTTAAGTGCTGAAAATTTGAGGAGACAAGTTTATCTTCCATTTGAGAGTAGCAGCCCAGCACTGTTTTTTTTTTTAGGCCACTGCATCATACTAGTAACATTCCTGTGGTAAAGTGTTAGTAGGGCAACAGAGGTTTTTTGCTTCCTGTTTGTAATCTGGGATTTTTATATAAACCTTAAACCTGTGATCTAACTGATGTTGGACAAACTGCAAATAAGCTCATCTATTTTTCTTAACACCATCTCTGACCATAGGAAAGTACCCCTTGTATCCTAACTGGGCATTGAAAATATTTGAACCCTTTCCTGTGATACTTAGAAAAGTGCTAGATTAACACAGCCAGACTGAGAGCAAAGTCCAAAGTCCAGCTGAAATGTCTGCATGACTTTCTCTTTGCCGAAGATGCAGCTGTCACTACCCACTCTGCCAAAGATCTCCAGCAGCTCATGGATCATTTTAGCAAGGCCTGCCAAGATTTTGGACTGACGATCAGCCTGAAGAAAACACAGGTCATGGTTCAGGATGTGGACTCACCTCCGTGCATTACAATCTCTGCGCATGAACTGGAGGTTGTCCATGACTTTGTGTACCTTGGCTCAACGATCTCCGACACTCTTTCTCTTGATACCGAGCTAAATAAACGCATCGGTAAAGCAGCTACCACATTTTCCAGACTCACAAAGAGAGTCTGGTCCAACAAGAAGCTGACGGAATATACCAAGATCCAGGTCTACAGAGCTTGCATCCTGAGTGCACTTCTGTACTGCAGCGAGTCATGGACTCTTCGCTCACAACAGGAGAGAAAACTGAATGCTTTCCACATGCGCTGCCTCCGACGCATCCTCGGCATCACCTGGCAGGACAAAGTTCCAAACAACACAGTCCTGGAACGAGCTGGAATCCCTAGCATGTATACACTGCTGAAACAGAGACGCCTGCGTTGGCTCAGTCATGTTGTGAGAATGGATGATGGCCGGATCCCAAAGGATCTCCTCTACGGAGAACTCGTGCAAGGAAAGCGCCCTACAGGTAGACCACAGCTGCTATACAAGAACATCTGCAAGAGGGATCTGAAGGCCTTAGGAGTGGACCTCAACAGGAGGGAAACCCTGGCCTCTGAGCGGCCCGCTTGGAGGCAGGCTGTGCAGCATGGCCTTTCCCAGTTTGAAGAGACACTTGGCCAACAGACTGAGCCAAAGAGGCAAAGAAGGAAGGCCCATAGCTAGGGAGACAGACCAGGGACAGACTGCACTTGCTCCCGGTGTGGAAGTGATTGTCACTCCCGAATCAGTCTTTTCAGCCACACTAGACGCTGTGCCAGAACCACCATTCAGAGTGCGATACCATAGTCTTTCGAGACTGAAGGTTGCCAACATATAAGTGTGCATACTTGCTAACCCAGAGAACTAGCAATATTTAAATTGCCAATCGGAGCTATTTGGAGCAGCAGGGAGGCCGGCAGAGGGGACTGTGAGCCTCCCAGATCCTCCCGCAGGCCAGTGCAACTCCCCAGGTATTTTTAAAAGCCCCCTGCTCTGGGCACTGCAGGGATCACTGCAGCACCATCAGGGCCTCCTCTACCTCTACAAAAACTTCCCATGGTTCCCATGGAACTGCTTGTGTAGCATGATCAGGAATGGTACTGGTGAGCAGAAGCACAACTAGAAGCACAACTAGAAAAAAAAGTGCCAGTGGCAAGGAACATAAGAACATAAGAAGAGCCCTGCTGGATCAAGCCAAAGGTCCATCTAGTCCAGCTTCCTGTATCTCACAGTGGCCCTCCAAATGCTTCAGGGAGCACACAAGACAACAAGACACAACCTATGTCCTGGTGCCCTCCCCTGCATCTGGCAATCTGAGGTAGCCTACCTCTAAAATGAGGAGCTCACACATAGCTACCATGACTTGTAACCTGTGATGAACTTTTCCTCCAGCAGTTTGTCCAATCCCCTCTTAAAGGCATCTAGGCCAGATGCCATCACTACTTCCTGTGGCAAGGAGTTTCACAGATTAATTACACGCTGGTAAAGAAATATTCTTTTGTCTGTCCTAACTCTCCTAACACCCAGTTTGAGAGGATGTCCCCTGGTTCTGGTGTTATGAGAGAGGGAAAAGAGAGTCACTCTATCCATCCCCTGCATAATTTTGTATGTCTTAGGGCGCAATCCTAACCCAATTTCCAGCACCGACATAAGGGCAATGCAGCTCCTAGGTGAGGAAGCAAACATTCCCTTACTTTGAGGAGCCCCTGTGAGTGTCCCCCCAACTGCAGGATGCAGCACATGCCTCATTGGCACAGTCATTCCAGTGCTGGAAAGTGGCTTAGGATTTGGGCCTCAATCATGTTCCCCCTCAGGCGTCTCTTTTCTAGACTGAAGAACCCTAAACGCTGTAGCCTTTCCTCTTAAGGGAGGTGCCCCAGCCCAGTAATAATTTTGGTTGCTCTCTTCTGCACCTTTTCCATTTCCACGATGTCCTTTTTGAGATGTGGCGACCAGATCTGGACACAATACTCCCAGGTGTGACCTTACCATCAATTTGTACAATGGCATTATAAGGAAGTATGCAGCAACCCAAATGTGAGCCTGGGTGAAGAGAGGGACCTCCACATGACCCAGAAGAGGTAGCAGGGACCTCAGAAGACTGCCTGGAGAGCACTCCAAATGCAGCAGTTTTGCTGTGTGACAGTGGGAGAAGCTATTGGAGGCGTTTTTCTTTACTTTTTAAATGTTTTTAAAATGGGTCTGCAGGAAAATTATGCCCCCCCTTGGCATAGCACCCCGGGCAGGTACATCTCAGGCTCTGCCCTTGTTATGCCCCTTTCAGTGGCGTCACTAGGATTCGCGTCACCTGGTGCAGGAGGCCTGCATGTCACCCCATGCAGTGGGCAGGGAAACGTCCCAGGTGGTGGGCGTGGTGATGTACCATTGCCCCACCCGCACTGGTTTTTTGGCTGTACCTTTTGTTAGAACACAGATATTTCAATGTGGTTTGTTTCATTGCATTCTACATGAAATTATGCACTGATTGATATATAACATGATGGTATTATTTCTCCAAATTCTGTTTTTAGTGATTTTGAAAACTTGTAGAGTCTCTCTCTCTCTCTCTCTCTCTCTCACACACACACACACACACACCTGTGTCAACTTAGTAACACCTTATTGCAGCAGTTCTCAAACTTTTAGCACTGGGACCCACTTTTTAGAATGACAATCTGTCCAGGACCCATTGGAAGTGATGTCATGGCCAGAAGTGACATCATCAAGCAAATTAAAATAAATAATTATAAATAATTAATTTAAAATAAAAGAAATAATTAAATAAGGGGGAGCCAGTCTTGTTCCACCAAGTGAATCTACTCTGAAGTAAGTCCTATTGTGGTCAATGGGGCTTACTCTCAGGAAAGTGTGGGTAGAATTGCAGCCTGTGAGCTCAAGCCTATGCATGTCTACTCAGAAGTAAGTCCCATAGTGGTCAATGAAGCTTACTCTGTAGCCTGCCTGCAATAACACCCCCCCCCCAAAAGAATCAGTGAGATTTCCAGCCCAGTTCCCAGTTTAAAGTTTTTCTATTTCAAGCATATCAAGATAAAGACCCACCTTGCTTTGTAAGTGCAAAATAGAAATCATTCCCCTTACCAGTGCAAGCCTCTTTTTTTGTTCTTTTTAGTGGGGGGGGGGGGGGGAGTCTGCCTTCTGGAGAATTTGTTGCGCTCCAGTTCCATCGGATCGGGTCCATTCTGGTGTCCTCACATTCTCCTTTGCCTGGCCTGACCACCAACCAAGGCACATCTGCCTACTCGTGAGTAAACGCGACCGTGAGGCTGCTTTGCTTTCCATAGGGCTCAATAGACTCGCAGCTGGGAGGGAGGGACCTCCTTCTCGGGTGTTTTTGGGGGCTGCATTGACTGGATCAGGACCGTTCTGGTGTCGTTGGATTCCTCTCAGCCTGCCCTTTCCGACAGACTATGGCAAGTACGCCTACTCGCGAGTAAACGTGCGATATGGCTCACTTTCACTTTCCATAGGGATTCATTCATTTTTTCTTTTCAGTTTTTTGGCCATAACTTTTGAAGGAAAGGAGCAATTTCACTTTTGGTTTTTGCATTGCATTCCGCTGGACATTCCGCATTCAATCGTGTATGGCTTGACAGGGTAGCTCCTAATATCGCAATTTTACCATGTCACCCCCAGGTCGCGTCAACCCCCCGGTGCGTCACCTGGTGCAGCCCGCACCCCCCGCACCCCGCTAGTGATGCCACTGGCCCCTTTTGCTGAGAAAAAGATCAATGTACGCTGTGGTCATCATCATCTCAGTCATCATTTCTCAGCCTACCCCTCAGGGTTTGTGTAAGGATAAAATGTGGAGAGGGAGAACTGTCTTGGCTGTTCTCTCAGGGCAAGGGAGCAATGGCCATTTTCTCAGGAAAATGGTGGCTTGTGATTCCTTGGTGAGCATGAGGAACTAATTGCTATCAGTATCACAGAAGATGTCAAGAGCAGAGCAAAAGCTGTAACTGCTTTGTGTGTGGCTGTCTTCATATTAACTTGCTGCTGTGTGGTCTATGGTTCATTGACTTGCAGAGCCCTGGAATATGGATCAGTATCAAGTCCTTGCCAACTTATATAACAAGCATTTGGTACTGTGCCTGGCCCAGTAAGCTCAAGATCAAGAACCAGAGGGAGCTCATTATGGAGACAGTTTTCTTAAAAAGACATCTCTAATTAGACACCAAGCAATCGCTCTCTTTCTTCTTCTTTCTTTTGAATGGGCAAGTTTTTAATTGTCAGCAAGAACCATTGCCGTTCTGCTTTCTGGGGAGTTAAATGTTGTTTTGACTCGAATGTTGGCATGCTTCAGCCTAAATTACTGTTCCACCTCATGATCTGTCGCACCTGAGAAAAATGGCAGAGCATCGCTAGGGATACGACGTCTGCCTGCTGAACTTTTTCTTTGTGGTGCTTATAATATTGGAACCCATTTAGTTGTGTTTTGTGTGACAGTTTTTAATCTTTTAAATCATGCCTGTAGCAATGATGATTTTCCCCCACAGTGCCTCCCTCCCCTTAAATCTGTACAAAATTAGGGTTCTGTAAATGGATGGCAGTGTAAACACTGAAAATACAAATCAAAAGCTGTTTAACTAGAGTGCGGGGAAAGGACCTTTCTGTGCATCTGCTGACTGATTCATTGCTTTTGGATGGACATGCACTGACAACATCCATAATCCTTCCTGTCTCGTCATCCCTTAAGTGTTTCTGCTTTCTTTAAGTGGATTGAAGCAAAGCTTCAGAGGCATTGAGTACATGCAAGGCTGTGAAGCTTGAACCTTCAGTTTTTCCCATTTCCTGATGAATGCCAGGCCTGCGATAGTGCTTTGAACCAAGATTGGCATGATGCCTTTTGCACAATGGGACTAAAATGCAAGATGAGACCCCCTGATATGGTCGATGCATATATGGGGGAAATGTAATCAATTATACCCAACTTTGATTCTTAGCAACTTGGGAAGATGTGATCTCACTGTTCCTCCAAGAAGCCTTATAGCTGCTATAGGTGTAAACTCAGGTTTAGGGCATTGTTGTTGAACGTAGATTACTCCAGTCTTAGTCCAGCTTCTCTCATTCCAGTCCTTATCCCTGTCTGCCTCTGCCTCAGAGTAAAGCATCTTGTTTGCTTTAACCAGAGGCTACTTGAAACACTTTTCTTGTTACACTGACCTGGGAGTGGGTAGTGTGGGTCATCTTCAACTTTCCTCTCTCTAGTGTATCTGTGTGCAGTTTTACTGGGTAATTCAGAGTAAACATCTCATTCAGATAAATCTTTGGGCCATCAGCCAAAAATGTTTCTGACATACATTATTTGTCACTGGCAACCAAATCTAATCCCATAACAATGTATATATTTTGCACAAAGCATCTAGCACAACTCAAAATATTTTGAGCCTTTTCTTCCAGTTGTGATTGATCCATCTAGATAGAATTAAAAAAGCATATGTGAGTCCTGTGATTATTACCTTCCTCTTACTACTCTGCATTGTGATTGGAGTTTCTGTGTCTCAGGAAGCCATCTCAGTTTCTTGGATACTGCCCGAGCATAAGGTTGAATAGGTGACTTTATGTTGTCAGTTTCCCACCTGTTCTTTTTCTCCTCTCTCCCTCTGTGGCTGTGGCACTGGCAGGGCTAGAAACTGGTGGGACAAAGCAGAGCCAATCAGACCTAAATGCTGAAATGGATCACTGCTCCCTTGACCTTGGTTCATGGCCAGTTGTGCTTGGCTTGGGTAGTTGCCAAGCAGAACAAAATGAATCCTGCAGCAAAATGAATGTTTTGCTGTTCATCCTGAATTGAGTGCACACCCTTAATAGGAATGGTTAGAGCACACGCCATTTTCAGATATGGCTGTAATAGAAGTTCTGGCCTCCGATTGCTCAAGATATGGGTGCAGGAAATTGACAGTTTCCTCCTTAACCTGATCAGGCAAGTTCTGCTAATGATGATAGTTTACTGGCAGCTTACTGAGTAGGGCAGGCAGGAAGAAGTAGTTACAAATCCCTTTCCATATTGGTAACAGTAGATGTGAGATGAGGAAAATGTGCTCTTCTGACACACCAGTTTTTTACCTAATATCTTTGAGCCCAAGGTGAGAATGCTTTTAAACTGTTAAAGCTGTACAGCCACTTTGTACACTCCATGTAGGTCTTTTCTTTTGACTTGAGGTGCTTTCCCTTTAAAATTATTCTCTGCTGGACCACAATGTTCATTTCTAGCCAAAGGAAGATGCAACCACTTTATGCTTCCTAATATGTTGCAACAAAGGCAAGATCAGAAGATCTGTTAAATCCATTTTTGCAGCAGTCGGCAACAAGGAGAGCACCATGCTAATTATGCTTGCTTTCAGCAGGGTCTTCAATGTCCCAGCAATGGTAAGTCTTAACTTTTATGGTGTAACGCACCAGGACGCAATTTACTTTAAAGAGAGCAGAAATCCCTGACTGCAGCTTATATCAGAAGACTCTTACATAAAAATGGCTTATACGATATGGATTTAACTCTTCAGGAACAGGTTCGTGCATTGCTGTGTGTGTTGTGAGGAGAAAATGTGGCAGTGTTACATGCAAATGGGCTTCATTGCTATTCCTTCCCTGGTATCTCTGAATCAGTACAGACATCATAGTTTTATTTTGTTAAATGTAAATTGAAAAAAACTGGGATGTATCACTGATCTTTAAACTTTTTTAAAAATTACACTTTCAATTTAAAAAAGAATACTAACAAACATATTGCACAACAAAACATACATACCTTAGTAAACATATTATTACAATAGAAGCATATATACATGTTGTCTCAATCTCTGATTATCCATGGATATCTTTGGTTTCACTTAACCATAGATCAGGTCTGCAGGTCCCCGGCATTCCCCCCACACCCTTGGGCGGGGTGGCGCCATGTCCCCTTCCACCACTCAGGCACTCAGGGCCTTTCACCTAGAGGTGTTCTGATGGCAAGCCTGGCACCTGGGTGTTCTAAGCCCCACAGAGACTGCGCAGGTCCTCCCACAGCCTCTGTGGGCCTCAGAACGACTGTTACAGGTTAAAAAAAATGCAACTTTTGGTTTTTTTTTTGTGAAACTAGAAGTGATGTTTTATTGCCTTATAAGGCATTCTGAGGCCCGGGGAAGCCCTCCGGGGGCCTGCACCTCCGATCCACCTCCATTCTACCTCCCCCCATCCAGAAACACCCCTTCCTGCCTCCCTCCCCATGACTCTGCACCATTCAGCGCAGCCTTACCTGTGCCGGTTGGCACTACTCCTGGCTACAGTACTAGCAGGTCAGTGCAGGCCATTGGGTCAGCGCTGCCAGCTCCCAGGTCATTGCAAATATGCCTTATGGCATGTTTGCAACAGGCTGAGCTGGCACAAGGACAGCTGCACTGGCTCAAGCAGGGGTTAGGATTGCGCTGTAGATTAGGTATGTCAAACATAGGACTCAGGAACACCAAATGCTGTTTGGACTATTGTTAATCTTTCAGTGTTTTGTTAGTATTTTGTCTTGGACTTAGAGCTAAATTAACTTAAAGGTTACTTTAAGTTAAAGGACTGAACTTTAGGTTATAGCAGGGGTCTCCAAACCCCAGCCTGGGGGCCAGATGTGGCCCGTGGCAAGCCTCTATCCGTCCCGCAGCCAGCCTCTTGTCCCCTGAAAGCCCCTGGCCCACTTTGCCAAACATGACTGGAATTATGTTCTTTTTGCATCTGGAGGGTGTTCTAAGGGCCAGAGAGGTTGAATGAATGAGCCCATTCATTCATTTATTCATAGATCTCAGTTCCATCTCTAATTTATTTATATAAATTTAATATTTAATTTTTTTTTCTGGCCCTCAAAACTGTGCCAGATATTTGATGTGGCCCTCTGGCCGAAAAGTTTGGAGACCCCTGGGTTAAAGGACTGATTAGGGTAGACAATGGCGAATGCAGTTCCTCATATTTAGGTGTCTGGAGAAAAAGTAATTTCTTCTGTGTCTGCAGGGTGAACACCCATTCTAAACACTTGATGTTTAGAGTGAATTTTGTGCCTCCTCATAGCAGCCATCAGCATATGATCCTGAATTTTGCATGTCTCCTACTGAAAAGTTCTTTGCAAGGATGGACAAGGCATCAAGCATGCTGCTAAATGTGGTCTTCTCTACTGAGTGAATTGTGTGTTGCTCCTGATTCAGTTATTTGATACCTCTTGTTTTGCTTCACTGGTCTTGGGGGAGTTTTTTTTAACCCAGGCAAAGTTGATCCATATTGATTGAATTAGCACTTGGATTAATGCTCCAGTCTTCTAGAGCTTCCTGATGGGTCTCTGAGTGACAGCTGATAGTCTACTTCTTTGTACCTTAGATTTCATTTTGCTTTTGAATCCTGGTGAACTTTTGGGAAGGCAAATAAAAAATAATAGTACCGTATTTTTCGCTCTATAAGACGCACCGGACCATAAGACGCACCTAGTTTTTAGAGGAGGAAAACAGGAAAAAAAATATTCTGAACCAAATAGTGTAATAAAATATGTCTCTCCGCTGCTCTATTTCCATGCTCCTTAGCATATTTTACTACCTCTAGTTTAAAAGGTATTTTATATGCTAGCCTTTTCTGCTTTATCATCCTTGCACTGGTAGAATGAGGTACTGTAGTATTTTTCTGCAAGTGCATTGTCACTAAGCACTGAACATTTGCATTACCATTGAGCGCCGGCATTTGCATTACAATTTACATTTGCATTACCATTGCATTTGCATTTGCATTACCATTGAGCGCAGGCTGGACCCTGGTCAGGGGCAGAAGCACCTGCCAAGGAGGCTCTGCTGCCCTGAGAACGCCTGCAGCTTTGCAGTATTCGCTCCATAAGATGCACACACTTCCCCCCCCCACTTTTTTGGGGGGAAAAAGTGCGTCTTATGGAGCGAAAAGTACGGTAACTTGTATTTTCCCCAGCAAATCTTTCTACTCCATATTTTAATTTGATATACCTTGCATACTTCTATAATCATTCTAATGGTGTGATCTGACACCCAAGTAGTGTCAGCTATGACAGTGGCATATCTGAGCAATGTCTGTCATCTTCTAAGCCTATTCAGTATATAAAGGGGGAGACAAGAGCTCAAACAACTCCATGAAGCTGCATTCCTCCCAGTACCTCTGCCAGCATCCATGGAAACACCAACATCATCCATCAATCCTAGAGTAGTGGCCTGACAATGGCCCCATGTTGGTCAGATATGCAAGGAGCCAACTTACCCCAACTTACCCCAACTTAAGTTATTGCAACTTACCCCAACATTGGGATATTGCAACTTACCCCAACGTTGGTGGCCAGGGAAGTGCCATCAAGTTAAACCAATTGGGGGAAGTGGGAAATGGAAGCCCAATGAGCTGCTAACACCCCCAGCCCCCACCAAGAGTGGCTATGTAGAGACAGCCCATGATACCAGTACAACAGGGGTGCCCAAACCCCAGCCTGGGGACCATTTGTGGCCCTCGCAGACCCCCAATCAGGCCCGCAGGGAACCCTCAGTCTCCAATGACCCTCTGGCCCTCCAGAAACTTGCTAGAGCACGCACTGGCCTGACATGACTACTGCCAGTACAAGAGCCAACTGTTTGACCTCTCTTGCCAGCTGCAGGCTGAGGACTCCCTTCACTGCTTGCTATTTCATGTCTGTGAAGCAGCAGAAGTAGCATAGGAAAGGATGGCCTTGCTTTGTGCAAGGTCTTTTATAGGCCTTAAACTATTGCAAGACCTGCATTCATTCATGTAAGTTCCATCTCTAATATATTCATTCATGAAAATTTATGCAAAATTATTTAAATTTTCAATGTAAATTAATTCTTTTTTTCCTGGCATGCAACACAGTGTCAGAGAGATGATGTGGCCCTCCTGCCAAAAAGCTTGGACACCCCTGCAGTACACATACAACAAAGCACCTCTCCCTGCAGAATCTTCTGTGGCACATTCAGAAGGCATTAAAAGTCGAAAGCTGTCAAAGTTCTGAAGTCTGAAATCTCCAATGTCACTCATACAAACACACCTTGCCAATAAATATCTTTTCTGGTGACAGCAGGTCAAGGGAAGGAAGATATCTCCCTTGGGAGAGAAACACACAAACCTCCCAGGCAAAGGCTTGGTTTCCCCATTGGGGGAGCTTCTATCAGCTGGAAGGAGCCCTTTCATCTGGTGAGGGGTGCAAGAGGTTTGCCAGCAGCACTCAGGCAATGCAGGATGCTGGTATTCCATTGCTAGAGATGAGTAAAAACGGTTTTATTTTTCACAGATTTTGGTGTTTTCCAAAGTCAGAAGTGTAGAAAGCAACATTATGTGTTTTTATTTCCAGGGCACAGTTTTACAAATTTTTATCTTTAATATATATATATAATTATATTTATAATTGCTTTAAAAGTGTACTAAGTGGGTGATATTGGTAGCATAGTGTCAGCAGATGCAGCTACATACATGTTTATTTTTCTCAGATTTTGCAGATTTGGTTTTTTTTTTCCCTCACAAAAACGAGAAGTCTGAAAGTGGTACTATGTGTTTTTGTTTATTACCGAAAAAACCCATCTCTACCCATTGCAGTAGGAGCCAGGTAAGGGAGATTTAAGCCCATCCAGAGGCATACCCACAGCATACATAGCTTTTGCTTGACTGGCCAGAAATAACCATGGCAGAGGCAGAAGAGGAGGGGAAGGTGCAGCTTGAACCATACATGCCAGGTTACAGGGCTGTTATCAAGCCACTCAACCACATCAGGAGATCTGCACAGCCTACAGCATTGGGCTTTTCACATCCTGTAGCACCACAAACAGGCACGCCTGTCAAGAAGACGCAGATTGGTTTATGTAGCAAAAGAAATGAGAAATGAACAATTCAGAGGGATAAGATATAATGTGCACTAATCTGACTCTGAAGTGTGTTGCTATGGCCAACATGGACATGCAACCAATAGTTTGTTTTGCAGAAGTTCATAATTGCCTGAACTTGGTACTATAAACTTTGTAGTGAAGTCTAATTTTCAGTCATTAGACAATGTAACAGCATTATAAGTTGGCACTGTCTCAATAAACAGTGTCTCTTTTGAGATACAATAGAAAACTAAGGTCAATACTACCCTATATACACTTACTTAGGAGTAACATCCATTGAGCACAGAGGGATTTCTTCTGAGTAAACATTTATAGAGTTGTGTTGTAAAGCGCTGTGACTGAGTTTTTGTGTCACCCTTATTCAGGTAAAACCCATTTTCTTGAAAATATGCCATTTTTTCTTATTAAGATGCTGTATTGGTTTTAATATAAATATAAGCAAATAAACAATAAAGATGGCCCAATGGCCCACCCACACCCATTTTCACTCTAGCCATTCAATAGAGGAAAAAGAAAATAAAAATGCAGTAGGCAAATGGAACAAGCAGTCAGATATAGTAAGAGATAAGAGAGACAAAAAAGGCCAAGAATAGAAGCAGAACTGAAAGGAAAATACAGGACAGGAAAAGTCAGCAGCAGCAGAGGAACCCAAGGAATGTGTAGAGTCAGTGCTCCAAAAGACAGAGAAGATCATGCCAAATGTGTCAGCAGGGTCCTTGCAAGCACAAGTGATTGCCCCCCATCTTAGCACATAAATCCAGCACATTACTGAGCTGTAGATCCATGGAAGGGGATAATATTGAGCTTTCTGCCACAAAAGGGAGATCTATGACACTAGGGGTGCAATCCAGAGGGGGGGATGGGCCAGCCTGACTTGTGTTGGTCCACCAGTATTGCAAAAATGCCATTAAGCCTCCGGGAGGGGAGGGAGGCAACCCCAACCCTGTTGGGCCGGCACAAGAGGTAGGTTCGCATGGGGGTTGGTGTGGGGGTCTGGGGAGGGTGGGAGAGAGGCATTTCAGGGTAGGGGCGGGTGGGCCCATGGGCAGGCAATGGGTGAGGGGGCAGGACTAGAATCTGTCACTTATGCTGGATCCTATGCCCGTTCCTGGACAGCCTGGGGCAGCTTTGGGCTGATTGAATCTGCACCACCTCTTTAGGTGGCACAGATCCAAGTAGCCCCATTGGGGCTGCTGGAGCATTACCTAGTGTAAGGGAAGCGATTTCCCTTGCCCTGGGCTGAGCCACTTTTGGTCCCAACCCTGCCTTGGATGTGGGGTAGGCCCACCGGCCTACCTGCTCCATGGCAGGTTAGAACTGGACTGTAATGCACCTACTGTTTTGGGAATGCCCAAAGAATGAATATGTATTCCATGATTAAATTAAAATGAGTAGTCCCCTATTGTAGTAATTTTCATCTTGTGGCACACTGACAAAGCATTAAAATTGTCGAGGCAAGCCATCAGGTTTTTGACAATTGACAAGGCACACCATGCTGCCAGTTGGGGCTCACATCCCCTATTGGCCCTACTAATAAATGACCTTCCCCCATATTCCTGTGGCACACCTGTGGACCACTCGCGGCACACCAATGTGCCACGGCACAGTGGTTGAAAATGGCTGCCTTATCGGACAGGTTTTCCTCTAATATTGAAATTGCTTGATGAGAACACTGTGATATTGACTAATAAGGGGAATGTGTTTTTCCTCGGGTACAGTATGGTTGCATTGCATTTCCTTATTCCTAGAGCTTCATCCCCACATTCATGTTTAGATCAGATATGAATAATATCATCTAAGCTTGATAGATTCTCTTGGGGAGATGACACGGTGGACTATGAACCTGGTGGGACTAGTTAATGCAGAGTGCCACTGCAGGACTGCATCTCAATTCCTTTAGCGCTGCCATTCCAAGGTCTCCTAACTTGAGAAGGAATCAGACGAATGGTGTCTGGATGTTCTTTGTGTTTTTTTAAAGGCCATGAAGGGTGCTTCACTGGGAAAAGCAGGACAGTAATTGGAGCGATACAAGGTGCACTGACACAGCAGGAGTGTCAGGATGTCACGCTCTATAAAAGGGAGAGCTGATGTGGGAGAAAGGGGAAAGGACTTAAGGAGCACTACAGGTGTGACAAATTAAAGATTATCAACCCCCCCCCCCTTCAAAATGCAGAGATGTGCACAGCAGTCTTTGTGTCTGTGCGGATTCTCTTTCTCCTTCCGTTCTTACATGTGGCACTGCTCTGATGCATTCCCCAGCTTTGATGAAGCAGAAAAGCCAATGCCCTGACTGTGACACAGACACTCTGAAGGCCAACAGGCTATGTCGTCTTGTCAGCCTGAGTGGCTCACGCTGGACTCTGGCAACCCTTCCAGCTACACCCACTCATTAGCAGTTCATGACTAGTAGCTCCTTTCCCCCTGAAATCCTGCAATTACGAAGACTGTTGGTTCCGAACGAATACTTGATATGCAGCTAAACAACTGCGAGAAGAGAAATGGGCAGTCCAAATGTTTGTTTCTTCTGCGTGTTCTCTGCAGCCAGAAAGAGAAAATAAAATGCTTGTACCAGAAAGGAAGGATATAAGGCCAACTGTAGGCTAAGGATTTCAGGAAGGCAGAGAAAAAGACCAACTGACTGCAAGGCTGGCTTTTCCAAGTTATGGTATAAATCGAGATAAACGCTATTTCATTTCGAATGCAATGCAAACAAATGGCCAAACTGGTTTGAAGTCTGTTCATATTATTATTCATTATATGTATATTCCACCCATTTTCCAAGAAGCTAAAGACAGCAAATATGGTTCTTCCCTTTTATCCACATATCAACGCTATGAGGCAGGCTAGAATGAGAGAGCCCAAGGTCATCTAGGGCCCAATCCTATCCAATTTTCCAGTACCAGTGCAGCTGTGCCAATGGGGCATGCACTGCATCCTGTGGTGGGGAGGCAGTCATAGATGCCTCCTCACAGCATGAGAACATTTGTTCCCTTACCTCAGGGTTGCATTGTGGCTGCACCAGCGCTGAAAAGTTGGATAGGATTAGGCACCTTTTAAACTTGTTGGCTGAGTAGGAATTTGAACCCAGGCCTTCCTGGGTGTCATCCAACACTCTAACCACTGCACCTCACTGGATGTCCTAGGAATATGCGATCATCCTCTCATATGTACAGTATATGTGCCCCACCATGACTCTTCTGATATTCTGAGTAAAAAATATGTTGAAAAATACTTTTACTGAGTAAAAAAAACATAAGAAAATAAAATATTTCATTACTAGAGCAGTTTTTCTACAAACAGTTCTGTCGTTCCATTTTCAGTGACTTCAGTTCAAAAATACTGCTGTTGTGTTTTTAAAAAGCACTTTAAGTCATGCTTATCAAAGTAAGCACCGCCAAAGTCAGGGGGACTGAAGTTCTGTATAAATGTACCCAAGATAATGATCTTATTCATCCTCAGTATAACTCTGTGAGAACAGTAATCAATACAACCATTTTGCGAACCACAAAGCACAAGTTGCCCAAAGGGTAGTCAATGAATTCAAGAGAGTTTTGAACCCACATCTCCAAGCCCAGTGTTCGGTTCACAAGGCATGCAGTTCTAGGATGCTATAGTGCTCACTTTTCTGCTCTGGATTCCCTAGCCACATAAAACATTTCAGGATGTTATGGCTGTCATGGCAACTATGGGTCTGTCTCAGTTTATTGTTGCCCTGACACATGTGGCAGGACACACATTGGACTCTGTGTTTATTGCTGGGCAGATAGATGGTGATCAGGGTGATGAGGAGATTGAGATCACTTTCTGGTGCACTTTAGTCTTATCTGGGGCCCTTCATAAATGTCAGAGGCCAGATTTTATGTTCTACTCCTAGATCTTTATAGATCCAGATGAATTCCTGATGTCTCTGGGGGATTTTCTCATTGCCAGTTCCGGCGACTTATCTCTCTTGTTGGGGAGATGTTCAGGGCTTTGGATCAGAGCTCCCAAATGGCCTCTGCCTTGCCACAGAGTTGCTTCAGAGGAAGATAAGGGTTTCCTGGTTTCCTGGGGAGCTTTGGGCAAGCAGCTAGGCAGATGCCTTGAACAACAGTGGATGAGTCCCACTGAACATAGGCAAGAGTCTATATTAAGAGCCTACTCTGTGGTGGTGATGACAGCAGAAAAGGACTTTTTCACCATTATCACATCTGCAGGAAGCCATCCAACTAAGTTATTCCAGGTGGTTCATGGCTTGCTCAACCTGGCTCCAGAGGGGTGGGGGCAGGAGCAACAACTAGTTGTTCACTATAACCAATTTGCTATGCATTGTGCAAATCACCTCCCTGTATTACACCTCACCTCCCTGCATTACAATCTCTACGCATGAACTGGAGGTTGTCCATGACTTTGTGTACCTTGGCTCAATGATCTCCGACACTCTTTCTCTCGATACCGAGCTAAACAAACGTATTGGTAAAGCAGCTACCACGTTTTCCAGACTCACAAAGAGAGTCTGGTCCAACAAGAAGCTGACAGAACATACCAAGATCCAGGTCTACAGAGCTTGTGTCCTGAGTACACTTCTGTACTGCAGCGAGTCATGGACTCTTTGCTCACAACAGGAGAGGAAACTGAACGCTTTCCACATACGCTGCCTCCGATGCATTCTCGGCATCATCTGGCAGGGCAAAGTTCCAAACAACACACTCCTGGAACATGCTGGAATCCCTAGCAGGTATGCACTGCTGAAACAGAGACGTCTGCGTTGGCTCAGTCATGTTGTGAGAATGGATGATGGCCGGATCCCAAAGGATCTCCTCTATGGAGAACTCGTGCAAGGAAAGCGCCCTACAGGTAGACCACAGCTGCGCTACAAGGACATCTGCAAGAGGGATCTGAAGGCCTTAGGAGTGGACCTCAACAAGTGGGAAACCCTGGCCTCTGAGTGGCCCGCTTGGAGGCAGGCTGTGCAGCATGGCCTTTCCCAGTTTGAAGAGACACTTGGCCAACAGTCTGAGGCAAAGAGGCAAAGAAGGAAGGCCCATAGCCAGGGAGACAGACCAGGGACAGACTGCACTTGCTCCCAGTGTGAAAGGGATTGTCACTCCCGAATTGGCCTTTTCAGCCACACTAGACGCTGTTCCAGAACCACCTTTTAGAGCGCGATACCATAGTCTTTCGAGACTGAAGGTTGCCAACACTGTGCAAATAAAATGCTCACATCCACCATGACATGAACTCCACATTAGGTGGTCTAGTTGAGGTATCTTAGGCATCTATTGGTCCTGTTATTTGGGATTCTTTTCAGCATGCATGAGCTGAGGAGAACAGGATCATCCGCAATATGAGGACAACCACCTGCCCAACTGAATCTTGCCCAACTTGGCTTGTTACATCTGCCCAGGAAGGGCTGACTGAGTGGGCAGGTAGGGTAATGCATTCATCTCTGACACAACAGGTGTTGCCAGTAACATTAAAGCTGGAGCAAAAAGAAGAAATCCTCCCTGAATTACATTGTGTTGGATAATTACTGATCAGTCTCAAACCTCCTATTTCTAGGCAGGGTGAATGAGCGAATGATGGCATCTCAGCTACAGAGCTAGATGAAATTGATTATCTGGGTGCATTTCAATCTGGCTTCAGACCATGCTTTGGGACAGAAATGTCTTTGATTGCCTTGGTAGATGGTCTGTACCAAGGACTTAACAGGGGTAGTACATCCATGTTGGTCTTGCTAGACCTTTCAGCAGCATTCTATACCAATGACCATGGTGTCCTTCTGGATCGGTTGGCCAGGTTAGGGCTTGACAAAATAGAGGCCCTCTTGGTTGGGAAGCCAATGATGCAGGTATTGAACTACCAACCTACTCTGAAAGGGGTTGCACTTCCTCTGCAAAAGCAGGTCTGCAGCTTGAGAAGATTAATCACTTCTCTTGGATCGCCAGGTACTATGAGGGCTTTTTCCCAGCTTTGGCTGGCGTGCTAGCTGTGGCCATACTGAGTTGGACAGATCTAACCATAGTGGTCCATGTCTTGGTAATCTCTAGGCTCAACCATTGTAACATACTTTATGTGGAACTACCCCGAAGGCTGTCTGGAAATTGCAACTGGTGCAGAATGCAACAGTCTGTGTGGTGGTTGGGACAGCGACAGGGGTGGGGAAAAGGCTAAATCATACGGGGGGGGGGGGAGTGGAATCAGCAATGGTGGTGCACACAAAATCACGAGCCCCTTCCTGGGCCTGATTTGCCTGCACAGGACAAAATGGACTTGTGCCAGTGATTGAGCTGACACAGGTGCAAATTGTCCCACAGTGGCTGCTGGGATTTATACCAGAGCAAGGGGGCATATGTCCCCTTATCCCTAGGAGAACTCCAGCAGCTGAAAATCCCCCACAAAATGCAGCATTGCTGTACAGGTATTTAGGTAAGATTGAGCTGCCCGAGACTATTTTCTTCCATACCAACCTGCTTGTTCTCTAAGATCATCAGAGGGAGCCCTGTGTGTATGCTGTCCCTGGCTTTAGCCAGGTTGGTGGTCACAAGGGGTAGGGTCTGCTCAGCAGTGGCATCCTAAATTTGGAACTCCTTTAAATTAAGATCAGCACCCTCCCTGTTAGCTTTCCAGCAGGGGCTAAAGACATTCTTTTTCTGTTTAGCATCCCCCTCCAGCCCCCTCCCTTTTTGTGCTTTTAGTTGCTGTTCAATTAACTGGCTTGCTATATTTTTAACGTCTGCTCCTGTTGTTGTTGCTCTGCTGTTTTTAGTACTCTTATGAGTTATTCTATTTTTTAAAATCCATTATGAATTTTTAATTGCATTGTATTTTAAGCTTTGTATTTTAAAGTTTCTTGTTAGCCAGCATGGGTGTCCCAGTTTTATGGGAGGAAAGGTGAGATATATGTTTTTTTCATACTGGCATCTGGAGTTTGATTTAAAAAAAAAATTCTGGTTATACCTGCCCTCTAAAAACATGATCCTGGATTAAGGAATTTGCAATAATTTTAAGCCCTGCTCACCCTACATCCTCTGAAGCCACATTTATAGCCAGAAATGTTGTGGTGTTGAATTGAACTCCATTGGGTAGAATAGTACCTGCATGTTTTTCCTTATATTTCCATAAGGCTTACTTAAAAAAAAAAAAAAACTCTGGAAATTTAGGCAAGTGGTTAGGTCCCCATCGGCCTCCCTGTGATTACAGTCCTTATCTGAGCTCTAGTGGTGCTTCTCTGCTCAGGATGGTTGGTTGTGACCTGAGGGTGGCAGCAATGAACAATTTTGTTTTCCTGTGTTGCTATGTGGACCTGATGTGTCTTTAGGAGATGTGTGTCCCCCAGGAACATCACCAGTAATGAAAAAATGCCATTGTCACTTCAAACCTAAGTCATCATCCTGATGATCTATTGATCGTGGGAAATTCAGAGCAGAGGAGACAATATATGTGAAACAATATATGTGATTTGCTGACTTTTTACAAAAGAGGCAAAACCAGAAAAATATTTAATTTTAATGTCTCATTGAAATTACACCAAGAAGATCCCCAGTGGAGCTCCAGTGGCCGCCTGGCAGTAGCCTGGTGCCAGCCAGTACTGGGCTACCACCAGCACTTGCTTGGTGCTAGGGCTGTAGTGGCTGTGGCTGTAAGCCAGCATGCACTATTAAAGATTGGGCACTAAGGCAGCAACATGATTCCCAGAACCGTGTCACTAAGGGGGGCTGAGGCGGATGCTTTCCATTTACTTTTAACTAGGTAGGGCTGCTGGAGGCTGCAGGAAGTGTAGGGCGCCCTGCGCAGGCCTCCTCAGAACTCCCTGAGGCTTGGAATCTTCAGTAAAAGTGAGCGCAAAGCAGTTCCGGTTTGCAGGAGGTACTTTGCACCCATTTTTACTGAACATTCTAAGCCTTGGGGAGCCCTGCAGAGGGCTGTGCAGGGCTCCCTGCACCTCCTGCAGCCTCCAGCAGACCTATCTAGTTAAAAGTAAATGGAAAGCACCCTCCCTTACTCCCCTTAGAGATGCGATCCTGCGGATCATGTTGCTGCTTCTTCCCTTCCCCTGCCCCTCAAAGAGATGGGAGAAGCATTACATGAACTGGTGAGTTGCGACCCACCAGTTTGAGAACCACTGCATTACCATATATATAAAGTTTTGATTTTTACCCCAGTGTGCATTACTTTACACTAACCTACACTAAAACACATTTGCCGTTTTGCTGCCCATTCTCCCAGTTTGGAGAGATCCTTCTGGAGCACTTCACAATCCCTTCTGGTCTTCATCACTCGGAAAAGTTTAGTGTTGTCCACAAACTTGGCCACCTCACTGCTTAACTCTGTCTCCAGGTCATTTATGAACAATTTGAAAAGCACTGGTCCTAGAACAGATCTTTGGGACGTACCCCTTTTCACCTCTCTCAACGGGTGAAAATTGCCCACTGATACACACACTTTGTTTTCTGGTCCTCAACCGGTTCCTAATCCATGAGAGGACCTGCCCTCTTATTCCCTGATGGTGCAGTTTTTTTAGCAACCTTTGGTGAGGGACCTTGTCAAATGCCTTCTGAAAATCCAAATATATAATATCCATGGGTTTGCCCACATCCACATGCTTGTTGACCTTTTCAAAGAATTCTAAAAGGTTCATGAGACAAGACTTACCCTTATAGAAGCCATGCTGATTCTCCCTCAGCAAGGCTTGTTCATCTATGTGTTTTAAGATTTTATCTTTGATGAGGCACTTCATCATTTTACCTGGAACAGATGTTAGGCAAGAGCCGTCATGAACCCTCTGCATAAAAGGCATGTGCTCCACCACTGGCTACAATCTCTCCCTAAATGGGTGCAAATGCACCTGACTTTGTCAGAATCTTGAGCATATCTGCATAGTAGAAAATTCCACTTAACTGGGTTAACTACAAGGAATGCCATAGTAGAGGTAGCACCCCCACCCCCAATTCTTATCAAAGCTGGCTTCTAAATAGATTGAAAATCTATCTGTATAATCAACCTGCAGGGAGTTTACAATATCTTCAGACTCCAGCCTGCTGAAACATCACTTCCCACAAAACACTGCAACAATTGATCTTGCTCTTATAACAACAACAAAAATCACTAAATGCCTTTGGCATTTGAACATGTGGCTCTTCTCTGCTCAGTAACCTTCCAGCTGGAAACAGAGATGGCTCCAGCCCTTTGCTCACTGCACAGATAAGCATGTGCGCACACGCACAGAGAGAGAGAGAGAGAGAGAGAGACAGAGAGAGAGCGAGCAGTTTGTTAACCTGTGGTACAAATGTTGCTTATGAGAAAGAGCAAAACTCTCTGCTTAGTTTGAAAGAGTCAGTGGGGACTGATGCAAACCCATTTAGCTATACGCAGCTCTTGGTTAGCCATACCAAGCAATGGACAATGCAGGTTGTAAATCAGAACAAATGAATAGATAAAATAAGCTGCAGCTGTTCCAGCAGGTGGAAAAGATGTTCTAGAAACATGGAAAACAGGGATCTCTCTCTCTCTCTCTCTCTCTCTCTCTCTCTCTCACACACACACACACACACACACACACACACACACACACACACACACACAGAGAGAGAGAGAGAGAGAGAGAGAGAGAGAGAGAGAGAGGAATTCTGTTGATTTCCCCTGGCTCATACTAAGGAGACAAACCAGCATTTTAGAAAATGGAAATGCACATATTTCATAGGCCTTACTGAGGCGAAATGAAGGTCAGTATTCCTTGGTCAGCTTTTATGGTTCAAGAATTGAATTGCTACTAACCAAAACTCAGCTCCCACCTCCCTGCCTCCTTATGAACATGAGCCAGCAGCCAATGTATTTGACCTGGACATGCTTAGCTTTTCCTTGCTAAACAGCAACCATGGGAGCCCTGGTGTGCCAGTACATTCTGGAGTGCCACCCCCCCCCCACCTCAGTTAAGACTCAGTAAAGACTCAGTAGCGAATCTGCAATTCATTGAATAGGGCAAATGCCCCAGGTGCAGAGCCCCACGCGCCTCTAGGACCATGCGTAAGCCTCTCCGAGGCTTCCAATACGGTCAGAAACTGCTTCGGGTTTACAGTTTGACTATGGGGAAGCCTCAGGAGGCTTTCTCAGTGTGTTATAGAGTCATGTGAGGCTCTGTAATGTTGCGGTGAGTGGGGGAGGGGCAAATTCATGCGTGGGAAGGCAGCACCTCATTGGGTGGTGCCATTGCAGACCTTTGCTCCGAGCACGGGGCTGGCGAAGTCCACCACTGTTAAGACTATAACAGCAAATCAATTTTAAATGTCTTCAGTTAGAATGGTTTCTTCTCCTGCCACTAATTTCTACCAAGAAATTTATAATGCTTCACTTGGGCTCTGGGTTTATGCAGAGCTCAGTGCCAGAACAGCATTCTGGTGGTGGTACATGCTTTATGGTCATAGCAAACAGTAATAAGCTTCCAGTAATCTGGAAGTGCATGAAGCCACATGCTTCTGGACTGCCACCAGAGATACTGGGGAGGCACCATGCACAGTGGCAGGGTAAAGAAGGCCTGCTGTCGCCCGTAAGTCATTGAGGTGGGTATAACAGGTGGGGAGTGGGCATAACAGGGTAGAGGGGGAAGAGCTGGGCTGTGCTAAGGATGGAAGTTGGTAGCATCAGAAGCAGGTTATGCCGGATGCTATCCCCTCTGGAGTGAGTTGACTCACACCCTTTGTTTCTTTGGACTTGTGCCAGCTAAAGAGCTGGTGTAGGTCCAAGGAGATGTATTGTGGTTGCAGGGCCACAATATAATTTCCCTTTCCATTCCCAAGCCTCCCAATCAGCCTCTCCACCACCACAGCATGCAGTGCAAACTGCTTTGGCACAGCTGCATACTATGGTGGGAAAGAGCATAGGATTGAACTGTTAGGGTTGTAATTCATTCAGTTGACAATGAAGGGGAGCTGCCAAAAACTTGAAGAAGCCCTGTGATCATACGCAGCCACCGAGCACAAAGCATTTTTGCCCGATTTAACCATCTGAGCATTCTTCCATAGCGTGTGAAAACAGAGTTTAGAACCAAGTCTCATCTCCTGGGGCTCCTCATAAAGGAAAAAAGTTCCCTGGGGTCCATGCCCATCTCTGGAGACACGATCCCCATTCTTTCCCCATTCCTTATTTCATACATCCTCCCCGCCCCCTTATATTGTTCCATCTACACTCCCTCCTGTCCATCATCCACCTGTATCGGGGGACAGAGCAAACTGGGGCATACACTAAGGCAAATTTCTCAGTTTGCCTCCTGTTGACCCTGACACTTCTCAGCCCAGGTCCTTTAAAAAACAAAAAATGAATGGTAACACCTAAGTGTTCCTTGCTACAGAAGAAGTCAGAATGCCACACAACACTTCAACCACCCTTGACTACACTCCTTTCAGGGGGATATAGATTGTTTCCTGTGTTTGGTTTTTAGACATGCAAGAGTACTTCCTGAAATTTAATAAATTATCCCTTGGGATGAGGCAGCATTTAGAATTATTAGCATCTGCACATCTCTTGCCCACTCACAGAACCTGCCATTTTTCTTCCTGAAGCATGCTATTCTTTCCTGCCTTCCTCCTCCTCCTCCTCAGGAATTATCATAGCGCTGCAAGCACATGATGGTGCGCTGATGCTGCTTAATCAAATGCTAATTCTGTAGAGTGACAGCACTGGCTGGAGTTAGCAAAGGATGCTGGCTGGCTGGCAACGGCAAAAATGCATTGATTCAGTCCAGAATCTGCTTTGTAGCAAGCCAGGCTGCGATTTGGAATATAAAGCTGTATTAAATCACAAAGTGCTGTTTGGCTCATGCAGGAATCTTTTGTATCCTTAATGAAGGGAAAAACGGAGTTCTATTCTGATGCTTTATGTATAATCAGATGCCATTTTGAAATGCTCGAGAAAACACACCAGAAATAATAATTGGTAGGAAAGAAAAGGGTTAGTTCAAAACAATGTATGACTGAAACAAGAAGCAAAAGGAAGCCTGCAAGTTTTGAGAATAGGAACAATAAAGTTTTTTTTTTTCTTTTTAATGTATCTGAATTGAAATAAAAGTAGGGAGGAGCAGTATTTAAGGTGGTCTGAAAAACTAGTTTAGATTCAAATGAGAAACAAGAGAGAGGCCAAGGATACAGGGAATGGGACTCTCTCTCTCTCTCTCTCTCTCTCTCTCTCCTAAGAAGGCCATCATATCTCCTGGCAGTGTTGGTGGAACTCCAAATCCCAGATGCAGTCATTAAGAATGACTCCACAGAATTTGACAAAGTAAGCATCAATGCTCCTTGCCAAGAACATCTGGGGAATAAGGAGGAGATTATCTGGCCTGTGGCCATGGCTCATAAACTATACTGAAGATTGAAATATATGATTGTGATGGAGGTAGAATGAATGTGAAAACTGTTGTTTTAGGTGAAACTTAATTAAACTTACAACCAGGCATTATAGACAATGGACTGATTTGGACAGTATGTCATCCTCTGTCCTGGACCGACGTGAAACCAGTGGTTCTCAAACTTTTTAGAAGCCCTAGAAGTTGCTGCCTGATTTATAAATGCCGAGGGATGTGGCTATAATAGTGACTGGGCAGCAGTGCTCCCCCCACCACCCCATAGCAGGTTGTTGAACCCTTGATACACATAGCCTAATCTGCCCTGTCAGTTCTGTGAACCACCAAAAATTGGGTCATGACCCACTGGTGGACCATGGACCCACAGTTTGGAAATTGCTGTGCTAAACCTAATGCATGATTAAGGAAACTGGCTGTAGACTTTTCAGAAAATGAGAGGAGGGGCACGACCTGCCAACCACATGAGTGCACACGTGCCTTTTCACGTGAGACTTCAAGTATCATCCAAACTGCCTCCAAGTGACACATACTTCTTCTTTTTTTGCATTTGTTATATCCATCAGCCAAACTACAAGTTGCCAAGGAGATACATGATTGGATGTCCTGACATGTTAATTACTACATTAATACAGGTATGGGATTCTGAATTCGATTGGAGCAGTGGTGTTGGGAAGAGAGTATTGAACCCTGACTCCTTCATACTGTTTTCCTGACCTAAGACTGCAATGCTATACTCACTTCCTAGGGAGTAAGCCCCACTGAATTTAATGGGGCTTTCTTCTTTATAGACATGCATAGGATTGCTATGTAAGTCAGGCCACAATCCTAACCATACTTACCTGGTAAGTAAGCCCCATTGACTATAATGGGACTTACTTCTGAGTAGACATGCATTAGGATTGAGCTCTCATTCTCCAAATGCTGTCATTGACCCTGAAGCAGAAAAAGTAATTTTTATTTCCAGCTTCGGTGAGGTGATTTAGAAAGGAAAAATTGTATGAAAAGGAAAAGACTCAACACTCCTTCTCCCCAGCCACTTCTCCAATCAAATGATCAAATTCACAACTCAACCCCTGTACTGTATTAAAGTAATAATAAAAAACTGGGAGGTCAAATCATGTATGTCCAATCTGGCCCTAAACTGAACGAAAAGGAGAATAAGAACACTTCCCTGTCTCTCAAAATCTATCATTTGCTCAAGCCCTTAGTGACAGTGGATGGGCAGAGATGATCTTGTTCCGTTTATCTTCCTCCTTGGTTGTGATATTAACAGGCAAATACAGTGGTGCCTCGCATAACGAAATTAATCCATTCCGCGAATCCTTTCGTTATGCGAATTTTTCGTTTTGCGAATCGCGTTTTCCCATAGGAATGCATTGAAATTTAATTAATGCGTTCCTATGGGCAAAAAAGGTCAAAACGAAGTCAAATTTGGTTTACAAGGTGTTTATTACGTGCTCTTTAAAGGCATACATACTGTACAGAGGATTTCTAAAATTTGAAGCGTACACGAAATTTTTAATTTTTTAAAAAATTCGTTATGCGAAGCACGGACCTAAAAAGTTTTTGTTTTGCGAAGCATGGACCTAAAAGGTTTTCGTTATGCGAAGCACGGCCAGAAACTTTCGTTATGCGAGTTACCAAACTCAATCGAAAAACTCTTTCGTTATGTGAGTTTTTCGGTGCGCAGGGCATTCGTTATGCGAGGCACCATTGTACTGCATTTACGTCTAAGATGCAGAGCAAAATGGTTCACTAGAGGTAAGTGAGAACATTACCAGTGAGAATCAAATATAGCACATACTGTCAATGTATAATCAATGCATTTATTACATAAGTATTTTCTTACAGAGAAAGTGAGTTGTTAACCTTGTACTGGACCAACCAATGCTTGTGTATGTAATAGCAATGAATGCTCAAGTGTGCTTTTCACTTAGGTTTTCAGAACAAGAAAAATTGTTTATTGAATCCCTCCCTTCCGAGTAATACTATCAAACAGTAATCCTGTACCAAACCTAAAATACCTGCTGCTGCTGTTTTTATAGTTTGTTTTGCTTATCGTTTAAGATTTGAACCATTTTAGGGCCCAATCCTATCTTCTACCCCTCACCAATGCAGCCATGCTCCCTCCCAAAAGGCTTGTGCTGCATCTTGGGGGGAGGGGAAACAACCTGAAGGCTTACAGGAGGTAAATATAAAACATTTATACTTACCTCCCCAGAAGCCCTGAAGCCACATATGGGTCTCTTCAGACATATGCCACCACTTTTGGTGGCATATGACTGTAAAGAGAACAGTGGCAGGGAGCTCTTCTGTGGAGGGGATAGGATCTGGCATGTGCTATTGCCATCAAATCCACCCCCTCCCACTCCCTCTCAGTTCCTTCTCCCTCTCTGCTCAGTTTTGCCCCCAGGCAGGCAAGGACACTGCTCAAATCCCAAAGGAAGCCATGCTGCTTGGTGAAGTTGCTGACTTACTGGTTCCAGGCAGATCCCTGTGGCTTTGCAAACTCTGTGACAGACAGTGAATCAGCTGATGCAGCCAGACCTTGCTGGCACCTGTTACATGGCTGTCGGTTGGATAACTTGCAAAAGCATCACAGCAAGTCTGGTGGTATACTGTTTCCCAGCAATGGCCACTGATTGGCCTTCTGTCTGCCCCACCGCACCCTGCCCCCTGCTTGGTTCACCTTGGTGGTTTTTCCTTGGCCACTGGTGTTGGAGCTGGGTGGATGTGATGAATAGCTCCTTTGATGTCATGCCGATGGCTCACAAACATCAAGACACAGCTCCATGGATGATGGGCTGTGTCAGATTTTCCATAGAAGTGTGAAAAGGCTGTGCCAGCATGGCATGCCTGAATGGGCTTAGGATATAGCAGTTGCTGTGCTGGTGAGGGCACGCTGTTGGTGTCATCCACATAGTACTGGGACAGTAATGAAGCACAAATATAGGCTACTTGCAGGCCACAGCCCAAAGGTGACAGAAGAAGACAGAAGACAGAAGAAGACAGACAGCTCAGTCCTAACCTGTACTGGCACAGCCAGGCCACATGAAGCAGGCTGGAGATCTCCTTGGGGTAAGGGGATGTTTTTCCCCTTACCCTGAGTAACACTTCAGCTCACCCAATGGGGTTACTCAGATCTATGCCAGCTAATTCACTGGTTCAAGTCTGAGCAGCTCTATGTAGGGCATTCAGACTGGGAGGGAGGATAGGATATGGTGGAGTCCTCCTCTGCTAGTCTTGTCTCCTCCCAGAACAGATCTGCCCCCCTGCTCTGCCCACTTCCTGCCCAGAAATTCCCTGCCTCCTCAAGCCCCCATGCCACCCAGTGCTTCTCTTACCTCTGCCAACAGGCGGGGGCTTGGATGTAGTACTGGTGGACCAGCACAGGCCTTTCTCCCAGTGGTGCTTACTCTAGAGCAGGGCTTGCCAGACCCTGGCCCACAGGCCAGTTTTGGCATTTGATGAAATCCCTCCTCACCACGAGTAGCACTTACTATTCTGTTGCGCTGCTGCTTTGTTCTTCACCCATGTGGGCATAGGGGTACTCTGGGCAGTCAAGCCCAGACATTCTGGTGCAAAGCCTGCTGGGACATGGGCCATAGACACTACTGCCCACAGTCTCCCTATGCCCACATGGATGAAGAACTAAGAGGCAGCGCAGCAGAACAGCAAGTGCTGCTTGGGACAGGGAGGGAGTTCTTATTGTGCAGCGGTCTCCAGTTTGGAGACCACTTCCCTAGAGTAATCAAAAATGTGCTTTATGGCATGTTTGCAACACTCTAGGTGGTGTTGCAATAGCTGCGTCAGCAGAAGATTTCAATAGGATTGCACTGTCAAATGCTTTTTTTTTTTTTAACAATCCAAAGACATATCTTTTCCTTTATTAAAGCAAAGCATCTTCCTGAACCCTAACAATGGTGTTCCTGTTTGCACAGGGGAAAGCAATAACATTTATTCTTTTTATTTAAATATGGTTTTATTTCTTGGTGTTTCTGCTGAAGTGCTACAGCAACCTCCTTGATATGGGATATTACCAGGAAAAATAATATTGCTAGCTCACTCACTCAATTTCCTGTGCTTGATGATGAGACTTTGTTCTAGACACAGCTGATGAGTACTGGGCGCTGCCACCTTTCAACGGCCTCGGCTAATCCCAAACAGATTTTCAGTGAGAATGACCTGGTTTCTGGATCCTGTCATAGAAAAACAACACCACTGTCATCCACATGATGCATGACTGAGGGATGCCCTGGAAAGAGGAAATGGAAAATTCCCAGGGCATGGACTCACATCTTGGGACTGTACTTCTTTTCTGATAAAAATATTTGGTAAGAACTAGTGAACAGGCAACATTTTATGCTACCATGATGCTTTGCAGAAAAAAACATTCATGGCAGTGATAATGGTTATGGGTTCACGATTCAGCTTTGGGGGCAGTGCTTAATTTATAGAAAGCAAAGGTGCCTGGGCTCAAAATTACTAGATGCCACATTGTGAATCCCAGGTATACAAATCCATTTGTGATTATCAAGTTGCGAAGGAAAGTTGCTCTGCGCATTGCTCCTAAGCTCTTTCCAGGTGTCCCCCTGTAAAGCAAGCCCCACTAATCAAGGACTAAGAACATTGGTTTAATAGTAGACTAACCCCTGTTAATTGGGCCAAGAGACATTTTTAAAATGATGGTTCTATTATGTTTGGCAGAGGACAACAATTGTACTTATTCACTCTTGGCATAATGTTCCCCCTCCCCAGCTGCTGTTTACTGTGCTAGTTTCTTTCTTTCTTTCTTTCTTTCTTTCTTTCTTTCTTTCTTTCTTTCTTTCTTTCTTTCTTTCTTTCTTTCTTTCTTTCTTTCTTTCTTTCTTTCTTTCTTTCTTTCTTTCTTTCTTTCAAGATTGCATGCCCTCTGAGTAAACAGCTTTGTGAACTTTTTGACTGAAAAGTGTGTTGCATCCTTGCAACTCTGGTCCCTTCCCTATTTGTTTCTCCTAAGTTTGTCCCTGGAGGGCTTTGGTAGAAAGAAAGAGGGAAGATGGACAGAAAAGAAATGCCTTTTCTAAGTAGGTACCTTTTCACATATTTGTTAGTAGCTACAGTCCACTTAAAAATAATTCTGCTGCACCTTTTTAGTCAATTAAAACATTTTTGATTAATTAATTTGATCAATGAATTGCCTAACTAGTGCAGCCCTAAATTGCATATACTTATCATGCTAGTTAATACAAATGAGGTATATAAATGTATCTGTGTGGGGGGAGGATATAAGAGCTGTTATATAGTTATATAGGATACAAGAGCTGTTATATAGTGGGTCCATGCGAATAAAGGAAGGCATAAAGATAACAGCTCAATAGTTTATTCCATCTTCAGAACAGGACCTGGTAATGAATCTGAATGAATCTAACACAAGGCAAACACCCCTGGCTTTTATAGCCTTTAGCTCTGCCCAGACTCCCAATGATTGGTGCAATTGAAACATTAACTAGAGGGCCAATCGGATGGTAGGATTTCGATCTCTCACCTGATTGGCCAGCATTAAGTCTGGGCCAATCAGTTATACAGGATTTCGATCCTGCATAACTTGCATACATAACACTCCTCCCCACCAAAGTACAGTTCAAGGTTAACAAACATGGAGTGGCGGGGCTGTACCCACATTTGCAAGGTGTGGCAAGGATTTGGTATCGGGACCTCTGGTTCCTTAGTCCACTCTGGGGTTGGCACAGCTATGGCAGATGGACTCCCCATAGGTGCACTGACATCAGGTGGCTCAGATAAGTCTAGGAAGGTCTCCAGTTCCTGCGGTAACACATCAGAAGTTATGGCTTCTCCGGTCTGTGGCAAGACCTGATGCTGGTTACCAGAGATTAGAATCGGCGTGGCGGGTGCTGAGTCAGTCAGGCGGTGGCACATCTGGTCCACATGATGGCGGAGAGTCCGGCCATCCTGGATGGCAACCTCATATGAGATAGGACTGGTGACTCTAATGACGGTTGCTGGGATCCATGCTGGGCCATTTGCATAGTTCTGGACATAGACTGGGTCGCTCAGGCTGAACCAATGAATGGCCTCTTGTATCTTGGAAGTCGGTGGTCTTTCCGAAGTTCTGTGTGGCGCAGGATGAATGCCGTCAGCATCAAAGTCTAATTTGCTCATACTCTGGACCCCAGTTACCTGGATGCGGAGAGGATCAAACCACGCAAGGCCGAGGAGACTGGTGCGATGGTCCTTGACGACCACCAGTTCCAGGAGCCCATCAAAGTGTTCATAACGAACCTAAAACTTACCCGCACCCTGAACGGGGATGCAGTTGCCCTGAAAATCTGTAAGCAAAAGTCCAGTCAGCTCGAGGCTGGGGCCCTTTCTAGGGCAAAGGCATTAAAAAGTCTCTGTAGAAATGATAGAGAGCACTGATCCGGAGTCCACTTCCATTACGCAGGGAGACCCTTGAATTTCTACAGTCACATGTACCTTTTCCTTGGTTGGCAAACGGACGCTCTGGATGGGGTGTACTGATGTAGTGTAGAGTTCTTCCTGGCTGACAGATCCCTAAAGAACTTTCTGGCTCCGAGCCCAAGAAGGCTTACTACGACAAATGCAGGCAATATGGCCCCTCTTTCCACAGGCCTGACAAGTCACATTGCAGAACTGGCAACTCCGACGTTCATGCGGTTCCCCACAGCTGGCGCAAGGGCCCAGGCTGGAGGCCTTGGAGGCTTGCTGGGCCCCAGGTCTAGGTGCTTGTGGTTCCTGGCAATCATTGCATCTCGACATACCTCGATTAATTTGTAGCACCTCTCCTTCCAAACGGTCTGAGGTCGTGTCCTCATGGTGGACTGCCTCGGCTTTCCGAGTTGTGGCTGGGCTTCGAGAGGCACGAATCTCCCTTGCTGCTTCTTCTGCTTTTTCAAACACCACAGCCTCTTAAAAGGTCAGCTCTTCCTTCTTAAAGAGCTTCCTCTGAATCCTTTCGTCCCGGAGGCCGCTTACAAACCGGTCGAGAAGCATTTCTTCCGGGTCTCGGAATTCACATCTTCATGCAAGATGACGAAGCACTGACACATAAGCTGGAACAGACTCACTGGCAGCCTGATCTCGCTTGTAGAAGGCATGGCGGTGTGCAATATGGGACGGCTGAGGCGAGAAGTGATCCTTCAGGAGGGCCATGATGTTCTTATAACTGGTAGCCCTTAATTCTGCTGGTGCCACGAGATTCTGGGCGATTTCAAAGGTGACAGAGCCACAGATGCTGAGCAAGGTGGCCCGCTTTAGGGCGGCATCTTTGACTGTGTTGGCTTCAAGGAAGAACTCAAGATGTCCTGCATAAGTGTCCCATAGCTCCAGAGACGCTGGATCAAATTCTTCGATGTGACCTTGGGTGGTCATCGTGGCAGCTCAGCAGGCTTATGGAAGCAGGTCCTTCTTTCTTGGGCTGGGGTTACAATTCCTCAGTGGTGAATCAGCTCTAAGCGAATCAGCTCTTGGTTCTAATGTTGATAAGCATGGAGGAATCATATCCCTCCTTCGTCGCCAGTGTTGTATAGTAGGTCCATGCAAATAAAGGAAGGCATAAAGATAACAGCTCAATAGTTTATTCCATCTTCAGAACAGGACCTGGTAATGAATCTGAATGAATCTGACACAAGGCAAACACCCCTGGCTTTTATAGCCTTTAGCTCTGCCCAGACTTCCCATGATTGGTGCAACTGAAACATTAGTTAATGTTTTAACTAATGGGGCTGATCAGATGGTAGGATTTTGATCCATCACCCAATTGGCCAGCAATAAGTCTAGGCCAATCAGTTATGCAGGATTTCGATCCTGCTTGAATTTCTGTACCTCTCTTGCAAGTTGGGCTTTCAGTGATGATGATGGTATTGATGGAGCTATAGCTCAGTAGTAAACTAACTGGTAAGCAAGCCCATCTTGTAATGGTGGCAACAGCACAAAGAAAGAAAGGTGTATTTGCTCAGAGCAGGGCCCTGTTAGGAGTGACCTGCGACTGAGCTACAAGAAGCAGCCACTACTGGTGGCAGACTGGAGGGGGTCACCCCACGTGTCAACCACCAGCCATTTCAGCTAACCACCTTACCACCATTTCCTCCTCTTACTGCTAAGTTAATTTAAACAGCAACAACTGCCACTGAGAAGAGGAAAGTAGGGGCCTGAAGGGAGGAAGCGTGGTGGTCTAGTGCAGGGGTGCCCAAACCCCAACCCAGGGGCCATCTGTGGACCTCAGGGGCTCCCAATTTGGCCCTCGGGGATCCCCCAGTCTCCAATGAACCTCTGGCCCTCTGGAGACTTGCTGGAGCCTGTGCTGGCCCAATGCAACTGCTCTCAGCATGAGGATGACTGTTCGACCTCTCACCTGAGCCGTGGACAAGGGCTCCCTCCACTACTTGCTGTTTCATGTCTGTGATGCAGCAAAAGCAGTGAAGGAAAGGCTGGCCTTGCTTTGTGGAAGGCCTTTTATAGGCCTTGAGCTACTGCAAGACCTTCATTCATTCATATAAGTTCCGTCTCTAATAAATTCATTTATGTAAATTTATTCACATTTTAAATATAAATTAATTTTTTTTTCCTGGCCCTCAACACAGTGTCAGAGAGATGATGTGGCCCTCCTGCCAAAATGTTTGGACACCCCTGGTCTAGAGCATCTGCTGGCTAACTCTTCAGGCTCCCACTTGTTGTCACTACACTTATCCACTTCCCTAATTATTTTAGGGGGCAATCCTAATGCGCCCTTGGACCAGTGCAAGCATGGCATAAGGCATGTTTGCGCCGACTTGGGAGTTGGGGAGGCACAAGGACTCACACCAGCTTCCCTGCATCAATGCAGGCTCTGGGCCTGGTAAGTTTGCACCAGCCTTTCCAGGCTGGCATGGGGGTCTCAGGGGTGTGAAGAGGCTGGGGACAGGCGTTTTGGGGTGGGGGGAGGGCAGGTGGTCCTGTGGGCAGGTAGGTGGGGAGTGGGAGGTGGAGCCAGGATCCAGCACTTCTGCCAGATCCTAACCCCATTCCTGGGCAGCCTGGGGCAGCTCCAGGCTGCTCGGATTTGCACCACCTCTTTAGGTGGCACAGTTCCAAGTAGTCCCTTTGGGGCTGCTGCTGTGCCACATGGGGTAAAGGGAATTATTTGCTCTTGCCTTGGGCCGAGCAACAGCCAGCCCAAATCTATGGTGGATACAGCATAGGCCAGCTGGCCTGCCTGTTCCAACGCAAGTTAGGATTGTGCTCCCCATCAGCTAATCATAATAAAGGGAAGAGGAAGCAGAGGTAGAGAGCTGAGACAGAAAAGGTGGCAAGGGTTGCATGAAAGGAAGGGAAGGCAGCAGTGGGGGCTCGACTAATCATAGGCGCACCAACTGGTGGTGGGGTCTTGGGCAGCTGTGACCCCTGTCCATGGCACCTCAAGTGTACATAAGTAATCCTGAAGCAACAATGAATTCCATCATTCATTGAAAGAAATGGTTGATGTCCAACCAAGAGCAAATCAGACAGTTGAGGCACGAGCCGCTTCTGAACGTTGCGCTAGATGCTATTATCACTGGAGCTACAAAAGAGGTAATTGGGCTGTATTTTGCTTTATCCTTATTCTGTCAGTGCCATTGTTTTCTCTAAACTGTCCCCATGCTGCTTCTAGACTGCTGAGGCTCAGCTTTTTCTTTTTTTTTTTTGCAGAGCAAGAATAGTTATGATGTTTTTATTATAAACTCCATAATTTATGGTGTTTTTGCTGATGGGAAAATCCCAGAGATGCTTTATTGCAGCCAGTCTTCCCAGGCTGTTTAAAATATTTCTGAATTATTATTATTTATAGTACAGTTGCGGTTAATGGCTTTATCCAGCATGTATCACCATCTGCAGAATGCCCCAGAAGCAAACAGTCCCTGCCCCAACCTGTTTACAATTTAAAGTACTTGAAATGAAGAACAATCGTGGCCTAAGGTTGCAACCGTCTCTGGGCATACTTAAGAGTAGACCCCATGGGATTCAATTGGGCTTATTTCCAAGTAAAAGTGCATAGGATGACATTATCCGGAGAGGAAATGGATGAAACGGACTGGGATAAATGACATGAAGAACATAGTGAAGTGAAAGTTAGGTAAAGGTGGGAAAGGCAAACTGTGCACAGGGAAGGGGGTAAGAATTCTGCGCCCACTACTGCCACTTCCTTACTGGACCTGATCTGCCATTCTCTTGCCCCACTGTGCTCCCTGTCCCTGCTTCATTCCCCCTCTCCATTCTGCCCTCCCCCACCCCGCTCCACCTCCCCTGCTGTCCTACCATCATGCCTTGGCGGGATTATCTTCTGGCAGGTGCAGAAAGGCTCCAGCCTTCCTGCTGGTGCTCTTGCAGGGCATATCTGTGCATTGCGAGAGCAATTTTTACACCTGCCGTAAGGCAGTTGCTGCCAGCAGAATGCATGTTCAGCTGGTGACTGGCCCACATGGGATTGGGCCATAAACTGTGGACGGACAAGGACAGAAGACTGGTATACTATGGATTGTAAGAACTGGATGCTCTGCACATTATACACTCTGTGTGTTTCTCTAAATGATACATTTGCTTTAGGGCTTTTTAAAGAGGCATCATAAAAGCAAAAGTGCTTCTTTATTGATAGCAAGTTATCACAGACAAAGGGCGCAATCCTATCCTGCGCTGGAACAGGCAAGCCAAGACGCTTGCGCTGTATTCAGAGTAGGATAGGGGCCATAAGCGGCTCAGCCAGAGGCAAGGGGAAACTTTTCCCCTTACCTCCAGGTAAGGGCTGCTGGCCCCTTTGGGTCTCCTCGGACTTAGACCAGAGGAGAGCGGAGCAGCTTGAAGCCACTCCATTCTCCCTGGGAAAGGGGGTTGGGATCTGACAGTTATGCCGGATCCCAGCCCTGCCTCCTGTTCCCTGCATGCCTGCCCCTGGGACCACCCACCACCCACCCTCTCCAAGCCCAGGAATGCCTCCCCCCACCTCCTCCCTGTCTCCCTGCCTACCTCAAAGCCTTGTGTCGGCACAGCCATGCCAACGCAAGGCTCTTGGAGGAAGCCGGTGCGGAGGCTTCCGTCTGCATCCGCAGGCCAGTGCTTCTCGGAGCGCTGGCCTGGCTCCCTCCAGAGAAGGCGCAAACATGCCTTTCGGCACATTTGCGACCCTCCTGGGTCAGCGCAAGGGACAGGATTGCGCCCAAAGTCATTTCAATTCAGCAAAGCAATTCAGCAAAGCAATTCAGCAAAACAGAAGCAAGCAATGACAATCTAACTGCCACCTCAAGACCAATCTATATGTTAAGAAAAAAGGACATGGTATAGTCCTATACTACTTTAGAGTGCAACCAGAGAATAGCATTACTGAATACGTGCTCATGTCAAAACCTCTTTGCATGTAGAAAGCCAGCATGTCAGGGGAAAGTGTTCCACTAAAGCCTGCTTCCTGTCGTGTGTTACCATACTTGTTCAATGGCATGTGTATATTGCCTTACCCTCTGGTGTAAGCCTCCTCTGCCCCAATAGGTCTCCTTGGATCTGCACCAGCTTGGCACAAGTCTGAGGAGAGTAAAGGGGCCAGGGGATGGTGTTAAGATCTGGTGCATGCTGGTGCCGCCAAGATCTATTCCTTCCTCTTCTGTTCTGCCGTCCATGTCCCATTCTGTCCATTCCCATTTTCTTCCTACCCCGCCTTACTTTGACTGCCAGAGGTAGCTGGCAATAACAATGGGCCTCTGGCAGTACTGACATTTGCAGCAGTGGACCCAGAATGGTCAACTATGGCCATTTATTACAGCAGAATTGTGTTAACATGGGCTAATTTTCTACCTACTGGGGTATTTCTCATATGAGGAGCATTTAAATATGCAATTCTTCCTCTGCACTCTGCAGCGAAACTGACTCAGGAGATTTTAACCTTTTTTAAAAAAATATAAATTGGCTTTCATCTGCGTATGTGAGGTTGACCAGCACTAGCATCTCCTATGGCTTACCTATTGTCACAGAGGGACAGGCCCTTTTGCATCACTATTACATCCCTTTAGAACAGTCATTTTCAACCACTATGCTGTGGCACACTGGTGTGCCGTGAGTGGTCCACAGGTGTGCCACAGGAACTTGGGAGAAGGTCATTTATTAATAGGGCCAATGGGAGATGTGAACTCCCACTGGCAGTATGGCGTGCCTTGTCAATTGTCAAAAACCTGGTGGTGTGCCTTGACCATTTTAGTGCCTTGTCAGTGTGCCATGAGATGAAAAAGATTGAAAATCACTGCCTTAGAAGTACACCTGGCCACAGTACTATGAAAGCTTTGCCCATTAACCAGACCAGGCATACTTGTAAAAAAGGTACTTATCTTCTTCATTTTAACCTTCCAAGTTCATGGTCAGTGTAAGGTCAGATTTCTCTTTATTGCTGGTTTATGTTGTGTAAAATAAACAGGTGCAGAAACACAAAAGATAAATCAGGGTAGGGCTCTGGAATCTCGACTTTGCTTTATCTCCTTCCTCCAAATATTTTACAACCTCTGGCCTGTTGTGGGGGAAGTTATAAAAAGCAAATACACTGAAAAGTTTGTCATTGTTTGTTCTCTGTCCTCAAGTGCAGCACTCAATCTATGGAGAAAATTCCTAATGAGAAAAGCAAGGAGATTGTAGAGGGATTCAATCTGTTTCATTTTAGGCATACAAATTAAAACAAGGGCCAATATATTGAAAAGGGTCATGGGTGACAGATGAATGTAGAACATTTGTTTTTTGTTTAAAAAAAAAAAATCCCCCGCAACACAAAGTTGTATGAATCCACTTAAAATAACATCACAAGATTTAATGCTTTCTTTTGCTACAACACTTTGGTGTTTTTTCATAGAGGGATATTGCAAAAACCATTATTTCTTTGTTTTCTCCATCTTATTTACTTTGAACATTGACAGCATTTTCACTCTTCCTTGTGTTCAAGTCACCTATAAACTGCAGGTGATTTTTATTAGCCCCCCCTTTTTTGCAAGACAGCTACATGAAGAGTTGTGATCCTGACAAACAATGGTTGAGCAGCACATTTTTCTTTTTTGAGGAACTACTTACAAGTAATTAGTAAAATATTGTCTATAATTAATCTGATAATCATATGTAAACTCTGAATCAACTTGTCACCCTTGCAATATGTCCTCTAATTGCCTATCATGAGTCCGAGGTCCAAACCACATGTGCAGAAATCCACGTGGTAATGGGCATTTTATACGGAATTCGTGCATGTTAAAATGCAAAATTCAGGTGCAATAAAGTAGCCGCAGAGCATGACCCAGATCCTTTCCACAGCCTCCTCATGAATTCTGTCTCTGGAGCATGGTCTAGATTGGGGGGGGGCAGGGAGGCACAACGGAGCCATCAGGGGAATGCTGTGGAAGGGAGAAGAGGACTCCTTTTATTGGGAAGAACATCACTTGTCTGAGTGATCAGCAAGGGATTTTCACATATTTTATGTTGGGGTTGGGGTAAATGTTGGTGTTGACTGCAGAGGAACTCCTTAGAAGGGGAAGGGGCAGATCTAGGAGGGAAAGAAGTTGGCATGAGAGGGGCATAGGCAGATGTGGTGGGCCTCCCTGTACGCAGGGGGCGGGGAGATCATGGAGGATTTGGAGTTCTGGACAAGGGATCAAACTGGAAGGGAGAACTGAGGTGGAAGAGAAGGGATGGCTCTGAGTCAGACAATGGTGCATGCTGCCCCTGGAGCGAGCAAGCAGCTCACGGTGCCTTCAATTGAAGGTTGGAGGCAAATGGAAACCTCTGAGCACACACGTCAATTATCAAACCCACTAGCAAACAAACCCTCTTGACCGATAACTCAGTGGGTGCCATAAGCCTGATTTGGAGGCTGCTCTAGCAAATTTTTGAGCATTGTTTTCAGCATTCTTAAGGTTTTGGTAAGAAGATTCGTTTGGGTATGGAGGCCTGAAGCTTTTCTTGGACTTCTAACAGAACAGTACAAAAAATATTTTTAAAAATCTTGCAAACTCACAGCCACTGCTACAGTCACCAGATCAGGAGGATTGCTAACCCAACCATGATTGGTCATCCTGGGTGGCAAGCGTGTAGAATTGAGCCATGCCCATAATTTTCTGTGTATGAACACACCATTTATCCAGAAGAACATCATATATTCAGGGGCACCAAGTTTGTCCAATGGCTGGTTTTTCAGAGATTTTATTTATGTAAATGCTTGGACTGGAGCATCTTGGGACATAGGCTTCCCTGTCAGTGCCCAGAACCCCTGGGAAAGAGAAGTAGCATCATTATATATTCATTCTGACATCTGGAAAGAGAAGAAGAAAAATGAGGAAGGGGAAAGAGAGCATGGCATTACATCGTTTAGCTGATCTATTAGTTTTATTAGCTAATGACTTCAACTAAAGACAATCAATTTAAAATGTGGACATTGAGGTATGACATTTTTGGAAGTCAAAGTCTGAGATACATCAAGAGAGGGTACAGAGGGTCAACTGAAGGTACATGTACATGATCTTGATGTACCAGAGAAACAGAAGCCTTCATCATTTTTAATTCACTGTTGGTAATTACAGATGTAAATATTTCTAAGAAACTTGTAATTTGTTTTTCTAGATGCTTACCTTGACTGAATGACTACAACGTTTTTGTTTCCTTGATCACAGGCAGTCAGAGAACAGCATATTTCTACCAGGTTTTCTGTGAAATACTTAAGGAGGAAAGCCTCAACCTGCTTAACTTGGATAATGTTTCTGATTGTTGGGGCTTGGGGGTTACGTATGCTTTTTTCCGGCATATCCTGTCATGCTGGCTATTGTTCATATCAGCCATTACTGACCCTTATCAACCATGTCACGCATAGCTCTGCACAAACTGAGGAGGCTCTGCACAAACTCTGCACAAACTGCACAAACTGAGGAGGCTCTGACAGGATTTCCAGTTTCCACTCATTCATCTTTACCCTTCAGGGGTGTGATAAATAGTGCACACAGTTGCAATCAGACAGCAGAGGGCACAATTTTCACACACCACCAGTCACGATGAGTTTACTTACCATGCAATAAATAACGGATGTGTGTGACAATCTGTAGCAACTTTAATTACACTGCCTTTTCTTTAAAGATATATCTGATATTGGTTATCTAGAAGATTCATCTACAAGGGAGGAAGAAAAGTCAACTTGGAGATTAAATCTGTAATACTCAAACTAATCAGAGAGCAAAATCTGCATTGATGCTTATAAAATGTTTTGGGGCATGTCTCCTCTGTTGTTCCTTTTGCTTTTCTTGAATATTTGGTTTTATGGAATTTTCATTACATTTTACAGCTGTAGATTATAATAATGCAACCTATTTAGTACAATGGAAGGGAAATCTATCTAATAACACAGTCCATGGAAGATGTAGCATGCTTACCTTGTCAAATTTCCCCCTTTTGGGCATATGAAAGAAAGGCAATTCAGGGTGCAATCCTAACCCCTTATGCCAGTGCTTTCCAGCACTGGCATAGCGTTGCCAATGGGACGTGTGCTGCATTCTATGCATTTGGGTGTCACTCACAGAGGCCTCCTCAAAGTAAGGGAATGTTTGTTTCCTGGAAAGCACTGACATAAGGGGTTAGGATTGCGCCCTTAGATGTGTAGCCCAATAGGGGTGGGCGGGTGTTAGTTTTATTTATAAATAGCAATTTAAATTACAGTGGGTAGGGAGGTGTTAATACCTTGTCCACACCATGGTTTTAATCCCAATAGTGGACCTCTCCCTGCACATTATTTTTAAAAAAACATGATTTAAAAACAAAAAAGAAATACAAGACCTTCCATTAGTTTTCAATGGAAGGTTTTTTACAACTAAAAATGGGGGCGGGGGGGTCAAAAGTAGTCAAACCTCCTGCCCCTGCTGTGGTTTTGCTATGTCACATCCCGGTTTGCTCTTCATATATAAAACAACTCTCCCATCAGACTGTGTTGCACAATTAAGAGCTTGTCAAGTTTGGCCTTAAGTTATAGCAGAATAGCAGTATTTTGTTTATGTCATCTGCTTATGTAACTGTGGTGGGGGGAAAGAGGTGAAACTCCCTCTCCACATGCTACAGTTTCAACTCTGAAAATCTAAATCCATTTCCAATCATTATCTCTCAGTCTAACCCACCTTACAGTGTTGCTGTGATAACAATAGGAGCGAAGAAAGAGCTCCTTGGAGGAAGGGCAGTATAAAAATGTGAAAAATAAATACAATTTCACTATAATGCCTCCAGAAGGAACTTTGGCAATTGCCTCTGTAAAGATATATATCTGATAAGGTGTTCTCAACAACTCCACAAAACTACAGATAGCCTGGGAGATCCTTGCTGCATACCTAGAAGGAGTGACCCATTGTAGTTGGTTGGCAACCTTCAGTCTCGAAAGACTATGGTATAAGGTTACAGCACCCAGTATTCCTAGGTGGTCTCCCATCCAAGTATTAACCAGGCCTGACTCTGCTTAGCTTCAGATGAGATCAGAAAGATCAGGCAAGATCAGGCATCTGCAGGGTAGCAGTTGGTAGTGAAGGATCTGTAACTGTTCCATGTTTAGTGGAGTGATTTCTGCTCCCAAATAGCTTGGACCTATGCTTCAGGGCTGCCCATCCATGAGGCCAACTGAAGCAGTTGTCTTAGGCAACAAATCGGGGTGTGTGTGTGTGTGTGTGTGTGTGTGTGTGTGTGTGACCATCTCTGTTTACCTTCTTGCCTCCACTGCTCCTCCTTCTCCTTTTGCTCCCTGGATTGGAAAAAGAAGAGATGGACAGAGAGGAAAAGGATATGTGGGTGGGAGGGTGTGCTGAGGCAAAACAGTGGAGAATGGGAAGAACAGAGGCTGGCACACCAGTGGGTAAGAGGAGGGCAGCAGATGGAAGGCCACTTCAGGCACCAGGAGGTCTTGGGCCAGCTTTGTCATGCTTATTGCATCATGGCTGATGATAGTCACATGTTATAAAATGTGCCTTTTTGCTGTAGTCTGAGAAACATGGACTTTGAGAACTGCCAAATCTTTGAGGAAAATTCTACAATCTAACTTGGCATACAAACCCTTCTTTCTTCCTGCCATCTCTTTTGAATAGCATCCTTGGGATACAGAACAGGACTGGCTTTCCTCTTCTTTTCTTTTAGCATTTCTTTTGAATGAAAGTGCAACAGGAAAGTCTTCACGGACATTGGTGAAAGTCCGGTGACACCCAGGAGAACTTCAAGAAGGTCTTACCCCATTGTATTGACAGCGATGGGATCCACACCCTTCTACCTTAGTGCCTGAGCTGGCCTAAGACAGGGTCTGGAGATCCACGTCTGGTTTCTGGTCTGTCAATCGCAGTAACACAAGGCCTCTTCAGTCCCTTCCGCCACACACCCGTATCTAATTGGAAACACAGTTTGTTCCTACAGTCCACTGAGACAATTTATGTGCTTTGTTTCATTCGCTTGTGCCAGTAACTTACTCCATGCACTGCACAAATGAGGAAATTATTCCATAGCATGATAATAGGGCAAGTTATTCTATAAATAAGGTAACCAGAGAAGCATGATTTCTTATAAAATCTTTGTAGTAAATTATTTTTTCCTAGGTACTTTGCCTAGGATTTTGAGGGGTTTTTTTTGTTTTGTTTTGTTTTTTAATACCTAGATCCTATCTCAGGGACAACTTTGTAAACTGACTTGAACCATTTGTTCAAGCGACTAGTTTAAAAATGCGCTTGGCTTTTAAAAGATTTCAGGACAAGCGTTTCTGAATCAGAGACCAAAACGTCAGGTAAAAAAAAATGTCTAACTCACAGTAGTAACTTTTGCAGATTGGGGGTGGGGGGGGTGGGGGGTGAAGGGAAACTGATTAAGCTGATAACCACAGATGGAGTAAATGCCAAGTCCCCAGTTTGGCTGCAATTCATCAGTTCTGAACAAATGCTTCTTTATGACCACATGTAATAGGAACCGGCAAGCCCTCCAGCCATGTGAACAGAGAATGCTCTCCTCATGATCCCTTCCTGCACTGCTGTGGACGAAAGGCTGACATCAAGCATGTCAAGGTTAAAAAAAGGGCTGCTTGGACAGCAGCCAGCAGTTTCAAAGGCTCCGGAGGAGTGAGGCTGGCGTTTTGCCAAGACCCAGGATCAACCAAAGGGCAGCAGCCGCTTCTCACACAATATGTGGCTTTGACAGGTGCAGGAGGCGCAGGCTCCTGTGCTTTGTCTCTGTGCCTCTCTCTCTCTCTTGCACGAAACTGGGGAGCATGATAAGGTGAACTGTTGGCAATCAGGGTGAACCTGAAAGGGTGAATTGTTGGCAGCTGGAATCTTCATCCCATTGCTTTATCAGAACATTACTGCCTACAGCCCTATAATCTCTGCACTGTGTGAAAGCTGTGGCCCTGATCCAACTTTGTACATATAATCCTGTCAGCTAAACCGTGGTTGTGCAGATAATCTGTTTGGTGGGAAGGGAGAGTGAGGCCAAATTCAGGCCCAGCACCAGTGGTTGGCATGCTTGGGCACCTGCAAGGTCTCACATCTTGGCAGGAGACCCAACAGGGCAACTGAAGCCCTCTGCAGTTCCACTGTCTTACATTGTTTCCCACTTACTAGTTCACCTGTCCTCCCCCTCTAGGCTCAATCCCCAACATTGCCCAGAGGCAGGGGGTGGTAAGCAAGCGACTGCAAAGAGGTGGTTGTTGCAGCAGCTGCTCTTTCTCCTTTGCTTCCTCACTGCTGCTTACCTGCTTCACCGTGGTAGTGGGAAATGACAGCAGCAACAGCGTGGAGCACAATCAAACACTCATTTTTTCAGGAGGCCCACAAGCCAGCATCTTGCACAGGTGCCCTCCAAAAACTGAATTTGACTCTGAGTTAATCTAGTCTCCCCATACCGTCAATCAGCACACTTGCTGCTTTTACTGAGTTTTATACACATAGCTGCTGAATCAGGCTGGAGAATTATATTCATAACACCTACTCAAGGCTGGGACACCAACTGAGGCTACAATCTTAATCCATGCTTTCCTGGGAGTAAGCCTACTTATGAGTAGACATGCATAGGATTGGGCTCTGAGGGCATCCTCTCTGTCCATTCACTCTTTTCTACTGCTCATTCCCTGTATTGGAAAAGGGGGGGGAGAGTGGAAGTGTGGAGGAGAAGAGAGGAGAGTGCTGGGTCTCCTTCACACTCCTGCTTTGTTCTCTTCCTTTTCCAATTCAGGGAGTGAGAGAAGGGGCTCGCACATAAAGGGAGACAACACCAGGCGTACCATCTCTGTTGCCAGGAGGTCCTGGACCAGCCCTGCACTTTCTTTCCAAATAATTGTCCACAGCTAGGGATGTACATGCCAAAACTTTCTTCCATTTGTGTCTGGCCCCTAGCACAGGTGTGTAGTGATGGGAAAGAAAAACACCCTTTTCTCCATTTGGGGGTTTATGTATCTGGGGGTGAATGGGTAATTCAGCTATTCCATGTACAGCTGGCATCATACATTGTGTTCTTTAAAAAAACAAAATCAGTCAGGCAGTCTGACTAGGGTATAGGAAGGCTGGGCAGGGATAATCTGCTTAGTCCTTTTCCTTCTATCAATTTTTGGTCTCAAAATAATCTTCTTTCTGCTATCTTTTCACTTATGGGTGAAAAAGATGCAGGGAAGATTGAGAAGACCATATCTTTCCAACTGCAGTGAAAAAGCACACTTTCCTGCCCACACTTTTTCCTTCCAGCTCATAGCTCACTAGGCTGATTTTGCTTTGAATGAAAGCTACAGGCTAAAGAAAAACGGAACTTGTTGCAATGTGTTGCCAAGCCTCAGAAGAGAGGAACTCATGTAGTAAGACTGGGAAGGATTTCTGTCTTGCAGACAGGAGTGCTGCTGATCGGGCAATAGGTGACAGTATACAAGAATTAGCTATGTTGCATGGACAATGTTTTATTTTAAAGAAGTTTTCAGGGGGGAGGGTACTTTAGGGAGGGTGCAGAGAAAATTCACTTGGTGGAACAAGTCTGGCTTTCACTTGTTTAATTATTTGTTTTACTTTAATTTTTTATGATGTCACTTCTAGCCATGACATCACTTCTGGGGGGGGGGGGGCGGCCTGGACAGATAGTCATTCTAAAAGGTGGGTCCTGGTGCTAAAAGTTTAAGAACTGCTGCAATAAGGTGTTAATAACATCCTCGGCGGGGGGGGGGGGGTGACACCACTAGTGACCAGAATCACTAAAATCACAGTTTGTAGGAATAATACATAAGAACATAAGAACATAAGAACAGCCCCACTGGATCAGGCCATAGGCCCATCTAGTCCAGCTTCCTGTATCTCACAGCGGCCCACCAAATGCCCCAGGGAGCACACCAGATAACAAGAGACCTCATCCTGGTGCCCTCCCCTACATCTGGCATTCTGACTTAACCCATTTCTAAAATCAGGAGGTTGCGCATACACATCATGGCTTGTACCCCGTAATGGATTTTTCCTCCAGAAACTTGTCCAATCCCCTTTTAAAGGCGTCTAGGCTAGACGCCAGCACTACATCCTGTGGCAAGGAGTTCCACAGACCGACCACGCGCTGAGTAAAGAAATATTTTCTTTTGTCTGTCCTAACCCGCCCAACACTCAATTTTAGTGGATGTCCCCTGAATACCATCATGTTATATATCAATTGATGTGTGATTTCACACAAAATGCAATGAAACAAACTGCATTCAAATATCTATGTTTTATCAAAAGGTACAGCCAAAAAACCAGCAGAACGGGGCAATGGTACATCACCACGCCCACCATTGCATGGGAGGAGGTCCATCATGGGGGTGACATGCTGGCCTCCCGCACCAGGTGACATGAACCCTAGTGATGCCACTGGGGAGATCTGCTGCCACCCCAATGTGGGGACCTCTAGAGAGCAGGATGCAATGTCATGACAAAGGCCACATTGCCCTACAGGTGGCCCTGCATGGAACCTCTGATCCAGAAGACTTATGCTCAATGATCTTTACATTGCTATCCACACATCCTCTGATTCTGACTATAACATTTGGCTCCCCTTGTAATTCAAGGCTACAGCTGCCCATACTGCTAGAGAGTGATGATGCAGCTTTTTTTCTCCAGTGACTACCATGTGATAATTGTCATGTGATTTCACCCTTAAAGGACAAAGTGACTGATATTTTAGAGAGACAAGGAGCAAGCAAACACCAGTTGGTCTGACATTAATTTGAGAGATATTGCTGAGGTAGTGCTAGCTTGAACTCACCAGGGATTTTGGAAAGGCATGAATAGCAGGAACAGGGAAATTTATGATGCTGCTAGGGCAATAAAAGGGCTGCCCTCCATTTTTTCTTTGCCTTGAACACCCCCCCCCCCCCCACACACACAATAATATTCAGTGGCCAGCAGAATTCACTCACACACCCACACAGGTGCTCAGAGTGTCATTTATCTGTATGCTAATAAACCACTTCCATTCCTTTTTGAATGCTGGATATGATTAGAGTAAGATGAAAAATCTGGAGGAGCTATGTCATCAGGCAGAAATAATTAGATAGATGAACTCCTTGCAGAAATCATCCATCTTTTGGAAAGAAATGACATTTTGAAAAATTTACAAATTTTCATTAAGATATTATGGCTCTGAATCCTACATGAGCATGATTGTGTTCATAGCACACTCTGGACATGCAAGCATAATTAAGGGGTTTTGTTCCATCATGTTGATATCAGGGCTGGACATGTGCACATCTCTATAATTTCTCTGTCAACGATCCCTTAAAAAAATAGCATAGCAATTTGCAAGAAAATGGTACCAGGTGTATAAATTGTGTATCATATATATTTTAAATGTCCCTACATAACAAAAAAGAAAGAAAGAAAGAAAGCTGTGGAACCTCCTGATGCATAAACCTTTCATGCAAACATTACAAAATGTAGTGCTTTGCTGAATATTACAAAGCCATCTATTATTAACTCAGTGTGAAATACGAGGGTTATATGGCAGGAAAACGATTTTACTTGATCACAGCCTATGGCTCAGAAGAAAAGGATGTTTGCTCCCACCAACACTGAGACATTTATTGCCGAATTCCATAGATTGGGGTCAATCCATTTAAACTGGACACCCAACTTGTGTTCTTGTATAAAGGCATGTTCACATCAGATGCCTGTACAAAAGAGCTATTTGCACAGGCTGTAAGACTGTGCCTTTTACAGTCATATATGTGCTGGGGGGGCGGGGAGGTGGCAGTGTCTCTTTCCCCTTTGTGTTGGTGCTATTGCTATCCCCAATTCTGCAGCAGTAATATGATGGCTGTACAAATGCAATTGTTGGGACGGGGAGACTTGCAGCCATACATAGGGAAAAATACAGTAGTCTTTCAGCAGGGCAAATGTGCAATCATGGAAGATCCATAGACTGGAGCTGAAGGGGAGGAACACACTTCCTTGTACTCCCACCCCCCCCTGCCCAAAATAAGAAGTCTTGAGATAGTAGGGCCGAGGTATTGCTACAGAGAAAAACATGGCTTTGCATTCTTTTTCATTGTAAGGACTGTTACATAAATATTCAAGTTGGAAAGTTGATCTGTGCACACATACCCTTAAAAAAAAACCCTTTTAAAATAGTTTCAGAACTGCAGGGACATGGAAGGGTAAGAATTGTACTTCATCATCATAGACATCACTGATACTACCCAATAGATTGTGACAGTCACATGAAATAATATACTGTATATCCTTCTCAACGGAATACTTGTTAAATTTCTTAGGGCGCAATCCTAACCCCTGTATTAGGCTGGCGCAAGACACTTGCGCCGACCCAGGGGTGTTGCAAACGTGCCATAAGTCACATTCACGTCAGCTTAAGAGTCAGGGATGCCAACACAAGGAGTTGTGCAGGCCTCCCCACGCTGGATCCAGGCCTGGCACGGTAAGATTGAGTCAGCTAATCTTGGCCAACACAAAGGTCTGGGAAGGGTGTGGGGAGGGTGGGGAGGAGGCGAGAGGGAAGTGTTTTGGAGTGGGGGGAGGGCGGGCAGCAGGCGTCCCTGGGAGTGGGCGAGCAGAGAGCAGGAGGCGGGGTCAGGATCCGGCAGTTATGCTGGATCCTAACCCTATTGCTGGGCAGCCTGGGAATCCCAGGCTGCTCAAATTTGCCCTACTTCTTAAAGTGGCACAGATTTGAGTAGCCCCATTGGGGCTGCTGCTGCTTTACCCCGGATAAGGGGAAGCGATTCCCCTTGTCCCAGGCTGAGCTGCTTTCAGCCCCAATGCTGCCTTGGATGCAGTGCAGGCCCACCAACCCGCCTGCTCCAGGGTAGGTTAGGATTGGGCTGTAAGGATGGGAATTTTCAATGTTTAGTAGCTACTTCTTAAAGTGATATGAAATCCTGCTTCTTCCCCCAGGTTTGCCAGTGACAGTAGAGCACTTCCATGTTTCTTAAAGTGCATCACATGTGCTAGCACTAATGCAAAGACATGTGCAGTACATTTTACCTTTACTGCTTAGATGTCAATTCACAACCTTCCCTGTCTTCACAGCTCCTGCCTTCCAACTCAAGCCGCTTTCAAATGGTTTGCATCAATTTCCTTTTTACGACCTTATCACTGAAATTATGGAGAAAGAAGAATCGACAGCCTCCTCCATTCCAGCCTTTTTAAAAGCAATGCATTTGCGGTTCACTCATACCTATGACTGATAAGCAATTAAATATTTTCACAGTCAATAAGACAAATTCATTGTTTAAAAATATCAACAGCCTTAACTAAAAATGACATCAGGGTGTTTTACAGCAGAAAGCACACAAAATGTTTGGGTGCTGGCCTGTTGTTGATTGCCTTTGATGATGCAGTGGGAGCCAAAATGGGAGCCAAAATGAAGACTACAAGCCAGATACTGTTTACATGTCTCACGCATTTGGAAATTCTTAGCTGGAAACTTCTTTGTTTCTAGCAAGTCCAGACATGGAAGAAGACTTCCTAATTTGATTTGTTTCAGACTCTAAGCATTCTAACAGCCCAATCCTAACCAACTTTCCTGTGCCGATGCAGCTGCAATGCAGCTCCAAGGTAAGGCAACAAATATTTTCTTACCTTGAGGAGGTCTCCATTACTCCCCCCCCCCCATAGAATGCAGTGCACACCCCATTATCACAGCTGCATTAGGTCTGGAAAGTTGCTTAAGATTGGACTGTAGTGTCTCCAGCAAGATACTGACTACATTACAACATTTTTGGACAACCAACGATTTCAAGAAGTGTTGGAGTTGATCGGAAAATGTTATCAAAATTGCACAAGACCATTCTTGTGTCCTCATAGCAGACTTTTTACTAAGGATCAGTGACAGAAGCTGTATGTGCTCTCATGTAGACAGACACACAGCACATACTGAAGTCTTTGTGTTGAAGACAAACACTTTAACCTCATGTTCCAAATCTGGATTTGCAGATTTCTGTGAAAAAGAAAATTGTGCTCACCAACACATTTAGCCCTTAAAAATGCAAATTTTTGGTCTGTAAATTTATTACTCTGCCCAACAAAGTTCTTAAATTAAATATGATTCATGGCAGCCTTGCTTGTTTATATGCCTTCAGTGTTAAGCTTTAAAGTTAATTGACTGAAAGCCATAGTATCTTCAGTTTGTCTTCATATGGCTTTCATTAACTACTGTGCAATCTAAGAAAGACCCTTGTTAACCAAAAATAAGGAATGTTTGCTAATGTTAATTAAGAGCTAACTATAAAATTACACAGTGATAATTGAAGCCATCCCATCCATAATGTCATCTCTCCAATGAATCCTAGTAAGAGAGGGCTTGGCCTTGGTTTATGGACTGAATTGCAATCTATAAACCAAATTCCTTTCTCTCCTGTATCTGTGTTTAGCTTAATTTCTGCCCAGGCTCATTGCCCAGCCCCACAATCTATTAACACCAAGAATATTCAGTCCTGGAACTTTAGAAATAAGCCAAGATAACCTCTGAGCATGTGCAGAGTGTATTTCCCTCCCATCCGCCTCCTCCTCTTTCTTCTTCTTACTTAGTGAAGCACCTTTAAAATTAGACATATATGTTCTGCTCTATCCTGTTCATCGAGGGGCAAACAGCAGTTTTGAGGGCAATTTTGATCAGAAACATGGTACAGGAGAGTCAACCGCTTTCTGTATCAGGGCGCTGACCCCTGTCCTCACTGTTGCTTTTCACTGAAAAAGGAACCATCAGGAGCTCAATTATGGATCAATTATGAACCATCTAAGGACTCTCCACATGTAATGCCTGTACCCAGGTGCCATAATCTGGGTACACATTTCTATTTGAGTGATCTTCAGTATGTGGGATGGCTTTCTTTGCTTCTTGCCAGGTTTGTGCATTTTCCCCTCTCCACAGGCAAAGCTGGTGGACAACCAAGACTAAGAAAATGTTAAGTAGTAAAAGATTCCTTGCCTTGCACCACTGTTCCCATGAAATTGGCAGCCACCCCATCCCCACAACTGCAATTCAAGTTTCCCCCCCCCCTTCAGACTGAGAAAACGAATCACAGGTTTTCCCACATAACATACACCCCACATACTTGGCTATTAGTTGATCCCAAAGATAAGTCGAGGGCAGGTTTGAGCAAACAATCATGGAATTTTCTATGACCCTCGAATAAGTCGGGGGTTAAACTTAGGGGGGTGTCTGAATATAGTTTTGTCTGATTTTACTCGAGGCCAGATCCTGAAAAATAACCCACCGCTAATTGTTACCTAAGAACTGTAGTCTCTAATTTATTAAAAAACATAATAAAAGATCATAAGATACATTTTTATTCTTTTTTAAATTCTGGTCTTCATCAGCTTTTTGTAAGCACTATCAGGGTAAGTGCACCGTAAACAACACACCAGTAAAACAGTGGTTCCCAACCTGGTATTCACATACCCCCAGGGACACTCAACAGGACCTTTAGGGGTACTTGAAAAAGAATGGCATAGTGGTAGAAAAAGGCAGGTCATGCTCCAGAATGCCTTGCAAGACAGGAATGCCTTGCAAGGACCAGCAAGGCAGGAAGGGAGGTAGCTAGTTGGCTGTGAATAGCTGTGAATACCCCACCAATAGCTAGTTTTTGGTCATCAATTCATGTATGAACCCATGATTGAAAACCAGCACAGTAAAAAAGCTGAAACATAATATGGAAAGTGATCAATCACCCAGAATTTCTCAGCACACTTCTGGTGCAAAACAGTGCAAAGGCAGAGTCTTCTGTTCTTCAAACAGATAAAAAGAGAAAACACTGTGATGAATACATGAAGTCTGGGCTTTCATATAGAGGAGATGAGGGCTTGTCTTATTAATTACAAACATTTTGCTAATATGAAGGGTACAATTACGGAAATGGGCTGCCAAGGGATATGCAAGTGAAAAAGGTTGGCAACCGCTGCAGGAGAACCATGAATCAAATCCACTTTTAAGGTGTCTGGTGTGTTAAGCCAGAAGCTCTACGTACAACATACAACCCATAACACATAACTGGGAGTGTGCAATTCAGTTCACAGCACAGAGATGCAGCTGCATATATTTGCAACCCTTTTTACTGAGTAGACCCACTGCTTTCCATGGGTGTTATTCTTAAGTAAGGGTGCATTGAATTGTAGCCTGCTTCAGATGGAAAGGAGGATTCCCATTCTGGGGTTTCAAAAAACAGACCTGCTTTGCAAGTATTTGCCAAGCAGAACCAGGCTGCAGCAGAAGGAAGGAGAATAAAAGGTTAACAAATTGCTTCTAAGGAGCTGTGCCGGCCTGCTGCTTGAGAAACTTGGCACCTGCCTGCCTGCCTGCCACTTGAGAAACCAAACTTTTCAGAGTTGAAAGCCTTTGCCCTCTGATTGACCTGGAGATAAGGCAAAGTGAGAATTGGAGTTGGATTACTTGGCAAAAATTTCATGTACTATAGGTGAGAATCTAGGTAGTTTGACCCAAAGATTTGTTTGTTGATGAGTTGCTGATTGTATCTTTCCCATTTCTCCCCAAACACATTACAGAGCCAGAAAGGAGGGAAAGCATTCTAGAGATTACAGGAAATTAGTTCTGGGTGAGATCTATCCTGTTTTCCCTTTTGTGTTCTCCATGTGAGTTTTGTTTCTGGTTTGTTTTTTTTTTGCTTTGGCAGTTTTTTCAGTTCGGTATTAACACATTCTTGGGTAAGTATTGAAGGCTGGCAACACTAACAAACAAGTGCAATATTTTATATTAGCCTTTATTTTGGCTTGGTTATCTTGAGGTCAGTGAATTGGACTTTCCTATCTTTCCTGGCACTTTTTCAGTGCCTGAGTCAGCATGTCTGAGGGGAATAGTCACTGCACTCCTTGACAAAATGAATTCCACTTCCTTCTTCTACTCTCCTCTTCTTTCTCTTGATTTATATTCATGCTCATCTGCCTCTATATTTTTGTCTCTTTTCTTCTGCACCATTTTTTATTTCCCCAATACATGTTGCTTACTTTTTAGTCCCCTTTTTATTTTTTATTTCTTCTAATGCACAACACTGAAGAGATTCTCCTACAACATTTGTAGAATTAAAACATTGTATACCAATGGGGGATAGCACAGTACCTTAAAGCATCGAACCCCTGAGCTACTTGGATGCTTGTGCTCCTAAAATGGTCTCACTTCATTTTTTTCTCACTGCCATGTGAATTTCCAGGACTAGGTGTTGACAGCCGGGCAAGGAGGTTCTAGGACCATTTGGACTAAGCTATAACGTGAATTGTTGGAATGGAACAGAAGCTGCACCACTGGCTTGTGTGTTATAATGATAATGATAATGATAATGATAATGATAATGATGATAATAATAATAATAATAATAATAATAATAATAATAATAATAATAATAATAAACAACTTTATTTATATCCCGCTCTTCTCCCCAAAGGGACCCAGGGTGGCTCACAACATATTAAAAACAGATTAAAAACATAATTTAACCACAAATAAAAACATATTAAAAACACATTAACATATACCCATAAAAACCATAGTCAAATAAAAAGTCAGATAAAAAGAGCAAAAACGTAGCAAATCAGAGGAGTCAGGCCTGTAAAAATACTAAAAGATACAAAAAAGTTTAAAAAGGCCATGCACTCAGAAGGCTTCTTTAAACAAAAATGTCTTCAGGCCTCGCCGAAAAGTCTCAAGAGAGGGAGCCATTCTCAAGTCAAGGGGAAGGGAGTTCCATAGTGTTGGTGCCACTACTGAGAAGGCCCTATTTCTTGCTGCCGCCCCACGTGCCTCCTTAGGTGGCGGAACTTGTAAAAAGGCTTTCTCTGATGACCTAAGAGGACGAGCTGGATTGTACGGAAGTAGGTGATCTCTGAGATATCCTGGCCCAGAGCAGTATAGGGCTTTAAAGGTCAAAACCAGCACCTTGAATTGGGCCCGGAAACGAATGGGCAGCCAATGCAGCCCCCGGAGAAGCGGGCTGACAGAGTCAAACCGCCTAGCTCCAGTGACCACATGGGCCACCGCATTCTGCACTAATTGCAGTTTCCGAACCGTCTTCAGGGGCAGCCCCACATAAAGTGCGTTACAATAATCTAACCTCAATGTCACCGTGGCATGGATCACCGTGGACAGGTCTGCACGATCCAAGTACGGCCGCAGCTGGCGCACCAGCCGAAGCTGAGCGAAGGCCCCCCTAGTCACAACCGCCACCTGGGAATCCAGGAGCAGCTGCGAATCCAGGTGGACCCCCAAGCTGCGGACCTGCTCCTTCAGAGGGAGTGCAACCCCATTCAGAGCAAGCCGATAGTACCTGCATCGAGGATTTCCGAACCAGGAGAGCCTCTGTCTTATCCGGATTTAATTTCAGCTTATTAGCCCCCATCCAGATCCTCACTGCTTCCAGACAGCGCTCCAGGCCCTCAGCCTCCACCCCGGAGTCTAGAGGAAAGGAGAGATAGAGCTGGGTGTCATCAGCATATTGATGACACCCCACTCCAAACCCCCGGATGACCTCTCCCAGCGGTTTCTTGTAGATATTAAATAGCATGGGGGACAGAATTGAACCCTGTGGCACCCCGCACCTCAAAGGCCAGGGTGTCGAACAGGCATCCCCCAGCACCACCATCTGGGACCGACCCTCCAAGTAGGAGCGGAACCACTGCAAAACAGTGCCTCCAACTTCCAACTCCCAACTCGGCCAATCGGCCCAGAAGGATACCATGGTCGATGGTATTGAACGCTGCCAAGAGGTCCAGCAGGACCAACAGGGACGCACACCCCCTGTCCAGTCCCCGGCGTAGGTCATCCACCAAGGCGACCAAGGCAGTTTCTGTCCCAAAGCCCGGTCTGAAACCAGATTGAAAAGGATCCAGATAATCCGCTTCATCCAAGACCCTCTGGAGTTGGGCCGCCACCACCCGCTCAATTACCTTGCCCAGAAACGGGATGTTGGAGACTGGCCGATAGTTGTTCAACACAACTTGTTCAACACAACTTGATAGTTGTTATTGTGTTGATCCCTCGTCTTTGATGCTTTTGGGCAGCCCAATCCCGAACTGCCCGGTGTGCGGGGCTGCTGCACCGCCAAAAATGGCTGCTGCGGTATCCTGCACACACCGGGCACCCACCGGCAGCTCCTCTGGGAGACATTCATCTCCTTCCCTTGGGTAAGGAAAGTAGCCCCACAATAGGGCTACTAGATTCTGTGGTGTTTCTTTAGCCGGTACAGAATCAAGGAGTCCCATGTTGGGCCGCATGACCCAGCATGCGGCTGTGGATCCAGCAGCGCTCAGTATGGGCTTGCGCTGGGTTAGCTCTAGCACTGGGCCCACGGTACTGCTTGCAAACGTGCCTTATGGCACATTTGCAACAGTGTGCACCAGCAGAAAGCAGTAAGCACGGGATTGGGCCCCAAGTGATCAGTTTTGCTATTTATTTATTAGTACACATATTTACGTATGTCCCACTGGTCCTGATACGTGTCACCCTAAGAAGGCTTGTAAAAATTATGTGCAGCAGTAAATGCCTGTATGCTGTGCATCTTCTAGACACAATACCACAGCATGGTACTTCTCTGGAAGGAGATCTGCTGCTTGTGTTACACTGTCCTTCCCTTGCACAGAAAGTATGGCTTTCCCCCCAGATAGTATATCCACTTGTGTTTCAGTGTGTTTGCCTGGAATGAGATTTCATGAACACCCTGGGTATCCATTGAATATTGCTGTGATGAAGTGATTGGTAATGACAGAAAATGCTCCCCTCCACATGCCATTGCCATTTTTGAATGTTGAAAGTGTTTACTTATAAAATCCTTTACAGAAGGACTATACTCCTCAACTGTACTGTTCAAGCACAGAAGTACTCATTTAACCTCAAGTGCCAAACACATAAGACTGGCACTGCACAATGCCCTATTCTTTGTGAACATTTTGCTTTCGTTCTATTTTAGTCTGTAGTGAATGTACAGTTCCTGTCTCCAACTCCACTGATTAGCTCTCCAAACCCTTCTTTTAAGGCATGCCCATTTGAACCTTTGTGACCTGATCTATTTTCTACTCTGCTCTCCTCCAGTCTCCCTCTTTTCTGATAATGTCCCTGAACTCCACCCAGTCTGAGTATCTCCCTCTCCTCCCACTATGGAAAGGAAAGAAGCTGAGTACAGCTGCGCATTGCAGTCTGCTCCACATATTCTGTGGCCTAGTGTGAAGTCATAGTTGACACTAGGGGTGTGCATTTGTTTCATGATAAATGGGAAATTGAGCTGAATCTCATTTGGTCCAATTTTCATTTCAAAATGAATTCTGAGTGAGTCAAATGACCCAGAAGCTCATTTAGATTCTGTTCAGTTTCATGATGAAGGGCAGCTGGGGACTAGGGTACTGTAGGGAAGAGGGGGGCTTACTTTGTAGAATGGCAGTACAGAGGCCACGCCACAAGGTAAGCCCCCCTGTTCCCAATAGGCCCCACCTCTGACTACCTTTCATATTGAAATGACTTTTCACTTTTTTTAATCCTTTCTAACATGTGAAAAGAGCATCTATTCCTTACCAGTGACTGCATTCTGGTGGTCATATTTCCTCCCCCCCCCCCTGCTAGATTTTGCAATAGTCTGGAGTACTGTGTAAGGAAAACACAGCTGCCACCATAAAAACATTGTTACTGCCCCCCTACTACATTACAAGGTAATCTACCCCCTATTACAAAAACAAATGAGAGGAACCAAAACAGATGGAATTTGTGGCCCAGTGCAATTGACCATGAACTAACAGTGACATAAATTAGTATGGTGCCAAAAATGAAAGCATACATAAAACAAAAATAGTCTTGGGCATCCCTAGTTTATGCTGTGTTTACATGTTGTGGGACTTGCAGCTGATCCTTAATCCCCAATACATGACAATAAAACAGCACATGTTGAAATCAAAAATGTTTATATACACATTTTTAGATTTCCCCAAACCCAACATTATCTAACATTTTCTACATATTTTAATAATTCAGGCCGAATTGATTGGGGAAGCATGTTTCACAAGACTTTGTCATAATTGTGTCCCTTTTAACACAAGATGTTCACCTATTCAACATGGCAGCAAAGTTGCTCTGAAACCAGGGCCTAGGAGAGGGGGGTAAAGGGGGTAATTTGTACTTGGACCAAGGTCAAAAGGGGGGCCCAGGAGCCAAAGGAGGGGGACCAGAAGGTTCCTGGGATCTTACATTTTCCTATCTATCAGACTTGTTACCTGCATGGGATACTGGCAACACTACCACAACTGGGGATGCTGGGGTCACTACTGATCCCATATGGGTTGGTAGAACTGGGCTCCAAAGACTTTACCAGCTGTCTCTACCCTTCCCCCATCCTGTTTCACCCCTCCCTGCGCCCATTCTGCTCAGTCACCACCCTACCCCCCTCTGTTTCACTTCTCCCCCTTTGCAAAGGGGCCAAAAAAAACTTTGTACCCCCTGATAAAATTCCTCTCAGAGGCCCTGTCTGAAGCAACAACAGAAGGAAAACAACATATGCAGACAGACAGAAAAAAAGGCAATCATTCTCATAATTTAGTGAGGGTTGGGAAATATGTGCATATGCAAAACACTCCTTTTGGACCTCCCCCAAACAAGGAAATATTAATACAAATGCATTAGTAATTTTAATTTTATAAAGAATAGAGTTTTCAGATTGTCAGTCCAATTCTATTCTCCCCCCACTGCCAATGCAGGTGTGCTAAAATGGCTTGTGCTGCATCTGGGGGCGGGGCAGTCCTGGCATTCTCATTTGGGTATGGGGTCATTTGTTCCCTTATCCACAGACAGGATATCCACAGAGGGATAAGCCTCTGTGGTTCAGAAGGGTCTATTCGGACCTGCACCCGTGAAATAGCTGGAGCAGGTCTGCTTGGTCAGGTCTAGGAAGGTGGCTTGGATTCAGTGGCTACCACTGCTCCTGAAACCCCCCCCCCCTACTTTCTGGACCTGATCTGCCCCATCACCATTCCATTCTATCATCCCCTACTTCAGTTCCCCCACTCCCTCACCCTGTCCATCAGCAGCAGGCCTTCCTCACTGTCACCATCAGTAGCAGGTTTGTCTAGCACCATCGCCATATGTGAGGCTGCTGTGGCCTCTACATCAGCACTTCAGCAGTGCACAGCTTTGCACACTGTCAGAAACCCTTTTGCAACTGTTCTAAGCATTAAGTATCTGCTGGTGGAATGTTCATTCCATCAGTGGAAGAGGCTGACTGGGCTGCATGTAGCATCAGAATAATGGGCTGCTTTTTCAGTTCCGCAGGGGCAGCGTTGGAGGTTGACCAGGCAGAGCACTGGTCAAAAGTTCACAAGGTCCAGACCCCTCAAAATGACCACCCCTCAAAATGACCACAGAACACCTCAGTACTGGAGACAGTGGTAGTGTCCAGTGCACTACCAGGGAGCCCTCCACTGTAGGGTTTCACTCCAGGACTTCCAGCAACTGATGCCCACACTGTAATATAACACATGGTGACCCTCAGTTTAGCAAAGAGGCCATCCAGAATGCTGGTTGGATTCTGCTCAAATGCCTTCCCTCTGTGCAGCTGTCTTCTTCTCCTATTTCATGGGGAAAAATAAAATGCAGACAAGGAGAATGACTGTTCCAGTTTCTGAGGAGAGCACCTGACTATGTGTTGACATGAAATAATGATCTGTCTGGTTCTGGCACAACCTCCTTACTCATGACTCAGTAGAATATTCCAGCCAGTTCTTTTTTCTGTCCTCTTCCCTTTCCCTGCCCTGATTATGGGAGGAAATGTAAAGGCCTGAGCCAGTATTGAATTCCACCCCCCCCTCCACCCACTCACAATCTCTGTTCCCTGAGTGTAAACCGAGGGAGGAAACTGTGGTCCTCCACCTATGTAGGCTGCTGCGCTGAGGCTTAAACGACACAATCTACTGAAGTCTTCCTGCTTCTAACTCTATGGTCATGTGTTCTGATCACTGTTCTGATCAAGTGTTCTGATCACTTGGATAAGCCCTCAGCCCTCTTCCCACAGTTCTTCTCCAGTGAAATCCAAGCCCTTTCTGGATGATGTCAGACCCATTTCACAGTATGGAGGCATTCTGCTGCAAATCAGGTGTTCCCTTGTGTGTGTGCAAATATGACTGCCAGCATCAGGCTGTCAGCCTGACAGGGAAAGGAAAGGAGACTGGTTTTTTGGAGTAGCTCGCATCCTCCAAATGCAAAAGATGGAAACCAGGCTGCTGGGTGAACAAGTGGCACCTGTCATTCCATACTTTTTGCACTGTCAGTTTGCAGCAGTTTCTCACTCTTGCAGGGAAGTGTTTCTCTGGGACAGCTTCAGATGAAAAAAGAGCTGATCCCAGTTTATTGGCTTGATTTTCTCAAAGACCTGGTAAAACACAGCATTAGATTTTGCGTGCTCCCTCCATCTCAACGGACAGTGAGAGTTTCAAGCTGCATGTTGCCAGGCGTTAACAGCGATGGTTCACATTTACCATGCAGGGAGCGTACTGAGAAGCGAGAGCTGCTGATTCCATGCCAAGAAGAGGAGGCGCCTTGTCCTTGAGTGAACTGTGCACGCTCTGGCTGGCTGACTGGCACATGTAAATAGGGAAGCACCATAAAAGCACCCCTTCCTGGAATTGTAATTGCATGGTGATTATCCAGGCTGCCCAGACACTTTCACACTGCAGGACATGCAGGGCTGTCAACCTCTGTTTTTGCCCTGGGAGCTTTGCTTTCACATTCAAATAAGAGGCCACAGAATAATCTAATCTTGAGTTTTCCTCCTTTTTTTGTTTTTCCAATTCCAATTTCCAGTTGTGGTTTCAAATTCACAACATGGAAGTATCCAGCAGAGCAGGAAACAGTCAGTTTCAGGTGGCTGGACTGTGAGTGTTACACACTGCACATAAGGCTGTTCAAGCCAGGCTGTTCAATTCAAAATCCTGTTTGAATTCTGTACCATTGACTAAAGTTCCTTGGGTAGGAGTGTTTGAAAATGGTTTTATATTTTTCACAGATTTCATTATTTGAAAGGTGGAAAATGGTGCTATGTGCTTTTATTCCATATTCGCATTCCAAGTTCTTTTTATTAATTGTTAACACTTTAAAAATGTACTAGTTCTGTGATACAGTGTCAGCAGATGCAGCCACAGTAATACTGCTAACTGCTAATCTTACCTGCTGCTTCTGGCCAAATACCTGGATATGTCATTGTCGGGACAGCACAGGCCTTTCTGCTGGTGCAACCTCCTCTCCTGGTACTGTGAATGTACTTTTCAGCATGTTTGCAACACCTTCATCTTGCACAGCAGCTACTGCGCAAGCTGAGAATGCAGTTAGGATTGAGCTCTGAGATTGAAAATGGTCAGGAAGGCCATCCATCCATACCCACTCCTCCGTGATATTACAACTATGCTGTACCCATATCATATTTACACTTTACATTGTACTTTAGCTTTATGAATAAAGAACAACAAAAAGGAAGTATAAGTTTTTTCAAGGCAATGACATCCTTAATTATAAGGACAGGCACATCCTTAATTTGGGTATTGGGATTCCTCCAATGCAGTGGATATGCAGGAAATAGACTCTTACTGCTCCGCTGTCTATCCACATGGTTGATGGGGGCAACTGAAAGAACAGAGTACTTTTCTGCATTTGGGCAAATGCTGCCTCAGTGACAAGAAGTTTAAAAACATGAGATGCATCTGCAAATCTCAGTATCAGTTTACAATGGCACACAATCTAGTTTGCGATGAAGAAGAAACTACAGAAATATAGGAAAAGTCCCCACTTGCACAATTATCACCACATATTAATAACAATAGTGCTTATGATGATACTGATGATGATGGAAAAAGCTGAAGGAAATCCATATCAAAGTCACCAGCTACCCCAAGAGACTGACAAAGTGTCCCAAAGCAATCCAGTTCCTTGCAGACTCCAGCTGCAATTCCATTTTGATGCCATATGATTTTGTTGATGGTTTCTTTGCACTTTGGAAACAGACGATGAGTGAAATTGGGCCTTTCAAACAAAGGATAATGTTCGTTTCTAAGCAAGAGTGGCAGAAAGCATAAAGAAGTCTGACAGAAGGCACAAGAAGGTTTTCACCAAAAGGGCCCCTTTGTTCTCTGTGGAGAAGCAATGTCATGTCACAGAGGAGTGCAACTTTCCTTTTATCTCTTTTATGGCTTTGAATGCATGGGAAAAGCTAGGGAGTCAACTCCCTGCTCCAGGCTGAAGGTTATCAGCCCAGGCAAGTTTATCTTCACCATTTGTTTATCTTCCTGTGAACAGACTAGCTGCTAGATGAGGGGCCTCACTGTCCACTCACTCCTCCCAGATTGCTGAGTATCCTTTCATCACTCTTTCTCCATCCCCCCTCCCCATCTTTTAAAAGAACAGGTAAAGAAAGGAATCTTTTAATCTTCACATTGCCACTTTCCACAGTGAGATGGTTGCTTTTGGTCTCAGGCTGGGGGACATGGCAAATTGGTTGGGGTGCCCCACACCAGTCTGCCAGCCCCCACTCAGTTGCTTCCCCAGACACTCCAAGACTCATTTTGCTTTGAGGATAAGCAAGAGGAGGATTGGAACAGCAGTGGCCACTGACCTTTTCCTCCAGGACAGCTGTCATAAGCAAGCAATTGCAATGGTGGGACCGGAGGAAAAACCAGAGGGCTACTGCACTTCTGCTCTCACATTCCCTTTCCAGGACCCCCCTGCTCCTCCACCACATCTTTAAAACAGGCCAGGCAGAGTATGCTGGCAGTGGATGAGAAAGTCCTCTTCTGCTCCCAGCATGTTCTGTCCAACCTATTTTTGAAGAAAAAGCAGCCAAGCAGGAAAGAAGGCGGCAAAGCGATGGGAAAGGGAATGGGGCACCCTGAGAGTGTTCTGCCATTACCTCCTGGCCTACTTGACCTGCGCATCACAGGTCGAGGGGGGAAAGTGGCAGGGGTGGGTTGGGGTGCGTACATGCTAATGGGTGCACATAAAAAGAGGACTGAAATTTTGGGCACTGTGGCATCTTGATCAAGGCCTGCAGAAAATATCCTGTGGATTTTCACAATAGATGGTCCTGCTGCAAGAAAACAAAGAAATGTCTGCTCTCTTTCAGATACAGGATTGCCTCTAGAAGTGGCCTGCCCCCAGATCCTCATTGCCAGCACTAAGCACAACACTGCTTGTGCATGCCCGTTTTGAGCATTGCGTTCAGTCACATATTTGCAGTTTTCTTGACTTGTGAAAAATGACATCAGTGTACCTGTGTGCATGAATGTGTGGGTGTAGTAGTGTATAGGGTGGGGACCCCAGACCAAATTTTTTCCTCTGCATTCCCTAAAACATGGGGAAGAGGTTAGGGGCGCACACCAACTATCCACACACCTTTGTTGATTGTTATACCCCTCCCCCAATGTGTGTGTGGGTCCTCCTTGTGTCCTTTCCCCATACAAAAGCAAATGCTAAATGCAGACTTTCTCACCCATATTTAAAACCCTAGGCATGCCCAGGGCACAAGGCAACTGTGTGTGTATATATCTATAATGAGCCACTCTGCTTCAGCTTCCCCCTTCTCCACAATCAGTGAATATGAGGTAATAATGCCTAAATAGGACTAAGTACACAAACACCCAAAAGTTTAATACAAAAATTGAACAATTATTTGATCAATTGTGTCTCTCCACTGTCTGTTGAAAAGGGTTTGAAGAAGACAATGCCAGAGAAATAAAATTTCTGAAGGCCTCTTTGCTGAAAGACACCTTGCTGTGAGTCTCCTTTCTTGCATGCCTTCATTGCCAGAACATGGGGCTTTTATCAGAGATGGAAGAAAATAAATACACTTTTCATTGTTTTCCATTTCTATTTGAATTCTTTGTCTTTCATGGAAGATGCTGTCATCTTCCCAGGAGCTTAAGAGACCATCCTAAACTATGCTTGCTGGGGGGAAAAAACCAGTAACCAGTTTTTTTTTTTTTTTTTTATAATCTGTTCCTCCAGGCACCTTAATATGCTCTCAGATGTTTTCCTGCTTTCACCCAAGATGAGCTTGTTAGTCAAAAGACCTCTGGTCTCCCAAGGAGACCATCTAGAGGAGCTGAAGACTGTCAATTTAGCCAGCACCCTTCCTACTTCCCACTCATGAAATGGGGCTCAACTGCTCTACTTAGGAGTTATTGGCTCTGACACCTACACCAGCATAGGAAACATTTTTTATTATTTTTTTAAATTCTCTTACCTCTGAAATTACACACAAAGTCACCTTTTTAAAAAAAAGATGCAAACACACACAAAATCTGTGCAACGGCTCCCGATTTCAGCAGACCATATGCTGCTCGGCTGCTGGCCCAGTCCTGGGGGATGAATTTTTCCCCTTCAGCATGCCTAAAGAAATGTCGTAGAAATTTATATGCTTATTCACAGAACCGATAAAGCAGAAAACTGGTGTTTCAGCTTTTTTTTTTTGCTTTGCAGATGGTCAGTAAAACACATAAATCTTTTTTCTCCATTGCTTTGATGGCCTTCCTGGCTATCTCATTTGCATCAGATAACTGCCAATGTGGTCTTGCGCTCTCTACCTTTCAGTCTTCTGGCTTCCCAACTGAAAAGAGGGGTGATTAAGAATCACTCCCCAAATCGACCACATCTTCCCTATCAAACTACTCTAGGCAGTCAAGATGTTTTCTTCAAATACTTTGGACAGAGAAAGAAAATGTAATATGGAAGCAAAAACAACTTCTCTGCCCCCTCCCCCATGCTGTAACATGCATCATCTCTGTTGACAAACTGCATGCTTTTCTCCCATTTTTGTTGTCTCCTTCTGATATATGCCCTGATTTATCATCCTAGGCAATGCGTATCCATAAATCAGAAGAGGGATTTTACAATGAGAGCTAGATTGGCCACCTAGTAAAGTGCATGCAGGTAATAGATCTGGGTTATATTTTAGCAGAACTTGGCACATAACCTCTGTAAAGGCAATGGGGTGGGTGAAGTCACAGCTAAATCTTTGTTCAAGGCATATTTAAAATTATTAATTCATTTTATGAAGTATTCACTTGCACTCTCTCAAAGCTTTGGCCTCAGAGGGCAGTGGTTGAAAAGGAAATGCTGGATTCGTTTTTGAAGCCCATTGCTTTGTTCTAAGGAGAATGCAGGAAATGGACAGCCCAATGCTATTGGCCCCCTGTGTTGCTGAAATGTGTATTCTGGTGGCACAGTGTGCATTAGAACAGTCACAAAAAGGAACCATTCTTCGCAGTCAGGCCATCACCGCAAATAGTGAGTGGCAACGGTGGTCACGCTGGAGCCCCTGCATCTGGTAAGGCAGTGGCGGGGTGGGTAGTGAGGGGGAAGAGTGGGAGGATAGGGACCATTTCTGGGTGGGCAGGGGGAGGAACCAGTGGTGGGAAGGAGGCAGGAGGGGTGGATTCAGGGATAATGGCATATACTGGATCTTATCCTCTTTTTAAAACCTCCCCACCCCCTTTCTTTCCTTGGGCATACACCAACAAAATAGGAGGTATACATCTGAGGAGACTCTTTGGAGATCAGGAGCCTACCAGATGGTAAGTACAAAATGTTTTCACTTACCTCCTGCAGTCTGTCTGATTACTTCCCCCACTATAGGATGCAGCGTGCATCTTTTTGGTGTGGGTGGCAGGGGATAGGATTGGGCAGTATGACACAAATCACGACTGGTTCCTTATTACTAAGGTATTTGAATTTTGAAAGTGCTTTCTAACTTTTGTTGTACTGGCTCTGACAATAACTATATGAACTAGTCATAATAATTGTTAGCCAGATGGAAACAGATGCAGGGACAGTTTTCACACTTGAGACCTGGGCTGCAACCCTAAACAGATTGAGTCTCCATATCCGCAAGGGTTTCATTCCCAGAACCCCTGTGGATGCAAAAAGTCTTGTTAAAGGAAACCCATTTAAATAACAATGTCCCTTTACTCAGCAGTTTAAAAATAGCCTGGTTTACCATTGTAGCGTAGCAGGCACTTAAAAAGGCTTCACTCAGAAGCAAGCTACCCCTCCTCTTATTTCAGGAGGAGCTCAGGAAAGAATGCAAAGAGAGGTGATAATCACTTCCCCTTTACATTATTTCACTTGCTCCAGGGGGAAGGGAGGGCTCATTTGCCTTGGAGAGAACTGAGCAGTTCTAAGTGCTTAGAGAGAGATTGATTGATTGTGCTGCTGGCTAGTGTTAAAGGATGTTTTTCCTTTAATTTTAAAGGGCACTTCTCATTGCATTGAGATAAAACCACAGGTGAAAAATTCATGGGTAATTAGGTTACACCTGTACACACTTACATGGGAATATGTCTCATCTAATTCTATGGGTGATACTTTCAAGTAGAAATGCACAGGACTGTAACTGTTAAACTTTTGAGGTTCTTGCACTAATTATAATGGAGGCACAAAGGCTGGCACATCATCAGTTAAGGGGCAGCAGCATATTAACCAGTTCTGTTTCAGTATGGTTTCCAGTCCAGTCTGTGAAGTGCAGTTGTTTTGGTCATCAGGTAGACAACCTTTGCCAGGAGGAAGAAGACAGACCCTCTTCTTATGTGTGGTTCTCATGATTCTTCTGGACCTCTCAGTAGCTTTTAGTACCATCAACCAGAATTTTTCTGACTCATCTATCTCAGATTTGAGTTGGGGACCACTGCTTTGGTGGCTTCATTCCTACCTGGTAGAAAGATTCCAGAAAGTGTTACTTGCAAAATTTCTTTACTTATTTCAGTTAGTATGTTTAGACTGAGATTATTATTGCTGCTCATTTCCATTTGTTTTTATGTTTTGGTCTGTGTTATAATACTTTTTATTGTGTTGTGATTCACTTTGAAAATGTGCATAGGTGGAATATTCTTGTCCACAGGAAACTGCTGAGAGAAATAATCTGGGATATGAAGTCTCACTATTATGCTGATATCGCCCACCACTGGTTCTCCTTTCCATATGATCCAGGTGTGCTCTGAACTGGTGTGCTCTGAAATAATCTGGGTGCTCTGAACAGGTGCCTGAGATTGTAATGGACTGGATGATTAGCTCAGTAATAGATTAATAAACTGGAATTTAACCCCAACAAGGCCAAAATGTTCCTGGCAGGTGGTGCAGTTGACTATGAAGATGGTATTCAGTGTCTTCTGGAAGGCATAGTCCTCCCTCTTAGGGAGCAGGTTCATTGCTTGAGGGTGCTAATAATTCCAGCCTGGGTGATGGCTCCAAACACTTTTCACCAACTTCAGTTCATTCACCAGCTGCAGCTCTTCTTAAAAAAAACTTGCCGCAGTTATTAATGTACAGTTATTAATGTACGTATTTGTAACATCCAGGTTAGATTCTTCAACATGGTATATGTGGGGGTGTCTATGAAAATCACTTGCTGTCTATTGTGGATAATTAATCTGCTGGTGCTGTGTTATGTCACCCCCATTCCAGCCACCACCTGAGAACCACTATGCCAGCCAGCACCCAAGAGGGTAACATCCCACGACCACCTTTCCTTTTCAGCTTTCTCTTTCTCTCTCCACTTGGGCATTATTGAAGTTGCTGAAGGCTGCACAGGCTGGTCATTTAACCTTCTGGGCTGCTTCTCTCCCTGTCATGAAAATGTGCAGTTCAGGCCTAGTAGCATTGCAAAGCCTGAACCAAAGTAACCCAGTAACATAGAAGTGGCTTGCATCCTAGCTGCAAGGAATTTACAACTCATGGAAGGTGATAAATGTAGCACCTCAGTAGCCAGAGAGGCGCCCAGGAGTCTCCAGTGGGGAGGGGGAGAACTAGGAGGACTAGCATCCAGCCCCACTTCGGAAAGATTCTGTCCTCAAGGGTTTCTGACTGGACAGTTTAAAATGAGTACAGAGTCACCCCATCCTGGTAGCCTGTGAAGTATAAAAAACAAAGTCCAAAGGGGTGTCTTTCTCTTTGTCTTTCGTCTTTGTCTCTTGATGAGATAGGTGGTGAGCACACATCCTGCCCCGCCAGGACCATGTGGCCTCATAGGTAACTGAGGATCTACAAAAGAAGCTGACCCAGGTGAGCGTTAGGAAATAATAGAGATAGCCAGTTAGCTTTGTTGTTTTATGCTGATATGTTTCCTAGAAGTTTTTATGCCTCTAGCATTTGCTGCCTTTTGTAACTTTTTGTAACCTTTTGTACTTAATAAAATAAAAATCCTTTTACCATGTTGGTTCATTGTCTGTTGGAGACAAACGTTCAGAATCCTGCCTAGCCGTTCAGCAAGCTACCAAAAATCCTCATTGTGGACTAGAAACTTGAGGACTGAGACTTTAAGTAAAGAAAGTGCTCAGTGCCTACAAGGGATATAGTTACGCCTAGAGGGTCTCGGTGTCCCTGGACTGAGGCACTGGCTCTTACAGGGTGGTGGCAGTACTACTGAACAGGGATCTTTGAGGGCTCTAAGGTTCAGAACCAACAACTCTGAGCACCCCAAAACTCTGGGAGTGAGACCAAGTATACAACACTCCCCCACTCCCAAACCCCAGCCTGGGGGCCATTTGCAGCCCTCGGGTATTCCCAATCCAGCCCACGAGGAACCCCCAGTCTCCAATGAGCCTCTGGCCCTCTGGAGATTTACTGGAGCCCGTGCTGGCCCGACACAACTGCTCTCAGCATAAGGGCACTGTTTGACCTCTCGCATGAGCTGTGGGAAGAGGGCTCCCTCCACTGTTTGCTGTTTCATATCTGTGATGCTGCAGCGGCAGCAAAGGAAAGGCTGGCTTTGTGCAAGGCCTTTCATAGGCCTTGAGCTATTGCAAGACCTTCATTCATTCATATAAGCTCCATCTCTAATATATTCATTTATGTAAAGTTATTCAAATTTATTCAAATTTGAAATGTAAATTAATTTTTTTTCCTGGCCCCGACACAGTGTCAGAGGGATGATGTGTCCCTCCTGCCAAAAAGTTTGGACACCCCTGCTCTAAAGCAGCGATTTTCAACCACTGTGCTGTGACATATTGGTGTGCCGCAAATGGTCTGCAGGCGTGCCATGGGAGTTTGGGTGAGAGTCATGTATTATCTGGGCCATTGGGGGATGTGATCCCCCATGCCAGCAGTACAGTGCACCTTGTCAATTGTCAAAAAATTAATGATGTGTCTTGATAATTTTAGTGCCTCCTCAGTGTGCCATGAGATGAAGAAGGTTGAAAACAACTGCTCTAAAGAAAGGCAGCTCAGTACCCTCGCCCCGCTCCAGTCAAGACTACTGCCTCCTTGTCTGCCCAGGCCTTGCTTCATTGCCTTTTTCCTGTCTTTGAGACCTCTCTTTGCCTAGGGAGACTTGCTCAGTTGGCTCTTTGCCATCCTGACCCCTGCAACTCAATGTTCTCAAGCCACACAGAAACAAGATAGAAAACCTAGGTCTGTAGTGCAGCCCTGCCAAATCCTTCTTTGTCATTGTCTTCTGTGAAATCAGATTGACTGCATGTTTTGTGCCTTTTGTTTCTGTTTGTGACTGCTGTGGGCTGTGTGTGTGTGAGAGTGAGAGTGAGTGCATGTATATGATTGAAAGCTTTTTTCTTTTTCTTGTTATACTGTTTATTGGAAGCTTGTGCTTCGGACCTCCTTTCACCAAACAAACTCCCCTGACAGACCCAGCAAGTCCTCAGGAAAAGGAGAATCTCTCTTGCCATGGTGATCTCCCTTCAGAGGCCTGGAATATTGATCACGTGTGCTTGTTCAGTGGGTGAGACTAGCTTCCCCACTGCAACTGGGTGTGCATTCACGACCAGTTTTTAAATTCACCCTTTGCCTGTAGCCCATGGTTCAGGCTACAGAGAGCTGCTCCCAACTACAATCTTTTCCCAGATCTCCTGACCTCAGCAGCCCAAACCACTGAATCTTTTCTTCTTTCCCTCCCATTAACTCCACCATTTTCTTCTTCTCCCTTCTTTCTCCTTTGCACCCCAAAATGTTCTCTTCCCTCTTCTAGGTTCCTCTAGGAAGCTCACCTAATCTCCTGCTGTTTCTTCTCTCCACCCTCATTTTTCCTTTCTGCACTCTGCCCCTTCTTAGGAGTTCCTCTGTCCTCCCCTCTTCTTGTTTCTCCCCCTTGCTGCAGGAGTCCATGGTTGTGTGAAAGCTAGCTATAAAATTTCCACTGTCTAAAATAAATATCAGTGAGCTAATTCAGTCAAAGCACATTTGAACTCTCGTTTTCTTAGTTTCTGAATACTTCAGTAAATTTTGTACACCTTCACCCTTGCCTTTATTTTCCTTCTACCACTGAATTATACAGTTGCACCACTGGGAACAGGGTCCCCGCAGTGCCTCTGAGAGGAATTTTATCAGGGGGTACAAAGGAAGGGGAAACAGGGTGGGGGGTGGTAATGGAGGTAGGAAGAATGGGGGCAAAGCAGGGCAGGAGGAAGGTGGCAATAGACAGAATAGTCTTTAGAGTCCAGGTCTACCAGGCTTCCCAAAGCAGAGCCCAAGAACTACTTGCACTTGTGGCATAAGCAGCTAGGGACAGTAACATGGAAAACCAAACACACTCCTAAGTCTCTCTAAAATCAGAAAATTAGCATCATCATATTTAGGCTCACACTAGAATGGAAAGTGTCCTGTGTGTGTATCCTGTGTGAACCAAAACTTGCTTCTGTAGTAAGTTGTAATCCTGCAGCTGTGTCACTGAGCTCTTGTACACTCCTTCATGGTAAGCACACCCACAAGCCAAAGAGCTACTGTAGCAGGACAGTTTCCTTCCAGGTTTGACACTGTGTAAAAGAGTGTCACGTGTGGATTCCTGGGCCTGGTGTGTATGGCTTGCAGTAGTTGCTGTAGCGTGCCTGCGGTAGTGCCCAGGCAGTGCGCAGGCAGCAAGTTCAGGTGAGATCAGAAAATGAAAGATCCAAGGAAATTTCCTTTGGCTCTCGGAGCCCCTTCCTGACCTTGGGCCCAGATACAAATTACCCCCTTTACCTCCCCTCTCATGAACCCTGGGTCCCTGCACAATATTGTTTTTCACCTGTGTGCATGTTACATGTGTTTTAAAAAGCACTTCTGTCACTACAGTACTGCCTTGTCAACTTTTAGGCACTATTGAAATCTGTTTCTCTAATCTTTTGGCAAGTTGTAAAAGGGAGATGATATTTACTTACATGCTGCTTATGACAGTGCTTTTCTCATTTTTTAGGTTCCCCCTCCCAATTTTCATTGTTTTTTTAATCGTTGCATTTGTTTCTGATTTTATTTTATTATTGCTTTTAAGTCATTTTGGAAACCAACTGGTGGAAGGGCAGGGTATAATTTTTCAAGCTAGATAAATAAATGACATCTAAATGGAGCTTCCATTTATGTATAAGTGGTGCTGTAGTAATAGGAGAGATGAATACTGCAAAGGATATAAAAGATTATATTTAGGAAGATCAATCTTGGGAGGAGGTGACCATTAGGTGTAATTTGCTTATGAATCTCAAGAAATTTAAAAAAAAAATACCTGCAAGATTATAGGAAGCTCCCAGCTCATACATTTTATGAAAACAACCAGCCTTTCAGAGGATTAAGATATTGCTCCATCCACTGATACAACAATTATGGGTTGCTTTAAATAGTGGTCATTGTGACATATGAGAGTCTATTGGCTAGCAAAAAGTATCCCTGGGATTAGATTGTTTTTATATGCTGTAAGGAAGGAGACAGCATTCAGAGTATCATTGCGAAATGATACAATTCTAATGTATGTTGTAGGAGTTCTTCTGAGAAAGAATTAGCCTCACATACTTATGGCTTCCTGATGTAATCAAGAATATAAGAAAAACACCACCGGATCATGCCAAGAGCCCATCTAGTCCAGCATACTGTTTCCCATAGTGACCCACCAGCTGCCTCTGGGAAGCCCACAAGCAGAAGAGAAAGGGATACTTCCCTCCCACTACTGCTGCCATGCAACTGCTATTCAGAGGTATATTGCCATTGAACCAGGAGGTAGAGCATACCATTCATGACTAATAGCCATTAAGACTGCCCTCCATGAATGTGTCCAATCCCCTTTTAAAGTCATCCAAACGAATGACCATCATCATCACCTTTTGTGCTGGTGAATGAATTCTGAGTAATTATGTGCTATGTGAAGAAGTACCTTGTTTTGTCCATCCTAAATCTCCTGCCACTTTCACGTGATGACACTTGGTTTTAGTATTGTGAGACAGGGAGAAACATTTCTCTCTATCCGCTCTTTTCACACCATGAAGAATTTCACATGTTTCAATCATGTGCCCCCTTAATCACTTTTTTTCCAAAAAGAAAAAGCCCCAGATATTGTAACATTTCCTTGTCAGAAAAGTACTTCAGCAATCTGATAATATAAGAACAGCCCCACTGGATCAGGCCGTAGGCCCATCTAGTCCAGCTTCCTGTATCTTACAGAGGCCCACCAAATGCTCAAGGGAGCACATCAGAAAACAAAAGACCTGCACCCTAGTGCCCTCCCTTGCATTGGCATTCTGACATAGCCCATTTCTAAAATCAGGAGGTTGCACATACACATAATGGCTTGTAACCCATAATGGATTTTTCCTCCAGAAACTTGTCCAATCCCCTTTTAAAGGCATCCAGGCCAGATGCCGTCACCACATCCTGCGGCAAGGAGTTCCACAGACCGACCACACACTGAGTAAAGAAATATTTTCTTTTGCCTGTCCTAACCCTCCCAACACTCAATTTTAGTGAATGTCCCCTGGTTCTGGTGTTATGTGAGAGTGTAAAGAGCATCTCTCTATCCACTCTGTCCTTCCCATGCATAATTTTGTATGTCTCAATCATGTCCCCCCTCAGGCGTCTCTTTTCTAGGCTGAAGAGGCCCAAAAGCCATAGCCTTTCCTCATAAGGAAGGTGCTCCAGCCCAGTAATTATCTTAGTTGCTCTCTTTTGCAACTTTTCCATTTCCACTGTCCTTTTTGAGATGCGGCAACCAGAACTGGACACAATACTCCAGGTGTGGCCTTACCATCTATTTGTACAACGGCATTATAATATTAGCCGTTTTGTTCTCAATACCTTTTCTAATGATCCCAAGCATAGAATTGGCCTTCTTCACTGCCGCCGCACATTGGGTCGACACTTTCATCGACCTGTCCACCACCACCCCAAGATCTCTCTCCTGATCTGTCACAGACAGCTCAGAACCCATCAGCCTATATCTAAAGTTTTGATTTTTTTGCCCCAATGTGCATGACCTTACACTTACTGACATTGAAGCGCATCTGCCATTTTGCTGCCCATTCTGCCAGTCTGGAGAGATCCTTCTGGAGCTCCTCACAATCACTTCTGGTCTTCACCACTCGGAAAAGTTTGGTGTTGTCTGCAAACTTTGCCACCTCACTGCTCACCCCTGTCTCCAGGTCGTTTATGAAGAGGTTGAAGAGCACCGGTCCCAGGACAGATCCTTGGGGCACACCGCTTTTCACCTCTCTCCATTGTGAAAATTGCCCATTGACACCCACTCTGTTTCCTGGTCTTCAACCAGTTCTCAATCCAGGAGAGGACCTGTCCTCTAATTCCCTGACTGTGGAGTTTTTTCAGTAGCCTTTGGTGAGGGACCGTGTCAAACGCCTTCTGAAAGTCCAGATATATGTCTATGGGTTCTCCCACATCCACATGCCTGTTGATGTTTTCAAAGAATTCTATAAGGTTCATGAGGCAAGACTTACCCTTACAGAAACCATGCTGATTCTCCCTCAGCAAGGCCATGTTCGTCTATGTGTTTTGAGATACTATATTTGATGAGGCATTCCACCATCTTACCCGGTATAGATGTTCGGCTGATCGGCCTTTAGTTTCCTGGGTCCCCCCTCTTTCCCTTTTTAAAGATCGGTGTGACATTTGCTATCCTCCAATCTTCTGGCACCATGACCGTTTTGAGAGACAAGTTGCATATTTTAGTCAAGAGATCAGCAACTTCATTCTTCAATTCCTTAATAACTCTTGGGTGGATGCCATCAGGGCCCGGTGACTTATTGATCCTTAATTTATCAATGAGGTTTGAAACATCTTCTCTTTTAACCTCTACCTGACTTAATTCCTTGGTCAGGAGGGGCTGTTCGGGTATCGGTATCTGCCTGAGGTCTTCTGCCGTGAAGACAGATGCAAAGAACTCATTCGCTGGCATCTCTAGGTCTCCTTTTATCTCCCCTTTCCCTCTCTCATCATCCAGAGGGCCATCCGCTTCTCTGGCGGGTTTCCTGCTTCTAACATATTTGAAGAAGCTTTTATTATTCCCCTTAATGTTGCTGGCCATGCGTTCCTCATTGTCTTGCTTGGCCTCCCGTATCACCTTCTTACATTTCTTTTGCCACAGTTTATGTTCCTTTTTATTCTCCTCATTAGGGCAAGATTTCTATTTATGGAAGAAAGCTTCCTTGCCCTTTACAGCCTCTCTGACTTGGTTGGTTAGCCATGCGGGCACCCTCCTGGACTTAGTGGAGCCCTTCTTCCTTTGCGGTATACACTTCTGCTGGGCCTCTACTACTGTTGTTTTAAGCAGCCTCCATGCACTCTGGAGAGAGTGGACTCTTTTTATCTTCCCTTTCAACCCCCTTCTAACCAGCCTCCTCATTTGAGGGAAGTCCGCTCGTCGGAAATCAAGGGTTTTTGTGAGAGATTTGCCTGGTATTCTTCCCCTGACGTGCATGTTGAAACGGATCACAGCATGATCACTGTTCCCCAACGGCTCCGTAACATTGACATCTCTAACCAGGTCCTGAGTACTGCACAATATTAAATCTAGTGTCACCTGTCCTCTGGTGGGCTCCATGACTAGCTGCTCTAAGGCACAGTCATTTAACATGTCAAGGAATCAGGTCTCCTTTTTGTGACCAGAACACAATTTGACCCAGTCTATATGAGGATAATTGAAGTCCCCCATGATTACAACCCTGTCCCTCCTTGTCACCTCCCTGATCTGTTTCCTCATTTCAAGGTCCCCTTCCAATTTCTAGTCTGGAGTCTGGTTCCATTCTGGTTCAAGTGAAGCCCGTCCCTCTTGTACAGGCCCCGCTTGTCCCAAAAAGTTCCCCAGTGCCTAACGAATCTAAACCCCTCGTCCCTACACCACCGTCTCATTCACGCATTGAGATCCCTGATCTCTGCCTGCCTAGCTAGCCCTGTGCATGGAACAGGTAGCACCTCTGAGAACACTACCTTTGAGGTTCTGGCTTTCAGCTTCCTACCTAATAGCTTAAATTTGGCCTCCAGGGCTTCCCAGCTACACTTGCCCACGTCATTGGTGCCGACATGCACCACAACCACTACCTCCTCCCCAGCACTGTCTACCAGCCTGTCTAGACGAGAAGTGATGTCCGCAACCTTCGCACCAGGCAGGCAAGTCGCCATGCGGTCCTCACATCTGTCGCAAGCTCCCCTCTCTATGTTTCTAATAATCGAATCCCCCACGACAAGAAGCCCCCGACCCCCCTCCCGCCGAGGAGTATCCTGAGTGCGTTCGGATACAGGCCCGTCCTCTGGAAAAGGGGTCCCACCTAGGGGATTGTTTCCCTCCTCTCCAGGATGACGGCCTCCAGCCCCGAGACTTCCCACCCAGGCAGATGAGGAGCTGCACACCTGAGGTTGGGACGAAGCCTGATAGTCCCCGGAAGTCTCCCCACAGTCCTTCTCTGCTTCTCTAGGTCGGCCACCAAGGCTTCAGGGGAGCAGACGCGTTCCCTGAGTTCCTGGAGCTCCTTGCACCGAGGATACACCCATGACTTATGTCCCAGAGGCACATAGTCATACATGTTGCACTCAATGCAAAACACCGGATAGCCCCCATCCTGCTGCTGGCTGTCTGACTGCATTGTTTTTTTGTTTGTTTGGGGTACTTAAAAACCCTTCACTGGTTTGCTGCCCTCTTCTCAAGGGAAGAGAAGCACAGTGTCTGGGGCCCTGTCCTCCTCGCCCTGCTATTGAACTCGCACTGAGGCTAAACTCGCGGTGCCTTACCTGGCACTTTGTTTCCAGAGGCACTGGGTTTCCCCGCAGCAGTGAAAGTGGAGTGATCACACCAGAGGCCATGCGTGTTTCTGCAGAGGGCTCACTCGGTGGCAGGCACTAGCTTTATACCCCTAGCTGGCTCCTCCTCCCTCCCTCCTTGCTGATTGAAAGGGGGCTGGTCTTCCCAGGTGAGATTACAAAAGATTAGGAAGAGAAAAGGCTGCTGATAGGCCTAATCTACTCTGTAGGCTCCTGAATAGGGTGCTTGGATTTACCTAATGGGGCTCTTATCACCTCCTAAAGGACAACGACTATGCTAATTTGCTAAATTGCTAAGTTTATGACTATGCTAAGCTAAATTGCCCTGGCTGGCTGGGAACCGGCTCTTCCTAGGTTCTTACCCTCCTAATTCAGTTCTCTTAGGCTGGACTGTTTTTTAACCTCAAGCTGCTTTTTATTTGAGTTTAAACTGCACTGGTTTAAGAGTTTTTTGGGTTTGGCAGAACTTACACACTAGAGGTTTAAATCCTGTTTTGCCCTGTTTATAAAATAGACACCAAATGTACTTTCTTCTCCATTACCCTCTTCTTTGTTTAGTATGGGCTCTAGCTTCCTATCTAAATTATGCCTCCTGCTTTTATTAAGTGCGCAGTTTTATTTATTTATTTATTTATTGCTCTCACCTAGATCCTGTGTCCCAATTTACTGAACCTTTAGATTATGTTCTAACTTGGATTAAGTTTAACTTGGGTTAAGTATAGGGTTAATTTAAACAAAGTAGAAAAACTTGCTTTCTACTTTATCCTCCTATGTTTTATTTACTTTTCCAATTGCCTGTACCTTGGGTCCTTACTCACAAGTAGGACTCTGCTCCTGCTCAGAGTAGACCTATGTACTCACTCATGTATATATTTTTATTGCCCTCACCTAGCTCCTGTGCCCCAACTTGCTGGACCTTAAACTCCCTCCCTCTGGTTAGATTAGGTGCTAACTTAGGTAAAGCTAAGCTAAAGGTTAGCTAAATTTCAATTGATTTAAGGTTAGAAGACAAGAGTTAGAAAGACACTAACTAATTTTGGTTGTGCCTTCTATTTTGCACCTTTTCCAGCTCTACAATGTCCTTCTTGAGGTGTGACAAACAGAACTGTACCATGACCCCATGGTTTTTTTCCTGGTTCATCACCAACAGTTCATACCCCAACCAAGGTATATGTGAAACTGGGATGTCTTGCTTCCATGAGCATCACTTTACCCTTACAGACCTACCTAGAGTAAGACCCACTGAACTCAATAGGTCTTACTTCTGAGTAGAAAGATATGGGCCTGTGCTGACAATCTCCCCGACTGGCCACTCTGTCAAAAAAGGGATGAGGTTAGTCTGCCATGACTTATTCTTGACAATCCCACGCTGGCTCCTAGAAATCACTCTCAGACAGAGTGGATCTCTTTTAGAAAAACTAACCCCCAAGAGTATGAAATGTTACATGCACTATTAAAATTTTTTCCAAATGAACCAAGAGTAATTCTCAAAGTTGACTGTCTGAAGAATACCTGCAAGCTCCTATAGAATGAATATAGTAGTATTTTAAGGGTCTATTTCCCCTCTGAGAACTCTTGTTCATGAGTGGTGCTTATACCTATCCACTTCTCCACAATTATTTCCCCACCCTCATTCAACAGGTTTCTTCTACGGTACAAGATGGAAAAGCAATTCAAGGAAATACTCTTTTTTTTTTTTTTTTAAAGCCAGTGTGTGCCTTCATCTAAAACTGCATTTTCAAGACTTGTGGTGTTACTGTAATTGCCCAAAACGCATATGTTCATGGTTTGTAACAACATATCAAAACTGGTTTGATGATTTTCATTATATTTCAAGCTAGAAAAGCTAAAACAAATGCTTGGAGCTGTATCCAGATCCAGCAGTGCTTCAATAAATATATATATATTTGCTATAACTGGTGTATGTATTTAACTTACATAGCTCATGGTAAGTCACGTACAACTCCCACACATCACAATCCTTGACATTGACATTGTAACTGGTTCAGTGGTTGTTAGTAGTAGTAAATGTGAAAGCATTAGTGCTTATTTACAAATCCAAGTGAGCACACATTTCCTATCTAACTTTCCAGCTCTGGTGTAGCCACAAGGCAACCCTATGGTAAGGCAGAACATGTTCCCATACGTTAAGAAGGCCCCAATGATTACTCCTCCACCACAGGATGCAGCTCACACCCCACTGGCACAACTGTACCAGCACTGGAAAATTGGATAGGATCGGGCCCATAGTCCTCTAACCCATTTCTGCCCAACACACAGGTATACATATTTGATCCCTCTTGCATATATTCAACATTGGGCAGAAATGGCTTAAAAAGAAGAGAGAAAGGTGCATATTTTCCCTAGAAATGAAATAGACTAGGCCAAAAACTCCTTATGATCTTAAGAACATAACAACATAAGAACATAAGAACAGCCCCACTGGATCAGGCCATAGGCCCATCTAGTCCAGCTTCCTGTATCTCACAGCGGCCCACCAAATGCCCCAGGGAGCACACCAGATAACAAGAGACCTCATCCTGGTGCCCTCCCTTGCATCTGGCATTCTGACATAACCCATTTCTAAAATCAGGAGGTTGCGCATACACATCATGGCTTGTACCCCATAATGGATTTTTCCTCCAGAAACTTGTCCAATCCCCTTTTAAAGGTGTCTAGGCTAGATGCCATCACCACATCCTGTGGCAAGGAGTTCCACAGACCGACCACACGCTGAGTAAAGAAATATTTTCTTTTGTCTGTCCTAACCCGCCCAACACTCAATTTTAGTGGATGTCCCCTGATTCTGGTATTATGTGAGAGTGTAAAGAGCATCTCCCTATCCACTCTGTCCATCCCCTGCATAATTTTGTATGTCTCAATCATGTCCCCCCTCAGGCGTCTCTTTTCTAGGCTGAAGAGGCCAAAACGCCATAGCCTTTCCTCATAAGGAAGGTGCCCCAGCCCTGTAATCATCTTAGTCGCTCTCTTTTGCACCTTTTCCATTTCCACTATGTCTTTTTTGAGATGCGGTGACCAGAACTGGACACAATACTCCAGGTGTGGCCTTACCATCGATTTGTACAACGGCATTATAATACTAGCCGTTTTGTTCTCAATACCCTTCCTAATGATCCCAAGCATAGAATTGGCCTTCTTCACTGCCACCGCACATTGGGTCGACACTTTCATCGACCTGTCCACCACCACCCCAAGATCTCTCTCCTGATCTGTCACAGACAGCTCAGAACCCATCAGCCTATATCTAAAGTTTTGATTTTTTGCCCCAATGTGCATGACTTTACACTTACTGACATTGAAGCGCATCTGCCATTTTGCTGCCCATTCTGCCAGTCTGGAGAGATCCTTCTGGAGCTCCTCACAATCACTTCTGGTCTATACCACACGGAAAAGTTTGGTGTCGTCTGCAAACTTAGCCACTTCACTGCTCAACCCTGTCTCCAGGTCATTTATGAAGAGGTTGAAAAGCACCGGTCCCAGGACAGATCCTTGGGGCACACCGCTTTTCACCTCTCTCCATTGTGAAAATTGCCCATTGACACCCACTCTCTGCTTCCTGGCCTCCAACCAGTTCTCAATCCACGAGAGGACCTGTCCTCTAATTCCCTGACTGTGGAGTTTTTTCAGTAGCCTTTGGTGAGGGACCGTGTCAAACGCCTTCTGAAAGTCCAGATATATAATGTCCACGGGTTCTCCCGCATCCACATGCCTGTTGACCTTTTCAAAGAATTCTATAAGGTTCGTGAGGCAAGACTTACCCTTACAGAAGCCATGCCAACTCACCCTCAGCAAGGCCTGTTCATCCATGTGTTTTGAGATCCTATCTTTGATGAGGCATTCCACCATCTTACCCGGTATGGATGTTAGGCTGACCGGCCTATAGTTTCCTGGGTCCCCCCTCTTTCCCTTTTTAAAAATAAGCGTGACATTTGCTATCCTCCAATCTTCTGGCACCATGGCCGTTTTGAGGGACAAGTTGCATACCTTAGTCAAGAGGTCTGCAACTTCATTCTTCAATTCCTTAATAACTCTTGTGTGGATGCCATCAGGGCCCGGTGACTTATTGATCTTTAATTTATCAATGAGGTCTGAAACATCTTCTCTTTTAACCTCTATCTGACTTAACTCCTCGGTCAGGAGGGGCCGTTCGGGTAGCGGTATCTGCCCAAGGTCTTCTGCCGTGAAGACAGATGCAAAGAACTCATTTAATTTCTCTGCCATCTCTAAGTCTCCTTTTATCTCCCCTTTCCCTCCCTCACCATCCAGAGGGCCAATCGCTTCTCTGGCGGGTTTCCTGCTTCTAACATATTTGAAGAAGCTTTTATTATTCCCCTTAATGTTGCTGGCCATGCGTTCCTCATAGTCTCGCTTGGCCTCCAGTATCACCTTCTTACATTTCTTTTGCCACAGTTTATGTTCCTTTTTATTCACTTCATTAGGGCAAGACTTCCATTTATGGAAGGAAGCTTCCTTGCCCTTCACAGCCTCTCTAACTTGGCTCGTTAGCCATGCGGGCACCCTCCTGGATTTAGTGGAGCCCTTCTTCCTTTGCGGTATACACCTCTGCTGGACCTCTATTACTGTTGTTTTAAGCAGCCTCCATGCACTCTGGAGAGATTGGACTCTTTTTACCCTCCCTTTCAACCTCCTTCTAACCAGCCTCCTCATTTGAGGGAAGTCCGCCCGTCGGAAGTCAAGGGTTTTTGTGAGAGATTTGCCTGGTATTCTTCCCCCAACGTGCACGTCAAAACGGATCACAGCATGATCACTGTTCCCCAACGGCTCAGTAACGTTTACATCTCTAACCAGGTCCTGCGTACCGCACAATATTAAATCCAGAGTCACCTGTCCTCTGGTGGGCTCCGTGACTAGCTGATCTAAGCCACAGTTATTTAGCACGTCAAGAAATCCGGTTTCCTTATCGTGACCAGAACACAAATTGACCCAGTCTATATGAGGATAATTGAAGTCCCCCATGATTACAACCCTGTCCCTCCTTGTCACCTCCCTGATCTGTTTCCTCATTTCAAGGTCCCCATCCAATTTCTGGTCTGGAGGACGATAGCACGCCCCCAGTATTACATCGCTGCACAAGCCTGGTAATTTAACCCACAGAGATTCTACGGTGGAGTCGGACCCACCTTCAATCTCTACTTTGCTGGATTCTATCCCTTCCTTAACATAAACAGGCACCCCACCTCCAACACGCCCCTGCCTGTCCCTCCTGTAGAGTTTATAGCCCGGGATTGCGGTATCCCACTGATTCTCCGCATTCCACCAGGTTTCCGTTATGCCCACTATGTCAATATTTTCCCTTGTCACCAGACATTCCAGTTCTCCCACCTTTGCTCGTAGACTTCGGGCATTCGCATAAAAGCATTTGTACACAGAATGCCCAGGATGGGTTGCTTATTCGCTCCTTTGTCCCCGCATCCTCTCATTGTGCCAAACCGTCTATCACATCCCATCACGCTACCTTTCCCAATTTCTTCTCCTACTCTGCCTTTGTCTTGTTGTTCTCTAACCTCCCCATCCTCATTCCACAGCGATGAGGAGTCCTGAACCGGATGCCCCTCGGCTCCTGTCGGCCTTCCCCCAGGGATCAGTTTAAAAGCTGCTCTGCCACCTTTTTAATGTTCTGCGCCAGCAGTCTGGTTCCATTCTGGTTCAAGTGGAGCCCGTCCCTCTTGTACAGGCCCTGCTTGTCCCAAAAAGTCCCCCAGTGCCTAACGAATCTAAACCCCTCCTCCCTACACCACCGTCTCATCCACGCATTGAGACCCCTGATCTCTGCCTGCCTAGCTGGCCCTGCGCGTGGAACAGGTAGCACTTCAGAGAACGCTACCTTTGAGGTCCTGGCTTTCAGCTTCCTGCCTAAAAGCCTAAATTTGGCCTCCAGGACCTCCCAGCTACACTTGCCCACGTCGTTGGTGCCGACATGCACCACAGCCGCTACCTCTCCCCCAGCACTGTCTACCAGCCTGTCTAGACAAGAAGTGATCTCCGCAACCTTCGCACCAGGCAGGCAAGTCACCATGCAGTCCTCACATCCGTCGCAAACCCCCCTCTCTATGTTTCTAATAATTGAATCCCCCACTACAAGAAGCCCCCGACCCCCCTCCCGCCGAGGAGTATCCTGAGTGCGTTCGGATACGGGCCCATCCCCTGGAGAAGGGGTCCCCCCTAGGGGATTGTTTCCCTCCTCTCCAGGATGACGTCCTCCAGTCCCGAGACTTCCCACCCGGGCAGCCGAGGAGCTGCACGCCTGAGGTTGGGACGAAGCCTGATCGTCCCCAGAAGTCTCCCCACGCTCCTCCTCTGCCTGCCTGCGCTTCTCCAGGTCGGCCACCAAGGCTTCAAGGGAGCGGACGCGTTCCCTGAGACCCTGGAGCTCCTTGCACCGAGGACACACCCATGACTTATGCCCCAGAGGCATATAATCATACATGTGGCACTCGATGCAGAACACTGGATAGCCCCCACCCTGCTGCTGGCTGTCTGACTGCATAGCTTTTTTGTTGTTGTTGTTTTATTTAGGGGTACTTTTATAAACCCTACACTGGTTAGCAGCCCTCTTCTCAAGGGAAGAGGAAGGGCAGTTTATGGGGCCCTGGCCTCCTCGCCCTGCTGCTGAACTCGCCTAGATGCTAAACTCTCGTGCCTTACCTGGCACTTGGTTCCCAGAGGCCACACGCATCTGCAGAGAGCCTCACGCGATGGCCGGCCTAGCTTTATACTCCTGGCTGGCTCCTCCTCCCTCCTTCCTTCCTGATTGAAAGGGGGGCTGGTCTTCCCAGGTGAGTTTACAAAAGCTCAGGAAGGCAAACAGCTGCTGATGGGCGTAACCTACTCTGCAGGCTCCTGAAAGGACTGCTTGGATTAGCCTAATGGGGCTCTTAATGGGTTGGGAATTGCCCCTTACTAGGTTCTTTCCCTCCTAGTTCTGTTCTCTTAGGCTGGACTGTTTTTGTAACCTCAAGCTAGTTTTTATTTGGGTTTGTTTAATTATTTATTGCTCTCTAGATCCTGTGTCCTGTGTCCCAATTTACTGAACTATTTAGGTTATGTTCTAACTTAGATTAGGTTTAACCTGGGTTAAGTATAGGTTTAATTTAAACAAGTAGAAAAACCTGCTTTCCACTTTATCCTCCTCCCTTCCTTCGATTAGGTGCTACCTTAGGTGCAGCTAACTTTCAACTTTGATTTAAATGCCTAACCCTTGGGCTCTTACTCACAAGTAGGACTCTGCTCTTACTCACGAGTAGGACTCTGCTCCTCCCTTATGGTGCTAACTTTCAATTTTGATTTAAGGTTGATTTAAAGGTAAGGTTAAGGTTAGAAGACAGGGAGTTAGAAAGACAAAGCGTTAGAATGAGTACACTTACCCTCTCGTTGTCTTCCTCCTCCTCCCCCTCCTCCAAAACTCAGAGGTCTACTTGCCTTCTCCTCGCCCAGATGCTAAACTCTCGTGCCTTACCTGGCACTTAGTTCCCGAGGCACTTGGTTCCCAGAGGCCACACGCGATCTTGATTGCTTTGCAGCCGAAATCCATCAACACTTTCCTGGGAATAAGCCCCATTGGCACTAATGGAACTTACTTCTAAGTAGACCTGCATAGGATTGGGCTGCTAGTCATCTCACCATTTCAGTGATTTGAGTGGGACATGGGATTATAATCACAGTTAGAAAATTGAAACAAACATGCAAACTGCCATAGTAAAGTAAGGGGGAAATCACTGCTATTGCTTCACAGAAATAATAATCTGCATGCCCCTGATGGCTACAGGTTCCTAGTAGTTTAAAAAAATGGCAGCCATGGTCCAATTCAAGCCCCCCCCCAGTCCTCCCTCACTTCGTCCTTGAATTGTAGACAGCTCACAGCTAAAGGCTTGTTAGCTGCATTCTTCTTTCCTTCAGGTGGGGATATTTTCTGAAATCTCCGTAGTTGCTAATTTGGCAGACATGACAACTATTTACTGGGAGATCTCTGCTGCATCTCCCAGAGACTGATATTTTAGTCCTGGAAAAAAAATCTCCCCTCTTCAGCTGATGAGACAATTTCTCACAAATACTCAAGAGCCAACTGAGAATGACAAATCTGTCTTTCGAGTGAGAAACTGTGCTGAGAGAGTCACAGAAGATTTTTGCCAGTGGTTTAATATCAAAGTGAGTGTGAGGTTGTTAACCCTTTACTGCAGCTTCCCAACTAGGTTCCATTTCTCACAATAGGCTTCCTCTGCAAGACTGAATTTCCCAATATCCTTGATGGTCTGATCAGGTGCATTGCACAAACTATTGCAGGTGTATTATATGTAGAGGGTTTGTTTCCAGTGCTAAAATAGGATGACAGCTTAAGTCTTACTGAACACAATGGGCTTACTTCTGTGTAAAATAAATAACACCATTTTCAAATACCTCTAATTATATGTTTAACCCATAGGATTTATCCAGACAATAAGTGAGAGGTTGTCCCAATTAACATTTGCAAGAGGTTATTCATTCGCCATCTACACAAAACAGAAAGGCATTAGCCTGGCTGCTAGAAGGAAGGTGGCTTCAATAAGAGGAAAAAGGAACCATCCTAAAAGGATGCACTTTGGCACTCAAAATCTTCAAGAAATGTCCAAGACACTCCTGCAGGGAAAAGCGACAATAGGGAAAGAAGTAGGATTGCTTATGTTCAGGACTCCTGAACTTGAGTGGTACAGCAAGGGAGCATTCAGCCCTTAAACATTTTTAATTAAGAAAACTAACAAAACAAAACTAAAAATAAGCTCACAAAATGGGGGCAGCATAGGGGAGAAGTTAGCTTTGTTACTTGGCAGTAGTGATATTGCATATGTTCCACTTTCCATATAGCATTAATCATTGCAACTAATGTAGTAGTTTGGGGAGACAAAACACACACAGAGTGCAATCCAGAGCACTCCTTCGACTGATGCCAGTTCCTTGCATGACGGTTGTAAGCCCACAGTCACAAAGGTGCCATAAATTACTTTTGTGCCAACCTAAGAGGAGGGAGGCCGGCATGGTTGTTATCTGACCATCACCATATTTTATTTATGAATAATTAGCAAAGCAAGATGAAAAATAAAAGTACATGGTTTATAATGTCTAAAAAAGGCTATAATCAAAACCTAAACTAGAGTGGTGTCAAAGGAGTAACGAACGCCTACTGGCCTTTTAGTTCTATAGAACAGTGCTTCCCAAACTCCTACAAGGAAGTTGGGAGCACTGCAAGTTGTGGGGTAGGAGGGGTTCCTGGGAGCCCTTCACAGGGCTCCCCATGCCTGCAGAAGGCCAAATAAAAAAAGAAAGAAAAGATGGGCACTTCTGGTTTTTGCAACAAAACCAGAAGTGCCCATTTTTTCTTTTTTTAGATATTTGCAGGCACAGGGAGCAATGAGGAGGGCTCCTCAGACCCCCTGGATTCCTCAGGACTGCAACACTAGCTGCAGGTAAATTGCAGGTAAATCCATCTTATCCCCAGCTGCAGCATGATTCTAGGGATCGTGTTGCTGCCCCCCTTCCACGCCCCTGAAAGGGGCAGGGACAAGTGCTTCCCTGGCTGGTGGGTCGTGACCCACCAGTTTGGGAATCATTGCTATAAGGTATTTCAGTCCTTGGATGGATGGATGGAATCTCTCTTCAAAGGCAGGCCATTGCTGACAGGCACAAAAATAACCTTGTGCAGTTTTGTGTAGTTAGGCAATGATTGTTTCAAAAAGGAAATTTTTCTGCCCAACTTTCTGTGGATTGCAGTGCTGAAGATCTGAGGGTAATTAAAAATACATAGATTCATATTTGAGAGATTAAAAAATAAGCACTTGATTTTATGGTCCAGTGATGTGATTTTTCCTGCTCCTGGTTGGCAACCTACAGTCTCGAAAGAGTACGGTATAAGCCTACAGCACCTGGTATTCTCAGGCAGTATCCCATTCAAGTACTAACCAGGCCTGACCCTGCTCAGCTTCCAAGATCAGACGAGATTGGGCATGTGCAGGGTAACAGTTGCTGCCAGTTTCCCTGGGGGCTGGAGATAAGAATAGGCCCTCAGTTTGGCTGTACTTGTCGTAAGGGGCCGGGAAGGCAGCTCATCTGAGAGAAGGAAAACTCTGATCCCAAACCTCCACTGCCTTGTGGCTACATCCCGTTACGGAAAAGACTTCAGGAGTCAACCTCGAGGCAAAATCCGGAGCCGGAGACCCTGAGGCAGTTCATGGCTGAACACAGTCACGTTCTGGCAACTCCTGCGACGCTGCTGGAACCAACCGTATTGGCCTCTGCCTTTCCATTGGACAATTTCAGCAACGTGGAGAGAGGGGATTTGCTGCATGGGTAACAGTCTATCCTCCATATCTACCTTACCCAGGCTTCGCGCACTGGAGAAGACACTGTTCCGGAACCACTATTCAGAGCATGATACCATGGTGTTATAAGAACATAAGAACATAAGAACAGCCCCACTGGATCAGGCCATAGGCCCATCTAGTCCAGCTTCCTGTATCTCACAGCGGCCCACCAAATGCCCCAGGGAGCACACCAGATAACAAGAGACCTCATCCTGGTGCCCTCCCTTGCATCTGGCATTCTGACATAACCCATTTCTAAAATCAGGAGGTTGCGCATACACATCATGGCTTGTACCACATAATGGATTTTTCCTCCAGAAACTTGTCCAATCCCCTTTTAAAGGCGTCCAGGCTAGACGCCATCACCACATCCTGTGGCAAGGAGTTCCACAGACCGACCACACGCTGAGTAAAGAAATATTTTCTTTTGTCTGTCCTAACCCGCCCAACACTCAATTTTAGTGAATGTCCCCTGGTTCTGGTATTATGTGAGAGTGTAAAGAGCATCTCCCTATCCACTCTGTCCATCCCCTGCATAATTTTGTATGTCTCAATCATGTCCCCCCTCAGGCGTCTCTTTTCTAGGCTGAAGAGGCCCAAACGCCGTAGCCTTTCCTCATAAGGAAGGTGCCCCAGCCCCGTAATCATCTTAGTCGCTCTCTTTTGCACCTTTTCCATTTCCACTATGTCTTTTTTGAGATGCGGTGACCAGAACTGGCCACAATACTCCAGGTGTGGCCTTACCATCGATTTGTACAACGGCATTATAATACTAGCCGTTTTGTTCTCAATACCCTTCCTAATGATCCCAAGCATAGAATTGGCCTTCTTCACTGCCGCCGCACATTGGGTCGACACTTTCATCGACCTGTCCACCACCACCCCAAGATCTCTCTCCTGATCTGTCACAGACAGCTCAGAACCCATCAGCCTATATCTAAAGTTTTGATTTTTTGCCCCAATGTGCATGACTTTACACTTACTGACATTGAAGCGCATCTGCCATTTTGCTGCCCATTCTGCCAGTCTGGAGAGATCCTTCTGGAGCTCCTCACAATCACTTCTGGTCTTCACCACTCGGAAAAGTTTGGTGTTGTCTGCAAACTTAGCCACTTCACTGCTCAACCCTGTCTCCAGGTCATTTATGAAGAGGTTGAAAAGCACCGGTCCCAGGACAGATCCTTGGGGCACACCGCTTTTCACCTCTCTCCATTGTGAAAATTGCCCATTGACACCCACTCTCTGCTTCCTGGCCTCCAACCAGTTCTCAATCCACAAGAGGACCTGTCCTCTAATTCCCTGACTGTGGAGTTTTTTCAGTAGCCTTTGGTGAGGGACCGTGTCAAACGCCTTCTGAAAGTCCAGATATATAATGTCCACGGGTTCTCCCGCATCCACATGCCTGTTGACCTTTTCAAAGAATTCTATAAGGTTCGTGAGGCAAGACTTACCCTTACAGAAGCCATGCCAACTCACCCTCAGCAAGGCCTGTTCGTCTATGTGTTTTGACCGGCCTATAGTTTCCCGGGTCCCCCCTCTTTCCCCCTCTTCTGAGACTGAAGGATGCCAACTGATGTGATTTTTCAGTGCTTGACATTGGCAATAGTGGATAGTATAAAAAGAATGGTAATCTTACAGGTAACTGCAGCTATGGAAGCCACACCCCCCACCCCATTTAAAATAGTTAAAGGCCGTAAAACTTATACCATCTTCCAAAATGTAACAATGTTGCAATTACACTAATAGAGGAAGTTTAACCAAACCAGTTTAATCTGGGATGATGGGAATTCTTGCACAAATCACAACCACAGTCAGTGATAGTAGCACTTTCAGTACATCCACAGCAAAACAGTCTTGATGGTTCTCTAGCAGGGGTCTTCCATTCCAAACTGGTCTGATTAGCACACATTCTCCCCCAAACTAGCAGTTTTCAGCTTCTTTTCATGTAGCAGAATTGCATGTTGCAAATGTGATATTTCCACCAGATATTGCTACTGGTTATTATCAGGTAAGCACAGCTGTGGTTCCTGCGTACAGGTAGAGATTTTAGGGTATGGTGAATGGTTTATATATGAATTTTAACTGTAGAAAATAAGCATGTTTAGCACAAACTTTTCTGTCACTTTCCAATTAATGAAATCCCACAGTGGTTTGCAGGAAGATGGCAAACATGCTGACGCAAGAACTCAGAAAGCCAAATGGTGGTATAGGAGAAATACTAGGATGTATAACAAGGGCAATTTCCACACTAATCCCATAAATCCAATTTAATTTTCAGTTTTGAATTAGGCCATTTTCACAAGTGACATTTAAATCAGGACTTCCATTTCCTATGTCCGTAAATTAGATAACAAGTATTTTTGTCTCCCATTAACTACAGGATCAAATTCCTAATAGTAGGTACTTCCTTCTCCTACTGACAGAACTCAGTGAAGTGATGAAACTGATGACATGTGATATATTCCATGGCAGACTAAAAAAATATTCTTAGCATCACTTGTGAAAAATGTCTTTAGAGCAGTGGTTCCCCACACTTTTTAGTACTGGGACCCACTTTTTAAAATGTCGCTCTATTGAGACAGTCATCTATGAGATGTAACTTGAACTTATGTTAGAGACATTAAAAAGTTTTTACTTTACCAGCTACTTAAGCCTGTGTTTTTCTCTTTTTTTATGGTGGTGGGAAGACAGCCTTTCTGAGCATTTGTTGAACTCCACATTCATTGGATTAAGACCATCCTGGTGCATTCCCTTTTGATCAGAGCTGAGACACGTTCACCTGATTCTGAGTAAATACACACACATGCTTGGTTTTGCTTTTCATAGCACTCAGTATGTTTTCCTTGTCAGCTTGGAGGGGGTGGACTTCCTTCTCGAGAGTTTGTTGGGGCCTGTGGCCATCGGATCAGGATAATTCTGGTGACATTAACCCCTGCTAATTGGGTAAGAGGCACTTTTTCAAGTGGGTGCTCCTTTTTTAGCAGGGGGAGAGTAACTGGCCCACCTCACCCCGGCACTGTCTGTTCTAGTGGCTGTTTGCTGGTATTCATTTGCATCTTTCTAGATTGTGAGCCCTTTTGGGACAGGGAGCCATTTAGTTATTTGATTTTTTTTCTGTAAACTGCTTTGTGAACTTTTAGTTGAAAAGCGGTATATAAATACTGTTGTTAATAATAATAATAATAATAATAATAATAGTGTTCACCTTTCAAAGTGAAATGATGCACTGTTGCTTACTCACGAGTAAACATACACATGTGACTCTGTTTTGCTTTCTATAGAGCTCAATACATGTGACCCACAGTTTGAGAACTGTTGCTTTAAAGCAGGGGTCTCTAAACTTTTTGACTGAAGGGCCGCAACAAATATCAGGCACAGTGTCGAGGGCTGGAAAAAAAATTAAATATAAAATTTAAATAAATACATTAGAGATGGAACTTAGAGGAGTGAATAAATGAATGGGCTCAAATGTCAAGGATTTCCCCAAGCACCAAGAAATAAAGTACACACTTAAATTGACTCTCATTCCCCCACCCCACAAGCACAACTCAGGTTTGGTCAACTGGGCCAGAGGCTCTCAGGAGATTAGAGGCTGGTTGCAGGCTGGATAGAGGCTCACCATAGGCTGCATCTGGCCCCCGGGCCAGGGTTTAGAGACCCCTGCTTTAAAGGAACTAGCATGCATCGCACACAGAAGCAAAGTAACACAATCCCAAAAGTTATTGTTTTGCGGCTTCAGCAATCAAGTTAGGTGAATGTTTATGAGATAGGCTATCAACAAAGAACCACTCTCAGTCCAATCCTATCCCCAGCCAGCCCAACAGATGTAGTGCTGCCAAGGGAGTGCGTCCTATATGCTATGGTGGGAGGGTGATTAGACAGCCCGGGAGAAGCCACCTGGCCTCCATTGGATCTTGTCAGATCTATGTCAACTCTTTTTCTGTTGTAAATCCAAGGAGATTCCTGGGGGTGGGTTCGGGCTGGGAAGAGAGGATAGGATTATGGCATGCCTTCACACCTATTTGCTCCTGAAGTGGGTAATAGCCACTTTGGGGGCAAATAATAGCTTTGGGAGGGCAATGTGCACAGAATCATTGACAATGACTCTGGGAAAATGGTTAATCCCTTCTTCCTCATGTATCATGGTCAAGCTCAGTACTGGGGATCCCCCATTGCTGTGTGCATGCATGCATGCATGCATGAAGAGGTGCTTCTGGTTTTAAATTTATCTCTTAAAAACACAGGCAAATGTACCGTTTGGGCCTGGTTTAGAAGTTTTCAGATTTACAACCCAGGCAAAGGAGGGAAAGACTTCTAAAACAAAGACTTCTTAGAGGGGTGCTGCCCAGTAAAAAAACAAGCAGACAAAATATAAATTACTAGGGTTTAATTTGTCCACTCTATTATGGCATGCTTTAGACACAAAGATGAGAAAGCAGCAGTAGGAATTGCCTTATTTGTTACAACCTGGATCACTTTCCATGAAATCATTTCATATTCCAGTTTCCAAGGTGCTTCCATAGAGGCAAAGTGCTGAACCTGCTGTGTTTCCTCCCATTTGTATACAGCAACAAATGACTACTTGAGAAAGTAATCGCTGTAGTTAAGGAACAGGGACTTTATTTTGTTTGATGTCCCCTCCCCAACAATAGTGTCTTCTGTCTACGGCCTTGCGTTTTGCTTAACTTGAGAGACTCTCCGAAACAAGCAGCCAGATCATAGAATCTTGGCAGCCTTTGGAGGCATTTTTTTAGTGATTTTGAGACTGAAGGTAGATGCTTCAGGCTACTGCAGCTTTTTTAAACATGTGCCTGCCTCATTTCTGTACAAAGGAAGGGTGAGGACCTACTTTTTATATTGATATCAATGGCAACTCACACTAAATCCCCAGGCAATCTCCCTCAGTTGATTCATGTAGATGTTCAACAGTGTACAGACAGAATAGAACCACACAGAATGTCATGCTCCAAAAGTCACATGTAAAGCAGGAGTCACCTAGCACTGCTTTCTGAGATCTCCCCTCCAGGGTTGAATGGAGCCACTACACATAACCAAATGAACCAGAAGGATATCATGACTGATGGTACTGAGTGATGCTGAGAGCTCCAGCAAAATCAGCAGGGATGAACTTCTCAATCCAATTCCCAGCAGAGATTATCCACTAAAGTGACCCAAACTACTATTCTCCAAAAACAAGTCAAAGGCCAGACTGGAAAGGGTCAAGATAATCAGCTTCATCCAGGAGCTTCTGGATTTGAGTCACCACCCAGTGCTTGATCACTTTACCCAAGAATGGAAGTGGAGACCGGCCAGGAATTAATGTAGTGGGATCTAGGGAGCTTCTTTGTAGCAGAGGGTGCACCACCCTGACCAAAGGAATGGTGGCACAGTGCCTTCTGCAAGGGAAGACTCAACAATCATCCCTGCCTCTTTAACCAGACCCATTCTGGCAGATTTTATGAACCAGTTTGGTTCCTGAGGGTAGGACTAGAATCAATGGGTTGAAACTACAGGGAAATAGACTTATGCTAGACATGAGGAAGAAATTCCTACCCATAAGAGAATGTCCAGCCCTGTAACAGTCTACTTCATGCCGTTGTTGGCATTCCCTCATTGGAGGTTTTCAGATTCTGTAGCCACCTGTGGTGAGCAGAGGGTTGGACAGGATGCTCTCCAAGATCCAACTCAATTATTTTCTCTGGGTACACCAAGTCCTTTTCCAGCACCTGACAGGCCTTCCTCTGTCCCTCTGAAAGTTGTACAATCTCAGCACCTGGCTGCAACTTCCTCCGTCTCCTTGTTGGTCTGGGTTTTTACTTGCTGGCTTTTGGATACCACCCAGATTCACAGAGCATGGGAACGGAGGTCAGAGGCAACTGGAAATGGAGATAGGAAAAGCTAAATCAGATCAGGGGTGCCCAAACCCCAGCCCTGGGGCCACTTGTGGCCCTCGAGGCCTCTCAATGCAGCCCTCAGGGAGCCCCCAGTCTCCAATGAGCCTCTGGCCCTCCAGAGATTTGTTGGAGCCCACACTGGCCTGACACAACTGCTCTCAGCGTGAGGGTGACTGTTTGACCTTCCGTGTGAGCTGTGGGATGAGGGCTCCCTCCACTACTTGTTGTTTCACGTCTGTGATGCTGTAGCAGCAGCAAAGGCCAGCCTTGCTTTGTGCAAGGCCTTTTATAGGCCTTGAGCTATTGCAAGACCTTCATTTGTTCATATAAGTTCATCTTTAATATATTCATTTATGTAAACTTATGTAAATTAATTCAAATTTTAAATATAAATTACTTCTTTTTTTTCCCTGGCCCCCGACACAGTGTCAGAGAGAAGATGTGGCCCTCCTGCCAAAAACTTTGGACACCCCTGAGTTAGATGGAGGGAATCCGTACATCATAGCATAGAACTGAGCCCAATGCTGGAGGAGGCAACTGCCTGGCCTTGTGAGGTGCAAATAGGAAAGTGGCACAATGTCGGAGATAGATTCAAATAACTGTTGGCTTTTGGATTTTTGAAGGGAGATGGTCCATTGCTTCTTTGTCCAGGTGGGTGGCTATTCCACTGGAGGGCTTTGTTGCTAGACAGATTTATCCAAATAGTCTGCAAAGATTGTCCTGAATTACCATTTTAATACTTTAATGTAGGCTGTATGGCACTATTTGTACACTATACTCTCTAACAAGAACACTGTGTTCTTGCCTTCCCTTTTGGCAGACTCTTTTCTCTTAACTTTGAACCTGAAGAAGAAGAAGATGGTGAAACTCAAAAGCTCACTACTGTTTTGATTTTTGGTTGGCCATAATGGAGGAGCTCATTGTTTTTGTTTTGTTATTTTTCAATTCTTCACTTTATTTTCCTTTGCTATGAATACATCATGTAGAGAATAAGGCAAGTCCTGCAATTGCTCAGGGTTCAAGAATAGCAGGATTTCTACAGTGCTATTTTTGCCTCTGGCACCAAAACAAGTCAGAAAACGTAGGTCATTTCAAACCGTGTCCTTGACTCAGGTTTCCCTTCTGGATTCTCCCTAACAAGTCAGAGACAGTGTCAAATGCACTACCAAGAAGCAAGGCACAACAACACATGTTATACATAACACACTCTAATGCACAAACTTGGTCCATTTAGATTTTTTCCATGTACTGTATTCTGCTTGACAAAATGGTATCATTCTTTCCTGGAGTCTCAGATGAATGAATGGATCCAGAATATTGAATATACTGTACCACGACTAGAGAAATGGCCCAATTCAGTGTGCCACAACTGATGTATTTATTCAGCAGGGAAGCACAATACTGCTGCTAAACAGTAGCAGATCTTGTATTTTTGTAATAATATTAACAGCCACAAGAATAAAGCAGTCTTATTTGTTTGCTAATTTTGTAGGCAGATGCAGAGTTGCCATGCTCAGAACCCTAATTAGAGTTCTCATGCTGAGAACTCTTTTGTTGAAAGGTAGTATATAATTATTCCTAATCATCATCATCATCATCATCATCATCAACAGGATGCTGATGGAGAGACAGCAGAGAAATAGCCAGACCACAAGATTTCAGGTGTCTTGGAAAATTAGAAGCAAGATTTTTGATTTGATGCTGGTACAGATTAAGGAGCTACAGGGAATGTTACCTCCAACTAGGGCAAAGTCCAACTGTCTTTGTAGTATTGCTCCTTTTCTCATGAGTTCACTATTATATGGTAGCAGCTATATTGTCTTGTTCAATGAAAGGATTCCACCCCATTCTGCCCATAGTTTTTCTGTTCCTGGTGTACCGTACCACAAAGGAGACAAATGATCCAGAACTTCAGGAGCGGACCCTGATCCCTAATGGCCCAGGGGCAAAATGGTTTTTGCAACTTGTTGCTATCTTGACAGCGGTTCTTACTGTTATGTACAGATTCCTATTTAGTCAGGGGGAGGAAATGGAGGCATGTGTCACACAGAACTGCACAAGCAGCTAACACCCAAAGAGTGTGGTCCATTGTCTGATGAGTCATTTGGAGTGATTTCTCCATGGCAACAAAACAGTTCTGCCAATCATTTTCTCTGCTCTGTCTCCAGAACCTTTCTATTCTGCTTCACAAGCAAAAGTTCACCCAGACCCATCGGCCCCGTCCCTTGCATTTCCAAAGGAGAATGTAATAGAGGTGCTTTTCAAAATGCATTCTTCTTGTCATAATGAATGGCTTTCCATGCTACAGCATAGAAAAAGGTTTTTTTTTTTTTTTTTCAAATTGCATTCTTTTCAAATTAGCAATTTAGAGTTGTTATTATTAGAGAACACATGTATTATGGTCGAGCAGAAGGCCCGAAATGGGATCGAAGCCAAAATGCACTGAGTGATACAGCATTCTCCGCCTCCCACCCTCCCTCCAATGAAATAAGGAGATCTCTGTTCCTGGAGGTTTTATAGTAGCGGTCTGCAATTAATTTTAAACAGAGGCTGCATTTTGAATTGAGCAAGGCTGAGGGGCCAGCAGCATTGTCATTGTTCCCCCTCCCCACTCATGCCATCTAAGACAGAAGCAAAGGGCTCTAACCCCTTCCTCTCCAGTGTGAATGGCAATACGGGCAGAGGCTCAACCAACATCTCTTTTGTTGTCCATGATGCAAAGGAGATTCAACAGTCCTTTGTCTACTTCTTATTTCATGTGAGAGAAAGAGACTGGGGTGTAAAATAAAAGCACACGGGACTGGGCCAGTCCTTCCAGTAACTAAACTGGATGGGAAGCAACATTGTTCATAGATATAGCCAGTGGCATTGCTAGGCTGGGGCGAGGGGTGTGAGCTGCACCAGATGAAGCGCCAGGAGGGGGTGATGTACCCACTGAGTGCATGTGCGGGGGAGGGAGAGCAGTGGGCTGTGGGGCAATGGGCTCTGGAGTTCCTCTGGCCAGCCTGAGTCACCGCTCCTTCACCTGGGTTCCTTGCAGTGTGCCCCTGAAGCCCCTTCCTCCCTTTTCTCCCATCCCTGCCATACTCCACCTCCTCACTTGGCTGACCTGAAAGAGGGGTATTGTTCTGCCTGGAGGGAGGGAAGGTGGTAGAAGCAGCAGTCAGGCAGGAGTCCCATCCCAGACCTCCAGCTCTCAGTGGCTCCCACTGGATGTTCTGCCCCGGCTGAAACCAGATGCTGGCCTGCCACATTCCCCAGTGGGATTGTGCACACCTGGGGATCTCCAGCCAGGCTGCCCCAGACCAGCAACATGCCCATTGTCACTGGTGCAGCAGCCAGGCAGCTAAAGGCAGCAGCTCTCCCTAGTGGTGAGGCTGGCTGGACAGTACCAGGGAACTGCAGCTTCCTGGCAGGCTCGGGCTTGGGGGCTGGAGGAGGAGGATGCAAGGAAAGTCTGCCTGTGTGGCTCTGGGCAAAATATAGCCCAAGACTTTGCATGTCTACTCTGAAGTAAGTTCCATTATAGGCAATGGGGCTTGCTCCCAGGTCCGTTTGGTAAGAATTGCAGCTACAGGCAGGACTGCAGGGCACGCTGCTCACCCTCCTCGCCCTGCATTGCATGGGGAGTGGTGTGCATGTCTCCCTCCCCAACCCTTCCAGAGGGAGCCTTCCCACCCAGAGACTGGGGGGGGGGTCGCTTCAGTGAGGTGCTGAGCACTCAGGAACATGCCCATGCAGTGTCCTGCAAGCTTGTCAGAAGTCAGCCCCATTTAGTTGAATGAGATTCAGTCCCAGCAGCTGAGTGTGTAGCATAGGATGGCAGCCTCTGTGTCTCAAGCTGCCATCCTAGACACACTTACTTACCTGGGGGTAAGGCTCAGGTGACACAAACCCTAGTGACACCACTTGATATAATTACATACAAGCCAAGCTAAAGCTGAAGAACTACCTTTTCCAAAGACTTCCATCTTCATCTTTCGGTATCTTATGGTATCTTTTTCCTATGTGCAAGTCAGCTGTTATCCATTATGGAGGAGAATGTCTATGTGGAAAGCAGGGCAAGCTGAATTTATGCCTCTGCTCCAAGTAACAAAGAAACTGCTAATGTATTGCCAAGAAGATCTGATATCAATTACCAGATGTGACAGTCTGATCCTTGTGGCAATAGAAATTAGCAGCTCAATCATATCCCCCACCATTGATGATCATGCAAATGAACCAATGGGGAATGTGTTGCATCCAGTGGTGGGGAAGGGGCAATCAGGAGACCTGCAAAAGGTGAGTTAAAAATATATTCTACTTACCTCTTCATAGGGCTCCTGGTGGTCTTTGGGTATCCTTGGACCTATACCAGCTATATAGTGACATAAATCCAAGGAGAGAAAAGGAGCAAGGCAGGTTCAAAAAGAGGGGATAGAATCCTGCTGCACACTGGTGGTGCTGGGATCCACTGTCTTCCTGTCCACTGCCCCCACCTTGAAACTCCCCTACCCCTCCCTGACCATGACTACCCCTGCTGCCTACTTACTGGAGTCAGTTTAACCCAGGCTCCACAATAGCAGGGGATGTGACTGGTCCAGAAATGACACAATGTTTGCACTATTTCTGGGCCCTTTACAACAGCAGAATGCTCGTTCCACTATCCTAAAAGACCCATAAGACTGGGCCTTAAGTGATGCTTGTCATCAGGGAGCCACATCACTCTCACACTGTTGTTGGAAGAATCCATAAAAGAGGAAAAAAAAAAACCCCCACAAATGATTCTGGCTGTTGAACTAATAATCTGAAGGCACCTCCAGATGAAGGTGGTGATAGGCACACTGCTTTGAACCTGGTAGTCCAGAGGGGGCAGGTGCTTCTTGGTAGGCAACTAACAACAGTTACAGAAGCACCCAGAGTCAGGTGTAGCACAAGCCCTTATCAAAAGTTAGATCCTCTTCTCCATGCCATGGTCCTGATCCCAATCTGTTTTCTTTAGGAAATAAAAATAAAACATGCAAGGACCAATGAAGCGCTTGGTGTAATGTGTAGTCTGCCCTCTGCAGAGTTATTTCAGCTGCTGAGGCAGGGAAACCCCACCACACAAATCTCAAGATCTTTGACACTCCTCAAATGAGAGAAATCACAACCTATCTCTCTGTCTCCTCCCCACCCATTTTGGCTGGTTTCCAAACATGGCACCCCAAATGCTCCACCTTTAAGGCCAGTGAAATCCCTTGATTTTCTTTTTGTTTTCATAATTGTCTGCTCAGATCTTGCTGCAACCACTGACACTACTGCAGGGCTGCTGAAAACATGAGTCCACCTCCAGACTGATTTTCAAATCTTTGAAATAATTGTACAGATTGGAGTCCGGTTCAGACATTTGTAATTGTGGAGAGTCTCATAACTGTAGAGACTCTCCACAATTACAAACGTCTGAACCGGACTCCAGTCCAGTTAAGGAGATTGCGTTGGCAACCTCTGCTCCAAGTGCAGACCCACTCTTAGCTTGGCCCCCTGCCCCAGTTACAAACACCTGAAGAGTGTGAAAGAGATAGGTTCATGCAGATGAAGTAGGTGGAGTTTTCAGGCAAGCAGCAGTACTCCCTGCCTGCCACTAGGTGGCAAAATCTAACAAGAATATCTAATTATTCACCCACATCACATATGGTGAAAAAAATACATTTCTACATTTGTCAGTTTCTTCTGATAGGGCTTCAGTAATTACATGACAGGAAAAAAAAATTAAGGCCTCCCCCCCCCCCCGCCTTCACTACTGCCCGCACTAGGCATTCCAGCACAAATTAACCTGTCACAACTATGTTCCCTACCAAATGTTTTTAGGCCGGAGGCAGTTTTATAGGACTCTGAAGGTGCAGGGTATGTGGACAATCCTCCTTCCACAGGAGGAAGCCTGCTGGTCCCACCCACAATGCCCATGCATTCAACAGATCATCAGAAAGGGGAACCCGCACATGTGCAAGTGTGCACATGGAGACCCTCCACCCGATTGGTAACCCGGATCATGCAGGGGTTCGTGTGCATACCATGCCACTGACATAGATTCCCTTCCCTGTATGTATACAGCGGAATGCTCAGTTGAACAAGTGGATGTGAGGGATGGAGCCAAGGGGCAGGATTTGGCTACCCAGTTCATGTGGGCAGCACATGCTTGGATGGGCTTATCCTAAAGGCATCGCTACTCATGGCACATGTGCTCATTTCTTTCCTCCTGCTCTCTGTTCTGCTGTGCAAGTTTCTGAAGTACCACGAGACCCTAATCAAATCTGCAGAACAGGGATAAGATGGTCATACAATTCAATACCCCCCCCCCCCGGCGAACAAAAAAAAAATTGAGTGTCTCTAGTCACATAGTATCACACCAGATCCAGAATCCCATGTCAGGCCCCCAGGCCCAACATGATGCCTCTCAACTCTGTGCCAGCTAGATAGCCAGTGCAGACTTGAGTAGTCCCCTTTCCCTGAGGAGCCGGTGGCGGCTGTCCAGTGCACTCAGGATGCAGTGGTTGCCATTTTGGCACCACTGCTCCTCTGGGCTCCAGGCAGCTCGAGATTGGCCTGTCAAGCAGCTGAAGATGAATGCCTGCACAAAATGGGCAGAGATTGCATGCTTCATTCAAGGTCAGGAAATATATCTTGGAAAGACACAGCAATCATAAACTGGCCTTTAGCACCTTGAAAAGTTCACGGGAAGAGACAGCTTATTCCAGCAGGAGCTTAGCCCTAAATGGGACTGATATGTCCTTCACTGACTTGAGAACCCCTCCCAGGATCTTCCCACCACTGATGCAAGAAAGCATTAAAGCTGTAGTCTTCTTGGCCTGGAGTCTAGCACTCTATCACCTCCCTGCTATTTCTCACTGGGCACATTGCATATGTTGGTGACAGAGCTCTGGGCAGTGTGAGCAAGGAGCATGGGGACTGCAGCCCCTTCAAAGCCACCTTGGGGACTGGGTTCTTCTAGGATTCCTGAATTGGGTCTTTCTAGTTGTTAGGCTTAGGCTCAGAATTAGGGCCCAAGTATAGCACCTCTGCAGTCTGTGCCTGAGCCCCTCTCCCTCTGTGTCAGCATCCAGCTCACTGTCCCTAATCAGGGTTGTGACAACGACATCCAGGCACATTGCCACTAAAAGTAATGAAGTTCCAGTGCCACTGGTATGTGAAGCTATGAAAGGAAATAGATATTTTAAATGGACCAATGGATTTGTGTGTGACCCAACTATTTCTGTTATTGGTTTGTAACCCTTAAAGGATTCTGCAGATTCGGAAAGAATGCAACTGCAATGTAATTAACACTGTAACAACTTGTTTCTCCCTTGGAGAATTATATCATTAGTTGCTTCAATTGTGCATGAAATATGAATTACATTGCTCAGAGGCATCATGTCTAAAGAGACACAATCCTAAGCGACATGGCTTGCCACTGCATATTATGCTCCCTGGTCCAAATTAGCAGAAGGTCAGTTGCACAAAGGTTGCAGAGATTCATCATTATCCAAAAGCTGGGTTGTTCATCAGCGCTGTTGCTTTGTGTATCTTTTCCTGCGCCAACAGTGCACACTGGCATTATATAGCACGGATGTCTGTAGCAACCTATAGTATTCTGAAAGTATCTATAGAATTCTGAGAGGCACCGGCACTGGCTTCATTCTGTCAGCTTCTAGTTTCTCAGTTTGTCTCTTTGTGTATGAACAAAGCCAGAATATTAAATTCAATTTTCCATGTCTTTCTTTGAGCAGAGCAAGTGTCTGGGTGAACAGAGACACCACCATCATTACCATTATATATACGAGGAACATACATTTGTATGTATGTTGGCAATTTGTTTTGAGTCCCCATTAATATGTTGTAATGTGCAGCTGTAACGTGGTGGCTGCAATGAAATCTGTCCACTGCAGGAAACAGTTCATATGCTCTGGCTAACCATATTGACTGCAATGTTCTCCAGGCCACTTGGATCACCAGAGTTCACAGTGATCGTCAGAAAAAAATATTGCCAGATATTTGTGCATAGGGTTTGGGGTATTTCCTTCTAGCATGCTCTGCTTCTGTGTTGTATTCAGGAACAGTGAATCAACACTGCACCATCCCCTGCCTCTAGACTCCCTCTTATTCCTTAGTCCACTGTTTCTCAAACTGTGGGTCACGACCCACTAGATGGGTCCCCATTCATTTCAGTATTTTATTTTAAATATATTAGACTTGATGCTACCATGGTATGTGACTGCATATGGGGAAATGTTACAGACCTGTACTTTGAATAGATTATTATGTATGTGCTTTTAACAATGATAGTCAACGGGACTTACTCATGGGTGTGGGTAGGATTGGAGCCTAGGATTGTTAAAAATTTTCCTGCTTGATAATGTCACTTCCGTCATGACATCACTTCTGGTGCGTCCTGACAGACTCTCATTCTAAAAAGTGGGTCCCTGTGCTAAAAGTGTGAGAACCACTGCCTTAGTCTAAGAACATAAGAACAGCCCCACTGGATCAGGCCATAGGCCCATCTAGTCCAGCTTCCTGTATCTCATAGCAGCCCACCAAATGCTCCAGGGAGCACACCAGATAATAAGCATCCTGGTGCACTCCCTTATAGTCCCTTATAGTCTACAGAGTGACACCTTTCTGCAAGTTTTCTCTTGGTCTGTGGAACTCCTTGCTACAGGATGTGGTGATGGCGTCTGACCTGGACACCTTTAAAAGGGGATTGGACAAATTTCTGGAGAAGAAATCCATTACGGGTTACAAGCCATGATGTGCATGTGCAACCTCCTCATTTTAGAAATGGGCTATGTCAGATGCAATGGAGGGCACCAGGATGAGGTCTCTTGTTATCTGGTGTGCTCCCTGGGGCATTTGGTGGGCCACTGTGAGATACAGGAAGCTGGACTAGATGGGCCTATGGCCTGATCCAGTGGGGTTGTTCTTATGTTCTTATGGGACTGGGATATGACTACAATCCTGCATCCACTTGCACCCATGTAAGTGCCTCTGAAATAACTTAGAATAAAACACACATCAGGAAGTGCAAGATTGCAGCCCAGATGTCTGCATTATATATGGATTGAGATTCATCACTGAAAGCAATGTGAAGCCTGATGCCTCCTCCTATGATATGTCACTGATTGTCCCTCATTAGTACTTCATTTCCTATTTATTTTCATGCATGTGTTAAGATGTACCACTTTCAGATCATTAAAAATGTAAGAACCTTTCCACAAGAAGTCAGAGAAAAGAGCTGCTGATGTCTATTTTTCTGGCTGTCATTTTACCCTCATTTCCTTTAATACAGGAGCAATTTTCCCTTTCCAACCAACAGTTGATTTTATCCAGGTTCACTTACAGCATTACAGACACCTTGCTCACTGAGTTCAGAAAAAGGTCACACTGACAATTGTACATGATTCTAGCTACTTCAGAATGCTACCTTGAGGTCATCATGTTCTTACCCCCCCCACTTCCCATGTTTAGTAGCATGTGACACCAACCTTAGTCATGCATAACCCCTACTGTGCAGCTGTAGCGTGAAGGGGGTGTTGATTAAAATTGCCCCTCCTCCTTGTACAAACAGAAATTCTTGTGTTTGAAGAATAGCACCTTAGGACACACACTTGTATTTGCAGGGCTGTCTGCAATGCAGATAGCTTACATCTTTAACAGCCAACCCAAAAGTTGACAAAGGTATCAGTAGTGTGCAAATGGGGGCGGTGTGTGTGTGTGGGCCCCATATGCCAAGCTGCAGGGGGGTGACAGAGACCACCTCTCATCATTTTATATCTCGTTCGAAGCACAATTTCATGAAGAATGCAATGAACCAAACCACGTTGAAATATCTTTATTCTATCAAACATGATAGCAAAAAAAAAAAAAACAGAAAAAGAAAATACAGCTGCCTTATGTAACAAAAAGTGGATTTACACTGGGAATCCTGTAACCAAAGGTATACATTGTTACAAAAAGTGGATTACACTGGGATTATTACTGGGAATAAATAGCTTGCTGCAAGCATTTCAGAAAACCAAATGTATTCTTCATAAATGTACATATATTTTGCCTTTCTTCTATATTACAACAAAACTGCTTTTGTAAGTATGATAGACCACAAGTCCACTGCATATTATCTTGATAGTTATTTCTTCCCTGTTTTGTTTTGGGTTATGATCTCTAAAGTTCACTACATATGTGAAACCTATTATATATGAGTTCAATAAAAGAAAAAGTTCACTATCTGCGTATCTTCTCTGGACATTATTATTGTTTTATATCATGACTATTTCTGAAAATAATTTTGTCTTTGGGAAGGTGCCAAAAATTTATAGGCCCTGGGTGCCAAATGACCTTCATACGCCACTGGAAGGTGGTATTATTATTATTAGGAATATCTGTATACTGCTTGATATTTATATAGTAAGAACATTATTATTATTATTATTATTATTATATTTTCACACAGTCAGATAGATGTTATTGATTGGTTTGTTTTATCTAGACATCGAGTCCTTCCCAAGGACCTGGGATGCATGGTTTTTATTCTGTTCTGCTGTTATAAATATCTTCACAAGATGTATGCTGCTTTTTGTAATTGGTGGAAATGGCAATTTCTGTAGCCCCAATGCTGTTCAGGTGCTCTTCAAGGTGTTCTGGAATAGCACCAAGAGCTCTAATCACCACTGGGATCACTTTGGTCTTCTTCTGCCACAGCCTTTCAATTTATATTTGTAAATCTTTGTATTTATTTATTATTATTATTATTATTATACTGCTTATATGCTGCTTTTCAACAAAAAAAGTTCGCAAAGCAGTTTACGGACAAAATCAAATAACTAAATGGCTCCCTGTCCAAAAGGGCGCACAAGCTAAAAAGATGCAGATGCAGATGCAGCTAACAGCCACTATAAAAGACACTGCTGGGGTGAAAGAGGCAGTCAGTCTCCCCCTGCTAAATATATAAGACAAGCACCACTTGAAAAGAAGTGCCTCTTTACCCAGTTAGCATAGCAGTGATTCATTTCTCTTCTACCTTCACAGTGCTGAAGAGAGGGGACAAAAATTAAAGATTTCAATTCAAAGACACAGACTATAGTAAAGGTCTCTGAAAACAACGCAGAACTTGCAAGTAATAACATCACCCATTCTCTAACAAACAGGTCTGTTGAGGAAGGTGGACAGAACATGTGCTTTTTGAATGGAAAACAATTCTAAAGGCTTTAGATAAGAATAATTACAGACAAACCCTAGCTTTAGCATAACTTCATCCAAACTGAAAAATACCATAGATTTTAAAAGAGAAAATGTAGATCCCCCTAGCACCATCAACTCTAGTGCCACCCCCTCTAAGAAAAAAAAATGTTGATTTGCTTTTTCTTCAAAATAACCAAAATTTTAATGATTACTGTATTGAAATAAGGGATTTTGATGATCATATAAAGGAAGCAGATAACAGATGGCAATTTTGAACAGAATGCCACATTCATTCATTCTTACCCCCCCTCCCTGAAGCTCAAGGCATATGCCATAAATACTAGAGGGTAAACCTGAAATGTAAATCCCACCAGATGCTACCTGTAGGTTGCTTTATATTCAGTAATGCGCTAAACTCACTCACCACTAATGTTCTAACCCTTAGCTAACTCAGGGCCCAATCCTACCCAATTTTCCAGTGCTGGTGCTGCTGTGCCAATGGGGTATACACTGCTTCCTGTGATGGGAAGGCAGTCAAAGAGGCCTTTTCAAGGTATGGAAAAATTTGTTCCCTTACCTCGGGGCTGCATTGCAGCTGCACCAGCGCTGGAAAGTTGGATAGGATTGGGCCCTCTGTCTTCATTGTTACAGGTAGTTTTGGCATATCATTTCATTTGTAGGATCCAACAAATTATGGCTCAGATCAGTCAACATTTGTGAGAAATATTTAAAAAGAAATTATATGATGCACAAAATTGTAACCACATATATCAGAGCTTTCCAAATAGTTTTGCATGCATACAGGGCAAGAGATCAGGTCTAGAGGGAAGAGCCACTGTTAATGCCCGGGGATAACATTTGAAAGTTGCCAGGTCGAGATCACTGGAAGCTTCTGTGAGCAGGGAGACCTTGAGAAGCAGTTGACAAGCTGAGCTTTTCCACCTGGTCTTCAGTGTGAGTGAAGAAGTCATCTCAGCTGCCCTTTAGTGAAAGGAGCAGTTTGTCAGTCAGTGTGGGAGGCAACTGCAGTCATAAGTGATACCAGACTGCTGAAAGATCCATCTAGAATGTTGTCTGGTTCTTGAAAGATAGAACTCCTCTGTTATTGTAAAAACCATATCGGTGGTTTAGAGAAAGCCTGCCTATGTGAACCACTTTGTATTAAAGTCAAAAGGAGTAATCCAAGAATGGTGGTAAATAGATAATGGTTGTTGCTGTTATAAGAACATAAGAACATAAGAACAGCCCCACTGGATCAGGCCATAGGCCCATCTAGTCCAGCTTCCTGTATCTCACAGCGGCCCACCAAATGCCCCAGGGAGCGCACCAGATAACAAGAGACCTCATCCTGGTGCTCTCCCCTACATCTGGCATTCTGACTTAACCCATTCCTAAAATCAGGAGGTTGCGCATACACATCATGGCTTGTACCCCATAATGGATTTTTCCTCCAGAAACTCGTCCAATCCCCTTTTAAAGGCGTCTAGGCTAGACGCCAGCACCACATCCTGTGGCAAGGAGTTCCACAGACCGACCACGCGCTGAGTAAAGAAATATTTTCTTTTGTCTGTCCTAACCCGCCCAACACTCAATTTTAGTGGATGTCCCCTGGTTCTGGTATTATGTGAGAGTGTAAAGAGCATCTCCCTATCCACTCTGTCCATCCCCTGCATAATTTTGTATGTCTCAATCATGTCCCCCCTCAAGCGTCTCTTTTCTAGGCTGAAGAGGCCCAAACGCCGTAGCCTTTCCTCATAAGGAAGGTGCCCCAGCCCCGTAATCATCTTAGTCGCTCTCTTTTGCACCTTTTCCATTTCCACTATGTCTTTTTTGAGATGCGGCGACCAGAACTGGACACAATACTCCAGGTGTGGCCTTACCATCGATTTGTACAACGGCATTATAATACTAACCGTTTTGTTCTCAATACCCTTCCTAATGATCCCAAGCATAGAATTGGCCTTCTTCACTGCTGCCGCACATTGGGTCGACACTTTCATCGACCTGTCCACCACCACCCCAAGATCTCTCTCCTGATCTGTCACAGACAGCTCAGAACCCATCAGCCTATATCTAAAGTTTTGATTTTTTGCCCCAATGTGCATGACTTTACACTTACCGACATTGAAGCGCATCTGCCATTTTGCTGCCCATTCTGCCAGTCTGGAGAGATCCTTCTGGAGCTCCTCACAATCACTTCTGGTCTTTACCACTCGGAAAAGTTTGATGTCGTCTGCAAACTTAGCCACTTCACTGCTCAACCCTGTCTCCAGGTCATTTATGAAGAGGTTGAAAAGCACCGGTCCCAGGACAGATCCTTGGGGCACACCGCTTTTCACCTCTCTCCATTGTGAAAATTGCCCATTGACACCCACTCTCTGCTTCCTGGCCTCCAACCAGTTCTCAATCCAGGAGAGGACCTGTCCTCTAATTCCCTGACTGTGGAGTTTTTTCAGTAGCCTTTGGTGAGGGACCGTGTCAAACGCCTTCTGAAAGTCCAGATATATAATGTCCACGGGTTCTCCCGCATCCACATGCCTGTTGACCTTTTCAAAGAATTCTATAAGGTTTGTGAGGCAAGACTTACCCTTACAGAAGCCATGCTGACTCTCCCTCAGCAAGGCCTGTTCGTCTATATGTTTTGAGATCCTATCTTTGATGAGGCATTCCACCATCTTACCCGGTATGGATGTTAGGCTGACCGGCCTATAGTTTCCCGGGTCCCCCCTCTTTCCCTTTTTAAAAATAGGCGTGACATTTGCTATCCTCCAATCTTCTGGTACCGTGGCCGTTTTGAGGGACAAGTTGCATACCTTAGTCAAGAGATCTGCAACTTCATTCTTCAATTCCTTAATAACCCTTGGGTGTATGCCATCAGGGCCTGGTGACTTATTGATCTTTAATTTATCAATGAGGTCTGAAACATCTTCTCTTTTAACCTCTATCTGACTTAACTCCTCGGTCAGGAGGGGCCGTTCGGGCAGCGGTATCTGCCCAAGGTCTTCTGCCGTGAAGACAGATGCAAAGTACTCATTTAATTTCTCTGCCATCTCTAAGTCTCCTTTTATCTCCCCTTTCCCTCCCTCACCATCCAGAGGGCCAACCGCTTCTCTGGCGGGTTTCCTGCTTCTAACATATTTGAAGAAGCTTTTATTATTCCCCTTAATGTTGCTGGCCATGCGTTCCTCATAGTCTCGCTTGGCCTCCCGTATCACCTTCTTACATTTCTTTTGCCACAGTTTATGTTCCTTTTTATTCTCTTCATTAGGGCAAGACTTCCATTTACGGAAGGAAGCTTCCTTGCCCTTCACAGCCTCTCTAACTTGGCTGGTTAGCCATGCGGGCACTCTCCTGGATTTAGTGGAACCCTTCTTTCTTTGCGGTATACACCTCTGCTGGGCCTCTATTACTGTTGTTTTAAGCAGCCTCCATGCACTTTGGAGAGACTGGACTCTTTTTACCCTCCCTTTCAACCTCCTTCTAACCAGCCTCCTCATTTGAGGGAAGTCCGCCCGTCGGAAGTCAAGGGTTTTTGTTAGAGATTTGCTTGGTATTCTTCCCCCAACGTGCACGTCAAAACGGATCGCAGCATGATCACTGTTCCCCAATGGCTCAGTAACGTTTACATCTCTAACCAGGTCCTGCGTACCGCACAAAATTAAATCCAGAGTCACCTGTCCTCTGGTGGGCTCCGTGACTAGCTGATCCAAGCCACAGTCATTTAGCACGTCAAGAAATCCGGTATCCTTATCGTGACCAGAACACAAATTGACCCAGTCAATATGAGGATAATTGAAGTCCCCCATGATTACAACCCTGTCCCTCCTTGTCACCTCCCTGATCTGTTTCCTCATTTCAAGGTCCCCATCAGATTTCTGGTCTGGAGGACGATAGCACGCCCCCAGTATTACATCGCTGCACAAGCCTGGTAATTTAACCCACAGAGATTCTACGGTGGAGTCGGACCCACCTTCAATCTCTACTTTGCTGGATTCTATCCCTTCCTTAACATAAAGGGCCACCCCACCTCCAACACACCCCTGCCTGTCCCTCCTGTAGAGTTTATAGCCCGGGATTGCGGTATCCCACTGATTCTCCGCATTCCACCAGGTTTCCGTTATGCCCACTATGTCAATATTTTCCCTTGTTACCAGACATTCCAGTTCTCCCACCTTTGCTCGTAGACTTCGGGCATTCGCATAAAAGCATTTATACATGGAATGCCCCAGGATGTTATTACAGTATATCGATACTTGTGTAGGTTAACTTTGCCATTGTTGATTTACTTTTAAAGGAAATACTTGGTTCTCAACAGGTACGGATCCTTGAGAAACAGGAAAAAAAAAGAGCAAACAGACTCCAAGCCAGGAAGGTTTGCCACCAGGGAAAACTATTGTTCCTGCTCCAAATAGTCTTTCAATGGGAAATGTGTTTTCTTAGTCTCTTGCCTAGTTAGGAACCTCTATTAGATGGTCAAGGGATCTCTTTCCCTCCAGGGAATCTGTTAATAAACGCAGACTCTGAACAACATGTATGATTTGATTACTGCAATTCCAAGGACAATGGTGAAATTAGGAGAACCTACCCTAAATCCAAGCCAAATGCCAAACTTAAATGATTCCCCAATTGCATTTGTAGAGAACTGTTACATGCAAGATAAATCAAAATGTTTGTGGGCATCCCCAGTTGAATGTGGGGTTTTTCCACACTGCATAGTGTTGCTGTTACTCAAGTGGGGGCAGGGAAGATACTGTGTTACTGAACAGCAACAGTGGCTCAATCCAGCCTCCAACCTGTGATATACAACCATTTCTAATCCATATTTTATATAAGACAAGATATGGTATGCAGGGAACTTGAGTGATTTGAGAAAATGCATATTTTTTTGGTGACTCGTGAGTCATGCACATGGAAGACTTGGAAAAACACTCAAGTCAAGGGCCCCCTGACTTGGCACTTCATCCCCTCCCATGCTGACTCAAGTCTGCCTGTGTCTGGGTGTGCTTGCTTACTGTTTTTGCAGAGTGAAAAAACTTGTGGAGCCATCATTAAGACTGAGCGAGCAGCAGGGAAGTTCCAGATGGTAGGCAAGGAAAGGGTTAATGTTTTCCTCTTGCAATGAATAGGAGGGGGGAGGTAGGAGTGGGCTTTTTATTCAACTTTTTTATTCAACTGTGATAGGAAGGAAGGAAGGGATGATCATTGGACACAGGAGGAGGAGCCCAAGGGAGTTCTTGCCTTACGATTTGCTGTAGAACTCCAGGGAATACTAACTTTTTAATTAAGACCAGACCCATAACTAATTAATTAATTAATGTTTAAACAAGGGAAAAACAAGGTCACTTATTGTTTGGAGCTGTATCATAAGGAGATAATTCAGTAAGAACTTACAGTTTTTCAGCTGTGAAAGGTTTTTCAGCTCAAGTAAGACTTTAATGGGCTGCAGTAAAAACCCAACCAGAAACCCAAACTAGTTCCAAGTTTGAAGAGCAGAAAGCTTTATACAGTACAATACATGGAAACTGAGAGGGGCCACACTGCAGACTTAACGGGAGAAAAGCCAGTTTATAAACTTAAGCAAAGGTTTGGCCTTAAATTCAGTCTAGGTCTATAGACTATAGCTGGCTAAAGCTGTAGGTTCAACTTCCAGTCCATCTGAAGGCTCAATTTAAAAACCAAAGCACTTGCTCAGGAAGGTTAATGATAGACTAAAAATAAGGCAGATCTTTTAATTCCTTGAACACTACTACCCTGACTGGCTTTAGGAGCTGCGGGGCCCAACTGGAAACTCTTTTGCAGGGTCCCCTCTAATTTTGTGGGACCACCTCTTTTAATTTTTTTTAGCTCATGAATGGAGCAAGACCAAGAATCTGTTACTTCTGTGCAAGTGGGTAGGACTCTTGTGGTTGTGCAAAATAGGCACCTGCGAGGTCAGCTGGAGAGAGAGAGGGAGCATATGCCCAGTCCACAGTGCTCCCTGCCTCCCTCCCATTGCCACTCCATCCACAGCAGCCTGCTCCAGAGTGAGTGAGACAGGTAGAGGATGGTGCTGGGAGATGTGAGGGCAGGGAAAGAGTAGGGTGTGCATGCTGCTGCCTGCATGGCACAAATTTCAGGCCAATTGGAAGCAGCTGTGGGCAGTGCAGGGCCTCCACCATGGGGGGGGGGGCAATTTAGTGAAATTGCAACAATTGCCTAAAAGACAGCCCTGACTACTACTACCTTAATTCTCCCTTTGTTCAGCACCCATTGTCCCCAATGTAGCACTGCTCTAATCGCTGTTAAATTAGCATTTAATGTAGAGTGGTGCAGCTGAGAAACTGAGTCACATCCCTGTCCTTTAAACAAGGTTGTCTTATTCTAATTGGCCAAAAGGGAAACTGAAGAAAGCTACCTGGAGTGTAAATGTGGACTTTCCTAGCATTCAACTGCATTGCACTTCGTGCTATATGAATGTTTATATGGCTAGTAGTGAATTGTGAGTGCATGCTTGTGTGTAATAAACTCTGTTAGGGAACAAATTTATTTCTTTGGAACTAAGGCAGCTAGCCTGGAGAAGCTAAGTATGATGAGACCTGTGGGATGTCCCATTCCCAGATTGACAGTTTCACTGCTGTTGTGGAGAGTGAGAGTTTTGAGGAAGCAAGACATTCTAAGGAAGAGGGACCTTATCCTTTAGAATGGATTGATTTCTAGGATGATGAACTTGTATTCTCTCATGCCCTCTGCATGTGTAAAGCAAGTAATAGTGGATGATGTGATAATTAAAACAAGATGGGTTTGTGACGGGCATATTATTTGCATGGTGTGAAGGTTGTGGATGTCATGTGTCATCTAGATAGGCTGGTAGACAGTGCTGGGGAAGACGCAGTGACCGTAGTGCACATCAGCACCAGAGATATTGGGAAATATAGGGCACAATCCTAACCAACTTTCCAGCAGCAAGGTAAGGGCAATGCAGCTCCAAGGTAAGGGAACAAACATTCCCTTACCTTCAGAAGGCCTCCGTGACTGCCACCCAACTGCAGGATGCAGCACCTGCCCCACTGGCACAGCTGTGTCAGTACTGGAATGTTGGTTAGGATTTGGGCCATAGTTGGATAGATCATCCAACCACTGGCAGCCAAAGTTGCTAGGTCTGAATGCTGAAGACCAAAACCTTCATGGTAGCATTTGTTCCACACACAATCATTGTGGATGAAAATACTAGGCCCAAATTATAATGTAATCCTGGGGACTTGCTATTGCCCTCCTGATCAAAATGCTGAGAGAGATCTTGACTTGGCATCCCAAAGGAGAAAGTGCTGTAGTATTGACTTCAGTTACCACATAAATTCATGTTCAGGTCACAGCGAAGATAGAACATCTTCATATACCCTAAATGACTGCCTAGAACAGTTGGTCTGGGAACTGACCAGAGGAGAGGTTACACTTACACTTCATTCTATATGACCTAGTACAAGATGTAAGCCCTAGTACAAGATGTAAGTATTGTCAAACCAACAGGAAGCAGTGACCATAGTGCTATCCATGCAGCTGGAATGTTTTGAAGGAAGTTCAGTGAAAACACATTTGGCTTCAAAAGAGGGGACTTCTCTGAAATGAGGGGACTAGTAAAAAGGAAGCAGAAAGGGAAAGGCAAGATGGTCAAATCTCTCCAGAGGGCACTGAGGCTATTTAAAATAATAACAGAAGCTCAACTGGAATAAATACCACTAAGTAGGAAAACACTCCAAAGTTCAAGAGGAGGCTAGCATGACTCATGAGTTGAGTCAGGGAAGCTATAAAAGGCAAGAAGGCCTCTTTCAGAAAACAGAAGACATGCCAAATGAGGAGAACAAAAAGGAACACAAACTATGCCAAGAGAAATGTACGCTACAGTAAAGGATGTTAAAAAAGAATGAGGAGCACATGGCTAAAAACATCAAAGCAAACAATAAAAAATTATTTAAATACATTTTTTTATTTTTTTATTTTTAAAATATGTTAATTTATTATTTAAATTATTAAAACACGTGAATACAGGAATGCTGTCAGGAGGGTGATGGACCACTAGATAATGAGAGAATAAAAGAAAAGCTTAAAGCAAATGTGCAAAGCATGCACAGAAGACACAAGCACAGAAACCTGTGCCTTGAACAGGCATTCCTAGGGAGGAAGCCTCAGGAACTGAGTCAAATAGGTTCTAGAGCACACTGACCCATGAAAAATTAACCAATCACTGGTCCAGATGGCATCTACCCAGAGTCCTTAAGGAATTAAAATGTGAAACTGCTGACTTTATAACAAAAATATACAACTTGTCTTTAAAAAAGCAGTTTCTCGTGAGAGTCTGATATTCAAAGGAAAAGGTAAAAAAAATTCCACTGTTCATGTCCAGAATAACTCTCTTGACTATAGCCCTATTCCATATATGTCTTAACAGACAGCCCAATCCGGAGCTGCCTGGGGCGTGGGCTGCAGTGGCACTGAAAATGGCTGCCACCACATCCTGCGTGCTCTGGGCAGCCATCAGTGGCTCCTCAGGAGAAGGGGACTTTTGACCCAAAGGTCAGCGGAGAATCAAGAGCTTCTCTGTCAGGCGGTGAACCTGCCATGGAGGCTCTGGATCCAGTGGAGCTTCACTCCACAGGTCCCACCTCCCTCCTGCTCCGCTCTCTCCCCCCGTAACGCATCCTCCCTGTCCTCTCCCCACCCTCTGCCTGCCTCCCCCTCCCCATAATGCCTTCTCCCCACCTCCCTCCACTCTCCCACTTACCTCTCCACTGCTTGGTGGTCCCAGCTAGTGCTGGGCTAGCACCGGTGCTGCCTGGTGCTAGGGCCTGCAAACGTGCCTTACGGCACTGTTCAGGATTGGGCAGAGAGTTCTGTATTTCTGGGAAGATATGTTAGCTTTCAAGTTACATACTAGTGTCACCTGTTTTCACAATCTTTTGTAGGTTGACCAGTAAACATGGTGGCAAAATGTTTCATTCTAGGCCAAAACAGTGCATTAAATGTTTGATTTTCAGTGAGGGGATGGGATTAAATGAATAAACTGTGTGTTGACTCATAGTGCCATAATAGTTCAGACTTCTACATAAAAAAGGGAACTCCAAGGCTGTTGTTTGATTTTGATTTATACAGTAATATCCACTTTTCAGGCCGCATTAACATTCATTTTCTGGGAAGCAAAATAAACATCACACATCTTCACATCTGGGCAGGAGGTATGGTTGAGTGGCAGACCTGCCACCTATGAAACCTGAAGAACCATTGGGAACACAGTTCAAAACAACCAGAAGTATCTGAAAGCTGCAGAAAACGATGAAGAGATGAGTCATCCCAGCAGGTGAGAGAAGTAAAAGATGATCCACCTTCAGTGAGAGGGAAGGAGTACCGCCAGCTATGCGGGGAAGGCAAATGCAGTCAGATAGTGGCAGACCTCCCCTCAAGGTGCCCTGGGGCATATATCTGTGAAACCACCCCCCCATGAAGCTGCCCTCCCCCCACTCACCTGGAGCAACATGGAGCCTCACGCAGCTCTAGGACCAACCAGAGAAGCCGTCTGAGGCTTCCCCGCAGTTTTAAACTGTGCTTCCAGAGAACCAGAAACACAGTTTAAGTCCACATTGGGAGCCTCATTAAGACTTCCCGCATGGTCCTGGAGGTGTGTGAGTTCCACACCCAGGGCACTTGCCCCATTCAATGAATGGGAGGTCTGCTACTGCAGCCAGAAAGAGACCAGACTGTGAAGGAGTCTACCTGGAATGAGGCATCCTTGGAAGACAGAACTTGTTATTGTAAAAATTCCTACAGGAATTTAGTGAAGCCTGCCTATGACAATCAGCCTGAAGAAAACACAGGTCATGGTTCAGGATGTGGACTCACCTCCCTGCATTACAATCTCTGCACATGAACTGGAGGTTGTCCATGACTTTGTGTACCTTGGCTCAACAATCTCCGACACTCTTTCTCTCGCTACTGAGCTAAACAAACGCATCGGAAAAGCAGCTACCACGTTTTCCAGACTCACAAAGAGAGTCTGGTCCAACAAGAAGCTGACAGAACATACCAAGATCCAGGTCTACAGAGCTTGCGTCCTGAGTACACTTCTGTACTGCAGCGAGTCATGGACTCTTCGCTCACAACAGGAGAGGAAACTGAGCGCTTTCCACATGCGCTGCCTCCGACGCATTCTCGGCATCACCTGGCAGGACAAAGTTCCAAACAACACAGTCCTGGAACGTGCTGGAATCACTAGCATGTATGCACTGCTGAAACAGAGACGCCTGCGTTGGCTTGGTCATGTCGTGAGAATCGATGATGGCCGGATCCCAAAGGATCTCCTCTATGGAGAACTCGTGCAAGGAAACTGCCCTACAGGTAGACCACAGCTGCGATACAAGGACATCTGCAAGAGGGATCTGAAGGCCTTGGACCTCAACAAGTGGGAAACCCTGGCCTCTGAGCGGCCCGCTTGGAGGCAGGCTGTGCAGCATGGCCTTTCCCAGTTTGAAGAGACACTTGGCCAACAGTCTGAGGCTAAGAGGCAAAGAAGGAAGGCCCATAGCCAGGGAGACAGGCCAGGGACAGACTGCACTTGCTCCCAGTGTGGAAGGGATTGTCACTCCCGAATTGGCCTTTTCAGCCACACTAGACGCTGTTCCAGAACCACCTTTCAGAGCACGATACCATAGTCTTTCGAGACTGAAGGTTGCCAACCTATGTTAACCTATGTAAACTGTCTTGAATAAAGTCGGAGTTGCAATCCAATGACAAGAAAGGCAGCACAGGTCCAACCTCGTTATACATGGATTTTTTATACACGGATTTGACTCAACACAAATGGCCACTGCAAATGGGAAGGAATGTGCTGATCCCTGGGAAAGGGCAAAAATGCATCCCTTTAACATCACAGTTTAAAAAACTGCTTTTCTTACTGTTGTAAAGAGATAGTCATGCAAGCAATTACAGATATAACCTAATTATCCATGGTTTTTTTTACCAGAAATTCATGGATTCTTCTATCTCAACATGATTAGAAGGGCCCTTTAAATTAAAGGAAAACAGTCATTTAAAAATAGCCTCATTAATGTGAGAGAGGGCAGCTGGCTGACAATCCATCAACCATTCTCTTTCCAGGCACTTAGGACCCTCCCTTCCCCCTGTGCATGTGAAAGAAAGATAATCACTTTGCTCTGGGTGAAGGGAAGAGTCAGGTAGGGACACTGGCTGGGAGTGAAGCCTTTCTAAGCACCTGGGATGAGACCGATTGATGGATTGTCCACTTAATGACTCTGTCTTACAACACAAAGGCAAGCAAGGCTGTTTTTAAATTGCCTAGCAAAAGGTCATTGTTTTTTAAATGGATTTGCTTTAATGCAATTTTTGTCATCCATATGAGTTCTGGGAATTGAACCCTTGCAAATATTGAGACTCAACCTGTATATAAATACTGGTATTATTATCATCATCATCATCGATAGGTTTAGCCTCTTCCTTTTGCCTGCATCTATACCTGCTGGCTTCAAAGGGTGTCTTGCTGATGCAGGCAAGACCACAATCTACATTTCATTGAAATCAACAACATTCCCATTCACATAATTAAGCTGAATTTCCCTTGGTCACCCAATCCTATACAAGTTTTGTTTCAGAAGCAAATCCTGTAGATCCCAGTGAAACTTATTTTTAAGCCAGTGTACATAGAATTGCCACTCAAATGGTAATGAGAGAATTGTGAACAACATGTGAACAATCTCTCAGGTTTTAAAAAATATGTTTCTCCAGAGACAATTTCATATATACTCCACCTAGCAGGAACAAATAGATGCCTATTATGTATTTTATAAATTAATCCACCTAAATAAGTCCTCATCTGCCCACCCAGGAAAAAACCCCTCTTTTGTTCTATTAACAGTAAAAAGAGGAAAAACGCATTGCTTTCTCAGACTGCAAATCCTCTCTGCGTTAGGTTGCAAGAAAATCTTGCTTATGGGGATGAGTCTCATTTCTAATCTTCTTAGCTATGGGAGACCAGCAGTAGCCAATTCAGGATGGAATGGCATAAATTCTTGCTCTCATTTAGCTTGTCTGCCTGACAGATGGACGTTGGTGGAATTACTTTGTGGGTTCAGGCTTGTGGGTCTGGCAGCCATAAACCAAATTTTCATATAGAATACATGTCTTCCAAGGGTTGCGCATGTGTTTTATTTTCATGAGTTATAGCAACCACTTTGTTCCAAAATGGCCTAGCCACGAGTGATGAGGAGTGGTCTCAGGATTGGGGAGAGAGAGAGAAATGAGCACAAAGCAGCTGCATTTCAAAAGAAATTTGTTTCCTCTTTCTCTTTCTTCTTTGGTTTGGGTTAACTTCATATTAAGGCATCTTATAGCATAAAATGCTACTAAATAATGCTCCTGCTTTATTTCAGTGCATGTAATTAGTGTATGTAACAGTAGAGCACATGAGTGTGTCTGAGTGGAAGAGTTGTGGAAAAGCTTCTTTGGAGGAAGAATAGTGCTTTCTTTCTAAGAGAAAGTTGGAGTTGTGCCTCCATGGCACAACTATTTCTGCAATTGAACATGACCAGGTTTGGATGATTCTTCCAAATAAGCTCCACCTGCACATGATATGGGACATAAAAGATCATGCTCCACTCCCCCTCCAAGTATTCCAGTTTTAAAAATGTGGGAGGGGTCTTCTGAATCATCCTTTCACATTCATATAAATGCCAGCTAGATTGCATGTGAAGGAGCAGTTCAGATGACACTTCCATGCCATTAGTTCCCTTGCCCTGGGGTAAGCCCCAGTTCCCACCAAGGGTCAACTTGGACCTATGCCAGCTCAATTGCTGATGTAAGCCCAAGTTGATCTGTGAAAGCATATCTGGCCCAGGAAGGGGATCAGGATTTGGCATTTTCTGCCACTGCCAAACTCATCCTCTTCCAGGCCCATCTGTCTTTCCCTGACCTGTCACTGTCCTGTTCCACCCACACCCACCCCAGTCAATCTCCTCCTTGCCTTCTTCCAATCCTGTGTGCTGGTGGGCATCTGGCACCTGTCTTCGTGCAGGCCCATCACTTGTGGCAGTCGCATTTGCAATGGCCATAAAGCAGTTTACGCAGGCAGAACTCGTGTTCTGCTGGTGTAAAGGCCCATTAGGATTGGGTTGTTAGTTTTCAATACACAATATCTGATGTTTATTAACCTAATATTTTAAAATTCTGAATTCAATGTTTAAAATCAATTCCCTTCCATTACTTGCTGAAACAGTTAACAGCCCAATCCTGAGCTGCCTGCAGCGCCCAGGCTTGGCAGCTCCGAAGAGGGCTGCCGCCGAATCCTGTGCCTTCCATGCTAGCGAGGGCAGCACCTCGGGAGAAGGGGAAGTTCATCCCCTTCCCCCGAGTAAGGTAGCCGCAGTGGGGCTACTGTTTTTAGCGCCGACCAAAAGGCTGTCGCTAAAGTAAAGGCGCTCGTGTAGAGCACGCAGTCCTGCACAAGCGCCCTGGACCCTGCGGAGCGCAGCTCCACGGATCTGCCTCTCTCCCTCCCCCCGACACGCCTGCCGCCCGCCCCCGTCCACGCCCCCGCCTCCTGTTCCGCAGCCCGGCAGTCCAGGAGACTGTCGAGCTGCGGAACCTGGGCGACCGCTGTGCGCTAGCCCAGCACCGGCTGGCGTTGGGCTAGTACCAGTGGGAGCACAGCGGTAAGCCCCACAAACGTGCCTCATGGCACGTTTGCAACTGTTCTCAGCGGCACAAAGCCGCGCCGCCGACCACAGGATTGGGCTCTGTTACATGCTATTTCATCTCATAAAAGTCTTATGAAGCAAAAGGGTCGTGTTAGATTAGTAATCTGTTTGATTACTTAGCAAACCAATCAAATACACAATTTTCTAAATACCTGAGTTAACAATGAATAGCAAACAAACTGTGTGCTCACATTTTGGCCTTGTTAAAAATTTGACTAATTATAATTAAATGTAACAAAGTTGGAGTTTGCCCAGATATTTTCATATTGCTAAATCTGATCTGAAAATGTATTTACAGAAGCATGTCTTCTCTTTTTAATTTGCTTCAGCTTCATTTTTCATAATCTCCAAATATCTAAAAACATCCAATTTTGAGAATAAATGTTTTGCATCCTTTAAAGTACTGTAAGAACATATGAAGCCAAGATCAGTGGCCCAAGGGCCAAATCCTATCCAACTTTCCAGCACCAGTGCAGCCACAATGCAGACCTGAGGTAAGAGAATAAATGTTCTCTTAGCTGGAGAAGAGCTCTTCGCCATAGGATGCAGCACATGCCCCATTGGCAGAGCTGCACTGGCACTGGAAAACTGGATAGGATTGGGCCCCAAGGCAGCGGCTATGACCAATACGTATTCCATCTCCACAAATCTCAGTATCTTGGCTATATCATGTTTTTACCTACCATTGTCTCTGTCCTTAAATCTTTATACAGGTCCACCCACATTATGCACAGATTCTGAACCCATGGATTCATTTATCTGCAGGTCCCCCTGAACCATCGGGCGGGCAGTCCTGGACCCTCTGAAGAGGGAGCTGTGCTCCGCTCACCTCCAGATAGTCTTCTGAGGCCCGCAGAGGCAACAAGCGACTGCCCACTGCCTCTGTGGGCCTCAGAATGGCAGTTTCAGTAAAAAAAAATACACATACTACTTATGATTTCCCTTGGAAAACTGGAAGTGATGTTTTTAGGACTTATAGAACCTGCATAGGCAGCAGGCTGTAGGAGGCAGCTGAGCTTTGGTCGGATTTGGAGGGGGGGGGCCTGAAAACCACAGATTTGAATATATGCGGTTTTCCTTATCTGCAAGTTTCCAGGAATGGAACCCAATGGATAACACAGGCCCACTGTATATCTCAATCAATGTAAAACATTACTTTTCCACCAAATAATATAGCTTTAGCATAGCCTTTTAAAAGTTACTAGCTTTATGATCTGCTTCCATGAATGCAACCTACTCCATGTATTCACATTGGCTATACAACTGGGTCACAACTAACCCAAAAGGTTCATTTTAGATCCCTGCTTTTGAAACAAAATGCATTAATGGTTAAGACCAAACAAAAGAAGTGGGGGACATTTATGGATGCAGGAATGGGTTTGAATTGTCCATTTTATGTTTCAAGAATTGCACAGCAGTGGGGGGCTAGTACTAATGCATGTACCGCATGGCCCACCCTCCATGGAAATTCAGATGGGGAACCTTTCCCACAAAAGTATTGTTTACTACCTGATCTCTCTGGTTTCTAGTGTCTGCTTTTCTTATGGGGGATATCAGAGGTCCAGACAAGCCTAGGCCAACAGATGCAAGGATGATCCTCTGACCCACCCAGAACATAAATTTCTTGTGGTTGAAGAATGCCACCACAATAATGGGAATTGCTCTGTCTAATATTTCACATCATAAGAAATAGTGGAAAAGTTTGTGTGTCTTCAGTAATGTACTCATTTCCTCAGACTCTGTAATCTGGGGCTGCATCATATGTTCTAGTTTCGCAGGTCACATTCATTTATGAGCCATATTATTCTCTTTAGGCTCAGAGAAAGCTAAGCTGTATAGATAGTGGTATTTCACTATTTTAAAAAAGATACGGAAAAAATCATGAGAAAATCAGTCATCAGAAACTTACATGGAGCAATTCACAAGGAGGCTATTCAAGGGGCAATTACTCATTAGTCCCCCAGCTGGCATCAACAATAGCAATAAAACTGGCAGAACCTGCAAGCAATAACCTTTTATTTGAAGTTGGCTGGGACTTTTGCTGAATGGAATTTGCTAACAAGTGAGAGCTCACTTGTGAGAACACATGCTTTGCATACAGAAGATCCCAATCCCTAGCAACCCCAAGCAGGGCTGGAAATATTTGTCTGAAACCTTGGCGAGTCACAGCCAGTGACTAGACATTACTGAACTAGATCAACAAATGGTCTGAAATGGTATTAAGGTAGCTTCCTTTGTGACCTATGCAGACACTGTAGAAAGATCTTGACCATGGGGGAAGTCATTGCTATTTGATCTAGTACTACATGAACTGCTGTACAGAATCTTCATTCGCATTCTTGTTTGCAGCTAACTGCAGAAAAGCATTGTTTAAACATCATATTAGGTCTCTAGCTCTAGCACCAGAATCAGAGACATGGAATGCATCCACATCTTCATGGGTGCCTCCACTATTCCCTGGTTCTCTACTGCTGGTCCCCTTTCATGCAGATGAGGAAACCATCTCTAGGTTCAGAACTGTGGGGAATTCTCAAGAAGGACAGACAGGTTCTCTACCATATGCAGATTTACAGCAAGTTCTCATTTACAGCAAGTCCTCACTTAAACGTTTCATTTAACATTTCGTTTTAAAGTTGGTCAGCAGTTCTCAGTCTTCTGACCTCTGTGTTCTCTATAGCTGCACATTGTAAGGCTACTGGAAGTTGCTTTCTGGGTTGCACCCATAACCTACTTCCTTGGCCTTGTTGTGCCCCTTCTGGGTCACTTCCACAAGGCATTCTGGAGCATGACAGTGCTTTGTGGCACAATAGGAAAGAGTTCAGTGAGCCCACCACTTGAGAGAGTGTTACTGAGCCGACCTATGGTAAAATTGGTTTTGTTATGTCTCAAGTTTTGCTTAAAGTTGCAGTTTTCAAAGCCTACCAAGAACTTTAGGTGAAGAACTTGCTGTAATATCTTCCCTTTTCGGAAAAGCAAAAACACCCACACTAAGTAAGAAGATGGATCCTTCTTACTTAGCTTGCTTTGCAGAAATGGCAAAGGGTGAAGAACATGATGGCCACTGACTTCCCTTCTTCTCCTCTGTCACAATTTTTTTCAAAGCAGGCTCAAAAGATTTGGGATCATCCAGGTTTCTTCCCATCCAACTAATTTTGAAGAAGAGGCAGATGGCAGTGATGGGTTGAAAAGGCACATGTACGTACTATGGCACATGGTGGGAAAAGGGAGTCAGATTGTGGTGTTGCATCTGGTCATTGCTTAAGCTGGGCCTGGCCCCTGAAGTCTGTTGCTGGGACTGGTGGACAGAACAGCATAGACTCTGTGGTGCAGTGTGCAGAAAGAGGTACACTTTTGATCCAAGGGGAGAAGGTCAGCCTTGTAGTATTTATACCAAGCCTGTGCAATCCAGAGACTTCATGTTGCTTCTCAGCTGCAGATGCTGAACACTCCTTCTGTGCCTGAAGCAGAATCCAAATGACAAGTTGCTGACTTGACGACCATAAAAGTCATGCTTCAAGTCCTGGAGCCTCTGATAATGAGAGAGTTAATTTTTGCTAAATTGCTAAAATGAATATCAGAATTGAATGACGATTTTGCAATAATGCAATAAATAACATGCATTATAAATACGTAATGTAAATAACCTAAACTCAAAATCAATGAATCTCAGATGGATTACAAGTGTGATTTGCAGGAAAATAAAGGGGGAAAGCACACCATTTGGTCGGAGGGCAGCAACAACGTATCAGGAGGCTGGATTCCTACTGGCTGGCAGGGACTGATCATGTCAAGTGCACCAGAGCAGTTGAACAATGATGTCAGCAGCAGTGATTGGCAGTAAACACCAGAGAAAGTAACTTAAAACCAGGAGGGTATGGCTGCGTATGGTGCAGAGTATCTGTAGCATGCATCTAAACATAGAAGAGGAAATGTGCCTTTTGCTTTTTTGCAGCTGAACTGCTTCAATATCCTGCGAATAAAACCTTGAGAAGATTTATGTGTGCTCTGCCTTCAAAGCACTGCGCCAGTAAACCGCCTATCACTTTAGTGTGGTCCGCAAACGGCAGACCACACCGAGGAGCTGGCAATCATGCAGAAAGATTATTAAAAGCCTTGTAAAGAGTTCATACGAGAGAGGAGTCCCATGAGAAATGACCGCGCCACAGTGCTGGAAACGGTATCGGATGACTCGAAATGAGAACAAAACTTCAGAATAGGTCGGTCAGAATGATAATAAACATGCAAAGTAAAACCAAGAGGCATTTTATGGGGAGGGGGGATTAATTTGAAGCATAGTTTATAGCCGTTTGCCACCCTTGTCTCTGCATAGGAGGCAATGGAGAACTAGGTCACCAAGAGCAAAATATGAATCATGAAGCACAAGTGGATAACGATGAGATGATACGGATGAAGTGCAGGGGCTTTACTCAGACCAAGATGATTTTTAGGCCAAATGGGAGTGATGTGCTCATTCTCCCCTTTCTTCATTGCAGAGGAGTGATGGGGCTTTCCACCATCCACCCTTAGAGTGCTAATCAGTTGAAGAGCAAGAAACATGAACTACTGGAACTAGAAAGGCTGCAGAAAAGAGCTACTGAAATGATTACTGGGCTTGGGCCAGTTATCTCTCTTATGAGGAAAGGCTGCAGCACTTGAGGCTCTTCAGTCTAGAAAAGAGGGGCCTGAGGAGGGACATGATTGAGACGTAAAGAATTATGCACAGGATCAATAGAGTGGATAGAGGGATGCTCTTTTCCCTTTCACACAACATCAGAACCAGGGGACATCCCCTAAAATTGAGTGTCAGGAGAGTTAGAACAGACAAAAGGAAATATTTTTGAGTGTCAGGAGAGTTAGAACAGACAAAAGAAAATATTTCTTTACTCAGCGTGTGGTTGGTCTGTGGAACTCCTTGCCACAGGATGTGGTGATGGTGTCTAGCCTGGATGCCTTTAAAAGGGGATTGGACAAGTTTCTGGAGGAAAAATCCATTATGGGGTACAAGCCATGATGTGTATGCGCAACCTCCTGATTTTAGAAACGGGTTATGTGAGAATGCCAGATGCAAGGGAGGGCACCAGGATGAGGTCTCTTGTTATCTGGTGTGTTCCCTGGGGCATTTGGTGGGCCGCTGTGAGATACAGGAAGCTGGACTAGATGGGCCTATGGCCTGATCCAGTGGGGCTGTTCTTATGTTCTTTACCCAGCATGTAATTTGTCTGTGGAACTCCTTGCCACAGGATGTGGTGATGGCATCCAGCCTAGATGCCTATAAAAGGGGATTGGACAGATATCTGGAGGAAAACTCCATTACGGGTTACAATTCATGATGTGTATGTACAGTCTAAGATTATCATTATGAGGGCCAGATAGGAATTTTTTTCTGTCATCCAAATTGGCCCTGGGTGACAGTTTTTTTGCCTACCAGACTGGTGAGAGAGGGAAGTTATATTCAGTAGGTTTTGTGCATTAAAAATTGGTCACTGCATTTAATAAAGTAGCACAAGTTAAACTCAATTGCAATCTGGGCCCAAATCCTAACCAACTTTCCAGCATTGGCATAGATGTGCCAATTGGACGCGTGCTGCATCCTGCAGTTGGGTGGCACTCAAAGAGGCCTCCTCAAAGGAAAGGAATATTTGTTCCCATACCTTGCAGCTGCATTGCCCTTATGTTGGTGCTAGAAAGTGGGTTAGGATTGTGCCCCTGGTGTGTTTGCTGGGAGTATAAAAAGAATGCTAGATGCAGGGAGGTGGCAATGAGATGCAAATATCTTGTGGTCTTGTGTGTGTTCCCTAAGGCATCTGGTGGGCTGCTGTGAGATACAGGAAGCTGGACTAGATGGGCCCTGGACCTGATCCAACAGGGCTCTTCTTATGTTCTTATGAAAGGACTATTTCCTCCCATGTGATTCTGCCTACCCACTCTGGTCATTGGGGAGACTTTCTCTATATTCCACCACTATCAGATGTTCCATTGGTGGGGTCTCAGGAAAGGAGCTTACAGAGAACCTCTGTAAGATTCTGTGTGACCTCTGTGGGAACTCCTTGCCACAGGATGCCTGGTTGTCCACATCTCTGATAGCATTTGAATGCTAGGTAAATACTATAGTATTCCAGTTTTAATTGTATTTAATTGCTTTAATTGTATTTGTATTGTATTGTTGTTTTAAACTATGTTGATTGTCATCTACTTTGCAAATCTAGATTTAGGGATAGGCCTGAACTCAAGGGTAGAGCACCTGCGCTGCATGCTTCTTACTGCTTCCCATCTACCTGCCAAACTCTGCAGTCCTCCTTCTGTAACCACCATGGCAGGTACTTCACAGCCTTACCCTTTCCATTGGGCAATGGTTCTTCTGAACGTTTTCAGCTTGAAAAATGCAGGATGTTTAGGAAATATCATGTAAAGAAAAGAAGCTGGCAGAAAGCATCTATGAGCTTGCCCTTAAACTAAAATCTGCCACAGGATCTGGAACTTGGTTGCTGTTTGTGTATGTCCTGCAGGGCCAACTGAAGCAGTCGCCTCAGGTACGGAAATGGAGGTGATGGGGGTGCCCAACTGCTGCTCTTCCACCTGCTGCTCCATGAGTTGGAAAAAGGAGAGCGGGAAATGCAGAAGGGAGGATATACTGAGCCAGAACTTTGGAGCATTGGAAGAGCAGAGTCTTGTACATCATTGGGAAAGGGAGGCAGCATTTGGCCTGCCACCTCAGGCATCAAGAGATCTTGGCAGGCCTTGAGACCATGGCTACTTTTTCTTCTACATATCTGCCCTGTATGAAATGAGGGGATGGAGTCTGTTGTGTGCAATCAGAAATACTCTTTAACTCTCCCTTTACCTGTCCCACAACTTGAAAAGCACAGGTTTACCACATGGACTTTTCATCCATGCAATAATGCAAGTGGCCCCAGAAAAGGACAAAAATATAGTCCAATGGAAAACACGAATGGAAAGTTGACCCCTGAAAATTACAGCAACTAAAAAAAAAAAAGACCCCTCTTCACATCCAGCAAACAATGGGCCTACTATTTCTTCATCCTCCAGGAAGTCTATATATTAAGCTTAAGACAAATTAGATGTTTTCACTTACATTTGTTCTTTAACTTAATGTTCTGCAAGTACTAGACATGGGGGACTGAAATGTAAGACACCAAGAAATTTGGCACAGTTAAGCTATAATTCAGGAGCAAACCAAATTGCCCCAATGAATGAAATCCAGGCAAGACAAACTGCATCTTTTACTTGATTAGAATGTGAGTCACACTTTTACACTGAAAGGTGCTGGGCAGATCCTTGGTAAGTACTCAAGAGCATTGATGTCTGGGGCAGCACCTCTCAACGTTTGTTCCCTGCCATACCACTTAAGAACATAAGAACAGCCCCACTGGATCAGGCCATAGGCCCATCTAGTCCAGCTTCCTGTATCTCACAGCGGCCCACCAAATGCCCCAGTAGCACACCAGATAACAAGAGACCTCATCCTGGTGCCCTCCCTTGCATCTGACATAGCCCATTTCTAAAAACAGGAGGTTGCACATACACATCATGGCTTGTAACCCATAATGGATTTTTCCTCCAGAAACTTGTCCAATCCCCTTTTAAAGGCATCCAGGCCAGATGCCATCACCACATCCTGTGGCAAGGAGTTCAACAGACCAACCACACGCTGAGTTCACATGGTCCACCAGAAATAACTGGCAGTGATGTCATTGCCAGTTACTTTCAAATTGGGAGGCCATTGGTAAGAGGCTCAGAATGGATGGGAGGGTTTTTTCAAGGACACAAAAAGCACCTGTTGGAGCTCTGCCTGCTGAACCTCCTCATTCTGCTTGTCGTGTTATATTGTTGGTCCCACTACCAGTTGGCACGGTCTGGGGGTCCTGCACCTACCACTGGACACCACTCAAGTACCACCAGTTGAATGAGTACTACTGGTTGAGAAATGTTGTTCTAGGGCAGGAGTCTCCAAACTTTTTGGCCAGAGGGCCACATCAAATATCTGGCATGGTATGGAGAGCCAGGGAAAAATTTAAATATAAAATTTAAATAAATAAATTAGAGATGGAACTTAGATGAGTGAATAAATGGGCTCATTCATTCAATCTCTCTGGCCCTCAGAATGATAAGGTTGGAAGGAACCTTGTGTGTGTCCCAGTGTAGAGCAGGGTGCAAAAAACCAGCAGACACAGCAGAGTCTTTGAATTTGCTGTTGTATATTAGAGCAAGGGGTTGCACACACAGAGTAGTCAAAAAAACAGTCCAGGTCATACACATAGAGTACAGCAGTCCAGCGTTACCTTATCCAAGTCAGTATCCACAAATCACAGTCAGTCAGTCCAAGGTCATTTACAGCATATACATACACAATAATCTGTTTGTCAAAGTCTCCATCAGCAGTTTTACAGTTTAACACCTACTGCACTGGTGGAGCTGCAGACTGGGGTTTAAGTAGTCTGAGCGCCCAATCACATTCTGCTCTGTTAACTAGGGTGTGGCAGGCTCAGGTTTGGAGTAATTCTGCTCATTGTGACTCAGCTGCCTGCAACTTTCCCTGGACCAACTAGTTAGCTTTGTCTCTGGCTCAGCATGGGCAGAGAGGTAACACAGAATCCAGACACAATCAGAGCACAGTTTTGGTCATGTTCAGTTGAGTGGGCCTTAGGCTTTCAGGGGACAAGAGGTTGGCCACGGGCCGGAAAGAGGCTTGCTGTGGGCCGCATCTGGCCCCCAAGCTGGGGTTTGGAGACCCCTGTTCTAGGGCAAAAGTGAGCAACAACAGCATTCAGTGCTAGTATTATATGTGATAAGCCAGATATGATTGTGCTAATTACCACAAATATACTGCAAATTCCAAGCTGGCTTCCTTGGCACTTGGCACCTATGGTGCTAGCATCAGAGTTTACATGTAGCCAAGCAACTCACAATTCTGTATATGTCTACTCAGAAGTAAATCCTATTATGTTTAATGGAGCTTGCTCCCGGTAAGTATATATAGTAGTGTAGCCTCAGGGACACTGGGCATGACAAGTTATCTGAAAATCCTCTACATTTGATATTCCTGGCTAGCATTCTTCAACTCTACCTCTAGGCCCACCTATATTCTCAAGAAATGCCCGTTGGTTATTTAGTACAAATGGACAGATGCCATTTTTGGACAGAGTTAGGGGTGCTCTGACTAATGCTTTTCCTGGGGATTTTTCCCCAACATCATATAATGTGGTTTAGTCAAGAGGCCATGTTAAAATATCCAGGGTTGCTTTCTGTAGCTTCCTGGAGACTGATTCCTGGAGACTCCAGGCCAGTCCTGAAGGGCTGGTAACACTAGTTACTTGTACGTTATAGTTGGGCTATTTGTGACACAATTGGGAGCACGGTTTCACTTTCTCTGTGGGCCTGAACTGCAGAAGCAGGGTAATAATGACTCCAATCCCCATATATTGACTTGGTGTGCCCTGGGATGGCACTGGCTGCATATGTGGCTCCCCACATGAGTTACTGTCACCAATTTAACATTCATTAGCCAAGAACAATCTCAATAGAAAAGGGAGTTTATTCCCAAAGAACTGTACTGATAAGCAACACAAAGCATGGGAATCATGATGAAGCTTGGCAGACATCAAAGAGATGTCTGAACCGTGGTCAGTACCCAAACAATTATCAGGCTACAACTCTTGCAGGAGAACTTGGTAGGTGAGCTACCTCTTCATTCACCTGGTTCCTTGTGAAATCACAAATGTGTCACCTGCTTCCAGTGTTGGTTGTCAGCCATGACTAGTTTGAGGAAACACAATAGGAAAAATAAATAGAAGTAACAGACTTAAATTTGGATTTCTGGAATTGGGTATTGCCAGTGAGGACCAGTTTGTATGTGGTGCACCTGGTATCGCCCCGTAAAGGTCTTGAATGCCATCACTGCTAATAACCACAAAGGAGAGAGGAGCTCTTTCTCCTTGGTGACAATGGTAAGGGTCAGGTTTCGCTAGCCCAGCCAGAAACCTGAGGTACCAAAGTGGGCCAATAATGCTATTGACTCATGATGACATGCTAGATGGAAGTTATTCAGGTCCCTTCTATAAATACTTGGGATTTGGGAAAAACAACCAGACAACCAGCAGACACCCAGGAACAATAACTCAGTAAGTCTACATTATTTTTGGACTAGAAACAAAATGGTTCTCCATTCCTAGTCCTTGCCACAAAATGTTTGTATGTCTCTCTGCGTTAAAAAAGCTAGTATAATGAAAATATATTTAACCTTGCACGGTACATAAAAGCAATATCTAATAGATTTTGTCTGAAGTCAAACCCACCACATATATACAGAATACATAATGAAACTGAATGAGAAAGCTATCGTTCTACAAGGATACATAAAACATATTTCTTTTGCTGTTTTTATTTTTAAACATAGGGCTTCAGCCTATCAGAGAATACACAGAACAGTTGCACACAGCCTTTAAAAAACCTGGAACCCTGATGTTTGGGAAGGAAGTCTGATGAATTCTTTATGTTTTCTCCTGTCTTCCCCCAATTTTTTTTGACCTTTTTTCCTGTGTTTTTGATCGTTTAAACCAGCCATTTTCAACCACTATGCCGAGGCACACTGGTGTGCCTCGGATGGTCTGCAGGTGTGCCATGGGAATTTGGGGGATGATCATTTGTTAGTAGGGCCACTGGAGAATGTGAGCCCCTGCTGTTGTGTTGTATGCCTGGTCAATTGTCAAAAAACTGATGGTGTGCCATGACGATTTTAGTGCCTTGTCAGCACCATGAGATGAAAAAGGTTGAAAATCACTGGTTTAAACTCCCCAGCAGTGTCTGTGCCATTCAGCTGCTGGGATATACTGAGCAAACAACCTTTGTTTGACTAATGTCTTTGGCAGTATGTTAGATTCCAGCTGAGATTGGAATGTGCTTAGCAACTAGTTAAGGGGTGGAACAGATCTTGATTCAAGGGGTGGAGCAGAGTACCAAGTACTTACCTCTCCTCCAATCATGTAATGTGATGATATCATTACAGCCAAGTCATAAAACATCCAAGCCCATTGGAAGGGGGGAGGGTCATTAACTACCAGTAATCCAAATTACCCACTCATTGGCAGCTCAGAGAGGAGCATCCACTTGCAAGTGGAAAGGACTGGGAATTTCTTGCCATGTAAATAGCTTAGGATAGGGAGTCTAGTTACGATCATAGAGCTTATGAATTGTTTTGCGTGTTTGCCATCATTCCAGCTGGCTTACAAATTTCTCTGATGATGGAGTAGCATCTTAGCTCCATCTGTTGGGCATTCATGTTTATCCCATTCTTTTGGTGAAAACCTTTTCCTTATGCTTTCCCACCAGGCATTTTTAATCAACCTGCTGTACTTTTATAACCTGCCTTTCATTTCCCATTTTGTTTAATCTTTGACTTTTAAGAAACATATTTTGTCCTATCGTCTTCCTGGTCCATGTTCATAGATAATTTAGTGGCTTGTCATGTCTCTTTGCTCTACAGATGGTACTGTGGGATTGACTTTTCTATTAAACCCCTGGCGTTTAATGTTCTCCTGGGATGGGATTTTTTTTCCAGTTGGCCCTCTTCTGCCTAGTCTCTGTAACCTGGGATGGTAGCAGCAGATACAATCTACCAAGGTTTTGCCCATTCAGCTGCTTGTCTGAATGGAAAAGTGGGGAGCAGGAAGCAGTATGAGTGCACTAACCACTGCCTTCACAGTTTGTCTTCTCTTGGGAGGTTCCCTTCCTCAACAGAAAGGGAATTGGGTAGCACAATCTACTTCTAATTCTACTCCTTCCCATACAGCTCATCAAAGGAATTCCAGGGATTCCTGTTTAAAGGGTTATACAGGTGCAGCCCTGGATGTTAGTTCAGGAAGATCAGTCACAGGATTGCTAAATTGTTAAATATATGATCTACCATTTGCATTTATATGCAAACACTTCTCCCAACAGAAACTTCAAAATCAACCAAATGTATATACTATCTATATTTCCCCTGCCATTTATGTTTTCTGTATCCAGAATATTTTCCTTTTTTCTGTCCCTCCATTCCATGTCACTTCCAGAAATGTGTTGCCTTTTTTAGCTGTTTGTATTTCCTCTTTAAATCTCTGCATGACCACAGAAAGAAGAATGTCCTCAGCAAAGTGAATATAAATCTGTATACAGTATATGCTTCAATACTTCAAATAAATAGCTAAAATTAAATCAACACAGACAATCTGAAAGACAGATGATTTTGTGACAGCCATTACTGTCTCCAAAAATCAGGAATACCTGGGTGTTTTCTACCATTCGCTCTTGTTGACTGCCTTGCTGACTAGTCACTCTTTCTCTATGTAATGGCAAACTCTGCCCAGAACAACTGTGCTAACATTTTCATGATCACTTATCCCTTGATGAAAGAGAAGTGAATCAAAAGCCCAGATATTGTGTGTGGTTGCTGACTCTTTCAACCTTCACCTCAATCTGTGACTCACTCTTTGACTTGGCCCTCAATCAGAATTCAAACGGAATCCTGAGACTTATTCAAGGATAACCAAATATGCAAGCAAGATCTAAAGGGATTAATAACACAAAGGCATCTAGTCTGCTGCTGCCTTGAGTATTTCATAGAAAGTCAGGATAAAAATGTAGAATCTCCCATGCAATCTCTGAAATGAACCACATGAAGACAAAACAGATCTGGATCAGTACCAACAGGATCAATGACTGGAATTGGCAGGGAGTGCCAGAAGAGATTTCCCAAAAAGCTGAAAGATCATGTGGTAAGGATAGTTCAAAACAAAGCTGAGACAAAAGGGAGGCCAGTGTCATGAAAATCATTGTTCGAATCTAAAGTGACTCTCCCTTTTCAGTCATTTTTAGAGAGTTGTGAAATGATTCCGAATATTTTGTGTTTTTTGATCCCTGATTGTCTAGGATCACCTATGTTACCATACAGAAAACACTGCCCTCACTCTGAATGGGCATCATTTGCCCTTAGTCATGTCAGCAAATAATCACATTTGGTTAGCTACATACAGGGTGACCAGATGTTCTCTTTTTCCAGGACATGTCCTCTTTTTTAGACTTGTGTCCTGGAAAAGAACATAAATGTCCTCCTTTCCCCTGTGAGTGGGTCTCTGCAGGCAGCACATAGCATTCTTGTAATTAATAAAGTATATGTAATAAATTATATTTAATATAGTGTTTAAATTAGCCACATGAAATCAACATATGAGTGTTTTCAGCTTTTATTTTGTTATGTCCTACACTTTTCTTGGACGTCTTACATTTTGGTGTGCCTTGTCCTCTTTTGTGGTCATGACATCTGGTCACCCTAGTTACATAGCATCATAAGATAGTCACATCCAATACAAGGCCCTTGATTGGCAAAGATCACTTGGGGAGGAATGAAACAAACCAGCAAGCAAAACCCAAAAACAAGCAAACAAAATCCAATGGCTGCTGAAACAGTTGGAAAGGGGGGAAACATGTGAACCACAGTGAGCCAGCATGAAAAACATCGTTTTGGAAGGGGTTGGGGAGGGGTGTCACAGAAAACACTACACTCTTTCAAGCCCCCAAAGTGACCCTGTATAATGTTTGGCTGAGCCTTAGTTAAACATAAGATCTTCACTGGTTAGGGTCAAAGCCAAGGTGACTGTTGAAGGTAGAGCCAAGTTCATACAGCAAGAAAAGAGAGAACCAGTTAGGTTACACTAGCAGTAGCCAAGCAAAGGCCCAGGCCTGGCAGAAGTACGAGGCTTTATATTTATATTTAAATATAGCATTTATATGCTCGTATTTATAGCAGAGCAGGGCAGGGCAGGGGAGACCAGTCAGATGCCTCAAGGTGGGGCCATATATGAGAGTGGGAAAGGGAATGCCTTTTTCTCATTCATTCACAACCAGGAATCGCTCAGAGGTGCCAGTGTGGAGATGAGAATGTCTCAGGTTCAAGTTCTGATTATCCTTATTAACCCTAATATGCCATCAAAATGTTTCAGACAAGGAATAATTGCTGTGTAGGATTATATACAAATCTGAAACACAAAACTTTTAACTACATTTAAAACACCTATAGTAAATCCAAAGGGAGAGTGCATTGTTTGTGTCGTGTGCTCAGCTCCTTTCGTCTGTGTACAAGCAGACTGATTCAGAGACTGATCTTGGTTCTAGTCATGTGACATGGATCAGCTGTCTTGTATCTGAATGCTCCACTCAAGCTCACAATAACTATGTTTAATCTGTCTGGCTATTCAAAGCTTTCCTTGCACAGGAAATTCCAAAAGACGACTTCATCAGCGCAGGAGTTCAATGCTAATCACTCACCATGTTTCCCCCAAGGATTTAAAGGGGTGTGGCTGGAGGCCAAACTTTTCTATGAACTTGCCCTATTAACCTTTACTTTATTCCCCTGCATCTTCAAGGACGACATTAATAGAATGTGACATGTCCTATAATCTGTTAATCATTCTGTCAAACTAGTAATTTGGGGAAATGACAGACTTTCAGTCATTTGAACAAATGGCCATTTCAGCAAGCCTTTTGATCAAATGATTAAACCTTCAAAGCACTTGGTCACATGGGCTGGAGATGTGATCATGTTTCTCCATAGGTGTCAGAACAGATTTTGATAAAACAAATCAGGCTCTAGAGCACATGCATTCAGTGCATGAAGCATCACTGCATACAACTCCATTAAATACAATAACCAGGTTCTTGTTTTCACCCAGAACTTCTTCTTTTAGAGTGGTCTTCAAACTTTTTTTTTAAATGGATGCCAGCTGAGTATTTCAGCACTGGATGTTCTAATCAGAGGAAGCGACTGCTGCCAAAGATGTAATTTTAAAAAAAGTTCACCAGATGGCACAGGTTGACTGGGAGGATAGGTTGTGGAGATGTTGCAGCACCTACTTCTAAAGTTGTCAATGAAAGAAAGCAAAAGTGGGACAAGGGATGCACTATCTAAGAGAATCAGCTTTTCCAAGGCACATAACATGTACATTAAGTGCTGGGAAATGTGATGCCCTCAGAAATGTAAGCTGGGAAATGCCTGGATCCCATGCAATGTGTTGCTCTGGCAAATATGTCAATCCCATGCAGCAAACGAATAATCACAGCACATTTGTTATGACAAAAACTCATGGTTATGAAAGAAGTTAGAGGAAAGAAAGCAAATGAGATTGTATCTATCACTGGACAATCTGAAATCTTGCATACAGATTTGAACTTGATGAAAGATACTTCTAGCTGAATTGGAGTCTGGGTTGTTTTTAAAAATTATTTTGTGAAGTTATAGATACAGTCTGATAGGCAATAGTGTTTCCCACAGGCAGAAGGCCTGAATATTGGAGCGAGGCACATTTTCACGTAGGAATCTACAAGTGTACAATTTCATGCCAGCCTGCCCTGGCTAAGACAATGCCCAGCAAAGGTATACCATATGCTCCTAAGGAGAAAGGAGCCTTGGCAACCCACCTAGCAAATTTATTCCTTTCACTTCAAAATCTCCAGATCCAGAATGGGGTGAGGCTCTTAACTGAAAGGAATGTATTGATATCTCATTCCCTGATGGGAAACAGTTCATGTCCCACATTGGCACAGATAATTTATCACAACTAAATGTCTCTTCTTCAGAGAGTCTCAAGAGTAGACATGCATGGTGGAATTAGCTCTTGGCCCTGAGGAGAACAAATTGAGAGCTTTAGGGGAAGATGAAAGTCTAGCAAATGAAACGGAGGAAGTGGCATCACTAGGGTTTGCATCACCCGATGAGGGTGGCAAGGTTAAAAAATTTGGGCCAATAATAATAATAATAATAATAATAATAATAATAATAATAATAATAATAATACAGGTATATATATACCGCCTTTCTTGGTTGTCAGATTTCTCCTCAGACTTTACTCAAGGCGTTTTACAAAGGTAGGCTGTTCTAAATCCCCGTAGGGATTTTTACAATTGAAAGGTTCCATCTTTCAAGAACCACAACTTTTCAGATGGATCTTTCTGATCTGGATCACATTCTGGCCTCCAGTTTCCTCCCACGCTGGCTGACAAGCAGCTCCTTCATCTCTCACATGGAGGGCAGCCAAGACGCTTCTTCCTCACACCAAAGAGCAGGTGGAATAACTTGCAGTAGTAGTGTCCCCCTCCTGTGCACATCACCTGGTGCAGCCTGCTCCCCCTGCAGCCCTAGCGATGCTACCGAACAGAGGTAATGGTTAATAAATGCCCCATACCTCATAACCCCTTCATGAACCAGACCACAGAAAGTTCTTATGCAGCCTGTTTGAGGTGCTAATGAAAAACAGCTGTATTATGCCTCATTTTATAATGGGGATAAAATATAATACAATGTCTGATCAATGGCAAATATGCTAGGAGAACAAAATTAGCCATGTATAACAGAGGCAACAGACTGTTTCTGTTACTTGCGTCATAAAGGAATATAACCGAGTGACCTCTCTCATTTACAGAGAGGAAATCCAGCTGAAACCCTCTAGGGGTCCTGAAACAATTCCAGGTTGCTGTGCTGTCTAGTCTAGTTCACATAAGCTTTGTTTTCATCTCCTTTCAGGTCTCAGTGTCAGGAATGTGAAGCAAAGCAGATGGTGAGAAATACATCTAGGATGATGTTCTTTAGGCCTAAAACTATGAAAAAAACTTAAGCAAAAAATAAGTTTCTTTGAATTGCACATAAATTGCACTAAAAACTGCTTCAAGATTCTTTCAATACTGAAAGGGGAAACAGACAAATTTGGGACACACACAGAAATAAAACCAGTTTGTTGGGAATGACACAGATTCTCAGATTAAACAGTTAAGCCCTGTTTAATCTGAGAACAGGTGGCCAAAGAACATAATACAGTAAGGCTGCAATCCTAACCACACTTTCCTGAGAGTAAGTCCCATTGAACAAAATAGGACTTACTTCTGAGTAGAGATGGTTACGATTGTGCCCTAATTCCTTTTTTGAATTAAACGTGTTTTCTGGAAATTGTATCAGTTTATATGGATATAAACAGGAATGGTACCCTCATGTTAGGAGTCTGGTCATAGTCAAGCATCTCACGGTTGCATGTATTTCATTTATTCTTTTAGCCCAGTGGTTCTCCAACTTTATTCCAAAATAAAGTTTAAAGTTTTAAAGTTGGAGCTTTATTCCAAAAGTAAGTCTGCAGGGGAGGGGTGAGGGCAGCAACACGATCCCCAGGATCACTTTGCTAAGGGGGGGGTGGGGGATGCTTTTACTTACTGTGTGTTAGGGCAAGCAGCAGGAGGTGAGGGAGCCCAGCGCAGTCCTCCGCAGGGCTCCCCAAGGCTTGAAATCTTCAGAAATAGGAAATGTAAGCCACCTGCTGGCTACGTTTGCAAACCGGAAGTGGCTTGCTATTTCTGAAGATTCCAAGCCTCGGGGAGCCCCGCGGAGGGCTGCACAGGGCTCCCCCTACCTCCTGCTGCTTACTGTAACACACAGTAAGTAAAAGCACCCTGTCGCCCCCCTTAGCGATGCAAGCAATCCTGGGGATCGCGTTGCTGCCTCCCCCTTCCCTATTCCTTAAAGGGACAGGGGAAGCGTTACAAGAACTGGTGGGTTGCAACCCACTAGTTTGAGAACCACTGTTTTAGCCAACTTATTATTAACATTAGCTTAGAAGAACTAAAACAAAGCTCTGTGTAAGGTTTGTGGTTGGCCCCATGAACTTATACTTCCTTCTTTCCCTGATTCCTTCTACTCATAGCAGGGACCTCTCATTTGCCCCAGTTGGCCAAGGTGGCCAGGGCTCCTACTCCAGCCACAGAGGGTGTTGCGAGGGGGGTTGATTCACTCCAGTCCTCCTCCACCAGTCTGGATGTCTCCTTCATCAGGCAGAATGAGAGCCAACCCTCTTTGGCAAGATGCCACTCTCAGGCCTGCTTTGAACTCTATAGGAATCCACTGGTTTCATTCCTTTCTGAGTTTGGTCCTGATCCCCCTTCAAGATAGATTACAATTATCTGCCAGCCGCACTCTGCGTGCACTGATATATTCTCTCTCCTGTGTCTCAGGATGACTGAGCCATTCCCTTCCCCAGCTGTTGGACTCCCTTACTCTCCGACTGTGCCAGCATAAACCTCAAATATCCAGCTTGGAAAGGCATCTTCAATGGCTCTCCATTCCTACAGAACTGCCATTAAAGGACTTACTAAAACTGATGGAAACTTTTTTTCTCTTTCAAATAGTGCTGGGTGAGGTTCAGTCAAGTGCAGGACTCTGCTGGCAAAATCTCACCCCCCATGCCTGCCACTGCAGTTCTGCTCATGTCGTACAACATCCCTGCTAGCTGCTTTTTTTTTGTTTTTTTAATAACCTAAAACCACCAGGACATATTACACATTTCACATAGTGTCTGATTTGGCCCTATGTTTCTCTTTCAATCGATTTGACTAAGGGAAGACGAATGTTACATGCTCCTCCTCTGTTTATACTAGCTGCTTATACTATCATACTGTCTCACAAGTGTTCATGCTCTCACACCTTTGTTCACTCAGAAGTGGAGAAAATGACTGCAGTTTACTCTGACTGACCTTCCAGCTGGCTGGTATACAAATCTAGTTCAAAGCAAACAATGAAATTTCTCTACTGGATCCTGGCTAATCTCTGGATTATGCTCTGATTAGCCTAGATACCTCCATCCTCTGTTACATGTTCCTAAAAACACAAGCAAATGAAAGATGCTGATTAGGCTGAAGATTCTTCCCCCTTCAGTGACACATATGGGAAACTCGTGTGGAAAAAGAAATGTGAACTGATTGAGGTAAAGTCGTACAAGAGTAACCATGCTGCTTATAGCACTATATATAGATTTAAGAAGGATTCTGGCCTAATTATAAGATCAGGAGAGGCTAGATTCTATATGTGGTTTTGTCTCTGACTTGGTCCTTGACCCTGGAAGGGAAGTTCCAGAACATAATCTTTTTTTGTACTTTAGATTATCTGTCTAGAAAGTCCACAGTGATAATTCTCTGATCTCACAGAGGTCTTGCCAGGCTTAATTGTTGTTTTCAAAGGGCTTAGAGACCTTTCAAAGGTTAGGTGCAGTGGATGACTGAAAAGGATGTTCCATAGAAGCAGCATTAGAAGACCAGGAGCAGGAAACAAGATTTTTTTTTGGGTGGGGGGGGAGCGAGCAGATCTAAGTTGTTATATTTTGGCGTTTTGCTCTCATTAACAGAGTAGTTGTGATTAAAGGAAATGCCAGTAAACTTAACATGATGTTGATTTGCATTCTGATGTGAATCAGAATCTTCTGATTTAATCAGAAAAAGATTATTTCATCACACATGTAGAAATTATGTGAGCCTTTACATTACGTGACCATTATGGCAGATTTTTCAGGATCATCTGTTTCAAAACTGCTTTCCAAATGAGGTTGTATCAGGCCTGCAAAATCTGTGATCCACCCAGCTGAAAACAGCCCACTAGCTACAAAAGTGGATCACCAAGGTCTTTTTGCCTGCCTGAAGAGCATCTGGAAAAAAAACTCTTGGTTTAATGATAACAAATGGACATAGTAACAAAGCATGGGAGTGGTTGGACTGCATTCAGTTTAGTTTAAAAATCAGAAAGGGATTAAGGGAACTTTTCATTAAAACATAATTGTGATAACTGATGATGAAGCAACATCAGTTATCACAATTGCTCAAAGATTCCAAGGATTCATTGGGTGCTTTATTCCTTCTTTGATCCTGATCCAAAGTCAGTCACATAATCAAGTCGATTCACTGTGGGTGACCTATGGGTGTAGTGTGTTTGCTAGGGTTCATACAAATTACCCCAATAAAAGGCACAGTGACAAGGCTGCTTTCACAAATAAGTATTGCTATGGGATAATACAACAAAGATGTAGGCACAAACATAAATGTTCTTTAACGCTAAATTCCCAACTCTCACTGAACCCCTTTCTTTGCTGAGGAACTACAGTACCTTTCTATTATCACTATTGTGACTTCACTGGACCCTCAACAGCTGAACAAGGTATAAAGAGCTGATAGTACTGTATCTACATTGAGTAATACCCCTTGGAAACGGAATTTTTTTTTTAAATTTAGGTACCAATTTCTCTAAGGCCAGTGCTATCCTTAAGCACCTGGGAGCTCCTATAGACTTCTGTGCCTATAGTACCAGGAGCTGCCTCCTGCATGTTGAACATACACATAAAACCCACACTTGGCTTGCACATCAAATACATTTTTAAACCTAGGCCATGTTACTGCATTGCTGCTATCTCAGTTTTCACATACTGTACATTCACAGTTTTCACAAAATTTTCACATACATATTTTCATCAAATTTTGTATCAAATGTGGGGTCTGCTTCTTTTGCAGTTTAACAATTAACTCATCAATGGAGTCTCAATTTTGTTTTTGTCTTTTTTAAGATGAAAAACATGGGATGTAAAGGCTCTCTGAATCAATCTTCTATAAAATACTCAAACAAGCTTGTATGTCAATATCATCTTTAGTCTTCACCAGGACTAAAAGCATTTTTTGTATCCATCATAGGGATAGCATTAACAATTAAGCCTAAATTAATTCGCAGTTTGGTTTATGGGACAGTTAAGATCCGGTTCTGGACACAAGTTCTTGGAAGGAAGTTCCACTGATTTCAAGGAACTTGAAATTAGGATTAAAGAGTCCTGCTTTATATCCAGTGCAAGTTCTGCACTGTTTGAGGTTCAGCCTGAGTCAAGGGAAACTTTTCCCCTTACCCCAAGGAGGACCACTGCAGCCCCAATGGGGCTACTTAGATCTGCACCAGCTAAATTGATAGTGCAAATCTGAGCAGCCTGGGACTGCCCTGGGCTGCACAGGAACGGGGCTAGGAACCAGCATAAGTGCCAGATCCTGGCGTCATCTTCTGCTTCCTGCCCGCCCATCCCTGGAAGTACCCACTGCCCACCCTCCCCAATCAAAACGCCTCCTTCCTGCCACCTCCCCACCCTCCCCACGCCCCTTCCCAGACCCCTGTGCCGGCCAAGTTCAGCTGACACAAACTCACCTGTCCCCGGTGCATGGGGCCCAGAGTCACTATGTGGTGTATCAGGGCAGAAGGAGGTAATTAGTGGCAAAAGCACTGCCAATATCCAGTGCTCCCCACCTGGCCTTGCCACACCCCCTTGCAGCTGAGGATCTGAGTAGACCCATAAGGCAACTTGGGGCTTACCTGGAGATAAAAGTTCCCTTACTTCTAGGAGGCTTCCTGATTCTCCCCCCCCCCATAGGTTGCAGTGTGTGCCTCCATTTCATAGCTGCACTGGTGCAAGTGGCAGGGGATAGGGCGTTTCTCTGCTCATCATGATGGTCATAGGATACCAAAATCCTGTCTTCTGTTGCCTACAAAAATTAGCAGTAATCTCAGGAAACGCAGAACTCACTATTGAAAAGTGAATATCAATACATATCATAAGTTCTTAGGACTGATTCGTACAGTACATGGACACATAGTAGATGTTGATCTTGCCTTTTTCATTATTTAACTTGCAAGAAAAAGCTGTTTATTATATAGTTCATTATTTAACTTGAAAGAAAAAGGATTCTTAAAACTTTGGTACTGTGTTTGTTGTAAGTGAATGGGGGAGATATAGAACTAGTGTTTGAAAGATGCATCCATAATGAAGTATACGTTTAATAGATATTACTATTAAAGTGAATCCCTTAGCTATGTAATGATTATTTTGCTGGACCATTAAGATTGCTTCATGAACAGCTTGCAAGTTAAATAATGAAAAATGCAAGATCAAGATCTACTGTGTGTCCATGAAACCTGCAGAAACAAAGCCCTAATCCACACAGAACTGAGCAGATCACAGATATTCTACTTGATGCTGTGACCCAGAGAAGGGAAAGTCATCTGCTAAAGTGGTCCAGGATCAATTAGTTTATGTAAGATACCCCACCACTGCTAAGTAATGGCTTAATTTAGCAAACACAAAATCTCTGAGTCAGTGGAAAATGAAAATGCAAAGTCAATTTCTCATGTCTTCATAATGACCTTAGAAAAGGTTGCATAACCGACTGCAGCTTCACCTTGCAATTACATACACATATATACTATAGTTGTATGGTTTATAAAATCATGAGCGAGTAGGATTTCAGCAAGGACCAAGTTGTTTTTCTGTTTTTGACAGCACCAGGTAACTTACTAGAAACATCGCACATTTGGAGGCTCTTAACAATGTGTCTGCTTTCATTGTCTCAATATATTCCAGACTGAGTTTTTGTACTCAGGAGTTCATGTCAGGTTATGAATCTAGCACAGCAATTTTCAACATTTTCCATTTCATGGCATGCTGAGAAAGCGCTAAAATTTCAAGGCACACCATTAGGCAATGCTGCTGGTAGGAGGCTCAAATCCCCCAATTGCTCTGCTAATAAATGACCCTACCCAAAGTCCCGCAGCACTCCTGCAAACCATCCGTGGCACAACAGTGTGCAAAGTCACTGTGGTTGAAATTCACTGATCTAGTAAGTTACTATAGTTAAAACTTTGGAGAACAATTTCAAAATAGATGGTGTATCCCTTAGGTTTTAAGGTAAGTAGGTAGACCAGTGAGCAAGATGAAAGCTCATGTTGAAACACCTTCTGAACCGCTACAGTTCTTATACAGGAGACAACTTTCTTTGTGGAAAGGAAACACATGTAGGCCACAGTCCAAAGAGCCACTACAGAAACATGACCCGGGTCCTTGCCCTCCTTTTCTTCCTTGCTTTGCAGGAGCCACTTCTGCTGCTTTGTATCATCATGTTTCTAAAGTTGTTGCTTAGGGGATTGCAATTCTACAGCCTCTCATTGCAGCTGGAATTGGGGTGTTGAAAAGACTGACCCTATCTGGGTTTCAGCAGTGCAAGGCCCTTTCTGGTGGTGCTAGAACTGGATCTCCATCACACACTTCCTCGTTGCTGCTGCAAATGGGCACAGCATAGTGTGCACACTGGAGGCTCCACCACTCTGGGCAATTTGGCAGTGGGGGCATGTTGTGGGCAGTTTGAGAGAGGGAAGGGGTGGATCTCAGAGCCACCAGTGTAAGGCAGGATTCTATCCCCTCTCTATGAACTTACGCTACCCCTTTTCTTTCCTCAGATTTACACTGGTTATATAGCTGGCATAGTTCCAAGGAGACTTAGAGGCCACCAGCATGGCCTATACAGAGGTACACAGAAAATATTTCTACGTATCTCTGGCAAGCCTCCTGATTGCCCCCCCAGCACTGAATGCAGCATTGTCATTAGTGGGGGGGGGGTAGGATTGGGCTGCAAGCACAGTACTTTTGAACGTGAAAAGCAGCACCAAGGAAGAGCTCACCCTCTGTTTTTATCTATGCTCCCATCTTGCCCAGACGTAGAATGTTGGGGAAATTTTCCACAGAACCAGAGAAACTGGAGGCAAACCAAGTGTCAGAGAGGCGGCTAAACTATCTCTTTGGCAGTGCGTGCCAAGTGACATTTAATGGGCTTTCTGCTCTCTGTGGAGAAATGGGAAGGGATGATCTGGCTGCCTGCGCTTGCTAAAGGAGCATTAGCACCTCCAGGCAGGCTAAAAAAAGTTTCACTAAACCAGCTGAGAAGTGAAGCAACATTAATCCTAGAAAATACTCATCCTAGTTTAGTGCAGTTAGTGATGCAGGATGATGCAAAGGAAGCGCATTAGCGCTAAATGACCTGCTGCATCATGCCAGGTGTTGAAGAGCTACTTGACCTTATAATGAAACATTTTCAGACCTTGTAGCTGCGTTAGTACAACTGAAGAGCAGGAACTCCTGTGTGGTTCTTTCAACATGTCCTCTCTTCAGCACAACACTTTCTCCACCAGGTGCTGTTAATGCAGTAGCAGTCGTTTTCCCCCCAAAAAACATTTAGTATGCCTTTTAGTTGCACTATATAGATCCATCTAACCCAGTGCTAATGAGACTGGCAACAGCTTTCCACAGTCTCATGGAAGTCTTTCCGACCCTGAGATCCTTTAGTGGAGGTTGCCCCTCCTGCTCTGGGGGTGATTCCTGTACTCCACCCACTGAGGGCCCAATCCTGTCCAGCTTTCCAGCCCTGTTGTAGCTGTGCCAATGGGGTGTGCACTGCATCCTGTGGTGAGGGGGTAGTTATGGAGGCCTCCACAAGATAAGGAAAAATTTGTTCCCTTGCCTAGGGTCTGCATTGCAGCTGCACCTGACCTGGAAAGTTGGATAGGATTGGGCCCAGAGTTATGATAGACCTTTTTTTTAATCACTACTGAAAACATAATTTGTTTCTTGGCTGATTTAATTTAAATTATATCAAATATATATTTAATTTTTATTAAAAGCAATTCAACTGTTAGAATGAAGTAATAATGAAAACATTACAATTTCTGACAGTTCACACTCTTTGATTTTAAATCAAGTGTTCACATGGTTGACTGAAAATGTGGCAACCTAGGTATTAAACAAGGTACCCAAGGCCAATGTTAGAAGAGTATTATCACTCAAATTTTTACAAATGGGGTTGGTGGTGGTGGTGGTGGTCAGGGGATGAAAAATAACAACTTGCCCCAAACAACAGAGGCCAATCCTATCCAACTTTCTAGCAGTGATGCAGCTGTGCCAACAGGGTGTGTGCTGCATCCTGTGTTGGGGAAATAGTCATGGAGGCATCCTCAAGGTAAAGGAATGTTTTTTTCCCTTACCTTGGGCCTGCATTGTGGTTGCACTGGCTCTGGAAAGCTGGATAGGATTGGGCCCAGAGTATCTTTCTAAACTGAGATTTGAACTCCAAATCTAATATTCTAACTACCAGATTGCATTGTGTGACCTACGTTTAAATGAACATAACAGTAACAGGTAGATTCTGAGCTATTTTCTCCTTGATTAGCAAAACCAAGCTTAAATATTGCTGAGAAACCTTGAAACCAGCTGGAGATTTGGTCTTTTTTTCGGTCGCACCCCACTTGTTTCTTCCTGAACCTAAGCTCTCTGTTTTGGCAGACTCCCAGGAACTCCTCATCTCGAGTTGCCTAAGGAGACTACCTTTTTTTTTTTAATGTTCTGTGCTGTACTGATTGCTAATAATTTGACAAAGCACAGTGCAAAATTGTGTGGGAAGGAAAAAATCCTGAGGCTGTTTTCATTAACACAAGCAGTAAATTCATAGTTCCTTCCTTACTTTGGAGATTTGTGGGAAAATACACTAGAGAAATATCAATAAAAGTTTTCTTTGTCATTTTAAATTAGATAGATAACAATCATCTGACCAGTTACCCTGACAAATCATATATAAACTAGAGATAACTGTGTTTGTATTCATTTTATTTTGAGCACAGTGCCATATAAAACTAGATTCTAAAGTTTATTTTTACAAGTGTGCTCTGGTAAAGTGTCCAGCAGCTTTATAGGTTGTCTTGGGGAGAACTGGGCATGCTGGAGCATGGAGGCAGGTGCATGCATGCAAACTCACAAACACAACACACATTGTTGCTCATCTAGTTCTTGGGCAACAGTAGGACAGTGAACCTACAAGGGTGAAGGCTATCATCTTTCTCATTCCTGCCATATTGCCTTCCGCATCCCTTGCTTACAGTGGGCAATCTGATGTTCATACAGCCCTTAGAGAACAGGAGTACAGCATACCAGGAGCCAAACATTAGAAAGAGATGACATCTCAAATGGACTTCTATGCAGATGATTTTAAGTTCATACATTTATCAAAAGGCAGTGACAAACTCCCTGCACCAGTAAGTGTCTACTGCAGCTATGTTCAACCTTTTTCATCTCATGGCACACTGACAAGGCACAAAAACTGTCAAGGCACAACGTCAGGTTTTTGACAATTGACAAGGCACGCCATGCTGCTAGTGGGGGGCTCACATCCCCCATTGGCCCTTCTAATAAATGACCTTTCTCCAAATTCCTGTGCCACACCTGTGGACCACTCACGGCACATCAATGTGCCACAGCACAGTGGTTGAAAATGGCTGGTCTGCTGTGTGGAAACAGGCTTATTTTGAGATGGACGTAATCTTCTGCTTGGCACAGTTGATATGGTAAGCCTCTGGTGCATAGCCCACTGACGCACCTGAGGATCACCTGATCAAGAGTATTAGTTATGAGCATTTATTTACTCATTTTGCATATTTACATATCACAATTGAAAAGTATACTTTGCTCAGAGTGGTGAACAACAGATAAAACAGTAAAAAATAAATGCCAAGGAACAACAAAACATAGCTATGGTTGACATATTGAAAGAAAAGCATATAATAATAATAATAATAATAATAATAATAATAATAATAATAATAATAATAATAATAATAATATTACAAGTATTTCTATACCGCCTTTCTTGGTCCTCAGATTTCTCCTCGGACTTCATTCAAGGCGGTTTACATAGGCAGACTAATTAAATCCCCGTAGGGATTTTTACAATTTGAAAGAAGGTTCTATCTTTCAAGAAACCACAACATTCAGATGTTTCTTTCTGATCTGGTTGCAACATTCTGGCCTCCATCCTCCCCCGCTCACAGCAGATGGAATAACTTGGCTCAGCTGCTTCAAGGTCGCACGGTGCCGGTGGCCTCAAACTGGCGACCTGCGGGTGTTATCTTCAGGCAAACGGAGGCTCTACCCTCTAGACCAGACCTCCTGCCCAGAATATAGGTTCTGGATGGTACTGAATGAATCAGGATTCAGGGCAGGGGTTTGCTGTAACAAAACATGCAACATTTTTATCTAGCAGCCATTTTTTATGGGACTTTGGTGGATCAATATTCCTCCTTTCTTATTGGCTATTCTAGCAGCAGGAAACTTTAGCTCGACATCCTCAACCTCCCCTTGGCCATGATCACACAGATGGACTTGAGCAATGGACAAGTGTGAGTATTTTCCAGCTGACCCACTGTTCCACTTGGGACAGGTTTCAACCACAGTGCCTCTGTCAATACACATCTCAAGGTAGGCCCTTCCAGTGGACTTGCAGCTCATGGAAAATATGCCAGCAGGACATTTCAAGCTCCATGTACAAGCTAGCTCCATAGTACATACAAAAAGGTGCTTCTCAATAGGGTGAAGCAGGTCCTGTTCATTATAGGACCATAAAAGGATGGGAGTTTGGAGGTGTGGGGTGGAACCAACTGAGAGAGGCAAGGAGAGCTTCAGTAGAAGCTGGGGAAATAACTGGGCACGCAGGTTGTAGCTCTATCACTGCCGCCAACATCCACCCCTGGTCTGCCCTCAACAAGCCCCTGGCCTGATCCCCACCCTGATTCCCCCCCAGAATGACCTTTCACTAACCCACCTGCTTTCGCAGGAGCTTAGGACTCTGTTGGCACACATGTGCCAGCCATTGTGCTGGAGGTCCCAACCTGCATGCCATCATAGCAGCTGCTGTGCAAGATTTGGATAAGATTGGGCTGTAAGTTGTTCAAAAGGTCTGCATAATTTAGTGCATAGTTGCTTGGATTGCGGTATACAGCACTTACTAATGAAGCAAAGAGTTACCTTTTAAAGTGGTGGCTCTCTTGTACTTAACAGGAGAGCAATTGTCTCTGTTTATCCCAGCATACCATCTTCTTTGCTGGATGTTTGCTGTTGTCTCCCTTGTGTCTTTTTTTACACTGTGAGCCCCTTTGGAAAGGGAACCATTTCTTCATTTCTTTTGCTATGTGAGCTGCTTTGAGAACTGTTTTGTAGCACTACTGTTGCTGCTACTTTTACTACTAATTACAATGCCTACCTTTAAAAATAGGGATTTGAGTTATTTTGAACCTGTCAGTCATGCAAGAGGACAACACTGAAGCACAGAACAAAACCCATCTCTCGGCCTACAGGGGGAAAAGAAACAAGCATTCGTTCATGAGAGCTGGGTTGATTCCATCCCCACATGTTGCAGGGTTTGTGGGCTATTTCACATCTCTTCTGGGAAAAGTATTGTGTGACGATCAGTGACCTGGTCTTGATGCAGATGATCAGTTAAGAAGCACGAGCCGCATGTCTTCCTGATTCATTCTCTGCCTTGTCTATCTGCCTCTCATTCATCTCACTGCTCACATTTGAGCTCAGACCACGCAATTGCCCAGGATCTTAATGTACCCGTTAGCACATAACACTTCATCACTGCCAGGCAGATAACAGAGAAAACCCAATACAGAGGATACAGTGCATTTTAAAAGAGCATAAACAATTTAAAGCAAATTAAAAATAAATCTGCCCTGTCTTAATAAATGTCTCATAAATATACCAACGAATTACAATAAGTGGGGCTGGAGCAGTGAAGGGAGGGAGAATATTGATCTAATGCAAAGTTTTTCTGTTGAGCTGGTTCACACACCAAGAAAATATAAAGGGGAAAAATATCTCCCAAGTTTTGTTTAGGGGTTTGTTTGTTTTTTAAAGGAGTATAAATACTCAAAATTCTCAGCATCTTTTCCCCAAACCCTTAGTCATTTCAGAGATTACCAAGTTCTGTTTTAGTGGTTATAGTGTAAGAAGGAGAAAAAAAAATACTGCAAACACTCTCACAGCCTGTGTTGAAAAGTCATACAACTGATTGGCAGCCCAATCATGAGCTGTTCGGCACCCAGAGCAGCAGCGGTGCCGAAATGGTGGAGCAGTGCAGAGCAGTGGTGCCAAAATGGCTGCTGCTGTATCCTATGCATGCCAGGCAGCTGCTATTGTCTCCTGGGGGGGGGGGACTTTCGTCCCCTTCCCCTGGGTAAGGGTGCAGACCCCATAATGGGGCTAACTCAAGTCTGTGCCAACTATTTTGCTGGTGCAGAATTGAGAGTCCTTGTGTCGGGCCAGAACACGGGGTTCAGGATCCAGTGCAGCAGAGCTCTGCCAATCCCATAAATGATTCATAAATGGGGAAAAGATTGAACAGGTGAGACAATTCAAATACTTTGGTGTCCATTTTCAATACAATCTTTCATGGGGCACCCAATGGAAATTGGCAATAAATTTAGCCAGCTACACTGTTCAGTCTATTACTCATTTTTTTAAATAAGCAAGGCAATTATTTTGTCCTGGCCGCAATAAGAGTATTCAGTGCTAAAGTTGTTGCACAACTTTTATATGGCATTCCAATTTGGATTGAAGCAATGAATCCAATCCTGCCCTGGGAAGTGTCCTGTCTAAGGGCCAAATCCTACCCAGTTTTCAAGTGCCGGTGCAGCCATGCCAGTGGGGCATGCACTGCACCTTGTGGTGGGGCAGCAATCACAGAGGCCTCCTCAAGGTATGGGAACACCTGTTCCTTCACCTCGGGGCTGCATTGTGGTTGCACCAGTGCTAGAAAGTTGGATAGGGTTGGGCCCTAAGTTTCTTAGAAAAATATTGGGACTGCAAAGGGGTGTAACCTACACAGCTGTCTGTTTAGAAACAGGACAGATGTTAATCAATACTAGGGCACGGCTAATGACAATTAAATACTGGCTCCGAGTACACTGTCACTCTGAGCCAGGCAGTCTCTTCAGATGCTCTCAGGGACTGGGTCTTTCAATTGTCAGGAAGAAAATAGAGGCTATTGGCCTCTTTCTGGACTCCCTATTCATATGCATATAGGAAGATAAAGCTGAGATTTTTAGACATAGAACTTCAGAACCCAAACCATCTGGTAACCAAGGTTTGTTCTCCCCTGAATTTTTCAAGCTCAATCAAATATGGGCAGATGGCTTCATATTTCCCTGAAAAACCCGAAGGAACACCATGCCTTTTCTTTGGCAAGGTTTAGTGTGATGCCATCCGAAGTGCTGTTTGGGAGGTATAGCAAGACCCCTTATTTAACCAGATGTTGTCCATGCAATTAGGGATGTATCGAGACCCTTTTCATTTATATTTTTTGCCCTATTTATCTCAGCATTCGTTCCAAATATTTGGAGCCAATTCTGGGTAACAAGAGGGGATATTCTGATTCCATCAAAGTGCAGTACCTCCTTAATGATTGCTCTTATGAAATTACAGAGAAAGTGGTAAATTTTCTGTAGTTTGCTGCGGAGATTTGTGAGAATAGACAATTTTATTTTTAGCTATATCTGTAAAATTTGACAGAAACTTCTCGTTGGTTTGCTGTTGCTTCTCTTTTATGGTGATAAAGATGATGATGATGATGACAGACTGAGAAATTTGTTTAGGGTCATATGTCATTGTCTTTCCCAAGGGTTATCTGAAAGACAGTATTTCATATTACCTTAAAGTTAATATCATATGCACATGGATCTAGGAGGAAGTAGTGAGACTACTTATGAGTAAGCCTGCATACTCTAACGTGCCTTTTATATTTGGGATTTTTTTCAAATTCCATTTTCAATTCTTATATGTTTGTTAAACTATTAGTTTATTAATCTATTAGTTTGTTAAACTAAACCCTCTTTAAGAGTGTGGGACAAAATGAGCTACATCTTTAAATGAAGTAGTATAATAAGTTTCAAAGCTGAAATAAGTGCCAGGCAAAAAACTCCACCATTCTTACTGAAGACATTTAAATGCATTGTTGTTGTTGTAGTCTTAGTGGAGTGTGGTTATGGAAGTGTGGCAGGGCAGATGACATGGTGAACTACATTTCAAAGTTTACCACTACAGCTCAGATCTTGGGCCCGGGCCCCAAACTAAAAATGGGCGTGAGTCTTTTCAAACTCACTCAGAGTAAGGCACGTTCGCAGGGCTCACCGCCGGGCTCCCGCCCGTGCTAGCCCAGCACCATCTGGTGCTGGGCTAGCGTGGGGTGGTCGCCCAGGTTCTGCAACTGGTGGTCTCCTGGACCGCTGGGCTGTGGAACAGTAGGCGGGGGCGGGGACAGGGCAGGGAGGAGGCGTTCCAGGGATGGGGGAGTGCCAGCGGGGGCAAAGAGAGGGTGGAGGGAGACGGGCCAGGGGGAGGGAGGGAGGAGCATCCGCGGAGCTCTGCTCTACAGGATCCAGGGCGCTCATACAGGGCTGCGTGCCCTACACGAGCGCCTTTACCTTACCACCAACCTTTGGTCGGCGGTAAAGTGAGTAGCCCTATTGTGGGGCTGCTTACCTTACTTGGGAGAAGGGGACGAACATCCCCTTCTCCCGAGGTGCCTCCCACGGTAGTGCGGGAGGCGCTGGATTCGGCAGCAGCCCTCCTTGGTGCCGCCGAACCTGGGTGCCCCGGACAGCTCAGGATTGGGCTGCCCATTGCAAATTTGCACCATCACTAGACATGAGTCACTTTTCTATTTCTTTATGGCAGCATTTCCCGTTTTGGAAAGTTATATTCTGAGTAATCTTTTCAGTTAGTCCAGGGATGTCAAATTTGTTTCATTCAGAAAGCTGAAGTTAGCATTCATGATGCCTGCCAAGGACTGGAAGTGATATCATTAAGCAGCAGTGATGTCATCAAGCAAGTCATGATCAGATGTAAGCACTTTTTTCTTACTTAGGAACACATTAGCTGCAAATGACGGAAGGAAAAATATGCAAATCTTGATCATATTTTCAAGCAGGGCTTTTTTTCTAATGGAACGTGGGGAGACGGAGTTCCGGCAACTTTTTGCAGGGGTCCCTCCCCTTCGGAGGCATTCCGGGGGGGGGAGCAAAACAGAGGCATTCGCTGGGTGGGTGCTGGGGGGTGCAGGGTGGGCAGGCGCCTGGCCCCTGCCTGACCGCACAACGAACCCCTCCTGCCCCATCTCCAGGTTCTCGTCTGAGCCCAGCCCGCCTCCCCTCCCCTGAACCCCCGCGCAGCTTCCAAGCTGGTGGAGGGTGCAGGGGACATGCGCTGACGCCAAGGAGGAGGACTGACAGCCAGCCAGCCAGCCAGCCAGCCAGGGAGATGGGCTGCGGCACCCATGGAACGCCCAGGTACTGGCTTGGCAGAGGAGGAGGGGAAGGAAGCTGGCTGGTGCAGCCCCCGTGCCAATCTGCAGCAGGAGCCTAGGCATGTCTACTCAGAAGTAAGTGTCATTGTGCTCAATGGGGCTTGCTCCTGGGAAAGGGTGCATAGCCTTGCAGCCTGAGAGCCCAAGCCTATGCATGTCTACTCAGAAGTAAGTTCCATTGTGTTCAATGGGGCTTACTCCCGGGAAAGTGTCATAGCCTTGCAGCCTGAGTAGACAGGCAGAGGAAGGGCTCTGAGGCTGCAGTCCTCTCCACACTTTCCTGGGAGGAAGACCCACTGCCTCTAATGGGACTGACTTCTGAGGAGACAGGCACAGGAGGGGCTCTGAGGCTGCAGTCCTCTCCACACTTTCCTGGGAGGAAGCCCCATTGACTCTAATGGGACTGACTTCTGAGTAGACAGGCACAGGATTGGACCATGAGGCTGCCATCCTATCCACAGTAAGCCCCATTCACTAAAGTGGGCTTCTGAGTAGACATGCATAGGATTGGGCTCTTAGGCTGCAATCCTAGGCACTTTCCTGGGAGTAAGCTGCAAGCTCCATGTGTGTACACATGCTGTCCAGCCTTGCCAGAGATCCTCCTCATCCTTCCCCCACAAGCATGCCCTCCGCCAGCCAGGGTTTGCAGCTCCTCTCCAGCAATGCACAGTAGCTGCTCAGGGCAGCAGAGAACATACAATTGCATGCCAAGCGCCTTCCCAAAGAGTATTCTGATACCTGAATTAAACCATATTTAATCGCTTGTTTGCAAACATAGCTGATTCTATGTGCACCTAAGGACCCCCCTCGTGTAAGAATTCCTTTTTTGTTCTTACTCCCACAGTTGCTTAGAGTAATTTTACTACATGGAACTCATGTAAGCCATTTTTTGGAATCCATTCACTGCTTCCGCTCCTCAAAGTAGTGCCACACTATATACTACATGCTACAAGTGCACCTGTACAGTATTTTTCTCCATGTGTAGAAAAAGTAGCTAGGGGGAAGGGGATGTGGAGATTGACAGCCCAATCCTATGCATGTATACTCAGAAGTAAGTTCATTTTTAGGGGGGAAGTACATAAAAATATTTTATTTCTCCAATAAAAAATTGTTTAAAAATAAATAAATCAATGAATGAATAAAAGATTAACAAGTTGCGAGTTCCTGCACCTTTATTATTATTATTATTATTATTATTATTATTATTATTATTATTATTATTATTATTATTATTATTTTACAAAAAAAGCACTGTTTTCAAGATATGGGAAAGCCCAGTTATCAGGCAGGCAGCCCTTTCAGCAGTGATAGCTCAGCACAGCTGAGCAGCTGAGAGCACTTGATGGTGGTGCTGGGACAGTCTGAGGGCTGTGTCAAGAGCTTCTGTGGGCCACATCCAGCCCATGAGGCCTTATGTTTGACACCCCTGAATTAAGACTTTTCAAACTATTCCCTTCAGTTTCTCTTCCTGTGGCTTGCAGTCTGTCTTTGCTCCACCTTGTTAAGTCCAAATTCAAGTTTTTTAAATTAAATATTAATAAAATATTATTTTATTTTCACTTTTCTTGAAAGTGTGGTGGCCAAATGATTATTCTGCTTTCCAGTCTAGGCCTAACTGGACTTTAAAATCCATGCACAGATGAGGGATCTAAAATGGCAGGTCCCATTCAAAAGATGCCAACTTCTCTCTCATCAGTGAACCTCTATCTCATATCAATGCATTGACAGAGGAAGGAGATTTGACTGCAATACCCCCGCCTTCACACGGTAATATATCTTGCCCTAATGAAGTCTTGCCCTAATGAAGAGAATAAAAAGGAACATAAACTGTGGCAAAAGAAATGTAAGAAGGTGATAGGGGAGGCCAAGCGAGACTATGAGGAACGCATGGCCAGCAACATTAAGGGGAATAATAAAAGCTTCTTCAAATATGTAAGAAGCAGGAAACCCGCCAGAGAAGCGGTTGGCCCTCTGGATGGTGAGGGAGGGAAAGGGGAGATAAAAGGAGACTTAGAGATGGCAGAGAAATTAAATGAGTTCTTTGCATCTGTCTTCACGGCAGAAGACCTCGGGCAGATACCGCTGCCCGAACGGCCCCTCCTAACCGAGGAGTTAAGTCAGATAGAGGTTAAAAGAGAAGATGTTTCAGACCTCATTGATAAATTAAAGATCAATAAGTCACCGGGCCCTGATGGCATCCACCCAAGGGTTATTAAGGAATTGAAGAATGAAGTTGCAGATCTCTTGACTAAGGTATGCAACTTGTCCCTCAAAACGGCCACGGTGCCAGAAGATTGGAGGATAGCAAATGTCACGCCTATTTTTAAAAAGGGAAAGAGGGGGGACCCGGGAAACTATAGGCCGGTCAGCCTAACATCCATACCGGGTAAGATGGTGGAATGCCTCATCAAAGATAGGATCTCAAAACACATAGACGAACAGGCCTTGCTGAGGGAGAGTCAGCATGGCTTCTGTAAGGGTAAGTCTTGCCTCACAAACCTTATAGAATTCTTTGAAAAGGTCAACAGGCATGTGGATGCGGGAGAACCCGTGGACATTATATATCTGGACTTTCAGAAGGCGTTTGACACGGTCCCTCACCAAAGGCTACTGAAAAAACTCCACAGTCAGGGAATTAGAGGACAGGTCCTCTCATGGATTGAGAACTGGTTGGAGGCCAGGAAGCAGAGAGTGGGTGTCAATGGGCAATTTTCACAATGGAGAGAGGTGAAAAGCGGTGTCCCCCAAGGATCTGTCCTGGGACCGGTGCTTTTCAACCTTTTCATGAATGACCTGGAGACAGGGTTGAGCAGTGAAGTGGCTAAGTTTGCAGACGACACCAAACTTTTCCGAGTGGTAAAGACCAGAAGTGATTGTGAGGAGCTCCAGAAGGATCTCTCCAGACTGGCAGAATGGGCAGCAAAATGGCAGATGCGCTTCAATGTCAGTAAGTGTAAAGTCATGCACATTGGGGCAAAAAATCCAAACTTCACATATAGGCTGATGGGTTCTGAGCTGTCTGTGACAGATCAGGAGAGAGATCTTGGGGTGGTGGTGGACAGGTCGATGAAAGTGTCGACCCAATGTGCGGCGGCAGTGAAGAAGGCCAATTCTATGCTTGGGATCATTAGGAAGGGTATTGAGAACAAAACGGTTAGTATTATAATGCCGTTGTACAAATCGATGGTAAGGCCACACCTGGAGTATTGTGTCCAGTTCTGGTCGCCGCATCTCAAAAAAGACATAGTGGAAATGGAAAAGGTGCAAAAGAGAGCGACTAAGATGATTACGGGGCTGGGGCACCTTCCTTATGAGGAAAGGCTACGGCGTTTGGGCCTCTTCAGCCTAGAAAAGAGACGCTTGAGGGGGGACATGATTGAGACATACAAAATTATGCAGGGGATGGACAGAGTGGATAGGGAGATGCTCTTTACACTCTCACATAATACCAGAACCAGGGGACATTCACTAAAATTGAGTGTTGGGCGGGTTAGGACAGACAAAAGAAAATATTTCTTTACTCAGCGAGTGGTCGGTCTGTGGAACTCCTTGCCACAGGATGTGGTGCTGGCGTCTAGCCTAGACGCCTTTAAAAGGGGATTGGACGAGTTTCTGGAGGAAAAATCCATTATGGGGTACAAGCCATGATGTGTATGCGCAACCTCCTGATTTTAGGAATGGGTTAAGTCAGAATGCCAGATGTAGGGGAGAGCACCAGGATGAGGTCTCTTGTTATCTGGTGTGCTCCCTGGGGCATTTGGTGGGCCGCTGTGAGATACAGGAAGCTGGACTAGATGGGCCTATGGCCTGATCCAGTGGGGCTGTTCTTATGTTCTTATGTTCTTATATCAAGACATTCTGAACTGAAGTGAGCACTTGTTTTATTGATGTGCAACATCAATTTACTTGACTTTATGAGGAGGAGGATGCCTGCTCACATTTCAGACAGCCAGATCTCAGAAATATTTCTTTTATGCAAAACAAAATCTGGTGGGCCCTGTTGATTATAAAAAGTGTATAACAAAGCAAGGGTACCTTCCAAAAATGTAATATTTGTCCTGGATTGTTTAGTCAACATATGGACAGAGTTCATAACATAACATTTATAGAACCACCATTGATATTATTTTAATATAGGATGATTCATACTTATATTTGAGAACCAAAAATGTGACCACTGAGTTTTTAATTTATTGCATCAGAAGAAATACAGGCTAACACTTAAAAAGGGAAACGAGAGAAGTTGGCCTCATCAAAACTAACAAACAAATTTCTTAGGTGTGGCCACAGGAATTTTAAGGGGCTCCTTCCAACTGTTCTTCTGAAAGGCCATGTTAGATATAACCACAAACATGTACTATTGGGAGCCCAATCCTAACTCTTCCCCCACACCGATGCAGCCACGCCACCAGAGCGCACAGTGAATTGGGTGTATTCCACCAATGCCACCTTCTTCCTGTCCTCAGCACACACCCCTCTTTGACCCAGGCTCCATCTGTTGCTCCTCTGCTCCTTTCTTCCCACCCCTGTTCTGACTTACTGGTGCTGGGGCTTCTTTGCAGGCCGCTGGTGCATGGCTGCCTGCCACTTGTGATGACAGCCCAGCTGCACAGAATTGTAGATCACCTTCTGTGACTGCTGTAAAGCGCATTGTGCTGCTGGAATGAAAGTTCCAGCAGCACAGTAGACCCATAGGAATGAGCCCCAAGTGTGGTTCTAACAGGAAGCTCTTCTCCTTTATGATAAAACTAGCAAATGGGAGGGAGCACTCAGGTCTGGGCTGAATGCATGCGGTATGGGCGGCTCACCTGTCACTCATGTCATTGAAAAGACAAAATCAGGCCCCTGCCAAATCAGCAACAATTTGCCTCTGAAGTGGCAATGTGAGAGAATTGTTGCTTCAAAGGGAAATTGCAGCTTCAGGGCAGAAATCTGAACTTAAAAATGGTGGGGGGGGGGGGAGTGAGACTCTCCTTTCCATCAGTCCTGGTTCTGACTGGGATCACCACCCCGATTTGTCCAGTTTTATTTTTTAAATAGAACTTCCAGTTGGAGGCACACTTAAATCATGCATGTTTGTGTGCATGTCTAATGTGGCTCCGAACCTATCATCATCCACTTTATGGAGAACTGCCACTGCATGACCACTTGCCTCCATGAAGGAGCATTGGCAATATGAGGTGGAACAGGGGTGTCAAACTCATTTCATACAACAGGCCAAATATCATTCATGATGCTTGCTGAGGGCTGGAAGTGATGATGTCATTTGGCAGAAAGTGATGTCATTAAACAGGTCAAAACCAGAAATAAGCACTCTGTTCTTGTGTAGGAACTCATTAGCTGCAAATGATAGAAGAGAAAATACACAAATCTTGATCATATTTTAAAATATGGGGGAGCCCAATTATCATGTGGGCCACCGTTTCAGCAGTGAAACCTCAGCATTGCTCAGCAGCTGAGAGCCCAAGGGCCAGATAAAAAACTTCTGTGGGCCACATCCAGCCCCTGGGGCCTTATGTTTGACACCCCTGAGATGGAACATCTGATCTCAACAACATTTCTTTTTGATGATTCACATTGTTCCTCATACAGTCTTCACCGGTGCATTGTGAGCCTAGTTCCAAATAGAAGGGAATTCTGTTCCATAACATGAGCCTATCAGTTGAATCTTAGGCCAACTTTAAGAGTTAGAGGACATTAGAAAATGGACAGTTTGCATAGACCATCTCTGGCAGAAACAAACAAGTCTGGAATGCTTATGGAGAGCTTGGTATCAAGGAGAAGAGTAACAGCCTCAAGAAATAACTATTTGGGACAGGTTTTAAGCATTTGACATCCCTGCCTGTGAAAAGAATCATCTAGGTTCAGAAAAGTTGAATGCTACCCCATCTCATCCAATATCCAACAACTGAAAATCAGACAACTGATTAAGTCTGAGGACAATTATTTCCCACAACAACACACATCTTAATTGCATCAGTGACTCTGAAAATTGAACATTGAGCTAACTGAACCTTCCTTTTTCTTGTCGATAGGCCGGGGAGTTAAAATGCTATGGACATTTACAAAATAAATGTGCTTCTGCAGCAAGCTACGCAGGCATGATTTGGTTTTGTGCCTTAAAAATTATTTTGTACCCTGCTTTTCCAGGATGCCGAAAGCAGTTGACAATCATCAGATTAAAACAATAAAATTGCAATATCATCTTAAAAAATGAAAACAAATGGTATAGAATTCAAGGTAGAAACTGAACAAAACCAAGGAGAGAGATACAAAACCTGCTGAAAAAGAAATTGAAGCTAAAGGCGAAACACCTGGATGGGGCTAGATGTCTCAGTGGAAAAGGTCTTTGATGTGTTCCACCTCAGGAAATGACAGGATGTGCAATAGATTATATAAAGAGTAAGGGGTAAGGAGAAGATGGGATGAATACAGACAATTGCTCTGGCCTTCCTAGCCATAAGAGAGCTACCACTTTAACTAGTGCTGCTTTGCCTAGCTAGCAGAAGTAGTTTTTGTGTAGTGGGCTTTTCCAGTAGGTTCTTAGTAATAGTTGCAAATCTACATGTATTTTTCCTATTTTTTCCCCACCATATATAAATGCATAATATAAAATGTAAAAAAAAAAAAGAAAGAAAGATTTTCAATATTTATTTATTGGATTTGTATTCCGCCTTTCTCCCCGAAGGGCACCCAAGGCGCCTAACAATCAAGTTAAAAAATACAAGGCAGATAAACATTAAAAGTACAACACACAATATACAGCAGTTGTACGATTTTCCCATTCCTGTTTCCTTATGTATTTAAAACTTTAAAAAATCCAAACATAATTAGTGCAATAAGACACAAAATACAAAGAATATATACATTTGGTGAGCATTTGAATATAAGTTCCCCAATAATTAAAATGAAATCACACATACATAAAAGGGGGCAGTAAATCAGAGAGTTCTGATGCATTAAAAAAGGTATCCAATTAGAAAAACCATATAAAGTGGAATAGTGTCACTGATCAACTAGTCCTAGTATAATGTGACTGACTAATAATTCCTGAAGGACATTTTTATTAGGCATTGCCATATTCCAGTATCTGATAAATGGATTGCAGTTCTATATACATTGATTCATAGCAAAATTATTACCATTTCCAAAACATTTTAATGCTGCTATTTTGAGCATAATCAACATGCTGCAAATCCTCCTGAGCCAAATGTTCACTATTGGCACCTGAGCTTGTCCCTAGGCCTTTTGTTAGCCGTATTTTTTGTTGTTGACAGTCTCGTTGCAGGTATTTTATGTTCTGATTTTACTCTCTGATCTACACAATATCATAGTGCAGTTTCAGATTTTTTTAATCTTATAACCTATGTGTTTGTTTGTTTGTTTACTTATTTACTTATTTATTTAAAAGGTTTCTTCTCTGCACTTTCTCCTCCCATGAGGGAAGTGCTCACTAGTGTAGTTTGGGGAGTGTGTTTAGGGCTTCCAGGTCATATAGGGGTACCAATTCTCTGGCTGTTCTCCAGTGTTTAACACCCCCTTGGCATCCAGGAAGTGATCTGAGGTGCATTAAGACCACATGTGGCCTTCCCACACATCAGAAGACCTCCTGGAGACCTTAGAAAGGCATTTTCAGTTTTCGTGAAAACCAGGCCCTCTAAAAACTTAAAACTTAGGCCATCTAAGGCACAGGGAGGCTAAGCATGGCAGCAGTGGACCTCCCATTGGAAGAACGGGGCAAATGCCCCAGGCGTAGAGCTCGTGCACCTCCAGAACTGTATAGAACTGTACAGGAAGCCTTAATGAGGCTCCCGACAGAGTCGGAAACTATGCTTTCAGATTTCTGGAAGCACAGTTTAAGACCACAGAGAAGCCTCAGACGGCTTCTCCATCAGTCCTGGAGTCATGCGAGGTTCCGTGGAGATCTAAGGGGGGGGGGCAGCTTCACGCAGGAGCAATCCTGTTGCCCGGTACAGAGAGCAAAAGGATGCCCTGGAAGTGAAGTCACTTCCGGGTTTTGAATTCATACTCACTTTTCAAAAAGTGACAAAAAATGTGCCATGTTTTGTTTGGCAGGCAGAGCTGCAGCTGCCTCGCGGTGGGGGGGAGAGGAGGCTGTGGAGAAGCAGCCAGCCCACTTGCTGGCTTACCGTGGCTGGGGAGGGGTGAGGACTGGGGATAGGCAGTAGGAGGAAGCTGCGCCTGACTGACTGAGGCCACAATCTTAGCCGCATTTACCTGGGAGTAAGCCCCATTGACTCTAATCGGACTTACTTCTGAGTAGACATGCCTAGGATGGGGCTCTCAGACTGTCTGTCTGAGGGGTGCGCGTGTGAGGGAAGGTCAGGGCACACCCCCCTGCACCAGGCAACTGTTTTGTGTGGTGGGCAGAGACTGAGTCCTGCAGCTGCCTATGGGGGGGAGCATGTATAAGAGCCCTCGCAGTTATCTCAGGGCGACAGTTTCATGTGGGGGAAGCTGTCCTTCAGAGAGATACTTCCAACACCCTTACGTCCTTATATTCCCACCAAATATATGCATGTGTGTCCCTTCTCAGACAACATCTCCAGTGCCCATGTGACATTTTTCATAAACATGATGACATATAATACTATTGGTAATGTATCTTATTAAACGTTGTTCCATGAACTCAATCCAAAATCTCAAAAACTGCTTAACTAGTTATTTGCCAACCGCATTCTACTGAGTTCCTGAGTTGCTAACAAGCTGCAATCCCATCCACACTTACTTGTGAGTATGCCCCATTGCCTATAATGTAATTTACTTGTAAGTAGGCATGCATAGGATTGGGCTCTAAATTATCTTTTGCTTTTCTTTTGTGGTATAATTGGTTAACTTCTGAACTATTAAAATTCGATAAATTATTTTTCCCATTCTTAATCATTCTTCCCTTAGTGTCAATGATCCCCCCCCCCCCCAAAACAAAATCTCCAGTTACAAGGAAAAATATTTGGGAAATGATCGGGCCAAAGTTGAATTGGATTCCATTGATTTCAAGGGGAGAATTAAACATTTTTAGACACAATTCCCATGAAATAAACAGGACTTCAATGCGCTTAAGCTGAATTATGCCAGGAGGGTTTTGGTAGTTGCAAGTGCTCTAAAGAAATGGAAATGCTTTCTTAAAGAAAAACCTTAAGGCAGGGGTTCCCAAACTATGTGTCACGACACCATCACAAGGTCATGGGCATCGTGGGCCATCAGCTGTCTGGCAGCAAAACTGCCATGAATCAAATGGTGGTAGACCAGTGGACTGAGCTCCAGCGCATGGTTTATGCACACTTTGAAAAGCCCACTTGCCCGCCCTGAGTCTTTAACTGTTTGAAGCTCTGTTGTGGGTCTCTGAACCTGGAAGTAAGTGGCAAAGACATCATTGCCAGTCACTTCTAGGAGCCACTTGCTGCATTTTCAGCATGGGGGTGGGGCATCACAAACTGAAGAAGATTGGGAAGTGCTGCTTTAAAGTATAGCTCTGCCATAGTTGCATCTTGAGAAGCCTTTCTGATCTCAATTAAGCAAATTCTTAGTTTCCTCCTATTGCAATCAATGAACTCCAAAGTGTGTAATTGTGGCAGGATGCTCTTGCCTCTATTTATTTGAGTAGTTTTGGTTGTGAAACATGCCAGGGGATTCTGCTTTGTGCAATCAGAAACAAAACATTGGTTAGCACCTTAAACATCATCTAGAAAAAAAAAGCACCTTAAACATCATCTAGAAAAAAATCTCAGCGGAAATATCAAAAGACCATAGAACAAGATCCAGCCAATGTTAAGCACTTTTAGACCATTTCATTTCAAAGAATTGAGCACACATTTAGCTCTTTCATATTGAAATCAATGGGATGCTAAAAAGTGCTTGACTTTTGGCTGAATTGGACTCTGAATTTTACTTCGCATCCTGTGTGAGAAAGACACATCTATTATAGAGGCAAAATCAGCACATTTGTGACTAATAGTATTAAAAAAAGATGATGGCAGTCTGATTTGTGGAAGGCATCCATGACACATATTTGCTCATAATGTAATTGCATAGTTGAATTTTATCTTCACAAACTTATGAGCGCAACATATAGGATAAAGCTCCAGAGAGAAGGAGTTGAGCAATATATGCAGCACCTTTCACAGTGGTCAAGTCAAATTAAGGGCTCCTGTCCTTGGAGATCTGGACTTGGGCAACCACCATTCATTCTAAAAGGCTGTGCTGAAAAATTGCTTTGAGGGCAGGGCTGTTGTCATTAGCTAGGAGGAAATAATCCCAAAAGGTTCAGTAAATAGTTTTAAAATTTAGCCTTCTAGCAAAATTTTGAATGTATTATTTACTTTCTGGATCCAATTTTTCAGTCCATACTAAAGCTCCATAGTGTAATCAATTTTGGGTTTACTGCAATGTACAATAGCATCCAATTTCCAGGGAATGCCTCAGGGGATGTCTTAGAAGGATGATAAAACTAATAGTAATAAGTCTACAACAGCTAGAGTTAATTTCCACAGCCACTAATTTTATAAATAACTAGAGAGAACAGCAACACTCAACCACTTAGCTTCTGGCTACCTGGTGACAGTCCTGAATCCTCTCTCTCTTAAGCATTTGCCTAATTTTACAGTGTGATTCCATTATTAGGTTTTGTACATCTATGTGTGGCCAAATATCTGGAGTAAAAGAAACACAGACTCCGCTACGTCTGAAGTAATCTTTTCATCAAGAAACCACAGTTAGCATCTTGCATAACCTCCAGCTGAACAATGTTGAGGCATGTCAGCAACCTGTACACAAACCAATTACTCCTGGAATCCAAATAGGATTGAATAGCACAGGGTTTCCCAAACTGTTGGTCGGGACCCACCAGTGGGTTGTGACCTGATTGCTGTTGGGTCGTGAAAGTGACAAACTGATAGCTGACAAGGAAACTGTATTGAGCCCTATGGAAAGTGAAACTGAGCTGCACGTGCATGTTAACTTGACAGTAGGCGAACATACCGCAGTTCACTTTGAAGGGTAGGCTGAGAGGAATGCAACGCCTCCAGAATGGTCCCAATCCAATGCACATAGGGCCCAAAAAACACTTGAGAAGGAAGTCCATCCCCCCCCCCCCCACTGACAAGGAAAATGCATTGAGCTCTATGGAAAGTGAAAATGAGACACACGTACATATTTACTCATGAGTAGGTAAACATGCCTCAGATCTTATCAAAGGCCAGGGGAATGCAAGGCCATCAGAATGAACTTGATCCAATGGAGCTCAACAAACACTCCAGAAGGTAGACCCCCCCCCCCAATAGTATAAAGGATAAAAACAGTGGCTTGAGCACCTGCTAAGATGAAACTGGTTTTTTTAGTCTTGTAAAGTTAGGTGGGTCCTGACAGAGTGTCATTTTAAAAAGTGGGTCCCAATGCTAAAATGTTTTGAAACTACTGGAATAGCAGATTGGTGTGATTACTCTGTTGTAGTTTATACTGGTCTGAAGAAGTCTCAGCACTAGCTTATGTCATGCCACTTTCTTCTTTCTCTACCAGGTATGAAGTGTTAAATAGTGGGTCCATGTGAATAAAGGAAGGCATAGAGATAACAGCTCAATACATTTATTTCATCTTCAGAACCAGGCAATGAAAACACAAGGCAAACACCCCTGGTTTTATACCCCATAGCTCTGCCCAGATTCTCCATGATTGGTGCTGTTGCAACACTAAACTAGAGGGCCAATCGCACTAGGATTTCTAGCAGGATTTCTCACAATCTAGTAGGATTTCAATCCACCACCCGATTGGCCAGCCGTAAGACTGAGCCAATCGGTTATGCAGGATTTCGATCCTGCATAACTTGCATACATAACATGAAGCATCTCTTCTTCTTCCACTTCTTGTAGTACTGAAATCATGTTCACTTTCTTTGTCTGAGGGCCCAACCCTATTCAACTTTCCAGTGCCAGTGCAGCTGTGCCAATGAAGCATGTGCTGCATTTTGCAGTGGGTGGGAGGGGCAGTCATGGAGGCCTCTTTAAGGTAAGGAAATATTTGTTCCCTTACCTCCGGGCTGTATTGAGACTGCACTAGCTCTTGCATTGGTCATGACTGCATTGGAAAGTTGGATAGGGTTGGACCCCGAATCAGATTATTACCTCCTTTTGAACAGGAACCAGATTTAAATGCTATATTTAATCAGTGCCAGGGGTATTGCTGGTTACTTACAGTTAGTACTAAAAGTAACTATTCATAAACAAAGAATTGTTTTTAAAAATAATTATCTTGGTAACTTCACAATCTTACAGTGCAAGCCTATGCATGTCAACTCCAAAGTAAGGTCCCAATAAGTTCAAAGGGACTTACTCCCAGCTGAGTGCTTATAGGATCACAGCCTTGCTGCCCAATCACCCACCCGATGCAGCCATGCTGACTGTGTGCATCCAATGGTGGGGGAAGATGGTTGGGCAGCCAGCAAGATTAAATACTTTTTACTTGCCCTCCGGTAGGTATCCGATCACCTATGGATCTATAGCGCACACTAGTGCTTCCGAGATCCACTTCCTCCCTCCCCAAAATACCCCTGCTCCCCACCTCCTTGACCACAATACACCTCTGCCACCAACTTACCAGGTGGGGGCTTCAGGAGCTGCAGCTGTGTGTGCCATGCTGAGGCCCATTTGGGGCTGGCGCAGAAGCACTCAGACCAAGGAGGCCAAGATGCAGATTCCCCCCTCAGTTATGAAGTTCACTGGGTGACCTCGGGCCAGTCACTACCTCTCAGCCTGGTCCACCTCACAGGGATGTTATGTTGTGACAACTAAGCAGGGAAGGGGAAAAGAACAGTTTATGCCACCTTAAATGGAGAATGGTTTATAAAGGTAAGAATAACATTGGTGTCAAGATTTAAATTACTTTATAGCAACATTTCACAACTTGAAGACCTTATAACACAGGCAGAATTAACTCTGCAGCTTGATCTTCCATATGTGGGAAAAATCTAACATAATCAGATTGCCCCTGGAGCTTGTAATGTGATTCTGAGATAATATGAAGGCAAAAATACTGATAAATGAACAAGATGGACTTTTTAATTAGAGAGGGAGAAGCCTCCTGATCAGTTCATGCTTCACAAAGGCCCAGCCTGCCTTCTTTCAATAGTTTTTCATCCATGACCAAATTATTCTTTCCCATTTTTTATTAAAACTGCTCAACTGAGACCATTTTCAGTGTGTCCCACCTAGTAGCTTGTTAGTAGATATGAAGAGTGTCAAGGGGGAGGGGGGAAGCCAGGTATATATTAATAGCTTTAGAAAGTGGAAGCACAGATAAAACCTGAAGTTGTCCACATCAGCTGCTCCCTTTGTCAAAAAGTTATTAAATCCCCTTTTCTTGTTTCATCCATGGACTATTGTTATCTTGATTTGAAACAAAAAGAAGTCAAACACACAATGACGCGGCACTATGGAGAATTTAATGTTTTTTCTATGGTTTGTTATTCTCAAAAAAGTTAGTAGTATGGTTGATGAAAGTCCTCAAAAAATTATCATCTAACTTTTCAGAAGAATCATTCTTCTGAAATGGTTTTTATTTTTTAATACAATATTAATTATCTGTCAAGAATAGGCTAGCTAAAGAATGTGGCATTCCATCCAAGCAGAATGTTAGAGGTCAACTGGATCTACATGAGTCTGGAAGAAAGAGTTTGAATGAACATTTACCCAGATGTGCTAGAGCTAACTGAGGAAGCATGAGCACTGTTCACATGGATGTCAGAACACAACGGGTTTCTTAAGTCAAGTTGTTTCTAGAAGCAACATCCACTTGGATGCTTACTTTGTACAAGAGTCACATACTGTACTATGAGTATGTACCTGGGGACAGAAGTGTCCTGGGGCCTAATGACACCCGAGGTGGGGTGATGTGGCAATGTCACCCCCTGAGTTATTGCGTCACCCCTTCATCTGTGCCTGACACCCTACCCCACTCCCTGAATGGCTACATTACAGAGCCAAATGGAGGCAGGGAAGGGCAGGTGGGTCCAACTTTACAACACTCACAGCTTTAAGCAATAAGAGCTATGCCCCTGTCAGCGAGCCAGGGAAACACCCAGAGCACTACAGAGGGAGACATTCCAACCCAGTCACCCGCATATGCTACTGGCCTTCCAGATCCCCCGTGAAGCCTGGCACTTGTGGCCCATGACCACCACAACCATCTGCTTTGTGTGCCACAGCTTGGAGAGAAAAGCACTTCTTATGAGGAAGCATTTTGAGAATGTGTTCTGCGTTAAAGGGTTTTAGAAGATGGGTATGTATGTACAGGGTCAGCACAAGGCATCCTAATGCCTAAGACAGCATAACAAATGCTGCCTCCCACAGTTGATGATGTGCCAGCCTCTGCTCTTCCCACATTCCAACCTTCTGACTCAGCACATTCCTCTACTCCATATTTCCTCTTCCTCTCTGCCTCGGTCTTCCTTTTCCAATCCAGAGAATGGAAGGAGCAATGGAGGAAAGTTGGCAGACAGAGATGGGCACCCCCAATCAGTCTACTGCTTGAAGCAACCAGTTCAGCTGGCTTCATGGATAGGGTGGGCCTGTCTATGTATATGTCTGTATGAAGCAATCATATATACAAGTTCAAATAAAATGTGGAATATGTTTTCTGCTTGCCCTTAATAGAGATATTGACAAATATACATATTTTCCCCAAACAGATTTTCCCTCTCACACAACACTAGAACCAGGGGACATCCACTAAAATTGAGTGTTGGGAGAGTTAGAACAGACAAAAGAAAATATTTCATTGTCCAGTGTATAATTAGTCTGTGGAACTCCTTGCTGCAGGATGTGGTGATGGCATCTGGCCTAGATGCCTTTAAAAGGGGATTGGACAGATTTCTAGAAGAAAAGTCTATCGCAGGTTACAAGCCACGATGGGTATGTGCAACCTCCTGGTTTTAGAAATAGGCTACCTCAAAATGCCAGATGCAAGGGAATGGCAACAAGATGCAGGTTAACTTCTTGTCTTGTACGGTTCCTGAGGCATCTGGTGGGCCTTTGTGAGATACAGGAAGCTGGACTAGACAGGCCCTTGGATTGATTCAGCAGGGCTCATCTTAGGTTCTTATGTACAAATATCCACTGATTCCTAAGACAAATTTCCTTTTTCTGTAGCTTCAACTCTGAATGCTCCATGTACGTATTAGGTGGGAGGACTCATAAAGCAAGAATGCTAATATGCCAACCTCTTCCTTTTTCAACCTCCTATGCTTTCAGTGAGGAATGACAGGGAGCCAAATTGCATTATTCTGATTAGTGAAGATCCTCTGACTGTAAAATATACTGTGCAGGGAAAAAATGTGTTTTACTTCTTTGACACATCAATTTGAAAGAATTATAGCTCTCACACAGGGGCCAAAGCATGTATCTCCCTTCATGTATGTGCAGTAAAAGCTAATTGCCAACATTTATATAGGGGAAGGAAGGTGAAACAGACAGTGCTAGAAAAACCTGCAAGTAATTGTATTCTGATGGCATTTTTCCCTGTCAGTTACCAGCCCACATATCTGCATTTTTCTAATTTTTCCTCAAGAACAAAGGAAGTTGATCTAAAAACAAGGAAAACAAAGACTTACATCTGCAAAGCAGTTTAAAAAAATCATTATTTCTGGAAGATTCTGAGGCACATTGTCATATACTGCATCCTATCAGTAATAAGAAAGACACACATAATTCAGGGCGCTCCATTATTGCATGCTGTGCACATATAAATGTCAGAGCTCGTGGGAATTTATTCATTTGTAATTTCTCCATCAGAATACTTTTCAGAAGCAAATATTTCCAGTAAACATTCTGTATCTAGAAAAGCAAATGTTTAAATGACCAAATATTATTATTATTATTATTATTATTATTATTATTATTATTATTATTATTATTATTATTATTATTATTATTATAACCAATTATAAATATTGGTTAAATGGTTATGAAGACCTAATCCCTCACCCACCCAAAATCTATCAGAGAACCACAACCATTTTTGCTTGTCATAAATTGTTCTGTTTGTTTCAGTTATGCACACAAAGTGCATAACCAAAGGCATCTCCATCTTATTAATAAGATACCATCATGAGGCACATGGATATATTGACCACTAGGTGATGGAAACAATCACTTCAGAGCAGAAAGCATGGTTTATGGTTGTGGAAACCCACCAATCTAATCCAGTGCTAAGCAGACTTATGTGGAAAGAGTGAATATGAGAAATAATATTATATTCCAAATTGAATTTGATGTGCCCCAAACCGTCTGTCTTTTAACTTCCACCCCATTCTTAAAGTTCCAAATAGGTACAGTAGTCTGGATGTTGGCACTTTGTGCCATGCGTAAAGCTGTAAAAATGATCTCAAATTGCCTCAAACATTCACAGCCAAATATTGCTGGTATGAAAAAGAAGACTCTAGAAGGCCCTGAAATATTTCTTCAAAGCTCTGCAAATGCTTTGGTCAGGGAAGGTGCTGGGAGAAGGCATGCAGACCAAGGAGAGTGCTGCTTAGTGATTAGCACTCATACAAGTAAGTCATCACATAAAACCCATCAGATTTGGCTACATCACAACTGATTCTTGTTTCAGAGGATCTATCTGCTCCTTCCCATACAGAAGAAGAGATGGGATTGCCTCAGTGCAGGCTAAGCTTGAAAAAAAAAATGCACACCAAAATAGTCACCCAGTCACTTCTGCATGTACTATAGTTAGTTCTGTTGCAGATCTGCTCAACCCACACCATGGCATTCCACTGATCTGAATCGTTCCTCACTTTGCATAACTCACGCAATAACAAGCAAGATTTTATCAAGGATATTCCCTTTTTGTTGTGATGGGCCTAACAGAATTGTGTAATTTCCAGATTTGCTGCTCTGTTCTAACTAAAATGAATGAGGATGGAGGGGTCTCTGAGCAGATGGTAGGTGCATGATATTCATATTTATGCTTGACAACTGATTTATTTTAGATACCTTCTGAAATGTTTCAGGTTCTCATCACCTTTGAGTTTCCTAACCTCCTTGGTCCAGATCATGTTGTGTTTTTTTTCTTCTTTTCTTTCAGTTACTACTTCTTTCTTGCTAGTCTAAGGCCCAATCCTAGCCATTCCCTTCCTTGTCAATGCAACTGCACTACTGGAATGTTTGTTCCCTTACCTTGCAGCTGCAATGTGGCTGCACTGGTGCTGGAAATTTGGATAGGATTGGGCTCTTAGATAGGATTGGGTCCTTAGAGAAGAAACAGAGATACACAAAATGGCTGCTGAACAAAACAAGAGACAACCTATTCAAGTCACAAGGACATGTTCTCTGTGTGGAAATGGATTTCACTTCCCTGCTGAGTTCAAATTTAAAGATTTAAAGATACATACTGCAAAAAATGCAACCAAAATGGAAATATTCAGAGTGTGGTACTACACAGAATGCAAGCAAGGACACCTCCAGATGTAAGCAGAAAAAGGCAAAATCCTTGCCTTGGACTAAGACAGTAGTAACTCAAACTGTGAGAGTAATTTAGCAAGCTTGGGAATATATAATACGAGCAAAGATGACAAATCAGCATTGTGGTTGACTCCCAAGGGTAGCTGGAAAAGTGCTCAGTATGCAGTTAGGTACAGGGGCAGCAGTGTCTGTTATCCCATGAGCAGAATATGAGAAACCTTTTGAAGGTATCAAGATGAATGATGCATCCCTATTGCTGAGGACATACACAAGATAAAGGATAGTGCCCTTGGGAGTGATGCACACTGATGTGGAGCATAATAATAGCAAGTGTCTTCAGAACTTGTACATGGTTGAGCAAGTGGACTGGAACTATGGGCACAGGAGTGGGTGAAGAAATTGCCCATGGATTAGAAAAAATATAAAGGCACTGCAACCGCACCTACCAACACACTGTACAAAAGTTAAAGAAAAGACGGAAATTATGTTAAACCTGGCAATAGAAGTGTTTAAAGAAAGCACAGTGTTTAAAGAAAGCACAGGAACCCTAAAACGTATAAAAGCCAGACTGGCATGAAGAAAGTTCACAGACCAAGTTTTGCAAAACCAGTTCATTACGGTATTTACTGCAAAATGGATGCTGAGTTGCATCACTTGGAAAAGGGAAGACATGTTCACCAGGATAGCCCAGAGTGTATAGGAAACCCTTACTGTTCCAAATAAAAAAGGTAGAAGCAGTGAAACTCTAGGAAGAGGTCAAGATTACCATAAACCCTGTTTTGAAGATAGACTGTTATCCTTTACCACACGGTGACAACATATTAGCAACCCTGTCAGGAGGGAAGCAGTTCAACAAGATTGATTTGTCATCAGCTTACTTACAGATGGAAGGAGAAGATTCTAAGGTGTACCTCACTATCAGTACTTCAAAAGAGTTGTACCAATATTATAACTAATTAGTGTCGGGTATTGCATCAGCTCCAACTATCTGGCAAAGACCAAGAACATTTTGCAAGGTGTCCCAAGAACAGAATGCAATAGAATACTATAATCAGTTAGAATACTAAGAACAGAATACTATAGTCAGTTTGTACCCAGTTTGGCAAGTGTATAGCATTCCCTGGACTGTTTGTTACAGAAGGGTCAAAAGTGGGTTTGGTCACAGGCTGGCGAAGAAGCAGCTTTCTTACATGTGAAGTAATTGGTCACATCTGACAATGTGCTTACATACTTCGTTTCAACCTTGCCCATCAAGTTAGCATGTGATGCTCCCCCTTATGGAATAGGGGCAGTACTATCTCATGTGATGTCTGACTGTCAAGAAAGGTTAGTAGCATTTGCCTCCATATCTTTGTCAGCGACATAATATAATTATACACAAACACACAAGGGGCCAAATCCTAACCAGCTTTCCAGCACTGGTATAGCTGTACCAATGGAGCATGTGCCACATCCTACAGTTGGGTGGCACTCATGGAGGCCTCCTCAAAGTAAGGGAATGTTTGGTCCCTTACCTTGGAGCTGCATTGCTCTTATGTTGGTGCTGGAAAGTGGGCTAGGATTGCGCTCAAGGAGGCTTTAAGTCTAGTGTGGGATGTGAACACAGAAAGAAACAGGGGAACCTGAGGAAACACAGGTGTTCTTCATGCATGTGTAGAAAGTGTTAAACCATAAGACCAGGATAAAAAGCTTCCCAAGGGTTAGCACACGCTCTGTGAGATGCTGTGTTTCTTTTCTTTGATCGTAGATTTCTGTATCATATCACAGATTCCCTTTGAACCGCCATCACTTGGAAACGCATTTTACCATGTAGCTTTGGTGGCAAGAGAGATTCCTGACCAAGAAACACATCGACATTCTCCTTGGTGTGCAGAATTATTTACTTGGTCTTTGATCTGTATTATTTAATGGGAGGGAGGCATAAAGGCATTATGGCAATTCCTCCACTGAAATGCAATGTGACAATACAAGGACTGTGGGGTAGGATGTAAACCAAGCATGGATCTTTACCAGCTCCTGATTTCCAGTTCCCTTGCATACAGAGAACTGGTGCCGTTGTAACTTGCTGCTTTGGATGTTAAAATTTTTGCCCATATAGAAGGCAATATTTCATTACCTATGTTGGCATGTCTTCCTGCAGCATCTGCTCAGCAAGTTCACTGAATACTAAATGCTACTAATGCAACATGTGTCCAGCAAAGACATTATTGATAGAGGAATGTGTGAACTTAGCACTTTCTCAACAGTTTCTATCTGACAGAGAGGAAAAGAGATCTGGGCAACAGGTGGGCAACATAATCCTGAGCTCCCCGGTGCCCACTGGAGCAGTGGCACCAAAGAGGCTACTACCATATCCAGGAGGTACTGGGAAGTAGCCGGAGGTCTCCTCAGGGGAAGCCCCAAGCTCTACAATGGAGCTTCTCAAACCTGTGTCAACTATTTTGCTGGCACAGACTTGAGACACTCCGTTTCAGGCCTCCTGGCCCAACACGGAGTTCAGGATATGGCAGAACAGAGTTCTGCTGATCCCTCCCCACCTTGTCCTTGTTCCACCCTCCCCCAGAGGCTGCACCACTGCCCAGTATTTGCACTTACCCCCAGTGGCAGTGCGCCCCCTTCCTGAATGGCATGGGCCCAGTGCCAGTTCTCCCTGCTCACCAGATGCTGTGAATGCGCTTTACAGCATGTCTACGACACCCAGGGCCAGCCCTAGAGCTCAGCGCCAGCGCTGGGCAGGTTTAAGACTGAGCCTCAGAAATTCTACCTGCTTGACGTGTTTTGTGTTATTTTTAAACATCCATTTAAACAGCAGCAGTTGGATTAATAAAAGGATATTTGCATGTCTGTTTTGCTTTTAGAAGCACAGAAACAACTGAGCTAACCAAGGGAAAAGTACATGAAGGCATCATCTCTGTCTCACTTCTTGTGGGTATCAAAGACATCATACGTAACAAGGAGCTGAACAATTTAGTGGGGATTTACACACATTAACTCCTCCAAAGAAAAATCAAATGCTTTCTCACAGTGCCGGCTGAACGGAGCTTGCTGTGTCATCCTCGCTGTCCCCTTTGCAGCTGCCTGAACGCAGACAGCTCATGCCGCGAATGATGAATTGGAAAAGCTGCAGCGTGAACGCTGGTGTAAACCACATGGGGAGTACAAACGCTGAGAAAAGCCTCTCACACGAAGGGACTTAAAACTCAAGCCACTTTTAGTGGGGGAAAGAACTCCCTGCATGCTGAGCATGATCTGGAGGAGGGGGGAGAAACTTCACCATTGCACCTCTGTTAAGCCCAACGTGAGCTACAGAAAGAGAGACAGACACACAGCTCCTTAGCAGTGGGCCTCCATTAAAGTCCAATTGAAAATAAATAAGCAAACTCAGCGGATAGCATTTCTTTCAGATCAACTGCTCCCTAGGTGCTAGACAGTACAAGTGGCATGGCCCACAAAGAGGACATTATTCTATATGAGATGGTAAACGCTGGTTGGAGAAAATGTTCCAACAGATACTAGCCAGGTTCATTTTTTCAGTCTTTCTTCTACTATCCTTGGCAGTGACTCCCTCCAGTTACTTGGGTCCTGATACCCAGGTTACATGTTCAGGATTCTGAAATGGCAGCACCTAAAGTGCAGACTCTCCAGGGAGCAATATGAACACTCCCCTGCACTTCATGGCTTTGAGTACATCCCAGGGCCACTCCTGTGTGGACAGAAAGTAATGGTGAGCCAATAGCAGTAGTGAGCCACCAGTCCATAGAGTAAGGATGCCTGGGTGAGCATTGAAATTGCCCCCTAAATGACCCACCTTATCAGTTCAGCCAACTTGGATGCCTGATATAAAGTTGAGTTATAGACCCATGTGATCCACAATGGCAGTGTCTATAGTGTGGACTTCTGAGGCAGCAACTTTAATGCTCCCTGTAGATAGTGCCAGGGGTGTTTGTTTATGGAGTTGCAGTGAGATTATGAGTTCCTGGTGGCACATGGAGAGCAGCAGTGGTGTAAGAGGAGGAGGGGAAAGATAAGCAGGTTGTGAAGTGGATCAGGGCCAGTGCAATGGATCGGATCTAGTGGAGAAAGGGGTTCAATTTCTCAAGACTTCTGTGACATCACAGCAACTGAACCCATGGAATTTATATTTATATTGAAGCCTGCGTTCACGTCAAGTTTTAGGTTTGTTTTTCAAATATTTGATTTGCTGATGTATTGGCAAAATTTCTGTGCCTACAAATCAACCATTTATTATTATTATTATTATTATTATTATTATTATTATTATTATTATTATTATTATTATTAACAGTATTTATATTTTATATACCACTTTTCAACTAAAAGTTCACAAAGCGGTTTACAGAGAAAAATCAAATAACTAAATGGCTCCCTGTCCCAAAAGGGCTCACAATCTAAAAAGATGCAAATGAATACCAGCAGACAGCCACTAGAAAAGACACTGCTGGGGTGAGGTGGGCCAGTTACTCTCCCCCTGCTAAACAAAGGAGCACCCACTTGAAAAAGTGCCTCTTACCCAATTAGCAGGGGTATTATTTATTTATTTATTTATTTATTTATTTGTATCAGAAGAGCAAAGTCACAGGCACGAGTCTAGCAGGAAACAAAACCAAAATGTTAAGAAGCCACCAGAGAAGGCTTTGATGGTCAAGACTAGAAGTTTATGCCGGCAGTGAGAGAAGCAAATGATTTTGGTGGCAGAATGCTGAGTGATGGTGAGAGGGCTGACGTGAGACAGTGGAAGACCTGAGTGGAGAAGGCTGCTATAGTCAATGTGAGTAATGACCAGGATGTGGAGTTTTTGCTGAAGACACAGAGAGGTAGCAGACATATTTTTGCAATGTTGTAGAGGGTAAAGCAATGTGATTTGGCCATTTGAACGCCACCTCCCCTCTCTATCTTCTTTTTGAGGCCAGTCCTTCCAACAATTTTCCAGGCTTTTTCCTTCTGGATCTCCTTGCAATATAGGAACAGGTGGTTGTTGTTTTAAAAAAACAGCTAGACACACTCCAGCCTCCATCACACAAGCTGCAAGCTACAGGCAAACTATCCTGGAGCAGAGAGGCTGCAGCATTTATCTGCCATTTTCAAGAAATGATATTTTGGGATTTGGTCTAGCTTCCCCTGGCCTAAATTTTAAAGTTGTGAAGCTCTGTGAATCGCCGGACTGTCCTGAACATTCCAACCTTTCACTTTTCTCGGTGGGTGGTCCCATTTTGACTCCAGACCTATTGGCACCAGCCTAGAGTTCCACATTATAGAACAGAGGATCTGATGTATGACCTACTGAAGAAGAAACTAGTGACAGGCATATAGAAACAGGAGTTGTAACCCAGTGGCAGAGCACATGCTTGGGCCACAGAAGGCCCAGGTTTGAAATCAGTCAGTGAGTCCCTGTTTGAAACCCAGTGAGTGAAGACTACATTGAGCTAGGCAGACCAATGGTTTGATTCCGTATAAGGCAGTTTCCTATGTGCAGGGTGATCAGATGCCATAACCACAAAAGAGGATAAGGCACCCCAAAATGTAGGATATCCAAGAAAAATGTAGGGCATGACTATTTAGCTTTTATTTTATATATTTATACGCTTATATAGTGATCTCATGTGGTTAATGTAAGCACAATATTACTTATTATTAATTTTAAATTATATTACATATAATACAAGAAGGCTATGTATTGCACTCACAGGGAAAAGGAGGACACTTAAGTTCTTTTCCAGGACACAAAGCTAAAAAAGAGGACATGTTCTGGAAAAAGAGGACATCTGGTCACCCTGCCTATGTGGGAATTAATAAGAGGGATTTCATGGGGGATAGGGATTTATTGACCAGGTAATGCACAAAAGGTGGTTGAGGGAAAGATGCTTTAGCCACAGTCAAATTTCATATGGGCTGAACTTTGCATTCACTTGTCACGAAATGATGCAGGGAGCCATCACATGTGCAAGCTCTCCAAGCCTGGATAATTAAAATCCCTTATCTAATATCAGGGAATAAATAATAAAAATACACTTTCATCCATTCCACACAGCAAATGCAAAGTCCCCTTCTCAAAAGCAGCTCTTCCCTTAGCATCTTGAATGGATAATCAGAGCATGGGGGCATTCAGCAGTAATCAATTAGCACCTACTTTAGATGAAATTGAGAATATGCAAATTGGGCTCCTCATCAGGCAATGCAGTCAACATTTCAGAATGATTTGCCAAGCTGCAAACATTCAACAGTAAGGAAGCACAGAAATCCTCCTCCCATGGAAGATGGTGGCTGTGAGCTACAAGACCTTAACCTAGAGGTCTATTAAAAGAATCTGCAGCTGTCCAGTTTGATAAAGCACAGCCTTGTTTGAAATTTTGAAATTGTCCAAAATTTCCTTGTTATCTTGCATTGTTTGAAAAATCAACACACATCATGACATATCTGTTTGTTGCACACCAGCAAGTAATGTTGTTGAGTGATCATAAGTGCTCCTGGCTGAGAGGCACAGTGAATGAAAGCAGAGTATGATGGACCAGAACTATGTGACACTCCTACAAGAAAAAAGAGAACCTAATGCACAGTCATCCATTCCCTACCCTAAATCCAACATCTTTTGGTTCAGGTGGAGAGAGTTTCTAATTAGAAGAATTAGTTCCTGATTAGAAGAAAAAAGATAACCTTCTCTCTCCTTTTATGTAATAAAGTAAGAATGAGGTAAGAATCCCATAAAGGAAAACTCATCACATTCCAAACTTTTTCATCTAATAAATGCTTTTAAGGGTTCAGGGGGATTTGGCTGGAAGTAAGTTCCACTGCACACAGACAGACTTCTGAGTAACTATGTGTAGGATTGTGCTCTAAATCAATACATTCTGTGGATAAGAACAAACATTAGAATGTCTTTAAAAGCCTATTTTAGAAGGGTGCTGTAGTGATTAATGGTTTGAGGCAAGCACTTGAAGGTTTTTCAACAGTAAATCATGGGTATTTTTTATTGGTGCTGTTAATTATTGGGTTATTTCCTATGGATGGTGTGTGTAATTTTGCTGGTGCAAGTCTGTGTGGACTCAGGAAGGTGGATCAAGGCCTGGGAGGGGGATAGGCTATTGGCTGCAGTGCTTATACTGCCCCCTTCCACTCCTCATTCCACCACCACCACTCCGCATTTATGGTGACAAGTACCAAGGGAAGTGTCTATCATGTAAGGAAAGTGTTGCAATTCTGCATGGGTCAACAGGTGGAAATCAACAACTTGCTGGTGCTGTGAAGAGCCAGTCTTGACGTGCCCATAGAGAGATCCACTGTCCTGAGTATTTCCAGACTTTTTTAAGCATACAGGAAGCTATTTCCACAGAGCATAAGAATATATTTGCATTCCTGGCAGGGACTCTCATGTGACTATGCACTTTCATGTGGGGGGCAGGTGGGGGAGGGATAGGTTTTGCTGTGAAGACAGAATGAAAGAACAGTAGCTGTATTTGTGGGGTGTGACATTTCCAAGGCCCTGGCTATGATATCAAAGTAGATTATTTGAATACAATGGGACAAAGAATCAGTGAAAAGAACAGTGGCAGGCAGTATCAGTCATATGCAATTGTATGCATGTCTACTCAGTGGGGCTTACTTTCAGGTTAGTGTGCATCAGGGTCATGTGCTGTGTGTGTAGCAGATGAGGTAGAACCACCCCATGGTAGTCTATGTAAAAGCACCACAGCTGCCCTGCCTGCGTACACCTGAGGAGGCTCTCCTTACACCTGAGAAAGCTGGTGTAAGGAGAGTCTCTTTGGATGTAAGCAAGCGGGGCAGCTGCGGTGCTTTTCCATGTTCTACAATGGGGTGGTTCTGCCCCACCTGCCACACCTGCACTGTACATTCCTGGTGTGCATAGGATTTCAGCCTGGATGTACTACCTTCTCCCCCAACACCACAGCAAAAAACAGAAGAATAAAATGTGTACTGTTTAATATGCTTTAAGTGGACTCCAGAGTGTATATGGAATCAGAGAATCAATGTGATGTCACGGATAAATTGTTGGGACTGAAGAAAGGATATCCAGATAAAAATTTCTACTTTACACTTGGACAAGAATGGCCCAGCCATTGCATGAGGAGCAACAAAGATATGCATGTCTCCCTATCACTACTCAGTGCTTCCATGTAATCCCATGGGCAAGAAGGACTTCCCAATGGTTCTCAATCTCATGATTCAAATACTACTTTCCACCCACAGGGATGGACAGGGATGGAACAGTAGAGTAGGTGGGAACATGTGCATACATGCTTCTTGTGTAATTAGGTTGCCAGTCAGATGATATTGTCTGAATTAGACCCATGAAGTTCACTCGGTGATCTTGGGTTTCTCTCAGTGCTTTTCAACCAGTGGTATGTCACAGTATGACAAGTGGTATTTGGCTCCACTGCCATGGTGACCCAATGGCCAAAGTTCACATACTTTTGTGACTTTCCAGAAAGTTATTAAGCACATTTACAAACCACGCATTCTGTACTAGCAAAAATCATCTTCTACAAGTCAGAAGCATCAGTAATTCCTCCATATTAAATCTAGCAAAAATGTTTTTGGACTGTACATAATGTACATTGTGACTATTTTTGCATACAGAATACATAACATATGCAAACAAATATACTACAGGGGTTACAGTGTAGCAGAGACTAGTAACCAAGATTCTTTCTAATTTTGTGTTCATAGATATTGAGAAGTAGTTCATGGCCACCAGTAATTCAGATATTTTTATGATTGTTCTGAGGCAGCTAATTTTTTCTAGCCAAATCCTATTAGATTGCTGCTGCATTCTTTTTTCCCCTCCAACTCCCAGAATGGAACTTATATGCTAATTGCAACTGGCATATGCAAATTAGATTTCATTTCCATTTTTTTAAGAGATAAGCACTGTTTTGTGCCAACACAGTCATTAAAATGCACCACCTTTGCCACCTTACTTACCTCTGGGTCTGCCACACATATGCCTATAAAAGAGATAAAGAATTTACTTAAATTCTGCTCAAGGCAGTTCTCAGGATTCAGCAGCTTATTTATTTATTTATTTATTTATTTATTTATTTATTTAAAAAGGTAAAATTCTTGAGGGTTGGGTTTTTCCTTCCTCCCTCTCTGGGCTGAAAAATGAAAACTCTAAGCATTGGGGGAATCTGATTTTGATTTTGCTCTCACCCTTAACCTGGATTTATGAAGGAAGATTTTGTAACTACAAATTTAAAAGTACTAAGGTGGTAATCTCATTTTCTTTGTAATTTAATATAACTTGAAACAAATAGCACTTTTCTGATTTACAAATGAAAGTGTACAGTGATTTGCTAACTCAAATTTACTTGGACAAATATTCAAAGTCATACTATAGAAATACGTATGATATATTTTAATGCATTGTGAATTTTCATGACTGCAATTAACAAAATCTCAAGGAAATATAAAAGTCTTATTTTTGATTAGTACAATAAAATGTGTGAGTGGATATTTTGGTCTTTGTCTGTTACTTCTGCTCTGATTAGCATCATTTTTATCTAACTAGTGGACAAAGCAGTAACCGAACAGTCACCCTGAGAATCGGCCATGTCATTCTCTAGCGGGTATGTGTTCCATATCGCAGACAGCGCACCAATACAAGGCCTGATTCCAAATACAAGTACTCTGTATTGCACACAATCAACTCATTAAAGCTTTAGGGAAGCAATCAGAAAGTTTATCATGCCTGAAGGGGCTGCCAGTCTTCTTAAATTAGCTAACAGGATTTTACTGGTCTGCAGTACAGTCAGCATTAGAACTATATTAAGGGTCCGAGGGAGCAGAAAATGCAAACACAAACCAGTGTTTTTTTAAAACACTGAGTGCCTCCCTAGACTTTTGTTCTCAAGAGAGTGATATTTGAGTTCTGATAGTGGGATAGAACAAGATTTTTTACAGTGCAATATACAGACTCCAAGCATAGCTTTCAGAGAGCTGTTCTGGTGAGTTCTGATGCATATCCTTCGCACATGTTCACATGTATCTCTACCACATTCTTATGCCTCATAGCTAACAGCTTAATCCAGTCAAGGATTGAGCTGTGAGGTGGCGCATGTCATGACAGCAGAAGGCACTTACACTGCTGCAAAATGGCCACCAACAGTGCATGCTGCTCTCTGTTGGCAGCCATTTTGTGTATGCTGCTGCAAGGGGCAGCTGCACCACAAGGCTGGTGCTAGTTCCTGCTGTGCCAGCTGGAACAGGTTAGGCTCTGGTGGAGGTGGAGAGTGGATAGGGAGGGGGCAAAACTGGAGGAGGAATGAGGGTGGGGAGATTACAGGAGCTCTGTGTCAACTGAAAGGCACTTGAGACAGAATGTGTAAATTTCATTATTATTCTAAGAGCCCAATCCTATCCCCTTCGGCCCAGACCACACAGTGCCACTGATGAAATGTGTGCTGCATCTTATAGGCTTGGGGGGGGGGGGAGGATTAGAAAGCCCAAGGGAGGAAAGTAAAGAATGTTTTACTTACCTCTCCATAGTCTACATGTCTTTGGACCTATACCAAAACTGGTATAAGTCCAGGGATACTCGTGGGGGTAGGTCTGGATCAGGAGGGGAGATAGGCTCTCAGCATGCACAGTTGCCATGGAGATCATTCCACCTCCTAAACCACCCCTGGCCCGCCCATTCCCCACCCTGATCTGTCCTGATCCTCCCCTAATCTACCATCACTTCCTACTGGTGATGGCAGACAGAGGTTCAGTGGGCTGCTGTGGCCCACGTGTGGCCTCTGGATGTTTGTGTTGATGGATGCAGACTGCCAAGTTGCAGAGTGGCTTTTGTGCTATTGGACCAGGATTTATGGTGGGGAATGCAAGATCTGCCACCGTAGGACCTGAATAGTATTGGGTCATAAGGTGTTTAAACAATAGAATCAAAATCTTGGAAAAGATCAAGTCTACATTTCTTCCATACTCCACACCAAGCAGCAGGATCATCAACAATGGCAAGCAGCTCTTCTATTACAGATCAACCAACGTGATTCAGTATCGAAAAGAAAAGTCATGGGCTTCAATCGACAACTCTCTGATAACTTTCTCCCATGATGCTTAAATTTGTAAGCCACCTTGATTGGCTTAAATAAATAAATTCCAAAGACTTCGGAAAGATAAGACAGGTCAGAGGCTAGGAAATCAGCATGAACAGAATCTCACCGCTTTGTGAAATTCCGATAATATTTCATGGTCTTTCCATCAGATTCTGGCCGTGTGTGGGGGGGGGGAGGGGGGAGAGAGAGAGAGAGAGAGAGAGAGAGAGAGAGAGAGATTACTCCTAGTCGTTAGCCTAAGAAAGGGATTCTTCACATGACTGGAATAAGAAATCTCATTTCTGACATGCATATTCCAGCGCAGAAACCATTTTCTGGAAAATACAACTACAATGTATTTATATATAAAGTTGTAATTATCTAAGGATTCCTGGAGACATGAAAGATTGCAAATGTAAATAACACAAGTTGGTGGAATTTGCTGTTGTCTGGAGCAATTTGACAATGACATAGAACTATCTTTAGTGACAAAAGAAGGTACCTAAGGAAACATATAATCCTGGCAGGGGAGTAAGAATTGACAGCAATCCAAGCTGAGACAGCCTGTCACAGTATCCCACAGCAGCACACCCCCCTCGAGGAACAGTTACTGATGACAAAGAGAGATGCCTGCATAAGGTGGCAGGAAAGGTGACACCAGAGCCATGCAAGACAAAACACATCTATATAGGAAACACCCAGGCTGTTTAATTCCTGGAGAATTAAATAGACTGAAGCGACCTCCTGAGTGGGAATGATTTTCATGACCCACTTTTACCTTCTTGTCATCTGTCTCTCCTCCCACAATTACTTGGCATTATTTTTGTGACTATTTTTAACTCTTAAGGGAAGTGCCCTGAGAGGCAGCCTTCTTGCGAGGAGAGAGGCACTGTGCAAAGTAAAAGCCGTATTTTATCATATTGCTGGTCGTTCTGCATTTTAAAGAGGCAAATTAATCACTAAACTGCTGTTCAGTGCTTTAAACTACCAGCTGCTTGGCGCTCGGAATTACAAGATTTATCCTTCAGGATTGTTTTGTAAATCATTCCTTTCCCAAGCTCCCGTAGAAAACCGCCCTAGCACAGTCAGATCCTTCTGGGAGTGTGGAGGAGGGGAATTAGGCAACATGGCATCTGGCTCCTCTTTGGTCTTCCACACTTATCAGAGGACAGAATGACAGCATGTCCCTGGTGGGCCTTACAGCTTAATTACCAGGATCATGGGTTTTTCCGCTCATGCCAGCTCTCAGAATTTTATTCAAATGTGGAAGATCTTGTTAATTCAGTTCTGTCAAGTTTTCTGCAGCACTACAATAATTGCAAGGAAACATGATGTGATTGTCCATAGCTGCTTGAAACAAATACTGGAGCACCGTACTGTGGGAGTGAGCAAATCTCAAAGACAAACTAGATAGGGCAATGCTGCAAAGAGGAACTTCTTGTTTCTGTGCAGCTCTCACCGAGGCAGCGAATCCAGTAGCATTCCCACAGGGGGGGGCACAGCACTAAGTTTTGCAGGTGCCTTAACGTGTTGTATAAGCGCCCTCTCCTCCTTGCCTTCTAAAGCCATTCTGGGCAACAAGATCTTGCCACCCAGAATGGCTCCAAAGGTGAGGACAAGGAGCCGCTTACATGCTGCGTTGAGGTACCTGCAAAACTTAGCACTGTGCCCCCCTTCTGGGAACGCTACTGCGCAAACCTAGTTATAGTACTATGGCCTCTGGGCCGGTTACAACACACCTGATGCACAGCAGACACAATCTTGGTGATAGGTGATAAATGTCAGTCTTCTCAAGTAGGGGTCCAGGTGAGGAGCATGGATGCAGAAATCCATGACCCAGATGCTGTTCTCAAAATTGTGGAACTACAGTAATTCCCAAATGACACCATTATTCAGTTGGACAAATCCTTGCTTGCCAGAATTAGACCTTGTTTTCCTTATTCTCAAAAACAAATGCGCAACTAGCCTTTGCAATTTGCTGTGTGCCTACAGTCCACAGCACATGGTGTGAGAAAGCAACCCATGTGATCTCCACTGCAAATGAGTATGCTCACTGTGCATTCCTGTTTGGAACAAACTGAACATGAACCAAATGAGTATGCTCACTATGCATTCCTGTTTGGAACAAACTGAACATGAACCAAATGGGATCTATTTGGTTCTTTTTTCATTCCTTCAAAAATAAAGATGATGTACAATGAAAAGAATTGTTTTCATAATGTGATTAATTACCCCCTCGTCATTCAGAGGTGGAGTGGGTAAGTTCCCTATCAAGGATTGGAGGTTGCTTGCCCAGCTGCTTCCCAGTGGTTACCATTTTTTTACTACAATGCCCTAAACGAAGCGTCAGTTCAAGATACTGCAGAAAAATCAAACATGGCCACTATGTTTTTTTGGTGGCTTCCATTCCCTCCTCCAACCCTGGATGCAGTGTCAGTCAAGAGTACTGTAGGGGGAAAAATAACTGTTGCCAAGACTATACAGCAGCTTCCACAAGTGGCTGCCATTTGTTTTCATAATGCCTTAGACAGGTACTGCATCTAGGACATTGTGGGATAATAAAATAGTGACCACCACTGGCTGCATCAGTAAAAAGAAAGACAAGAGGGATGAAAAAAGGCATGAAAACAAATGTGAGTACTGAAACACCCACTCCTGTACTAACAAGGGATGAAATGAAAACATTTACAACAAATGATTACCAAACAGATTTGGGTTTTTAATGAATGAATGAGTTGAATAACAAAAATGAATTGAATAACAGCCCAATGCAACATAGTTCCCAGTGCAGAGATGCAGTGGTGCCAAGCACAGGCTATGCTGCCTCCCTGCAGGGGATTTTTGACTGCTGGAGGTCTCCCCAGGGAAAGGGGACATTTGCACCCTTGCCACAGGGTAAATCCCAGCAACCACGATGGGGTAACTTGGACCTGCGCCAGTGATATTGCTGGCGCAAGTCCACATTGCCCCATGCAGGTGGATTGGACCTGGGAAGAGGGTTGGATACGGCATCGCAATTCTGCTCCCTTCCATTTCCAATTCACCCACTCCAACCCATCACCACCTTGATCCACCCTCCCCCTGCCCTGTTCAATCTCCTCCCTGTCCTCTCCCTGCCCCTGCACTGGACTTACCTTCTATGTTGGACCTCCTGACAACTGCCAGTACCAGCTAGAAGGCTCCAGTCTTACCATTGGCATGCCTGGGCCTTGTGCTGTTGCAAACCCTTACTGTACACTGTGTACCCCTACACTATCTGAATCTATGCTATGGTGTTTGATTGCCATGTGCCACCTTGCTTCTCTTTAGCACTTATTCAAGAATGGCCATAGTTCTTTACCAGTGTTGATTGAAAGAACAGTTATTCTGTCATGGGTTCATTTCCTCTGGTGTGACTTGATGTCTGGTATCAGCCTGGTGTCATTGTAGACATAATTCTTGCAGAGAAATTGAGTGACTCAGAGGTAAATATAAAGGAGGATCTTTAACATCTGGCTAGAATTAATGGAGCAAATGCTTTGCATTAGCTGTTTCCTGGAGTAAATCATGCAGGCCCCAGCAGTTCGTGGCCAACAGAGCAGAGAAGGCTAGGTTGACATCAGATAAGGTTGCTGCTACTGATCACAGTACCCTAAAGTTCTTCATTTGATAAGTGTTACAAGTTATGAAGCCCATTTTTCTGTGCACACAGTCACAATGGAAATCTCTAATGTCACACAATTCCTTTCAATTCAGTCCTTCCTGGGATCTCATTTGAAGAGAGGTTTCTTTGTATCTATGCATCTCCTCTGTCACCATCTCCACCTCAGTCAATTGCTCCTGGTTTTGTCCCTGTTCCATATCCTTTCCCTCTCTTGTGCTCTCTGAGTGCCTACAGCAGACTGTGCTTTTAAACAATGCTCACTCAGACGGTTGTGTCAGTGCTTTTTACATACATTAAAAGATTTTAATTGCGATTTTGAGGCATTTGACCTAGTCCCTATCTGACATTTATGCACATCACAGAAAAGCACAGCACAATGACTGTCGTGGCTGGCAACCTCTGTTAGAGGAAAGCCCTGGAAGTGGAAAATAAAAGAACTATGAGGGGGCTACTTGAGTGCAAAGCACAAAATGAGCACGTCTCTAGGACTGGGCTACCAATTTTTTTGTGTTTAGGTCACCACTTTTCAAAATGAGTCTCAACAATGAAAGAGCCAGATGGAAGTGGGGGAGCACATTACACTACACACCTCATGAAACACACATAAAACCTGCATGGAGGACATGCAAAAGACAAGCCGCAGTTCTCTGTTACATGTTACTTCCTTTGTTAAAGGAAGTTACACGTATGAGGTACAGAGGCTCAGAAAACCAGTGCCCAAACTCGTGTTCGAATTCTGATCCCACTTTCCCTTGTACACGCTTTTGCATGCATGCCAACATCACTGTCACTGCCCCCTCCTAAATTCTGCCACCACAAAATCGAAACTGGTTGGGTAAAGAGGACTGGCTGGGTGAGGCAGTGCTAAGCAGAATCTATTTCCTTCTCAGCATTCTCCCCCACTACTGCTTCAGAACTGGACCTTTTGTCAGTCCTTTTTTTCAGTTGCAGCTATCTCCTCCTGCAGTTCCACAGCCATTTTCTCCGGCAGCTATGCTGGAAGAGGAGGTAAGCTACCCTCCCTATCCTCCCTTACGTTTTAAGAACAGTGAGCAAGATGATGGTGATGGGGCAGGTGACAAGGTAGAATGACCAGGCAGATAGTGGTGGGACAGGCACATACAGCGCAGAGCATCCCCACCAGTTTGCCACCTTTCCAGCCCTGTCGCTCAAGGCAGCTGCTTCACCTTGCCACATGAGTGGGCTAGCCCTGATTGCGCACTTAAATACAGAATCACTAGTTTAACTTTAGAAAACTCTCCATGACTTGCTATTGGCAGAATAAGCAATAAAGGCTCAGTAACATTCCTGGACAATGCCAATCTTGACATTTACATTTTATCATGTCACCATCTCTTCACCATCCATCTCCTATTCTCATTATGCCCAGACTTGGGTTTTGTTTCCACAGCTATCCAATCTTTTCAGAGCAGACTCATGCTTACGGTCCAGAACCTGCTGCGGAGAAGTTCTGCAAAGTTCAATAGAAACTTTTTAAAAGCCATTTCTGCCCAACGTTGCCTATACACAACAGGGATCAAATGTGTACACCTGTGGGCCAGGTAGAAATGGGTTAAAGAAAAAAATTTTTTTAGCCAACTTCCTTAATGCCCTGAGGGAACGGATCTGTCAGTTCTCCCTAGGCAAGTAATTCAATTGTGAGGAGGCTACTTCTGATAAGGCCTTTCTCCTTGAAGTCACCTTCTACTGCAGTAGGCTGAGACATTCTAAGGCAAAGCTATTCTCATGTGTGCAGGAAGATGGGAATAGGCATTCTTTTGGATATCCTGGCCAGGGGCTGGCTATGAATTGCTGCCATATAGAGTTAGACCACTGGTCCATCTACCTCAGTATTGTTGACACCAAATGCAGTGGCTCTTTTGGGTTTCAGACAGTGGTCTTTCCCTTCCCTCTTTGGAGAAACCAGGAATTGAACCTATGACCTACCTACGAACCTCTTCTCCCAAGGTGATGTATTCAGTGAGCCAACCAAAAATTAATTTAGGTGCTCAGTCCCAAAAAGAAATAAAAAGCAGGAACCTTTTATGTAGTATCTCCAGGCCTCTATATACCTGCACATTGAGAACAACCCTTTACACACCTGATGAGAAGTAGACTGTAGTCCATGAAAGCTTACACTGAAATAAATTGGTTAGACTTTAAAATGCCACATGGCTCTGATGTTTCTATTAAATCAGGTTGAGTCTATAACATCAATATGCACCTATAAGTTCATGGCTGGGCTTAACTAATCAAGGCCAATTTTAAATGCTGATTGTTAATAGAAGCTGTGTCTCTAGATTTTTAGTACTTACGATATTGCTGTAAGTAATTTACTGGTATGTCTTCCTTTGAACAAAACACATTTTTTATCTCTTTGTCTGAATTAGCCAAGAGGATCTTAATTAAAAATTCTTAAATTGTTGCTTAATCAAGATATGTCCTATTTCATCATCTAATTTTTTCAATTACTACAGATAGTTAATCAACTCAAAGTGGGGCAGAGCATTGATGGGGAAACCAAACCTGATTCAGCCTTGGTTTTGAAAGGTCAAAGAGAAAAGGCAGGAGGTCTGGCTCAGTTGGTAGAGCTGCCACCTTGTATGCCTGAAGATCTGAAGCTGCCAGTTCGAAACAACCGGAAGTACCCGAGAACTGACCACACGCTTGGATTAAAGTCTGAGGAGAAATCTAATGACCAAAGAAAGCTGGTATATAAATACCTGTATAAATAAATAAATAAATAAATAAATAAATAAAAGGACCCTGAATGATATCATTGGGGGGGGGGAAATCCAGAGTTCCCCCATTTCACATGCAAACTCTAAACCTTTGATGTTCTTTTCTGGGATGAAAAAAGCTTATGGTTCTGTTAAGCACACTCTTGTGGAATGATACTGAACAAAAAAATAACAAACAATTTTGGGCCGTGGTATCAGGCTCTCTTAGCTCCAAAATGGATGACCCAGTTGTAATCTCTTCTTCTGTATGGATTAAACATTTTTCAGAACTATTTTTTGATAAGTTCAAATCCCCAGATACCCAACCCGACTTCAATTCATCTGATCTACCTACCTGGCCCCCTGTGACGCCCATGGAGATCACACAGATAATAGATCGATTGAAATCAGGGAAAGCTGCCTGACTGGATCTAATATCTCCTGAACTCTTAAAATGTGACCCTGAGTGGTGGGCTCACTTGCTTGCACCCCTCTTCACAACGATTGATAGGACTGGCTTAGTTCCCAAAGATTGGGTCTCGGCAACAATCATCCCAGTTTTTAAAAAGGGTGACCCTAAGCTCCCTGCGAATTACCGGCCTATCAGCTTGCTCTCTGTAATAGGCAAAATTTATGCGAAATACCTAAATAATAAGCTTTTTACCTGGACCAACTCTAAGGATATCCTAGGTCCTGAGCAATCAGGATTTTGTCAGGGCAAATCAACAATGGATAACTGTTTAATTTTATCTCACCTAGTCTATAAACAGATTAAGAAAGCCAAGGCAAGACTCTAAGTGGCTTTCCTTGATCTAAGAGCTGCGTTTGATTCCATTGATAGAGATCTTCTTTGGTCTAAATTAGCCAGCATGGGGATTGATAAAAGACTATTGGTGTTAATTAAGATCTTATATTCTAACACATCATGTAAAGTTAGATATACCAGGAGTAGTAGCCTCACACACCCCATTGCTATAAACAAAGGGGTGAAGCAGGGATGCATTTTGGCTCCCATGCTATTTAACCTGTTCCTGAATGATTTAGCCCCAGCCTTGAAGACAGTGGATAGTCACCGCCCGATACTTGGGTCCCATCCAGTGCCGCTATTACTGTATGCAGATGATGCGGCTCTTATTTCTCGAACAAGAATTGGCTTAAAACGTCTACTTAATCAATCTATAGAGTATTTTACATCCAACAAGTTACAGATTAACTACTATAAATCTAAAATCATGGTGTTTGCCAACAATTGGAAACCATTTAAATGGTCATTTATGGGCAACAAAATGGAACAGGTAAAGACATTCAGATATTTAGGCATTAATTTCCACTATAAGCATTTGTGGGTTTCTCATTGTAATGCAGTCCTAAATGCATCAAAAATCTCATCCCGTGCAATTTCCCGGTTTTTTTTTTAGCCAAGGTAACAGATATGTCCCGGCTGCTTTAGAGGTATTCAAGGCTAAGGTACTTCCGCAAGTTCTTTATGGCTGTCCAATCTAGCATAAGGCCTTGAATCATTCAACTGAGAGCATACAGGCCTCCTTCCTGCAGAGGATCTTGGGTTTCCCCAAATGTGTTCCATACTCTGCTATGTGTCTTGAAGTGGGTTTTATTAGACTCAAAACATTGGCTTGGTTGAGATCAGTAAAATTTTGGCTTGCAATCCTCTTCAATGCTGCCCCATATGGGCTAATGTACCAGCTTCTGGCTGATCCAGTACTGCCTGTGGAGGTTGCGGATTTACTCACCAAGCTTAAATCGATAGGACTAGACACAGCAAGCCTGGGTATGATTGGTTTAAGCGAAGCCTACAGGACTATCAAGGAAAGATTGCTCGATATTGAGCGTCAAGAGCTACTCTGTGCAGCTAACACCATTTGCTCCCCTCTCCATCTGCACATCCCAGTCAGCTTTGGGAAGCCGGCTTCTTTCCTTTATCATCTGCAGTGCCCACAGGCTCGCAGAGCATTCTCCCTTGCAAGATGCAATGCCTTCCCATCAGCTCTGCTAGCGGGCAGGTTTAGTGGCATTCCCTACTCAGACAGGAATGGTGTGGAGACATTACATCATATATTTTTTTACTGCCCACTCCATGATACCCTTCGTAAGATCTATCTGGCTCCACTGCTGAACAAAATGCAGGGCTGGGAGGATTCATTTAAATTACAAACTCTTCTTTCCATAGAGGAAACTGACTCTTGACAAGGTTGCCAACTTTGTTTCTGGGATTCTGGCAGGACGGAATTCTGGGTCTTCCGCTATATTATGGTGAATGGGGGGAGGGGTTATTGGATGATTACGAGTGCCTTATTTTATTGTGTGTGTGTGTTCTGAATGTTTAATGTTTGGTTGTTGTTTCGTATTTCCATTATCTATGCCAATAAAGGTCTTATGTATGTATGTACTGAACATGGTCTAAAAAAAAGAGGCAAAAAACTAAGATTACGTATTCAGTACACTGAAGAATTTTGAATGTTTACCATCAAAGTAGTGAGACAGGTGAGTGAGATGCACTCACAGATTATAGCAGAAGGTGCTACGTGGCATATTTTCTTGAAGAGCATTCTCAAGCCACAAGAGGGAAAGGAGCAAAGGCTTAACTCCATGCAGCTTATCCAGCTCAATATCCCTCATCTAGTCTGACAGTGTGATTTTTAACAAAACTATTAGTCATTTGACTGAAGGCAGTTTGAGCACAATTGATCCATCCCAAGGAATTAATTTCAGAGACTGCAGGGTGGTTTCCGGTAACATAAAATGGTTCCTTTTGAGCTGCATGAGGCCCAGACCCCACACATCAGGCAGCCTACATTTTCCACACATGCAGCAAGAGTCCTTGAGGCTTAGCTGTCCAAATGTTTGATGTTGTAGGGAGATAATTTATTGAAAGTGTTGAGCACTGCCTTCCTCATTAATGGAGCCTGGTTTCTAAAACACAGGAAAAGGGTTGCAGTGTGAACGGGGGGGGGGGGGGGGAATCATGACATCAACCATATATTATTCATAATACCATTAATGCAGATTGCAGATTTCCTTGCCTTGCCTTTTTGGGTTTCATTCTCTATAAGTCAAAGCATCCTTCAAGTATTGAACGCTTATAAAAGGGTGGTTCTCCTCTTGCTGGTTTTCTATGCATGTGCCCCAGCTGTAAGTCAAGGTGCCATTTTACTTGATTTATGTTCTCACAACTGAGGTAATTTAGATTCTTTTCAGGCTGAGACAACCTATGGGTAGTTTCATCTCCACAGGCAAAAGTATATATTTCCTCTTCTTCTCCCCTGAAAAAAATGGCAGAGATGACCAAAGGGATTGCTGGATTGTAGTGATGAGAACTGAGAGGTTGAGGTGCATCTCCCTACCCTCTCTTACTTGTCTTTTACACAGCTCTACAAAGAAATAAAGAAAGAGGCACAAGATCTTTCCTCCCCCAGGTATCGTCCAAGGTATTGCTAAGTTTTTGTGAGATTCTGTCATCAACACTTTGTCTGCATTTTCAAAGATATGGATATCATCCAAGCTATTCATATAATCAAGATGGCTACATGGGGGCTATCGTGTTCATGGGTAATAAGTGGCCTCTGCCTCCTTCTCCTTTCCATTAGTTTTTCAGAACTTTATCCCATTTTTCACTGTTTTAGATCCAACCTGTTTCTTATATAGTTCAAGCTCTGATCTCTATTAGGCCTAGTTTAAGGGTATGCCATTTATCATTTACATAGAACTTCTCATTTGCTGAGTAAGATTGTCACAGAGTCATCAAATGTTACAGATGGGTCTTGGAGGTAATCTAGTCCAACTCTTGGTTAAGTTCAGGTGACTACAGCATCCCTGACTGATAGCCCATCCAGCCTCTGCTTGAAAATCTCCAGTTAGGTTGATTGTGGGGCTGGGAGGAGCCCTGAGCCCAATCTGCCTCCGTACAAGGGCCAGAATTGGTAGACTCCATTGCCACCATGATGACAAAGCCAAGCAAAGAGAATGATGTTGAAAGTCTTCTTCCCAGTTATGTGGCTAATGTGCCACAAATGTATATTGAGGCATGTAGCCCAGGGTTGCAAAAGACTGAGGTAAGGCTCTGGTTGAGTTCAAACAACCAAAAGCAGGTAAAGAGTTAAAATGTAACAAGAGTTTATTAAAAATGCAAGTTGGGTGAGAGGAAAACAGATTTGATAATACAAGGAGGAAAGAATAAAATAAGCAGGCTTGTGAAATGGCATGGGCAGTACTTAAGCTTCCTTAAGGAAAACTGATGGGGGGGGGGGAAAGGAGGGAGCAAGGGAAGCTCAGTTATCGCAATAATCTAAAAAAAAAAAGTAAGCATATAAGAAGAGCCCCGCTGGATCAGGCCAAAGGCCCATCTAGTCCAGCTTCCTGTATCTCACTGTGGCCCACCAAATGCCCCAGGAAGCTCACAAGACAACAGACACAACCTGGATCCTGGTGCCCACCCCTGCATCTGGCAATCAGAGGCAGCTGCCTCTAAAACCAAGAGCTTGCACATACCTACTATGACTTGTAACCCGTAATGAACTTCTCCTCCAGAAATTTGTCCAATCCCCTCTTACAGGCATGCAGGCAAGATGCCTAATATACAACATGCCTAATACAATATGCCTAATATACAACAGCAAATTCAAAGACTCTGTTGTGTTTGCTGGTTTTTTACCCCCTGCTCTACACTAGGACACACCCAAGGTTCCTTCCAACCTTAACAATCACTACTTGTTGATTGTTGATAGGGCAGGAGGTCTGGTCTAGAGGGTAGAGCCTCCGTCTGCCTGAAGATAACATCCACAAGGTCGCCAGTTCGAGGCCATCGGCACCGTGCGACCTTGAAGCAGCTGACAAGCTGAAGCCGAGCTATTCCATCTGCTCTGAGCGTGGGAGGATGGAGGCCAGAATGTGAAGCCAGATCGGAATGAAACACCTGAATGTAGTGCTTCTTGAAAGAAAGAACCTTCTTTCAATTGTAAAAATCCCTATTTAATAAGGGATTTAGATAAGCCTGCCTATGTAAACGGCCTTGAATAAAGTCTTGAATAAAGACCAAGAAAGGCGGTATATAAATACCTGTTATTATTATTATTTCTTCTTGTGGCAAAGAGTTCCACAAACTAATTACATGCTGGGTAAAGAAATATTTTCTTCTGTCTGTCCTAACTTTCCCAACATTCAACTTCCGTGGATGTCCCCTGGTTCTTAGGTTATGCGAGCGGGAAAAGAGTGTCTCTCTATCCATCCCCTGCATGATTTTGTATGTCTCGATCATGTCCCCCCTCAAGTGTCTCTTTTCTAGAACAGAGGTGCCCAAACCCTGGCCCTGGGGCTACTTGCGGCCCTCAAGTCCTCCCAATGCAGCCCTCAGGGAGCCCCCAGTCTCCAGTGAGCGTCTGGCCCTCCAGAGATTTGTTGGAGCCCACACTGGCTGGATGCAGCGTGAGGGCGACTGTTTGACCTCTCGCATGAGCTGTGGGACGAGGGCTCTCTCCACTGCTTGTTGTTTCACGTCTGTGATGCAGTAGCGGTAAAAAATAATAATAATAACTTTATTTATGCCCCGGCCTTCTCCCCAAAGGGACCCAGGGCGGCTTACAGCAGGTTAAAAACAGATTAAAACATAATATAACAAACAGATAAAAACAAAGAATAAAAACAAAGGTAGCAAAGGAAAGGCCAGCCTTGCTTTGTGCAAGGCCTTTTATAGGCCTTGAGCTATTGCAAGACCTTCATTCATTCATAGAAGTTCATCTTTAATATATTCATTTATGTAAACTTATGTAAATTTATTCAAATTTGAAATGTAAATTAATTCTTTTTTCCCGCGGCCCCTACACAGTGTCAGAGAGACAATGTGGCGCTCCTGCCAAAAACTTTGGACACCCCTGTTCTAGACTGAAGAGGCCCAAACACTGTAGACTTTCCTCATAAGAGATGTGCCCCAGCCTCCAGGTCATTTATGAAGAGGTTGAAGCACCGGTCCCAGGACAGATCCTTGGAGCACTCCACTTTCCACCTCTCTCCATTGTGAAAATTGCCCATTGACACCCACTCTCTGCTTCCTGGACCTCAACCTAATCCATGAGAGGACCTTCCCTCTAATTCCCTGACTGTGGAGTTTTTTTCAGTAGCCTTTGGTGTGGAACTGTGTCGAACGCCTTCTGAAATTCCAGATATATAATGTCCATGGGTTCTCCCGTATCCGCAAGCCTGTTGACCTTTTCAAAGAATTCGAAAAGGTTTGTGAGGCAAGACTTACCCATACAGAAGCCATGCTGATTCTCCCTCAGCAAGATTTTATCTTTGATGATGCATTCCACCATCTTTCCCAGAACAGACGTTAGGCTGACTGGCCTATCATTTCCCAGGTCCCCTCTCCTTCCCTTTTTAAAGATCAGTGTGACATTTGCAATCCTCCAATCTTCTGGCACCGTGGCCGTTTTAAGGGACAAGTCACACTGAAAATGGCAAGAGCTGTGACCCTTGGCTTAAAATGATGGCAGCACAGCAGCAAACACAACAACAAGGCTCCATTGTCACATGAAAACATTGGAATGGCTAACTTTCCGTTCTGTGCACTCATTTTGAATGTCTTGTGAATCCTACTCTAAATGAGGTCAGATTCCGCTCACACATATAGCATCAGTAGTGAGGTATACCATATATACTCCTACTAATTGGGTAAGAGGCACTTTTTCAAGTGGGTGCTCCTTTGTTTAGCAGGGGAAGAGTAACTGGCCCACCTCACCCCAGCAGTGTCTGTTCTAGTGGCTGTCTGCTGGTATTCATTTGCATCTTTTTAGATTGTGAGCCCTTTTGGGACAGGGAGCCATTTAGTTATTTGATTTTTCTCTGTAAACCGCTTTGTGAACTTTAAGTTGAAAAGCGGTATATAAATACTGTTGATTGATTGATTGATATACTTTTGCCTTTCCTCATTCTGTATTAAACCACATGTCATCCAAAAATTATCCTCTCTGCAGCCCTCTTTCTTCTGGACTCTTATATTCTAGCAAAATGTGCTAATTGCTTGGGATTAATTCACAAAAGTTACTTTATTCCACATAAGCCTCCAGCTACCCTAGGGGCTCCAAGTTAGGTATTGCTGCTCTGAGCGACTTCCACTCTCATAGCCTTGTGTGATATTTCAGCCCTACATCATGTCAGGCCCATACTAGAGAACCCATACCTTGTGAACAGAAGCATCACTTCTGGCCTGAGGTAGTATTGCCTTTCAGAGATTTCCAAGTCCCTGTGCTTTAGTAGGAAATCCTTTTAGCATAGTGATAAACAGATGAATACATATACCATTATAAGCAAAACAGAAGAGCGAAACAGCTCCAAGTTAGGTATTGCTGCTCTGAGCGACTTCCACTCTCATAGCCTTGTGTGATATTTCAGCCCTACATCATGTCAGGCCCATACTAGAGAACCCATACCTTGTGAACAGAAGCATCACTTCTGGCCTGAGGTAGTATTGCCTTTCAGAGATTTCCAAGTCCCTGTGCTTTAGTAGGAAATCCTTTTAGCATAGTGATAAACAGATGAATACATATACCATTATAAGCAAAACAGAAGAGCGAAACAGCGTGTGTGTGTGTGAAAATAATAGGCCAGTGAGAATGACTTAATCACTTAGTACCAATAGTACCTTGCAGCCCTTTGATTTACAGGGCTCAACCTGTATCTAATAGTTTTTAAAATACCAGATGCTTATGCAAGTGCCTTTTCTACTGTTTAATACCATGATTACCAGGTAATGAAAAACATTTGCTTATAAAGCTGTGATGTAAACAGAGCCAGAGTAATATTGGGGAATGCCAGAAGACTAAGGCCTACACAAGACCTATAGCATAAAAAATTAATAAGAATAACGGCCTAAACATGCTGTTCCTTCCTTTCAGAATTCTGTTTCCTAGACTGTCCTCACAATCATTCACACAAGATATTTGTCTGATCAGGAAAATGGTCAACAACTATTCCAGGATCAAAAATTGGCTGGTTTAAGGTGTGGCATGCCAGGGTAAAAATATCTGCTCAACACACATAAGAGTGTGTGTAAGAACATAAGAACAGCCCCGCTGGATCAGGCCATAGGCCCATCTAGTCCAGCTTCCTGTATCTCACAGTGGCCCACCAAATGCCCCAGGGAGCACACCAGATAACAAGAGACCTGCATCCTGGTGCCCGACCTTGCATCTGACATAGCCCATTTCTAAAATCAGGAGGTTGCACATACACATCATTGCTTGTAACCCGTAATGGAGTTTTCCTCCAGAAATTTGTCCAATCCCCTTTTAAAGGCATCTAGGCCAGATGCCATCACCACATCCTGCGGCAAGGAGTTCCACAGACCAACCACACGCTGAGTAAAGAAATATTTTCTCTTGTCTGTCCTAACTCTCCCAACACTCAATTTTAGTTGATGTCCCCTGGTTCTGGTATTATGTGAGATTGTAAAGAGCATTTCTTTATCCACTCTATCCTTCCCTTGCATGATTTTGTATGTCTCAATCATGTCCCCCCTCAGGCACCTCTTTTCTAGGCTGAAGAGGCCCAAACGCCATAGCCTTTCCTCATAAGGAAGGTGCCCCAGCCCAATAATCACCTTAGTCGCTCTATTTTGCACCTTTTCCATTTCCACTATGTCTTTTTTGAGATGTGGCAACCAGAACTGGAAGCAATACTCCACGTGTGGCCTTACCATCGATTTGTACAACGGCATTATAATATTAGCCGTTTTGTTCTCAATACCTTTTCTAATGATCCCAAGCATAGAATTGGCCTTCTTCACTGCCGTCGCACATTGGGTTGAGACTTTCATTGAGCTGTCCACCATTACCCCAAGATCTTACTCCTGATCTGTCACAGATAGCTCAGGACCTATTAACCTATATGTGAAGTTTTGATTTTTTGCCCCAATGTGCATGACTTTACACTTACTGACATTGAAGTGCATCTGCCATTTTGCTGCCCATTCAGCCAGTCTGGAGAGATCCTTCTGGAGCTCCTCACAATCTCTTCTGGTTTTCACCACTTGGAAAAGTTTGGTGTCATCTGCAAACTTAGCCACCTCACTGCTCAACCCTGTCTCCAGGTCATTTATGAAGAGGTTGAAGAGCACTGGTCCCAGGACAGATCCTTGGGGCACACTGCTTTTCATCTCTCTCCATTATGAAAATTGCCCATTGACACCTACTCTCTGTTTCCTGGTCTTCAACCAGTTCTCAGTCCATGAGAGAACCTGCCTTCTAATTCCCTGACTGTGGCATTTTTTCAGTAGCCTTTGGTGCGGGACCGTGTTGAACGCCTTATGAAATTCCAGATATATAATGTCCATGGGTTCTCCCGCATCCACATGCCTGTTGACCTATTCAAAGAATTCTAAAAGCTTTGTGAGGCGAGACTTACCCTTACAGAAGCCATGCTGATTCTCCCTCAGCAAGGCTTGTTTGTCTATGCATTTTTGAGATTCTATCTTTGATGAGGCATTCCACCATCTTACCTGGTATAGATGTTAGGCTGACTGGCCTACAGTTTCCTGGGTCCCTCCCCCCCTTCCTTTTTTAAAAATTGGTGTGACATTTGCTATCCTCCAATCCTCTGGCACCATGGCCGTTTTGAGGGACAAGTTGCATAAAGACATTCTTTGTGTAAAGAGATTCTTTGGATACCAACCAATGTAAACCAAAAAAGCTAGTACAACCAATGTTGTTTACTTGCATTAATCAATGCATCTGTAATGAAGTTACATTCTTTTTGCTTACTCTCACTTTTCCTCTTTGCAACCACAATGGTTTTCCCATGAATGGAATATTGTTAGAATGAAATGTGAACTCTTGACGTTAAGATTTTGGAGGAAGATTACTCAGATTCTGAATCATCATTTTTGTTCCTCTCCAGTGTTCTTCAGGTTACTGGTTGCATTTTCAAGATAGGGTGGCTGAAAATATTTTGGCCTACAGGAACTTTGTCTATATCATCAAATTATCCAGGATGAATCTCAGATGGGTGGAGCTGTGTCAGCAGGGGGAAAAAACACTGCTTCGGCAACCTGACCCAGGACTTCTGATATTCTGAAAGAGCTGCATTCAGTTTGAACATTAATCTCAACCTTCACACAAAGTTGGACAGTCAGGGAATAACAGAAGAAGATTCCTAGATGTAATGTGCCCATCAGCAGAGGCTGGCAGATTAAGTGCAGCTCTGCTTTGTCTTCCTGCACTTACAGAGCATGACTCTTCACCAGCACTCAAAGGCAACGTAATAGTGTGAACTCTAAGAATAATAGAAAAAAATACAGACTACACAGAGGAATGTAAGAATGTGGAGGGTTTGGTTCAGTTCAAACTGAATATAGTTTGGTTCAGTTCAAACTCAACTGTGAATATAGTTGAGAGTATTGTGCGCTTTATGTGAAGAGAAGGCGTATTTCAAGGTATTAAATGACAATTACAAACAGAGTAACAAAAAATCATCTTAGACAAGATCAAAGGAAGAAAAGCATTGCCATTACACCATAATTATCATTGCCATTATGCAAGTCGGGTGTGACACATTCTATATGAGATGCGCTTTACTGGGCATTTATGGTTGTGAGAAAATGTGTTTAAATTAGTGTTTAAATTAAATGGTAAGTCTTGAAGGACGGGCACAGTTTTTGTGTGAAATTGCACCACCATTCTTAGATCATCAATTAGTGGAACATGACCACAATCCAGATTAAAATTATCATGATGGCACCTGTGACTGGAAATGTGCAAAACAGATGTGTTTAATAATAATGCTTCCTATTTATATAGTGTGCAAAGCACTTCACATATATAGTATTATCATGATATAACCCGTATAAGGTAATAACAGCACAATCTTTGGCATGTCCCGGTGTGCCAAATAGTGTGTTTGTTCTAAATTTTATAGAGCTACCCCAATTCTCTGAATGGTGATAGTGACCAAGAACATCCAGAAATGAACAAAGCTTGCCTTGCATCTTATTAGTAATGTCAATATAAGCCTTTGATAATTTACAGAGTTTTGTATATTTTATTACATGTTTGCAAAATAAGATTTGTAAATACATCTGATAGCAAGAATTGATAGTTCTTGCTTTCGCTGTTTAAGTGTATTTCCAGGAAAATGTACAGGTTTGCACAAATGAACCATAAATCTGAATTCTACACACTTTCAAATATGAGAGACGGTCATCAACCCTTCAGATCCGACACATTAATAAATGGCTATAAGAAAGAAAGCTGAGTTAACATACTGGGTAAAGCTAGAATTGTTTCAGATTTCTGGCATTCTCCGGAAATGTTTGTGATTTTTCGGAGGACCAAATCGATGTAGCAGAGCCACTTAAGAGACTGCTGTGAATCAGTACAACCCCAGTTGGAATCTCATCTCTGTCATTAACTTACTAGGGGCACGTCAGTGATGCTCAGCACCAGCCTGCACTGAGCCAGCTACAAGTTGGAGGCCTGTTGCAAGTCACCAGAGCTTGTCCCTTTCTATTGGCAGCAGAGAGGTGAGCGGGGGCAGGAGGAGGCATTCTGGTGGTGGGAAGGAGGTGGAGGAGGGAGTAGGGCAGGAGGTGGGAAGGGGGTGGAGGAGGGAGTAGGGCAGGAGGGGGTGGGACCTGTAGAGCTATGCTCCACTGAATCCAGAACCCCATGTTGGACCTCCTGGCACAGACTAGAGTAGCCTCATTGCCAGGTGTCCTACCTTACCCAGGGGAAGGGGACAAATGTCGTTTTCCCGCAAGGAGCTGCTGGCAGTTGCCTGGCAGCCACTGGATGCTGCAACAGCCATTTTGGCACCATTGGTCACCAGGTTGCTCAAGCCACTCAGCCTTCGCTGCAATCGGGGTAATACTTATTTCCCTTACTGCACTGTTTCTCAAACTGTGGGTCAGGACCCACTAGGTGGGCCATGAGCCAATTTCAGGTGGGTCCCCATTCATTTCAATATTTTATTTTTAATATAGTAGACCAGGGCTTCTCAAACTAGGGCGTCATGGCACCCCAGCCAGAGGGTCCTGGAGTCTGCCCCCTTAAGGGGCAGGGGGGAGGCAGCAAAGCGATCCTCAGGATCGCTTAGCTAAGGGAGGTGCAGGGAATGGCATTTACTTACCAGTCCCTGCAGCAGCCTCCTGGGGGTGCGGGGAGCCCTGCACAACCCTCCACAGGGCTCCCCATGTCTTAGAAAGTGAAAGCCGAGCAATTGTGCTCCACTTCTAGTTTAGCAGAGGCGGGGCACGATCGCTCTGCTTTCACCCTCTAAGCTTTGGGGAGCCCTGCAGAGGGTCGCACAGGGCTCCCCACACCCCCAGGAGGCTGCTGCAGGGACTGGTAAGTGCATCCCAGAGAGTTTGAGAACTGCTGTAGTAGACAATGCTACCATGGTATGTAACTGCATTTGGGGAAATGTTACAGATGTGTAACAGATCTGCACTTTTAATGAGCTACTATGCATATGCTTTTAACAATGATAGTAAATGGGACTTACTCCTGGTAAGTGTGGGTAGGATTGCAGCTAGGATTGTTAAAAATTTTCCTGCTCGATGATGTCACTTCCAGTCTAATCGCTTCCAGCAGGTCCTGACAAGATTCTCATTCTAAAAAGTGGGTCCCAGTGCTAAAGTTTGAGAACCACTCCTTACAGAGTTGGTGCAAGAACTACATCACAAGTGAAGTGTTTTGCAAAAACACTATGCAACTGCAAAATATTATTACTGGGTTGGGACCTTGTGTTAACTGGTGTCATACTGGTTAAATTTTTGTTTGATAAATTATTGTCTCCACTAATGTACTTACAGGAGGAGTTTAACTGCAACGTCTTGGGCAGGTTCCCTCCTTATTTTTTGTGTGTTCATTCTCCATTGTTTATGTGATATTTTGGAAAATGTGAAACCAAAATTAGTATTTATTGCTTCATACTTTTTTCCCTACTGAAGGACTGCTTGGTATATGATATGATAAGTGGCACCTTTCACAACAGCATATGATGTTGAACATAGCAGACAAATCTTCCTACAAGCCTACGCTCTTCCCAGGAGAAATTTTGGGAGTGCCAGACAGAAAATGCAGTGAAAGATTATATAATTCCATGAAGCCCTTTTTCCAGGGTCTTTGAGGTTGAGGTACTGTTTGTTGGTTAAGGTAGTCACACCTTTGCCTAAGGTAGTTTTACCCATTCCTGTAAACCTGAAAACTGACTCAGCTGCCCTCCCTTGCTATTTTGGAGGTTCATTTGCATAGGACTATAGACTGAGAAGATGTGTAACCCTGTCTGTATAACAAAAAAGCCAGGGTGGCAACATCCCTCTGACCGCCTCCTTTTAGAGTACAGATCAAAATCTGGATTTTGACATACTCCCAAGTGCAATATGGGATTTCAATAAAGTTCTAGATTTACAACAGATAAAATTCTAAAGGTACAAGATACACAGGCCTTGGTCATATATTTCCCCCAAGCGTCCATACTTTCTCCTGATCCCAAAGTGATCCCCTAATTATGCCAGTACTACAAGCTTCTCCTGAAGGCAATATGCTCACATTCTGCAATTTAGCAGGTCTGAGCCCTTGGAAGGGTAGAAGAGTGCCTGAAAAGTTCATACCAGTTGGATGCAAAACACAGAACTCATGAAAATTAGGCATAGCATTAATAGTCACCTTGCTTATATGCTACAGATATCTAATAGTTCAGCATATAAGGTAATATCCCTTTAGCATTAATAGTCTTATAATACATAATACTGATGTATTAATAATACATACCTACATACTGTATTGTATTGATGTATTAATAATACATATGTACATACTGTATTGCATTGTAATACATACTAATGGTATTAATTATTATCAGGGTTGGGAACGCAAGTCAGTGATACATGATTTTTGATGACTCAGTGACTTGTGAGTTGCACATATGGAAGACTGAAAAAAACTTGAGTAAGGGCCCCCCTGACTTGGCACTCATTCCCACACATGCTGCCTCAAGTGTGCCTGTGTCTGGGTGTGCTTGCCTACTGTTTCTTGGTGTGAAAAATCTTGTGGGGCCAGCATTTCAAATAGGCGAGCAGCAGAGAGTTCCAACCACGAGGCAGGGTAGGGTTAATGCTTCCTTTCCCAGCTGAGTTGGGGGGGGGGGAAGCAGTCTTTTTACTGTCTCTGAAACTGATTATCATTGGACAAAGGATGGGTGTTCTCATATCGTCTTTGGCTGAGGTGGGGCAGGAGGAGGAGTCAAGGGTATTTTTGCCTTAGTATTGGCTGCAGGGAGGAGGAGAAAAGAGGAGGGGAAAGGGGGGAGGTTCATAGTGATCATGCTTTTCACTGCATGGCTGGCTACTGTAAACCGAAGCCTCACTGAATGACCAGCTGTAGTGGGACTACTTCTGAGTAGAGCTGCCAAGTATCGGGTCATCCTGTAAAGCCTCACAGCTGCTGCTCGTGGCCCTCCTCCCTCTTGCTGCTTCTATCCCCACTCTCTTGCCATCCCTCACGCCCTGTTTTCAGATGGATGGGGACATCAGGGGAGTGAGTAAAGAGAACTCCAATACACACACACACACCACAGCCAGAGCCCTGTTTTTTCCACAGCAGGCTTTTTAAATTTGTGGGGGAGGGGGCATGCAACTGGAGTCCTTTAGAGTCACTAAAGGGTGACTCAGCAACTCTGAAAGTTCCTCCATTATTATTCATTTTCGAGTCAAGTTGCGGGGGTGGTGACTTGGCAACTTGACTCGAGACAATCTGTGCTGGATTTCCCCATCCCTGATTATTATTATTACAACAATTCTACATTAAGGTGGAGATGGTGGTTGACCTTGTTTTCCACCAAATGAGTACTTTTCTTGTAAATGTCTGCTGCAAGGTGGTTCCTACAAATGCTTTGTACAGCAGACCTTGGACTCCACATTTATAGGAACAGAAAGAAAGCCTTCACCTGCCATAAATGGGTAATATGACTGAGATTTCTGAAGCTACTTCTCACAGACAGAAACTTTATTTTGAGCCAGTTGTAATGTCAACACAAAGCCACCCCCAGTGAACCATAGCTTATTTTAAATATGGACAAACTGGTTTTCCACTTATAAAAAAGGGCATCCAAGCAAAGGATGCCCTTTAATCTTATGTGTATCTTCCTTGGGGAAGAACTCTGTCCTTGGTTATACAAACAGCAGTGGCACCATTCTCACCAATTTGAAAAATGTGTCTTAAAAGCAAAGGCACCAACATTTCAGAAATAAGCCTCTCTCAAAAACTTGCAGCGCAGACCTAGGCATGTTTATTCAGAAGTAAGACCAGCAAGGATTATTCTCAATTCAGTGTGTATAGGATTGTTAAGTTTATAGTTATATTAATGATTACAAAGCCTGAGGTTCACCCTTCAGATGCAGAAGTGATTTAGGATAAATAAATTACATGGTGTGTCAGAAACGCTGTTGGGAAGCACTTTCCCACACCATATTTTCATTTGTAAAGACCATAACTTTCAGACAAAGTTGGTCCTAAGAGCAGATGTGTGAAAGAGACAAAGAAAGAAATCTGTATGATTCATAAATCTACTATCATGAGGAGATAACCGTTTACTGCAAACACAAACACACAAACATATTGACTTGTTTGTCCACTAGTAGAGATGTTAATATAAAACAAATAGCCTTGTGTTTCTTTTTTAAAAATATTAAGCCACAGTTATGAGAAAAGGAAATTGGAACCAGTGGCGTAGCGAATGATCATGTAGCCCAGTGCTGAGCTCAGAATGATGCCTCGGAAGTGATGTCATAACCTGAGGTGATGTCATAACCGGCGGTGACGTCACACTCAGGCTTTTTAAAACATGAAAATCAGGGGGAAACCTGCCTCCTCCCCCCCCCCAGCAGGTTGCCAGCCACTTGTTCTGCTGCCCACCCCCAACCAGTGGCATAGCTAAGGCATCTATCTGCTACGGGGTGGTCAAAGAAGATTTTGTAGCCCCCCTCCACAACAAAATCAAATTTAATTAATTAAGTACATAAACAAAAAGTGTGCCCCTTTTGGGTTAGAGACACGGTGCAGGGGTGAAGAGGGATGTTTATTCTCCCCTTGCTAAATAAAAGAGGAGTGCCACTTGAAAAAGTGCCTCTTTACCCAGATAGCAGGGGTAACTGTATTATGATACCTGGAAATGAGAGCTGACTAATATTGACACCTTATTGGTTCAATGCTGTATCATAACAACACCTCATTGGCTCTCAGAACAATCAGTCTCATATGTCAATTTTGAGATAAGAAATCTACTTTTTGTTTCTTAAGGGAGTTGTGTTTTCATTTTTTGGTTAATTGACCATAACTTTTGATAGAATTCAGATATTTCAGTGTGGTTTGTCCAACTGCATTCTGCATTAAATTATAATATTTTAATTTATAATAAAATAAAATTTATAATAAAATTTATAAATTTAATGATTAAATTATAATCATTAAATATAAATGTATCTTTCCATTGATATATAACATGATGGTATTATTCATACATACAAAGGTTTTCACAATTTTGGCCACCAGTGTCAAGTTCAGCTTGTTGTCACCCTAAAACTTGTTGCCTGGTGAAATTGCTACCCCCTATACCACCTTAGCTACACCATTGATTGTGACTGTAATCCCTAGGTGGGGGGTAGGCCCAACCTATGAAAAAATACTGCCTGAAGCATATTAGAAATTCTGCTGCCCCCTTGCGGACATCCATCCCCACCCCCTCCTCCACTTAGAGATGGAAAGGAGAAGCAAAGGTGGAAGCAGCCCTCTTCACTGACACACTCACCCACCCACTGCCCCCATTACCTCGCCCTACTCTGCTTGAGTAGAAATAAAGGAGGTGATGGTGATAGTCCTTCATTTGGAAATAGAGCAGCAAAGCAGGGTCAGACTAAGATATCAGGAAGAAGTGGACGAGTGGCTGCAGTTCTCCCAGCTTCCTTGTTCTGCACTGCTGTACCACACTATTTCAAACCAGTAAGCAGCAAAGCAAGGGGAGGGGGAGGGGGACTAGATGACGCAGCCACAGAAGTATCAATGGACACATGGTGCCAGCTGCTTTCTGAGGCAGTCTGCATCACCTCACCTCGTTGCTGGGCTGGCTCTGTTAGGAGAATATTTAACCTTTCACCATACCTAGAGAAAACCACCTCTTCAAAGCTTCTATTAACCTTGAGAGTGAAACTTCTATTGTTACATTCCACAACTAAAACCAGCTTTGGGAGAGAATTTTCACCAAGACTGCAGTGTGGGAGGAAAGTGTAAACACCCCTTCCCCATGCATCATGGTTCCAGTCCTGCTCTGTTCCGCCACACCTACAATGTAGCTTTATAAAAATGTAGCGCCAAAATATGTACGTATTTAACGTAATGTGTATTTTGGCTCCAGACACTGTATTTTGACAGGTAAGCCAATGGCACTGTGGGCAGCTATTTTTTCTGATTTGAATTTCTAGAACCCTGTTTCTTGAAGTTGTTCATAATCCTTCTCTGGTCACTATTTGTGCAATAACATTGTAATGTTATTGCCGTTTCAAAAGGAGGTACTAAGGCCAAGCTGCATTGCTTAGGAGCATGTCCTAATTGGGCCAAGGTTCTGAGATTGCACACTGTCTCCAGATGTTCTTCAGCAGTATGATGGCCCTGATGTGTGGCCTGCACTTGTCAGGCAGCTGAAGGGCTCTGCAAACATGTGCATGGAGAAGAAACATACTGCGAAATGATGTGCAGCATTTCTATTTTTGTCTTTTTAAGCAACTCTCAACCTGATGTTTGTAAGATTCTACAGGAAGAACCAGAGTACAATATTCTCCAGTTTACTGTGAGAAGTGTCCACAGTAAAAGTTTTATTACATGAACATGAGCAGCAAGCAAGCAGGTAGTTAACAGGAAGCCTTTCACTGCTGCAGACCAGGTCTGTGTCTAGTTAGCCTAAGCCCTGAATGAAACCTGGCTTGGATGTGCACCAGATTGTGGCATGTTACCAATACATACAAACCATGGCGATGATCTCTCTCCACTGGGTGTTCATTTGGGAAATATGTTTCACTGGCTTGCGTCGTTCTGAGTTCTGCTCCAGAAGCATAGAAGCAAGATCTTAACCCAAAACAGAGGAAGGGAAAGAATGGAAGGAGACTGTGGGAGCAGTTCATTTCAGCTTTCAAATTTGCATTTGTAATAAATCCCACTCAGTTTCCTTACTGGATTGACTTGGCTTCAAGGACCAAAGGCAAAAAAAAAAAAAAAAAAAAAAAAAGGATTGTGTGTAAAGAAGCATTTTAATTGCTGGAATTCCTTTTGTTCTTTCACTAATTGCCAACTGCAGCTCGAGGGTCTGAGGGATGAAAAGTAGGAGTTTTAAGGTTTTTCAGCATTGATTTATTTTCTAGGAGTGATTGATATCTAATTGCTTTTAGCTCCATTTCATTGTTTTCATTATTATTTATTACTTTATACAGCACCCTAAAGGGGGCTGAATTTTATACAGAGAGAACAAAGGCAAGCAGATGGCTGTCTAGATTTAATAGGCTGGCCTGCTGCAGGAAATGGGATCACTGCTGGAAAGGAAGTGAGGAATGAATGTTGTTGGGAGCAAAACATTTTTTTACACAGATTGGGAAGAGTTCTTTGCCATTCAGGGGCTGTGCATTTCTGCAGCATCTGTCTGTGCCTATGCAATAAGATAAGAACAAAAGAAATACATTGACCCCTCAAAGTTTCATCTAATCTCCAACAATGGTCTGAGGGGTGCAACTGAGGAACTCATGCCTAATGGACTCTGTCAGCTTGGATTGCTTTCTTTAGCAGTTAGGTGTACTATATTCACCTACGGAGGTCATAGTCTTAACTATCAGGAGTATCCCACTGAATACCTAAATCAATTATCAACTGACTACTGTTCCTCCTGTACTGTAATCCCTGTAATTGACTACAGTTCAAACCTACCACCAATCAGTTTCACTGGAACATCAGGAGAGAGAGAGAGAGAGAGAGAGAGAGAAACATTTTTCTCTCCACACCATTCATCATTTCATAAGCCTCTTATCAGCTCCTGCTAAAACATTTTTTCTTAATTAAAAAGGCCCAAATTCTTCAGTTTTTCTTCATAAGGAAAATCCTCTGTCCTGATCATTGAATCCTTTTCTGCAGACAGATTTATATAATGGAATTATATGACATTTTCTGTTTTATTTTATAATCCTTTCCTAATCATTCCCCTCCTCCCCCTTTTTCACACACACAGCATCCTGATATGTTTTCAGTGAATTTTCTACTCTGACCTGAACGTCAATTTCCTGGGTGGTTACTTACAACCAATTTAGATCACGTTGACACAGGAAGTTAGGTTTTGTCTCAAAATGCATCATTTTGCCATATGTTGCATTTTATCTGCCATTCAGTTGCCAAATCATGCAGTTTGGAGAGATTTTTGGCTCTGCTGCATCATGCCATAGGTACATAAGTGCATATATGTCCACCGATTTTTTTTTTAATGTCTACATAACCTGTTTCCAGAGGGCCAGATTCTCTTCTTCAGAAGCCAGTACAGGAATTGCTATTGCAGAGTAAATAAGCAACAAAACAGGAAGGGCCATCTCTAATATGTAATCATGGATGAGGTTATCCTCACTGTGAAAACAAAAAGTTGTCTTTTATGAACTCAGAGCATTTGTCCATCTCCTCATTATTATTCATGCTGACTGAAGCTCTCCAGGATTTCAGACAGGAATTGTTCTCTGCTGTACCTAGAGATGCAAGGGATTAAACCTGGGACCTTCTCTATGTAAGTCACAAGCTCTACCAATGAACCCTTCCCTTGAAGCATAGATCTATAAAGAAACTAGAATATCCTGAGTCCATGTCCCTGTTCTCCTCTGTAAAATATGAGAGGATCTGATTAGTAAAGAGAAATGAGCATTTTTAGTTTACTCTAAGAGAAAATATAAGAGTAACTAGTATTCTGCCAACACTACCTGGTTTACAGCTGCTGTAAAAGGCGCTCCAGCAGCATGTGAAGTAGCTCACTTGCCAGAATGCCAGTGGAAAGGCCAGAGCTCAGCAGAGGAGAGCACTGGAGCTGCTAAGGCAGGTAGGACATCGGGAGGGGGGGGGTGGCAGGTGGGAATCAGAGGAGGGCAAAACAGGACTGTGAAGTGGCAAAACTGGGTGGGAAGGGGATGGAATGGGGCAGGGAGGCTGTGGGAGAAGAAGGATCAGGTGACAATGATGTGCTCAAGATCCTATCCCCTCCTTGGGCAGCCTTCCCACTCCCTTTCTCTCCTCTGACTTGCACCAACTAAAGAGCTGGTATAGGTCCAAGGAGACCCATTGAGGAGCAGAAGGTATACAGGGATTTAAACTCCCTTTCCCCTTTGAAGCCCCCCATGTGATATACAATGCCTACAGCTGCACCAGTGGGGGGGGGGAGAGAATTGAGCCCTAAGAGTAGCAAACTTCTGAGGATAGGGCAAACTGGGAAGGTAGGGCAGGAGGTGGGTGATTCTGCCTTATTTGGGCTCCTTTCTTAGTCTGCTGTTTCTTGGTAATCTATCTGCATTTATAACCCATAATCTATAATAAGATGTTCTTGGCTTTGCTTTTTCAATTGTGAGCAAAACCTCATGGATTTTACAGTAGTTCAATCTTTCTATAGATTATGATAAAGCTCTATATCATATATAGATATATATTATAGATAAAGCTCTATATCTATATATAACATATCTATAGATATGTTTTGGTCCAAGGATTCAACTACTGCAGCTGAAACTAAATGGACCATTATCCTTTGTTCCTTCATCCTAGTTAAGACTGTGATAAATCATTGATTTACTGGGGAGCTTTCTGTGCCTTTATGTTTTGTTTTTAAATCCATTGCCTCCATAAGAGGAAAAACGAGGAGCAACATCACACTTATCCCCTAGGAAAGAGGTCTGGTACTGCAACACACGTGTCTTCATATGAAATCATGAAGGTTCACGTGTGGACCTGGCCACTTTCTTAGTCCCTTCCTTCCCCCCTCACTTCTTCCATTGGTCAGCCCACACAGCTCTGGGAAGGGACAGGTAGTTTCTGCCTCTATAGCAGCCAGTGTTGAGTCTGGCACAGGCCACTGTTGCTTTTGTGGAATGACTTGTGAGACAAAAGAGCAAGTCTGGAGAGTGAAGAGCTGGGTTTTTCCTGCCTGTCTCTTTTGCATTACCTCATCTCTTTATCTGTGTAGCCCCACAAGCACGCAAAACAATCCCACCATTTAAGGGAATTGGAATATCAAGAATTGTTAATGTATGAAAATAGCAATAGGAAACACACAGTCTACCATGAACATAAAAAACACCACAGCACAAGAAAGTGCCTTACACTAAGGCTGCAATCCTTTATGCACTATCCTGGGAATAAACCCCATTGAACATAATGGGACCTTTCTGAGTAGCCATTCCTAACATTGCACTGTCAGTCTTCCCCAGCCCTATCTTGAGGTGCCACGGATTGAATCCATACCGGGTAAGATGGTGGAATGCCTCATCAAAGATAGGATCTCAAAACACATAGACGAACAGGCCTTGCTGAGGGAGAATCAGCATGGCTTCTGTAAGTGTAAGTCTTGCCTCATGAACCTTATAGAATTCTTTGAAAAGGTCAACAGGCATGTGGATGTGGGAGAACCCGTGGACATTATATATCTGGACTTTCAGAAGGCGTTTGACACAGTCCCTCACCAAATGCTACTGAAAAAACTCCACAGTCAGGGAATTAGAGGACAGGTCCTCTCATGGATTGAGAACTGGTTGGAGGCCAGGAAGCAGAGAGTGGGTGTCAATGGGCAATTTTCACAATGGAGAGAGGTGAAAAGCAGTGTGCCCCAAGGATCTGTCCTGGGACCGGTGCTTTTCAACCTCTTCATAAATGACCTGGAGACAGGGTTGAGCAGTGAAGTGGCTAAGTTTGCAGATAACACCAAACTTTTCCGAGTGGTGAAGACCAGAAGTGATTGTGAGGAGCTCCAGAAGGATCTCTCCAGACTGGCAGAATGGGCAGCAAAATGGCAGATGCGCTTCAATGTCAGTAAGTATAAAGTCATGCACATTGGGGCAAAAAATCAAAACTTTAGATATAGGCTGATGGGTTCTGAGCTGTCTGTGACAGATCAGGAAAGAGATCTTGGGGTGGTGGTGGACAGGTCGATGAAAGTGTCGACCCAGTGGGCGGCGGCAGTGAAGAAGGCCAATTCTATGCTTGGGATCATTAGGAAGGGTATTGAGAACAAAACGGCTAATATTACGAGTGCCGTTGTACAAATCGATGGTAAGGCCACACCTGGAGTACTGTGTCCAGTTCTGGTCGCCGCATCTCAAAAGACATAGTGGAAATGGAAAAGGTGCAAAAGAGAGCGACTAAGATGATTACGGGGCTGGGGCACCTTCCTTATGAGGAAAGGCTATAGCATTTGGGCCTCTTCAGCCTAGAAAAGAGACGCCTGAGGGGGGACATGATTGAGACAAACAAAATTATGCAGGGGATGGTCAGAGTGGATAGAGAGATGCTCTTTACACTCTCACATAATACCAGAACCAGGGAACATCCACTAAAATTGAGTGTTGGGAGGGTTAGGACAGGCAAAAGAAAATATTTCTTTACTCAGCGTGTGGTCGGTCTGTGGAACTCCTTGCCGCAGGATGTGGTGCTGGCATCTAGCCTAGATGCCTTTAAAAGGGGATTGGACAAGTTTCTGGAGGAAAAATCCATTATGGGGTACAAGCCATGATGTGTATGTGCAACCTCCTGATTTTAGAAATGGGTTATGTCAGAATGCCAGATGCAAGGGAGGGCACCAGGATGAGGTCTCTTGTTATCTGGTGTGCTCCCTGGGGCATTTGGTGGGCCGCTGTGAGATACAGGAAGCTGGGCCTATAAAGCAAAGTAGAACTGTGAAGCTGAAATTAGGTCATATGTAATATTGCTGCTTTTCCAGGAAGAAGTAGGTAAAACAGGCAAGAAAGTGGCTGGTGCCCAGGGCAATGATGCCATCATATCACCCCCTGCCTCCAGAATCGCTCCAATTTTGAGCCAAAGGGGGGCATGGGTGGGTGGGAAGCCCCTTCAATATTCTGTTCATTGCTCCAAACACTCAGGTGATGAGTTTTGTGCACTCCCCAGCAAAGAGCCCATCAAACCTCTATAGCACTATGGGGGGTGGGCTGCCCCAGCCCAGCTGTGCCACTGAATCTATGGCAATTGTCTACTACTATCAGAGTTTAGAAAGTAGGTTCGGTGGCAGGAAAGACTGTTTTCTAACCATTCAGGTGCCTTTTCTAGTGCCTGTTCTAGTTATTAATTAATTAGCATTCACCTTTGATTTGTTAATCTATAAAGGCTGTTTTAATTCATTCCCACATATATTGCTCCATGCATCATCAGCTTCAGCTTTCCAAGCACTTTGAAAACCCTTCCCTTTTGAACTGCTCCATGAAGCCTCAGTGCTTTTTAACCTCTCGCATTTGTCAGTCACTCAGCACTTTAGAGGCATAGCGAGGTAGTTACACAGTTTGAAGCTAAACTCCCAGGCAAGGTGATTATTCATCTGATGTGTCTGTAGCCCTGCAATGGGGGGGGGATGCATGTCTCCCATGGAATTCCTCAGCAAGAAACCTCAAAAAGGTGACTGCAGAAGGTTAAGTCTGAGGACAGAAATAACTTTACAACTAGGCTCAGCGACCTTAGAAGTCTGCTGAAAACAAATATTTTGCTACTTTGAAAGGGAAATAGGCACATTCTTCCTCCTGAGGAGGAGCCGAAAGCAAGGAATGCACAACAGGAGAAGTCTGTGAATAAGATTGCCTGGGGTGCGCACATTCATTTAAAAGCAGCTGCCTTATATGTGTGCAGCTCAGCTTGAGACCATGACATGTGGGGGAAGGAGGTTAATCATTGTTGGCATCCTTCAGTCTCGGAAGACTATGGTATCTCGCTCTGAATGGTGGCTCTGGAACAGAGTGTCCTCTCCAGTGTGCAAAGCCTGGGTAAGGTAGATATGGAGGATAGACTGTTACCCATGCAGCAAATCCCCCCTCTCCACGTCGCTGAAATGGTCCAATGGAAAGGCAGAAGCCAATACGGTTGGTTCCAGCAGCATCGCAGGAGTTGCCAGAAAGTGACTATGTTCAGCCATGTTAATTCAGGTTCATGATTCATGTTAATGATTCAGGTTAATCATACAGTTTTATAAAGTTGAAATTCAATGCATACTGATAGCATTTGATTTGATGGTGGTGGAACATACAGATACCATACATTGCTGCACACATCCTGGAAAGATGTACAAGACTGTGATATCATTCCACCATGAGCAGCCTGGTCAGTGTCCTTCTCCTTCTGCTAGGAGCCTCAGAGCTTGGATGGGGGCAGGAGTTTTACTTGACTCACCTACCATGCTTTGTTTGCCCTCTTCTCTGTCACCTCCCTGGCTTTATCATCAGCTTTCCTTTTATCTCCCCCCACTGGGCCCAATTAGGCCCATAAACTGCCCCACCCAGTTTGCCAGCTCAAAGCTGCCCCAAGTGCACCTGTTCCAGCTTGGCCCTGAGGATCATCATTGACCTACTTGTACTCACTGGAAGCAGGATGAACTGCTCAGCTTCACTTGCCTTCTCTGGGGGGTGGGACCACCTCTCTCCTAGTGCTGTCTCCCTGGGTGGGGCTGGATTGCCCACGGGTGTCAATTGGCATCATTCTTGCCACTCTGGAGGCTGTGCCTGGTCTACACATTTCCAAAACATTCAGTGAAAGAAATATCATGATGTTTAAAACTTGAAATGTCTTACAACAATTCAGAATGCAATCCTAAGATCTTGCCAAGCTGGCACAGGCCCACTGCACCAGCTCCTGAGTGTTGCAAGCAAGCTGAAAAGCATGTTTGCATTGACTTGGAAGCAGGTTATGCCAGTCATGGATGTGTGCCAGCCTGCCAGTGCCACATCCCATCCCTGCAAGTAGGTCCCTGCAGATCCAACTCAAGGCGGGTAGGTTTGGGCTGAGTGGCGCAAGTGGGGAGAAAGAGTAGTGGGAGGGTGTTCCAGGATGGAGAGAGGGGCTTTCTGGGTGGGGGGGGTGGAATAGGAGGCAATCAGACCCAGGAGGAGGTGGGATCAGCAGCAACAGCTCATGCAGTATCCTAACCCCCATCTCCAGCCTGGGCAGCAATACACTGGCTGCTCAGATTTGTGCCAGCTGAATTGCTGGTGTACCTCTGAGTAGCCTCATATGGCAAGCTTTGATGTTTCTCAGATTATGGGGAAAATTATTGCCTTACCCCAAGGTTACCTCCAGCCTGCTCCTAACCTGCATAAGATACAGTTCAGGCCATGTAGCCTGCTGTTTTACCAGATTCCTAATCCAAGCTTCACTTAGATAATTGTGCCCACTTTAAACTAATTAGCTCCCCCCAGCTTAACCACAGCTAGGTCTAACAGACTGCAAAAACTACCACTGTACCACAGCACAATGGAGACTAGTAGGTGGCTGGCTTGCCTGTAAGTCTGCAGGGTCCCTCCTTGAAACAGCAGTCCTTTCAGGTACAGCAGCACCACCTCAGCTCTCCAACACTCAGCAGTCTGTTGGTTTAATCCAGGGGTGTCCAAAGATTTTGGCAGGAGGGCCACATCATCTCTCTGACACTGAGTCGGGGGCCAGGGAAAAAAAGAATTAATTTACATTTAAAATTTGAATAAATTTACATAAATGAATATATTAAAGATGAACTTCTATGAATGAATGAAGGTCTTGCAATAGCTCAAGGCCTGTAAAAGGCCTTGCACAAAGCAAGGCTGGCCTTTCCTTTGCTGCCACTACTGCATCACAGACATAAAACAGCAAGCAGTGGAGAGAGCTCTCATCCCACAGCTCACGAAAGAGGTTAAACAGCTGCCCTCATACTGACAGCAGTTGCATCAGGCCAGTGTGGGCTCCAACAAACCTCCAGAGGGCCAGAGAGGCTCACTGGAGACTCCCTGAAGGCCACATTGAGAGGCCTCAAGGGCCACAAGTGGCCCCAGGGCCAGGGTTTGGGCACCCCTGGTTTAATCCATCAGTTAGTCCATTAACAAACCAGCATGCCCACTGTTTGTTTGCCAGTCCCTGAATTAATGCAAAGAAAGTCAGTTAGCCAGAGCATCAATCCAATAAGAAGAGCCATCAGTCAGCCCATGCAGCAACAAGCCCGTAGATCAAGAAACCTCCACTCACACTCTACCTACAACCCACAAACTCTCCCTGCATCAGATGCTCCTTATATCCCTGAAGAACTCCTTGCCTCTAGTGGCTGCAGCTGTGCAGCACACCCCCCTGCTGAAATCCCAGGCCTTAACCCTGTGTTCCCCAGATTCACTAGAGCAAGGGTCACTGCTGACACCACATCCTCACAATATCGATATATCTTCCTCGATTCCAATACACCTGGCTGTTTCAGCACAGGTTAGGACTGGGCTGCCCTTGTCATAGTCCTACACTCTGCCTGTTACCATAGGAGGAATCTAAACCTTTTGTGAAGGAGGGCATGGAGGGCAGCAGTTCTGAAGAATATCAGTGGAGAGCTGAAACAGTGGAGATTTTGGTTTCAACAGTTGATAAGTGTTCCAAATCAAGGTTTGTTTGTGTTATGATTCAACCTTTTCTGTAGTTTTATAGTTTCCAGCAGCAATATTACATCAGGTCCTGTGAGAAACTGAAAGTAAGAACAGTGAAGAAAAAGGATCACTCAGAACCCACAGGAAAGCCCAATCCGATCCACACTTTCCTGGGAGTAAGCCCCATTGACTCTAATGAGACTTACTTCAGAGTAGAAACGCATAGAATTGGGTTCACAGGCTGCAATCCTACCCACACTTTCCTGAGAGTAAGCCCCATTGACCACTATGGAACTTACTTCAGAGTAGACATACATAGGCTTGGGCTCACAGGCTGCAATCCTACCTACACTTTCCTGAGAGTAAGCCCCATTGACCACAATAGGACTTACTTCAGAGTAGATTCACTTAGTGGAACAGGACTGGCTCCCCCTTATTTAATTATTTCTTTTATTTTAATTTAATTATTTATAATTATTTATTTTAATTGCTTGATGATGCCACTTCTGCCCATGACATCATTTCCAATGGGTCCTAGACAGATTGTCATTCTAAAAAGTGGGTCCCAGTGCTAAACGTTTGAGAACTGCTGCAATAAGTTGTTAGTAAGTTGACGGGGGTTGAGACTCTACAAGTTTTCAAAATCACTAAAATCAGAGTTTGGAAGAATAATACCAGCATGTTATATATCAATCAATGTGTAATTTCATGCAGAATGCAATGAAACAAACCACTTTGAAATATCTGTGTTCTAACAAAAGGTACAGCCAAAAAACTAATGGGGCGGGGTGATGGTACATCAACACATCCACCACCTGGGGTGTTGCCCCGCCCACTGCATGGGGTGATGCGCAGGCCTCCCACTCCCGGTGACGCAAAGCCTAGTGACACCACTGCATGGTGGCCTGCTCTTTTTGCAATGGTTCAACCCCATTCTCATTTGTTTGTGTGTGCAAGGGATCAACTCTGCAATTTCTTTTGTTCCTCAGATAAGAACATCTTTATATCGGGATTGTTTTTAAAGAACGGTGCATGCACACACTGAGGCTGTCTGTGTGTTATTCTCATTCTATTTAATTTGGCTTTCCCAGCTGTGAATTTTGAATGCTTTTTCCAGAGCCTCACCTGCAATTAGAAACAGTTCCACAGGGAGAGAGGTGCAGGCTGCATTCAGAGATATTCCTCTGCTGTTGACAATAAACATGAAGCTTTTCGAATATTTCCCCTGCCAAAACAATTTAAGCATTTCTCTGTCACACAGCAGGCAGTCTGGGGGAGAGAATACATTGAAAAGGACAGCCCATAGGGACCCGGAGGTTTTTTTCCCCTCTTTTTTTGCCTGTGCGCTTGGCAATTAATTCATTTCCTTTCTCAGTGAAATAAAGTGTAGTTCAAGGTATTACATTTTCATAACTGAGCTTTTTATTTATTATAAATGAGCTTATCCCTTTGCAACGACATTGTAATTAGATTGCCTGTGTTGCTGAGGAATGACCAAGATCGACTTGCTGGAAGAGTGCAGCGGTAAACCACATGGAAACTGTGGCGCTGCATGCAGTCGGGTGATACAGTCCAAGTCGGGTGGGGACGCCTTTCCAACTAAGACAGGGAAGGGGCAAAGCTCCGTCATCCAGAGAGAAGTCAAGTGGCTGCAGCAGAGGGAGCTTCACAGATTATGTTGCAGCTGATTACAAGTCCCACATGGCCAACTGTTAGACTTGCAGCAGTACTCATTTGGGTGTGGGAGTCCATGTAAGTGGAGGAAAGGCAGGGTAAAACTATATTAAATAAATAAATAAAATCTGTCACTGACTTCTCACATAACTCATTAAGCACTGTTCCAACCATATTCTGTAAACTAAGGGTACACACAGAACTGAGAGTGAGTGGGACTTACTTATAAGCAAAATGCATTGGGTTGCACTGCAAGTATTAGTCCAGGTTAATATCTGCATGTTCATATGCAAAAGATCAAATTCAGATGACCTATCTTAAGACTGATTTAAGTCATGAGGGCTTCATCCGCTCCAGCATAGCCTTGTCTTTGTTTCAGGCGTGACTTGGTGCACTTCCAAGTTGGACTTGTACCTCTCCACCCCATTTATATAGCGACTTTATTCACCTTTCCTCTGAATAAACAAACAAGCACATGCTCCTTCATTGCCATCAAAGAGAAGGGGTTATAGTGGAGCACCTGCTTTGTATGCAGAAGGTTTCAGCTTCAATCCCTGGCATCTCCAGGTAGGACTGGGGGAAAGACCCCTTCACCAAATCCAAAGCTGGCCCAAGTCATCCTGATGACTGAGGTGCCAAATGCTGCCCCCCCCCCAAACCAATGGTGTGCCCATCTCTGCTCTTCCCACTCTCCAATGTTCTGGCTCAGCACTCTCCTCCCCTGCACATTTCTCTTTCCCCCTCTTTTTCCAATCCAGAGAGTAGAAGGAGAAGCAGGAGCAGTGGAAACAGATGGACAGGGAGGGTCACTCCCTTCCAATCTATGCCTGAGGCAACTGCTTCAGTAAGCCTCATGGATGAGCTGGCCCTGCTCAGATCCTTAGACAATACTGACTTAGATGGACCAATCTTCTGACTTTACAGGGCACCTTCATATGCTCTTACTTGTATAGCAACTATACACACCCATAGATTTTAGCACATTGTGGCTAGGGTGATGGAAGTAGAGAATGAAGCTGCAATCCTTACTTACCCAGGGATAAGCTCTATTGACTATAATTGGATTTACTACTGAGTAGACATGCATAGGCTTGGGCTCTGAGTGACTTTTACACTCAACTGTTAGAGTTGATTAAGGGCGCAATTCAGAAGGGTCAATCGGACAACACAAGTTCCTTGCGCCAGCCTATCGTCATCATGAAAGTGTCGGAAAGCACTTTCACACTGACATAAGTGGGGTTAGGCTGGTGCATGGACATTTGCTGGCCTCCCTGTGCCTGCATGGGCCCCAGGGAAAGGTGAGTTGCATCAGTCGAACTCAGCTGATGCAGAGGTCTGGGGGAGGGGGGCAGGGAGGTGGCAGGAGGGAGGTGTTTGGGGGGAAAGTTTCCTTTGCCTCGGGCTCAGACAGCCCCAAACTGGTTCAGCAGCCTAAAGAAATGTGGGGACATGTTCCTGGGGCAGTCCTGTCCTATAAGCCATTGCTCAAAGCCACATGCTTCTATGGATTCAGGTCAACCTACCCATCTGGAATTAGCAAGGCTCCTGTGGAGATGGTCATGTGCCAACCATTTAGCCAACGCAATAGATTTATCTGTCCACTAGATGAATGGATGAGGTGGAGTGACCAGTTAGGTCCATCCTCCAATCAGGCTTCTGTGAAACATAATTGAACCTCAGTTGCTCAAGTTCAGGCACTGGGATGCTTTTGAGTGTTTCCTGCTAAGCCTGTAGTGATTACTTGGGTTGGCTTCTGGAAGTTACTCCCACTCACTCCCCAGCAAGTGATTCCTGTGATTCATGAAACACTGTTAGTAGCATGCAACTGAGACTCTATCTCTAACTAGACATGTTCCATGAATCAGTTGTCATGTCCCTGTCATGTGACAAGCCAGCCTTAGAATCTCACTGACTAAAAAGGTTTCTCTTGCTCCAAGCAAATTGTATACCCCCCCAAAATGAGAAAGACTGTAGTACTTTATTTTTTCCTGCATTTGATAAGATAGCTACATGTTTTGTCAAACAACTGAATTCCTTGCTAAAATTGTAAATTAATTTTAAATTTTAAAATGAATAAAAATGAATTAGCATACACATTATTTTAAAACCACATATTTTGGAGAGGGATACAATTCCTTGGAATGCTAAAACTCAATATTTTTGTGGGGATAAAATATTAAGTGGATGTCTTTGGTCTTGGTGTCTAAGAGCCAAATCCTATCATTTCTGCTGCCCCCCATTAATGCAGCATTGCCAAAATGGTTAGCACTGCATCCTATATGTGGGGGAGAGTTGCAGAGGCCTTCTTTAGGTAAGGGTACAATGGTTCCCTTACCTTGAGGTAAGGCATGCAACAGGATCCAGCCTGGGAAGGGGGTTAGGGTATAGACGGTGTCATTGTTGCCGATCCCATTCTATCAAGGGAACTGATCTGCCCACCCCCAAACTCTCCACCCTCCTCTATCCTGTTTCACCCCCATTCCGCCCTCCTGCCACCCTTTCCTGCCTCTCCTGCTGACTTAACTTCATCAGTGATCGACAGGAGAAGTGAAGAAGGGAGTGGGAAGGTGCAGGCTTTCCCGACAGATGAGTGTGTTAAGTCACACACTGTCAGAGAGCATTTTGCAACAGGTGCTGGCTGCTTTACAGCAGTCAACGCCATTGCAAGGCAGTATCCAAGGATGGGTGATTGTTCAAGGTAAGTATAAAATTGGGCTGTAAATGCCATTTACCAAAGAGTTTATTGGTAGTTCCAAAGTATGTACATATCATCAGATTTCGGGGTGCCATTTCTGCCCAATGTTGCATATACACAGTAGGAACCAAATGTGTACACCTGTGGGCTGGGCAAAAATGAGTTACATAGAGTGACAGAGTAGCGAAAAAGTATCTTGCGATGTTTGAAGCCAAACAGGTTTCCTTGTAGCACCGCTGTTACCATATTCTACTTTGCCATATTTCGTGTGTGTTCCTCCCACCACCATTCAAAGTTCATTGTTGCTTTTTCACCTCTCCTTGCTAACAAGGCAATTATCCACTGCTATCCTACGTATAAACAATAGGGCTGAGACAAAAGGAGGGTAATTTTCATGAACATTTTCTTCAGTGTCAAAAAGCACTGCTCATTTGGCAATAGGGGCAGACTGGTATGAAGGAGAATGAAAATGCTCATTCAGTCAGGAAGCATTGCCCTGACTATCTTTGCTTGCCCATCATAATATCAGCCTGTTCCTTATGTGATCTCTGGTTGGCTGGGATCATCCATGTGATCAGTCAAGAAACAAATGCATCCTCTCTAAAGTACCTAAAGTTTTACTTTAGGAATAAACATATGTAGCACACATCAAACTTCATTGGTTTCATAGCATGGTTATACCCTATATCAGTGGTTCCTAAACTCTCTGGGGCCATAACACCCTTTGCACTCACAGGTACACCACGCAGCCTCTTCCTGGCTTGCCAGGCCAACATTATGCAAAATTTTGTTAGATCTTGTGCTATTCTCACAAGATCCCACACTAATAGCACAGATCTCATGCAATGTTGACCCTGTGAGCTGGGAAGAAGAGGCCATGTGGTGTCATGTGGCACCCTGGGAGTGCACCGTGGCATCCTGGGGCACCACAGTGCATACTTTGGGAACCTCTGTCCTATATGTGTTGACTCCAGGTTTGGGGACTCTTGGGTAAGATGCCCTCAGTGGCCCCTCTTCCTCACAGCTGTCATGAATGCCTCTGTCATTCATGAATTCCTCTGCCTCTCCCTGTGGTCACACCACTGCCAAGATTTATAGATTCTGAAGGAATCTCTCTCTCTCTCTCTCTCTCTCTCTCTCTCTCTCTCTCTCTCTCTCTCTCTCTTAACTTGAGGAAGGCCAGTAAACAGGCAGGGACATTCAGCCATAAGAGAAATAGAACTGTGGCCACTCTGGGGATTGGCAATGTGCCCCTTGCTGGTGTGTGAGCCTCACACACCTCACAATGCCAGCCCTGGATGTCAGTACTACTGGATGTCAGATAGGATCATGTTCATTGCATGATATCTGATTGTCTGGGATCAAGCTAAGAAAGACCAAGGTGCCTACTCACAAGGAGAAAAATGCACTGAAACAGCAGAAAACAACTGGGAGCAAACAGTATCAAACAACAGTCAGATCACAATTGACATATTGATGGAAATATTTCTCTCCCACCTCACCCCTCCCACATTATTTTTAATGCAAAAATTGAGGTGGGCAAACATTCAGTGCAGCCCAATACACAGACATACCTGGGCATCCACCCAATACCCATTGCTTATCGCAGCCAGGCAACTGTAGCTTTCAACACTTCTGTGTATGGGAAAGCACATTACAAGGCAGGCCAGGCCTCTGAGGCAGCTGGATCATTTTGCTGCCAGCCTGATTACCATTTTCTATTGCAGCTTTTTTCCTTCCCTGCTCCCAGCACAGCAGGCTCTGGAAGCAGAAGAAAGGAAGATTAAAAGCATGACTCGGCAACCTGGCTTCCTGCTGCTTCCCACTGCAGGAGAAGGCATTGTGTTTGAATCAGCACAGAGAGTGGCACAGTTTGCTGGGGATTTAAGCACTCCTGCGTTTTTTTAATTTCATTTTGCTTGTGTTTTTGCAAGTGGAAAAGGGGAGGGATGACCCTTTGGAATTATTTGCCAGCATTTTTATCCCAGAGAATGCAACCCTCTTCATTCTGTGAAGGCAATCCAGCTACTCAGCATAGCGGAGGCGTCTGGCGCACCTTAAATAAGCAAGTCTTTCAGCAGAGAACGAACAAAATAGTTTGGAAAGCAGAAGCCATCGGTGGAGTGAAACTTTCACAATGGCTGCCTTGGGAATGGAGCCAGCAAAAGGCTGTCGCTGAGGCTTGGCTCAATCGACACCGCCTCGAACCACGATGGCCTGACCATCTATGTGGGATTTGTGGCACCAAACTTGATCTATACTTTTATTTTCCCAACAGTTGAAAAAGATACTAAAACCTGGCACAGACTTGCTGAATATTTCCCAGGAAGGGCCTGCTATGGGTGTGCTTTTTAAAATTTTTCATCTGCTATAGAAAAGGGAAGCACTCTAACTCTTTGAGCTGCATTTCAAACAGAGCTTTTAATGTATTCGTATACATCAGTGGTTCCCAATCTGGGGTACATGTACCCTCAGGAGTACTTGACAGGACCTTTAGTGGTACTTGAAAAAGAATTGAACAATGACAGAAAAAGACAGGTAGTGCCCTGGAATGCCTTGCAGGGTCAATAAGGCAGGAAGGAAGGTAGCTAGCTGGTTGCAAAAACCAATAGCTAGTTTTTGGTCATCAATTCATGTATGAATCGGTGATTGAAAACCAGCACAGTAAAAAAACTGGAACATAATATGGAAAGTGATCTATCACCAAGAATTTTTCAGGTCACGTCTCATGCAAAACAGTTGGTATAAAACAGTGAAAAGGCACATCTTCACTTCTTCAAATAGGTAAAAAGAGAAAATACTGTGATGAATACATGAAGTATGGGTTTTCATATATAGGAGATGAGTGCTTATAGTATTAATATTAATTACAAACATTTTGCTAATATGATGGTTACAATTTATGGAAATGAGCTGCCAAGGGGTACACAGGTGATAAAAGGTTGGGAGCCACTGGTCTATACATTAAGGGCCCAATCCTATCCTCTCCCCCTCCACATTGCTGCAGCCATACTGAAAAGGATCACACTGTATCCAGCAGGTGGGCAGATCCGGAGGCTTCAGATGGGAAAGGAATCTTAAATCCTCTTGCTCCTTCATAAGCCTCGTGCTCTGCAATGTTTCTCCGAGGACCTGTGCTAGCGATTTTGCAGTCACAAGTCCAAGGAGAAAAAGGGGGCAAAGGCTGCTGCTAGATGAGATAGGATTCTGTGTATGCCATCACCACTGGATCCACCCCCTTTCGCAGCCTCCTCACCCCGTTCCTCCTGCTCCCTGCCCCTGTCGCTGCTCTGGTGGCCACAGCAAAGACTGGCAACAGATGGGGAGCACGTCCTCCTTCTGCAGCAGCCATTTTGCAACAGCAGATCATCTCTGGACGTGATTGGAAGTCACTGGTATGTACCAGAACTGGCTTCTGGTTGCATTCAGGAGAACTTCCTGCACCTTGGAGCACCCTGCGGATACGAACAGAAGCTGCAGCATGAACCAAAAGTGGCTTCCAGTTGCATCCAGGAGGCCCTCTGTGTTGATGCTCAAATCTGCAGATGCCAAACCCATAGAAAAGGACAGCCCACTGTGTTTTTCTTTAGAACACACAACCTGATTTGATACTTGATGATCTGTCCTCAATGGCATTTATTCACAAAACTTCAGAAAACTGTAGCCCTAGTTAATTTAATTTGAGGGAAAATATTTTGCTGAATTTTACCTCACTGCTAATATGGGCATAATATTAGACAAGAACAGGCAGACATATTCCACTCAAGCCTTTGGATTGTAGGGAACATCCTTTCCCATATTGTATTGGCAACCTTCAGTCTCGAAAGACTATGGTATCGCGCTCTGAAAGGTGGTTCTGGCACAGCGTCTAGTGTGGCTGAAAAGGCCAATCCGGGAGTGACAATCCCTTCCACACCGGGAGCAAGTGCAGTCTGTCCCTGGTCTGTCTCCCTGGCTATGGGCCTTCCTTCTTTGCCTCTTAGTCTCAGACTGTTGGCCAAGTGTCTCTTCAAACTGGGAAAGGCCATGCTGCACAGCCTGCCTCCAAGCGGGCCACTCAGAGGCCAGGGTTTCCCACTTGTTGAGGTCCATCCCTAAGGCCTTCAGATCCCTCTTGCAGATGTCCTTGTATCGCAGCTGTGGTCTACCTGTAGGGCGCTTTCCTTGCACGAGTTCTCCATAGAGGAGATCCTTTGGGATCCGGCCATCATCCATTCTCACGACATGACCAAGCCAACGCAGGCGTCTCTGTTTCAGCAGTGAATACATGCTAGGGATTCCAGCACGTTCCAGGACTGTGTTGTTTGGAACTTTGTCCTGCCAGGTGATGCCGAGGATGCGTCGGAGGCAGCGCATGTGGAAAGCGCTCAGTTTCCTCTCCTGTTGTGAGCGAAGAGTCCATGACTCACTGCAGTACAGAAGTGTACTGTATATATACCACACAGTTGGTACTGTGTATATATACTGTGTATATGTATATATATATATATATATATATATATATATATATATATATATATATATATATATATACTGTGTATATATACTGTATATATACCACACAGTTTCCCATATATACCACACAGTTGGACTTGAGCCCACTTGCGTTCAATGCGTGTTGGTCATGATTGTGAGCACCATTATCTGTTGCAGCGCAATGCTACTTGGGAAGCACCCAGGGTTTAGAACCTTGGTGCCTGAGGGAGAGTGCTAAAAGCAGAAGCACTCTGAGGGTTTGAAAGTTAGAACTAGAGCAGCAAGGAGTCAGAGCAATGAATGAGACACAGCAGACATTCAGAGGGTTGATGCAGGGAGAGCTGAGCCGGAAGTAGGACGGTATGAGATTGAGAGAGAAGTCCGTCCTCCCGGCTAGCTTCCTCAGACTTTAATTCATTCTTAAAAACACATGATGACACTAGGGAAAATTACTGAAGGTTGCTGAAATCTGCACTGCTAAGAAACCTGCTGGCTCTGGCTTGACCGCAATACACATTCCTAAGATATGCACTTCTTCATAACATCCTCTGTTTACAAGCTCTGGGCGAAAACTCAGCAACTGGCCCACTCTGGTGTGCCAGTGGGGGGGCAGTAGATTTGCCTGCCTACCGGTTGCCATGTTACCAAAACTAAGTTCAGCGCCTGTGTAGATAACCACTACAATTGTCTGCATGCCTGAAATGCTACAAGTCTTCCCTACCACACTTACACACAAGCTTGGCAGCTGAAATTCTGGTTGAAGGCAGAACCTACAAATGGAGAGAGACGGTAGAGGGAAAGGAGTCAAAAGAGTCCTGCTTCATCAGACTGAAGGTCCATCTCATCCAGCATCCTGTTTCCCACCATGACCAACCAGAGGTCTCCAGGAAACTCACAGAAGAGCATGAAGGCAGCTGCCCTCTCCCATCATTGCTCCCTTGCACCTGGTATTCACAGCCGTGCAACCTCTGAACCTGGAGGTCATTTGTAGCCATAGTATAAAGTTTATAGTTTTCCTGGTCCAGGTATAAAGTCATTAGGGCAAGATTTGAGTATCGGGTATGGGACTTCAATTGTCAGGCACGTGTTACCTCTTCAATTGCTATGATTTACATTGACAGCAGGGTTTTGCAAGGCACTGTAGTTATAAATCATCATCCTATTGTATAAGGCATTACACAAATCTATTTTGGGCAAATTTTTAGGCAAATTACACAAATCTATTTTAGTCTCTTCCCTTACAAATGAGAGACGTCAAATAGGGTCATGAAATACTGTGCAAGGAAACAATAAGACTTGGGAGGACAGATTGCATAAGGCAAAAAGTTCATTAAACTTTTAACATTGGTCAATTATGTGTGCTTGCTTTGGTTGCTGAATATACCTCAAGAGGTTTCTGTACTTACAAGTGCTGCATTGTTTTGCTTCTTTCCCTTGGGCAGAGTCTTCACTAGCATACCCTGGAAGGTGGAAATGTGGCAACTGGTTTGCTAGTAAATGCTAACAAACTGTTGAGTGTACACACGGTGTAATCATTGTGCTTGTGGTTGAGATTCCAGTGATGGCCATGATACAGCTGTGTCTGTAAATTCCACCTTACTGTGCTATGCTCTGCATTCCTATGACATTGTCATTTATTTTGAACACATGAGGGAACCACTCCACATGCAGACCGGGAAGGAGCTACTAGGTAGTATGTATGGCAGGGAGTGGACCAACCTCAACCATGGGAGCCCAGGTGTGTGAGAGGGTACACTTCTCTCTACTGTATCCAGGCCTTCAGATAAATGCTATTGATAAATTCAGTGCAAATGCAAATATTAAAACTATTTCTAGGCTGCAACCCTATACACACTTACCTGAGTGCAAGTTGGATTGTATACAAAGGGACTTACTTCTGAGTCAACATGTATGGAATTGTGCTGTTGGATGGTTAAAATAAAAGGGAATTGCAAAGTAGTCAACAGAAGGACAGGGTTTATCTTAGGGAACAAGGGTTCTTGTTATTGGATAACCTAGTACTGTATCAATTTGGCAGGGATTACAGTGAATAAGGCTGATTGCATAGGTGTGGTTGCCGTTGTAATCAATAAAATAACAGCAGTATATCTAGTTTAGTATCTGGACATAAGAATTTGTGCCACCCACTTATTACATTGCCCCATTATTTCTGGCACAAGAAAAGCATGCTTTAACACATTCTGATGGAGCACCACCCTTTCCTCAAGCCCTTCAAGGTGAATGAATGAACTATTGAATCCTCAAAAATGGAAATGTTTCCAGGACTGTTTGGTTACTGCTGATACTGAAAATGCTTTTCAGAGTCATTGAGAGAGAGACTTTTAGGGAAGGAGGGTCTTCTAAGTCCTATAATAACAGATTACAGTATGGTGGTTGTTGTGTTATTTTTAATACCTCTGAAATGAAAGGAATTAAGGTGATGAAACTTTGGACTAATGCTGCCAGCTAAGAACTGATGATGAAATTTAATTGGCTTGCAGAGTAACTAAGAATCGCTGCTGAGATTGCTTGTTTGCATGTACTTTATGATGTTACTGCCAGAATTTGTCTGACAAGGAGCGCTGCATGACTGCTTCAGCCAGATAAGGGAAGCATTTTTGCAGTTTCCTTTCTGACCAGTCTGTCAATCTCAACCCATTATTTCAGTCCCTGGGCTGGCTTTCCCACTTAATTCTGTATCAAAGTGCAAAGTTCCACTTGTCAGTTTTAAAACCACAACTCCATAAGGTTGTCAGGAAGGGAGCCAGCATAATGAGACAGCTGCCTGCCACGATGCTCCCCAGTTGGTTGGCAAATGACAGAGTTTCCAACCCCAAGAGGTTAAACGTCAAATGCAAAATTAAAGGAGGCTCATATAGCCGAATTCAGAATCCCTTTAAATGGTGGTGATCTTTGCACATCACCCTTAAGTGAATGAGAATGTAGCAATAAGTATGTGGTAGAAAAGTAATTCCTTTCTTTGGCATTCTCCCGATCAGGGCTGGATTAACTGCTAGGTTAAATAAGCAATAGTGTAGGAGCACAGCCAAGAATGGGCACATGTTGTAGTGCATTTATTTGAAAAACAAAAACAAAAAACAACTACTACTTTATACAGAGAGTGGGCCTCCCTGTTTCCTGTTCTAGGCTCCATTAAATTCTACTTTACTGAGAGTGGGCCTCCCTGTTTCCTGTTCTAGGCTCCATTAAATTCTACTTTACTGAGAGTGGGCCTCCCCTGTTTCCTGTACTAGGCTCCATTAAATTTCCCCATAGCTCAAAAAATGGTAGCCATTTCCAAAGGATTCACATTGAATGATTCTAGCAAGTATTCAAAAAGCATCCTTTGTCACTAGCATAGCTAGAGGCACTAAGTATTGCAGGGAGCCTCCCCGCAGCATGCAAGCGGCCTCTCCCCCTCCCCCTGGGAGCCATTCGCCTCCATTTTGCCCCCCTCACTCAAATGACTCCAAAGGGGAGGGGAGGGGAGGGGAGGAGCCAATTGGATGCTGCAGGGAGGTTCCCTGCAAAACTTAGTGCCCCACCCCCCTCTAACTATGCCAGTGTCCTTTGTAATATAATAATGCTTGCAAATTGTTCTGTGTTTTTTTTAATCAGACTAGAAGACATTGAAGAACTTAGGCTATATGTTTGTTCTTGATCTAAAACACTTCTTCATTTGCTTCTCCTTGATATCTAAGGCCCATAGTACATGTGACAGTAGATTTGAGCTTACGTTCCTGGATGTGGAGAAATAGAAAAAATGTAGCATACTGGAGTCACCTCATACATGGGGCTTAGATTCCAGCATGTAAGGCAAAAATCATGTATAGTCAAAATTACTATAGTCAATATGCAGCTTTAACATATGAGGCATGTGTGAATTGAGACCAAATGAGGAAACAGTAGAGTCCTATCTCCCATCTTATTCTCATTCTGTGACATATGTTCATTGAGTGAAATAGTGGGTGGAATTGAGAGAGAGAGAGAGCGAGAGAGAGCGAGAGAGAGAGCTCTAACTTCTGAGAGAGAGTTATTTGTACTTAAGAATGAAGTGCTTTAAATAAATGTTCTGTTTCCAAATCTATTATCTTATCCCAAGAGATAAAATATTTCCCCTGGGGGCTGGGGATAAGCCCAGGGGGGATAAGCCCAGGGGGCTTTCCCCTGGGGGCTGGGGTTAAGAATAGGCCCTCAGTTTGGCTGTACTTGTCGTAAGAGGCGACTAAACAGCCACCGGGTAGATGGGACTCGTCAGCCTGGGAAGGCAGCTCATCTGAGAGAAGGAAAACTCTGATCCCAAACCTCCACTGCCTTGTGGCTACATCCAGTTATGGAAAAGGCTTCAGGGGTCAACCTCGAGGCAAAATCCGGAGCCGGAGTCCCTGAGGCAGTTCATGGCTGAACACAGTCACGTTCTGGCAACTCCTGCGACGCCGCTGGAACCAACCGTATTGGCCTCTGCCTTTCCATTGGACCATTTCAGCGACGTGGAGAGGGGGGATTTGCTGCATGGGTAACAGCCTATCCTCCATACCTACTTTACCCAGGCTTTGCACACTGGAGAGGACACTCTGTTCCAGAACCACCATTCAGAGCGTGACACCATAGTCTTCCGAGACTGAAGGATGCCAACAATCCCAAGAGATCCACCACAAGAAATGACAAAACTGGAGTATTCCTATGAGTGTTAAATGTGAGCCAGGAAGCTCCCAGTTCAAATGCTGACTTATACCACCAAGTTTTATTAGTTCATGGAGTTCTCAAAATTCATTGTTTCTTTAAACCATGCCTGCATAGGGATTCTAGCTTGTTAGGATCTTGACACTTCTCTGTTTTTGTAATCCCAGGTAAGCAGCAACCACAAGTATTTTGTTGAAGATCTGCTTTTGGCTGCTTTTGTTCTATAGTGATCTATAGTGACTGCTTTATAGTGACTCACAAGTTCAGGCTTGTCTCACACATAATTACTTGTAACTCTAAAGAATGCTAAGAATACAGACATGAAAAAGGATCCACCTGTCCAAGTTCCAGACTGCTGCAAAACAATTAGGAAAGGACTGGAGATACTTCTAGTCTTATGGAGGTACTTCTAGTCTTATGTAAAACCTTAACTGAATATCCTTATTCATACTTGAACCATGGCCATCACTCCTGTCATCTCTTGAGGCTGTTCTTAAAGAATGTAGATATAGATAGATATGGATATATATGAGGTCTTTAGGGTAAGAGAGAAAGGGAGAATTGCCTTACCCATGAGGGCATTGTTCAAGCATGACGCATTCATGGCAACTAATAAGGTTTCTAAATATACCACATCTAGGAAGTCACTGGTGGCAGATGCTTCTTTCTCCATCACTGCACACAAATCCTGCCTGCAATAGCTGTCTTTCAACAGAGCAGAAGAACCAAACATGCTGCCTCGCAAAGAACAGAGAGTCTTTAGTGCAGATGGCTTCTTTTAGAAAATAAAATCCTATCCTGTGGATGACAAACATCTGAAATGGCCTCACTCCTTTTGATGCTGGAGATGAGAAGCACATCATCAGATGTTTGAAATAGCCAATCATCTGGGTTTAAATTAATTTTTAAAATCTGATTTGTTCCTTCAGAATCTTAAAGTCATGCATTTTTTTTCTTTTAAGGTAAGGACTTTGGTTGATTTAAAGTGTTTTCAAATGTGTGCAACTCATAAAGGTACGATTGCAATCGTACATCAGTTATATTTATGTAAATGGCATAGATTCCTATGGGAATTTTGTGCAGACAATTGTGCAGTGGATTACAACATAGGGAAGTCACCATAAAAGTGACTTTCACTGAACTACAATTTGAAGTGTTTGTCTGACATCTCCTGGTACATTGCATCTGTTTGAGACATTCTTAATGTCTCCTTTAAGACTGGTCTGGTTGCACTCCCCTTTCATGTGTTTATAGATACATGACCTGTGATTGTGATATGATAATGTCCCTCAGCACTTATTGTTCAGCTGTTTACTTCACTCCCACCAGGGCTGGAGCAATGATCTTATCTGACTTTATAAGAAGCTGAAGGTTCAGCTCCAGGAAATGTGTCAGCACAGAAGGAGGAGTTGAAGCAATAATGCAACACACTGAAGTGTTACCAGTAAAGACCAAATTGATGAAAATGAGGCATCTGTATCCTTGATTTGCTGCATGGGTAACAGCCTATCCTCAATACCTACTTTACCCAGGCTTCGCGCACTGGAGAGGACACTGTTCCAGAACCACCATTCAGAGCGCGATACCATAGTCTTCTGAGACTAAAGGATGCCAACATGTATCCTCTGAATGAACAAGGTGTTTTTAAAACAAGTGGCCATGAAATGTCATAGGTTGTTCTTTAGTTGTAGGAATACCAAGCACCTAAGAATCAAATTCACTCTGAAAGAAGCAGATTCAAGACTCATTGCATTGAGATTCTGACATTCTTTAGAACTGCATTTTGTATACTCTCAATCCAGTCTGGAACCGAAGGCACTGCCTGCCATTGCCAAGGCAAAGCATGACATACTTCAAATACAGGAAAGAACTTTTCAAACATTAGCATTTAAAAGCACAAGGACATGGTGTATTCTGGCTTTCTGACTACATCATAAACAAATTTTGCAATATTTTTCATCATAAATGTTTTACGCATTAAACCTGAGACTCCATTCCAAATCTATGAGCACTATTGACCTCTGTTGTGTTTGTCCATAATAATGGTAATCAATAGGCACTTTTGCTCTTTCTTCCACATTGCCAAAATGTATTAGGAAAACTATCCTTGCATTTTATAGCCACTTTGCACTCCATCAAACCCTTCTTCGACATCTATAGTCTACTAGAATGCATATATAGGCATGAAGTGTCACCTGGCAAGGTAGGGAGGCTGGTGATCCACTTTCCACTTGCTTTTCATAGGCAGAAAAGAGATCAGAGTTGGTTGCAACCAATGGTGGGCTGGGGGAAGGTGGTGGTCGCAGCAGGTTGGGAGTGAAGGTGAATCTATCACCTTCTTGCCCCCTGCAATCTACTGCTGATACAACCCACATCACTTTGCCTAATGGATAGGCTGTCTCTGAATACACCCAAATTTTAAAAAGCTTCTGGAATCCAATTACTGATGACACATGACAACTGACTTGGAATTTTTGAATTTTGGAGACCTTGAAACTGAAATGCTAAAACCTTTGTAGTACTCACCTCTGTTCATACTGTGACATCACAGCAGCTAAGGGTGCAATCCTATCCTGTGCTGGAACAGGCAAGCCAAGAGGCTTGGGCTGTATTCAGCACAGGATAGTGGCCAGAAGCAGCTTAGCCAGAGGCAAGGGGAAACTTTTCCCCTTACCCCTGGGTAAGGGCTGCTGGCCCCTATGGGTCTCCTCAGATTTGCGCCACCTCTGGAGGTGGCACAAGTCCGTGGAGAGCGGAGTGGCTTGAAACTGCTCCGTTCTCCCCAGGAACTAGGGTTGGGATTCGGCATAACTGCTGGACCTAGCCCCGTCTCTCACTCCCTTCCCGCCCACCCCCGGGGCCGCCCACCACCCTCCCACCCCCTGCCCAGGAACGCCTCCCTCCTGCCTCCTCCCCGCCTAACTTTTCCTTTTGCATTGTCCCAGCCAGGCTGACACAAGTCTCAGTGGGGAAGCTGCCATGGAGGCTGGATTCAGCCTCCGTGTGTCAGCGCATCTCCTTGTGCTGACGCGGCTTCCTTGTAAGGAGGCGCAAATGTTTGCGACTCTCCTGGGCCAGCACAAGGGACTTGCATCAGCCCAAGACACAGTTTGGATTGCACCCTAAGTCAATAGCAGCCAGTGGGAGCATGTCATCTCTTTTTCCAAAGCTCAGTTGTGACATGAGAGCACATCATCCAATAATGACATCAAGAAAGGCAGGGCAGATGGGTTAGAAAGATTATGGAGGAGATTACGAGACTGAAGAGATAAAAGGAGGAGGGTATTTTATGTATGAGCAAAATATACTTGTAATCATCCTTTATGTTTATTTGTTTCAGCATAATAGTTATACATAAACATTTAGGCCACAATCCTTTCCAGTTTTCCTATTTTCCAGCACTGACATAAGGGCAATGCAACTCCAAGATAAGGGGAAAATGCATAAAAACACCCAACCATAATCAAAATCAAAAGAAATTCCTCATCAGGGATAATTAATTAAAAACTATCCATTACACAGGCCAACACACGTTTTGCTTCCTTAAACATTACACCAATTCCTGGGTATATTTGGGGTGCTGATTCCAAAAGCCTACACCATGGCTTCCTCATGAGGAAGCTGCTTGAACCATTCACTAATGAGGCTATACTATATCTCCAAAACTAGACGTGATAGGACAAAATGGATGCCATTTTTGGAATTGGCACCCCAAATTCATATCAAACCACATAAAGTTTCGGAAAAACTTTTCTGACCCTCAATTTTGTAGGCCTGTGTTATCCTAATGGCAATCAAGCACAAGAACATTGACAAATTTCTAGGGCCATTTGGCCCACACTTACATAAAAGTAGATACTATTTATTTATGTATACTTTAGAGGACAATTAAACAATGTTGTATGACCTTTATTTCTCCTTCCCTATTGAAACAATGCTCTGAATTATGGGAGATATTCCAGAATCTCCCCTCTAAAGCTCTACTTGCTGGTATCAAAGGGGGAAAAGTGGTTCTTCTTTGCCCCCCCCCCGCCCCCGTAGCAGACAAATGCCTTAGCTATGCCACTGGTGGAGGTAGGTGGCAGAACAAGTGGGTGGCAACCTGTTTGGGGGGGGGGGAGGAGGCAGGTTTTACCTTGATTTTCACTTTTTTAAAAGCCTGGGTGTGAGGTCACTTCTGGTTGTGACATCACTTCCGGGGCATCATTTTGAGCGCAGCACCGGGTTACATGATCATTCACTACAGCACTGTGTGATGGATAGGTAAGTATGTGCCAGCCTGCCTTGGCCAGCGTGGGGGTTTGGGGAGGGCAGGGGAAAGGCAGGCAGCAGATGGGCCCTCGGGCAGGCCAGGATTTGGCACTTAGGCTGAATCTTAACCCCCCCTCCCAGGAGGCCAGCCTAGCACTGGGCTGCTCGGATCTGCGTTCTTTAGGTGGTACACATCTGAGTAGCCCTATTCACAGAATAAGGGGAAGTGATTCCCCTTTACTCAGATTGCACTTCAGCCAGCCTCAACCCTGTGCTGGATACAGGGCAGGCCAGATGGCCAGATGGCCTGTTCCAGCACAGGGTAGGATTGGGCTGCCTATTTACCTGCTGTGAATTTTTTGTGTGTTTGTGTATGTGTGTAAGTGATGTCACTGTTCCTTAGCTAGACAGTGTTTTGTGGTTTTTATGATTGTCTATGACTTTATTATTACATGATCTGCTTTGAGGTCATTGTAATGAAAAACAGCCTATGCATTTTGAATAATAACAAAATAAAAATAAGGGATAGTCTCTCTTAGAGTCCAATCCTATGGGCTTTCAGGGCCGGAGCTGAGCTTCTGGACCAGCACCAGTCGGCACTGAGCCTCAATGCCGTGTGGAGGGTTGGCCGGGGCTCCTGCAGCACCAGCCAGCAGTATTTTCAGGGTGGGGAGAGGCGGAGTGGGTTGAATGGGGCAGGGGAAGGGCGGGGTGGGGGGAGGAATCATCTTGGGAGGGTGGTGGGACTGGCAGAGCTCTGCTGTGCTGAATCCTATCCTCCGTGTCAGGCTGCAAAGCCTGACATGGAGGCTCTCAAGTCTGACCAGCAAAATACCCAGCACAGACTTGAGAAACCCTATTGCGGGCCTGGGACTTTCCCCTTCCCCCCAAGGAGATCTCTGGCGGCCTCAGATACAGCAGTAGCCATTTTGGTACTGCTGCACCCGGTGGAGCTGCCAGGAATACGATTGAGCTGTTGTAAACTCTTCCATGCTGACTGGTTCTTAATTAGGGTGAACCTGAAAGAATTTCACAGCATTATTTGTGTGCCACAAAATTGGGAAGGCTATTCAGCTATTTTCAGGCCTCTCCCCCCCCCCCCCAAATGCAGACAAAATCTCAGCTTTGTTGGTGGCAGCAGTGATGCTCCTTCTTCCATCAGCCCCCCCCCCCATAGTCCAGAACAATACTACGTACATCATGACATAGTATTCTAAGACTCCTAAGGAGAAAAATTGTGACTGTCAGGCACTGGGATAATTGCTGCAATTGTGGTTAAGAGACTAGCAACAGAATAATCCTGTCTTGTTCTCTCTTTTGCCTCCCCAAATCCTTCAAAATTCAAGCTACAAATTCCTGTTATGAGAGAATTTTAAGTTCAGCACTGCTCTTAACTAGTTGCTGGATTACAGACAAGACTTTAACATTTTGTGCAGAATTTACCCCACTCTTTTCCACCAGATTTTGATTCTTCTTTCCATTCCTTTACATAATTTGTGTCTATGTATCTTCTGACCCTTCTATCGGTTATAAATCTAATGTGTGGTCCATCTAAGACAGTGTATTACTCATGAGGATAATGTTTACCAGTGCTATGATACCAGTGCTATGATATTCTATCACTGTCTTGAAGTTTTGTCAATGCAAGAAACCATGTCACCCAAGGGACCCCACTTAACAGAATAATAAAAGCATGGGGTTTATTCATTTCATTGTATGTGCTTCTATCATGAGTCATTAAATCTACACCAACCTCCTTTGCTAATTGAAGGTTTGAGGCATCAGTCATTACCCAATGAGAGTGGCATTTTTCCCACACAAATTTCTGCTTTCTAACACTGCCCACTTGCCGCCATTTGACAGAAGCAGGGTATGTGTAATATCTTTCTTACAGGGTATTTGTAATGTTAAATCTTTGGGTGGTTCTGGAAGATAATGTGTACTGTTGAATACCAGAATGTGACCACAAGAAGAGATTACATTGCTTAAAATGGAGAAGACTTCTGGCAGCTTGACAGGCTCACACAGCTCACACAGCCAGATTACCACGCTAGGAATGTAGGCTGACTGAACTGGGGCACAAAATTCAGCAGGAGGCTGAATTGAGTCACCTCTCAGCCAGCTGTTCACGACTCTTCCAACTCAGCTCATATTTACCACATGCAGGTGCTGAATTCACTTTTGTTAGATTTGGGGTGCTCTGGTAGATTTGAGTCAATGCCTGGACTACCAATCCAAAGATTGCGTCACCATTTACCAAACCCTGTATGGCTACACTCAACACACACTGATTCAGTCTGGTGAATTGACCTTCAGGATTTGGAGTGATGATGCAATAGACCAGGGCCTCTGAGTGGAATTTTATCAAGGGGCACAAGTTTTCTTTTGGGCTCCTTTGCAAGGGGGGAGGGGTGAAACAGGGTGGTGATGGGCAAGCAGAATGTGGGCAGGGAGGGGCGAAACAGGGTGGGGGGAGGGTGGAGACAGCTGGAAAAGTCTTTGGAGCCCAGGTATACCCACCCATGTGATATCGTCAGCTAGATACAGTAATACAGAAAACCAAACTCCTAAGTCTCTCTAAAATCTTTTAAATATAGAAAATCATGTAGAAATTTTGCATAATCATATTTAGGATCACACTAGAAAAGAAAGTGTCATGTGCATACCAAAACTTGCTATTGCAGCAGCTGTAATCTTGCAGCTGGGTCCCTGAACTCCTATACCCTCCTTCATGGTAAGCAGCTCCACAAGACAAAGAGCTGCTGTAGTAGTCCAGTTTCCTCCCAGATTGGATACTGTTTTAAGGAGTATCATGTACGCATTCCTTGGCCTAGCATATATGGCTTGCCAGTAGCTGCAGCCACACTCTTGGTAGCGTCCCCAGCATCCTGTGCAGGCAACGTCTGAGTAGATAGGAAAATGTAAGATCCCAGGAAATTTCTGGCCCCCTCCTTTGGCTCTGGGGCCCCCCTTTTGACCCTGGGCCCAGGTACAAATTACCCCCTTTACTCCCCTCCCCTAGGCCCTGCAACAGACAAATAATAGTGGCACATAAAATGAGTTTTAGATGGTGCAGCTTGTCATGTCATGGCGCTGCAAGAGGAAGGGACACTTTATGGTGACTATCTGTTCCCTTCGTAGACTGGATGGTTGCAAGTTGGTGCCCAGGCCTTAATTTGAGGTGAGACCATATACTGGAATTAAGGAAATAATCTTCTCTGGAGGTGTGAGCTCACAACTGCAGTTCCTGTATCAATGTTTAAAAGTTCTGAGACAGCTGCTGTACCTCCGGTGTCACAGCTTCATCACTCACTTTGCCCACCTTCCTCCAGTATCTGCTATAGTTAGGGATGGGGATGGGCAAAAGAGTTACTGGAGGGACAGGGCAGGAGGCACAGCAGTTGCAAGCTCCTCTGTTGCTGCAGAATGTTCAAAGACTTGATTTCTGGATCGTTACCCGAGTCTTCACAGCTGTATGCCTATGTATTCTGTTGCTCTGGTAGTGTTCCCAAAAGGGGGCACAGCAATAAGTTTTGCAGGGCGCCTCACTTCAACGTGTGGAGCTGTCCCTCCACTTGCCGTTGGAGCCATTCCGGGTGATGAAAGCAAGGGGGGCATTTCCTCTGCCTTGCTTGTCACCCAGAATGGTTCCAATGGTGAGGGAGAGGGACAGCTTACACAGTATGGTGAGGTGCCCTATAAAACCTAGCGGGGCAGTGGCGGACCTCCCCAGCCCCATGCCCCAGGGCAAAGGTCCATGATAGCATCCTCCTGTGGGCTGTCGCCACTTTCCCCATGAAGAAATCTACCTCCCCCACTCACCTGAGGCTCATAGAGCCTTGCGCGACTCAAGCCTGAGTCAGGAAAGCTTCCTGAGGCTTCCCCAACACTATAAACTGTGCTTCTGGAAAACTGAAAGCACAGTTTCTGACCCTGTTGGGAACCTCAGAGAGGCTTCCACGAGGTCCTAGAGGCTCACGCCTGGGGCATTTGTCCCATCAAACATAATGGGAGGTCCGCCACTGGCACTGGCCCCCCCCTCTGGGAATGCCATTGTGTTGGTCTGCTTGGACACAAGCCCTGGACACAAAGTGGGGGTGGGGGGAAAGAGGCAGGACCTAATATCATGCTTACCCCTTGGTTGGCCAGAATATAACTTTATGCAAACAAAGCAGAGAATAACAGAAGATTGGGCCACTACTTCCACGGATATATTAGTGCTGCAAACAGCTCCTTGGGTTAAGGCCTGGTTAACATTTGCCAACTCCCATTATTAAGACACACCTAGGAAGTGGGAAGCAAATGGTCAAAGGGCAATTGTTTGCCTCATTGGGATAATCAGCCACAATCCTGACACAGAAAACTATTTCTTTGTTTCAAAGTTGTACACCTGCTTTTTTGATTAAATGTTCTCCAAGGGATTTTACAATGAATTGAAACACTACACAGAACTGCCCAGTGCCCCCCTGTTCCTTAGGCTTGTGACAGAGGCCAGAGGGTCCACTCCTTCCCATCATTTCTGTAGTCCCACAGCAATGGCAGTTGATTGGAGCTGAGTTGATATAAACCAGGGGTGTCCAAACTTTTTGGCAGGAGGGCCATATCATCTCTCTGACACTGTATTGGGGACCGGGGAAAAAAAATTAATTTACACTTACACACAAAAATTTGAATAAATTTACATAAATGAATATATTAGAGATAGAACTTATATGAATGAATGAAGGTCTTGCAATAGCTCAAGGCCTATAAGAGGCATTGCACAAAGCAAAGTCAGTCTTTCCTTTGCTGCTGCATCACAAATGTGAAACAGCAAGCAGTGGAGGAAGCCCTCGTCCCACAGCTCACGCGAGAGGTTGAACAGTCGCCCTCATGCTGAGAGCGGTTGTGTCAGGCCAGTACGGGCTCCAGCACGTCTCCGGAGGGCCAGAGGCTCATTGGAGACTAGGGGCTCCCTGAGGGCCGGATTGGGAGTCCTTGAGGGCAGCAAGTCACTCCGGGGCCGGGGTTTGGTCACCCCTGATATAAACCAACAAGCAGAATTCTCCAAGGCTAATCCACCATTTTGGTGTGCCAGACTTGTGTGCCTGGTGGCCTGTCAGTAAGATTCAGACATTTTCTCCTTGCATGTTGAACATATATTGAAACTGGTCCTTACAAAAATGCAGGGAACAAAAAATAAAAAACAAGACCTACTTCAAAAAAAAAAAACATTCCAGAGGCCAAGTAGTTTGCTGATGCTCTGGTTCAAAAAGATGAAATGGCTTGGAATTTATGCTTACCCCAGTCTGTCAGTGTTTCCAGGCACAATGATTACAAATGGTGTTGTGGTCACAGAAGAAGGAAGGAAACACAAGCAAATTAGTGGTTTCCATGAGTAAGAGCAGTCAGAATGTGCTAGAGATTACAAGTATCTTGGCATATGAATTTTAAAAATCCTTGATGGAAATAATCAGAAGGCTTCAACCACATCTTACTGTTTAGAAATGCCCACGAAGAGTCACAACCTCTATATGGTTCTGCTCCTAATCACTGAGCATTAGCACCTTTGTTTGTGAGTCCTTGCTTATTATACTAATGATCATAGAGAATGTTCTGCAGACCTATTAGGAGGCATAAAATGTGGGGGAAAAAACTCCCTGATAATTTTTTGGTCATTCTCCTTTTCCTCTTTCTTTCCTGCTTCTGTTGTTCTTAGTCAAAAAGCACTCATCAGTGCTCATGTTATATCATATTACATCTACATGGATCAATGAAGGCTAACTTTCAGGAGACTGCAGTGAGGAGGTTGCTCTCCTAGGCATGGTGCCCTGACCCACAATCAGCTTATGTGTGAGTGATCTAGGGCTGGGTTAGCTACAGTGTGACTTTGGACAGGAGGCATTTCACTCTTGAGTCAGGAAAGCTTTCCATGCCATTCCAGCTACATGGCCAACGGAGGCTCCATAACTCCAGTAGAACTTAAGTAGTAGGCTCCATAAACCCAGTAGAACTATTTCACTGTGGGGTCTTCTCACCATTCAGTTTCCACCGAAAGCTTAGCTCTCTTTTTCTTCTGTGTTGTCACATTCTACCTTGCAACACAAGACTCTTTACTATGCTGCCTTACACCAAACGGATTTAGAACAACTTCACAGTTCTCTCAGAGGGGGGAATTTTACTGACAATCCATCATTGCAATTCAAGAGGGAAATCTGACATGCGAAGGCAGGGCTGCAACTCTATTCCCAAGATAATGCAGCCACTCTCCTCTCTGCTTATTGCAAACAGCTCATTGCTTGGATGAACCCATTTAGGATGCTGTTTAGTGAATGCTCTCAGATCCCAAGAGCCTGCAATTAGGCCTCTCATGATCAGCACTGGAAAAACTTTGATATATTCTTTTCTGTTGTTGGATGATATATTCTTTTCTGTTGTATTTCCCCATATCTGTTTTCATTTGTCAGCACAAGTGAGTACCAGAAAATTATATACTGTAGAGGTGGTGCCTTGGTATCCGCAGATCTGTTCCTGGACACCCCAAAACTGCAGATTAACAGCCCAATCTTATCCACATTTTCCTGGGAGTAAGCCCCATTGACTCTAATGGGACTTACTTCTGAGTAGACATGCATAGGATTGGGCTGTGAAAATCCACAGTGAGGCACCCCTTAAAGCCTCCAAAGGCAACTGGATCTGTGCTCTGGTCACCCCCGGAGGGTCATGACCCACCCCCGGAGGGACATGGAAGCCTCTGCTGGCCTCAAAAAGGCCTCTGGGAGGCCTTAGAAGGTTACTTCCCATTTTGCATCAAATGGAGAGAAAATATGATTATATGTACTTAGGCTTAGCAGCAGTAAGCAGGAGGGACTGCCAACAGCTTCACAGAAAAGGTGGTTGTTGAGCAATGGTGTGTCAAATTGCACCCCCAAAGAAGTCTCCCCATTCTACTTTTCTTGTCCCTTAGTTATCTGATAAAGCTATGCTCTTTTATTCAGATTTTTTATTCACAAAGCTCTACAAGGGCACTGAGACTTTTCAGTGGTGATGCCTATTCTAGAACAGCCTTCCTTCAAAAAAAACTTGCCAAATGACTTCATCTCCTTTTAGCTCTTCCTATTTTTTTGAACTTACCAAGATTTTTCTTGATGCTTCCACCTCCCCCAAATTTGTATTGTGCTATCCTTTTTGTTTTCCTATGATGCTTTTTGCAATTTTTCCTTGGCAAGTTGGCATCTAAACACTGTCACTAAATGAACGCTTTAGAACGGTTAACTGTACTTAATCTGCATCCACAAAAATATCACACCCACTTCATGGCAAATTATTGGGAACGATTGGGATACTAAGAGCAACTCCTTTCAGCAATAAACAATGACTTCATTATGCACCTGCATGGCAGTGTAGAGGCTGTCCTCTCAATCACTGCTTGCATGATTAGTTGATTGTTAGAGTATTATTGGGCTTTGTGAGGAGATCCTAGGATGCTTGATAATATCATTTGATACATACATTAAAGTGAATTTACCCAGCTTGAAATATATGTTTGTTTTTTGAGGCAAGCTCCCTCGACCCTGAAAATGGCCTTCTGCTTATAATTCTAACTGAGGCTATTAGACAATTATGTGCCTCTTTTGCACATGGCCAGACTATATTTCTCATACTAAGCACACCAAAATGCAGCTGCTGTGTTGCCAGTTGGCACATCAGCTACTGAAATGGACTTAATGGAATCTTGTTGATGACCAGCAGAGGTGGTTTCTCTGTGCCCTGACTGCAGCTAAAGTACTTATACTGAAAACATGGAAGGAAAAATGCCCACCTACTATTTCACAGTGAACTGAGGATCTCTTAATACTATCTACTTCTTGTCATTTACAAAAGACAACTTTGTATGGATAAATTCTTGGATATTTGGAAGCCTTTCTTAAATGCTTGTTTATAAAGTATCATCTTTGATTTTTTCTGTTCTTTTTTTCTTTTTTCTTTTCCCCTCTAACACAGAATGTTGTATTGACACTTTGATTTACAATGTATTCAGTGTATTATGTGCACAAATAAATGAATAAATGCAAGGGTTGTGGCATGTAGAAGGACCAAATCCTAACTAGGCCTTGCAAGTCCTAAAGGCATGTATGACAATGTACATGCCTTTATGATGTTGCAAACAGCACACTGCTGGTGGCTATTGCAGGGATGCCACTGCAACAATGGCAGTGGCCCCAACACACTGCCACAGAGGGCAACCTCTGCTGAGTCAGGTAAGCCATCACAGGAGGCAGGCAATAGGCAGGGGCAGAATGGGCAGAAAGGGGGAGGAATGGAGGAGTTTCTGGGCAGGAAGGAGGAGGATGGAAAGCAGAATGGAAAAGGGAGAGTGTGGCTCTCAATTGCAGTGACTTGCTACAGATCTTAACCCTGTTCTTTCTCCCCTTTTCTTCTCCCTTACTGTCCTCAGACCTATGCCAACAAAATGGCTGGTGTAGATCCAAGGAAACCCATTGAGCTAGTGGAGGCAAGTTCCCTTACCTCAAGGAGGCCTCTAGGACTGCATCCCTGCAGGATGTAGCACACAGTGCAGCTGCACTGGCCAAAGTGTTTAGTTAGGATCAGGTTGTTACACTATATAAATAAGGTATATGAACAATACCTCAGACTAGATAAGACTGCTTTTGCCATCCAAGTTGGTGTCAAACCCTTCTCACAATGCGGACGATGATTTTAAAAATATACGTAGCAAACCCTCCTGTACAAATGCCTTTGTGAACAGGAACAGAGATTGTCTTAACTATCTTATCAGAAGAAAACTCACCAAAGCAATGAAGTGCAGATTAAAGATTAAGTGTAGATTAAAGAGTGACGAGTGGAAGAGCAGTGTGAAATTAGAACATCTGAACAGCTGCCATCGTGTCACCTATGACAGTGCACGTAAGCTTATTTAGCAGCATTAGCAACACTGGAACTAAAATAGCTAAAGCACATGTAGGCCAAAGGATTATGAATCACACCATAGCACAGGATGCTAGTTTAGCTGAAATCAATGAGAAGAGTTTCTCCATTGAGTGGCATGGGGGGGGGCATATTGCAAGCTTAGCCACTAAAATCACAGTGCAGGATTCAAGACATTCTATTCCCATCATTCATTCCACCCAGATAGGATGCCTAATCATTACAAACATCCAACATTGTGCAAGCCATTGATTCTTAACATTACTCTGAAATTTTTGCCCACTATACCCCTTCTACTGGCTCCTTAAAAAAAATATGCATTGCATATGTTGGTTGCTGGCTAAGGGCATTAAAAAAAAGAGATGATGCTTTCTCAACACAATTTAGTTTTGTGATCCTTTGAGAACATAATTATTTATTTGTAAGTCAAATTCATTCAGATTCCTCAACTGCAAGGGGTCCCTTGTATTGTACCTCTTGTAAAGAACACTTCAGTCAAGGCAAAATCAGATCTAAAGTTGTTAATCAGGGTATAATTCATTTGTTGCAAACATTTTTATTTTCCTTTTAGAAAAAATCTGATACAGAGCACCAGTTACTTAGATGATGTCACAGAAAGCAATGCTGCTTTTCCACCAGTGCTGTCAGCAGCAAATTTATGTGAGTCTCCTTTGTCGCCCACTCTTCTGGCATGGCTACACATGACATTATCTCATGTTATCCTCACTGTAACCCTGTTACTGGATACTGAAAGGTGGTGATTTTTTCAAGGCTAACTAATGTGCCTCATTGCTGCATGGTGTTTTGAACCTGGATTTCTACTACTGTATATCATTAGCAAACTATCAATAAAGCAGGTAAGACATTTTTCTTGATTAAAAAATCAAGAATCACTGCATAAACCAAAGGCTACCTGTACTTAACTTACAAAGACTCTGTAAGATTTATCTTGAATTATCATCGAAAGTCTTTGTCTCTCAGCAAGCAAAAATAGTCAGCACAACCTAGTTCTGGAGAAACTTACAGTGCAATCCTATGCACACTTACCTGAGATGATCAGCATAATTCTATGCATGTCTACTTAGAGCAAGTGTCATTGATTGCTGGTGTGTGTAAGATTGCAGCCAGGAAGCCCAAACCAATACCCCCATCACCGTACTGATGCAAGCACATTCAGGTGTGCACACTGAATCGGGGGTGGGGTGCAGAGGTCCTCAGGGAAAGGGAACCACTTTCTCTATGGGTCTCCGCAGTCCTGTGCCAGTTATTTTGATAACACAGAACCAATGAGTGTCACAGTGGCAGAGAGGGATAGAATCCAGCCACACTTAAGTGTCCCAATCTCACACCTCTCTCCCCTGTTCTGCTTCCCTCCCTGCTCCCCACTATTTTTGCACATCAGTGGGCATTATTTTAAGTGTTATTATTTGCTCCAAACTTTCAAAACAAGGAGGGATAAGACTGAAGCAGGTAAACCACCCCTTCAGGTGCTAAGTAACCATGATTTTCTATTAATATTTCCAAAGTACCTATTAGCAGCACCACAGTTCTGTGCTGTTCTGTTACTTTGCCACCACTTTGTAAACCTAAAAATATGAGCTTTGACATCCAGGTGTCACAGAGTTCTTGAAATCTCAACCAGTATCTTGATAAAAAGCAGACATAGGTAAAATATTAATCAGATTAGTCCATGAACTTGCAGTGGTGTTTGTTCAGCATACAGTACGTAGCTGCAATCCACTAATTTAAAGCTCTGATAATTATCCTACTTACATTGCTCAGCTGACCAGTGAAGAAAACAACTCTATGCAGCAGTGTTTTTCCCTGCCTCTAGTATTCCAAAGAGGGTAGCCATAAGAAGCACAGCATCATAAACTGCTTGGCAACCTGATACAGCAAAATACTGTAATCCTTTTTATTCTACAAGGCTGCTGCTGAAGGCTCACCTTCTCAAAAAGGTGGCACAAGAGTCATCCAGAGAAGGGGAGCTAATAACTGAACCAAGAGAATGTTATGCTTTCTCCAGTATAAAAATACAGTATAGAGCACTGTTCCCTAAACATTTGACCTCATAAAGAATGCCTAATATTGTACAGTACCAATATATGATAGTCTGTATTAGATGTTTGGATGTTTAGTTATCAAAAGTAAAGTGATAAGGTGACAAGTGATAAGATAAAGTGACGTCTTATCAAAGTGATAAGGAATTACTCAATATGAGATGAATATGTAATTCTGCATGCCTTCAAGGCGCCTTTGGCAGTGGCATGCACGACCCTGGGTTCAGTATGTGGTGAGGTAGACACACTGTTCAGCACATGCATGCAGCCACAGGGAGTCATCATGGGCAAGACTAAAATAGCAGCTATCATAAACAGGCTGCTTGTAAGTCCCTGCTTAGTCTCTAACTAAAGAACTTGCAGCCACTCATGATCTCTGCTTACCACCACCAACCCCAAAAAGGTATTCTAGGAAGGTCTGAATGTCTGCCCACCCAAAGCTGATTAGCCTTTGAGGTTGATTCTGCACTCACTGTTCAAGGGATTCCCAACCAGTATCTCTGAGCTGGAGATTTGTCTTGAGACCCCTTTGAACAATTCTAAGCAAATACTTTGGGGTATGTTCCAATTTGCCCTCTCCTGCAGAAAACCTGCCACATGGGCAGGACTAGCCTAGTTTAGCTTCTCTCCTACTCCTCCAGCTAATGATAAATGAATCCCATCAAAATAATGTTTGCTGAGAAAGAATGATGGCTGAGTAGGAGACCAAATCCACTGTTATCACTGATCTTCCAAAGTCCCAATTCACCTTAAACTGTGCCCTATCTACCTTCCTACATTCGTAAGTCAGAATACAGGTCATCTTACTGGTGGTGGCATAGCTAAGAGGGTGCAGGGGGTAGCAGTTGCACTGGGCAACAAGCTTTAGGGGGGCAACAGCTGAGCTTGACACCAGTGGCCAAAATTGTGAAAAAATTTGGTATGTACGAATAATACCATCATGTTATATATCATTGGAAAGGTAATTTAAAGCAGAATGCAATGAAAAAACCCTCTTTGAATATCTGTATTCTACCAAACGTTATGGCCAATTAACCAGAAAACAAAAATGCAACTGCCTTATGGAACAAAAACTGGATTTCCTTAACTCAAAACTGACCCATGAGACTGATTGTTCCGAGAGTCAATGAAATGTTATGATACAGCATGGAACCAATAAGGAGTCAATATGTGTCAGCTCTCGTTTCCATGTATCATAACACAGCTGTTAACTGATAAAGAGGCTCTTTTTCAAGTGGTGCTCCTCTTATATTTAGGGGGAGAATAAAAATCCATCTTCACCCCAGCACAGTGTCTCTAACAAATAAGGGGCACACTTTTTATTTATTTACTTAATTAATTTAATTTTGTCATGGAGGGGGACTACAAAATCTTCTTTGATCCCAGGTAGCATTTAGATGTTTTAGCTATGCCACTGGCTGGGGAGAGGTGGCAGATCAAGTGTGTGGTGAACTGCTCAGGGGAGGAGGCAGGTTTCCCCCCAATTTGCACTTTTTATAAAGCCCAAGTGTGACGTCACTTCCAGTTGTGACATCACTTCTGGGGCATCATTTTGAGCTCTGCACCAGGCTACATGTTCATTAGCTAAGCCACTGCTTACTGGTAACCCTGATAACCAAGCACAGATCACATCTTAGTACCTACATGCCTAGTAGCTCAAGGCTACTACATGCCTACTACTACATGCCTAGTAGCTAGTGCCCTGAGGCTGCTTGTCTAAAAATTCCAATGGGCACTAGCCAATCTGAAAGCTCCACTTTCCTACCTAGCCTTTCAAGTGACGAATGGGGCAAATCCAACCCCAGAAATTTCTTGGGAGATGGACACTATTGTAACCATCAGCATTTTTGGTCACTTTTGGGAAATCATTCTATGGAACATTCAGAAGAAGGAAAGAACTTTGCCTCTCCATACAGCAGGAGCAAATGCCACTTGTGAACTTTGCTGCTACCATGTTGATTCCCCGTGCACAGGGGCAGAATCACATCTTGCACAAGCACATGCTACTGGTAGACAGGAAAAGCAAGGATTCCCTTTCATATAGATAGGCAGGGTCCATAGGTCAAATGCAGTCTGGGTGAAATTGTGGAGGCATAAATAAGGTTGAGTAACACATTACTGAACTGATCTCAGACAAATGGAAATTGCAAATAAACATATAGGAGACATTGCCTGCCCTGGCACGTATAATTGCTATTCAGTCATAGAAGAAAGTTGCATGTCTTTTTGGTACTTTTTCCTCCCTTATTCCATTTTATATGTCTTTTGCACACTCAGTTTTCCTTGACTTCTTTTCACATTGGAGCACCCATTACCTATTTTCTTTTATTCCATATTATATCTTTTTTTTCATTTGTTTCTCTGCTTGGTTTTATGCCTCACCTTGTCTTACCAGAGTTCTTTCTATACCATTTTATCCTCTACCTTCCCCCTGATCTTCCTTCACATGTGGTGCAAGAGTATAGAGAACAAGCCATTATCAATTCTCAGTTCAGTTATTAATACCGCTGGGGGCATTAAACCCCTGTTCTGATTGGAATATATTTGGTTATACAAAGCCTTGCAGAATTGACAGAAGGATTACTAAAGTGATTGCTGTGAACAATTTTGCGTTTTGCACCCAAGTTTTCTTAGGAAAAACACTGTATATAAAAAAAAACACAAGTTGAACCCCTCCAACTAGGGTAGCAAAATTGGAGCAACGTGCTTGTTGACACTGCTTCTGAGCCCGATCTCCCTCTCCCCATTATTGCTTTGGAAGTGAGAGGGGGTGTGAGCCCTCTCATCATCTCCAAATTAACTGTTGGTGAGATGGGTAGGACACCTATCTCCTGTTAGATGGGATGTCTAAGCCTAATTTATTTCTTCCCCTTGTTGCTTCTTATCTTCATTCCTCTTTCACTTTGCATTTTTGCTTTCCATTCTCATAGTGCAATCCTATGCATATTTACTCAGAAATAAGCCCCACTATATTCAGTGGGGCTTTTTCCCAAGTAAGAGGGCATAGAATTGCAGCCTAAGTTTATATAATCTTCACAATATTTGAGGAAAGAGCCACTTCAGGAGTGGATTGCCACTTTGGGAAGCTGATGTTTGATAATGGTGTGGTGGTGTTTGCAGAAAGTGAAGTATTTCTGGTTGCAAGTGTGACTCTTCAGTATATGATCCTGAAAGCATCCATCCTTTCTGGTGAGCCTTAGAGCCAAGTTAGCTTAAGAGCAAGTTAGTTCTCACATGCCAACAAGAGCAAGTTAGTTCACACATGCCAGCTTTTTCTTTCCACCTGAATACATCCCTGTGTATGGGATTGCATGAAGAAACCTCTGTATGAATGGGTCTGTAAATGTAGACAGCCAGCAACCATTTCTGCAAGCACAAAAGCTGCAACATGCTACTGATCCGTCATATCTGTATCCTTTCCTTCTTCCAAGGAGCTAAGAGCAGCATACACAATGTTATTCATTCATTCATTCATTCATTCATTCATTCATTCATGATTGAATAGCCACATTGTTTCTCATAAACCATGCCCAATTATTCCATTTTGCTCTCAAGCTGACATCACTACACAAGTCCGATTGAGAATTGTTGATTGCTCAAGGCCACCCAGTGAATTTCAGGACAGAGAGAAGATTTGGAGCAAGAATTTACCTGTCCAAACTCAATCCTGCAGGCACTGTGCGACATGGACTCCACATTTCCCAGAACTCTTTGCTGAAAACCATTGCAGAGTGTTCAAGATTCCAATGTAGCAGTGCCTTGATTGTGAAGAAACAGTGAGCTGAAGGATACAATGCCCTCCTCTTTCATTATGAGGCAATTCATCATCAGTGCAGAAAAGGCTTTTGTGTCTAAAGCATCTCAATCATCATTTTTACCCAGCAGACCAGTCAATCCAGAAGAGAGCAGCTGAAGTTCAGCCAAACATCTGCATAGAGAGTGCTCTTGAGAGGTCAAAAAGAGCAGTTGTCCCAGCAGCCATGAATGTTTGAACCTCACCTAATGGTTGCTAGGGAATTCTTCCAGATGTCACAAAATTTTAGTTTGCACTGTGTAAATTTGATATGTGCTTCCAGTTGGCAGTCCCTCAAAAGATTCTATTATACGGGGTCTGCCTTATCTCGCATGATCCAAGATGGTGGCGCCCAGGAGCTCCAAGAAAGAGGCTGCTGGGAACACCTTGTGGCATTTCGGTGAGTTTGCTGTGGCACCCTCGGCACCGCAGCACACAGTTTGGTAACCACTGCCCTAAACTGTAAAAATGGTAATGAACAAATATTTACTTCATAGTGGACAACTGGAGAGGGAGCTGACACCTTGTTCTTCTTCCAGCTTCAAGGCAGCCAACCTGAGCCTCCAGGCTGGATTCTTTTCCAAGCAGAGGATCCACTATGAGCAGTTCTTAGTTTTTAGCTCTACCACCCTCATCATAAGCATGCTGCAGGCCTTTACTGCCCTGCATTTCATCAGACATGCTCTCTTCTTGACTTTCTCTTTCTTTCCCACCCCAGAGATCCCCAGATCCATCATCTCCATCGCTAAAGTTTGATGGGGTTGCTGTTTTCCCTGTTATTGAGTCGCTTGAGTTGTTCCCCAGTGGCTTCTATAGCCTGTCTTGTCAGTGTCACTGCCAAGCCCTGCTGTGCCTGCACTAAGGTCAACAAGACCCAGAGTCTGCTTCTGAGCTGGGACTGAGAGCGATTCCAGACACACACTTTATGTAAAGTGTCATGCACATGATGGTGCTGTATAAAGAAATGAATAATCTTTGGCAGCATGAGCTTTATAGGCAAGAGCCTACTTTATCAGAAGCATCTGCTGAAGTAGGCACTTGCCTACAAAAGATTATGCCACAATACATGCATTCTTTGGACTTCAATATTACACAAGACTCTTGGTAATTTTTCCCTCTTCATATTTGCTGCTAACTAACAGCATGACATGTTTTCTCACTAGACTGTCACTAAACTCAAGTTTATATACATGTCCTTGATCCTATGCTATGCTTCTTTACTGAATGATGGACAAGTTCCTGTAACACGCAGAAAGGAAGAGACCAGTTGTCTGACTAAATGTAGAACAGCGCAAGCATCCGTGACATGGAAATCCTGATGGCAGCATTCTCAGTCACAGAGCATGTTTCTTATTTATTTGCAAAGTACAACCTCTCTAGACATCCTGCTGGTCTCTGCTTCTTGTTAACTCTTTGGCAAGGCACCAAGCCCCAGCTGGCAGCTGTTAATTGCAATCAGCAGGTGAGAAACCAGCATCTATTACCTTCAGCTCAAAGACAATCTGGAAAAAAAAACGGAGAAGCTGGGATGAGACTTTTGAGTAAAACATTTGCAGAAACCATCAAAGAAGTCAACAAAAATACACAAAAACCTACAGTGGACGGTAATGACAAAGAAGCAATTAAATATTGTTAAGGCGTCAGCATGACCATCCTTTGTTAAGCTGATTGCTTGCTAATAGGTATTGGCAACCTTCAGTCTCGAAAGACTATGGTATAGTGCTCTGAAAGGTGGTTTTGGCACAGCGTCTAGTGTGGCTGAAAAGGCCAATCCGGGAGTGACAATCCCTTCCACACCGGGAGCAAGTGTAGTCTGTCCCTGGTCTGTCTCCCTGGCTATGGGCCTTCCTTCTTTGCCTCTTTGCCTCAGACTGTTGGCAAAGTGTCTCTTCAAACTGGGAAAGGCCATGCTGCACAGCCTGCCTCCAAGCGGGCCGCTCAGAGGCCAGGGTTTCCCACTTGTTGAGGTCCATTCCTAAGGCTTTCAGATCCCTCTTACAGATGTCCTTGTATCGCAGCTGTGGTCTACCTGTAGGGCGCTTTCCTTGCAGGAGTTCTCCATAGAGGAGATCCTTTGGGATCCGCCTATCATCCATTTCCCAAGCATCCATTGCTTGCTAATAGTCAGGGGTGATCAATTGATTTCATGAATGGGGAGCTAATGACTCGAAATCTTTCTCTTGCTTTGGAAGATGAGGTCTTCAGTTTATAGAAAGGGCAGGTACATTTGCTATATTTGCACTTGAATTAGGAGATGAGCTCAGTGTACAGATATGGGCAAACCACAGTTTGGCCATTTGTGCTCAACAAGGCCCAGGCTCATGTGCTCCCCCCTCCCTCTTCCTTTCATGTGCTTTGATTCCTCCTTCACTACCTTGCTTTCAGAAACAATCATTTGCCATTGCATCAGAACGTGCATACTTTGGTTTGCACAAACCATTGTTTCTCTGTAAAGAAGAATTAGAAATCATAGTGGCCACTTTTAGGTATCCTCTTCATGAAAAGTACATGCACGGAGGGAGGAGGAGCAGGACCCAACTGCTGGCCCCACTTGCAGCAGTGTTTTTTAAAGCTATATAACATGCACATACAGGGGAAATACAGTCATGGGCAGGGATCCTGTATAGTGCATATTTCTGGTCGAAAAGATAAACAGAGACAAGGCTGAAGATGTAAAAGAATTTACTTTCATGCTCAGAAACCAAAAACCTGGGGTTCAACCTGGGCCTAACTATATTAACTCCCTCTCGCTTTACTCTAGACAGGGGATTTCTATGGCAAGCAGCAGGTCTGGCTGAACCATGAAGTGACCTGATGTGGGATTCATCAGAACAAATGGTGGGAGGAGTGGTGAATTCTGAGTGCCCTTTACCCCAACTCTGCCACAGCTGCCTTCCAGCCAGCTGCAGATGCAACCCATATTGATCCACTTCCTGGTTTCAGAGTGCAGGGTAGAAAGAGAGAGGGCAGAACATGAGGAGATTAGTGGGGATGATGAGAGAAAGTTTCTGGTAGTTCAGGTTGTGGTAAAAGGCTGCAGTTGGAGCAGTGGTGTAGCTAAGGGATCTGGCACCCAGGGACAAAAAAATTTCAAGGCTCAGGGAGGCCATACACAACCTCCCCAGAAGACCTCCAAAAGCCACCCCTATACCCGGGACAATTGACTCCCTGCTCGCCCCTTAGCTACGCCACTGAGTTGGAGGCAGTTCTCTGTAATCTGAACTGGAGTCTATAGGCAAGAGGTGAGCCTAGAGACATGCCAATATTACTCTTCACCCACATGCAGTGAAGAAGCAAGTCTCTGACTCACACCCTTGTCCCACACTCCAAGCCTCCAGTGGCAGAACAAGCGGGGGGACAGTCTTCCCCGAGTAACAGGCCAGAAGGGAGTAAGGCCCAGCCAAGATGGTGACAGCAGGAGAAGCAGCAGCAGCAGCAGCCATGGTCGCAGGTATGCAAAAGCTGCTGCCACTTCCTTGTGTTTAGGTGACTTGGCAATCTTGCTGTTGCCCCCATTTCTTCACTTTTGGAGGCTCAACGAGAGCCTCAAAACTGCTGACGCTGCCTCCTCCTGTTTCAGCAGCTCTTGAAGAGAGCAGAATTTCTGAGATGAAGCTTCATTGGACTAAAATCCTTATGAAAGGGCCAGAGTGGTTCCAGCAGATCTGCCGCAGAAATTGGGGGAATATATCACCCTTGAGAGTTTGCACCTCCTCTTTTTAATATATTGGTGTGCGTATTAGTGACACACGTGATAGTTCCATCACCAGTCTTACTTATGTCTTACTTATGTGAGCAAGAGAGCATGGATAGGGCAGAGTACAGAGATCTGGAGCTTCCTCACTTCCTCTTCTCTTGAGGGCATCACCTCGTCTTTCTGCTTGGCACCCCTGGCACCCCTGCGCACAGCTGTTGAAACAAACAGAATGGGTGGAGCATGCTGGCAGTGTTTCTAGCATGCTCTACCCAGTATATTTGTTTCAACAGGGCAGGGCAGTGAGCAAGCAGGAAAAGTTGGGAAGGAAGAGTGGACAGCAGCTGCCACCTTCTCCTCATTTCCTGTCTGGTCTTCAAGAAGAAGGCCTAGTGATTCTTTCTGATCACCTACGGAAGGGAAGAACCAGAACAGGATTGCCCTGCTGCTTCTGCCTTCAGAGATGTTGGGGGGAAGAGGTGGGCTGCTGCTACCCTGATTCTCCTCTCACTTGCTCTCAGCAAGAAGGAAGAGGATCAGAGGGCTGACTGAAACAACTGAGTGGGCAGTGGGCTACAGCAGGTGGTAGGCAGAAGTAGGAGATGGGGCAACCTCATCAGTTCACTGCTTTCCTCCAGCATGCCACCTGAAGCAGCCGATTCAGGCTTCTCATGGCTCATGGCTGGGAGGGGCGGAGCTGCTACATTTTGTATTAACAAAATGGATGAGCACTGAAACTTAACTTCTAGGCTTAATCTAGTTTACAGCCCAATCCTAACCTGCCCTGGAGGAAGCAGGCTGGCTGGCCTGCACTGCATCCAGAGCAGGGTTGGGGCTGCCATGGCTCAGCCTGGGACAAGGGGAATTAATTTCCCTTACCCCAGGAAATGCTGCAGCAGCCCCAATGGGGCTACACGGATCTGTGCCACCTAAAGAGGCACTGTGCCGAGCATTTGGCACAAGTGCTGGATCCTGACCCCACCTCCTGCTCAACCATGGCCCACCCACAGGCTCACCTGCTGCCCATCCTCCCCCGCACCCCAGATTGCCTCCTTCCCACCCTCCCCCACCCCCCAGACCCCTATGCAAGCCTGACTTGGCCAACGGGGGCTTACCTTACCTGCTTGGGCCAGCCTCCCTCCTCACTCGGTGGCACAAACATGTCTTACAGCACGTTTGCGACAGCTCTGGGCCAGCATTATCCTTGGGACAATATCCTTGGGACTGTATTAAAGCCAAGATCTAAGAAATTGAAAGGTCCCTGAAGCTAAGTGAACCTCTCTGGGGCATATTATTGAACTGAAGAGATCATCTTTCCCCCTTAGTTAAAATGCAATTCATACCTTTGTTTTCTGACAGCAATCGGATGGCATAATGTCTCTGAATAAGTTTAGGGTCTCAGGTCATTTCCTATCATATAGATTTTGTGGCATTAACTGGGAATCTAAGGAAAGATGGAAGGAATTATATCAGTTACCAAAGACCTGTTATGGGTCAAGGCTGAGTCATATAAACTCTGAAGCCTGCAGAGTCACAGCCCAAGATGGGGCCGTTGTATGATGAATTTGAAGGCTTCCTTTTCAAAAGTGTAACCATTACACCTTGACAGATTTTCAGCCATCTTGGTAATGAGTGTGGATCTAAAAACCCTGACAGACTGAGATTATGGATACATATATGGAGCATGATAATATGGGCATTTCAACATCTGGGCAAGTGCAACTTCACCACACAGAGGCAGGAAAGGTAATTTTAGAGAAAAGAAAAACATACACTTCCCTTATGAACACTGTTTGGGGAGCCAGAAGCTCACCTAATGTGCACCCAGACCAGTAGGATAGCTAGAGGGGTAAAAAAAAATGAGAAATACAATAGGTGCTGCAATGTGCCATGATAGCAGTCCCTCCTACTCACCACTGCAGCCATTCGAAACCATGGAGGCACACACAGAATATGCCATTTGGTTTGGTAAGCTCTTGCATGTTGCTGTCTGCCTGGAATGGCTCCGAAGGCGAGTGAGAGGGGCTGCTTACACAGCGTGCTGCGGTGCCTGCAGTACTTACTGTTTTGCCCCACCAGCTCTACTACTGACCCAGACCCCAGAACTCACACTGCACAAGACCAGAATAGTCCCCAGAACTGTAGTTAGGGTCCAAAGCTGGACCACCATAGCCGGTGAAGTCTGCAAACTGACAGCATGAGGCATCGATATGCAGTGAATGGAGTGATCCTTTTTTTTTTTTTTAACCAAGAGCTTCAGTCTTGCTCTCAAATATATAGGCTGAAATGAATACGCTCAATGGAGTCTCAAGGTTCCTATAATTTGATGGTTTTATTTCTCTGTTCGCAAAGAAAGATAACTCCAAGAGTTTTTTCCGCAATGCCGAATATATCAGAAGCCCACCGTGGACAAATCTCTCACCAATACATTCATAGGGAAGAAAGGAAAGTCGAGCCCGAAAATGAATGGCTGCATCCTTAGGAATAATGGAACCATGAGACATTGAGTAACATAATGGCCTATTAGCCAAGGCTCTTTTATTCCTTAGCCAGCAACCTCTTTCCTGACTGTCACCTAGACAACCACATTTCTATGTACACTTATTGGAAACAAGGACTGAGAATGTCCTTATAGGAGACAGCCTGCCAAATATGTCAACTCCTCTAATTCAGAGAACAATCTCTTGCTTCCCAGTGGCGGGGCTGACTATATAATGCATTTACCTGTTGTCTATTCATCTTTCCTATCTGTCATTGCCACATATAACCTTGAAATCCTCCCCTACCTCTTCCTATTCACAAGTGGCTCTCATTCGCTCCTACAGGCAGAAATCTGATGGCTGCTCTATGAGGCAGTGGGAGTACCAATCTTCATCTTCAAGAAAGAACCAGGAGGGAAATGGAGTTTCCAATTTGTAGCCAATGACATACTTTTTCTGAAACAGCCTAATAGATTCCTTTGCTCCCAGCCTTTTCACCTAAGAGTCCCTCAATGTATGTTGTTAGAGAGGTATTATTAGCTGAGGCTACAAGATGCAAGTCCCCTCTGCTTCAAGTTTCCATTTAGCCATGGACTCTTATGCCATGGACTCTTATCTTATGGACTTCTAAGAAGGCCATAAGATGACCTCTATCTCTTTGTCCCAGATCCCTCTTGTAAAATGGTAGAAATAATTGAATGGTCTGCCCTACAAAGTTGTTGTAAGGCTTCTGGATAATGCTCTTGACTTGCTTTGAGAGCTTTGGGGTATAGCAGCTGTGTGGTAGAAACTCTAACAACCCAATCCATTGCATGTTTACGCTGAAGTAAATCTCACTAAGTTCAGTGGGTCTTACTCTTAAGTAAGGGCCAAAGTAGACATGACAATCACATTGTTTGACTTGTGTGAGAGTGCTTTAATGCAAATAGCTGGTGCAGGGCTCTCAATTTAATGGTGGGACAAAGGATTAAAGTCACCTTCTCCCCTGCTGCATTCCTGATCCTGACTAGCCTCCCCATTTGCTATTTACATTTGAAAACACATGCAAGGTGATTAATATCTTGGCTTGGCTCTGAGTGCGCATAGGATTGCACTTCAGGTATTATTAGCAACTGATGTTTCTAGCTAGTGCCATTAAATATCTATAAATGAAGTCATAGAAATCTATTATGGCAATATGAAGTCATTTCTATTACTGTAAATTATGCCTTTACACCAGAGGGAAAAGATAAGGCAGCATGTTCATTATGTCACAAGAGGGCAAAAAGAAAAATCTGTTGTCCTTCAGGTTGCAACAAATAGCTGATTTAACCCTAGTGATTGACAGTTCTCACCTTCTGGCATTGCTATAATTTATTCTATAGTTTCATCGCTGCTCCTCACTTTGCAAGTGTCAAAATTCAACTATATGGACCCAATTAGGCAGTTATATTTAGTGAACCCATGCAATACTTGCACTGGCATTCCTGGTTCTTTTGCTGCCGGAAGCCAGGAATGCCAGTGCCACCTCCCCCACCAAGAAGTAAGTACCATGCTGTCATCCAGTGCTACAGTCAGAGGCAAGGAACAACCAAAAAAGAAGCAAGGAACTCTAAGAATTCAGATTTCACATCATTTGCAGCCCTGCCGATCAGCTGTAGATTGGAGATAAGGGGGGTGGGAGAGCGGGCACAGCTGCAGAAGCCACAAGGTGGGCCATAAAACAAGTGTTCCAATGTTGATCAGCTAGCATGAAGAGTGAAAAAATTGGGTGTTGGTGTTACTCTGAGCAGTGCAAAACCACCAGCATGCACTGTTGCAAAAAGGCATTACCTCTGGCCAAGTACCGGAAGTGGCCCAGCACGAGCCTGTGCTGGGACAGCAACAGTCAGAGCCTGGCGATCCACCACCAGGTGCTCCATGCGAAGTGCCTGGAGGTGGAGAGGTAAGTCGGGGCATGGGGGGAGGCAAGGAGGTGTTCTGGGGTGGGCAGAGAATGGAGAGAAGGCGTGGGAGGGGAAGGAGTGGGGCAGGAGGGGGACACAACTGGCAGAGCTCAGCTGTGCTGGATCTGGAGCCCCATGTCAGGCCATGCAGCCCTACAACAAGGCTTCTTGATCTGTGCTGACTGAAGATTTGCCACAGAGTTGAGTAGCCCCATTGTGGCGCTACTTCCCTTAGGGCTACAAAACACTAGGAATATCCAATAGGTGTCCTTAATGCTTGCATCAGCTGAGCAATGTATGAAAGAGTTCTATGAATCCAAATCCTCTCTTAACAATTTAACTTCCCTTAATACCAGGCATCTCAGGATTGGGCTGTAAAGCAGTAAAAGGGAATCTAGCTATAATACATCTAATTTGGCTGTTAACTCTTTCTCTCTTTTGGTGGGGAGAAGGAAGCATCCTGTGTTCATCTGTAGCAAATTCCTTTACCTGTTAGAGATTTAATGATAAGAATAAAAACACACATGACAAAGAAAGACTCAAATTTTCTAAAGCAGTGGTTCCCAACCTGGGGTAAGTGTACCCCCAGGGTACTTGCCAAACCTTTAGGAGAACTCCAAAAAGAATTGAATAATGGCAGAAAAAAGCAGGTCAGTATTAGAATGTCTTGTGGTGCTGGCAAGGCAGGAAGGAAGGCAGCTAGCTGGCCATGAAAGCCCCAGCAACTGCTAGTTTCTGGTCATCAATCTGTGTATTATCGGATATGGATCAGTAGTTGAAAACATAAATTTGAAATAACAGCAACTATATTAATTACATATATTTTGCTAATATGAGGGGTGCAATTTATGGAAATGGGCTGCCAAGGGATATGCAAGTGAAAAAAAAACATTGGGAACCACAGTCCTAGAGGGTCACCTACATTACCACAATGTAATTTCCTACAATTTACAATTCAACAACAGTAAAATGAATGTATTCTAAGTGTGTGTTTGGAGTCTCACTCCCAGACTCAAATGGTGAAATCATTAATAAAAATCAATAATGAGTTTTTGCAGACAAGTTTGAGTGTTTCTAACCTATTGAAATCAATGGAACTTAAGCACACGTGTATGAAAAGTTCAAACACCAGACCCAATGGTAAGCAAAGGAAGGAATATTACATCTTAGGTTTATTATGAATTCATTTAAGTTAGAACATCCTCTGACTCAGGAAAATTGCAAATGGAATGGAAAGAACAGAGCATGAAAGCCTCAGTCATACGCACATTTCCTTGATTGTAAATCTAATTGAATTCACTGAGACTTTCTTTTGAGTAGGCATGCTTAGAAATGATTTGGGCAGCAATCCTATGCACACTTACCTGGAAGTGTGCCATTGAATACAATGGTTTGACACACTTCCAAGGGTAGGACTGAGCTATGAATTGTTATTGACCTTCAAGATTAATGAGGATAACTTATATTTTAATTAAGGAGCTGTTCATGAAAAACAAACATAAATCACTCTTCATCCAAAATAAGAATCTTCACAGTGTGAAGGCTGTTTTACTGAGCCAATAACAAGTTCTGCAAACGGATTGGAGTTCTCTGCCATTCTGAAAAGAGAAAATTGTTAACAGAGGATTTGGACTTATAGAACTCTTTCATACATTGCTCAGGCCTCTTCTTCCTAGCATTCTTCCTGCGCTGTGGCGGAGTCCACTTCATACATTGCTCAGGTGATGCAAGCATTAAGGGCATCTATGGGATATTCTTAGCACTTTGTAGTCTCTCCCCTTCTCCTGCTGCCTTTAACACACTTTCCCTATTTTTCAGTAGCTGTGTAACCTACTCACAAAAAAAATCCAGCAATCATTAGCCTCATCTGCCCAAAGCAAGATAAGAAGTTTTGCCTTTTCTTTCTTTTCGCCTGTTGTTGTTGTTGTTGGTACACATTTGAACAACAAGTTTGCAAAGTGAATAGCAAAACAAATCAAAAAATGGTTCCCTGTCCCAGAGTGCTCGCGATCTAATAAGACACAAAAGAGATGACAAAAGAGAGGGCCAATTAAAGGAATTATTTAGTCTTCTAGTACTTGGAATGTGCATATTCCTCATTCATTCACTTTTCCATTATATGGGCACAGATTATTGTGCAGCTGGTACTGGATCTGCACTAAAACAAATAAGCAGAAATGAGGAGATTTTTCTTATATATAGAAGCCCCTGCATTCAACCACAGAACATTATATTGTTGCCTCAGAAGGTGGCACTCTTCCTCTGAAATGAGCCTCTATAAATGTCCCCATCTTAAAGGTGTCATTTTACATGTCAAGGCTCAAGAAAACCATAGTGCAACCTACGTGACAAACTTAGCTCTGTGAATTTTCTGAAGTACACTTAGTGCATATATTAGTGGCAGTGTTGTGGAAATGCAGCCATCTTTTTTCTGATTCTAGTGATGACCAGAAATAGGCACAAAATTCCCAAGTTTGTGACTGAGCCATTCAAAGTGCGCAACCACTCTACCCTAGTATCCTCCCCTCCTGCCTAATCTGGTAGATTTCATGGCATATAAATGGCACTTCAGAACATGTGTCGGTCATGCCATTACAAACCAGCTAGGCAGTCCCAGTTTAGATCTGTTCCATCACCAGTGCAATTTAGACCAGCTGCATTGTTGACCTGTTCCCACAATACATCACTGCCCAGCAATGATGTCATCCCCAGGCAAGACACCCAAAAGGTCCAACTGTTGTTGCTCACAGCACAGCATAGTGAAAAAAGATCACACTATGTTTTGTTGGAAAGAAAGAAAGAAAGAAAGAAAGAAAGAAAGAAAGAAAGAAAGAAAGAAAGAAAGAAAGAAAGAAAGAAAGAAAGAAAGAAAGAAAGAAAGAAAGAAAGAAAGAAAGAAAATCACCTTAAGTCTCAACCGGTATATCCATGGTTTATACTATATGCTATGTTTCACATAAGATTGCACACAGACACCACACACACACACACACACACACAGAGAGAGAGAGAGAGAGAGAGAGAGAGAGAGAGAGAGAGAGAGAGAGATTCTTTTGTTCATATTAGGACAGTAACTTTAATATTTCCTTACTGACAGAAGTAGCAACTTATCAGGTTTGTACAAACAGTTTTCAAGGATTCAGCATCAGGTTCTGGACCTAGACTGGATTTCTCCAAATCTGCTTCAAGACATAACAGAGATACTTTCTATAGGAATAATCCTCATGGCACATTCAAAGAAAAGATGAAAATCTGAATAATACACTCAAATATGTAACTCTTAATTACTACCTTTACAGATACTGATGGAGTCAATAATCACCATTCCTTATCGACAAACAAGCACCATCTCTTTCTGCATTCTTTTATGCAATCAACTTCTCACAGTGACATGAATAAACCAATTGTATCTTTGTTGATGCACCCAAACAAAAGGAAAAAGTCTCTTCAGTATCAACCTATGTACTTTAGGAAGCGTGCATTGTTAGTGTTACAACTAAATGTTCCTCTGTTGTACTAATTATATCATTACTCACTCATAAATAGTTTAAGGACATTTCCTGTGTCGGTGTCAAAAGTCTATGACTAAACAACTGGGGAAGTTTTGGAAAACTCAATTAGCAAGAATATAGAACCATTCAGAGACTTTGCAATGGCAGACTTTGATGAAAGGTTCTCTCTGCTTATGGAAAAGAAAGAGTGGGTATCTTAAATACACTTTTTTTATAAATCAACAAAAAAATAAAACAAAATACTATAAGAAAAGCTGCAATAAAATAAGCCAGGAAAGGAAACTTTTTTTAAAAAAGAACTGACTCCAGTTTGCTTGTTCTTGCCCAGCATATGCCTTATGCCCACATTTCATCTCTCATTTAGAGCTAAATACCCACTTGAAAGTGAAACTCAGCACAGGCATGATCAATGTCACTACTTGGGAGCTTGCTGTCCTGGACAAATCTAGATGGAGAAATCGGTCTCACTGGGTCTTAACTGTATTTGGTGAGCCAAATGAATGGTCACTACCAGTTGCAGACTGCCTCTGCCCCAATCCCAAGGCAATGGTCTGTGAAGCCACCCCCCCTCCACGAAAGATGCCACCCTCCCATGTGCAAAGCCAATCCCCGCCTCTGAAGCGCAACTGAGCCTCACGCAACCTTGGAATTGACTGGGGAAGACTTCTGAGGCTTTCCCATGGTCTTAAACTGCACTTTCGGAAAACCGGTTCCTACCACGTCAGGAGCCTCAGGGAGGCTTCCTGCATGGTCCAACAGGCACACTGGCTCAGAACCAGGGCATTTGTCCCATTCGCCCAGCGCTTGGTCCACTGCTAGTCCCTATCAGCAGGGATAGGCGACTGAGGCTTGACTCAAGTTGAGTCTCCAGTCACTGCCTCCATGACTTGACTCAAAAACAAGTCATAATGGGGGCACTTTCTGACTTGCCCAGAGTATTTCGAGTCTCGAAAAGACTGAAGTCTTGAGTTGTTCCCTTTAAAAACCCAGACTTATAAAAAGGTAGGGCTGCTGCCAGTGTGTGTGTATGAGTTCTCTTGTGAGAATTCCCCTGTGTGTGACTCACCTGCTGCCCCGTCCGATCTGTAAACAAGGTATGAAGGGGTGGATTGCGCTGTGTGAGAGTGGGGACAGCCGCAAGCGGGGGAGGGTCACGTGAGCAGCTGTGAAGCTTACTAGAATGACCCAATTCTTTGCAGCTCTACTCAGAAGTAGTCTCATTTGCACCAGTTGTTCAATGAGGCTTTCTTCTCCCAAGTAACAATGGAGCCAAAAGGATCCTTATGTTTGGAAAGTGTGATTGTTATGAATCACCTTCCCCCCTGCTTCCCTCTCCTTCCCACTCCCTGAGCTCCTCCAGTCAATTCTAAGGCAAAAAACCCCTTGGGCTCCTCCTTCTGCCCTACCTCAGCCAAAGAAAAAAATCAGACTGCCCATCCTTTGTCCAATGATCATTAACAAGGCTTTTCACACCATGAAAAAGTAAGCAAGCACACCCAGACACAGGCAGACTTCAGTGTGCATGCATGGGGAATCAGTGCTAAGTCAAGTGGCCTCAGACTCGAGTCAATGCCAGAGTCATTGGTGCAGGCAACTCGAGTCTCCACAAGGCAGTGAAAAATGTTGATTTTGCGACTTGGACTTGAGTCACCTGATTCGAGTTACCATCCCTGCCTACCAGTGATATGAGGCGAGGTCCAGGCCCAGGGAGGCTCAGTCACATGAATACTCACACTCTTCCCCTGCTTAAGCTCAGTCTTGTCAATACCTTCCTAGAACACACACACACACACACACACTGAAATAAATAATTTTTTAAAACTCTCACTTCTTTTTCCCCCACTGGAAGCTAAGGAGAGCTTAATAATAATAATAATAATAATAATAATAATAATAATAATAATAATAATAATAATAATACAGGTATTTCTATACAAACTTTCTTGGCCAACAGATTTCTTCTCAGACTTTAATTCAAGGCAATTTACATAGGCAGGCCATTCTAAATTCCTGTAGAGATTTTTACAATTGAAGAAAAGTTCTGTCTTTCAAGAACTGCACAACATTTCAGATGGATCTTTTCTGGTTTGGTATCACTTCTGGCTTCCAGATTCCTCCCATGCAGGCTGACAAGCAGTTCCTTCATCTCTCACTTGAAGGGCGGCCAAGACGCTTCTTTGCTCACATCAAAGAGCAGGGGGAATAACTCGGCTCGGCTTGTCAGCTGCTTCAAGGTCTTGCCATTCACGGCGCTGGTGGCCTCGAACTGGCAAAACTTTGGACATTATCTTCAGGCAAACAGAGGCTCTACCCTCTAGACCAGACCTTCTGCTTAGTGACATGCTTCCTGAGGCAAATGAAAAGCTGCCTCTCCTGGTGCTTTAGAGAGTCAGTCCATTGTGCAGGCTTCCTGTTTTGTTTTTTTGCCTCTGCACAGTTTGCATCCTGCTTGTTTTTGAATGGAAGCCTGTCACCCTGCTTTTTTTTTTGACCAAGGAATTAAGTCAGATAGAGGTTAAAAGAGAAGATGTTTCAGACCTCATTGATAAGTTAAAGATCAGTAAGTCACCGGGCCCTGATGGCATCCACCCAAGAGTTATTAAGGAATTGAAGAATGAAGTTGCAGATCTCTTGACTAAAATATGCAGCTTGTCCCTCAATATGGCCACAGTGCCAGAGGATTGGAAGATAGCAAATGTCACACCAATTTTTAAAAAGGGAAAGAGGGGGGACCTAGGAAACTATAGGCCGGTCAGTCGAACATCTATACCGGGTAAGATGGTGGAATGCCTCATCAAAGATAGAATCTCAAAACACATAGACCAGGGGTGCCCAAACCCTGGCCCTGGGGCCACTTGCGGCCCTCGAGGCCTCTCAATGCGGCCCTCAGGGAGCCCCCAGTCTACAATGAGTCTCTGGCCCTCCAGAGATTTGTTGGAGCCCACACTGGTCCAACACAACTGCTCTCAGCATGAGGGTGACCGTTTGACCTCTTGCGTGAGCTGTGGGATCAGGGCTCCCTCGACTGTTTGTTGTTTCACATCTGTGATGCAGTAGAGGTAGCAAAAGAAAGGCCAGCCTTGCTTTGTGCAAGGCCTTTTATAGGCCTTGAGCTGTTGCAAGACCTTCATTCATTCATATAAGTTCATCTTTAATATCTTCATTTATGTAAACTTATGTAAATTTATTCAAATTTTAAATGAAAATTAAATCTTTTTTTCCCCCGGCCCCAACACAGTGTCAGAGAGACTATGTGGCCCTCCTGCCAAAAACTTTGGACACCCCTGACATAGACGAACAGGCCTTGCTGAGGAAGAATCAGCATGGCTTCTGTAAGGGTAAGTCTTGCCTCACAATCCTTTTAGAATTCTTTGAAAAGGTCAACAGGCATGTGGATGCGGGAGAACCCGTGGGCATTATATATCTGGACTTTCAGAAGGCGTTCGACATGGTCCCTCACCAAAAGCTACTGAAAAAACTTCACAGTCAGGGAATTAGAGGACAGGTCCTCTCCTGGATTGAGAACTGGTTGAAGACCAGGAAACAGAGAGTGGGTATCAATGGGCAATTTTCACAATGGAGAGAGGTGAAAAGCGGTGTGCCCCAAGGATCTGTCCTGGGACCGGTGCTTTTCAACCTCTTCATCCTGGAGACAGGGGTGAGCAGTGAAGTGGCTAAGTTTGCAGACAACACCAAACTTTTCCGAATGGTGAAAACCAGAAGTGATTGTGAGGAGCTCCAGAAGGATCTCTCCAGACTGGCAGAATGGGCAGCAAAATGGCAGATGCACTTCAATGTCAGTATGTGTAAAGTCATGCACATTGGGGCAAAAAAAATCAAAACTTCACATATAGGCTGATGGGTTCTGAGCTATCTGTGACAGATCAGGAGAGAGATCTTGGGGTGGTGGTGGACAGGTCGATGAAAGTGTCGACCCAATGTGCGGCGGCAGTGAAGAAGGCCAATTCTATGCTTGGGATCATTAGAAAAGGTATTGAGAACAAAACGGCTAATATTACGAGTGCCGTTATACAAATCGATGGTAAGGCCACACCTGGAGTATTGTATCCAGTTCTGGTTGCCGCGACCCACCTAGTGGGTTCTGACCCACAGTTTGAGAAACACTACAGTATACAATACAGTAACTACATCCTTTGTATTGACAACACATACATTTGTAATAAATATACAGTATACGACTGAGGGCGCAATCCTAACCCCTTATGTCAATGCTTTCCAGTACTGGCATAGCAGTACCAATGGGACATGTGCTGCATCCTGCAATTGGGTGTCACTCACGGAGGCCTCCTCAAAGTAAGGGAATATTTGTTCCCTTACCTCAGAGCTGCATTGCCCTTATGTCAGTGCTGGAAAGCACTGGATTAGGATTGCGCCCTGCATCTGCTAGTCTATGACTGTACTCGTATCTCCTGTCATAAACCATTAAAAGCAAAGAATTTAGGCTGACAATCTTTGCAAAGATTGCCTCTTTAGGCTTAGGCTGCCTCTTTGCAAAGAGGCTGCCTCTTTTTGCAAAGAGGCAAAAATCTCTTAGGCTGCCTCTTTGCAAAGAGGCAAAGAAGGAAGGCCCATAGCCAGGGAGACAGACCAGGGACAGACTGCACTTGCTCCCGGTGTGGAAGGTATTGTCACTCCCGAATTGGCCTTTTCAGTCACACTACATGCTGTGCCAGAACCACCTTTCAGAGCGCGATATCATAGTCTTTCAAGACTGAAGGTTGCCAATACTAGGCTGACAATGGCAGTAGACTATCCGTTGCTGCAAAGGTAGAGAATGCTAACTATGTGATTCATTTGTGATGATAGGAATGTAGCAGTTACATCAACTTGTGTAACAAGAAAAATGTGCTAATATGCATTTCAGTTAAACAGGTTTTGCTTTAAAAATTACATAACATTCTTTTTTCTCTGGTTTTTCCTTCATTGCTGCACAGCCAAAATTTACATAAACTATCAACATTAAATGTCCAGATGCCTAAAAAAAAAAAAAACCTGGAGGAGATATGGCTATAAAACTTTGTACAGTGTTAATGAAAATTTACAGAATGAAAAGACATGTATAAAATGGTTGCAGCCTTATTTGGTAGGCTGATCTTGAAAATGAATGAGATATCTGATTTGTTATAAAGTAGTAGACAAGTAGGATCAGATTCTGACTGGAGATCTGGAGTGCACAGATATTACATTATTCAGATTTTGTGTGCTGCCAAGATAACATGCTGAATTCATGGAACAGGCAGGATCTGGCTGTCTGGTTGCATGGACCTGTCAACACCCAGGTGAAGAGTCATAGTAACTGTGCCTGAGACAGAAAAACTGCAAGGGCTCAGCTGCAAAGCTGCTTTGGCTTGAGTTGAGAGCCAGCTGAAATGCTCAAAAGAAAGTAATTCTTAGTCTGCATGCTAGGATTTATCTTCAGAGTGTTGTGTATTTTATGGGAATCATCCTGTGATGGAAAATCTGTTGTTTCACTAGAAAAGGATTTATAAGATTTTTCCATCACGAGATTTTTTACCTTGGTTATGAAGAATTTCAACCATGTGGTTCCTGTGCTAGTCTTAGCCTTGTGAATGATCCAACAGGAGGTTCAGTCCATGGGTGAAAATGTCAGGAAATTCTGCAGGAAAATGCATCCTGGGAACAGCTTTAGGAATTCATGATGTGCAAGTTTGAGGCTATTTCTCCACACTTTGAACACACATCCAGCATTCATGGAGAGTATGAAAAATGCAATGCCTGCATGAAGATAATCTCATCTGATTGCATAGGTACTAGAACTTGCTGCCAATCATGGCTTCCTTCCCATGACAATCCCTTCATAGGGTCCATAAGAACATTAGAAGAGCCCTACTGGATCAGGCCAAAAGCTCACCTAGTCCAGCTTCCACAGTGGCCAACCAGATGCCTCAGGGATTGTCAAGACAACAAGATACCTGCATCCTGTTGACATTCCCTTGTATCTGGCATGACAGAGAAATATTTTCCATGTTTTCTCCTACACATTATTTCTACCATGCAGGAATGAAGCACTGTGTAAGACAGACATGAGGAAGAATCTGTCAGTAGAGCATCTACTTCATCACCTTGCTTTCCTCTGCATGTCTTTTATATGTGTGATGTTGGGATCACATACACACTTATGTATGTATCTCATGAAAAAGTGCAAAAGCATCACATTCTCATGTCTGAGGGGAAGGGTGAACTCTTTGTCTGAGTCTCCTTTAGATGAGTTGATTTTTTTCAGACCCCAGTATTTTGATAACTGTAAGTTACTCAGGGCACAATCCTATGCATATCTACTCAGAAGTATGTCCTATTGTGTTCAATAGACCTTACTCTCAGGAAAGTATTATAGGATTGCAGCCTCAGGTAATTAAAAAGCCTAACACTTACTATGAGGGATGTGCACCTCTCTGCTTCTGTGGATTCCGGCTCAAGGTAGAGTCTGACAGCCAAGAGACTAAGGGCCCAATCCTATCCAACTTTCCACCACTGGCGCAACCACAATGCAGCCTGGAGGTAAGGGAACAAATGTTCCCATACCTTGAGGAAGCCTCTGTGACTGCCGCCCCACCACAGGATGTAGTGCATGCCCCATTGACACAGCTGCACCGGCACTGGAAAATTGGATAGGATTGGCCCTAAGCATAGTTGCCTAAGCATAGTTCACTGTCAGAGTTATAAACAGAGACAGAAGGAGGCTGTGCCCCTTCTACCTACCTGGAGGCACTTCATCTGAGGGTGTTTTTTTTCCCCAGCAGCTACAGAAGGAGGCAGTAGCGGTAGGGACAGGTAAGCAAGTCAGGAAAGACTGACAGCACCCAGTGTGTTCTTTCCCTACATGCTTACCTGTCCCTTGCCACCATGGCAGCCTGCACCTCTATTTACTGCTGGGTAAAAGCCCCCAGCTGCAAAGCACCAAAAGTGGAAATGGCCCATCTAGGCAACCTGCTGAAGACACTTTGCAGCCCAACAAAATGAGAGGAAAGAGGATAAAGGTGACAACAACACAGTGGCTAGCCTTTCACTGCAGCTATTGCATGGATTTAGTGATATGTGACAGCCCCAGGTTCATGCAAAGAATGATTCAAAGCATGTTCTCAGTGTCAATTTTTGACACAGTCAAAAAGAGAGTCAATTTTTACTGTTCACTTGTCCTCTCCTTCACACATGCATAAGCTCAAGAAGATAAGCATGCAACAGCTGGCAAGCTGCAACCAGAATTTCCTTCCAGCGCCCTAAAAATACTCTAGGTATTACATTATAAATGGCTACTAATGATTATTTATTATGAGCCTCAAGAGCATTCTCACTGCAATTCACAGCAATTAAGTTCCTGCTCTGAGGAATTTGCAGACTTCAGGCTGGTTTCCACTAAAACATGCTCCAATGCTGTGATTGGAGAGGGCGGAAGCTTCCCCTCCTATTCTCCCTCTCCCCTTGACTGGAATGAGTTCCGATTCTGATGAGAATTGTGAATAATGGTTGAGGAAACAAGCAGACGTCAGCCGCAATTACTGTGCTTTAAACCAGAACTGTTTGTGTCTGTTTCGGTTCCTCTCTTGCAAGGGCAACTGCCATTCAACCTAGTAAGACTGCACATGTACACACACCCCTGAGCTAACAAGTAACAATATGCAATCACTCAGAGAACTATCATAACGATAATAATACAATTATAAAAGGAGAGCGTACCAAAGATAATTTTTAGATAACGAAAAAGCCCAGCAAAAAAGAGAGGTGGAGGATTAATGAGGTCGGCCATGTTTTTATTTCCCATGGGCATTCTTCACACTTGAGGCTTAATGCACTTCTTTAATTTTTGGTGGACTTTTTGGTTTGTTTTTGCTTAAATCAGTTTGAAATGCAAAGAGGGGCAACAGCAATGTAGCTGAGAACATGCTCTGTATGCAGAAGGACTAGTTTCAATTCCTGACATCTCCTGACAAAGGATCACAGATAGCAGAGCTGGGAAAGACCCTCCCCTCCCCCCTGCCAGGACTCTGCTAGTTAGCACACTCAGTATAAGCTCATGATTTTACTCAATATAGGGAAGCACTTTAATAAACTGGCTAGAATTGCAAATGCTTCTTGCCCGCATTAACAATGCCACACATTCACATACATAGCATGAGTTAGAGTCAACCTAGAAATAGTGTTAAATGCATTAAATGTCATGGTCTAGTTTTACTTACGCTTTCATATAGCAGCTGTATAGGGGGCCAATATGGATTAGGATCATGGGGCAGAGAGACTAATGGCCAATCCTATCTATCACCCCCCCCCCCATGCAGTGGCATCAAAATGGCAACCGCTGCATCCTATGGTGGGAGGGAGAAATTGCAGAGGTCTCCTCTGGGTAAGGAGCAGTTGTTTAGCATATGGATGTGTTAATCCATATCAGGCGCCATAGCAGCAGCTATTTGAAAGTGAAAGGATTTAACACCATGAAGACTAGTTTGGGCCCTGAAGTTCAAAATTATTTAAGCCTCACTATACAAGAGAATAATTAGGAATTATGATAAGTCATCACTAAGGATAGTTAAGGATGATGAATAGATATGACTGAATATATATTCACACTGTTAGATCAAAACACCCTCTCTCCAAAATGAAGGGTATTGTATTCTTTTTGTTTGTTTTGTTAACAGCGATGGTCAGAGTTAGTTCAAGCATAGGGGCTTACCAGAAAGTTTAGTTTAAAACAAAGAGAAAAAGGTAATAAATTGAAGTTTTGCTATATACCTGCGGGGGTGTCAAACATAAGGCCCACAGGTCAGATGTGGTTCACAGAAACTCTTTATCTGACCCTCAGTTTCTCCCAGCACCATCATCAACTACTCTCAGCTGCTGAACTGTGCTGATAATTGGGCTCTCCTATATCTTGAAAATATGATCAAGATTTGCATAGTTCATCTTCTGTCATTTGCAGCTAAAGAGTTCCTAAGTAAGAAAAAAGTGCTTATTTCTCATCATGATCTGCTTAATGACATCATTTTCAGCCCTCAGCAGACACCATGAATGCTATTTGAAATGAATGAAATGAATTTGTATGAAATTAATTTGACAGCCCTGCTATAGATGCCTTACATTTTTTTCTGATAACAGGGCAATGTGAGAGGAAGTGAGGCATCTGCCCAAAGAAATGTAAATAAGTTTGTGATGAGGTAACTGGGCCCCAGGAAGTGCCACACCTGAAATATGTCTTATCTTTCCATTTTCTCTGCTGCGCTTAGGCTCAAATTACCCAGGGTATAATCTCTAGCACAGGCTTAAGAGCTGGGAGCAGGCATCTTAACTCTTTGCTTTTCCTGCTTCTTTCCCCCCATAGAGCTTAGAAACAGCTGGAAGAAGGAATTTCCCCAGCAAAGTGGCTATTTGCAGCAAACAGCTGCTTCAGGGTCAAATAGCAGCTTTGGTGGGGCAATTTTTTAGGGACAAAATGGCACTTGGAGAAAGGATTAAGCCCACCCTCCCAATGCACCAGAATTCGCATACACCCTTTACCCTCCACTCTGTTGTAAACTCTTCTCATTCACTTCTTTTCCTGTCTCAGTCTGTGTTCAGCCTGTATAACAATGGCTGCAGTTATTTTGCTGTTCAGTTGCAGTAAAGTTCTTAACAAAACTCAGCTTTGTTAGGTGTGGGACTAGTTGATTCCCTCAGCTCTGCTAGCAGAACTTTGCATGCTTCCAGGATTAGGGTACAATCCAAACCAGGTGTACTCAGAAGTAAATCCTATTTTGTTCAGTGGGGCTTACTCTCAGGAAAGTTTGGTTTGGATTGCAGCCTTAAGCACATATCTTTAAAATAGAATTAGCTGCATGTCAAGTTTGATCCAAAGGCAGGATAAGTAGCATTCAAAGGTATAATAAGAAATCCCTGATTTTAAGTTCAGGTTTTTCCTTCACCTTGGCAAAGAAATGTCTAATGTTTAGTGACTCTTGTTCATGTGGCTAGCAAGAATGGTGAACTCTGATATTCTCTACAGCAGCCCTTCTCAAACTACAGTCAATTCTTGCTACCTGTGCACATCTGATCCATATTATCACCAATGTTTCTTTCCTGGAAATTTGCTGCATAGATGTTGTGTACTTGGACTTTCAAAAAGCTTTTGACAAAGGTCTTCATCAAAGACTCTTAGAGCCTGATTTAATTGGGCTTGCGACAGACCAGTGCTGTCACGCACTATCACAAAAGATGCTATTAGGCACACCTTTGACAATCTGTGCTGTTCTGGTGCCAGAGGTGGATCAGTAACAGCCTGTTCTGAGCCAGCGCCAGGGGGAGTACAGAGACCACTGCCTGGAGCTCTGGATGAGTGCCAGGTGGCAGAAAGGTAAGTCTGGGTGGGGGGGAGGTATTCTGGGGTAGGGTAGGGCAGGGCAGGGGGAAGGTATGGTGGGGGAGGGAGCAGGGCAGGAGGGGGGCAAAGCGACAAGCTCTGCTGCCATACTCTAACCCTCTCCCGGCCTGGGAGACCAAACACGTGTCTCCTTGAATCTGCGCCTGCTCAAACGTGGGCACAGATTCAATGAGATCCATCGAGGCTGCCTGGCTGTTATATGGGGTAAAGGAGCGTAAGCTTCCTTACCACAAGTAGCCCTGGTGCTGGTTCCCAACCTCATGGAATGCAGTTTTAGCCATTTTGGCACCGCTGCAGCCCTGGATGCTAGGAAATATTGGACTGGACTGTGAATCACAGGAATGAGGGCTAAACGACACTTTATATTAAGTATACATTAGAGTTGATGCACTTGACTTGGAGAAATCAGAGCTGCAGGGGTCCCAATCGATGAGGTGAGGAAAGGAGATTTTCATCATTCATTCATCATTTCACCACACATTCCATGCTGTGGTCCCAGTCCAGACCATGCCTCCCACTGCTATTTGCCCCAGGAGGAAAGCTTCCATTAGCAGCAAAGAATGCTTTGCTCCAAGAACAGCTGCAGAAGATGGTGGGTGATGTGGATCATGGCAGGGACAAGAGGCTAAATTTCCCTGCCCTCCCAGTCCTAGTTCAGATCTAGCCCTTCTTTTCAACTTCTGCTCCTCTCCTATCAGCCCAATCCTGTGGGGCCTCACCACCAGCGGGACATATATTCCACTAGCAGTGGCTGCCAGGAAACCGCTGTAAAGTGCAGCCCAGCAGCATGTCAAGTAGCACACTATTGGAGCACTGTTGGGAAGGCTGGAGTCTTCCCGCATGCTCCAGCAGATCCCTAGCCACCCACTGGTGATAGTAAGATGGTGGGGGAGGCGGAAGAGGGCTTGGTGGGAAGAACGGGGGCAGGGAAGGAGAGGAACATGGGAGGCTGCAAGAGGGGGTGGATCCAGTTGTGATGGCATGCACCGGATTCTATCCCCCTTTTCTGCAGCCTCCGCATCCCCTTTCTCTCCTTGAACTTGTGCTAGTGATTTTTCTAGCAGAGATTCAAGGAGACTTATTGCAGGGCAAGAGGCATATAGGGGTATAAGGGGATTTAAACCCCCTTCACCTTCAAAACCTCCTGTTCCGCCCCCCCCCCCACCAGTGGATACCATGCACCTGATTTTGGTACAGCTGCACCAGTGGAGGGAGGATAGGATTGGGCTATATGATTGCCAGTTAGTTATACAGAAAAGTTACAGAATGTCACATAAAGCACACACAGCACAACAAATGTTACATACTGACAGAAAAGTTCAGGATGTCATTTCTAACTACGTGCTTAACGTAAGGTGAATATAGCACTGACTCATGGGATAAGAGGATGGATCTTCTTATGAATCACAACTGTTTAGAGAACAGGAAGTGGAGGAGATGAATAAACAGACAGTTTTCACAATGGAGAGAAGTCCACTGTGGCAAATTTGTTCAGTCCAGAAAATCATGCATATTACACAATATTTTTAAAAGCACAATGCTGCGTGTCACAAGGAATGTCTGCAATAAGGTGCTTTCATGCTGGTGACCTTTTCCGTAGTTCCTTCAAAACCATTACTTTTGGCACTTCTCTGGGTGTGAGAAGGGGTGAGACCTAACATACTAGAGATATGGCTGCAATATCCATCACCTCATTGATTGTCAAGCTTGATTTTCCTGATCTGGAAGCTACACACTTGGGGAAGAGAACAAAAATCCCAGTTAGCAGGAATGTATCAATCTTTAGTCAAAGCTATACAAGAGTCTCACTCTTTTGCTAGACTTCCAAAAATGTTCAACATACGCTATACAGTACTTATACAGCATGACAGTACAGCACACTGGGGTATCTGAAGGCTGCACCCCAAAAAAGAGGCACACATCATTCATTCATTCATATTTTAAAGCTATAAACCCCACCCTACCTCCAAGGGTTCAGAGTGCCTTACAAATAGAAATTAATACAATATACAACAGCAGCACGAACAATGAAACCATATATCAAACAGACAAAGAACGTCATAAAAACACATCAAAAACTTACCATAAAAGGTAGACAGGTGAAGCACTTGACTGGGCAGTGGTTCTATGTGCTAAACACACTTATCACAAAAGCTAGCCTATTCATGTTTAGAGTTAGCAGCACATCAGCCATTAGAGGCTCAGATGGGTTCACCACCAGTGAGCTAACACTATACATGAATGAGGGCCTAATCCTATCCAACTTCCCAGCACCAGTGCAACCACAGTGCATTATTATTATTATTATTATTATTATTATTAATATTAATATTAATATTATTATTATTCACAGTATTTATATACTACTTTTCAACAAAAAAGTTCACAAAGTGGTTTACAGAGAAAAATCAAACTAATGACTCCCTGTCCCTGTCTCACAATCTAAAGAGGATAAGGGAACAAATGTTCCCATACCTTGAGGAGGACTCTGTGACTGCCACCCCACTGCAGGATGTAGTGCACGCCCCATTGGCACGGCTGCATTGGCACTGGAAAATTGAATAGGATTTGGTCCTGAGCCAGCTCACACAGTTAGTGAATTGATGCATGACAGGGTGCATATGGCATGCTTACAATGGACAAGTGCCTTGCCCACTCCTACCATCACATCTGTTTTGGTCCTAACACAATGTTAATGCAGAAGTGAGACCTCCATTCAGTCTTGACAACCGAGGTGTCAAAATGCTTCCAGCTCCTTTATGCCCTTATGTCTTTTGACCTGGTAATGAGTTAAACAGAAGAAGCAAAAATCAGAGATGAGGAGTAAGTTATCTTATTACAGGCAGGGACAGGCCACTTGTCAAAGAACAAGGAGATGTAGATTAATGCTGGAGAAAAAGAGACAACACTGCAAATCAAAGTAATCTTGGATTTTTGCTGCTAAAAACAAAAAATCCATTTTTACTTTAGCTAGGGGTACACAACTTGTTCAGGACTGAGTACCACATCATTAGCACACTCTGTCCTTGGAGGCCAAAATTCAGGCTGCAGTCTTATATGTTCTTTCCTGAGAGTAAGACCCATTGAACACAATGGGACTTACTACTGAGTAGACATGCATAGAATTGTTTTGTAACTTGCATAAATGGGTTAACACATAATAAACATGATTTGCATTTTTGTGAACTAGCTGAATATCAAAACAGCTGGTGAACATGGCACAGCCCTTTCTGTGGTCTGTCAAAACCTGACTTTTTTCTTTGGTTTGAAAGGGAAGGTGATGAATGCAGTGGAAAGAGGGAAAGTGGTTTTTCAGTTATGGTGTTTGACTTTGTTACTGCTGTTTTAAATTTTATTTGTTGACTTCTGTTTTCTGTTTCATTTTATTGTTAAGTTGCCTAGGGCTGCCTAAGAGTAGAAAGGCATGGTAGAAAAAAAAACAGAGGGCCCGGGATCCTTAGAATGGAACTCAGAACAAAACTTATACTTAACACATTCAGTTTCCTGAATTCAGTTTACTGCACACAGCAATCACCAGACCATTATCCTCCCATTTAGAATTGTGCTTGACGTTCCCCTGCAAGTCCCTGGATGGACTGGCATGTGCATTCTAGCCAGGACATTCAGAAATACTGTCTCTGGACCAAAGGAATGAATTTGTCACCAACAGTACAGGCAGTATAGACATTTGTTTATCTGACCAACTTCAACACAAATAAATCAAGGGCTTCTGCTTTTAATAACTGAGTTTCCCCTTCTTAGTCCTTCTACAGTTAGAAAAATATTTTTTCCCAGGTGTTAAAGGGAAAAGGAAAAACTTAGTGAAAGCTGATTTGGTGGCCTAAATTTGGTGGCCTGAATTGGTGACCACCAGGAAGACAAAGCCCAGAATAGATCATCATAATGAAAAGAAAGACAGAAGCCTGGCAGCCCAATCCTAATGGCCATGACAACCTGAGGAACAATGGCACCAAAATGGAGACTGCTGTATCCTGTGGGCACTGGGAAGCTACCAGATGTCTCCTCAGGGAAAAGGAACATTTGCCCCCTTCCCCCAAGTAAGGGGCAGGCCCTGCAATGGGGCTTTTCAAGTCTGCACCATCTATTTTGCCAGCACAGACTTGAGAACGCCCTGTGTTGGGCTTTGTGGCTTAATCTGTGGAGGAGGACTTCGCCGGTCTCACCCCTTCCAAACTTGACCTAGAGAACTTATGCCCACTTTTAGCTCATTAGTTCCCCACTTGAAATAGCCCTAATTCTGCAGAAAGCACTGCTGGGTACTGCCCCACAACCAGGGTGGCTCCCCTGTTCAACCAACTAAGGTCCTCCTTCCTTCCCTCTCCCACCAGCAGCTTCTCCATCCACTGCAGCAACACCTTAGTTCTAGCAGCTCTTGGGCATGGCAGCCACCCACTAGTCTCCAGCATCTCCAGCAGTCTCTGTTCCAGCAGTCTTCCACAGTCTTCATTTGGTCCATCAGTCAGTTCATCAGTTCATCAGTCAGTCGGCCCATCTATCCTCTTTTCTCCAAGCTCTTGCAACTCTTGCTCTCAGCCACTCCAAGCTTCTTCCTTCTACACCCTCACCCTCTCCCTTCTCCAAGTTCTCCTTTTATCCTTGAAAACCTCGTTGCCTCTGTGCAGCACACCCACTGCTATAAACCAAGTTTTTTAATTCCATACTTCCCAGACCTGTCAGAGCAAGGGGCCATTGTTGACACCACATAACACCCTCTCTCCTCCAGGGATCTTGTGTGTTTCCATTACACCCCTCTCCCAGGCAGGTTCCTTCCCCCACCCTGGAACGCCTCCGCCCGGCCCCAAAAGCCAGCACCTCTGCCCGACAGTCTTACCTTTCTCCAGGTGACAGCCTTCTGGCACTGGGCCCAGCACTGACTGGGACTGGCCCAGCACTAGTGCTCCTTCCTGCAAGGATGCAGTAAATGTGCTCTAAGGCATGTTTACAACACCTGGTGCCGGCTCTATGGGGCTTTAGTATTGACCTCTGAATGTCAGCTATCCTGCAGTGGTTTTGTTGCAGTGCATCCTTTGTTTGTTTTGGGGTGCTTTACTTTCAAAACAGTCAGTAACCATCTTTCTATTTCTAGAAGTTTGAGTTTCATGAGCAAAACCCTGCACAAGCTCAGTTATTTATTTTAAGCCTGGCTTTTCAGGTCAAATTTTGTCTAGAGACTAGAAATATTTGCTCTCTAATCTCTGCTTAGCTCTTGCCTTTTCACTTAGGTGATTACACAAGCATGATCTTATAGGGCTGAGAGCCCAGCACAACTTTAGAAAGAGAACCCGAACTCCCTAGCCTTGACCTAAATGAGGCACAGTATGTTGCAGAGACTAATGCACAACTTAACCTCTTGAAGGCAACCTGGGAGATTCTTGGGCAGGTGGTATTTACTTTCCACCCAGTTGGCCAGAATTGCAAGAGTAAAAATGAGTTGCTCAGTTGAATTCTCAAACTAGATGCTCATCATTGCTTGACCATAAGGCATCTTTGTGGTTATTCCCAGGGATGGGAAAATTCCCAGGAATGGGAAAATTCCCAGGAATGGGCTTGACTCGAATCGAGTCTAGGGTCACCGCCCCCTGCAACTCAACTCGAAAAAGAGTCATAACAGAGGCACTTTCCAAGTCGCCAAGTTGTCCTTTTGCGACTCTAATGGACCCGAATCGAGTTCCCACCATAGAAAAAAGGGGAGTGTGTGTGCATCCAAGTTCTCTTTAAACACCCCTGATTTCCCCATCCCATCTGTAAAGAGGTGGGAGGGGTGGGAGGGACTGCAAGAGAGCAGAGACAAAAGCGGCAAGAGGGATGAGGGTCAACTGTGAGGCTTACCAGGATGACCCAATCCTTAGCAGTTTTACTCAGAAGCAGTCCCACTGCCGCCAGTCTTACATTGAGCCTGCTGGAGCCATGCCATGAATTTCTCCATGATGGCTACGAACCGCCTCCCCTCCTTCTCCCCTCATTCGAGGGTTCAAGGAAAAAACTTCTTTCCCCCTCCCTGGGCTTCTGCAGCCAATCATAAGTCAAGAACCCTCTTGGCTCCGCCTCCTGCATCCAAAGATCTGTACCGTAAGCAGTACAAGACAGTCACTACCAGCTTCTCCCCAGAGGACACCCCTTCAAAGGGAAACCTCCACAGAGGAAGGAATATGGGTGTGAAGCCACCAGCACTTCCTCCTCCTCCAAGAAGAACCTGGAAGTGATCTCATGATGTCATGTGACATTATGGTGTCACTGCCCTGTGTGTTGGGACTTCTAGGTATGCCTCTGTATGTTGGGCTGCTCTTGAAAAGTATCCAGAAACTGCCAAGATGGGAAAGGAGAGGCAAAGTTAATAAGAGATTCTGATACAATCGCATTCTGTGCTGGAATCAGCCAGAAGTATCACAGTGAAAATGGAAGCCTGTGATACTTCTGGCTGATTCCATATTTACTGGAAGTCAGTCCTCTTGAAATCAGTAGAACCTGCTTCTGAATCAACATGTTTAGGATGAACATGCTAACATGCTTTGCACTGCTTTCCCACTGGATGCACATACCTTCTGGAAAATATGCTCAGCAAAAGGGAAGAAGGAGCAAGATTATCAAGCCAGGGACTGGTATTTCCTTGAAAATATAAACTGGCACTCAAGAGAGAATAAAAAGCAATGTGGAAACCAAACATTTTCTTTCCACTCAGGTACAACGTTCAAATTGCCATTGAGCTCTAGAGTACACAAGGCATGTTTGGCCTCAGGTATTGTCACCAGTGCATAGTAAGTACACTACTGCTGCTGATACCCTTTTGTTGCGTGCTCAGGACATTCAAATCTCAGAGTATTTCATTCAAAGGGCTTGATGTAGTTTGCTTAAGCTTTAGCCTAAAGATTGCTACTGAGAAGAATGGTTTGCTAAAGTTATCTGAAGGAAAAGAGATATTCAACTAGGATTTCTAAAACTGGGTTTTCCTTAACAGAGAATTTGCATCACAGCCAATGATATAATTAGCCCCCTGCTGAAAACAGAGCTATGTAAATAAGAATAGGCAGTAAAACTATATTACCCATTCTGTATCAAGCAATGCTCTAATCAGTACGATTAAATATTGGTTACCCACAGGAGCATTTCTGAGGCTGAGTATGTGCCATTCTGCAATAACTGCAGCAGATTATGCTGTGGGACACACTTGGAACTCAGGGCGGCTGACCACCCCAACTGCTGTTAGAAATGTCCAGGAAATTGCCTCCATGTCTTGAATAAAATAAAACCTATCTATACAGGAAACCATAGATGGTTTTAGATAGTTACAGAGAAGGAAACATCTAGTAGTTGAACATTTTTAGAAGTTGATTATTGCAGATTGCACAGTCTGTACTGGCCGTACCTCCTTCACTGAGATCTTACTGCTCTCTCGCTTCATGATCCATCTTTCTCACCAGGGGTAGCAACACAGGTCAACCAGGTGGTGGACGGGCTGAGAGTCTGTATCCATCAAAGCTACCAACTAGTCAGACTGCTGAACTCTCAGTGCTGGTAGCTGTGGTAATGTTTAATGTTCAATGCACCATTGGGACAGAAAGGCCAAGAGCACCATAGGGGGCCCAGTGCAGGCCATTACCCCCAAGGCTCCCAGCAACCTGGCATCAGCACTGTTTCTCATTAGCGGACCACACCAAAAAGTTCATCTTGGATGAACCTTTCAAACTTTCCAGGATCTCAGGCACCTATTCAAACTTGCTAGAATCTGAAGGCAGCCTTTGGTTCACACAATACATTTTTCATCTACCTTAATCTAGTATTATTATTAAATAATGTTTTGTCTTACCAAGTTCACCCCCCTCCCATTTTATTTGTATAACAACCTGTAAGGTGGGTTAGGCTGACAGACTAAAGTGGCCCAAAGTCGTCACATAACCTTTGTAGCTAAGCAGGGATTTAAACCTGGATCTCTCTGGTCATAATCCAGCATTCTAACCTCTACCCCACGTTGGCTTTCATTAGCCCAGATATGCAGTGGTATAGATAAAACTATCCTGTGAATGATATAAATCAGGCTTATTCTGAATTGGACCTTTGGTCCATCTAGGTCAGTAGTACCAACAAGACTGGCAGGAGGTGTCCAAGATTTCAGAGAGAAATTTTTCTCTGTTCTCCCTGGCAGCACCAGGGATTGAACTTGAGACTCTCTGCAGTTGTTCTACCACTGAGCAACAGCCCTTCATTTTTCTACATTGGGCACCCTGCACATTATTATGTTGACTGTAAAGAAGTGTTGCCTCCTGGTTCATGAATTCCATTTATCCACATGTATGCATATGAAGGGCAGTCTGGGCTGCTTACAAGGGCACTTAGAAAATGTTTTGTGATGAATCAGGGCTGATAATTTCCTGAATGAGTTAAGATAGCTTTCTTATGCTAGCATTAATAATATATTCTCATTCAAGACTAGCTGTGCCTTATTGCCTCATTATACAAATTGCCTCCTGTCAGACTGGTAAGCCCACTAATGAGATTTCATTCCTCAGAAACATCTTCAGCATGAAGATCTCAGACAGCATTGTCACAATTGGTTTCAGTCAACGGTAGTCCTATGGGAGAAGCTAGAGAGCCTCGATCCCACCCCAGGAGAGGAAGAGCTTACTTTGAACGACTTTCTCATAGCAGGGAGGAGCACTGACTTCACAGTTCCATCTGCTGGATTCAGAGCAGTGAGTAACCACCCATGAATGTGTGAGATACCATAGCAGCCCCACAGCTCATGTTTGAATCAGTGGCAGAACCAGACAGTCTCACCTTCTCTCATGATTTCTTGAGCCTTATTTGTTAGTGATGAGTTATATTATCCAAAATGATACCCTGGCACATTTAATCAGTTTAGGAATCAGTTATTCATCCACTGATTAATTAAGCCCTGAGTTACATCCCTCTGTAGGAATCCTGGACCTGATTCTACAAGGACTGTCAACCTTCTTCCTTAAGAGCTATCATTAGGATTGGGCCATGTGTCACAATGGAAAACAAAGGCTGCAATCCTAACCACACTTACCTGAGAGTAAGCCCCATTGAACAAAATAGGATTTACTTCTGAGTAGACCTGGTTAGGATTGTGCCCAAAATCTCCAGAAGAGTTTCAGTCAGAGCTAGCAACCCTACCCAGAACTGAACTGGTAACCAGTGGAAATGCTACAAAAGAAGCAACTGGTAGGTCATATCCACCAACACACTATGGGCTGCATTTTACATCTGCTGTATCTATTGAACACCCCATGTCAAGAGCATTGCAGTTGCATAGTCTGGACGTAACAAAAGCATAGGTCCCTGTGGCCAGATAGAGCAATAGATGGCATACCAGCCAAAGGCACTCTTGATCACAATTGCCACCTAAATATACAGGGAATGCTTTGAACAGAAGTATCCCCAAAATGTATATGCTACCTTTCAGGGGTAGTGCAAACCCACCTAAGATTGGCTAAACATCTCCAGCCAGATCTGCACTCCCACTGTCCATTTCCCAGCACAGGCCATCCATTAGGACAACCAACTAAGGCAATTTCAGTCTCCAGACCAGAAAGTAAAATTCCTCATGCTCCAAAACAAGCCTGGCACACACATGCAGCAGAATCAGGTGGTAGAACACTGAAGTGGTAGAACCACTTCAGACTGCAGGAAAGGAATCACATTTTAGACAGCACCTGTGACAAAGAAAAGTTATCTTTGCGCAGGGTTGGTTGCCTAAGACTCCATTTTGCGACCCAAGACTGACACACTGACTTTACATCCATGCATTTGCTCATGTGATGCCTGTCAGCTAGCACTAGCAGATGGTTCCCAAATGCTTTGCTTGTTGTTCTTGCTGCTTGATGTCAAGAGATGTTGTCTCTGGGCAGCACTTATTTCTCCTCAGGAGAGGGGAAAAGAGGTGTAATTAACATGGAGGTTCTGTATTATTATTATTATTATTATTATTATTATTATTATTATTATTATTATTAATTTGTACCCCGCCTTTTTGCCCAACGGGCACACAAGGCGGCTAACAAACAATTTAAAAATACAACATGAAAAACAGTTAAAAACAATTTACAATGATTAAAAAGCTAAAAACAAAACAAAACAAACCCCGTGGATTTTCATATAAAAAACAAGAACGCCAGCCAGCCTGTCAACAATTAAAAGCTTTTTGAAATAAAAAGGTCTTCAGTCCACGCCGAAACATTAGCAACGAGGGAGCAGTTCTCAGTTCTAAGGGGAGGGTATTCCACAGTTCGGGGGCCACCACTGAGAAGGCCCTCTTCCTGGCCGCTACCCCTCTCACATCTCTTAGTGGTGGCACAGTCAAAAGGGCCCCCCCCCAGAAGATCTAAGAGCACGGGCCGGATTGTAGGGAAGGAGGCGGTCCCTCAAATACCCTGAACCCGAGCCGTAAAGGGCTTTAAAAGTCAAAACTAGCACCTTGAATTGGGCCCGGAACAGAACCGGCAACCAGTGTAGCCGCCGGAGCAACAGCTCGACAGAGTCAAACCGACGTGCCCCGGCAACCACACGAGCAGCCGCGTTCTGTACTAGTTGTAATTTCCGGACCGTCTTCAAAGGCAGCCCCACGTAGAGCGCATTGCAATAATCTAATCTAGATGTCACTAGGGCATGGGTTACTGTGGCCAGGTCCGCGCAGCTCAGGTACGGTCACAGCTGGCGAATCAGCTGAAGCTGAGCAAAGGCTCCCCTGGCCACCGCCGCCACCTGAGACTCCAGGAGCAGCTGTGGATCCAGGAGAACCCCCAAGCTGCGGACCTGCTCCTTCAGAGGGAGTGCAACCCCATTCAGAGCAGGACGATAGTCCAGCACCCAAGCTGTGGATTTCCGAACCAAGAGCACCTCTGTCTTATCCGGATTTAATTTCAGCTTGTTCGCCCACATCCAGTCCCTAACCGCCTCCAGACAGCGATCCAGGACCCCAACCGCCTCCTCAGAATCAGGGGGAAAGAAGAGATAAAGCTGGGTGTCATCAGCGTACTGGTGGCAACCCACTCCAAACCCCCGGATGACCTCTCCCAGCGGCTTCATGTAGATGTTAAAAAGCATGGGGGATAAGATGGAACCCTGCGGCACCCCAAACCTCAGAGGTCGGGGTGCCGAACAGGCATCCCCCAGCACCACCTTCTGGGATCTGTCAGCCAGGAAGGAGTGGAACCACTTCAAAACAGTGCCTCCAAGCCCCAACCCAGCCAGCCGGCCCAGAAGGACACCATGGTCGATGGTGTCGAATGCCGCCGAGAGGTCCAGCAGGACTAACAGGGTTGCACTCCCCCTGTCCATCCCCCGGCGAAGGTCATCCACCAAGGCTACCAAGGCAGTCTCTGTCCCGAACCCCGGCCTGAAGCCAGATTGGAATGGATCCAGATAATCAATTTCCTCCAGTACCCTCTGAAGCTGGGATGCCACCACCCACTCAATCACCTTGCCCAGGAATGGGATATTCGAGACCGGCTGAAAGTTATTTAAATTAGTGGGATCCAGGGAGGGCTTCTTCAGAAGGGGGCGAACCATTGCCTGCTTCAAGGCAGGCGGGAGCACCGCCTCCCTCAGAGATGAGTTCACCACCCTCCCCGTCCACTCGGCCAGCCCTTCCCGGGCAGCCCTAATTAACCATGCTGGGCACGGGTCAAGCGGGCAAGCAGCAGGTCTCACACTCCAGAGAATCCTGTCCACATCCTCAGGCTCTACAAGCTGAAAAGAATTCCAAATAGCAGGATAGACAGGTGCCCCGGGGACATCACTAGACATGCCCACAGCGGCATCCAAGTCATGCCGAATCTGATCGACCTTCTCTGCAAAGTGTCTTGCAAACTCGTCACATTTAGGTTCCGTGTGCTCCTCCCCACCAGTAGGGGGGGCCAGATGTAAAAGGCTACGGACCACACGAAAGAGCTCAGCTGGACGGTTCTCTGCAGATGCAATGGTGGCAGAGAGGTGTGCCCTCTTAGCTGCCACCACCGCCTTAGAATATGCTCTCAACTGGGCCCTAGCCCATGTACGGTCAGATTTGGTACGAGTCTTTCGCCACTGACGCTCTAGACGTCTGCCCTGCCGCTTCATCGTCCGCAGCTCCTCAGAAAACCAAGGAGCCGCTCTGAGTCTGCGACTGGGCAGAGGACGCTCGGGAGCAATCTCATCCAGGGCCCTGGCCATCTCCGTATTCCAGAGATCGACCAGAGCGCCGGGTGGGTCTCCAGCTCTGGCAGCAGGAAAATCCCCCAGAGCCCTCAGGAATCCATTTGGATCCATCAGCCTCTGAGGGCGGATCATAAAATGTGATCCCCGCCATTGCGGAGGTGAGAGACCGCAACAAGCCTAAATCCCACCAGAAAGTGATCTGTCCATGACAAAGGAGTGATCTTAATATCCTCCACCTCCAGATCACCATCAGCCTGCCCAGCAGTAAACACCAGGTCCAGCGTATGTCCCGCATCACGCGTTGGGGCAAATATTCTTTGAGACAGACCCATGGTTGCCATGGAGGCCATGAAATCCTGAGCCGCAGCTGTTCCCGGGGCCTCGGCATGGACATTAAAGTCCCCCAACACCAATAGGCGGGAGGACTCCAGCACCATGCTCGAGACCAACTCCGTCAGCTCAGGCAGGGAGTCTGTTGGGCAGCAAGGCGGGCGGTACACCAACAGAATCGCTGTTCTGTCTCGCCCCTCCAACACAACACGAAGACACTCAAACCCGGTGGACCACTGAACAGGGTTTCTGGTAAGATGGATGGAATCCCGATAGACCATTGCAACCCCGCCTCCCCGCCCCTGTAGCCTTGGCTGCTGCAGTACCTGGAAACCTGGTGGACAAATCTGGGAAAGACCAACCCCCCCCAGCTCATCCAACCAGGTCTCCGTGATACATACCAGGTCGGCCTTTTCCTCCAGGATTAAATCATGGATTAAATAGATATTATTTACTGACCTGGCATTCCGAAGCAGCAGTTTCAGACTCAGGGGGCTGTTGCCAGGCATGCCGAGGGTCAGAGGGATAAGAGGAGGGCCAGAAAGAGGGACAGTCTGTCTACGACTGATCCTCCTTCTCCTGTAACAACCAGGCCAACCCCCACCGCCATACCGTCCATGGCCCGTAACTCTAGTGATGTTACTCTAGTATCCACATAATGGAGGTGTCACTCTCGTTTTCTTATCTCTGTGATTGTTACTGAAGTTTTTTTCTTGCTGAGGTGGAGATCTAGAGTTCTCTCCTTTAGCCAGAGATAGATGGTGGTACCCAGGCTGAATTTTTGCCAGGCATCCCTTGGGTCTAATTCACGTTCTGCTGTGGGGTTGAATCCTATCACCCTCTCCAAGCAGTGATTTTTACTGCATCCTTTGACAAGCAGAAATTCTGCAAGTATAGTTTTTCCAATCATAGATCTTTCTCTGTCAAGAAAACAGTGGCAACCCTAGCACAGAACAGGGTTATGTGATCCTTGGTGGGATAATAGTGAACTGTGGTGGAAATATATTTACCATTTAATTAATTGATTAATTACTTGTTGATTGATTGATTAGATAGGAATCTGCTGTATAACTAACAGAGCAATCCTATGCACGTCCACTCAAAAGTAAGTCCCATTATGTTCAGTGGGGCTTACTCCCAGGAAAGTGTATATAGGATTGCAGCCTGAATTCGGTGCTAAAAGAAAAAAACAAAACTGGTTTTAAGATACCAAAATATGCAGCAAGCGTATGTTGCATAATCCTAGAAAGCCTGCATGCGTATAGAGCTTGTGTGATGCCTTGAAAGAAGTCACTTGATTGTCATTTGATGAGTTTTCTCAACATTTTGCTACAGTGACGTTCATAAGGGCTGAAGTGTATGATCATATGCTAAATTTCCCAGTTCACAACACCCTTCATGTCTCAGTTTTAGTGTTCATCGTGCCCCTAGGCCAAAAGAAATACCTAACTGTGGAGGTATTGTGTTTTTCAAACTGTGGGTTGGGACCCACTAGGTGGGTCGCGAGCCAATCAGGTGGGTCCCCATTCATTTCAATATTTTATTTTTAATATATAAGACTTGATGCTACTATGGCATGTGTCCTCCCACCCTGAGTGCATCACCTGGTGGAGTCCACACACCCCTAGCAATGCCACTGCCTTTGGAAAGCCCACATACAGGATCTGCAAGGCAAGAGCCTTCCCCACATCACTGACGCCCAGCAACTGATATGCAATGTCATACTGCCTCTAGATTCAGAAGTTCCACACAGCCATCATAACTAATAGCCATTGATAGGCTTTCCACCATGAAATGATCTAATCTCCTGCTGAAGCCATCTGAGCCTGTGGCTGTCACCACATCTTGTGGCTGGCATGTCATAAATTAAATGTGCATCAAATGAAGACGTGCTTCCTTTTGTTTCTCCTGAATTTACTGATGATCAATGTTGGTGGATGACACTCAGGTTTTAGCACTATGAGAGAAGGAAAAAAAAATTTCTCATAATCTGCTTTCTTCATACCATGCATAATTCTATAAAATGCCACCATATACTCCCTCTTTCCCCAAATTAAATCACTTTACCATTAGAGACATATTTAGTAAGTAAGTAAATAAAACTAAGGTCTATCACCTGTAATATATAGGATGCAGGCTAAAGGGCTGAGCAAGCTGGGTTGGTTTAGGCTCTACCATACTGATGGATTCAGGTAACACTTTTTTTGCTCACAGATGCTTTTACTTAAGAAATTAACCCACTCCTATCCTTGGTCAGCTTGGGGTGATGCAGGAATGTGACACAACCTCCATTGCATCCCTTGGTGCAGATGGGGACCAGGTAGGCTGGAAAAGTAAGAAAAGAAAATTTTTACTTCTCTTCTCCACTGCTCCCTATGGGCCTATTCAGACCTATGCCAGTTGTTTTGCTGCTGTAAAACTGTTAGGTCCCAGGGAGCACATTGGGCCCAGGAAAGGCGCTCTAGATCTTGTGGACATAATTGCTGCCAAAATCCATCCTGATCTGTGTCTACCACTGCCTTACCTGCTACAGTGGTTGGTCTGCCTGCCGCAGCCGGTGAGGGGCTTACCAGATTTCCTGCCATTGGAGTGACTCAGGAGATGGTGGCCTGCAAGTTACAATGGCAGATCATGAGATTCATCATCATATCACAAGGATAGGATTGGACTCTTAGGCTGCAATCCTAAACACACCTTCCTGGAAGTAAGCCCCACTGAATACAATGGGACTTGTTGGCATCCTTCAGTCTCAGAAGACTATGGTGTCATGCTCTGAATGGTGGTTCTGGAACAGAGTGTCCTCTCCAGTGCGTGAAGCCTGGGTAAAGTAGGTATGGAGGATAGGCTGTTACCCATGCAGCAAATCCCCCCTCTCCACGTCGCTGAAATGGTCCAATGGAAAGGCAGAGGCCAATACGGTTGGTTCCAGCGGCATCACAGGAGTTGCCAGAACGTGACTGTGTTCAGCCATGAACTGCCTCAGGGACTCCGGCTCCAGATTTTGCCTCGAGGTTGACTCCTGAAGCCTTTTCCTTAACTGGATGTAGCCACAAGGCAGTGGAGGTTTGGGATCAGAGTTTTCCTTCTCTCAGATGAGCTGCCTTCCCAGGCTAACGAGTCCCATCTACCTGGTGGCTGTTTAGTCGCCTCTTACGACAAGAGAAGTAAGAGTAATGGGACTTACTTCTCAGTAAACATGCCAAAGATTGTGCTATAAGCTGGGCCCTCTGATGGCTCATGACCTGGTGGCAAGCACTAACCTGATCAAACCTATGCAAACTCACTTAAGAGTCAGTCCCATTTAACTCAGTGGAGTTTACATTCACTTGGATGTAAGCTCAAGTTGCAAGACATTTCTAAGGAAAAGTGCTGATGGGAGAAGCTTTGTTCATACCATGCTTTATTTAAAATAAAACAGCATTTATACAACCTGTGTGAGGGAAACAGAACAGTCCACATGTTAGCAGTTCAGGCCCTGGGCAAGTGAATAGATGCAATCACACTAATTTAATCAGGTGCAGGAAAGCTGTCCCTGACCTGCTTTTTATTCCTTAAATGGCCCTGGAAAACCAATTTTGGTATTTCTGTTTTATGTTATTTTCTGATATAAAGCCACAGGGGCACAAAGTCCCAAATCCCTGCAGCCTCCTGAGATAAGGATGCTGAAAAACAAAACAAAGCCAACCTAGATTATTTCAGTGTCATCCTGCTTTGTGTGTGTGAGTGTTTTGCGATAGAAAAAGCAACTTAGGGCGCAATCCTAACCCCTTATGTCAGTGCTTTCCAGCACTGACATAAGGGCAGTGCAGCTCTAAGGTAAGGGAACAAACATTCCCTTACTTTGAAGGAGGCCTCCGTGAGTGACACCCAACTGCAGGATGCAGCACATGCCCCAGTGGCACCTCTATGCCAGTGCTGAAAAGCACTGACATAAGGGGTTAGGATTGCACCCTTAGTATTTCTATGGTCCAGAGTTCTGAGAGGGGTGTGCTAAGGGAACTGAAGTGGCTTCATTTTCCTCCTGTGGATGCTTTATTCCACATCAAAGAACTTAGCGGTATCTCATTGCAATCAGGGCTTTTTATCCTTCATAGTGTTAGAAAGAAGAAGAGGAAATCATGCTCCAAATAAACAAGTGCGCTGTTGCCAGTGTCCTCCCTTTCCAAAACGTGCATAGTCTCTCATAACTCCATCTTGCCTCCATAGCTGGCATTCCTGTGAGTCAGCCCAGACTTTGCTCTGAAGAATGGCTCCCTCAAATCAACATCATGCTAATTAAAGGCCATTGATTGGAATGGAGACTATAGCACTGCGGTGTCAACTTCCTCTAAGATCTTGCCAATTTGGCAAGAATTTTGGCATGAAATTGTTTGCAATCACAGATCTTTCTGACATTCATCTGCTCAGTGGCCAGGCCACTTGGACAGTCTTTTCAGTCTCTTTCTCCAGGGTGCCTCTCTGCCCACTGACCTTGCCACACTTTGCCTCCCTTCAGGAACAACCTTCAGGTAAACACCTGTGTCTGTGCATGAGAGCAGTGCTGGCAACAGCAGCATTACTTGGTATAATTTATCTGAGATCTGTGTGTTTTTTTTAAAGGAGGGGCCAAGGTGGCAGAAGAGAAAAGAACTGAAGCAGGGTTTAGGTGCCTGATAAAGACAACAAAGCAGGAGTCATTAGCTGTGTATGCCTATGACATCCACCAAGCATTACAGTCATTATCTAGTTTCAGAGAGCAAATAGAGATGATACATTCTCAAGCTATCCCCACACAATCATGTCCAGAACCTTGTCGCACAGCCCTGATTAGATCCCCGCACAGTACAATCCTCTACAGGTCTACTCAGAAGTAAGTCCCAGTGCTTTCAATAGAGCTTACTCCCAGGAAAATGTGCCTAGGATTGCAGCCTTCAACATGTAATAGGAGATTTCAAATGTCTGCATCAGCATCTTGAATGTGACCCCTGCCCATGCAGCATACAGGTACCAACTTTAGGTTGTCAGGGCTGGAACAAAGTAGTTTGTCACTTGTTGACTGCTTTCAGCCCAAGGCCTAAAGGAGAGAACTGAGCTCAGGGGAGGAATCAGAAGCTCCTTCTCTGAGCATGATTTCACACAGTACCTGGAAATGGTGAGGGAGGCTGTTCTCAGATCAGCAAAGATGGGGAATTGATCTCAGAGGAGAGACATACTTCAAGACTCCATGCTGGCTTCCAGAAAAAAAGGGAGAGAAAGCGCACTTTCCCCATGCTTGGGCCTGAGGCCATTGTGGGCCCTAAAGCGCAGGGAAGAATGGTGTCATGCTCATCCTCTGAGCTCAAGACCCTGCTCCTCTCAACAGTTTCAGGGCTAAAATGGGGAGCTCTCTCTCTCTCTCTCTCTCTCTCTCTCACACACACACACACACACACACACACCCCTCTCTTTCTACTCAGAAGTCATAAGAAGGGCAGTGAGGCAGGGACGATTCTGTCACCTGATGTCACCATTGCTGCTGCAGCCAGTGCCACTGCCTGCTGTGTCACCCCCCCCCCCCAAAAAAAAAAAAAAACAACCAAGAAGAAGAAGAATCAAACCACTTACCTTCCCACACAATCCTTTTCAACCAAACAGAAAGTGCAGGTCATGCTGAAGCACCCAGTCTTCCAGTCCACTGCCATCCACCATTCCACATGAGCTCCATCATTGGCTTCATTGATAGGCTAGCCCAGCAGGGAGGGAAGTAGACAATCACTGCTTAATCCTCTCCTCTTGAACTGGGCAATATCTGAAGCAGAGGGGTAGTTAGGGTGATGGGTGTCTCCAAAGCTGGCCACATCAAGCTTCATCAGAGACCCATAGGAGATGCAGTTCCTTACCCAGGGGAACTGGGTAAGGAAGTGTTTCCCCTTACCTTCAGCTGAGCCACTGTGGAGCACTATCTCGCACTAGATACAGCGCAAGCCTCCTAGCTTGCCTGTTCCAGCGCAAGATTGGATTGTGCCCTTAGTTGAACAAGAGCAAGGAAAAACACCAGTTCTTCCTGGAGAAGAACAAAACAAAGACTGGAACCAAAAAAAATCCTTGTTTGTCCTACCTTTCTTTGTCCATCTTTGCAAGATCTTGGAAAGAACTTTTTCCATCTTTCCTCATGTCCATGCTTACATTTAAAGCGAGTGTTTCTTTTAATTGTATCCTGTTAATTGTATCCTGTTTACAGCAGTATGTCATCCCCCCCCCCCCTTTTTCATTTAGTCAAACTGAACTTTCCATAGCTTTGGCTTCATGTGAGTTTCTTGAGAATCACTTTCTATAATTATACACCGAGACCCCAATCCTATGCAATTTTCCACTGCAGCCGTGCCAATGGGGCATGCACTGCATCCTGTGGTGGGGTGGCTGTCACAGAGGCCTCCTCAAGGTGAGGGAATGTTTGTTCAGTTATCTCAGGGCTACGTTGTGGCTGCACCGGAGTTGGAAAATTGGATAGGATTGGGCCCTAAATCATCAAAAATTTCTCAGGAATGGGTTTGGGGGAGGTATTGAGGGCCTTCAGTTGTTACCACTGCTACCCTTTTCATTTATGTTTTTTCTAACACCCTTCTCCTGAGGCCAGGAAACGTGTCTCTGGGAGCTTAAACAAACCACAAAGTGAGGTGGAAAAACATTGTTAATGTTGACAGGCCTGATAGCACTGATTTGAGTTTAATGTTAACTAAACCTGACAAACTATTTTGTCAAATGAGTCACAAAGCCCCCACATTTATTGGCTAAACCTGTGTGCACTGAGGTTATTGTCAATCCATATCAATCCATCCAATCATATGATGCTTCCATTTATCTAAACTTATCTCAGTCATCCATCTATTGGTTACCCTACTCCATTTATCTGAGTAATCTCGCCATACCTGTCACTCTGAGGGTATCTTGTCTTCCTGGATTCCTTGAAGCCCTCTTTTTGAAGTGCACAATTTGTATTCAAAATTGGCAGTTCTAAATATAGATATTTTTGCATTTCCCTGCATAGGGGGGAAATCAGCTAAACTGTAAACAAAGGAGTTGGATTCAAACACTGTTGCAGTGCAATGTTACGAAGTCTGAAATTCAGTGCAAATTTCTCTTGCTTGCATCTACATGTCTGCATGCAAAATCCACCCCTTATTACCTGCAGCTTTTATGTGTTGGTGCTTTAGTTACACAAATGTTGGCTAGGGCTAACCAATAGGACTGTTGTTACCTCTTACCTTTGTAGCCTCCTGTTAATATAATAATGTATGGCAAACCAAGGAGATTTTGAATGAGGAGATTTGAATTAGCATAAGCACTTTTTGGAACCGGACTATGATATACAGTGAGCTGAAACTATCTTACTGAGTAGCAAAATAATATTTTTGGAATGATTTGGAGAACCTTTATGCTTTTGTCGAAGGAGCTACTCTGGTTTTCAATGATTATTCCGATATAACTCTTGAACCTGAACTATTTCCAAAGCATGTCTATGCCATATTGTGTAGGGCAGTTGGGCACTTTTCAGATCTTCAAATGAATGCATGTATGTTAGGAGTGAAGCAATTTCACCCACACAGCAGTCCATTTGAAAGTCTGTAAGGGGCTTTTGTATATGCAGGGGGAACATTCAATCATCTGAGTCCCTATTTGCATTCTGGTAGTCCAGTGCAGGAACAAGTTTTCATTTCCATTGAATGTTTAAGAGAATTTGATCTCAATGCCTAATCTTAGACCTCTTATTTTCATCTGAGAGATATATGAAAGCCATAGCATTTCCAGACACATAAAGAGCTGAATTCTATCCAACTTTCCAGCACCAATGCAGCTACAATGCAGCCTGGGGGTAATGGATGCAGTGGATGCCCTGTTGGCACAGCTGCACAAGTGCTAGAAAGCTGGATAGGATTGGGCCCTAAGTTCTTTTCATTTCAGGAAAATGACAGTTGATTCTGGTCAACTTTAAGTTTTGAAAGGCCTGATATTTAACACATATTCTGTATCTAGTCTGATTTTATTTTGATGCATGTCGAATGCCATTTAGAAAATGTTAAACTACACTGAGGATGGGGCTAAAATTGAAAATGAATATATAGACAGATCAATCAGTAAACAAATACTATAACATCTCCTCCATCTCTTACAATTCTGTACTATCTTTCCTCTCGCCTGTCATTGAAATCTTGTCAGTTGAGTAATTTCAGAGCCTCATCACATTTCCCCTTATTTTCTTTGATATTTCCCCCCTGCCTCCTCCTAATACAATTGCATGAACTGAAATCTCCATCTGCTCCTCCACCCTATTTTGCAAGCACTAAGGCAAATAATAAATTGCACTTTTAAAGATGGCCAAGTCTTAAATCAATCGATTATCCTTGCCATTTCAAGGAAGCCTTGCTAGCTCCCTCCCTGACCTCTAGATCCATGCATATTTGAAGACTTTCCCATCTTAATAATCATATGAGTAATATATCTTCCTTTTTTATCTTTTTCTTTTTATTCTTAGCCTCATTTCTGCTGCATCTCGCAATTTCCCTAGGCCACTCCTGTGCCTGACATTTTATACTTTTCATATGTCTCTTTCTTACCATTCACCATTCCATCCTCATCTGCTTTGCCTTTCTTTTGAAGAAAAGTATATTTATTGCTGGGTAGCAAATATATAATTCTCAATGAGACAATGATTTGCATGTCAGCATTTTCTACCTGTTCTTAGCTTGCTCAATGTCCTTTCCCTCTCTTGCTTTATTTGCCATTCATATCTGACTGGTTTTCCCTTTGTGTTCTGTTAATATGTGGTGTCAGATATACACAGGCTGCAGTTCACAACCCCTTTGTTCTATTTGATACACTCTAATGACAAGAGCTACCCTAGTGTCAGTGCAGCGGCTGAACGGCTCTTTGTATTATACTGTCCTACCTTTATTTTTCACCGTTTGGGAAGATTTTGATATGAATCTCAGTTTAGCAATTTACCCACTTCCCACTCACTCCCACTCACCCTCTTCAAAGAGTGGAAGGAGACTCCAGGGATGGCCCTCCTTAGTTTTGCTTCCTTTAGATCAGGAGTGTCCAAACTTTTTGGCAGGAGGGCTACATGATCACTCTCACACTGTACTGGGGGCCAGGAAAAAAAGAATTAATTTACATTTCTAATTTGAATAAATTTACATAAATTAATATATTAGAAATGGAACTAATATGAATGAATGAAGGTCTTGCAATAGCTCAAGGCCTATAAAAGGCCTTGCACAAAGCAAGGCCAGACTTTGCTGCTGCATCACAGATGTGAAACAGCAAGCAGTGGGGGGAACCCTCGTCCCACAGCTCATGCGAGAGGTCAAACAGTTGGCCATCACGCTGAGAGCAGTTGCATCAGGCTGGCATGGGCTCCGGCAAGTCTCCAGAGGGCCAGAGGCTCATTGGAGACTGGGGGCTCCCTAAGGGCCGGATTGGGAGACCGCAAGTGGCCCCAGGGCCGGGGTTTGGGCATCCTGCTTTAGATGAAAGCGCACTGGACATTCATGGCATCTTTTTAATATTTGCTACATTTACAAACATACAAGTAGAGCATAACAGGAGGCAAAGAGCTGGCACTTGTGTTATTATATCAAGATATGTATATCAGATGAAGGTTTACAGGCACTGAAACTGGAATGCCATTAGTGTGTTGATATTCCACTCTATGTTTCTTTTTACCTGACTCCAGAGAATTCGCAGAAGCCCTTAACTAGTGTCTAAGTATAATGATGACCTGGGTGAGGAAGACAGTAGTGTTAATGGTCAGTAGGAGAATCAGACAGGAAGTGGGTGTTGTACAGCATGTTCATGATGGAGTAGACTTGAAAAGTCAGGTTTGCAGTTGTAAACTGACTTTGTTTCTGGGTGGTCAGGTGGCAGCCTTGGTCAGGAGTTCTCTTGAACAGCTTCAGCTTCTGTGTGAAATGCACTGTCTTCTGGCAAAGGCAGATTGGGCCAGTGTTGCACATGCCCTCATCACATCAAGACCGGAGTACAGAAGCACATTCAACATGGGGCAATCTGTGAGAAGTATTCAGAAACGTCATAGGACACAGAATGTGTATTTCTGATATATTGCTTACATGTTTGTTTGCTAGATTTGTGTATGATTTGAGATGGAAGGGCCTATGAATTATAAGTATTGAATAAATTTTGTAAAATGGAAAAAGAATGTGGCAGGACGGGTTCTGATTGGAGACCAGACTTGGGAACATGTGACTTCCAGCTTTCAGCTACAATTGCTGCCGATTTGTTCTCACACTCAGTTCAAGGCATTGGCTTTATTTTTAACAGTTTAGGTCAATATATGTGAAGGATCATCTTTTCTCATATGAATCTTGATGGTCAAGGACATAGGGAGAAAAGCCCTTCAGCCTTCGGAAGATCTCTTCTGCTGTGTGCTGTTGCTTGGAGGGCCCTGTTTTAGAGTAGACACTGACATTGCAGTATAAAATGCTAAATGACACATGGGCTGGATCTAAATGTCCTGTCTGAGTGAAGGAAGTTACAGTGCATGATCTTGGGGACAGCTCCTTCCAACTCTACAATGTTATAGGTAGTATATCTCAGTTCAGTAAGATTCTACTCGCCAGCATATGAGAGCTACAGACCTGAAATGCTTAATGAGAGTTTGCAGTGCACTCCTGTGTTCTTCAGCTTCCCTCCTGTGTAATTCTTCTGACTACAGTAGAATCACAGGGACTCAAAACTGGGGTTTTCGGAAGGAAGCATCAAACCCTTTGCCTAATTGCCACATGCAGCTGCTACTGATATCAAGCAAAGCTCCAAAGTGGGCTCATGTGTAGAATATAAAAGCAGGATCCACCGCAAGCATCCAAGGTCCAGGGCCTGCCTTTAATTTAAATCATCAGGATTCAAACCCACATGTAATTCTTCTGAAGTCTCTTATCTCAATTACTTCTAAATGTTCCATTGCCTGCAGCACAAAATGGCAATTACTTCTTCTTCCTGTCTGATCTCTTCTAAAGAGTTTCTGTCCCTTGGTATTTGTCAAATTGCTTTGTGCCTCTTCAGACTATGCTAAGCATTATTGTGCTCTTAAATATTAGATGAATGGCAAATATTTACATGGTGACATGTATCTGATCCCCTTACAGGTGCATATTTTTATTGGTTATCTATGGAACATCATACTTGCTCATCCCTCATAAAGATACTTGCCCAGTGTCTTCATTAAAATGAAATACTAGCCAAAGAATGTATTTTTTGTGCATTTCTTTCTTCCAGGTCTTCTGTTGATTCTATTGCTATTCCATCTAACAACAAAATATGATGTTCTCTACACTTAAGTGGGTGGCTTGTTTTAGCTGAATATTTAACATGGAGTCTTCCCTGCTTTTGGAAGCCTGTCAAATCTACATGCTCATCACTCAGAACCCAAGGAAGATGCTGATGGCACCAAAATGCTATTTGTTGATACAAGATCAATATTTGTTCTGCATTTTCTGCAAGGATGGAAAAACAATTATTGCGACATGGATTATTTGAGCTGCAATCATAAAACTGAGTAAATGCAGATGACAACTGACCAAGTGGCAATATACCAGGGGTAGTACCGACACTAGGTAACTTGCTCATTGGTACACTAATAAGTCCAAAAATACTGCTTCCTTCAGTGCTGTTTCGTTACAACTCTTTTTGTTCTGGTGTGATGGATGACTATTATAGCCAGTGGGAGCAGTGCATTCTGGAAAGTGTGGAGCCAGTTGGCCCCAGTTGCTTGCCTTATCTTTATCAATTTCTTCTAGAGTAGCAGTTCACAAACTGATAGGTCAGCTTGGGAAGCACTGGCCAAAACCCCTTTAAGAGGTGGGGGAAAGGCAGTGACACAATGCCCAGGATCGTGCTGCTGCCAGGACAGAAGGGGTTTTTTCTTCACTTACCTTGGGTAGCGCCAGCCGGGTGGGGCGGGTTATGGGGAGCCCCGTGGAAGGCTCTGCAGGTCTTCCCAAGCCTCCAATCAACTAAAAATAGTGATCGGGAAACCACTTCTGGTTTTGCGATTAGAAACCAGCAGCATAGGATGCAACAGCAACCATTTTTGTGCTGCTGCTCCTTTGGGCTCCAGGGCAGCTCAGGAGTGGGCTGTAAGTTGACTTTATGTTGCATGTCCTTTTGTGCAGCAATGTGTAGGAAAGAGCTTTAGAGCCCAATCTTAAGCTCGGCGCTCTGGCTTTCCGCTGGAGCGCACTGTCACAAACGTGCTGTAAGGCACATCAGTGAGGCTTACCGCTGGGCCAGCACCTGTGCTAGCCCAGCACTGGCCGGTGCTGGGCTAGCGCCGGGTGGGGGCCCGGAGGCAGGCGGAGGGTGGAGAGAGGGTGGGTGGGAGGCATGACGGAGCAGCGGAGAGAGGGTAGGCGGGTGGCACGCCAGGGGGAGGGAGCAGGGAGGCAGGAGACAGGTCCAGTGGAGCTCAGCTCAGCTCCAGATCCTGACCGTTCATGTAAGACTCGGCGCCCTACATGAAGGTCGGCGGTAAAGTGAGTAGCCCCACTGCGGGGTTGCTTCCCTTACCCAGGGGAAGGGGATGAAAGTCCCCTTCTCCCAAGGTGCCACCCACAGCAAGCTGAGTTACGCAGGATGCGGCGGCAGCCATTCTCGCCACCGCTGCAGTCACGCACCCTGGGCAGCTCAGGATTGGGCTGTTATACATTATTAAAAATAAATATATTTTTTAAACTCAGAGTATTTTAAACTCAGAGTATTCAACTCTGATAGGACATGGCCTGAGGGCATATGACGCAATCTGTGTCTGCTGCCTTGAGTTCCATATTGACAAAAAAAGTGAGATGTAAATATAAGGCAAAGGTTAAAAATAAGGGATAAGAAAGGATAGGTACATTCACCACTTGGGCATTTGAGCAAAGCCAGCACTCTAAGAAATGGTATGTGGCTTAAGAATGTCTGATTAGTGGAGAGGAGAGTGTGTATATTCTGCAGTTATATAAATTTACAACCAAGTTTAGACTTTTATACTTGACAGAATTTCATACCCCAAACATTTCAGTCTTCCTCTCTAAAAAAAAAAAAAAAATGTGTATCCCTCAAGGTTTGCAAAATTGTGACCAATGCCTGGTGGCCTATCCAAAGGCAAACAGAGAGGCTGTATAGTATTTTCAGTACTAAACGGCAGGCATCTATACCCTCAATTATAACATTTCATCCCTCTTCATGGCAGGTAGAACTGGAATAAACAGTACAAAATTAAGAGACTCCTTTTCAACAGAACCTGCTTGTGGCATGTCCATTCCTCCCACTTCAGGAGGAACAGGAGCATGGCAAGAGTGCGCTGTCAGCTGGGCCTTGAAATGTGCTAATGCTTTGAAATGTGTTCTTTGCTTGTGAGATTTGATTAGAAATCTTGTTTGAAATATCATTGTGCACCCCCCAGAAAAATACTACTTCTATGTATAATTCCCTGTTTCCCATCTTTCCCTAACCAGACACCAGCAGAGATTGTATTAATTTGCAGAAGAAAATGAGATGGGGAGGATGAGGGCAGAGGAGCTAAACAAAGAAAACGCTATTGAAAAGATGCATTGATACAGTCAGACTTTCTTTTCTTGTTCCAAGAGCTGGACCAAAAAACAAACAAAAACACCCTTTCTGCTTTAAAATCAACTTTTCATTTTAAATGTGTCCATTCTCAGTACCCTATCTTTCTACTGATGGAAACGTTTAATTTCAATTTTTTTTCACATTTTTATAATATTCTTCCTCTAAGGAGCTCAGGATGGTGTTCATAGTTGCTTCCCTCCTTTTGTCCTCAAAAGAATCCTGGGAGGTAGGTGAGACTGAGAGATAGCAACTGGCCCAAGGTCACCCAGGAAGCTTCATGGCTGAGCATGGATTTGATGGAAAGATTCATCTGTACCTGAAATGAAAGACCAGATATGAAGATTTTGGAGAAAATGACATATGGAGACACATGACACATGGAAAAATGGAGAGGCAAAAACTCAGACCAATAATTTTGTTAAGAGATGGAATTTGTGGATTGAATTTAACTCTTAGTGTAAATATTGTTTTATAATAATAATAATAATAATAATAATAATAATAATAATAATAATAATAATAATAATAATAATAAAGTATAATGGCTGGTATAATGTGACCTCAGCATCCTCATATTGCTAGGACTGTATTTCAGTCCATGTGATCATATCATTTAAAAGCTCAATTACCAATGAGAGAGAACACAGACTTTGTCACAGTGTATGAAATACACACATACACACCTGTGACATATAATCAGGAACATCTGAGAGGTGTGCTATTCTCTACACACACATCCATTGCATTCTCTAAAGCAGCGGTTTTCAGCACACTGGTGTGCTGTGAGGCTGTCTCAGCTGTGCCGTGGGGCCAGAGGAGGCAGCCAGCAGCTGCGTGCATGGGGAGAAGCGGCTGCTTTGATCATCAGGCAGTACCCTGTGGAAAAAAGAGCGGCTGCTTTGCATCTCCTGCTGCTGAGCAAGAGAGAGGCTGCAACCCAATCCTCATTTACCTGGGAGTAAACCCTATTGACTATTATGGGGCTTACTTCTGAGTAGACACACCTAGGATTGGGTATCAAGTTTGCCCCCAAGTTGATTGGGCAGCCAGAGATGCCCGGAGGAGGTCCGAAGAGTGAGTGAGAAGGAGGGAGGCAGAAGCAGGCAAGCAGGTCGGAAGAGAGCGTGTCTGCTGAGGCTACCAGCCCAAGAACTGGCTGGCCTGGCAAAGGGTCCATGAAAGCCCCTTTTCCTGCCACAGTTGCCTGCAAATGCCCAAAGCGACCCTCCCTGCCTTGCCTTTCGTCTTTCAGAGGAAGGGCTTTGGGCCACAATCCTATCCACACTTACCTGGGAGTAAGCCCCATTGACTATTATGGGGCTTACTTCTGAGTAGACATGCCTAGCATTGGGTATTAAGTCCAGGCAGAGAAGTCCAGAGTGAGAATGAGGGAGGCAGGAGCAGGCAAGCAGGTAGGAAGCAAGCGAGTCTGCTGAGCCACCAGCCCAAGAACTGGCTGGCTAAAAGGGTCCTGATGCTACAGTTGCCTGCAGCTCCCCAAAGTGACCCTCCCTGCCTTGTCTTTTGCCTTTTAGGGCAGTGCTATTCAAACTGGGGCGTCGCGACGCCCCAGCCTGAGGGCCCTGGTCTCTGCCTCCTTAAGGGGCGGGGCAGCCTAGAGGCCGGGGGAAGGCAGCAGCGCAATCTCTAGGATCGCACCGCTCAGGGGGCTGCAGGGGCTTGGGTGCAATTACCCAAGCCTCCTATAGCCTCCCTGGGGTGCAGGGAGCCTGGCGTGACTTCTGGCAGGGCTCCCCACAGCAGGAAAAGTAGCATCCACTGACCCACAGCTCCCGACCCACAGTTTGAGAAACACTGACCTAGAGAAAACAGCATCATGCCCAGAGGAAATTGTATCACCGCTGAAATGTTTTAATAGATGCTTTACAAAGTGGCCAAGGTGAGTGTATGATAATCACCAAGTCACAAGAATGTATTCCAAGTCCATACATGCACCTTCACGTTAAAGCATGATGCAATTATCTCATACAAATCAGGAAACTGGTGAGCAAAACCAATTAACAAATTGCAATAACTGGTAAACCGCAGCATTGCTGTTGACACTGCATGTATACAAATATCTTCTGACTTGTGGCAGATGACAACATTCTATTTTGTCCTTACACTTACACCCTTAATGTGCCTTTTGGATGATATAATTGTTTTGGATTATACAATTCATGTAGCAAACACTGAACACAAGGAGTTCCCTCCTTATAAACTGTAGCAGCAGAAACCCACTCTGAAGTTTCACATCTTTTGAGCAAAACGAAATCCTATTGTAGACATAGCTAACTTTTCATTTCAAGGTTCAAGCGCTAGACAGTGGGGTTGGACATCTTTATAGGAAACATTTTGCAAGTAGCGATGTAGCCTGTGGTTGCAGCAGTAGCCATTCCACATATCTGTGAACTGCAGTACCACAGTTCCCTGTGTCTTGGTGAAATGTAACACATAAGAACATAAAAACAGCCCCACTGGATCAGGCCATAGGCCCATCTAGTCCAGCTTCCTGTATCTCACAGCGGCCCACCAAATGCGCCAGGGAGCACACCAGATAACAAGAGACCTCATTCTGGTGCCCTCCCTTGCCTCTGGCATTCTGACATAGCCCACTTCTAAAATCAGGAGGTTGCGCATACACATCATGGCTTGTAACCCGTAATGGATTTTTCCTCCAGAAACTTGTCCAATCCCCTTTTAAAGGCATCCAGGCCAGACACCATCACCACATCCCGTGGCAAGGGGTTCCACAGGCCAACCACATGCTGAGTAAAGAAATATTTTCTTTTGTCTGTCCTAACTCTCCCAACACTCAATTTTAGTGGATGTCCCCTGGTTCTGGTGCTATGTGAGAGTGTAAAGAGCATCTCTCTATCCACTCTGTCCATCCCCTGCATAATTTTGTATGTCTCAATCATGTCCCCTCTCAGGCATCTCTTTTCTAGGCTGAAGAAGCCCAAACGCCGTAGCCTTTCCTAGTAAGGAAGGTGCCTGTCATGGATATGTACAGTTCAGGCCTAGTAGCATTGCAAGGCCTGAACCAAGCTAAAACAGTAACACAGAATGGCTTGCATTTCCTAGCTGCTAGGATTTACAACTCAATGGAAGGTGATTATGTAGCACCTTGGCAGCCAGAAAGACACCCATCAAGGATGGAATGCAGCTGCAGATCTCCAGGGGGGAGGGAAGAGCTGAGAGGGCAAGCTTCCAGCCCCACTTCCAGAGGACAGGGTCTTTGTTCCTTGTCTCTTGGTGAGAGATGTGGTGGGTATACATCCTGCCCCGCCAGGACCATGTGGCCATAGGTAACTGGCCTGAGGATCTACAAAAGAAGCTGACCCAGGTGAGGGTTAGGAAATAATAGAGTTAGCCAGTTAGCTTTGTTGTTTTATGCTGTTATGTTTCCTAGAAGTTTTATGCCTCTAGCATTTGCTGCCTTTTGTAACTTTTTGTAACCTTTTGTATTTAATAAAGTAGAAAATCTTTTTACCATGTTGGTTCATTGGGTGCTCACCCAAAACCCTGGGAGTGAGACCCAAGTGTAGGACAGTGCCCCAGCCCTGTAATCATCTTAGTCGCTCTCTTTTGTACCTTTTCCATTTCCACTATGTCCTTTTTTTGAGATGTGGCGACCAGAACTGGACACAATACTCCAGGTGTGGCCTTACCATCGATTTGTACAACGGCATTACAATATTAGCCGTTTTGTTCTCAATACCTTTTCTAATGATCCCAAGCATAGAATTGGCCTTCTTTACTGCTGCCGCACATTGAGTCGACACTTTCATCAACCTGTCCACCACCACCCCAAGATCTCTCTCCTGATCTGTCACAGACAGCTCAGAACCCATCAGCCTATATCTAAAGTTTTGATTTTTTGCCCCAATGTGCATGACTTTACACTTACTGACATTGAAGCGCATCTGCCATTTTGCTGCCCATTCTGCCAGTCTGGAGAGATCCTTCTGGAGCTCCTCACAATCACTTCTGGTCTTCGCCACTCGGAAAAGTTTGGTGTTATCTGCAAACTTAGCCACCTCACTGCTCATCCCTGTCTCCAGGTCATTTATGAAGAGGTTGAAAAGCACCGGTCCCAGGACAGATCCTTGGGGCACACCGCTTTTCACTTCTCTCCATTGTGAAAATTGCCCATTGACACCCACTCTCTGCTTCCTGGTCTTCAACCAGTTCTCAATCCAGGAGAGGACCTGTCCTCTAATTCCCTGACTGTGGAGTTTTTTCAGTAGCCTTTGGTGAGGGACCGTGTCAAACGCCTTCTGAAAGTCCAGATATATAATGTCTACAGGTTCTGCCGCATCCACATGCCTGTTGACCTTTTCAAAGAATTCTAAAAGGTTTGTGAGGCAAGACTTACCCTTACAGAAACCATGCTGATTCTCCCTCAGCAAGGCCTGTTCATCTATGTGTTTTGAGATTCTAACTTTGATGAGGCATTCCACCATCTTACCCGGTATAGATGTTAGGCTGACCGGCCTATAGTTTCCCGGGTCCCCCATCTTTCCCTTTTTAAAGATAGGCATGACATTTGCTAGCCTCCAATCTTCTGGCACCATGGCCGTTTTGAGGGACAAGTTGCATATCTTAGTCAAGAGATCAGCAATTTCATTCTTCAATTCCTTAATAACTCTTGGGTGGATGCCATCAGGGCCCGGTGACTTATTGATCTTTAATTTATCAACGAGGTCTGAAACATCTCTTTTAACCTCTATCTGACTTAATTCCTTGGTCAGGAGGGGCTGTTCGGGCAGTGGTATCTGCCTAAGGTCTTCTGCGGTGAAGACAGCACCACCGTGAACACCACCACTAAGCTTCTTATACCTAGCTGCATTGGGCTCTTGGGATCAATACATGTGTTATATTCTCTAGCACACACACACAGATTCTCCTTCTAGTCATCCTCATGCCTAAAATTAGGTTACAGCATGCATGTCATTATTACTGAGCATTAAAAATATTTTGGACCTCACAGTTTGCCTTATACTACCACCTAGTCAGAATCATAGGCTGCAGTCCTATACACATTTATCTGAGAGTAAGTCCCATTAAACTCACTGGGGCTTACTTTTGAGTTGGCATGCATAGGCTTGCACTGATAGCCTACCAGCTGTTGGCATTGTGGCACATGCTGAAGCCATCTTGCTGAACCTAACCAGATCCAACTCTGGTGACCACACTTGGAACCCCTACTTGAGTTTCATGGAAGAAAATGGAGATTGAAACCATTTTAAGATGAAACCATTTCTTCTTTCTTTATGAAGGACTGTGGATTTGCTGGTGTTCAACACATATTAAGTATGGCTAGCTGAGTATATAACCATGGTAATATTGTACTCCTTTATGGCATTTACAGTCAGTATGGCTATAACCAAGATGGCTACTGAAATTAATATGTGGAATAGCATTGTCATAACTCTTCCACAAGTGGAGGGGGAAAAGGGGAGATTTCATATGAGAGAGTGAATCTTCAAGGAAAGCTTGTCAACAGTTGACCATGGTCTTAAGACTAAGCTACATTTTACAGACAAATGCATGTTACTGAAACCCCACAGACTTCTATGGGAAAAGGAGCATCACAGGCCGGGGGGGGGATTTGAAAGAGCAGTAGGCCTGTGTCCCCCCCTTGTCTGCTTCTTCACAGAAATTCCAAACCATTTCTGGTCTCCTTGGGGTCTGGGTGCCATATCTGTGAGGGTTATGCATCTTTACATGATTAAGGGCGCAATCCTAACCCCTTATGTCAGTGCTTTCCAGCACTGACATAAGGGCAATGCAGCTCTGAGGTAAGGGAACAAACATTCCCTTATTTTGAGGAGGCCTCTGTGAGTGACACCCAATTGCAGGATGCAGCACATGTCCCATTGGCACTGCTATGCCAGTGCTGGAAAGCACCAACATAAGGGGTTAGGATTGTGCCCTTAATTGTTACTTTGGGAACAATAGCTGGGAAATAGCTTGAAGCAGTAGTTCCTAAACTGTGAGCCATGACTCCTCAGGGAGCCATGGAAACTAATCAGGAGAGCCACGGAATCCTAGTGAAACCCCCTCCCATACAATGTATAGGATTGTAACCCTAATGGGGAGCCCCTGCCAATGACCCAGTATGTCAATGGAACTGCCAGTTAAAAGGTTTGGGAACCACTGGCTTGAGGGATCACTGCAAATGATGAGTGGCAAAAAACCGCCTTCACTATGCAATCAATGACCTTTCAGAGCTGCCTCTCATGTCACGGGACTTAATTTTGATTCACAAACACACCAAATGCGAGTCCTTCATTCCTTCTCATGTGTTGAGATGCTAACCCATCCTGAATTGTCAGAAGTTTCCCATAATTCATCACAGCTGCCCTTGAAGCAAAAGTCAAAGCATCAGCAACTTACCTCCCCAACATCATTCATCCTGGAATATGATTGCGTTGGGATTCTGGGCAAATGAGACTTGCTCACAATGAATTTATTAGTGTGCCCACTAAGGCAATCCTATCACCTAATGCAATATATACTGAGGTTACCACCATAATGCAGAGAATACAATGCAAACATGAGAGAGATGCCCTTTTGTAATAGATGCCTATTAGGAGATGATGTAATGTAGCAGACAAAATGCTGGACTTGGACCAGAAAAATCTGATTCAAATTCTTCTTCCAGCATGAATCTTTGGCCTCGTCACTATCTCTCTCAACCTCGCTCATCACACAGTGCTGTTGTGAAGATAACGTGGGATAATCCCGTGAATGACATAATGAGTTCCTTTGATGAAGCAAAGGATAAACAAATATTTCCCAATATATGCACAGAGAAAAATAATGCATTTTTGAGGAAAGACAAAATAGAACATTTGACATTCTAAGCAGAAAACTTGGCAGTGAAAAACTCATGCAAAAACAAATATGGTGAAGCATGCAAAATATAAGGAGGCCTGGGAGTGATGAAAGCATTAGCAAGAGTTTAATCCTATCATGCATAGGGTTACCAGATACAAACAGGGACAGAGTGTCTAAACCTTTAGCCATTGTAAAGAAGAGGAAATTTTGGCAGGTACAGCTTTTCAAACTCTTCCATGCTGGCAAAATTCCCTCTACTATACAATGGCTAAAGGTATAGGCACTCTGTCCCCATTTGTATCTCGTAATCTTACTATCCATGCTTACTCAGACATAAGTCCCACTATGTTCAATGGGGTTTACTTCCAGGTAGTGTGCATAGGATTACAGCACCAGCTACTTATTGAAAGAGTCTGTAATGTATTTTTTTAAAGCCCCTCCCACCGTATAGCTTCAAACTGTGCACAAATAAAGATGAATATTTATTTTCAGAAGATGAATATGAGAACCTGCATCTTATTTTACATAGGATGCAATCTGTGTGTGTGTGTGCTAGAGAATATAACACATGTATTGATCCCAAGAGCCCACTGCAGCTAGGTATAAGAAGCTTAGCGGTGGTGTTACATTTCACCAAGACACAGGGAACTGTGGTACTGCAGTTCACAAATATGTGGAATGGCTACTGCTGCAACCACAGGCTACATCGCTACTTGCAAAATGTTTCCTATAAAGATGTCCAACCCCACTGTCTAGCGCTTGAACCTTGAAATGAAAAGTTAGCTATGTCTACAATAGGATTTCGTTTTGCTCAATAGATGTGAAACTTCAGAGTGGGTTTCTGCTGCTACAGTTTATAAGGAGGGATATATAATGTTGTCATCTGCCACAGGTCAGAAGATATTTGTACACATACAATGTCAACAGCAATGCTGCGGTTTACCAGTTATTGCAATTTGTTAATTGGTTTTGCTCACCAGTTTCCTGATTTGTATGAGATAATTGCATCATGCTTTAACGTGAAGGTGCATGTATGGACTTGGAATACATTCTTGTGACTTGGTGATTATCATACACTCACCTTGGCCACTTTGTAAAGCATCTATTAAAACATTTCAATGGTGATACAATTTCCTCTGGGCATGATGCTGTTTTCTCTAGGCCAGTGTTTCTCAAACTGTGGGTCAGGACCTACTAGGTGGATAGTGAACCAATTTCAGGTGGGTCCCCATTCATTTCAATGTGTATTTTATTTTTAATATAGTAGACTTCGTGCTACCATGGTACGTGATTGCATTTGGGGAGATGTTACAGATCTGTCCTTTAACAGGCTACTATTTATATGCTTTTAACAATGATAGCCAATGAAGCTTACTCCCGGGTAAGTGTGGATAGGATTGCAGCCTTTGGGAAGTTTGAGGAATTCCCCCCCCCCCTCAAAAACATATCAGCAACTGCTTGAGAGGGTTAGGAGAGTTCTTCTTTATAGTAAATAAATTTTAAAACTTATACTTATTGCAAACTTAATTTACTTATGGCACAATCCTAACAAACTTTCTAGCACTGAGGTAAGGGCAATGCAGTTTCAAGGTAAGGGAGCAAATATTCTAAGGAGGCATCCATGACTGCCACCCAACTGCAGGATGCAGTACATGCCCCATTGGCACAGCTGTGTCAGTGTGGGAAAGTTGGTTAGGATTTGGGCCTTACTTAATTTAATTTGATTTTGTCATATGGGGGGGGTGTTAAAATTTTTTCCTGCTTGATGATGTCACTTCCAGCCATGACATCATTCCAGTTTAATGACATCTCTTCTAGTGGAACCAGATTGTCATTCTAAAAAGTGAGTCACAGTGCTAAAACATTTGAGAAGCACTGCTCTAGGCAACTGAAAAGATGGCACTGCGGAGGTCAAACATTTTAGTAAACACTGAACAATGCAGAACTGGCCTTTGATATGATCAGGTCCTAGTGCCTACATAAGCAGCCTTGACCATAGCTGAACATACAAGAGAATGAGAGGAAAGTGCAGGTGGAATTCACACTATGGTAGGTAGGCAGTTGCAGTGGCCTCTTACACGTAAAGGAATAATCATTCCCTTGCCTGAGGTAAGCCTCTACAGTGCAAGGGGTCTACTCTGACTTGCACCTGCACCAACTAAATAGATCTGGCCAGTGGCAGGCTCACCCTGTCCTGCTCCTGGGGCAAAGGTCCATGATGCCATTCCCCGTGCTATGCTGCCCCCACACCGCCATAGCCTTCTGAGGCTTACCCATAGTCTTAAACTGTACTTCCAGAAAACTGGAAATGCAGCTTCCGACCACATGGGAAGCTTCAATGAGGCTTCCCATGTCATCCTAGCATTGCGCAGACTTAGCGTCCAGAGCATTTTCCACATTTGCCCAGAGCTAGGTCCACTGCTAGATCTGGCACAAGTCCATATGGAAATGCGCTGTGGAATCAGGTCTGGGAGAGATGCTGGTGGATACTGGCGGCACCTCTCCTGGGCCCAATCTGCCCATCCCCTGCTCCATCCTCCCCCCCCCCCAGCTCCTGCTGTCTTACCTGCTCTGATGTGTGGCAGGAGAAGCAATGGAGCAGGCATGAAGGTGCAGGCCTTTCCACCTGTACTCCTAGCAGCATGTCAAGTGACGCGCTGTCACCGTACTGTTTATGTCCAGTACTGATTAATTTATGGTAGTAAGTTACCCTGCACATGCTCAATCTTGTCTGATCTTGGAAGCTAAGCAGGGTCAGGCCTGGTTAGTACTTGGATGGGAGACCACCTGGGAATAGTGGGTGCTGTAGGCTTATACCATAGTCTTTCGAGACTGAAGGAATGCCAACCATTCAAGTGCAAACGCAGAATAGGAGACCTGTGGCTTCACTAGGGGGATGCAGTTCACACCAGGTGATGCATACAGGGAGAGTGACACCACTACTACACCCACCACCTGGGGTGTTGCCCTGCCCACTGTGTGGGTCCATCATGGGGGTCATGTGCTGGCCTCCCACACCAGGTGACACAAAACCTAGTGATACCACTGTTGGGGCCAAGGCAGTTTACATAGCCAAATAAATGAACAGTGAGCAAATGGGTGTTCTCATTGTAGCTGCAATCACATGAACAAAGGAAACAGCATAAATTATTTCTATAGGGATTATTCAAGAGGGCCAGCCTTAATTCTGTACCAGGAAAGTTATGCAAGAATATCCCAAAATACTGCTTTGCTTTGCTTTTGCTGTTGAGACAGGAAACCTGTTTTACCTGGTTGTTCTTTCCACTGTGCATAAAGAAACTCTGGGAATGGCTGGAATGAGGCTTGCTATGTGCATATGTGCAAATGCTTGAGGAATGGTGCATACATGCTTTAAAGAGGCATATATAACACATTCATCTTTCCTGAACTGTTTATATTAACATTGTCCAATGCAGAAAAGTAAGCAGAGGCATTTGTAATGCAAATTAATATCTTGGCGGATGCAGGTTTTACATTTGCATTTAAAATCAAACTGATATGCAGGAATGGGAACTTCAAACCTCATGTGCTAAAAAAAATAAATGCTCCAAAAGTTGGTAACTAACTTCACCCAAAGTAAAACAGATATTTTGATAAGTTCCAAGAAATCCTTACAGCCCAATCCTATTTAAACCCCCCCCCACACACACACACAGAAGCAGCAGCACCAAAATGGTTGGTAGGGAGGAAATGGTGGGGGGTGGGTTTTGTGAGGGAGCAGTTGCTGAGGTGGGAGTTTGGACAATTTCAGATGTCTCCTCCAAGAAAAGGAACAGTCATTCCTTTACCTGGCCTCACACATCCCTCTGCAGTGTGAACCTGTGCCAGCTAAATAGCTGTGCCATGGGATCAAATCTGGAAAGGGGATAGTATACGACACTGCCTAACCTGCCTTCCTCTCAGGCCCAGTCTGGCCAAATCCTGCTCCCTTCCTGCCCCCGTTCTGCCCTCCCATACCACATCCTGCCTCCTGCCCACATCCCTGCCCCGTTCTGCCCTGCCCATACCACATCCTGCCCACTGATTTATTTGCCCAGGCAAGTGGCAGGGGACACAATGGTATGAGTGGGAAGGTGCAGGCCTTCCCACTGGTGCTCCCAGCAGCGCACTAAGCAGCACACTGTCAGAGCACCTTTACAACTGGCACCAACTGCTTTACAGCAGTCAGCACCAGTGCAAGAGCATGCCACCCACAGCTTGCATGCATAGGATTGGAACCTTATTTATTTAAAAGATTCATATCCTGACTGTCCCTGTGAAATATAGGGCAATCAAAGTGGCTTATAATAAAAAGCAATAAAAACAATAACTGGATAAAGCAGCAATATAAAAACAGTAGCAGCATGATGCCAGAAGTGCACAGAATATCTAAAATTACTAGGCACGAGAAGTACAAGAAATATAAAATACAACCAGCACAGGCAAAACATATCCAAAAGGGAAAAGCAAAACGAAAGCCAAAAGTCTTCTCCAGGATTAAATTCTGGATCGGGCTGGTCTTTTAATTAACTGATCTAGCATTACAAAGTAGACACTTAAGGCTGGAGGGGTCACTGCTAGAAGCACCAGGGGAATAGAGTTAGAAAGAGGGACAGTCCCACAGCAGGCAGTCTGCAGACTAGAAAGGAGACTACAAATGAAGGAACTTCCTGCTTCCTATTAACAGTCGCTCTTAAATTCCACTCTAGCCTGCAGGCTGTCAGCCTGCTTGTCTTGCTATACGTTTTCTGCTTTTAGTATTTAATTAAAGCAAGACATGTTATTGCTTTGTGTAAATGTAATGAATATAAACAAACATGACAGGCGCAGGGGCATGGGGCACTACTAAGACAGGGTTCCATCTTATCCGCAGTTTCCGGTATCTGCAGAGGGGCAGGAATGTATCCCCCATGGATACTGGAGAATGCCTGTATGTTACATGAATATGTGTATTTGTAAGCAAACTTTGAACACACTATTTTTGAGGAGGAAAGATGGGGTGAAAATAATTTAAATAAATACAATAACAGCGTTTCTCATAGAATTCTGATAGTATAAAAAGTAATTGCATGAAATAGCAGAAATAATGGTCTACAGAATTCATTCTTAAACTCATTTTCCCCACTGAGGAGTGGGGGGGGGGCACCAAAAATACAAAGTATATTTTCCTAAATGCCAGTAATGTTGTAAGTGTAGAATGTATTTGGTTTTTGAAGGGAACAAGCAAGAATAAAAATGTACATTGTTGCTGTCATTGTACTTTTCTGGAAAAACATCCATGGCTACAGTTTTGTGGCACTTTAGTTATTTTGACTGCTTCATTCAGCTTCTTTAACAAAATGACATCCTGCAAGGACATCTGTAAAATCTTGCATGGTTTTTCTCTCTCTCCGGGTTACAAACTAGGGCACAACATTGTTGGATGGGAGAGTTACTTTCTTTACAAACTGCAAGGGGGCCATGAAATGTGATGAAACTGTGGTGGGGCTGGTGGGTGTTACTGCCTGGCCCCCACATCTATTTGCTGGTTTAAAATACTTCAGTTGGATGCTAATGGCAGATGTGTTTTTTTTTAAACCAGAAAATAGTTCATGGGGGACTGCGATGAGGACCAAACCCATAGTAGGGGCAAGAACTAATACTTCTGTATCACCCCTGCTGTGGTTTTGCCATGTTTCACTGCTTGCTATTTGTGATCCATGTCGCATTTTCAGAAGATGATCCTGGCAATTCTGTATGAGAAACAGAAACAGTGTGGAGTCTTTGATTTACGTGAAATTCTTCTCTCAGTGCTGAAGACTTAAACCCACCTTGGACATACTATAGAACCAAACAAGATGTGACTTTTTAACACACAAGACTTAACACACAATGTTTAGTTGGTTAGTTTGTTTTTGGGAGTAAATAGCAGCTGTGGGAGAGATCTGGATTGAGACTGGGGGTAGGGTGTTTAAAAAAACCCATCCCATCTGGACTGCCCCACCCCTCACAGCTGCAAGGAAAGAAAATTTTTTTTAGAAGTATGAAGGGTCAAATAGTGTGTTTAAAGTCATATCTAGTTTGTTCCTGGGGCATCTTGTTCTGAGAGAGATTGTCATAATGATAAGACTGCAACAATACACACAATCAAAACAACACCGCCCCAAAATGCACCTGGCTGAGGAGGAGGAAGAGAGCCATGAAGAGAGCCTCATGAAGCTTAGCCAATGAAGAGGAAACAAGAGTTGACAAATGCAAAGGGCAGAGGCCCATCTCTTCAGCTGTTTTTTGCTGCTTGGCACCCACGTGCCCTCCTGCTCTACAGTGCAGGATTACCTGATTGCTTTACAGCCAACTAGAGGTTATTTTTAATTTTCATTCTTGGAAAAGAAAGACCAGTCATCAAAACAATACAATCAGCACGGTGCACATAAACTCAACTTTTAAACTCATAAATCACAGAAGTAAACAGCTGAAATCTTACATTGTCAGCACCAGGAATTCCTGATTAATCTGAGATTCCAATAATCAGGAGAAAAGCAAAACAACATCAAAGTGTTCGAAATCAATGTGTGGCCAGCCTTTATAGTTCCTTCTCAGATCGATCTTATCAGTGTAATCTCTTGCTTAAGCCCAATATTGCAACACTCCCAATGCACAACAATTTCTTCCTGATACCCAAGTGTTCCTGCTGCCAACATTCACTTGTTAGCACCATCGCAAATTGAATAATAGCTAATAATTAAAGTTAAGTACCAAGGTTATGTCAAATTACTTCATTAACCATATAAGCAATTATGTCTGCCAATCATTTATTCCTTTTTTCTCTCCTCTCTTTCTTTGACCTTTTATTTTCTCCTTTCTTTTCTTCCTTCCCTTCTCTTGCCTCTTCTTCCTTACCTTCCTCTTTTTCCTTCTCTCTTTTCTTGTGAAAATACCTAATTACAATCTTTATAGTCCTGTCCGGTACAAATTAAATGACCTATGCTAATACGGCCAATTATACCCCTTGTATTAATAAAATCCTAGAAGCCAAACCAAAGTACCAGAGATAAGTTAGGACGGGGGCCCCAAAAATAAATGAGATTTGAACAGCATACTAGCCCATGCAGTTACTTCCTCTATCCCAATATTATAATTTATTGAGCGCTTTAGTCTAAAACATTATTGCTCCTTATAGCAACAAGTAGCCGGGTCAGACTGTGCCAAGGACAGCAAATGACTTTTCATTATCCTGGACTTTACCATTCCAGTACTGAATAGATATGCACCACCTAGAAATAAAATAGTCATCATTCCATATCTTTCCCCAGGCACCACGCCTGTGGACCCTTTGGGGGTGGCACCGCAGCGCCTGCCATAGTTGCCGCCTCCACCCACTGTGCCACTGCTGCCATCTCCACAGCCATTCACCAGGCAGGTGAAGCCTCGTGTTGCATTCCTGGGTGCTCCAAAAACCTTCTGAGGCATCCAGAATACCCTTAAACAGTACTTTTGGTCCTTATTGGAAAATCGGAAGTACTGTTTAATGGTGCTCTGGAGGCCTCAGAAGGTTTTCAGAGTGCCCAGTAATGTTGTGCAAAGCTCCATACAGCTGTGTAAGTATCTGGGGGTGGGGGCAAGTTGTGGGGGGGGGGTAGCATGTTGCTGTCCTGTGCTCTGGGGTGGCACAGGGGCCAGGTCCACAACTGAATTCTCAGCATCTGTGTGCTCTATTTCTGAGGATTCACATATCTGCTGGAACAAAGAATGCAACTAAACTTGAGGCATTTGTGCTCTGCTCTCACCTATCTGTGGCCATTTTGAAGATATTTGTGCCAATTTGATTTTCCCTCTAACCTCACTGATAACATAGGATCAATGATTTCATATTCACAGATTTGGATATTCCAGTGGTTCCTGGACAACCAATGGGTTTTCCAGGAACCTAACATCCACAGATACAAAGAATTTTCTGTATAGTTGTCTTTTAAGTTGAAATTAGACCAAATTTTAGACCAAGGCAAATGTGTTTCCAAACCATGTCTGATATAATACCAAGATCTTTCCCCATTTAGACTGATATGAGCATGGTGATATGTCTACAGGTGACTCAAAGAAATATACACACATTTTAACGACATTCATATTTATGTCGTTGTAGAAAGCCTGCCACACTCAAACATCTAAGGGAAGCAATAGAATGTGTAGACATCCACCACATGTGAAGTTCACCATTTGTGTGGACATCCACATGTTGGTGGAGGTCTGCAGATCCCTTACAGTCCAATCCTAACCAATTTTCCAGTGCTGATGCAGTGCTGAGAATGGGGTCTTCTCTTGTGTGGTGACAATCACAGAGGCCTCCTTAAGGTAAAGAAACACCTGCTTCCTTATGTTGGAGTTGCTTCAGCGCTGAAAAGTTGGTTAGGACTGGGCTGTTAAATCAACAATGTTAGCAGTGTATAGAAGCCAGTGGGGACCATTATTTGAGCACTGATCTAATTAATTAATTAACTGGGTCAAGCAACTGCTTCTGTGTATACCACAAGCTGTATATGTGCAAAATATAGTATTATATACTGTATATGTGTGAATTATAGCATAATAACTTTTACACTATAAAGTGTGTGTACATTTTCTTGAGATGCCCTATCAATTAATAATTATTCCATACATTTTTCTCAATGCACTGCTAATTAGTTCTGCTAATTCTGTGTCCCATAATTCCTTCTTCGACCATTGAGTGTATCCCCTATTTGCAGTTATGGAAACTAGAGCATTTATTATTATTTATTATCTACCCACCACCACCACCATAAACTGGAAATGATGGATGGGTGGATTAGGCCTAGGAGGGGATGGGATCAGTGGCAGCCATACATGCTGTATCCTATCCCCATTCCTGGACCTGATGTGCCCACATAGATCCATTTGGATTTGTGCCAGCTATTTAGCTTGTGCAGGTCTGAGTAGTCCCATTGTGCAGGCTGAGGCTTACCCCTGGACAAGGGGACAAGAAGCCTGCCAGCCTTTCAGCTTCCTCCATTGGATGCAGCACAGCCCATGCTGGCCCATTACATCAACATGGGGAGAGGGGTTCAATAGGATTGGGCTGTAAGACTTAGAAAACAAGAAGGGCTTCCCTAGACCAGCTTCTCCAGTCTATCGGGCTCAATAGAGAACAGGGAATTACACCTTCTTGGGCACTTCTAAATCACCACCTTAAAGCAAATTGGCAATCTTCCTACAACATATCACAAAATGTGTGGCAGTGAGGAGCCGGAAAGAGTGACAGCAATAGCACCTGGGCTTGGAGCCAGGGTGTGGCTTTGCCCAGATTTGTTTGTTGTTGTTTTTTAATGTATGGGTGTGAAGTGAGCAGAGAATGAACACCTGCAGCCTCAGCCCAGAGAGTTTACCCACACTGTGGGAGAGTGGTTAAAAAGTAATTGAATGAATATTTCATTGCACATTATTTAATTCCACGGAAGAAAGTGGTAGCTCAGCTCTTCTTTAATCTCAATGACATTGTCTCCGCTCCTTATCCCCATGTCTGGGCATAACTGAGAGCTTCAGCACTGAAACAAATGGCAAAAGTTACTCCTTTGATTGTTATATCTCTGGGGAAGGAAGGATGGAGAGAAATGGTAGGCCTTTTAGATGGACAGGAATGGGAAGTGGTTACAGATGACAGAGAGTAGACAGAGCTGCTCAATTCATGTTTTGCACCAACTTTCTCCCACAGGGGTGGGAGTGGAATGTCTGTGGAATGGAATGTGGGGTGGAATGTCTGTGAACATTTGGAGATAATGGGATTATTTCTAGGAGGAACAAGAACAAGTCATGACAGCCCACTCTCATCACTTTCTTTAATAAAACTGACTAGTCTGGTAGACCGTGGGATTGTCATGGACATAGTGTGCTCAAAGTCTGCCATGATAGCCTTGCAGAGAAAATGGTAAAGTGTTGGTTAAAGGCTTGTATTTATTTTGCTATGGAAACCACTTTGTGACATTCTTTTGTTGAAAAGAAGTATATAAGTATTATTATTCTGAAGAAGAAGAAGAAGAAGAAGAAGAAGAAGAAGAAGAAGAAGAAGAAGAAGAAGAAGAAGAAGCAGCAGCAGCTATGGGATGTGGGGGTGGGGGAGGGCAGGGAAAGGCAAAGAGGGGACAGAACTGGACTGGAGAGGGCAGGCTGGAGGGAGGATCAGGCCCAGGAGGGGGGCTGAGACAGTGGCAGCCGTATCCTGTGCCCCCTCCCAAGCCACAGAACTCTACATGGGTCTCCTCAGGTCTGCGTCAGCTCAAGAGCTGGCACAGCTCTGAACAAACCCATTGGGGCTGCCACAGTCCTACATGGGATAAGGCAACATTTGAGAAGTTCCCTTATCCTGAGGAAACTTCAGCAGTTGCTCCAGCCCCATAGAATGCAGCAGTGGCCATTTCGGCGCCGCTGTACTGCCGGGCACAGCCAGGGCTTAGAAATGGGCTGCCCATAGGTGAGGGTTTTGTATTTTTTTTCTTGCTTCTTTTGGTTGTCTTTCTTTTTAAGTTTCAAACTTCTGCAAACCTCTGAAAACCCAGAGACCTCCATCACATTTTGGCTACAATCCTATTGGCAAAGGAGCAGACAGAATTCTTATTAAGAATATTTATATACCAATTTTCAACAACAAAGTTCACAAAGCAGTTTACAGAGAAGATCAAATAATTAAATGATCCCTTGTCCCAAAAGGACACAATATCTAAAAAGATGCAGAAGAAATAGGTTGATAAAATCCCATTGAATTTAATGGAATCTATCTCATAAAAATGTGAGTACTGAAATCCAGTGAGAATTTGGCTCAGCCCTTTAAAAAGTAAAGATTGACTTCAACACCAGTTTCACAAAATACACAGTATTATATCCTCAAGTATTTGTCTCATCCAAAGGTCTTATAGTGGTCCCGGACTTGCTCTGTGGCCTTCATTATTTCTGAGGTCATTCTGTTCTTCAAATTGGCTATCTGGGATGCAAGTCATTCTTTTTACTTAGTTCTTGGCAGATAATTTGAAAAATTCTGTAGAGTGGGAAGTTTATTACTCAATTAAACACATAGAATATAAACCAACAGTTAATTTGATTAGCTTTCAGTTATTTGATAGGGGACCTGGAGGAAAAAAAAAAAGAAGAAGAAGTCAAGTGGCCCCAAGAATTGAACATATTCTTCCCCTTCCCTTTTTTGTATATTCCTCCCTGTGCACATGCCTCTTCTAGATACATATTCAGGAATGCTGGAAATGCAGCATGTGTTTTGTTACTGACTTTGAAGGTGAAGTGATTCACCCACCATAGGCAATACTTTAAATCCTTCACTCATGAAGTTGTGCAAATCTCTTGAACTGTGAGCACAGTTTGGCCAGTACAAAACTCTCATGTTTTACAACCAGACTCAGATTACTGATATGGCTCTGTAGGGTTCAGAACACAGCCATTCCCAAGTGGCTGGGTCTTCACCACTCTCCTCTTAAACATGTCAGACTCCTCATTGCATATGATGCTGAAGCTCTTTCATCTTTGCTGGGCCTCGTAGTGAAGAAAAGGCTCGGTGTCAAATGCTACTGTTTCAAAACGTAATCCTTCCTCTTTCTGAGACAGAGAGATCTTCCCGGAGAAAGCTCACCCTCCCTTTCTTTCAAGAGCCGAATACATTCAAAGGCATAGATTATAAATACATGAGATCTGGGCAGGACTCCAGGACAGTGTTCTAATAGTGGATACCAACTGGGTTATAATGCTCATAATGTAATTCACCTTGGAACCAGTTTCGCACTCATCCTGCCACCCCCCCCCCAAATCTATTACTTCCATCAGTTTGCAGACCCTGTTGAACTAATCATGGCCTCACAGAGGCTGCTTTTCTACAAGTGCTCAAGTGCTGATCAAATGCATTTTCTTTTTATCAACCAACGTTTGCAGATTCCAAACCCATCTGGCAACCATGTGCATTGGCAGAGGCCCAGCACATCCTAGGCATTCTGTGTGTGTGAACAGGGGTGAACGATGCTCTGAAGGAGGATATCCAACTGGGCATGCCCTTGTATGATCAAAGAGTGAACCTGAAGGTGAAGAAATATAAAGCAATGAAGTTCACATGAATGAAATGGTTTGACACCATTGTGGCATGCTGCATTTTGCATACATTTGCAACACAAATGAATTAGACAACACAATCCTATGCACATCTACTCAGAAGTCCCATTGTTTTCAATGGAGTTTACTTCCAAGAAAGTGTGGATACTTTCCAGAACTGACTTTCCACTTTCCAGCACCAACATAAGGGCAATGCAGCTCCTAGGTAAGGAAACAAACATTCCTTTACTTTGAGGAGGCCTCCATAAGTGCCACCCAACTGCAGGATGCAACACATGTCCCATTGGCACCGCAATGCCAGTGCTGGGAAGTGGGTTAGGATTTGTGCCACAGGGCACAATCCTAACCTGCGCTGGAACAGGCAAGCCAGGAGGCTTGTGGTATATCCAGCACAGGACTGTGGCCAGAAGTGGCTCAGCCAAAAGTAAGGGGAAACTTTTCCCCTTACCCCTGGGTAAGGGCTGCTGGCCACAATGGGTCTCCTCAGACTTACGCCACCTCCAGGAGAGAGGAGCGGCTTGAAGCCACTCTGTTCTCCCCAGGAACGGAGGTTGGGATTTGGCATAACTGCCGGATCCCAGCCCCACCTCCTGCTTCCTGCCCACCCACCTCCAGGGCTGCCCATCGTCCACCCTCCCCCCGCCCAGAAACGCCTCCCTCCCTCCCTCCCTCCTCCTCCCTGCCCCCCATGCCTACCTTTTCCGTTTGTGTCAGCACAGGCAGGCCAACACTAGTGGCTGAGGGGAAGCCGGCGTGGAGGCTTATGTCAGCCTCCGCAAGCCGGCACTTCTCGGAGCGCCAGCCTGGCTTCCCCTCAAGGAGGTATAAACATGCTTTACGGCACATTTGCAACTCTCCTAGGCCAGGCTGGCATAGGGCGCTGTTTGGATTGTGCCCTTAATGACTTAACTTTTACCTATTGTTTCATGCAACTATTATTTACCTTATAGGCTTTCAGGCTAACTACTACATGAATGACAGTGTGGAGTAAAAATGCGTTGGAGTTACAGTGTCAAAATCCTGGCTCTCGACAGAACTAGCATGGTTTTAAAAATGAAAAGAAATGCACCCTGTCCATGTGTTACAGAAGAGCAAAACTAGATAGTCCCCCCTGAAAAAAGAAAAGATATCTGGAAATGTCATCTTCTGCTGGCATTCTTCTTGACCTTAAGTAGGTTGGTGTCTTCAGAGCTAATTTGCATTATGTCTCTACACACTTGACTTGACTACACTCTTACGCAAGAGCAATAACACAATCAGGTTCATTGTGTGCTAGAATGGGGTTGGAGCACTGACATTTTCTGCCATCTTTCAATCATCGGTTCAAAAACAAAGAGTAACTGGCACAAAATGTTATGTCAATAGTGCTTATCAGCTTAAGAAGCTTCTATGCTGCGATAGTGTGTATTTGCTCCAATTATGTTATCACATTGTCTCCTTAATTTTGTCCTCCTGGATGCTTCTCCCCTCCTAATGAATTCAGAGTTGTCAGAAACTGTGCCATTAAGACAGGGCAGTGGATTGATTCTTTCCAGTCAGGGGAAAGCCAGGTCATTGTCCACTCAGTGGCCAGTATCAGTTCCACAATGGCATCGTTTCCCTGCAAGTCAGCTGCTCAGGAGTGGTGCTGCAGAACAGGCTGGATTTCTCAGTTCTAAGACAAAACATATGTAGAGCCCCTGCAACAACTCCATTCTAGGGCAGTCTGTACTCACAACTAAGTGGGCCATGGGACAGTGGGTACTGATCTATTTTCAAGCCATTTAGGGCGCAATCCAGCCCTTGACTTGGGCCAACGCAAGTCCCTTGCGCCGGCCCAAGAGGGTCACAAGTGCTGTAAGGCATGTTTGCGCCTCCTCAGGAGTCGGCTAGGCCAGTATGCAGAGGCGCGCCGGCCTGCGGAGGCTGGAACAAGCCAACAGAGGCACCGAGGGTTGCATCAGCCCAGCAGGGCCAATGCAAGTCTCTGAGGTAGGCGGGGAGGGGGCTGGGAGGAGGCGGAAGGAAGGTGTTCCTGGGTGAGGGGAGGGTGGGCGGTGGGTGGCTCCAGGGGGGCAGATGGGGCACAGGAGGCGGGGCTGGGATCCGGCACTTATTCCAGATCCCAACCTCTGTTCCTGGGGAGATCGGAGTGGCTTGAAGCCACTCCGCTCTCCTCGGACTTGCGCCACTTCTTGAGGTGGCGCAAGTCTGAGGAGACCCATAGGGTCCGGTGCCTTGCCCAGAGATAAGAGGATACTTTTCCCCTTGCCTCTGGCTGAGAGCCTATCCTGAGCTGGATACAGCGTAAGCCTCCTGGCTTGCCTGTTCCAGCACAGGGTAGGATTGCGCCCTTAAGGGTTTAAATGTAAGAACCAGTTCCTAGAACAGAGCTCAGAAATAAATAAGCAACCAGTAAAGGACTAGTAATGTGCTCCATGTGACCAGCCCCATAGAAATGTTTAGCAGTAGGGACTGATCAAAAACTCTTTATGCTTTTCAGGATCAGCTCCACATAGAGCATGTTAAAGCAGTAGTTCCCAAACATATTAGAGGCCCTAGAGGCTGCTGTCGGATTTTTAATGCCAAGGGATGTGGCTATAATGGTGATTGGGCATAAAGCTTCCCCCCCCCCCCAAGTTGCAGATAGTTTAACCCTTGATGCACACAGCCTAATCTGCCCTGTTAGTTTCACAACCCAACAAAAAATGGGTTACAACCCACTAGGGGATCCTGAATACTCAGTTCGGGAACCTCTGTGTTAAAGTAATCTAGTACTGAGGTTACATAATGCATGATTGGCCATAACGAGGCCATTCTGTTCCAGGAATGGGCACAGCTGGAGTACCAACCAAGCTGATGGTGTCAATGCCACCATCTGAGCATCCATAAGCAGCAACTGGTCAAGGAGTGCCCACAAACTACAAATTCACACCTTAAGACAAGGATGAACTCAAAGTAAGAGCCACAGAAGATAAACTTCAGATGTTTGATAAATATTTAAGAGACATTGAAATTCTTGAGGACGCAATCCAAACCTGCGCTGGAGCAGGCAAGCCAGGAGGCTTGTGCTGCATCCAATGCAAGTTCGTTGGCTACAGTGGCTCTGCCAGAGGCAAGGGGAAGCTCTTCCCCTTACCCCTGGGTAAGGGATGCTGGCCCTAGTGGTCTCCTCAGACCTGCACCACCTCTGGAGGTGGCGCAAGTCTGAGGAAAGCTGGGCGGCTTGAAGCCGCTCCATTTTCCCCGGGGACGGGGGTTGGGATCTGGCATAACTGCTGGGTCCCAGCCCCACCCCCGGCTCCCTGCACGCCTACCCCTGGGGCCGTCCATCACCCACCCTCCCCCTGACCAGAAACGCCTCCCTCCCACCTTCTCCACACACTCCCACACCTACCTTTGCCGCTTGTGCCAGTGCGGATGCCCTGACACAAGCGGTGGTGAGGAAGCCACCGTGAAGGCTTCTGCCAGTCTCCGCACATCAGTGCATCTACATGCACCGACGCAGCTTCCTCCCACGGAGGCGCAAATGTGCTTTACGGCACGTTTGCAACTCTCCCGGGGGACTTTTGCCAGCCTAGGTGTTAGTTCAGATTGCGCCCTAGAAGTATTTAGTCGCCATGGACATTAAATGTATGTTTTAACCCAGTAGACTCAGCTTATACCCAGTAAATAATGATAAAACTTGAATTTTTTTATTTCTTATGTTGTGATGCAAAAAGAAGCTCAGCCAGCGTATTTCCACAAGTCGTACATTATATGTTGAAGAGCTACATGTAGCTGGCGAGCTATGGTTTGGTCAACCTGCCTTAAATGGTAGTGCTCCATCCAGTGTTATCTGGCTTGACATGCAGCAGCAGCAGCATACTATGACCTAATAGACTGCCATAGTAGGCAACCATGAGGACTACAGCTGAAAAAAGACCAGAAAGAGGAAGGGACTACAGATTCTGACACTCTTTTTCCTTACCTGGCTTTCCAAACTTCCACCATAATATCCTCCTCTCCTGAACACACTTAGAATTGTGGCACCAACCCCCAGCACACACCCCAGGCATCCAAACAGATCACACACATATGCACTCCAAGGACCACACCTTTCCCCAAATTCATCACCACCATCACTCCCTGATCCCAAAAGTGCAATAAGGTAGGGAGCAACAGCACATATGGGTAGTGGCTAATGAACCAATGGTGGAGCTGGGATATAAATGCCAGTTTCTAAGCAACACTCTCTTTGCAAGATCACATCAGAGTAGACCCTGAAAAGTGCCCTTGCATTTGTTTGCTTTTTCTGTAGCAGATTGACACAGCTTTTGCCAGCACGGCTCAGGTAGCAATACTGCATTTGGAACAGTTTTCTGCAGGTTTTAATGGGATGTAATCAGAAGAAAAGTCTGGCATAGCCAGAAAGAAGCTGGCATGAAATAAACATAGACAGATGGAAGAAGGGTCATATGCCAGATGAATGGAACACATTAGTTGTGAGAGCCGTACTCGTCCTAACCTCTCTCCCAGGCTTTTTTGCTTTGCAAATTGATTGGAATGGCACAGATGCAGAGAAGAGATTGTGATAATAATGATGGATGATTGTAATGATGATGGTGATCAGCAGTAGAATGAATAAAACACCAACATTGCACTAGGTGCTGTACATATGAAAAACAAAATTCAGCTCCTTGCCAATGGCTTACAGTTTGACAAAACACAGAGCAAAAAATGACAGGGAAGGAAATAATATGAGAATATTATGAATAATATATTATATAAATATGATCCCACCCAGGCTTTATCATCTGTATCTTAGACCCTGCTCTTTGGTCCACCAGTTTCACAGAATCACAGTGCAGGTATCCATTGGGCAGGGGCTTTTCCATAGTGGTACCATCATTGTGGAATTCTCTTCTGGGGTGATATCAGGTCCCCGCACTGGATACTCTTCAATGAGCACCGAAACCCATTTTTATTCTGCCTAGTTTGTAATGATTGATTATAGGTTTTAATGGATTTTACCTTGCTGCTCAATATTTTCAATATTGAGTGTTAATCTTTCAGGTTTTGTAGGTCTTGTTTTGGAGTTTACTTGTTTTGTCATCTAAATGCAATGCAAAATACTGTATATATTAAATAATTGCTAATTATCTCAAGGGGCTACTCTGTTGGGACTGTTGAGCAGCCTCTTGAATTGAATAAAAGCATAAGAATGTGGGGGTGTCTGTACTACGTATATCAGCCTTCAAAAATAAGCAATTCTTATTGCATTAGAAAAATGCACAGAAGTGAAAAATGATACTAGAGTATTCCATTCAACATTCATTTTCATAGACATTTTTCAGAAAATGAGAGCATATGCTCTGCAACTTAGTATCTGTTATGATTACCTTCAGCTAATGATTTGTCTAGTAGTCCATAGATTCCTTGAGAGCATAAGAACATAAGAGCCTTGCTGGATTAGGCCAAAGGCCCATCTAGTCCAGCTTCCTGTATCTCACAATGGCCCACCAAATGCTTCGGGGAGCACACAAGACAACAGACACAACCTGCATCCTGGTGCCCTCCCCTGCATCTGGCAATCAGAGGCAGTCTGCCTCTAAAACAAAGAGATTCCACATACCTACTATGACTTATGACCCGTAATGAATTTTTCCTCCAGAAATTTGTCCAAACCCCTCTTAAAGGCATCTAGGCAAGATGCCATCACTACTTCCTGTGGCAGAGTTCCACAGTTAATTCCTTAACTATCAGGGCATGCAATGCCATCCCACACTGCAAATGCAGCACACAACATGGCTCCCCAGAAGCGACTGATGATGTCATCACCAGTTACTTCCAGGTTTGGAGGCCCAAAACACTGCAACAAACAGAGGGAAGAGGGCCAGGGCAAGTGGGAGGGCTTTTCCCAGCGCTCCTCCTGCTGTGCTGAGCCTCTGTTGCATCAAGCCTTGGGGCACTGTGACTTGGTCTCCCTGCCAGGTGATGGGTATCCCATGATGCCCCAGCAAGTGCCTCGAAATACCCCAGGGCATCGCAGTACACAGTTTGGGAGCTGCTGATCTAGTCATCTAAAAAAGAAACAGTGAGTCTGAAATAGAACTGATACATTTCCATTTTATTTGTTTGCTTATAGAGCATTTATATCCCACCTTTCTTCAACACAGCTTTGAAGGTATAACATCAACTTATATTAAAATTCAAATAGTGTAAGAAAATAGTAATTTAAAAGAAAGCCGCAACCAAGAACAATCACAATAAACATTCCCCCCAAATGTCAGGGAAAATGAAACTTTTAAAATTCATTTCCCCATTGAATGGCAGAAAGATGAAGCGTTAGTGCTGAACAAATATTTGCAGAAAGGGTATTCCATAGATGAGGTGCCACAACAGAAAAAGTCCTGTTGCAAGTCTCCACATGCTTACCTTCTAATGATGGGGGAACCTACAATAAGACTGGAAAGGACGAGCTTAAAGGACAGGCAGTTTCATACAGGAAAAGACTAACATTGAAAACTATTAAATTTTTGCAACCTTGATAGTTTCAAACAAATGATCAGTATTTGAATAAACACATAGACAAAGACACTGTAATGCTTGTATCTCATAGCTGAGGTTGTCTTATGATTTAGGTTGTGATTTGTAATTAGGAGGTCAAAAAAACCTGATGAGAGACAGATGCGTATGCAAATCCATATTAAAATCCATTTCTGCCTAGCCCAGAGGTGTACACATTTGATACCTGTTGAGTAAATGCAACATTAGGCAAAAATGGCTTAAGTCAGTGGTTTCTTCAGAAGCTAATTCACCATTATAAAGCTCCAACATGGTCTTAGAAACCTGGCACTCTGATCCCAAACACTATAATACTGAATTTCCCTGCAGTTCTGTTATAATAACCTTGAAGTTCTGGCTCCTGCTTATCCTCTGTGATACTGAATTGGCAGAGTCATCTGAGTCTCTTATCCTGACCGAACAAGTTTCATGCCCAAGTTTCAAAAGATTAACTTAGGTAAATAGCATTATTATTTTGAGAGTCACAGAGAACAGGTTCGTTTTTTATCTTGCTGAAGCTCGCTCCTATTTCCATATTTAAATGTTTGAAGTCTTGGGGGAAATCCTTATCCTCTAGGGTGCTATGCAATTAAAGTGGCTGGGTCAACAGGAATGTACTGTTTTACTAGTTACCTCTTTGGAGGCCAGATGATAGAAATCTGGGAAACTGAAGCTGCCCTAACCTCTTGCTGGAAACCGAAACTAGGAGAAAGCTAGACACACATGATTGGACTAGCTCATTTCATAAAAAGCATCAACCTTTCACCCACACCTGACAAACACTACCCAAACGAGAAATGTCAGGAGTCAGGACATACTGCCTTCTACAAGCAAAATCAAAGCAGTGCATACAGCTGTATTTGACAAAAGGTGCAATGAACAGATAGCAAATATTTTTTCATAGTGCCATGGTCCCGCTCAAGGCCAGAGATATTCTTAGAAACTGTGGGTAAAAAGAATTCCATTGGACTATAAATAAGAGAACAATGGGGGGGGGACAAGTTTTGGTCCTGTGTTTTCATGAGGTACAGCTTTTAGGATCTCATCGAGACAAACAAAATACAAACTTCATAAAGACATGTAAAATATACACTGCAGAGGTCTGTCTGAGGTCTTTTGTTTCAGTTAAACTTAATTATTTCACATTTGCATTTTTTTAAAAAATTAGTAAACTGCATCAGATAGCAATCAATTGAAAGGCAGGATATAAATCATCATATAAAAGTTTACCATCAGTCCTGCATTTGAGCCAGGTAATATCTTTTATTAGAGAATGTTTCACATTTACAAAGAACAACCAAATAGAAAATATGAGGTCCCAAAACACGGTTACATACACTGGAAGAATATTGGTGATCAAAAGCACAGAGCATTCAGGCATAGTATGCAAATCTGTTTCAGGGGTTACGTGTAGTGGATTTAGAATCCATAAGTCACTAAGTCCAAGGTTAGAGAGCGGGACATACCCAGTCTCACCTTGCACGTGGTCAGCTGTGCCAGGCTTCTTCTGCCCGGCAGGCTAGGCCAGGCTTCTTCTACCAATGGCAGCCTCTGGTCCTGGGTCCAGGGGGTCCTCGGTAGGTGGTCTCCGCAGTAGTTGCTGGCATGTCTAGCTTCTGGATGAGTTTACCTACACCTCAGAGCCAAATCTCACATTAAAGCAGACATATTTGTTTGGCCCAGGATTTTTTCCTTCATTTTCTGAAATAGCATGGGCAGGCCATGTGAAATCCCCATGAAACCACACCTACAGAGTATAGGAGTGTGTGGTGAAATCCCATGATTTTCTCTTTTTTTTTCTCCTGATTTACACCTGTTTGATCCAGATCCCCTCAAAGGCTCCTATGATGCCTCAGCATCCTGAAGGGAGTGCTGACTGGTTTAGTTGCAATAGCCAAGTTTGACCTCTTTGTGGCTTATGGTTTGCCCTTCTTCTTACCCTCAATTGTATCACACAACTTGATCTTGAGGTAGAGCAAAAAGGTCAGTGGCTTATGTGACACCTCCCTGGTATCCAATTCCACAAGTGGAGCCTGATTAAAGCCCACACATTATAAATCCCACTCCTAGTTTTTCCTAGCCTCTCATTCAGATCATCAGATACATCAGCAAGGGTTGCCCATGCATGTGTGTCTATGGACCAAGATGCTGGACTAGCATAAGAATTTAGGGTAAAAAAAAAGTACCCAGTAAGCAGCACTACAGGTTAAATTATCTTCCACTTGCCTTTTAAACTTTGTGCCACCCTTTGCCCACGCATCCACTTAAACCTTCCTGAGGATTCCCTTGCCTTTCAATGATTTCTTAAGTGCCTTTTTTTTTTACCAGTATAGTATGATGTTTTTCATTATTTCATTAAAAAAACGTCCTTTTCATTGTTACTATTTTAAATTGTTTGGTCTCAGTTCATTTGGAAAGGGGTTGGTTGCCTCATCTTCCCAGACCACCAGTCTATGCTATGGTCTGATATTTTGAGGGCTCCATTCAGGAAACTGGCCACTCTCCATTTTTCTGAGAGGGAAGTTTCCCCAAGGCAGCTGCCTTCTTTCAGGTTTTCAGACCATAACAACATAAGAGCATGAGAAGAGTCTTGTAGGATCAGGCCAAGACCCATCTAGTCCAGCTTCCTGTATTTGGCCCAGCAGATGTCTCTGAGAGCAAAGAAGACAACAATATACATCTATCCTGTTGCCACTCCAATTCATCTGGCATTCAGAGACAGGCAACCTCTAAAACCTGAAGTTTGCATAAACTCATCATGACTTGCAACCTGTGGTGGACTTTTCTCCATAATTCTGTCCAACCCCTTTTTAAAGGCATGTAGGCCTTCAGGTGCCACAACATCTTGTGGCAAGGAGTTCCACCGACTAATTACATGATGGGTAAAGAAATATTTCCTTGGTTTGTTGTAACTCTCCTGCCTGTCAATTTTAGTAAGTGTCCCCTGGTTCTGGTGCTGAGCAAGAAGGAAAGATGCTAAGTGGCAGTAGAAATCTATTGTCCCGTTTTAAAACTGTATTTTAAATTTTACACGACGGAACAGACTGGAAGTGAATGCTGATTAGGTTCTGTGCCCTGCACCCATCCATCTACTACCAGATGGGGCATTAGCATTTGGCTCCCATAATGCCTGCAGTCTAAATTGTGTGCTCCCCATGTGCTGCCCACTGTATGTATGCCAGCATGAGGGGAAGATAATTAATGGGAAGGAGGCAGAACTAAGTGTTCCAGGGGAGGAACAGGGGTGGGGAAGGGGAGGAACAGGGGTGGGGAAGGGGAGGAGGGGGATGATCTAGTGCAAATGGCCAACATAGGTGGTGTGTTTCTGAGGAAACCTATAAGTGACCCCAGGATATTTTTACTTACCTCCCATTTGTTTTCGTGTTACTACCCCCACTATAGGATGGTATGTTAGTCAACCATAGCACTTGTAAAAGTGTTCAGCATCACTCATCTCAGAATCCTTTCCGTTCATACAATTTTTTCATGCCACTGTTATTTCAACAGAGCTTAGACACATTCCTATGGCATTAAGATCAGTTCACCTTATCCCCCAGTTATTGCTTAGGAAAGTCTACCCTGCAGTTTCCACAGTTCTTGATTAAAAGGATGAAGACAACAACAACAAAAAAATGAGAAGGAACTGAAAGAGATATTCCTGACCTGACAAAGACAACGCTACATTTCGCAAAAGCACTGCAACCCTACCCAGACTTTGGAGCGGGTCTGTTGAACTTTGTGGGACTTCCTTCTGATGAAGATGCCTTAGATGATGCTGCAAATTGTGTGATGTAGATTAAGATAAACAAATGATTTAACACCACGATACTGCTAGGGTGGTACAGCCATGACTCAGATTGTTTATTAACAATTACATCATAAGCATGTAGTGGCATGCCAAGATTATAGTGATAAGATTATTCAGGATGCTGTCATTCATAGCTCACACTTAGTGTAATGATGTCTCTCCCACTCAGAACCACGCTGAGTGTAACCTTAAATAAAGAAAACTCCTGTGGAGTTGAACTTCCAAATGTATCCACAAGGCCAAGTAGACAAATGAGGTTGTTCAGCTTATATGGGTCTCAACTGATGAAACATTAAAAAATAAAAGCATATGCTTTTACTTTTATTCCGAATTTCAACATGGGGACTTTACAGAGTGGGTTTTGCTTACATTTTTCTTAAGCAGCAACTGGAAAAGCAGCAGTGAATGAGTGATTTATTTATGAAGCAAAAGAGCCTTGTGAATTAAGACAATACAGGGATTAAGGGGCCAAATTATGGTTTAGGAAATAAATCTTAAGGTAAGAAAATGTTTCATTCATAGATCGTATTTTTTTTAAAAAAATCTTGGAACTGAACGTGGTTGTAGACGACTTGTTCTCTTCTCTATTTAAACACATGCTGAAAGATTCATCATGGAAACTAAAGACAGGCCAAGATCAGAACTTTTGCAAAGGAGCTGTGCCTTTCATTATTTCATCATCCTCATCATTTTATCTAGATGAATGTAACACAGCAGACATGGAGATGGGTGACTTTGATCCTCCCTTGCATTGTCCAGAGTAGGAGGACAGGGGATGTGCTGGCTCAAGGCTAGTGATTGGCTTGTGCAGGACATAACATTATCTTGAAGAGACCCAATTGCAAGACTGATACCAGGATCAGCCCATCCATGAGGCAAGGTAAGGTGGGTTGCCATAGGCAGCCGCCTCACCTATCCCCCATTTACCCCCTTACACTACTACTTCCTCCCCATTCTGCTGCTTTTTAAATAGAACAGCAGCACAGGGTGGAACAAGGAAGCCAAGAGAAGTACTGCCCCAGTTTCACTTCTCCAAACTTCCTTGTTCTAGCTCCGCTTTGGTGCTCTGTTTAAAAACATATCGTGCCAGAGGGGGAAGGGGAGAGCTGAGACCCTGATCAAAGCAAGAAGGTGGAGGTAGCAGTGACTATCCTGTTCCATGACAGGGAAGAAGACTACCACTGCCATAGCATTTCCACCTTCTCTGACAGAGCAGCAGGCAAAAAAGGCCACCACATTGCCTCTGCCTCTAAACACTGGCAGCAGAGGAGATGGGCAGCAGTAAGGTGTAGGCAGGCAGGTGGCATCAGCAAGGGGGAGGTGGCAAAAAATGTTTCAGGCACCATGTTTCAGGATTTTCCATTTTCCTCTGCTTTCCTTGCTCCAACTCTGGATATCCACAGCCAGTTCCTCTAGACCAGGGGTGTCAAACATAAGACCTGCGGGCCAAATGTGGCCCCCAGAAGAATCTTATCCACCCTTCATTATAATTGGGTTCTCCCAGCGTGATAACTGGGCTCTCTCATATCTTGAAAATATGAACAAGATTTGCATATTTTACCTTCTGTCGTGCAGCTCTGTGTGTGCACAACAGTGGCTCCCAGATGCCCTGTTGGAGCAGGTAAGATGGTGGTGGGGGTGTTCGGGGGAGGAAAAGGGTGGGAACCAGGATTTGGGGGAAGATCTTGGCATCAGTGGCACACACGAAGATGCTACCCCCCTTTTCCTGGCCTGACTTGCCCCCTGAAGCTCCTCAGACTTACACCAAGTTGGTGCAGGTCCAAGGATATCTAATGGTGGCCCAATGACGTATGGGTAGGTACATTAAAAAAAAGAGTTTTACTTATCGCTCCTGAGCCATCTGGTTGCCACCGCCCCTCCACCACCACCACCACAGCATGTGCTTTATCAGCAGTGCAGCATGCTGTGGGCTGGCAGTGGAAAAGATTGGCTGTTGGGTCATCTGCATACAAAGGCAAGAAGAAATTAAATGCTGCTTGGCATTCACTTTTCAGCATCCATCCTTGCTCAAAATGTACCTGAAGAGATCCTCCATATAATTTATTTGGTGTCTTAAATATTTAGTGCTCCAAAGCACTTGCTCAGGAGATTAATCCCAGCACTTCAAGTGCTATAAACCTGTACCTCAGAACATAACCAGATGCAGACCACATCCACAGAGACCGACAGAATTGCACACCTGTCAGCACCCTGGCAAGCAAGTCCAGGCTGGGTTGTAATTTATTAAATCTTTTACATTGAGCACAATATTCAGCATTCTGAAAATGTCAGCATATTGGCTCTATTTTTTTTCTAATCAAGTGCTTGATGAAAACATCAAATGAGTCTGAGGAAACTTTCCTCAAAGGACAGGAGTTTGGGCAAAGTTTGGCATAACATGGCAGCAGATCCTTCAACTTTAGATGGAAATGCAACTGAAATGCCTCGCTTTTTCATAGTCCATGTTGTGCCCTCTCTTCAAAGATCTTCACGGACTTCCTGCCCACTTCCAGATCCAGCACAAGGTCTTGTCCTTACCTTACATTTCTCATTAATTTCCTTCATAGCCCTTCTTAAAACCCTACTTTTCCATGAAGCCTTTCACACCATACCTTAGCTCTCTTCCTCTATTGAAATTAATACCTTAGCTCTCTTCCTCCTTAATATGTGTAACAGAAACAATCACATATGCACCTCCTGCTTGCCCCTGTCTCCATTCCTTTCCTTCTCTGTTGTCTCCTTTTTGGCAATATCTACATTGTAAGCCTCTTGGGGCAGGGACCTGTCATTTCAGTCAATGTCAGTGTTAACTGCCCAATCCTACTTAACTCCCCACACAGCAATGCAGTGGTGCCAGCACAGTGTTCACTGTATCCTGTGGGAAAGATTCAGCCCTAGGAGGCTTCCTCAGGTAAGGGAACATTCTTTCCCTTGCCCTGGGACATGGTAGGCTAGCCCATGCCTAGCTGCTGGATCTATTCAGACCTCCACCAGCGATATCACTGACACAAGTCCACATGGAAGATAGATTGGGTCCAGGAAGGGAGTCAGGATTCAGCAGGTACCACTGCCAGCAAACCCATCCCCATCCATCCAGGGTGTGATCTGGCCTCCCCCCTGCTCCTATCATCTGGCAGGAGGTCTGGTCTAGAGGGTAGAGCCTCCATTTGCCTGAAGAAAAAAAACCACAGGTCACCAGTTCGAGGCCACCGGCACCGTGCAACCTTGAAGCAGCTGACAAGCTGAGCCGAGTTATTCCATCTGCTCTGAGCGTGGGAGGATGGAGGACAGAATGTGAAACCAGATCAGAGTGAAAAATCTGGACTGTTGTGGTTCTTGAAAGATAGAACCTTCTTTCAATTGTAAAAATCCCTACAGGGATTTAATCAGCCTGCCTATGTAAACCGCCTTGAATAAAGTCCGAGGAGAAATCTGACGACCAAGAAAGGCGGTATATAAATACCTGTATTATTATGTATTATTATTATCTTCCTGCTTTCTCCACCCTTCCTGCCTCATTCCACCTCCTTCTCTGCCTCCTTCCTGTTCCCTGTGCAACCTTAACTGAGGTGCCAGGCATCTTCAGTTCTTCAGACCTGGCTGCTGGCTACTGGGGTGTCAGTAGGCTGCGCTTTCTGGCGTTGTCATGTCAGTGCTTTATGCTGTCAGTACACGTTTCCCAAATTCTCACCTTCAACTTGCCATGCTATGCCCTGTGAAGTACTGGCCCCTGCCCCATTCTGCCCACTCCACTGGCTTACCATCTGTGGTGGAAGCAGCTGGTCAGGTGGCAACGTTTCTAAAATGCCTACGGGCAGCACACTGTGCACACTTCCAGAAACCATTTTACAGCAGCACAACTGTGTTCCATTGTTGTTAAAGCCAGCCTAGCTCTAGATAAGATTGGGTTGTTGGTTGGGAATAGATCCAAATAGAGTTACACTACCATGAAACTTTAAAGTCACAAAACTCTCATGTAACTTTAACAGAGAGCAACCTAATTGAAAAAATAACATTGCCCCTAAATAGTGAAGCAGGATTTACTAGTGTTTGGTAAGAACTCTTTCCTCTATGTCTCTTTCTTTCTGGGGAGAAGAATAGGCCCTCAGTTTGGCTGTACTTGTCGTAAGAGGCGACTAAACAGCCACCGGGTAGATGGGGCTCGTCAGCCTGGGAAGGCAGCTCATCTGAGAGAAGGAAAACTCTGATCCCAAACCTCCACTGCCTTGTGGCTACATCCAGTTAAGGAAAAGGCTTCAGGAGTCAACCTCGAGGCAAAATCAGGAGCCGGAGTCCCTGAGGCAGTTCATGGCTGAACACAGTCACGTTCTGGCAACTCCTGCGACGCCACTGGAACCAACCGTATTGGCTTCTGCCTTTCCATTGGACCATTTCAGTGACATGGAGAGGGGGGATTTGCTGCATGGGTAACAGTCTATCCTCCATATCTACTTTACCCAGGCTTCGCATACTGGAGAGGACACTGTTCCAGAGCCACCATTCAGAACGCGATACCATAGTCTTCTGAGACTAAAGGATGCCAACAGCCTCTGTCAATTTTAGACTGTAAGTTCTTGGGGGCAAGGACCTATCCTCTGGAGTTTTGTAAAATGCATGTACATTCATACTAATAACAATATCAAATGAGAGCAACAAGACAATAATGGTGTCTGGAAACAGTATACAACAAGGGTCTGCATTTTCTAGATTTGGAGGTAGGACCAGCAGAAGTGTCCTTAAACAAATTCAGTCATTATATTTATAGATTTCTTTACAAAGAGCCTGAGAAACATCAATCTAATATCCTTGTGAGAACAGATGACGTCTTTGGAGGGTATTGCATTTTAATATTTAATTTCTCTATGCTAAGAAGGTTTGTTGGACTTCAACAAACATCAGTAGCAGTAGATTAGAAGCAGCTTCCTTTCTCAAATGAGAATTTAATTTAGCCGCAATCTGATAAAGAATATTTTTATTAATCCTCAGAACCTTAAAGACATTGTCCGGTATACCAGAAGTGAAGGCACAGAGACTTTTGATGAAACCATTAAATTCAAAATGATAGTTAAGAAATGCTTAATGAGTTTTAGCTAGCATAGAGAGATTATAGATGATGCAGATAATTCAAAAACTTAATTTAAAATAAGAGTATTTTTCAGAAACATTCAATCAACTTTTTTTTTTTTTTACACAAATGGGGGATCTATCACTAATGTTATAAAGAAATGGAATAAGAAAATTCAGAAAATGGCTTGACATTCGCTTTTAGAATTCCATACTGATGTATCAGTTGGGGCCTGAGGGCAACTCGTAGCTGTAGTGTAGCTAGAGCCGTGCAGAATGGTAACACTTTGCCCTTGTAGCCATTCAAGTAGCAACAGCCGTCTGAATTGGTCCAAATGCAAGTCAGAGGGACTGCTTGCATTCAGGAGCCTGCCATACTTACCATTTTGCACCGCTCTAGCTATGCTACTGACTCATAGTATGACCAGTTATGTGTTTTCATTCTGCCTGAGTTGCACTAAGCTTGTGGCAAAAAGGCCACCTGAATCATGCACCAGGAGCAAAAACACAACACTGGCATGCATCATTTTTATTTGCACTTGTGGAGAAAAGCATGACATATTCTGTATATAAATCTGGAGCTTTCTCTTGACTCAAATGTTGTCCCATTTTGGAGCCCAATCCTATGTGTGTAAACTCAGAAGTTAGACTGCAATCCTACATACACTTTCCTGGGAGAAAGCCTCACTGAATACAAGGGGACTTACAGTACATCTGACTATTCCTACAAAGGCATGTGCTCTAAGTCCCATTATAAATAGGGTTTATCCCTGGGTAACTGTGGGGGTAAGCCTTGGTCAGTGGGATACTAAGGACAGTCCATCAAGTTTTAGCCAAACATAATGGGACTAGAGGCTATATAAGATCAATTTAGCACAGCAAGTGGTTGAGAGAGGCTGTAGAATCCAGGAATGTGCGGTGTGGTGCAGGTGAGGCAGAATCACTCCATCATAGTCCATGGAAAAGCACCGCAGCTGCCCCGCCTGCTTACACTCAAGGAGGCTCTCCTTACACCAGTTCTCAGGTGTAAGGAGAGCCTCCTCAGGTGCAAGTAAGCAGGGCAGCTGTGGTGCTTTTTCATGGACTTTGATGGGGTGGTTCTGTCTCACCTGCCACACCCACACTGCATGTCCCTGGCAGAATCTTCTTTTCCTGGAGATTTTGCAAGAAAAGCCTGGAAAGGCCCTCATATGGAGGTTTTATGGTCATTGTCCACAAACAAGACAGACTTAAGAACAGCCCCACTGGATCAGGCCATAGGCACATCTAGTCCAGCTTCCTGTATCTCACAGCGGCCCATCAAATGCCCCAGGGAGCACATCAGATAACAAGGGACCTGCATCCTAGTGCCCTCCCTTGCATTGGCATTCTGACATAGCCCGTTTCTAAAATCAGGAGGTTGTACATGCACATCATGGCTTGTAACCCGTAATGGATTTTTCCTCCAGAAACTTGTCCAATCCCCTTTTAAAGGCGTCCAGGCCAGATGCCATCACCACATCCTGTGGCAAGGAGTTCCACAGACCAACCACACGCTGACTTTTCTCTGTTCAATCACTCCTGTATACAGGATTGTATGAAGAAACCTTAACTGTGAACCAAGTAGAGAAACACATCTCACAGCTGTCAGCCCCTGTGCCCACCATCAAAACGACACTTCTTCCAGATGCAGGGATGCTGGAAGTGGCTGCTGGCCATTGTATCTGCATAGAACCCATGAAAATGGAATTGGCCAGTTCATATGTGTGAAGCAGCCAAAGAGGAACATGCTTTGAGGAAGGAGAATTTGTTGGGAATACTGTTTTGCCAAATTCCCTTTCCAAACTTGGTCTAGACAACTGGGTGTGCTGGGCAGCACACTCACTGCAATCTAAGGCCCTGGTTTTAACCCATGCTTTCCATGTCTATCAGAGCAAGGGGTCACTGTTGATATCACAGCCTATCTTCTTGAGGGATCTTGTGCATTTCCACTACAAATACTAATGGAATCTCTTCCAGCATTACGTTTCTTTATTTCCAGCATTCTCTGTCACTTGTTTTCACAACACATTTTGCTTTTGCATTTTATTGTAGTTTATTTTTTTGCTTGGTTTTATTTTCCACTTCAAACAAAGCCTCAAATGAAATTCTGGAAACAATGAAAGCATTAAAGGAAAATGTCATGCCCATCAATAACGTTCATCGCGGTGGCAGGAATGTAGAAGGCTGTGATGTCACCACTGGGAACAATTCTGAAATTTCCATTGAGAAAAAGAGCCTATTCTGAACAGAACCAGCTCTGTTTCATGGGCAAAGAGTAGCTCCCAAGAGAATGTAATTGGAAAGAACACAACCACCACAAGACAAGAAATGTGATTGAATTCACAAGCTGCAAAGGAAGGTCCTCTTTAGACCCCTCAACTACTGCAGAAACAAATTGCCACATATCCAGAATACCGACTTGTGAGAAAAATGTTCAGGTAGCACTTCTCTGAAATAGGTGAGTTAACAGTAACAAAAATGGTTCAAGGGCTTGTTCACTCATATGCTTCTCTCCATCCTATACTTTCCGCCCACTTTGACTTTTCCATTTCGTTTCCCTCGGTTTTCCTGCTCCTAAATGCATATGTGTACAGGCGACCAAACAATACACAACTATTCATTTTAATCCACAGATTTCCCACAAGTGGAAAAGTGTACCACTTGCTTAACACCATCCTCATGGAGGTTAACTGCAAAATATGCCACGAACTAGTCGGTCGCCACCAGTTGCATATACACAAGAAATATAATTTGCATAACATTTGCCTGGGAGTCATGGATCCTTAACATGCACTTTTTTCTATGATGCCAGGTAAAGCTTGCATTGTATTTTATTTCCAGTGATCATTTCTGATATATTAGGAGATGTGAAAAATCATATTTCACCATCTTTTACAATCACAGCCTAATCCTATCCTCCTCCCCCACCCCTTGCTGCTAAAAAAGAAGCATGCTATATACAGCAGGACAAGGAGGCAGATCAAGAGGATTCAGAGGGGGGATGGCATTTAAATCCCCTTTCACCTCCAAAAGCCTCCCACTCTACAATGGGTCTCTTCAGACCTTCACCAGCTATTTTGCCTAGGAAGGAAAGCCCTAGGAGAGAAAGAGGGTGGGGAGACTTCTGGCAGAGGGGATGGGATCTGGTGCACACCAGATCCATCCCTCCTGCAGCCTCCCCATTCCATTCCTCTCCCCTCCCCATCCAGTTCCTGCCCAGTTCCACCCTTTGCTACCCATGTTCCACGTCACCAGCCATCTTATCTTTTTCAGTGGGTCCTCTAGGATCTGCTGATACGAGCAAGAAGGCTCTGGCCTTCCCACTAGCACTACCTCAGTGCACTTGCCTGCACACTGCTTGAGCGCCCTTTATGGCTGCTTTCAGTAGTCACCAAGGGCAGAATTCATGTTCCGCTGGCAGCTGGGCCCAATAGGAATGGGTTGTCAGTTTTGTAGCATTCCTTTTATTGCTACAGAAATACAGTTCCCACTTCTGCCACCATAGTGTGAAAACTGTACAAACGTATTGAGAAGTTAAAGGGGAAGGAGAAACAGACCACAGTGAAGCAATCCTTGCAGAGAGAAGTATAATTTTTGCCACTTTTTGAAAAGGATGTGAGCGTCCTCGGGTTAAACAAGAAAAGTGTACGTCTGTCAAAGAAAAAAAGATTAAAAGAACTCAGAAAAATTCCTTTTAGAAAAATGGTGGTGCCTTGTTTCAAAGGAAGAGGGAGACGTGTACTTATGTTTGCTTTCTCAAGGACTACTATTTTTATTGTTTTATTTTTTCACATTTTTATACCGCCCTTACTCCAAAGAGCTCAGAGCGGTGTACATAGCTGCTCTCCTCCTTTTGTCCTCACAACAACCCTGTGAGGTAGGTGAGGCTGAGAGAAAGTGACTGGTCCAAGGTCACCCAGAAATCTTCATGGCTGAGAGAGGATTTGAACCTGTATCTTCAGGTCCACCTCCCAAACCATTACACCATCCTGGCTCTAGTGCACTAATTTAGTAAAATGCACTGGAGTACTTATCATATACTAAACTTTAAAAAAAAAAATCAATCTAGCAAAATGTAGTTATAACTCAGGACTAAACAAAGACAGGTTTGCCACTAAAAATGGTGACCTCATGTCAGCTCCCAGCTTGTGCCCATAATGTTCAATTAGGCAAATATGTGACATGATTTCGGCACATTGTGCACTTCCTGCACCACCACATCCCAGCAACAGCCAAAGACACCATTTGCCATCATGGTGCTTGGCTTTACACCATCTGTCTTGTGATTTTCTTGGGAAAAAAACCCACTGGCTCCGTGCCATTGGTCTCATGATCTGTTTGAAAAAATTAACCGGCTCCTTTCTCATCCCCCTCCCACTGATAAGGGAACCAGATGGATGTTTTAACTCTCCCGGCACTGTTTAACCTGCTGCATCCTCCTGGCACCAAAAGGAAGGATGACCCAGCAAATAGCCTGGCTAAATGATCAATAAATCAATACCTCTATAAGGTTCCCTGTTCACCTCGTACATTGCTTGGGCCTTTGGCCTTTTCAGAAAGGCATCACCCCCTGAGAAAGCCAAATGCCAGGGCCAAAAGTAACTCCATATTCCTAAAGCCAGCTTACAGCTTGGCTTACAACCAAAATAGAATCACAATTAAGAATAAAAATATAGCTGCCAATAATAATTAAAAAAACACTAAAGAGCAGCATAGCATAGATAAGTGAGAACCAATCATAGCTGAGCTATAAGAGAGGCTTTGATGGGTGGACGTGGAGAACACTAAGGGTGCAATCTTAACCCATTTTCCTGCTCTGACATAAGGGCAATGCAACTTCGAGGTAAGGGAACAAACATTGCCATACCTTGAGGAGGCCTCTGTAACTGCCCCCCAACTGCAGAATGCAGCACATGCCCCACTGGCACAGCTATGCCAGTGCTGGAAAGTTGGTTAGGATTGCGCCCGAAGGTTACAGTGTCCCAGAATGACAAAACTTCCTCAGTCTTGAATATTTCTGCAGTCAAGGGATTTTGGAACTTCTATGTGACACCAAGGTTGTAGGGACATCATCCTAGAACTTCTGTGTCAATGGCAACACTTCCTTCTTGAGAATGCAGTGGTGACAACTGATAATTGACACAGATAATTGACAATTAATATAGAGATTGGATCTTCCGTTAAAAATAAAATAAAGAATTGACAAATAATTGATAAGGAGTGAATAAAATTTTTTTAGAACAATTTAAAGAAAAAATAAATAAGAGACTGTTGAAGATAGATGATACTTAGTGTGCAGTCCAAACCCATACTGGAGCAGGCAAGCCAGGAGGCTTGTGCTGCATCCAACGCGGGTTTGTGGGCAGCAGTGGCTCAGCCAGAGGCAAGGGGACACTCTTCCCATTACCCCTGGGTAAGGGCTTCTGGCCCCAATGGGTCTCCTCAGACCTAGCACAAGTTCGAGGAGGGCAGAGCAGCTTGAGAGGATGGGGGTTGGAATCCAGCATAACTGCTGGGTCTCAGCCCTGCCTACGGCTCCCCGTGCACCTGCCCCTGGGGCGGCCCATTGCCCGCCCTCCCCCCGCCCAGAAACACCTCCTTCCCTCCTCCTCCCCGCCCCCCCACGCCTACCTTTGCTGCTTGTGCAGACACAAGTGGCTGCAGGGAAGCCACAGTGGAGGCTTATGCCAGCCTCCGCAGGCTGGCGCTTCTTGGAGCGCCGGCCTCTCTTCCCCACAAGGAAGTGCAAACGTGCTTTATGGCATGTTTGTGATCCTCTTATACTGGCCCAAGGGACTTGGGCCGGCATAAGGCGCCCTTTGGATTGCACCCTTAATCTGTTTAATTATTATTGATTAATGTTTTCTAGAAGAACAAAGTAATTTAGATTTAGGACTCTGCACTTGCTATATCACTTTCAATGTATGTCTTTATTTGTTGAATGTTTTAGGGTGTGTAATTGTGTTATTGTACATTTAAGGTTTTATGGGCTTGTGTTAATTTTAGTTAATAAACTTTTAAAAAGAAAAAAGAGAATGCAAATGGTGACAAGCAGGGCTGTAGTCAAGGGGAAATGGAGAGGAAGAGAGCTCTGGGATTTCTCTTATAGTGGGAACAGTGACATCATCAGCAAAAGCCCTCAGGTACTGGCTTTGATTTTTTTTTCCCAAAGGACCTGCACTGAAAAGAAGCATCAGGCTACTTCAGGACTACTGAACATTTGCCCTAGAGAGATATGTTCAGGCCACTGCCTAGGCCATTGCCCTTTCCAAGGGCTATCTGAGAGACAGTATGTAGGTCATGTTCCAACTCTTGGGCCCAAAGCTGGCAGCTAGGAATATGACTTGATGCAGTTGGCAGGAATGCACTAACTTCATCCAAAGGCTCAAACCTGTATGGTTGTAACAAAACAAGCATCACAAACAGCCCAATCCTATGGGCCTTCTGCATCAGCAGATCTTGTGATCCGCTGCCACAAAAGGCCCAGCAACAGCTGAAACATCATGCCACTGTTGCGCACAACAGAGCTGCTGGCAGAAACAGCCATTTTGTATTACAATATTGCACCATGGGGGAGGAATGTTCCCATTGTTTATCCCACCCATAATTTTTCGCATGTCTCCAATTTATAATCCTAATAATATGATATTCATCCTTAACTGTTGTAGCTGCTTCCCCTTTGTGTAGTCATACTAAATACAAGATAAGCTAAAGATCATAGCATTTATTCCTGTTAGCTATTTGAGAAAATCAAACAACTGATTAAAACTATTCTCACTTTCTGATTGCAGTGAAGAAGTGCAAGCAGATAAAATTCTTACTCAAACCCACAGGAAGTTCTTCTGCATTTGCAGTAAAGGATGTGATATGTTAATGTCACTCAAATATAATGCTGCCTGCCATGCTATTGCCTCTTCCCCCTGAAATATTTACCAGAGGAGATCTGTGAAAAGGAATGCATTTTTAATTTAAAAATGTTCCCATTTGGTGCCAGGAAAATAAAGAGGAGAACAAAGTAGTTATTCCTTTGTTAACCTCTGCTCTGGTATGTGGATAACCCTGCGGAGATTCGAAGCAGCCATAATTATCGATGGAGAGACCACCCGTGCAATCAACTCCCTGTTAAAGGATCAGTTCTCTCAGGTTTGAATTAACCTTCTAAGCAAGGTAATTGGGGCTGTAGACTGACTTTACTTAATGACACACTGCATACACCTGAATATTTTAGATGGAAAACTTCTGAGAGAGCAGGCCACCCAACCATGCAGAGACGACCGAAGGCACAATTGTGTCTGAGGCAAAAAATCTAATTGGTGCCCCCTGCAGCAGTAAAGATATACTTTGCTGACATTGTAATAATTTGACTAAATAATTATAATTTTGCTGCCTTCAAATGGTACCTCTAAATCTGCCTTCTGAGGGCCCAATCCTATCCAACTTTCCAGCATTGAGGCAGCCATACCAACAGGGCATGTTCTGCATCCTGCATTGGGGGCACAGTCATAGAGGCCTCCTCAAGATAAGGATGCATTTGTTCCCTTACCTCAGGGCTGCACTGTGGCTGTATCACACCTAGAAAGTTGGATAGGATTGGGCCCTGAGTTGGGTTGCTTAGCTGTAAGAGTCTCTCTCTCACACACACACACACACACAGCCAAGAAAAGACTGTTGGACTGTCTACTTTCCAGCTCTGTGAGATTGCACAGGAGATTTTGTTTGACACCTGAATGGAAATTTTGGATTTGAAATAACCATTCAGATTCTAAAACATAAACAAGTAATATGTATGCCAATAAAGGTCTTATCTATCTATCTGAGGCCAGGCAGCCTGGGGAGGGGCACTGAAGCTGCGTTCCCCCCTCCCACGTTTCACTTTAAAGAAAAGTGTGTTGGGGAGGGCTAGCTGCCTCCCTCCACCCCCTGAGCTCACTGCCCACCCACCCCCACTGCCCTGCTCTCCCACCTGCCCCTGCCCACCTACCCCAACAAACAAATTGTTTGTTTCCCTTTTGAATTTTGTGGCTCTGCTCTGTTAAGGTCCCTGTTTTTTTTTCCTTTTCTTTGGAATGGCTCAGGGTACTTCACTGGCTGATCCTCAGCCAATCATGAGCTGCCCTCCTCCTGTGGCCTCCCCCACCCATTCATTCTCTGTTCCCATCATGCTTGCTACCTGCCTGCTCCTGACTCTAGCCAGGTCTACTCAAAAGGAAGTCCTATTTTGTTCAATGGGGCTTACTCTCAGGAAAGTGTGGGCAGGATTGCAACCTCTATTGGCACCAACTGGAGGGTAGTTTAAAAGAAAACCCTCCTGTTGCAAATACTGCTTTGCTCAGCTACAATGGGGGGGGGGGCAAGAGAATTAAATTATTTAGCCTTTTTAAAAAAAAACTTATTTATATATATATAAATTTTCTTGTTTGTGAAGTGAGTAGTACAGCACCTGCTGGCCATTAATATAGACCAGGGGTGCCAAACCCCGGCCCGGGGGCCACTTGTGGCGCTCGGGGACACAGTCTGGCCCGCAGGGAGCCCCCAGCCTCCAATGAGCTTCTGGCCCTCCAGGGGCTTGCTGGAGCTCATGCTTGTCCTACGCAACTGCTCTCAGCTTGAACGTGACCGTTTGAGCCCTTACATGAGCTGTGGGAGAGGGCTCCCTCCACTGCTTGCTGTTTCATGTCTGTGATGCAGCAGCTGCAGCAAAGGAAGGCCAGCCTTGCTTTGTGCGAGGACTTTTATAGGCCTTGAGCTATTGCAAGACCTTCATTGATTCATATAAGTTCCATATCTAATATATTCATTTAAGTAAATTTATTCAATTTTGAAATGTAAATTAATTCAGCCCCCAATACAGTGTCAGAGAGATGATGTGGCCCTCCTGCCAAAAAGTTTGGACACCCCTGATATAGACCAATGAGCATTAATAACTTGGGGAGGAGGGATGCAGAACTGGATTATTTAACTTTAAAATAAAATAATAATAATAATAATAATAATAATAATAATAATAATAATAAACTTTATTTATACCCCGCCCTTCTCCCCAAAGGGACCCAGGGCGGCTATTTTATATATATTTTATTAATATAAAAATATTATTTTCTTGTTTGAGAAAATGAGCAGTGGGGTCTTGCAGCCATCCCCTCCCTGCCAGTATTTCTCTACCCAGCCTGTAATTGGTCTGTGGAACTCCTTGCCACAGGAAGTAGTGATGGCAGCTTGCCTAGATGCCTTTAAGACGGGACTGGACAAATTTCTGGAGGAGAAGTTCATTATGGGTTACAAGTCATAGCAGGTAGGTGCAAGCTCTTGGTTTTAGAGGCAGGCTGCCTCTGATTGCCAGATGCAGGGGAGGGCACCAGGACACAGGTTGTGTCTGTTGTCTTGTGTGCTCCCTGGGGCATTTGGTGGGCTACAGTGGGATACAGGAAGCTGGACTAGATGGACCTTTGGCCTGATCCTGCGGGGCTCTTCTTTTGTTCTTAATAATAGAAGCCACTAAACTTTCATAATCTGCGGAGAGGCAGGGAATTGGGTGTCTATTATTACACTGTTTTTCTGTACTACTGTTAATAATAATAAACTTATATGCAGTAAAAAATGAAGACTTGAACTTAATGAGTACTGCTGCTGATCAGGGCCTAGGAGAGGGGGATAAAGGGGGTAATTTGTACCTGGACCCAGGGTCAGAAAGGGGGCCCAGGAACCAAAGGAGGGGCCCAGATAGTTCTTGGGATATTATGTTTTCCAATCTCACCCAAACTCACTGCCTGCACATGACACTGGGGGCACAACCACAGGCATGAAGTGGCAACTGCTGCTACAAGCCATGCACACCGGGCCCAGGAATGCATCCATGACCCGCCCTAACAGAATCAAATCTGGGGGGAAACTGGCCTGCTGCAGTAGCTTTTTGGCTTGTGGATCCCATAACCATGAAGGAGCGTATAGGGCAGCAATTTTCAACCTTTTCCATCTCCTGGCACACTGTCAAGGCACTAAAATTGTCAAGGCACACCATCAGGTTTTTGATAATTGCCAAGGCACACCATGCTGCCAACGGGGGGGGGGGGGGCTCACATCTCCATTTGCCCTACTAATAAATGACTTTCCCCCCAAATTCCTGTGGCACACCTGTGAACCATTCATGGCACACCAATGTGCCATGGCACAGTGGTTGACAATGGCTGGTATAGGGGTTCAGGGACACAGGGGCTATGGCTGCTGCAGAAGTTCATTTTGGTGCACACAGCACACTGTACTTCCTAGTGCAAGCCTAACTATGATGATGCTAATTATCTGCAATGGATTTTCTAGATTTCAAAGATTTTAGAGAGACTTAGGAGTGTGTTTGGGTTTCCATATTACTTTATCTAGCTGCTAATGCCGCATGATCGGGTAGACCTGGGCTCCGCATCAGGAAGCCTGGTAGACCTGGGCTCCAAAGACTGTTTTGGCTGTCAGCACACTCCCCCTGGCTTATTTGGCCCCCTATTCTGTCTGCCCCCATTGCCCCCTCCTCCTTTGGGAAGGGGCCCAAAAGAAACTTTGTACCCCCTGAAAAAATTCTTCTCAGAGGCCCTGCTACTGATGCTTTATTCTAATGCTCCAACTCCAATGCTCCTTTCTGTTGTTTCACATAAACAAATCATGCATTTGCTTGTTACAGTGCTGTGTTCCGTAATACGCTATTGTGCTATCCTGGCCTTCACTGTTGTTTAGTCTACCACTTAGGCAGTTATCTGTGGGAAACAGAGATAAAGAAAGCTGAACTAAATTGGCCTTACCTTAGGTTGATTCACACATGTCTCTTTTGCTGGCCTTGTGGTTTTCACCATGCCCAGAAGTATGGGTTTGCTTGCTACAGTGGTGCAGCCTTGAAATCATTTATCAGATGTGAGACGGCTAATGCTGCTGTGTTGTGCTGCTTCTCCAATGTAGTGGTGTCTATCTTACGCTGCTTTCTGTGGGAAACAGAGGTGCTAGATTGACCTTGCCATGGCCTGTTTCCAGTATGGCTTGTTTCCATGCTCTCTTGTGAACCATTCACACAAGTCTCTTTTGCTTTCAGTGAACTCACATGCACGTGTCTGTTTTGCTGTCAGTGTCTCACTAACACTGCAGATCTGGTCTTGTGGTTTTATGCCATAAATATCTAAGGGCGCAATCCTAACCCCTTATGTCAGTGCTCTCCAGCACTGATATAAGGGCAATGCAGCTCTGAGGTAAGGGAACAAACATTCCCTTACTTTGAGGAGGCCTCCATGAGTGCCACCCAACTGCAAGGTACAGCACATGTCCCATTGGCACCGCTATGTCAGTGCTGGAAAGCACTAACATAAGGGGTTAGGATTGCACCCTAAGTTGCTCTCAGTGTGTTCAGCAGGGTTCTTCCCTATTCTCTCAAGCAGTCCAGTGCTGCAAATTGAGCCTTCTGTGCAACATTAATATGCTGCTGTGCTGCTTGTCCAATGTGGTGCTGTCTATCTTAGGCAGCTGTGTGTCAGGCAGCTTTTAAAAATCACATCGTTTTGCAAATAATAAATTTAATTTATTTATTTTATTTCTGGGAGGCGCCAAAATTTCAGTTTACCTTGGGTGACAGATGGCCTAGGTACGCCACTGTTAAGAATTATGAAATTATTCTTCATTCAGTTATTCAAGGGTGGGAGACACACTACCTCAGTGGTTCCCAGAGGGGTGGGTCATGACCCACCAGGCTGTGAAAATCCTGTGCCTGCCCCCTTAAGGGATGGGGAGGAAAGAAGTGGGTGTTTTCAATTTACCAGGGGCAGCGCTGGCCTCCTGGGAGGTGTGGGGAGCCCGCGGACACCTCTGTAGGGCTCCCTAAACCACAGAATGCTGAAAAAAGTGATCACGACCCACTTCCAGTTTGCAATCAGAAAGCTGGAGGCCGGTTCTGCCCCTGGTAAGTTGAAAACACCCCCTTCCATCCCTAGTAGAAGTGCAGTCCTGGCAATCATGTCACTGCCTTCTCTCTTCCACACCAATTAAGGGAGCAGACACAGGGCTTTCCATGCCTGATGGTTGTGACCCACCAGTTTGGGAACCACTGTGCTAGGCAAAGTTTATCTTGATTAGAAACTTTATTCATAAAGTGATGTCACAAAGCATAGAAAAAACCAAGATGAAGTAGAATTTTGCAGGACATGCTTGAGAAGAAGGCTAAACAATGACACAAGAATGAAATAGATAATGAGTCAGCAAGAAGCTATGCTTGAGAGGGGAATGGAAAGCCTGGGTAATTACAGTATACACTGGTGGAAATTAGGTCAGGTTCATTGCTATGAGACAGCAGAAAAATACTGAATTAGAATTTATGTACCATGCTCTTATCCATGCTTCCGGATAATATCTTTCCATAAAGAACTAAGGGCCATTTCTTACAGCACCATTTATATTCAGGTACAAAGACACAGGAATAAAATACATACATTGTCAGATATTAAGCTGCAATCCTATGCACACTTACCTAGGAATAACAGTCCAACCCCGAGCTGTCTGGCATCCAAGGCTGCAGTGGCGCTGAAATGGCTGCCACTGCGTCCTGTAAATGTTAGGCAGCCGCAGGCAGCTCCCGATGCCTCCTCAGGGGAAGGTTCCCTTCCCTCAAGAAAGGGAAGTGGCCCCGCAATGGGGCTGCTCAACTCTGCGCCAGCTATTTAGTCAGCACAGTGTAAAGCAGCTTCGTGTCAGGCCGGGAGGCCCAACGTAGGGTTACAGATCTAGCGGAGCTGAGTTCTGCTGGTCCTGCCCTGCTCCCTCACCTGCCATGCCTTCTCCCTGCCCCCCCCCTGCCCTGGAACGTCTCCCCCCACATCCCAACCCACTTCTCTGCTCCCCGGCACTCATCTGGATCTCCAGGAGGCAGTTGCCAATCCTCTGCCCAGCACTGGCTCAGCATGGGCTTAAGCTGAGCCAGCGCCCATGCAGGTCGGGTGGTAAGTGTGGCAGGCATGCCTTACAGTATTTTTGTGACACTACACGGGGTGCTGAACCAGCGCAAACAGGTCTGGACTGGGCCCTTAGTCCCATTAAAGTGAGGCTTACTTTTGAGTAAACATGCCTAGGATTGAATTATAGCACTGTACATAGATAGAAATATACAGAACCAGCAAGTCAAAACGCATCTTGTGTTTGAGAAGGAGGAGTGGCATTTGCTGATACATGGACACTTCATGACAAACTGCATGTGTATTTTGCACTCCAAGGACAAAAAATATAACAAGGCACAGACCTAATTGATATAGGGCCCAATCCTATCCAACTTTACAGCTTCGATGCAGCTGCAATACAGCCCAAGGCAAAGGAACAAACATTCCCTTACTTTGAGGAAGCTTCCATTACTGCCCCCCTAACTGCAGGATACAGCACATGCCCCATTACCGCAGCTGCATCACTCCTGGAAAGTTGGGTAGCATTAGGCCCATATACATTTAAATCTAATAAGATTGGGGCTTTTGTGATGCTGAGGACTTGTCTTTGTGGCCATCTCAGTATATGCTCTGTAAGGAAAGGCCTACTCCATGCAGCTGCAGCCAGTTCAGTCAAAAACAAGGTAGTCATGTACATCTGGTGCTATTAGGAGCTGCCAGTTTGCCCAAAATGACTGTTCCTTCAGGTTTTTGCTTTCTTCCTCAAGTGGGCAGGCAGCATGTCCCACTGGCATACTAATGATAAATTACACCTTGCTTGTAAGTATTTAATATTGACATAAATATCTTGAAGCAATCTTATGTCTTCCTTGTTCAACAAAGCTTACGTAGAGAGGTTTAGGGCAACAAGCATAAGGATTCTATCATTTCATTTGAACCAACCAGGCTAATTCAGCTGCTGGTTACAAGAATTGGGTAATGGTGTGGCTAGGGTTTGGCCAGAACATGCTTGTACCCTTGTCTGTATGCCTCTCCTGGCATTATGAAACTGCATACAGTTACAACACCAAAGGCAGCATACTCGTAAGCCCAATTCCTGGCACTAGCATGTTCTCTAGCTGTGCTCTCCACCCTCCTCAGGGACAGCATTTCTCTGCAAAATAATACTCTTGTGCCTATGGAGTACCTATGTGCCTCCTGATTAAGAACTAAATTTTGCGTTATGTTAACCACATGCTGGTATAGTTAGATTTGCTTTTACTCACATGTAATGGCCATGCACATCTGCAGTTCAGGTTTGGGCCATGGAGCAGAGGTAGAAAGTATTTAACCCTTTACTTCTGGCACAAGTTTCCGTTTAACAGCAACACCTCTAAAGTAGCTCTTTAACCCTTAAAGTCAAATTTGCTACAATGGCAGTTTAAGGGTTAAATGGCTATGTCACAGGTGCACTCTTTTGTGGGAAAACACCATAGTAGTAAACAGCATTGGTGTCGAGAGCAAGTCTTTTCAGTGTTCCTGCTAGCACTGTAACCTCATACAGAGAATACAATTTTATAATGCCTGAACAGGGCTTATGTCCTGCATGCCTTACACATTTACAGAGGGGAACACTGCAAACACTAAAGTAATATGGATGTACACAGAGCAAACATATTTGTCATAGAGCTCCTGTGTCCGCTATGCCTTTCTTACTGGGCCTAAGGGCAGGTGGCAAAGGTGACCATTGGTTACAATGGTTTTGCTTTTTCATTTCACTAAATAGCTGCAATTTGGACTAATATTCTCTTAAACAGAAGGTTGGATTTTATTATTCCCTTGACATTTTATTTTATTTCTTACCTATGTTGTCAACCCTTCATAGCCTGTGAATCACAGGACCAAACCTTCCTATGATGGAATCTCACATCCCAGGACACAGATTGCTCTACAGATACAGTCATTTCGGTCTTAAATCAATTTCAGCATGAAACTGAAACATTGCAAAATCTCTCTTTGTTCTAGAAAGGAATTTGTTTTTGGGTTTCCATTTAATCTTTCCTATGCAAGTTTCCAGTTAGACCAAGTGAGAATATTTTTTTGTTTCTTTGTGTTCCTTTTCAAACCTTGCCCTAACTGATTCAAGGAAAGGCTTGTATGGGCAATCCATTTTTCTGGGCAATAGGAGCGGTTTCCCACAGTGACGTTAATCACATTCCTACAGTAATGAAATGTTCATTGTACAAGCATCGTGGAGGAGGAAAGTTAAACTTATTACTGGCTGGGGGAGGGGAGCTGTTCTTTTTTTATTTGTTTGTTCATCCTGGCAATGTGTATTCCAATGCAGGAAATGGGATGTGCACATTCTTCGAAGAATGGATTTTGGGGGGAAAGGTATCTTGAAATGCCAAGGCTTTTAAAAATGAATTTTAAAAATTAATAATTAACAATATTTCAAAATCTTATTTCTCAAAGGGCTTTTCTAGTGAATCAGATTTCCCTTATTACCTCCAGGGTAAGGAGCCAGGGGAGGGAGCGGGGCAGGAGGGAGGTAGGACCAGTGACACTTTGCTTCACCAGATCCTAAGCCTCCATTTTGGGCCACTGGCCTGATACGGAGGCTCTTGATTCTACACCAACCCTTCGGTCGCCATAGAATCTAGTAGCCCCATTGCAGGGCTATTTGCCTTACCCAGGGGAAGGGGACAAAAGTCCTCTTCTCCCGAGGAGCTGCTAGCACTGCCCAGTTAGTGCTCAGGATTCAGTGGCAGCAATTTTCTGCACCACTGCAGCTCCGTATGCCCATCATTTGCAAACTGAACACCTGAAAACAAGATAGTATAAAATACATTCCATTCTGTTTGGCCATTGAGTACTAGCTAAGAGCCTATTAGTACCACAGGCCACAAGCTTCACAGAATCTCTTTCACTTTGAGCCTTCCCTCATGGGCTATGTTAGATGCAAGGGAGGGCACCAGGATGCAGGTCTCTTGTTATCAGGTGTGCTCCCTGGGACATTTGGTGGGGCCGCTGTTAGATACAGGAAGCTGGACTAGATGGGCCTATGGTCTGATCCAGTGGGGCTGTTCTTATGTTCCCTCCCTTCTTCTGACTCTTCTCCCACTTTAGTGACCACCTAGATCTCTCTGCTTATGTCACATATCCACACTGAGATCAGTGCAGCCATTCAGGAAAACAAAGAGCAGCAGCAGGAACAGGAGAAGCCACATAGAACAATCTGAATAAATATCCGTTTGAACAGATATAATGCAAGTCTGAAGTAAACCATTTAAGAAAAATAAGTTGTGAAATTGCAGCACAGTTTTGGAACAGTGACAGCAACTGTAAAGAAATGTTTGAAGATGGCATTAGTTCAAGGAAGTTGTGATTAATGTAATGGCGAACAGTTAGAGTTGGGAAAAGCCCCTGGGAGACTGTGGCACTGTAGGAAAGAGATGGAGATGGGGCACAGAGCCTGAGACCATCCCTCTTAGTTGGGTAAGGAGCACCCAGCAGTGGCAAAATGACACACTTTCAGGTGAAGAACCTGAAAACCTGCTTTCTAAAGATTGCACCACTGTAGAGAAACATATGTCTGTATGGAGGAAGGAAGGCACACATTTCACTCTGCACTCACTGTACACCATGTAATTGTATGTTACACAGCCTTCTAACCTCACATCTCTTTCTTCTAATCTAGTGTTTCTCAAAGTGCGCTCCAGCAAGCTGTGGGGCTCCCTGAGAACCCTTCAGGCTCCATGAGCACACCATAAGTGGCTGCCATCTACCCCCACCTGGTGTGCTCATCTGTCTCTACTGTCTTCCCTGTTTGTGGCTCTCCTTCCACATTCCCCTCCTGTTTCATCTCTTCACTGGTTTTTGGTGTTGGGCACAGCCAGGGTCTAGGAGAGGGGAGTAAAGGGGGTAATTTGTACCGGGGCCCAGGGTCAAAAAGGAGCCAAAGGACGGAGGCCCAGAATTTCCTGAGATCTTACATTTTCCTATCTACTCTAGACATATTGCCCACGTGGGATGATGGGGACACTACCATGAGCTACTGGCAAGACATGATGGGCTGAGGAATCCATATATGACACTCTTTAACACAGTATCAAATCTGGAAGCATACAGGACTGCTGCAGTAGCTCTTTGACTTGTAGATCTGCTTACCATGAAGGAGCGTATAAAAGCTCAGGGACACAGCTGCAAGACTACAGCTGCTGCAAAAGCAAGTTTTGGTACACCAGGACACTTTCCATTCTAGTGTGAGCCTAAATACGATGATGCAAATCTTCTGGATGATTTTCTATATTTAAATGATTTTAGAGAGACTTAGTGTCCAACAGTGGCGTCACTAGGGGGTGCGGGGGGTGTGGGCCGCACCGGGTGACGTGCACGGGGGGTGATGCTAAAATTGCGGTGGTTAGGAATAACCCCATCATATTATATACCGTTGGATGCGGAATTTCGGGCGGAATGCAATGCAAGAAACCAGAGTGAAACATCTCCTTTCTATCAAAAGTTATGGCCAAAAAACCGGAGAACCAAAAATGCATGGATCTCTATGGAAAGTGAAAGTGAGCCGTATCCCGTGTTTACTCATGAGTAGGTGAACTTGCCTTAGTCTGTCGGAAAGGGCAGGCTGAGAGGAATCCAACTACACCAGAATGGTCCTGCTCCAATGAAAGCAGCCCCCAAAAACACCTGAGAAGGATGTCCTTCCCTCCAAGCAGATGAATGTATTGAGCCCTATGGAAAGCAAAACTAAGCCTCATGGTCACATTTACTCATGAGTAAGCAAACATGCCTTGGCTGGTGTGGAAGATCAGGTGAAGGAGAGTGCAAGGCTACCAGAATGGTCCTGATCCGATCCACCTGCACCTAAACAAGTGCTCCAGAAGGCAGCCTCCCCTCAGCAATCTGGTTTAAACAGAAGTTCTTAAATTGATCTGGGCACTGGGTAGGACTGAAAAACCTTACTGATTTTGGAGGAGGGGGTGTTATTGCAGGCAGGCTACAGAGGAAATTCACTTGGTGGAACAGGGCTGGCTTCTGCTTATTTAATTATTTGTTTTACTTTAATTATTTATACGGATTTATTTTAATTTGCCTGATGATGTCACTTCCACCATGACATCACTTCTGGTGGATCTTGGACAGATTGTCATTCTAAAAAGTGGGTCCCAGTGCTAAAAGTTTGAGAACTGCTGCAATAAGGTGTTAGTAGGTTATGTGGGGGGGGGGGGGGGTGACACTACTAGTGACCAAAATCACTAAAATCACAGTTTGGAGGAATAATACCAGCATGTTATACATCAATCAGTGTGTCATTTCATGCAGAATGTGTTCTATTAAAAGGTAGAGCCAAAAAACCAGTGAGGGCGGATTGATGGTACACCACCACACCCACCACCTGCATGCCCACTGCATGGGGATGACGCGCTGGCATCCCGCACCAGGTGACGCGAACCCTAGTGATGCCAGTGGGGTCCAATTCTATCCAATTTTTCAGCACCAGTGCAGCCGCAATGCAGCCCCAAGGTAAGGGAACAAATGTTCCCATACCTTAAGGAGGCCTCTGTGACTGCTGCCCCAACATAAGATGCAGTGCATGCTCCATTGGCACAGTTGCACCGACACTGGAAAACTGGATAGGATTGGGCCCTTAGGAGTGTGTTTGGTTTTCCATATTACAGTATCTAGCTGCTGATGCCACATGGGTTGACCTTGGTTCCAAAGACTTTTCCAGCTGTCTCTACCCTCCTCCCACCCTGTCCCCATTCTACTCACCTGTCACCACCCTCCCCTGCTCTATTTCACCCCACCCCTTTGCAAAGAGGTCCAGAAGAAACTTTGTACCCCCAGATAAAATTCCTCTCAGAGGCCCTGGGCTTAGCTCTGCACCACTCCACACATGGGCTGGTGTCCTGGGGCTCCCCAAAACTCCACACATGCATTGGTGGGGTTCCCTGAGACTCCTTTTAGGAGTGTAAAGGACCCCAGAGATTGAAGAGTTTGAGAACTGCTGCTACACTTATGCTTTTTTCTGCACTGTCTCTGTCCTCAGTGAGTGGCTGATCTTTCTTTCTTTCTTTCTTTCTTTCTTTCTTTCTTTCTTTCTTTCTTTCTTTTCTCATGACTAAACATTAGTTGATGGGGCCTCCCTTTGTCTACCCTTCCCTTTGGTGTTCTGATATCAGAGTAGGCCTAGCATGCCTTGATCTAGGCAGCTATTGGTTTATGGTGTCACCTTAGACCTTAAAAAATATGAATTTCAAAAGCCAATACAAAAATCCTAGTTGTAAACGATTCTATATATTTCTGTATATCAAGAGCATTTGAATGACATTTTGCAGGTGCAAACCAATTGAACAGCCACAGAGCTTTTCACCTGAAAGAAGGAGAACTCTTGACTCATCTTCTGAAGAGTGACCTGAACATTATCCAGTTATGACATCTAGGGTCTTGTACCCTGGTTTGTTTTCTTTAAGGAACTTTGGTGCCAGTGGCAGACTTCCCCAGCCTAAGGCAAAGGTCTACGATGGTGTCCCCCCACACACCAATCTGCCCACCCCCCACTCACCAAAATGTTGCTGAGTCTCACGCGACTCCAGGATGTATCAGGGCAGCATTCTGAGGCTTTAAACTGTGCTTCTGGCAAACCAGAGTTTACAACCACATCGGGAGCCTCAGAAAGGCTTCTGCGTGATCCTAGAGGGGTGCAGAACTCTGTGCCCTGGGCATTTGCCCCATTGAGTTAATGACAGGTCCCGCTACTACATGGTGCTCAGCTTTAACTTTTAACACCAAAACAAAATTTGAGAAATAAAGTTAAAACTAGGTACAAAAGTATCTTTCAAATTCAGGATAGAACATTTAGGTTAGATGGCTAGTAGGGAGAAGTAAATGACTCAAATGACCCCTGGAGTAATCAAGCCAAGAATTTGCAGTGCTTTCTCAGCTGTTTATTTAAGATAGAGTCAGTTAGTCACAAAATAAAACAGAGGTGTGGCATGCAGGTGCATTTCTATAGTTCTTTCAGGGCCTAATTAAATGTCACATGTAAATCTGTGTAACAAAATCCCTGTGGTTTTTGGTTTTTTTAGAGACAAGCTATTTCAGCAGGGGGCAATTGGGAGTAGAGAAGTGGTGGGGAGCACTTAACCCATTATCTACCTTCCACTTCTTTGATCCAAATGGCCTCCCAAACAGCTTTTCACGGTTTCCAGGTGTATGTTTGAAAGAAAAATAATCCCAGGAAATGTGCTTTTCTGAATGCAGATGTCTCAGATGTCATGGAAAAAATTTGGCATACATCCTTTCCATAGTGAGAAAATATGAAGGAAATGTTAGAACCCAGTGCAATTATTACAAACGTCGGCCTTATTTTTTAAAGTCCCTGGTTGCTTTTCTTTTTTAAAACTTGTTAAACAGGATTGACTACTTCACTGAGACTAGCATTATGGAAAGCGGTTATTCTAGTCAAGAGCCATATGCTGAATTAAGGAAGAGTTTATAGGCTGGAGGGTTTGGCAGCAGTACTGAGACTGCATCAGCTGATACACACAGACTGAAAAAATTAGATGCATCCGTTGCCCCCAGTTTTGTCACAATACCATATTTGGCTCTTCACAGGCTTGTTCTAAAGCAAAAATGGGCAGTTGGTTGTGTGCCAGTCTAGAAGTGTCTGTCAAAGCAAAAAATGGTGAGTAACATGTCTTGCTGCCCCGAGTTCAGGCAATTCTTGTGATAAGTTACATCAAAGCTTCAGAATCTTGTGTTGAGTCACTGTCCAAGGATATTTCTTTGTGTTATATAGGAAAACTGTGCCAATCATGGAGATTAGTTGGAATTTGAGCCTTGCAAAATTTCAGAGTCTTATCGGTTATGATATATTTACAAGCATTGTGCCAATCTCATTAATCATTATTATATTTCTATTGACTGGAAGAAGATATATGCAAATGTCACAAATGCTTACCAGGAAGTGATTTTTAAAGTATTTATTTTATTGAAAGATTTGTATCCTGCCTTTTCATAAAGAGCCTTAAGCAGCTCATATATCATAAAATAACATATCTGTGGTGAAAAACCCTGATTTTCTTCTACCTTCTGCAAATTTTTCATCCTATCATCTGAGGCTCTGACAAAGATCTCAGAAGGGGAACAGATCCAGCACAGGTCACAGTCATGTTATATAGGATTTTAAAGGTCAAAATTTTTAGGTCACAACCAATTTGCATTGTCATGACCTTGGGTGGAAGTAGTTAATGGAATGGGTCTCTAAGGCTCCTGACAGGGTCAGAAACTGTACTTCCAGTTTTCTGGAAGCACAGTTTAAAGCAGGTGTCAAACATAAGGTCTGGGGGCCAGTTGTGGCCCCCAGAAACTTTTTATCTAGCCCCAGTGGCATCACTAGGGTTCACTTCACCCGGTGCAGGATGCCAGCACATCACCCCCCATGCAGTGGGTGGGGCAACACCCCAGGTGGTGGGCGTGGTTATGTACCATCACTCTGCCCTCACTGGTTTTTTGGCTCTACCTTTTGATAGAACAAAGATAGAACACATTCTGCATGAAATGATGCATTGATTGATATATAACATACTGGTATTATTCCTCCAAACTGTGATTTTAGTGATTTTGGTCACTAGTGGTGTCACACACACTCCCCCCAGGGTGTCAACTTACTAACACCTTATTGCAGCAGTTCTCAAACTTTTAGCACTGGGACCCACTTTTTAGAATGACAATCTGTCCAAGACCCACCAGAAGTGATGTCATGGTGGAAGTGACATCATCAGGCAAATTAAAATAAATCCATATAAATAATTAAAGTAAAACAAATAATTAAATGAGCAGAAGCTAGCCCTGTTCCACCAAGTGAATTTCCTCTGTAGCCTGCCTGCAATAACACCCCCTCCTCCAAAATCAGTAAGGTTTTTCAGTCCTACCCAGTGCCCAGTTCAATTGAAGAACTTCTGTTTAAACCAGATCACTGTCAGGATCCACCTGGCTTTGCAAGTCTCAAAAAGTTCACCATATCAGCTGAAGCCTCTGTTTTGATTCTTTTTAGTGGGGGGGGGGGGGGGGGAGGCTGCCTTCTGGAGCATTTGTTGAGCTCCAGTTCCATCAGATCAGGACCATTCTGGTGGCTTCACATTTCCCTTTGCCTGGCCTGACCACCAGCCAAGGCACGTTTGCTTACTCGTGAGTAAATATGACCATGAGGTTGAGTGTCACTTTCCATAGGGCTCAATACATTCGTCTGCTTGGAGAGAGGGACTTCCTTCTCAGGTATTTTTCGGGGCTGTGTTCATTGGATCAGGACCATTCTGATGTCGTTGGATTCCTCTCAGCCTGCCCTTTCCAAGGGACTAAGGCAAGTTCACCTACTCATGAGTAAACATGCAATATGGCTCAGTTTCACTTTCCATAGGGCTCCATGCATTTTTGGTTCTCCAGTTTTTTGGCCATAACTTTTGATAGAAAGGAGATGTTTCACTCTGTTTTTTTGCATTGCATTGCGCCCGAAATTCCACATCCAACAGTATATAATATGATGGGGTTATTCCTAACCACCGCGATTTTAGCATCACCCCCCCAAGTGCACGTCACACACACCCCATGCGCGTCACCCGGTGCGGCCCGCACCCCCTGCACCTTCTAGCGACACCACTGTCCGACCCTCAGGTTCTCAGCTGCTGAGCAGTGCTGAGGTGTTACTGCTGAAAGGGCAGCCCGCATGAAAATTGGGCTCTCCTTTATCTTGAAATATGATCAAGATTTGCTTATTTTCTCTTCTGTCATTTGCAGTTAATGAGAACAAAGTGCTGATTTCTGGCCATCAGCTGCTTAATAATGTCACTTTCTGGTTAATGATGTCACTCAGCAGGCATCCTGAATGCTAACTTCTGCCCTCTGAATGAAATGAGTTTGACACCCCTGGTTTAAAGCATCAAGGAACCCTCAGGGGGCTTCCCCAATGCATCCTGGTGTTGTGCAAGGCTCCGTGAGCTCTAGGAAAGTGCGGGGGGATGGATTTGCACGCAGGGGGACAGTGACATCCTGCCAAGGGTGCCATAGCAGACCTTTGCCCCAGGGCATGGGGCTGGAGAGGTTTGCCACTGCATAACAGCACACTGAAAAGACATTAAACAGCCAAGAAGATTGTGTAACATTTTCTTATTCGCTGATATATAGCCGATTTACAAATATCGTAAAATCAGAGGCTTTTCTACTTGTGAGAGTCGTTCTCTTCATTTTTTTTCTGGATCTGCCTCTTGATGCTTTTCAGGAAACTAAGCTGAAAATGTGTAAAAGAGTGACCTGTAAATAGTGCAGTGCAAGTCTGTTTAGTTCTCCCATAATACGTTCAGCAATGCATTTCTAGAGAGACTATCAACTGCATGTCTTGTGGGTTCAATAAACATGCATTAGGCATTTTATGAGGTAACTTTTCACACATCTTTAGCACGCTTCCCAAATCTTGCTATGTATCATTAGATTCTTTTTTATTATTATTTTCATTTTTCAGGTTAGCTTAAAACATTGAAAAGTTTCAAATATAAATCAGCTCATAGTCATTTGCAAACATCACTTAGCATGCTCAGCATCCTAGTGACTTTCTAGTACATTGTTTCTCAAACTGTGGGTTGCGAGCCAATTTCAGGTGGGTCCCCATTCATTTCAATATTTTATTTTTAATATATTAGACTTGATGTTACCATGGTATGTGACTGCATTTGGGAACCTGTACAGACTTGTACTTTTAACAGACTACTATGTATATGCTCTTAACAATGATAGTAAATAGGACTTACTCCTGGGTAAGTGTGGGTAGGATTGCAGCCTAGGATTGTTAATAAATTTTCCTGCTTGATGATGTCACTTCCGGTCATGACATCACTTCTGGTGGGTCCTGACAGATTTTCATTCTAAAAAAGTAGATCCCGGTGCTGAATGTGTGAGAAACTCTGTTCTAGTAGATATATGCATAACTATATGCAGTGAGAATATTTTAGCTATGGAAGTGTCTTATAAGTGCCCTTCATATGATTGACAGCACAATCTTAATGTGACGCTCTGCCTGCTGTGCCAGCCTAGAGAGTCACAAATGTGCCATATCCCCTGTATCCCTCTGTATCCCCACTGATGGCCAATGCTGGAGGTGAGTGCTCTGCAAGCAGTGAAGGGGAGGGTGGCAAGAGGGTAGAATGGAGGGAGGGAGGGAGTATTTCGGAGTTGGGGAGGGTGGGGAGGGAAGAGGTTCAGGAGTGGGAGAGGGCAGAGTGGCGGAACAGGCTGCTGCCATATCCTAAGCCCCACCCCAGACCTGAAAGCCTTACACAGGGCTGCTTGAATTTGCGTCAGTGATTTATCTAGCATAGATCCAAGTAACCCCATTGGGCAGGCTGGAACTCAACATGGGGTAAGGGGAAAAATATCCCCTTACCCCGAGGAGACCTCCAGCCTGCTCCTAACCTGCACTATGGAGTGGGCCAACCAGCCCAGCTGCACCAGCTCAGGTTAGGATTGGGCTGCCCAAAGTACAGTGTAGAAAGAAGTTCAGTTTTCAAGCTGAAGAACTTGATATTTCTTTTCCTGAAGCCAAATTTGCCTTAATGAACCTAATTGAAAGGGGTGATGTGTGTGAGGATTCCTGGGGAACTGAGTTAATCAGATTTTATTTGAAATCCAATCAATACATATATTCCTATTCTGTCATTTCAAATATCTGAATAATCAGCACATGCAGGAAATTCTTCTACTCTGCCTGTTGCTCTTTCATCACTCAACTATAATCCCCTCCGTGTAATATGATAATCTTTTCAATGACACTTTTACCACAAGGATCTGGAAAACCTATTGTAGAGGTAGGTTTCATAGCTGCCAAAAAGTCACTCGACTATACTGCTACATGAATTCTCGTAACTGCCTTGTATGTGCTAGTGAATTGTCAGTGTCATGTACTTCCATATATTCACTGTAATATAATGAACTTATGTTACACTAAGATGTAGTGAAACCTTCTTATCCAGGCATCCACCATCTGGAAACATCCTTACACACCTGTGTTTGGGGAGTATTTTTGTTTGTGTGTATTTGACAAAGTCTTTCTCACCATTCCAGATATCTCTCTAGGGAAGGCATAATATACAGTATTTCTCTGTCTGGAAATTCTAGAAAGTCATTTACAAGAAATGGGGTTTAGGCACCAAGATTATATATTTCAGCCCTTCAAGTCTACAGATGATATCGCATTTGAACTACTCCAATAATAAAATCTGTTTTCCAAATTAAAATACATACTGGCTAATGTAATTGTTTGTGCACAGTATATATATTTTACAGGGGTAACTGTGAGGTACTCATGGAATGGGAGAGACGCTTTACAAGCTATTTATTTTCACTTGACTTGCAGCACACTTTTATCATTTACCACATTGTCTCCAAATAAGAATTGAGAGCCTCCAGCAATTTCTTTCTGCAAGGCCTAACCATGTTGTTACCAGTGTGCAAATCTCTTTCCTTCTACTCTAATAGCAGCAGATCTGCTATAGCCTTCAAATGCAACATATGACAAAACCCTTTTCTTATTGACAAAGAACATGAGAAATCAAAACTTGTAACATTTTGAACTCCTTGTTTATATAATTCCAAACTGTTCCATCTGCAGTGGGTGTCCCATGCAAGGAATAATGCAAACCAGCAGTGAAGTACACTCAGAAGTATCCATTCTCTTATAACTCATTTCAGAAATAATAACTTGTCTACACAAAGCTATTTCTCCTGTAAGTCACACTCTTTTTAAAGAGCATGCAATTTGCTACAGGACAACACATTTTCTGGTGACATAAATATTATTAAATTTTTAAAAGGAGGGATAGATCTGGCAGCATGCTGGATCGTATCCTCCATTTTTCTTCCCAACTCACCCCCTGGTTCTCCTTGAATTTTTTATATATTTTTAATATTTTTACTTACCTCCTACAGGCTGTCCATTTGCCCCCTCCACCACAGCATGTAGCCCATGCTTCATTGGCATGGCAGCATCTTAAAATGCGGCAAGGGATAGGATAGGGTAGTCAGCCATGCACTTTCTTTAAAAGGAGCTACGTTCCCAGATAAATAAGGAAGACCAGGTATTTCTTCCTCACAGCTTACATCCTTTCAATTCTGGTATGTGGAGCACCCTACAAGATTCCAATGGTGGCAGCTGTTCAGTAACAATCCTTGCCAGTAGTCTGAACCACTGGGCAGGATTAGACCGAGAGCTTTATTCCCAGACGAAGGCAATGGAGAGTTCAAAAGCTATGAAAGGCTTAGAACAGCATCAGAAGGCATTAGAATTTGTTTGTTTGGGCAAAAAGCAGTGGCAGATTTCTAATCTTTGAGTAACAGGCAGCGAGAGAGCCTAAAACACATTACCCCTGAATATGGCTTAACAAAAAAGACATATGGGAACCCCTTACTGAGCTCAATATCCCATTTTCCTTTTTAGCAAATGTTGGGAGATTTTAAGGGAAGATCTAATCTCCCTCTTTAAAGGAGATTGTAAGGGAAGATCTAATCTACAATGACCAGTGGTGGACTTGAGGAGTAAATAAAAATGTTAGCATGTTGTGCAGAATGGCATTTTAATGAGCAGAAAACATTCCTGTTCCCTTGCTGTTTGAATATACAGATGCACAGTAATTCAAAGAACCAGGTCTGACATTTTGAAGATGCCTGAAAGTACAGGCCTCCTACCTTATCAAGCTAAGAATTCCTGTAGAATTACCAGGAATTGTGGGGGGGGGGGGGGGATCTGCCAGAGGCCCCAAGAGCACGCTAGTAAAGATTAGTAGCTTGCACTGTTGCTTACAGAATTGTTTAAGTATATTAGAGACCCTGCCTGTAAATATTGAAGCAAGAACTTAAGCTTTACTTGCAAAGGAAGAACATTTCTCAGTGGAAGTTGGTTGAGCATGATCCAGCTAAAATTTAAGTTATAGGTTTCACTGATTTCAGGGTCTTAGAAGTTGTAAAATCCCTCCCATTGGAATAAAAGGAAGTAAAGATAGGGTGAATTGATTTAAGTCACAGTGATTAAAATAATTGATTTAAATCAAGGGGGAAAGACACAATGTAAATCAAGTTTCCCCTTTGGAAATTAATATATTTCCTGGACAAACCGGCATGCTAACAGGTTGCTATGACAATTCAACTGTATCAGCTGGGCTCCAAAAAGCTACACTAGGCATATCCAAATACTTTGACATGTTCAGTGCAGTTTTTCTTTTTTTTTACTTTTTTCCATTTGAGCCACAGACCATGCTATATCACAAACTGATACACAAACTTGATGGACTTACAGGCTGGAATTGCCTGTATCCTAGTCTGTGATGGGGTGTAGGGCACCAGCAATAATAAATCACAACTTATTATGACATTCATAATTCTTAACCCCGGAAGTTAGATGTTTTCCCATGTGTTTTTTTTTAAAGATAGAAAGTCAGTCCTTAACACACTGCATTTGATAGATAGCCATTATTCAACTTTAGAAGATAAGTGTAGGCTTTAGCCTGTTTGTATTAAATTCAGATTTCATTGAAGAATAGGGTTTCTTTAAAGAGACACTATAATTGCATCTTTTGATTAAAAAATCAATTAAAAACATTAAATCATTTGTTAGTTTCTTCCTTCCCTGTCTAGCAGAGCTTCACTGTGCCTAGCTTATGCTTTTCATATTTCCCTTTGTCCAACAACTAAGGGTACAATCCTATCCACATTTTCCTGGGAGTAAGCCCCATTGACTCTAATGGGACTTACTTCTGAGTAGATATGCATAGGATTGGGCTCTAAGAATAAGTAGTCCACAGTGGCCAGAAATTCATTTACATTAAAATAATACTGCCAAATCCAAGGCTGAAAAAAATTCAGGGGGTTTTCAAGTCTAAACAAATATAATGTATCTGCAGCTTTAAAATATTTACATAGTAATTTGGTAATTTTGGTTTTAAGAAAGCAAGATTTGAAGCTTGAAATGGAACCCCCTGAAATAGACCAAACAACTTTATTGTAAAAAGTAGATTTAACAAGTTTGTGGAGGCGGTTGTGGGCAAAACTACACAGAACTGAATATATTCTTGTTTCTCAGTCAGTGGAAAAAGTTATTCATATAACTTTTAACATTATTTCAAATGCTAATATGCACAAGATATCATATTCCTATGCAAATTTTTAAACCCTACACAGAATGAAGGAGCTGAAACAATATCAACTACATCAGCATAGAAACAGTCATCCCAAAAAGTAAGTTGTTTGCCTTATTTTAGTAACATAAAATTAGTTACATTAGTAACTATTGAAACTTCTTTAAGAACTTCATTTAAAAGAGACTGACCTGCATCAACATACACTTTATGAACATCCTGCTCTCAGACCAACTACTGAATGGATGGCAAAGTTACCTTTTAAAAAGAGTGAGAGAGCAAGGATAATTTGTTGGGATTGATTTTGGGGATTTTTTCTCCCACTAAACCTAAGCTATTTTGAAAAGCAACCCTTGCACATGCAAAGCCTGACCAGTAAATAAGTGCAGTTATTCCCTTTTTGAAGACAACAGGGACACTCTTGTCGATCTAGAAGAACTGGATTATAGCCAGTGGATTCAAGCCAATCCACCATAAGCATAGCTCCCAGATCTGAAGGGATCCTCATAGGATTGAATGGAGTTCACACTCTTACAGAGTTGGCTGCAGATATAATTGCAGTACCGGTGTGCACCACATGGGGAGTGGAGGAAACAGGGCTTGTACTATGCTCTGTGGGGATTTCTGCACATATCAGTGGTGCTCCTTTGGTGGATTGGAATGAGTCTTCTTTCTTTTTTTTTTAACCATTGCTTGGAGAGTCAATTAGTACCCACAATTTGTGTTGCAAAAGTTAGCATTTAATTCAAGTAGAGGCACAGTATAAAAACAGTTACATCAATTTTAGTCAATATATTTGCTTATTTATTTTAGAATATACTCTACATCTGAATAAAAAAGTTTTTAAATATCTTCAATGCATATACAACAGTGGGACCGTTTATCTTTCCACAAATATATGGGTGTACATCTGTCAACTGGTTCCATCCTCTGCAATAGACTATAAATAGTTCTTAAGTGGCTTATTTGCAGCGTCATTTAAACCAGTTCATACATAATACGGAAAGATAAGTGGCTTTATTAAAGGGGAACAATAACTGTCCACCCTGCCTGTAAAAAACAAGAAATGTTAACTAGTACTGATGAATACATTTTTGTGCGTTGATTTTTTTAAAAAGACTGTTGCCATTTCTAAGAGCATGCAAAAAAGAGAATTCTTAGACTTTATATATGTTACAAAAGTAGTGCAAAACAGGAAAGTGATGTAATTGCCACTACTATTGCCACCACCACACACGGATTTCCAGTGATTACACGCCTATTTCAGTAGCTGGCCTGGGCCACTATACATCATTCCGAGTCCTCAGAATCTGGAAATTTGACTGCCTGGTTGTGCCTGCTATCCCCAGACAAGAGATTCATCACCTGCCATCCTGAATGTTTCCAGCTGACAACAGCAAAATCCCATTAGTATGCCAGCCAGCTCCTTCCACCCTCTCATCTTCACGTTCTTCTCCCCCAAGCACACGTTATTTCTGAACTCACTACCATACTATGTTCACTATTAACCCCAAGAAACTCTTCTGCCCAGTTTTTGCCTTTATACATACAGTTACATGCATCTCTCTCTCACACACACTGACCTACACACAAACAGTTCACTCTTGCTGTCATTCTTTCCTAACCCTTCCCAAACTCTTATTTCCCCCCACCCCTCAGTTCTCACACTCCAGTTGGCTGGCTGGCTAGCTAGCTGGCAGGTAGGCAGGCTGCACATTCCCCCTCCTGGGTTCAGTGCCCCCAGCTGCTGACTCCAATCTCCTCCTTGTATCTGTTGGTAAGCACATTGGCCTTGCGGGTAAGTTTGGAGAGTACTGTGTGCAGTCCGCTCAAGTGATAATGAAACTGCTTCTCCAGATCCTCCTCCATCTCCCCATCCTCAGGGATTCCCCGGTTAATGTCCACTGCGCCAGGCCCCCCATTCAACTTGTCTTTCTTCCTGCTAGTTGCCTCCTCGCTGGCCTGCTGCAACACCCCCCACTCTATGTCATTTCGAATGGACTTGAGCAGCACATAGTGGCTGTACATGTCTCTGCAGGAGCAATAGGTGCCGCTGGGAGTCCGCTGGGCCTCCAGTTCTCCACAGCCACCCCCAGAATCCAGCTCCTCCAACAAGAGAGGCACATCCCGAAGCAGGCTGGGCACCATCACCGTCTGGTCCATGTTGTTGACGGCCCCAATGAAACGGTTCATGGCATTGAAGAGGGAGTGTTTTTGGCAGTAGGAGTCACAGATCTGCATCATCCTGGCTGCTGGGCGGGGTGCAACTAAAGCAAGGAGAACAGGCTGACTACTGCTGCTGCTGCAGAAGGGTGTGCCACCCAAGGCCAGGAAGCAGGGGCTGCTGGGCTGAGATCAGTGTGTGGGCCTGATAAAACCAGGCACCAAGCGGAGGAGGAGTTTGGGATTGGTTGGTTGATCCAGGGGAAAAAAATACAAGTGTGCCGGCTTGTTCACCTTCCACGTCTTAAGCCCTTACTTCACCAGAGCTTTCCCAGCCTCAGAGCAATGCTGTTAAAGAGAACCAAAGATGGCGATTAGGAGCATGCCTGGCCCCAAGCCTCACTGCTCCATCCCTCTCCCCCACTCTGCTACCAGTTTCCTCCCTCTCCATCCTAGATCGACAGCTGTGTCCAACCCCCAAGTTTCACTCCCCTTTTCCCATCCTTTCTAATGGTCTGAAAACCGCATCCTAGGCCACCAGTGAGAGAAAGAAAACAAGAAGAGAAAGAAAGCACGAAGGCAGGCGTTTCCTTCCCCCCCCCACATGCCCCCCCACCCACGGCTTAAACCATTTCTGCCCAGGGGTACACATTGATCCCTGTTGCGTATATGCAACGTTGGGCAGAAATGGCTTAAACCGAGCCCTAGAAAAATATGAGCCCCTAGTGAAGAGCCCAGAGGAGGGCTAAAGCGAGGGCACTGCCAGGAGAAACGCCAGCCTGCCCTTGCCCGCTCCCGGAGAGGCACCAGGCGAGAATCCTCTCCACACTTTCCTGGGAGTAAGCCCCACTGACTCCAATGGGACTTACTTCCGAGTAGACATGCCTAGGCTTGGGCTCCAGGCTGCAACCCAGGAGGTCTCTTCCCCCCACACACACAGCCCGCTCCTCACCAACCCTCAGCAAGCTCCTCTGCAGCTCGCCTCCTTCGGATGGTCTGCAAAGCTGAGCGCGACTCCGCTCTCGAGCACGGTGCTCTCGCCCTGCCCCCGACGCCAGAGGAAGCCGACCTTGGCGCGCTCTGAGCTTCCTCGCCTTCAAAGGGAACTCCCTCCAGAGCCCCGGTGCGGAAAGCGAAAGCATCTGGCTGGAGGGAGAAAGGGATGGGCGCGCCTGATGCAATCCCTCCTCCTGCATTCAATCAGCGAGCCCCTCGCCAGCTAGACCTGCAAGCGCGCTGCACAGCTCTGGTGCAGCCCAAGAGCAGCAGGGACAAAGCCGAGCGAGAGCGCGCGCTGCCTGCCTGCCTCCTGCTGCTGCTGCTGCGCACTCACCGTGATGCTTCTAGGCTGCTCCGGGAGCGTCCCTGCTGCGCCCTGGTCCTGCTGCTGCCGCCGTCTCTCGCCCTGCGCCCATGCCCAGAGCCGTATTTATAGCCTGTATGTTAAGACAAGGTGTTTCCAGGGCCACCCCCTTGCAGTGAGGCAAGCAAGAAAAAGAGGCGTCTCTCTCTCTCCAAGTGACCACATGCAACACCGGTTTGTGCTAGCAGGGGGGAGAGGGCGGCTCCGCCTTTCTCCCGACTCCCACAGAGGAGGGGGGCGCTGCGGGCGACTGGCGACTACCAGAGCCGGCTGGGGGAGGGGAGGTTGTCAAGCACAGCCCCGCAGCCCAGGCAGACCGCGAAGGGAAGCATCAAGAAGTCAGAGGGAGGCAGAGGCTGCCCTTGTGGCGCCACCGATTTCAACACAGGGCAGCATCTCGCTCCATCTTTTCACAACTCGGCGTTAGCAATGCGGACTGAGAGCCCAAGCCTGTGATGTCTACTCAGAAGCAAGTCCCATTACAGTCAGTGGGGCTTACTCCCAGGAAAGTGTGGACAGGATTGGGCTGACACTGGCTTTTTAAAAAACTGATTTAAAACATCTTGTCGTGGTTTGTCCTTCCTCGAACGTAGGAACCTGCCTCGTGTGCTGTTTGCTCAGGGAGTTGTGTGTGTGTGTGTGTGTGTTAAGAGGCGATCGCACATCACCTACGCTCACAACCAGCCGGGCAACCACCAAGCTGCGGCCCCGTGTGGCTCCGGGATATTAAACATTTGATTGACAGCCCAATCCTAACCACGCTTTCCTGGGAGTAAGCCCTACTGACTCCAATGGGAGTTACTTCTGGATTGGGATTGGCATAGGATTGGGTTCTGAAACCGGCATGCCAAATTCTGTGCCACCCGCTGCCTAGGCGTAGAAGTGGCAGAAATCTCTGGCATCCGTCCAAGAGAGTTCACCTCACTGGCAGGCTAAGGCTCTCAGAAATCGGGGACGCGGAACTCCCCCCCCCCCGCAGGAGCTTTGCCTGTACACCCTGCCCGTCCTGCACAACGAAAGACGGTAGAGTGGGGGACTCGCTGCCTCAGCATCTGACCAGGGTGCAGCTCGACAGCCTGCTTTCAGTGGCATGTGTGGTGGTACCTGGGACGTCAGAGGTAAAGAGAGTGCCTCTGAGCAAGGACAGAGTGACGAAGGGGCTCAGAGGACGTCGCACCAGTCGGGTTATATATACAATACTCGTTTTAGAGATCAAGCACCACACTCCGGCTGCAATCCTATCCAGACTTGCCTGGGAGTAAGCCCCATTGACTATACTGGGATTTTCTTCTGAGTAGACAGGGCTAGGATTGGGCTATCAGTCCCAAGAAAAAGGAGACCATGTTCCACAGCCAACTTTCTGTTCTTCCAGCAAATTTTCCGCTCTAGACTCTAAAAATAGTATTCGCAGTTCATTCCCCTGTCCAAACTAGGTTAGAAGCGGGAGAGGCTCAGCAGCCTGTGGACCGTTTGGTTTGGGTTTTTAATTGAAACGTGGTCACAGGGCGCTAAGTCTGCTGGGAGGGGGAACAAGGTGATGCTTAACTTTTTCGCCCTGGGCCATTTTTCCGATCAAAACAGCCTTCCCCTGCTGCCTCTTTCCCCGCGGGATTAGAGAGCGCAAGCGGCGCCAGCACTTTTTGCCCTCGCTTGCCGGCAGACGAGGAAATGGGAAAGAGCTTCAAATCAGCTTCCAAATTCGCTACCCACTCGAACATCGTTTAAGTCCCGCCCTCGACCCCGATCTTGACTGATGCAGGTCCTGAGGATGCTATTAACTAACGAGTGGGCAGATTGCCCAAAAAATTGACTTGCAAAACAGAGTTGATAGTCGGGTCGTGGAGTCATTTGCACGGCACGCCTTGCAACAAGTTGCAACAGTCAGGTTTTGAGACAAACCACCCATCAGCCCGGGTCTTCGTGCCTGTCCTCAGATCCACTGATTTTGGTAGCATTGAGAGCCCAATCCTATGCAAGCCTACTCAGAGGTAAGTCCCATTCGAGTCAATGGGGCTTACTTCCAGGAAAGCGTGGATAGGATTGCAGCCTTACTCCCCCCCAGTAAGGATTCATACGGTTGCAGCGTTCATTCTCAAGCCTAAACGCTTGCAGCACATCCGGAATGCTTGCCTCAATGCTCATCCTTCTTCTGCCCACATTAGTGCAACCCAGAACATGCATAACACAACGCAATAACGGGCAACACACCGGTTTTCCCTCTCCAATCAAGGAAGCAAGAGTCTGGCGAATCCCTAATCAATATGAGCTGAAGAGCCTGCCTTTTATGAACTCAAGTAGCCACAAGGGTGGCGGGGAGGGAGAGGCTTTTTGATTGACTGCAATCCTATGCACACTTACCTAGGAGTAAGCCCCATTGACTCGAAAGGGATTTACGCCTGAGTAGACGTTCATAGGACTGGGCCAAGCATCCTTGTCTGCAATCCTATGCACACTTACCTAGGAGTAAGCCCCATTGGCTCGAATGGGACTTACGCCTGAGTGGACGTGCACAGGACTGGAGCTGTCATTTCCCTACGCTTGCTGTGTCTTCCATGCATGCTTACTCAGAAGTTAGTCCAACTGTGGTCAATGGGACTTACACCCAGGAAAATATGTATCGCATGGCAGCCTGTTTCCTCTGCCTGACAAGCGTGCGCTCGGCGTCAACCCGAGGGCTCTGGGCTTGGCTCCCCGCGGCAGGAAGGAAACCGAGAAGCGGACATCATGCACGGAGGGCAGAGCGTTGGGTGGCTTTTCACGCCTCCGCCGCGTGAACGCTGCCCTCGCCAAGGCGGCCACGCAAGCCCCGCGTGCTTCTCCGGGCTCCAGGGCGCAGCAGCAAAAGAGAAGCCGCATGCAAAGCCTCTGCAACCCTCCGTGGGAAGACAAAAAAGGAGAGAAGCAATGCAAAGCGGCGCGAGGGCAGCAACGGCTCGCGAGCCATTCCCGGGGCAAAAGAGGACACAGGCGCGCGCCCACCCAGCCCTTCCGTGTCCGAGAGTGAGCGGCCTGCCGGGATCACCCCACAGCCTCACCTCCAGCCTCAGCCAATCGGCTCGCGCCCTGCCACCAGACTCCGTCCTCGTATGCAAATGAGCGGGTCTCGGCGAGGCCCAATCAGAAACGAGGCTTCTCTTCTGTTTCTGCTCCAGCGGCCGTGGCAACAAAGGAGCGGCAGCTGAAAGAGCAGCCGAGGGGTCTCATGGCGGGGGGGGGATGGGAGAGTAGTGTGTTGCCCTGACAACCTATCAACCACAATAAGTCAGGCACTGGGACATAATGGGCCCTTATCTTCAGCACACTCCTCAGCGCTTTCTCCAGGAGGGAGACAGAGAAATAGTGTTCCCAGGTCATCATTGCAGCCTGCTGGCCGCTGTGTCATTGTTATTCAAGACTGCATCAGTCAATAAGCAAGAAAAGACAACTAGCTTGTGATTCTTCACACACACACACACACACACACACACACACACACACACACACTCTTAAACTTCCAGTGCTTAAACCAGGGTTGGAGCACAAGCGTATGCTTTGGTCTACTCGGTGCTTAAACCAGGGTTGGAGCACAAGCCTATGCTTTCGTCTACTCAGAAGTAAGTCCTATTGTCTTAAATAGGGAGTACTCTCAGGAAAGTGTGCATAGGATTGCAGCACAAGTGTTTCCGAAACTGAAAGACATCAGGGCAGACTAGTCGCTTGGATTGGAAAATTCTCCTGCACAACAAATCACAATGAGATGAATGGGAAATTTAGAGCTTAATTTGTAAGGTGGCCTGGCATGCTGTGGTTCATGGGGTCACAAAGAGTCAGACATGACTTAACAACTGAACGACAAAAAGGTGTCCTGCAGATAATCAAAATTAAAAGTATTTCATTTAGATCAGTGTTTCTCAACCAGTGGTCCAGGTATCACCAGTGCTATTTGAGGTGGTGTCTGGTGGTTCTTGCTGGACCCCTGGACTCCTGCCATCTGGAGTGAGAACAGGAACAAGGCACAACAAACAGCAGTAGGAGGCTCGCCTTGGTGGGCAGAGCTCCAAAGCATGCTTTTCCACACTCAAAAAAGCTCTCCTGTCCACTCTGAGCCTCTTACTGATGTTTGTCATGTAGAATCTGGCCTCCCAACCCAGAAGTAACTAACAATGATGTCACTGCCAGTTACATCCAGTGGTACTTCAAATAGATGCTCCATGTGAAATGGTACAGTGAAGGACAAACATTAAGAAACACTGATTCAGATGAAATGTGCACAGAAGAACTTTCCAAATGTTTTATGCCTAATAAAGGTTTCATTGATTGATTGAACTTTCCAAATGAAGTGTGTTCTTTCTTTGAAGATTTTGTGCGTCTTACTGATGTTTGTCATGTAGAATCTGGCCTCCCAACCCAGAAGTAACTAACAATGATGTCATTGCCAGTTACGTCCAGTGGTACTTCAAATAGATGCACCATGTGAAGTGGTACAGTGAAGGACAAACATTAAGAAACACTGATTCAGATGAATCGTGCACAGAAGAACTTTCCAAATGAAGTGTGTTCTTTCTTTGAAGATTTTGTGCATGTATTCTGCAGTGGAATTCTAGGCACATTCAGATCAAATATTAATCTGGTTCAGTATCCTCTGTCCCACAGTGGCTCACCAGCTACTGCTGGAAAGCCTACAAGCAGGAGTGAAAGACGAACCAGTTCTCTCTCTCATCATTGCTTCCCTGCAACTGGTATTCAGAGGCATATTCTTATTCAGATTCTCATATTCAGAGGCATATTCAGAGGCAATACATGATGCGACGTATTCTTGGCATCACCTGGCAGGACAAAGTTCCAAACAACGCAGTCCTGGAACGTGCTGGAATCCCTAGCATGTATGCACTACTGAAACAGAGACGCCTGCGTTGGCTCGGTCATGTCGTGAGAATGGATGATGGGCGGATCCCAAAGGATCTCCTCTATGGAGAACTCGTGCAAGGAAAGCGCCCTAAAGGTAGACCACAGCTGCGATACAAGGACATCTGCAAGAGAGATCTGAAGGCCTTAGGAGTGGACCTCAACAAGTGGGAAACCCTGGCCTCTGAGCGGCCCGCTTGGAGGCAGGCTGTGCAGCATGGCCTTTCCCAGTTTGAAGAGACACTTGGCCAACAGTCTGAGGCTAAGAGGCAAAGAAGGAAGGCCCATAGCCAGGGAGACAGGCCAGGGACAGACTGCACTTGCTCCCAGTGTGGAAGGGATTGTCACTCCCGAATCGGCCTTTTCAGCCACACTAGACGCTGTTCCAGAACCACCTTTCAGAGCGCGATACCATAGTCTTTCAAGACTGAAGGTTGCCAACTACAATTGTCACCAAACCAAGATTAGTAGACATTGATTGACCTGCCCTCCAGAACTGCAGGATAAGGGGTAGCAAACTGCTGACCTTGAATAGTCAAGCCTATGACATTAGCCTATAGCCACCTGACATTATTAAAAATTAGTTCCACTATGTCCAGTGGGGCTTATTCCCAGGTAAGCATGCAGAGGTAAGCAAGCTGCCTTAATATTAAAAAAAAAAAAAACATGGGGGGGGGGGAACTATAGGAAAAGATGTTCAAAGATAACTCATTGCTATGTAAATCTGATGCTTAGCTGAATACTCCTAAAGTGCAAGTTGTGTAATGACAAGAAAGTTGAGGAGAAACAATATATCTTTAGCCACAAATTGCCAGGAATTGTCAGAAATCCTTCAAAGCATTCTAAACTATTGGCAGCAGAAGAAGGAACATCATCTGCTGGCAATGTTTTTGTCTATGTAATGACATTTTTAGAATTATTATACCAGTACTCCATATCTAATTTTTACTTCTCTTTCTTTAGTGTCTTGCCTAGAATGCACATAACATTCTAAGGGCCCAATCCTATTCAACTTTCAGCACTGATGCAGCAGCAATGCAGCCCTGAGGAGACCTCCACTGCCTCCCCAGCAGGAGGTCGCACACGCCCCTTTGGTATAGCTGCATAAGTGCTGGAAAGTTGGATAGGATTGGGCCCTAAGCCCACAGTACCATCCTGTAGACCAGCAGTCTCCAAACTCTGGCCTGTGGCATGCCTGAATATTCATTCTGGGCAGGGTGGTGGAGAAGCCTTACTGTTCTGGTGCACAGCAACCATTTTCACACCATATGATTGCAGAGCCTTGCACCAGAAAGCCACTCTCACTTCTGATTGACCCAGACAGCTCTGTGCCCCTGTTTCCTGGGGAACTGGCTCCCTGGCGCAAGGCTCTGTGATCACATGGCACGAAAACTTGTTGCTGGCACTGAACAATAAGGTTTTGCCACTGCCATATCTGAAATGAATATTCTGGAGGTCCAGATCCAGCCCTGCGTTGGAGTTTGAAGGCACCTACTGTAGACTCTTAGATTTGTAAAAATTAACGCACTTTAGAGAGTCTGTGTCTGTGCTTTAGAGAGGAAAACAGAACTTTATTTTGTCTAATGCTTTATATTCAGTTTATTTTTCTTAAACAGAGTAAAGCTGAGAACTGCATGTCATTAAGAGGAGCTTTCTTGGATTTGATTAATTTGACAATTCTAAATGAGAACAATTTTTGAAAATATGTATTGTTTATCAGATAACCTTTTCTGTGCAGGTTTCTCCTTCAGATGGTCAAGACAAGTGTAGCCAATCAACAGTGGAAACTTTATCTGAAAATCAGCCACCATGCAGGTTATGCACCTTCTTTCTGATGCTGGGAAAACAAACGTTCAAATTTGTGTCACACAATCAACATTCTTTAAGATTTTTTAGGCAACGTTCTTTGAGGCAAGGACACAATTGTGGTAATCCTTAATGCTTCAGAATGTGAAGCAATGAGGAAGCTCACATAGTCATTGCCAGTAAGGGCTTTGTTTTTAGAGGGAAGACTTCAAAGCTTGCACGGTGCTTTGCTAATTATTAAATTGCAGGTCCTGAAGGATAAACTGAGGACACTTCAGCAAAGGAGCTTTTTCCCCCCAGCTGAATGTGTATAGGAAGCAGTATATCAGAAACAATGGAGGCATATGTTGCAAATGTAATGGATAAGCAAAAATAACAAAATAAGTATGTGTAACTCTCATGTCAAAAGAAGTAAAATGCTCTTTTAAAGTTCAGAGTGATTTTAGTTATTGCAGCTAGCACCACCAGCCTCCTGTCAGCAGTTGGCTGACAACATTTGTTTATAACATCCTAAAGGGAACTAGATGTGAATTTGAACTGCACAACTTTTCTGTGCAGGTTACTCCTTCAGATGGTCAAGACAAGTGCAGTCAATCAACAGTGGAAACGACTGCCAAACAAGCTAACACTATGGCTGCACGTGCCCAGAAAGTTTCACTGGAGGGAATGCAAGGGGATGTCACTGCTCATAGGGAGAAAGAGTTTGCCGTAGGCCTCAGCCCAACACAGCTCAGATACTGTGGTTTGTAGGAATGGATTGGTTCTTTGTCAACTGCACAACTGTTAACCACTTCCCTTTAGCACTGAAAGATTATGCAATGCAGTGAAGGGAGAAACTTGAAGAAGCATTGGAGATTGGGTTACAAATGTCTAAGTCACAGAACAGTCAGTGCAAACACAACAACAATTCAAAATTAAAACATGTTGTATATATCAAGGGTTAATTCACAAATAATTCAAAATCAATGAGGAGCTGAGATATTCTGAAAGCAACCTATTAACCAGTTACACTTTGCCATCAATGAGCCGTTTGCTCAAGTGCACACTACGTTAAATTTGTGTCTGGGCAGCTTCAATCCATGTGCTTCCTTATTCTAAATATAATTTGCCAGCCTGAAGATGCCCATTGATTTGAATTTTACTTTGTGCTTGCCTCTGTTCAACATTCAGCATGGGGGGGGGGGAGGAGACGACTCATGTTCCTCCAAGAATCTAGCTACCCAGAAAAGGAGTAAGTTGTGAGTGTGCATGCATGTGTGTAAGAAAGATAACCGTGTTTTGTTACCAAAGCCTTCGATAGCGATATCTGCCAATGTCACTTTGAATCTAGGGGTAGAAATACAGACTTTTTCTTTACTTTCCAAGTGCCCTATAGATGAGTCTATATGTATTATTCCAGTGATAGCTGTAAGGAGACATAGAGGTTTCAACTAAAGAAAACATCATTTGAAAGTCTGACACAAAACACAAAGATGCCTAAAGTGAAGGCCAAGAAGCCCACACTGATTTTCCCTAAACAGGCCCTCTTCCCTGTTGAGAAGCAATGGTAACTTGCTTAACTTTCTTCCCTTACATGTAGTTTGTAGACAGAATTTGCAGAGTGTAAGAAGAAAAGACAGCCCGATGTGAACCTCCCATTCTTTTGCGAGACTCCTATTTTTATTATCTATGTAGCATCCTCCAAAGAGTAGCCCTTTGTTCAATTTCCCCCCTTCTTCCCTAGTTTAAAGCTTAGAATGTGTTCTTATAACTATCCTCACCTCTTCATGAAAATCACACCCCCTATTAGCATGATCTCCTCCTTTCTTTGTTCTATTCCTTTAAAAGAATGTTAGAAAGGGAATATTTTATTCTTCTTTTGCTTTCATCCCTGGAAGATTTCCTTTGCAAGATGGACATGTAAGAGATGCTGGCAAAATTTTACGTGGTCTGCTCTTTCTTTGTTACCTCAAATAAAATTGACATTAGAGAGCAGTATGATAACTCTGCATTCAAGTGGTCCCACAGACCCCTTATAAGGAAACAAGCCATCCTGTTTCCTTACATTTCTTACACTTAGAAAAATCCACTGCAATCCAATATAAACCTATCTGGAAGCAAGTCCCATTGAACTCAATGGGGGCATATTACTGAGTAGACGTGCCTAGGTTTGTACTGATATAATCATTAGAAGGGATTTTGGACGTAATCTAGTCCAACCCCTACTTAGTGCAGGCTGCCTTTCATTCCTGATTGGTGGCCATCCAGTTTCTGCTTGAAAGGTTCCAATGAATAAGAAAGAGCACACAACTGCACAAGGCAGACTACTGCTGTACCAGACAGCTCTTACTATTAAGATGGTCTTCTGCATGTCTCACCTAGTCTCCTGATAACTGGACAAAGAGGAACATTTACAAGTGGTGCTTCTCTATATATTTAGTAGAGGAAGAGTACAGTAATTGTCCTTATTCACCTCCGCACAGTGTCTTTTCTAATGGCTGTTTGCTGGTGTTTTTTCTGCATCTTTTTAGATTGTAAGGGCCCAATCCTATCCAACTTTCCAGCTCCGGTGTAGCCATAATGCAACCCCATGGTAAGGGAACACATATTTCCACACCTTGAGAATGCCCCAATGATTGCCCCTCCATGACAGGATGCAGCACACACCCACTGGCACACCTGCACCAGCACTGGAAAATTGGATAGGATTGGGCCCTGAGTCCTTTGGGACAAGGAACCATTTATTTGTTTTATTTTCTCTGTAAACCGCTTTGTGACTTTTTTGTTGTTGAAAATAATAATAATAATAATGACTTTATTTATACCCCGCCCTTCTCCCTAAAGGGACCCAGGGCGGCTTACAACGGTTAAAAACAGATTAAAACATGATTTAGCAAGCAGATAAAAATATAACACATTAACAGATATCATAAAAACAGTAGTCAGATAAAAAGTCAGGTAAAAAAGAGCATATAGCAGCAGATCGTAAGGAATCAGGCCAGTAAAAAATACTAAAAGATGTAGAAAAGATGTTAAAAAGGCCATGAACTCAGAAGGCTTGTTTAAACAGAAGGGTCTTCAGGCCTCGCCGAAAAGTCTCAAGAGAGGGAGTCATTCTCAAGTCAGGGGGAAAGGAGTTCCATAACGTTGGTGCCACTACTGAGAAGGCCCTATTTCTTGCTGCCGCCCCACGTACCTCCCTAGGTGGCGGCACTTGTAAAAAGGCCTTCTCTGATGACCTAAGTGGACGAGCCGGATTGTATGGAAGTAGGCGATCTCTAAGATACCCTGGCCCAGAGCAGTATAGGGCTTTAAAGGTCAAAACCAGCACCTTGAATTGGGCCTGAAAATGAATGGGCAGCCAATGTAGTCCCTGGAGAAGCGGCCTGACAGAGTCAAACCGCATACCTCCAGTAACCACACGGGCTGCCGCATTCTGCACTAATTGCAGTTTCCGAAACATCTTCAGGGGCAGCCCCGCATAAAGCGCGTTACAATAATCTAACCTCGATGTCACCGTGGCGTGGATCATCGTGGCCAGGTCTGCACGATCCAAGTACGGCCGCAGCTGGCGCACCAGCCGAAGCTGAGCGAAGGCCCCCCTAGTCACAACCGCCACCTGGGAATCCAGGAGCAGCTGCGAGTCCAGGTGGACCCCCAAGCTGCGGACCTGCTCCTTCAGAGGGAGTGCAACCCCATTCAGTGCAAGCCGATAGTCCAGCACCTGCATCGAGGATTTCCGAACCAGGAGAGCCTCTGTCTTATCCAGATTTAATTTCAGCTTGTTAGCCCCCATCCAGATCCTCACTGCTTCCAGACAGCGCTTCAGGCCCTCAGCCGCCACCCTGGAGTCTGGACGAAAGGAGAGATAGAGCTGGGTGTCATCAGCATATTTATGACACCCCACTCCAAACCCCCGGATGACCTCTCCCAACGGTTTCATGTAGATATTAAATAACAAGGGGGACAGAATTGAGCCCTGCGGCACCCCGCACCTCAAAGGCCAGGGTGTCAAACAGGCCTCCCTCAGCACCACCATCTGGAACCGACCCTCCAAGTAGGAGTGGAACCACTGCAAAATAGTGCCTCCAACTCCCAGCTTGGCCAATCGGCCCAGAAGGATACCATGGTCGATGGTATCGAAAGCCTCTGAGAGGTCCAGCAGGACCAACAGGAACACACTTCCCCTGTCCAGTCCCCGGCGTAGGTCATCCACCAAGGCGACCAAGGCAGTTTCTGTCCCAAAGCCTGGCCTGAAACCGGCCTGAAAAGCAGTATAACTATTATTTACAATAGTAATAATAACAGCCATCTTCTTCCCTGTAGTTTCAACATATCGGTTCTAGTCCTGCCATCAGGAACCAGAGAAAGCAAGTCCTTATTATATTATATTATAATATAATGCATGTTGTATTGAATGTGCGGGCGAGTGTGTGAAGTGTGACTGATGTGATTGTTGTATATAGTTTTTTATGTCTGTATCTCAATGGTGCATCAAATTTCGTTGTGCATTAAGCACAATGACAATAAAGTAATCTAATCTAATCTCCCCTTTTTCTGTGAGACAGCCCTTCAAATAACTGAAAATGGCTACCATAACACCTCCTAGTCTTCACTTCTCCAAGTGAAACATACCAAACACTTTCAACCATTCCTCACAGGGCATGGTTTCCAGACCCCTCACAGACCCAAATCCTTACCAACTTTCCAGCACTGGCATAGCAGTGCCATTAGGGCATGTGCTGCATCCTGGAGTTGGGTGGCATTCATGGAGGCCTTCTCAAAGTAAGGGAATTTTTGTTCCCTTACCTCATTGCCCTTACACCAGTGCTGGAAAGTGGGTTAGGATTGCAGCCACAATCTTAGTTGCACTCCTCTGAATCTGCTCCACCTTAACTAGGTGTTCCCTTTCCATCCCTTTACCTATCTTTTGTCATGATGCCCCCAGTTCTTCATTACTAGTGCAACTGTTGGTTGCACTTCTTGATGGAGAAGACAGACTAAAAATAAGAACTGAACAGCTCTGCCTTCTCTCTGTCATCTGTTACTACTTCCCTATCTTCTTCACACAACAGGCCTACCACTTCCTTGAACTTGCTCATCTTCTAGACAGAACCAAAAAAAGCTCTTGTTTTTGGCATCTTCTGCCAGCCTCAGCTCTCTCTCTCTCTCTCTCTGCTTTACTCTTCCTCAACTCATCCCTGAAGATGCAGACAATGTTTGTGTACTGTACCTTTTTTAACTGACCCTCCTTCTACTTCTTGTACATGTTCTTGCTTCTAAACTTTTCAGAAAGCTTTGAGCTGCCACACTGGTTCCCTTAGATCAGTGTTCTCAAACTGGTGGGTCGCAACCCACCAGTTAATGTAACACTACTCCCATCCCTTTAAGGTACGGGGGAGGGGAAGGGAGACAGTGACGCGATCGCCCAGATTAACAGCTGAATTCTATCCCCTACCACAGCAGTTTTCAAACTGCAAGGGAATTCGAGCCCCACAGTAAGTCCTTGCGGGAGTGGGGGGAGGAGGCAGCAGGAACTTGGCTGGACTTACCAGAGCCTCCTGCAGCCTCCCGGGGGGGGGGGGTGCGGGGAGCCCTGCGCAATCCTCTGCAGGACTTCCCAGGTCTTCAAAAGTGAAAGTGGAGAGATTGCGCTCACTTCCAGTTTTGTGAAAATATGTCCTAAAATTTATGACCCAGATCTAAATGTGGAACACTCTTCCAAAAAGTAGTAATTGTTCAATCCAGCCTCCTCCCCCCTCAACAAGTGACAGGGGCCATCATTTTTTTTTTTTTTAATGAAAAAGACTCTGTGAGTGCAGATCTAGCAGTTTGTACCACCAGGATCCCATAGAGAGCATTATCAGTGTGGGAAAAAAGCATCTAATAGCAAAAAAAAAACAAAAAAACATTTGAAGCCTGATCTTCTTTTGTATAATCAATATTAAAAAGTACCTCCCCAGAGATCAATTGGCTTATTTCAACACAAAATTAATGTGAGAGGAGAACTGGACAACTTTTCCTTAATTAACACAATCTTTATTATCATGGGATTTGTTTAAGTCTGTGATGATGGATCAAATTTACACTCTCACATAATTGTGCATTACTACATACACATAACTCTCACACTTTACACTCTCACATAATACCAGAACCAGGGGACATCCACTAAAATTGAGTGTTGGGCGGGTTAGGACAGACAAAAGAAAATATTTCTTTACTCAGCGTGTGGTCGGTCTGTGGAACTCCTTGCCACAGGATGTGGTGATGGCGTCTAGCCTAGACGCCTTTAAAAGGGGATTGGACAAGTTTCTGGAGGAAAAATCCATTATGGGGTACAAGCCATGATGTGTATGCGCAACCTCCTGATTTTAGAAATGGGTTATGTCAGAATGCCAGATGCAAGGGAGGGCACCAGGATGAGGTCTCTTGTTATCTGGTGTGCTCCCTGGGGCATTTGGTGGGCCGCTGTGAGATACAGGAAGCTGGACTAGATGGGCCTATGGCCTGATCCAGTGGGGCTATTCTTATGTTCTTATAAATTCATGGTCTTAAAAGAGTGGGAAGTTTACAGGCATGTTTTAAAGAACAAAAATCAATCAAGTATCCCACTGCTAGGAAATCTTGAATCTGAGTTAATCCAGACAGAATTTCAGAAGATTTCATCTAGGCTCTCATTCTTGCCCTTGATTAAATCCTGTCCAATTTCCCTGTAAACTTGCTGCTGCTACTGCATCCTAATAACCTTCAAACCTAGAAAGATGAGTTTACTGTAATTTTCAATTCATTGACTATACAGCACATTGGGTAGTGATATAAATTGCACTTCTTAGTCTTCACTGTGGTCCTTCGCAGTCGCAATTCTAAGCACACTTACTGGGGAGTAATTCCCAGCCCCCCACATGCTTAGGATAACACTGCATGGGCAAATGTATACTGTATATTTGAATTGCTATAATCTATACCAGGGGTGTCCAAACATTTTGGCAGGAGGGCCACATCATCTCTCTGACACTGTGTCAGAGGCTGGGAAAAAAAGAATTAATCTACATTTAAAATTTGAATAAATTTACATAAAGGAATTTATTAGAGATGGAACTTATATGAATGAAGGTCTTGCAATAGCGCAAGGTCCATAAAAGGCCTTACACAAAGCAAGGCCAACCTTTCCTTCTCTGCCACTGCTGCATCACAGACGTGAAACAGCAAGTAGTGGAGGGAACGCTCATCCCAAAGCTCAGGTGAGAGGTCAAATCGTCGTCCTCACACTGAGAGCAGTTGTGTTGGGCCAGCATGGGTTCCAGCAAGTCTCCGGAGGGCCAGAAGTTCATTGGAGACTGGGGGCTCTCCGTGGGCCAGATTGGGAGCCCCCGAGGGCCACAAGTGGCCCCTGGGCCGGGGTTTGGGCACCCCTGATCTATACACTGTGACTTCTTTTTACGTAGGAAATCTTTTGTCTCATGGAGTCCTCATGAGAATGTCTGAAGTTATCATGTCAAAGAAACTGTGTCAAAATTACTTTTTTTCCTGATGTGGGGGCTATTTAAACATCCCCTTCTCCTCATGGTAGTGAGATAAAGTCGACACATGCACAATGGTTTTACTTCAAAGGAAATGTAAGAATAAAAAGGGGGCAAACCACTTTTCTGCCCCGTTTCTAGCAAGCATAAGTGCCAAGCAAAAGAACACATAGCAGACTTACAATGGCTGGACAATCAGAGGCTTTCTGAAAATAGTATAATCCAGCAGAATGTCATACACCTCAGTCCAACCAAAGCAGGATTCCTCACAGATATCCCCTTGTTGCATGCATTCCATGCACAAAACTTGAAACAGCAAGGGCAAAAAACAACCTTTCATTCAGCACTTGGGATTGAATCTGATAGAATACATATATTTCCATGCACTTTGTTTCATTGCATTCTGCATTAAATTACTTATTGAATGACATGATGGTATTATTCAAAAATACCAATATTTTCACAATTTTGGCCAATAGAGGTATCACTTCACCCCCTCCAAGGGTGTCACCTGGTGCAGTCCACAACCTCACATCCTCTGGTGACACCACTGGTTAGGGAGATTGTCCTTAAAATGTTTGCTTTATATAACAAACAGGAAAATTTCCCCGCTATTTTCTTTCACTCCAGTAACGTGGTGCCACATGGTGGGGTTTTGGTTTGTGATTTTTGGTTTGATATCACTGTGAACACTTAAACACAACAACTCTTTCCCATTTGGGGGGAAGGGGATATTTTAAAGATAGAAATTTGTTTCCCCCTCACTGGACTATATATTTTGAAAAGAACTGTTCAGAGCATAAGAACATAAGAACAGCCCCACTGGATCAGGCCATAGGCCCATCTAGTCCAGCTTCCTGTATCTCACAGCGGCCCACCAAATGCCCCAGGGAGCACACCAGATAACAAGAGACCTCATCCTGGTGCCCTCCCCTACATCTGGCATTCTGACTTAACCCATTCCTAAAATCAGGAGGTTGCGCATATGCAATCATGGCTTGTAACCCATAATGGATTTTTCCTCCAGAAACTTGTCCAATCCCCTTTTAAAGGCAGTACAAGGCTTTTCTCAGCAGTACAAGGCTGAGAAATTTTCCTAGGAAGTAGCCTAGAATGGCCAGAGGTCCCATTGTCCTGCCAACAGAGGACTTTATGATCTTTATTTGGTCAACTTCTGGATCATTATTGAGCTCTTTTGAACAAGTAGGTGAATTTTTTAGCAGAGAGTGTGGTGAGAGAGCCCCCTGCTGGGAAAAACATGTGGAAACAGGTAGCACTGAGGTTGTATTGCATCCATTTAGCTTGATTTGATCTCTTTTTTTTAACTACTGGAACATTTTCTAGGTTAAACCATTGTTTTAAACATCTGGGAATCTTTGTAGCTGTAGAATCATCACACTGAAAACTGCAGCAATTTGAGCAGGCGTAATTTTCTTACATTAGTGTATCCTATATTGTGTGAATAATACTTTCCTTGCTTTAGTCTCTTTAGTTTGGTTTGGGATATTTTTTCTAGTTCATTACAGGATTGCAGACACCTGTAGGTCTACTGCAGCCTTTATTGCCTCCATGTTAGTGAATAGTCTTTAAAACACTTAAAGGTGGGACTTCGGTATCTACTGATTTGGTATCCACTGATTTGACTCACCATTCCACTGAGGTTCACCTTTAAATACCTTGTAACAAGGGAAAAAAGCACCAAAATCCTATTTCCTACCTTTGCACTGTTATATAATTATAATTTCATTCTATTAGATTCCATTATTAATCCCATCTAGTGGCTGAATGCGATATAGAGTCTACTCTATACTAATGCCCATTTTCAACCCCTGTGCCATGGCACACTGGTGTCCCGCAAGTGGTCCACTGGTGTGCCACAGGAATTTGGGGGAAGGTCATTTATTAATAGGGCCAATGGGAGATGTGAGCCCCCACTGGCAGCATGGTGTGCCTTGTCAATTGTGAAAAACCTGGTGGTGTGCCTTGACCATTTTAGTGCCTTGTCAGTGTGCCGTGAGATGAAAAAGGTTGAAAATCACTACCCTAGAGAAAGGGGATATTCTTCCTGCATAATTTAACACACGTGGAAGCAAGATTGTGGTTTTAGTATGGGAGAAGCAGGAGTTGCAGATAACTGTGTTCAGATGTGCAGCAAACAACACAAAGCAATCCAACACTCGATGAAAAAGCCAGGCACCTACAGTGCAGAAATGGCCTCTGTGCCATCCTCATAGAAACCAAACCCTGGTTTGTAGAGAACAGGAAGTGAAAGCCCATTGGAAGCATCAGATATGGATATCTCATCTCATTTCTTCTGCGGCAGCTGACCAGTTCGTGAGTCAGCTGCAGGCCCAGTTAACCTCTCAAAGTGGCCACACAACAAAATTCATTTGGCATCCTAGCCTTTGTATTTTCTTTTGAAACAGAGTATGATTGAACTGGGCAACAGGTCCATCTGTTTGTTTTGTATTTGTTTGTTTTTGTGGCCAGCATCCTGCTTGATTCTTTCAAACCAATTGTCAGTATTTGAACATTTGCAAATGGACATTTTCAGGAAAATTTTCCACATCATCCTTGAAAAAGCTGCTTGGGTTGAACACAATTCCTTGACAATATGTAGTCTCTTTAAAATGCAGCGTCCAGTTCATTTTGTCATTACTACATACACCTATTTGAATTTGTGATAGAATACTCTTTTTAACCCATATAAAAGATGTACATGGAAAGTGGTAAGGGATTTTATTGACATCACAAAATAATCTGCAATAAACTTGGATATTTTCATATCCCTCTTTAATATGCAAAGATCTATTCACCTGGTTTGATGATGTAAATGCAGGAAAGATGATTCATTCAATTCTGATGTGTACATTAACATGCAATACCTGTGGCTGCAAGAGAGCCTTTAAGCTCTTTCCAGTCGCTAGTATGCATTCTAAAATACTTGATAAATCCACATTAAACTGACAAGCCAAAGAGATTTCACATTAATGTGGGGCTTTTTTCTTATTAAAACCATTCCAAACACTTTTTTTCTTTCAAAAATAGGAATTGTCTGATGCATACATATCAATCAACCAGAAATTCAGACCTGATGATACAGGTTATGCTAAAATGCCATGCTGCTTTTTCTCCAATGGCGGAATCACAGACCAGCAGCAACCTTGAAGAAGTGTGTTTTTGGAGGGAGGGGTGGGTTGCTTCACCTTGACTCGTGCCCTATTTCTCTCCAGTCAGATTGTGAAGAGCTAGCTCAGGCATCCTTCCTTGTATCAGATGAGGTAATAGCCTGAGCATTGTCTAAATATAGGGGTTTGCCTTTAATCATCTCACCAGTTCAACTGTTTTATCTGAATCTCCCTCCTGAACAGATAAATCTAAATTGCACATTTTCTAAACCGCTTAGCTTCAGGGCAAATCTTGCAGGTATCCTCAAATGACTGTCTTGAGTCTTTTGCACCTGTCTAGCACCATCTACTGTAACTTATTATATTGCCTTCCTTTTTTGTGATAGCGTGATTACAATTCTTTGAAGATCCCACGTTGTGGCAATGATGCTTCATGAAAAGTGTAGCGCTCAGTTTCAAAGAAGGATAGAAGGGAAGCAAATGGCAAGAGTGCTCATCGTACTTTTGGAAGATATTCTGTGTACTGCAGGTCACTGCTGATTTGAGGCACATACATCTGGATTATCGGCATGACCCATATTATAGATATCTGGAAATCTGTGTAGGCTGCACACCACTAAAGTGAAAAGAGAGTGGAAAATTTCCCTCTTCAATTTCACATCCATTCATATTTATATATTTAGCTGACAGAATCCAAACCTGCAGTAGAACAGGCGGGCCACAGTGACCTGCGCTGCATCTAGCACAGGTTAGGTGCAGGCTGGAGGTCACCTTAGATCTTTTTCTCCTTACTCTGAGCCCCAACCTACCCAATGGGGCTACTCAGATCTGTGCCAGCAAAATTGCCAATGCAAATCCAAGTAGCCCATGTAAGGCTGCTCAGGCCAGGGTCGGGTTGTGGCCTGCCCTGCCATTGCCGATCTTACCCCCCTTCTATTCCCAATCCACATCCCATTCTGCTCCATCCCCCCCACCCCAAAACCCACTTGCCTTCCCTGCTCCTCCTCTTGAAAAAGCAAGAGCGGTGTAGACACTCTAGCTCACTAGTCTCCCCCCCTCCCCTTTGCCTCTTCCTCTCCACTCCCCTCTTCGTTTTCCAATTCAGAGAGTGGGAAGAGCAGAAGATGACACATCACCAAGTCAAGGGGGTGGCATTTGACATGCCATCTCGGATTCCAAGTAGTCTTGAGCCACCCTGTCTACAGATTCAGGAGATATACCTTGATAGTTCCGATGAAATTATGCAGCATATGCCAACCCAGAAGGTATTTCTAATATAAGAGGAGAGAGAGGAGGTGATTGTATGCTATAGATGAAAGATATTTATGTTACCATACATCAAAACAAAATATGAAAACAATGTATAAATACCTTGAAAAACAATGGTCAGATAAGATAATCAGAAGTCAATTGTCAGAAAAGCAATCAAGAACATGGTAACGACATATTTTTGATGCTCTCTTGCCACTGCAAAGACAGCCTAGCTACAAATGTGAACACTATAAGAGAGGAAAGCTAATCAGCAGTCCCAGGCCAAGTCAGCCATGAAGTCCATCAGTTACTGATTTGTCAGTACTGTATGTGGCTGGTGACTCCATTAGCACATAAGTGTGAAGACAGTGGATGAAGCAGAACTAGATGTTTCATGGGGCGAAAACACAAGCTTGGAGAAACCTAATGCAGCAGCAATAATCCTTTTTAAAAGGATCAGGCAGATATATAGAGGAATCTCACATCAATAGCTCTTGGCCATCATAGGTGAATCCTCTCTGTTCAGTCCCAGTATACCTCTGAAAACCAGATACTGGGGTGAACAAGAGAAGGCTGTTGCTGTGATGCCCTGCCTGTACACTTCCTGGGGGGATCTGGAAAGGGAAACCTTTGGTCTGGAAAGGGAGACCTTTTCTAATGATCCCAAGCATAGAATTGGCCTTCTTTACTGCCACCGCACATTGGGTTGACACTTTTATCGACCTGTCCAACACCACCCCAAGATCTCTCTCCTGATCTGTCACAGACGGCTCAGAACCCATCAGCCTATATGTGAAGTTTTGATTTTTTGCCCCAATGTGCATGACTTTACACTTACTTACATTGAAACGCATCTGCCATTTTGCTGCCCATTCTGCCAGTTTGGAGAGATCCTTCTGGAGCTCCTCACAATCACGTCTGGTCTTCACCACTCAGAAAAGTTTGGTGTTGTCTGCAAACTTAGCCACCTCACTGCTCAACCCTGTCTCCAGGTCATTTATGAAGAGGTTGAAGAGCACCGGTCCCAGGTCAGATCCTTGGGGCACACCGCTTTTCACCTCTCTCCATTGTGAAAATAGTCCATTGACACCCACTCTCTGTCTCCAACCAGGTCTCAGTCCAGGAGAGGACCTGCCCTCTAATCCCCTGACTGGAGTTTTTCCACCCCCCAGCTATGCTACTGAACCAAGTAAGGGATGGATGGAGGAAAATGGTAAAATGAAATTGTATTCCTCATGCTATTGTTGTAAATGTGCTATATGAAAGAATGAATTGTTGATTTCAGTCACACTTATTTCCATGTACAGTCAGGTCTAGAGTAGTGGTACCTCACAAACCCCTGGACTGTTTCAGCATTTACATCCCAATCCTATGTATTCCCCACCCCCGCCAATGCAAAAGCACCAAAATGGCTTGTGCTGCAACCTGTGGGTGGGGTGGGGGGCAGCCTGGGCAGTCTCCTCTGGGTAAGGGAACAAATGTAAGATGTAAGCCTCCATAGCATGGAGAGATAAACTCTATCCTACACTAGCAAAATTGCTGGCACAGGTCCATCTGGGCCCAAGTAGAAGGATAAGTTCTGAGAACCGGACTAGGATTTGGCAGCTGCCGCTAATACCAAACCTGCCCCCTTCCCAGAGTTTCCCTGCCCCCACTGTCACGCCATTCTTCCTTCCTCTGCCCCAGTCTGCCTTCCCCTCACCCTGTACACTGGCAGGATACTAGTTCCATCTTCGATGCCAGCCCATAGGATTGGGCTGTTTATATAATTATAATTCTTAGCCCCCACAAGTGTGCTCAGAAATAGAGCCCCATTGAGCTAGGCATTGTATATGAGACAGCTTACATTGGCTACGTGTGGCATTACCTAAATAGCAACACATTTTTTAGTGGCAGATTAGCACGACTAAGACTTCTCAGCCAATCTGACATAATAGGCTCACCTGTCTTTGCCCAGATTTGTACAACAGGTTGGAAGACAGCCTCTTTTTCTAAGTCACAGTCTATGCATTTTTCATTATGATCCCATAAGTAAGCCTCATGAAACTCCACTTGCTTATTCAGCCATGGTAATTAATTTGTTGCACAGCATGTGGTATATTATTAGCTCTTGTGATCACATCTATGGTGGGTCAGTAGATTCAACCAGTAAATAGCCATGATTTCAAAAGACAGAAGGCATCTTATTATGATCTTGATAGCACTTCTGGGTGTTCCAAAAAGAGAGCTGAAGCATGGACATGCGCCATCCAAATGTATGCATGTGTTCTGCTACAGTGTTTTATAGCTGTCAGTGGATTTATCCTAGAGTCCCAGCATTCAGCAAGAGATGCCTGGAGGAGATTGAAGACCACTCTCTTCAGGATTACCTTGCATTTGCTAGTTTAAAAATCATTACAACAACATTTTTCATTTGTATGCATGGAGCGAACCTGGATTTGCTGTAAATTTGTATTTCAAAGCTGATTTCTTTGTCCAGCATCATTGGCAGTTTACAGTTTTCCTCCCTCCCATCTGAAAATGCTGGGAAAACAAACTGAAATAAATCTGCAATAAAAATAATTTTGTGCAGGTGGAGAATAAATCAGATGGAGAAATAGCTTTGCATGGCAAATAGAAGACATATGTTATATTATTTAAGGCTTAACCTTTTTAGTTTACCAGCACAACAAAAGCTCCCAGTTATGTGGCTCTGATGAAGACAAACAAGGGTGCAGCACAGAGAAGGAAGTGAGCCAAGCATCGCTGCTCCTATCATAAACCTTTCCAGCAGGCATGGAAATGGTGTGTGGGGGTGTGACAAACATTGAAATATACCTGCACTGTATAAAACTTTTATAGCCATCCTGGTTGTAAAAATAGCCATCTTGAAATGACAACTGCTGAGGGTCAAATGTTCCGCCTTCCAGACTTCGCGGTCTTTTGTTCTTGGAATATATATGAAACCATTGTTACCTATTCTCAGCTTTCTCTTTGAACATCAATCTACATATTCCGTCAGATATGTGAAACAATGTCATGGCAACAGAGGCTAATTTTAGTTATCAGAGATTCAATTGGGCACTTTCCATTCCATGCACACACGGAGACACACATGCGCTTATACACTTGAGTGTTTAAGGCCCAAATTAGACAGACACAAAGTTCCATGACTCCTGTTCTCCACATTTTCTTAAATGAAGAAGACCCTTGTTAGGCCATGATCGAAACTGGAAGAGCAGCAGTGGAAGGGCTGCCTAATCCTTCTTCCTCCCATGTTTGTCGGATAACAAACCCTGCCAAGATATTTTTCTTCCAGGGAAAAATAACTTACTGGAGGGCTGTTAACAGACAAACACTGGGGTCAGAAGAGTTAAGAAACCAGCCCCCCCCCCCACCCCGCTACTCTTCCACTCCTAATCATAGCCATACAAGACTTGGGGAAAAGAGTTGTGGAACTCTGTATCACATCTAGCATGCCACTCAAACCTAGTTCCAAAGCAATGTGTTTATAGAGTGTTAGGGATGTCTTGTTCTCATTTAGGCAGAAAAACAATAAGGGCTACAGGAAGGTGGATTGTACCTGTGTGGGTGGTTCACTGTGTTATATAGCATTGTACATTTTGGAATTAACCAGTAACAAACAGCTTTAATCTATTTCGCAGCAATATAGTAAGACTAGGCACACACACACAAAAGAAATCCAACCAGATTCAAATGGAATGCCGGGCAACAGGTTCGGAACAAATCTGACTTCTTTATTAATATTTACCTGTTTTAAAAATCCCTGATCCCAAACCTCCACTGCCTTGTGGCTACATCCAGTTATGGAAAAGGCTTCAGGAGTCAACCTCGAGGAAAAATCCGGAGCCGGAGTCCCTGAGGCAGTTCATGGCTGAACTCAGTCACGTTCTGGCAACTCCTGCGACGCCGCTGGAACCAACCGTATTGGCCTCTGCCTTTCCATTGGACCATTTCAGCGACGTGGAGAGGGGGGATTTGCTGCATGGGTAGCAGCCTATCCTCCATACCTACTTTACCCAGGCTTCACGCACTGGAGAGGACACTCTGTTCCAGAACCACCATTCAGAGCGTGACACCATAGTCTTCCGAGACTGAAGGATGCCAACAAGGTTTTAAAAAAATGAGTACATTTTGAATTTAAGTTTAGAATTTTTCAATACATTTAGAATTTGAGGAAGCCAGGAACCTCTGCTTGCCCTCCTCACAGACGCCCATACACAGTACTGCAATGAAAAAGAAAACTTGTTTGTTCTGAATGAAACAGAAATAGAACATGTGGAATATACACAGACAGAAATGGTTGAAGAATCTGCAATTTTAAAAGTATAAAATGGCCCGGATACATGCCTTCCTACCTGGAAGACATGAAATACCTGACCAACAACATTTACTTGGTTCCAAATGGTTTTTCTTTCATGGTCCCACAACTTGGTTTCAAGTAATTGCAAATTGTTTCAAAATCGTGTTGTCCACGGGTTACCAAAGCTCTTGCAACCCCAGACAAATCTCTGTCATCTAAGTATCAGGAAGCGACTTTGATTCGGGCAAAAGTTAAGCTACCTAGGAAGCATTAATAATATGTTTTTACAAGTCTTCACTACTGGCAAAAGACAGCCACTCCCCTTGCAAAACAGACCAATGAATCACTGAGTAGACCCTAGAGAGGTTTTCAAAGGAAGCGCATGTGAAAAGCCAAGCAGAAAATGTAAAGCATGAATGATATAATGTCTGTAATATGGGAACGTCTGTCCAGCAACATGATGAACATTCCAAATGGTGTGGGGAAGATCTAAGAGGCAACTCAGATGGTCAGACTCCCCAGTTCTTTTTTGGAACGTCAGGATTCAAGACAAAGATATGACAAGCTCCCAACTATAAAAGGCAGACCGGAGCAAATAAATTAAACATACCAGTAGAGGGGATGCTTACAGTGTGGGTTTGGGACCTTAGAAAAAATGCAGCTGATCAGATCACATTAATCACAAATATTTGTTGCTAGCTCACTCTATTAGTTAGAGTGCTACTTTTTGCTTCTTTCCTATATGTCTGAATTTAGCAGCTGAAAGAGATCTGCCACCTACTTCCCAGGATATCTGTAAAGATATACAGTGCTCACTTCAGTGACAAAGACGGCAAAAGTGTGTGGAGGTGGGGAGCACAGACGAGATTGAAGTGTCATATAAACCTAACTAGTCTTAAGAAATCCACGGTAGAAGTTATTGGAGAGTTGAACTGAAGTTTCAAGCTAACCTATCTAAGATTTGGTGTTGTTGCTGAAAGAAATGTTGCAGATATTATAATTAGTTTATTTAACTAAGTTGACAAGAATATAGCATTATTATGCAGGTGTTCTTGATAAATAACACTAGCGCATAAGGTATCTCTTGTTCCATCAGAGTATGCGTTACAGCCAATATGTTCCCTAACATCACTCGGTATGTTCTCTCTTTGGTAAATAGCAGCCATGGGCATCTCAATATGGACTAGGATGATGGTATGGATGATGGTTACCCATTTGCCCATGTTGTGGTCCTGATGAAAACTGGAGAGACCACTACAGTATTTGCTATTTGCTCTAGAAAAGAAGCTGCCATTGTCACAAAGTCCACAAACTGAAACAGGACTGCAATAAGGACATAGAGTTAAATCCCCCTCTCACATACTATGGTCCTGATCCAGATCAGGCAACAGTAACACACCTGATATTTACAAAGAAAGGAAGAGCATATAGAAAATGTGAAACTTTAAGGTCACCTCTAGTTTGGTCCTTCTATAGATACATAATCTTCTCTACTTATGAGGACATCTATGGACAGATGTCCAGACATGTTTGTACCTTGAATGCTCTTACGTTTAATGTTTTAAGTAGGGAAACTTTAAATTGGGTCCCTTCGGGGAGAAAGACAGGGTAGTGTGTGTAAGTAAGTAAGTATGTAAGTGGCACCAAGAAGTGCTGGGAGTCCACACAAAAAATCTAGATAATTGTATGCACCTGAAAACTGTAATCAGGTTAGAGCCCAATCCTGGGTTCAGCGCATCAGCTTACCACCTGCGTGCACTGTCACAAACATGCTATAAGGCACGTTTGCAAGGTTTACCACCAGGCAAACGCCTGTGCTAGCCCAGCATTGGCAGGCACTAGGCTAGCACCAGGCAGGTGCCTGGCCTCTGCTGCTTGGTGGTTGCGGACCACTGAGCCACAGAGAGGAAAGCAGGGGCAGGGAGGCGGCATGACGGGGAGGTGGGAAGCGGAGGCATGCCAGGGGGAGGGAGTGGGGATGGAGGGAGGTGAGTCAGTTGGAGCTCTGCTCCACTGGATCCAGAGCGTTCGTGTGGGGCTCATGCCCAACACAAACGCTCTTACTTCACCACCAACCTTTTGGTCGGCGGTGAATCGAGTAGCCCCATTGTGGAGCTACTTCCCTTCTCCTGAGATGCCGCCCATGACTGCCGTTGGTGCATAGAACGCGGCGGCAGCTGTTTTCAGTGTCGCCGCAGCCGTGTGCCACGGGAGCTCAGGATTGGGCTGCCCGTGAGTGGTATAAATAAGCTCAATGATAAAAAGTGAGGCAGAAAAAACCAGACTGCAAGAAACAATTCTGAAAAGAACTGGCCTGAGCACATTGATTCAAGTGAATGTTTCTGATCTTTGATCCAAAGCTGTTTAACTTCAGACTTCTTTTTTCCCCTGCTGAAGTAGATTCAGCTGCACCAGTGAATACCACACCGTAAGGCCAAGTTTTCTGAGCTGATAATTTAAATAACAGAGTTTTGTTCTTACATCTTCTGAGCACTGAGAAATTCAGGGCAATTATTTCAGGATATATTTTCTAAAGAGAGAATGCTGGAGACTTCTAGGACCATGAGAGAATCTCTCTTTTAGTTAGCCATTCTGGATCAAGCATGAGTGGCAGAGCAACCATAAAGCAGCCAGTGTAATGCTTGCTTTAAAATGGAATCAGTTTGGTTCCAGGCGACAGCTTCCTCCCCTGCCCTAGCACTGAAGAAGCTGAGCACAGGGTGCAGTCATCATAAAGATGGTACTCACTCTCTGCCTAACTGGAAATATTTAACGGCGCTTACTGCCAGAAGCCTGGCCATGCCACTGGGTATATCCGTGTCCCTGCTCCATGTCCCTGTCAACTACTGACAGAGATATGGAGGCTCACTTTGGGGATGGCTGGACTTCACATACTAAGTGCTTCTTAACATTATGAACCAGAAAGTTATCGGTTTATTTTTAGCACTCTCCCAAGGGAAATCGCAGGGCTCCTCACATGTTATGCTGTGACCAGGAACAATGATACACCTCTTGTGTGACTGATAGCACAATCCTATGCATGTCTACTCAGATGTAAGTCCCATTGTGTTCAGTGGGGCTTACTCACAGGGAAGTCTGTATAGGATTGCAGCCTGAGACATTCTGAAACTCACGAAGTACTGGAAGAATTGAGGTCTGCCATTTGTATCTTACTTTTACTGAAAATAAATATCATTTCTGAATAAACTAGCCATAAAGTTGCATTAACTCATTTCTGCTCAGACCACAGGTGTACACATTTGATCCCTGTTGCGTATATGCAACGTTGGGCAGTAATAACTTAAACACAAACACCAAGAAATGTGTTATTAGGTCCTATGGCATGTGCAGACAATGTCTTCAAATCCTGTGGATTTTTAAAGGGAGAGCTAAGACTGTTGAATCTCTTCCAGTGGGATATACAATGGCTTGGCTTGGTTATGCCATCCACTGTAATTATTCACCCCTTGAGATATATTCTTGCAAAATTTGTTCTTCACACTGAGAATTTTGGCCCACGTCCTTTTCCTATGAAAAAAAAAATCATAGTACTAGCAACCCAATCCTATCCTCTGCTAGCCCATAGCACGCAATGCCCCTGCTGGAGCACGTGGTGAATACCATGGGAAGAGGGTGGCCAGACAGCTCTGAGGAGGTAAGTAAAACTTTTTCTTACTTACCTCCCTGTAGGCCTCCAATCAGTCTCCTCAAACCCATGCCAGCTATTTTGCTGGTGTAGGTACGAGGAGACTGAGGGGGCATTTTGGGGTGGTGAAAGGGGTTAAGATTTTAGAGTGCATCCTCCTCCTCCATCCCCAGACCACTCCCTTTCCAGCCTGCTCCCCACCCCAAACTGTCCCTGCTGCTGAGCTACCTGCTCTGGTGGGGCATCTGGGAATCACTGTTGCATGTGCAGGTCTTCTGGCTGTTTGTGCTAGTGGCCCCAAAACACAAGACAGCAGTGTGGTTCTCTCATCAGTGTCCTAAGCTTTATAGTGGTAGATCATGATATCCATGACCATTAAGTCCCCCATAGGATTGGGCTGTTAAGGACTGAAGTCCATTAAGAATATAAGAACATAAGAACAGCGCCACTGGATCAGGCCATAGGCCCATCTAGTCCAGCTTCCTGTAACTCACAGCGGCCCACCAAATGCCCCAGGGTTACTAATAATAATTTACAGTTGAATATTGTCATCTCTACATGATGCTTGTGGCTCCCCTGTGTACAACAGCCAAACAGGTTTGGAGGGCTACTCGCTTCAATGAGCACTTCTCTGAATGGATGAGATTTTTCTGTGAACAAATATAATGGGTTAGTACCTTGGTGTATTTTGTTCTCTGATGCACGGGGTAGGACTTAACAGCAACGGCATTTTAAAAACGACAGCAATGGGAGAGGCTGTGGGAACTCTGAGTGGAAGAAAGGGAGGACTCTGCAATTCTCTGGAAGGAAAGAAGGACGATTTGTGCATTTAGTTGGAAAAAAGAATGGGAATAGTTTAACTCTGAAAAATGTAAATCGTAAAGCATGGTGGACTAGAAAGTGGTGCTCTTTACCCACGTCGCTTTAAATAAAAAATGAGCATTCATGCTAGCAACTAGAGAAGCCTATGGTTCAGTACCTCCAAGATATTGAGCAGCATTAACTTCAGACCATGAAATCACTCAGGAAGGCATTGAATAAAAATAAATGTATGGCAGAAAAGAACCAAGTCAAGAAGATTCATGGTGACGTAGGAGGCAACCACTAAGTTTGTGCTCAGCAAGGGAGGCCATGCTGTATGTATAGTGAAGTGCCCCACATTAAAAGTGAGCATGGAAACTGGGCTGTGCTGCTCTCTTCCCTTGTGGTTTCAGACAAGTCACTTTAAATGCATTTCCAAAGGAGACAGCCATAGGAAGTATGGTTCATCCAATGAATTGTGTTAGTTTTAAAGTTGCTTTTGAATCACACTGTGTTGAAGATTTGGGATGACACAGATTCTACCTTACCTGCGAGAGTGAAATAAGTAATTTTAATTCAATCTGCTGCTAAACCTGTACAATTCCCAAAGTGATATAATTTTGGAAGAAAAATGGTGAAGCCAGAAAGAAAACTAACAGCCCAATCCTAAGCAAGCCGTACACTACCAGAACTAGAGTTCCGGTGGCATAAATCCCCTTATGACTGTTGCAGATGTAACCCACCATCCAGAGCAATTGGGTTGCTGCCATCAGCAGCTAGTGGCAAGTGATGGCGGTAGCCTGCCCAGCGAACCTTCCAAGGCTCCATATGCTGGGTTAGTCAGTGCAAGGTATGGGAGGGAAGCAGTGAAGGGGAAGGATGGAACAAGGACAGGGTAGTACAGGGAGGAGAAAGGGCAGGATGGGGGCAGTATTTGTGACAGTGGCACCAATGATATTCTCAGCGACACCTTTAAGCCAATGGGACCAATTGGACCCCAAGCCTAAGGACCCCACATACTAGGATAAAAATTAAAAATAAAATTAATATTTTTGCTAAATCATTTCACAGTCACTAAAACAAGTGATTTTGTTACTATTTTCTTTTCAAAAGTAATGTACACATTTTATTTGTTTACTAGTAGGCTTTCATGTATGCAATGTTATATTAAAATGTGCTTAGATCCATTGGTCCATTAATTCACATGCACTTTTCAAGTACACATTTTGATTGCTTTCCATTTTACCATAGAGATTCAAAGTCTATAATAAATTTTACTTATATCTCTAAGGGTGCAATCCAAAGAGCACCCTAGGCCGGTGCAAGTCCCCTGTGCCAGCCTCCTGGTGTCGCAAAAGTGCCATAAGGTACTTCTACACCACTGGGAGGTCAGGAGGCCGGTGCAGGGGACTTGCACCAGCCTCCAGAGGCTGAATGTGGCCCCAGCAGCACCAGCAAAGTGTAAGTATGCACTGGTGGCAGACTGCTGGCACAGGGATCTGGGGAGGATGGGGTGAGGCATTGCGAGAGTATTCCAGGGCAGGGGGAGGGCTGGTGGCGGGCAGGCTCATGGGCACACCTGACCCAGGAGGGGGGTGGAGCAAGAATCTGGCATTTGGGCTGGATCTTAACCCCCCTCCTAGGCAGCCCAACCTAGTGCCAGGCTGCTTGGAACTGTGCCATCTCTTTCGGTGGCACAGATCTGAGTAGCCCGGCCACTGCCAGGTTACCAGGAGGAAGGGGAGTCAATTCTCCTTGCCCCGGGTTTCACCACAGCTAGCCCCAACCCTGCGCTGGATACATCACATACATACATCATGTTCCAGTGCAGGATAGGACTGGGCTGTAAGATTCTTTAGACCTTGCCTGTAAGCCTGGGCTCTGCAAAAATGTTTCCAATTGGGCCTTGCAGCTTCAAAGTCTGGCCCTGGATATTATCCTCTTTCTGGACCTTGATTTGCCTTCCCAGGGCCACTCAGATTTGTGCCAGTGAAATTGCCGGCACAGGTCTGAACAGACCCATTCTAGTACCATAGGCTTACCCCGGGTAAGGAACATATGTTTGTTTACCTGGAGGAGAACTCTGGGCCTGCCCATCCCCACAAGATACAGTGCACTCTCTGACAGTGCAGCATTGGTAGGGGATGGAATGAATCGAATTGTGAACTTAATTTTTTTAGGAGAACCAGTACTACTCCTGAAAGGGAGGTTGGGGGAGACAAGGGGAAATATCACAGCAGAGATGAGTGTGTGGGAGAGAATTAGGTAGAGAGAAGAGATCTATACAGGCTGGGGAAGAAGAAAGCTAAGCACATTCTGTGGTATATAGAAGGAAGTTTCTGAGATGGAAAAAGAATTCTGCTAATTCTCAGAAGGTTCCTTGATATGACTTCAATCTTTCTACCATGTGTTAAGGTGTTAATATAGCAGTGTCAAGCCATCTCTCAGTTACTGTGATAAAGGAAACAGGCAAATGAGGAAACTTTGTGTGTTGACATGGGACAGTTTGTTTCTTAAGCTGGTGTTAACTTTTATCTCTAGGCAGTACTGTGAAGATGTGGGTGGAAAAGATCTAGTAAAGAAGGACCCAGTAGTTTAACTTTAGACACATTAACATACAGAGTTAACTAACTGTGTTCTCTTTTTCCTATTAGTCTGAGCTGATTTGTAACAGCTGAAAAGGCGTTAAACACTTATGTGCACATCCATTCAGAGCTGAGAAAGACTAGCTTTGGGTGAGTTATTGATATAACTTACCAAAGCCACTAGTCGTACTCATAATATTAGTGATAAAAATTGATTATCCATTCCCGCTCGTTTCATGGTCCATGGCTGCTTTTTCACTGGGATCATAAGTTGGTTTATATAGAGTGAAATAAGATTATAGGAGTAGTAGAGTTGATGCACAGTATATCTTCCACTTATGATCGCAGATAGTTACAAGGAACAATTGCTGATTTGTGAAGACAATGTGAGCATCTTGGACGTTGGACTCACTTTTGATTTTGAAGAGGCATTTACAACTTCTGTGTTGACGGGACACCACTGGCTCAAGCTTTCCGTAACTTTTGACTCAGATTATACCTCTGTCCAGGCTTGGGGCATATCAAAAGACTTGGTCTGATTTCTAGAAATATTCGCTGTGGGTTGGGTTCACAGAACAGTGTCAAAGCAAAGACCTGAAGGCTTTCAAATCAAACCCAAGCATTAAAGCAGGATCCTCCATCTGTGTATAAATTAAACAATTGCAACATGTTTTTCTTTCAATATGTGATCAAAGTGATTGGCAGCACATACGAAATGTAAACCAAAGCCATGGTAAAAACCAAGGTCAGTGCAGAGGTTGCTCCTTCCCCTTGACTTAAGAATGGCTCCCTCTCTTGAGACCTTTCGGCGAGGCCTGAAGACCCTTCTGTTTAAACAAGCCTTCTGATTTCTCGGCCTTTTAACATCTTTTTAACATCTTTTAATATTTTTTTACAGGCCTGATTCTTTTATGACTTGCTGCTGCTCTATGCTCTTTTTACCTATTTTTTTTACTCTGACTGCTGTTTTTTATGATGTGTTAATATGTTTTTATTTGTTTTTAAATTATGTTTTTAATATGTTGTAAGCCGCCTTGAGTCCCTTCGGGGAGGAAGGCGGGGTAAAAATAAAGTTATTATTATTATTATTATTATTATTATTATTATTATTATTTGATTTCTTTACCACCAATCAACCACTGAGTTAATCTGTAGCTCCTTCTTGTTGCAGTTTGCCTTCTAAAAGTAAGAGTACAATTGTATGCATGACTACTCAGAAGTAAGTCCCATTGTATTCAGTGGGATACTGCCTCCCTGGAAGGAAGTGGAATGGAGGCAGTGGACTGTCACACTGGGGTCTTCAAAAGGTGGAGTCAAAGTGCTAGCCCCTTGACTGTTGAGCACTACCAATGAAGTTGTGAGGGGAAGAGCATAAGCAGGAGCTAGATACAGCAAGAGCCAGATGCATGGAGAAAAAAACGACTGAATGAAAATTATTTATTAATGCAGGGGTTCTCAAACTCCCACCACCATCCTGTTCTGTCCCACCCTGTCCCTGTGACACACCCTGTTCTGTCCCACCCTGTCCCACCACCACCCTGTGACACCCCTGTTCTGTGGCAGAGGGCACAGTAACCCATCTCCTTCTCCAGTGCCAGACCTTCACAAGCTTCTAGAAGCAACCAGAAGTCACTTTCATGAACATGGAAGTAAACCAGAAGTGACCTTCTGGCTGCTTCTGGAGGCCTGTAGAGGCCAGATGCGGTCTCCAATTGCATCTGGAGGGCTGCGATTTGGAGCCAACCAGATGCAAGAGAGGGTGCAAGGGCCCAATCCAGGACCCAGCAGACACAGTGTCACAACCCACCAAGTGGGTCATGATCCACTGTTTGAAAAACCCTGCTTTAGTGCATTGTATAAGTTCTAAATTGTGGGGAAAGGAAAAACAAAGCAAAATAGATATGGGAAATAGGTGGAACCATTTCCAACTCCCCAACATTTTGAGGGATATAAGATGGTAGATCAGGACAATTAAGATTATACTTTTGGATTTTAGCCTGAGAGGTGGGACCACTCCCTTCTTAAGGCACTTCAAGTACTAAATGGTGCGCATGGAAGCACCATCACATTTCAGAAGTATATGTGAGAAACAAGGCAAAGTGATGGGCACTACAGAGCTTGAAAGGAACACTCAGAATAAAGAACAAGATTTTTTGACATAATTAAGATTTTGCAATAATGCAAAGTTTATGGGGCCATAACTAAAAAATCCAAACGTACATGGAACTCCCAAAATATATGGTAGAAGCAAGATGAAAAATGGCACCATTTTGCCATCTAGTGTAGATGGCTGATATTACAAGTTAGCATTAAGTGCTGCATTCAATTAATCTCCGCACAGTATCCTGAAAGCTTAAATTCCCTGTTACTACCTAGTATTCATTTTTACTGTTGAGAATTTTAATGGGAAGCAGAGAGTTTTTTATTTGAGTAGCTAGAATTACAGGAAGTGATTATTTAAAACATTTTTGTTCATACAAGGAAATCTTGATAAATATTTTATGTATTTGAATGGCTGTATAATCCCTTCCCAACTCAAGAACACTGTCTAACTTGCCAGCACTTGTGGGGAAGGAACCAATCAACCAGTACACAAGCATAATTTTGTCACTCGTTTGAAAATTATTCTTTCGCTCATCAGATATCTTTGAAAAGCAGTCTATGTTATTGTCACTCACCAGTATGTATGTCATCCCAATATAATACTGATGAAATTAGTACCACAATTAACCTTTGCTAAATTGTCCCATTTGACTATCACCTATCAAGGGAGACTCTCGTATTGTGGCAGTGGCACTGCAGTACTCTTGGGTCTGGAACATGGTGAATGATTTCCAGCATTGGCAAGTAAGGTCCTTGATCATGTTTTGTCCAGGCTGTCAGCAGGTGCACAACAGCTGCACTCCCAAAATGTCATGATCTACCTGATCTTTCTATAGATTGATAGAACAGTAAGTGGCACTATGTTTCTTTTGTAAGGTTTTGATTTTTTTAAAGCCCACTCCTTTTAAACAATCAAAATTCTACACCAAGGCAACAGAAACTTTGTGCCAAAGCTTAACTGTGTGACAAATACATAGAAATGAAGCATATTTGCACATGTTGTTTAGAGAGGACAGATTATTTTGTGTTTGCTCGCCACAGAGAAGGCAAAAAGCTGTACATTGCACCAATTCCCTCCATATCCAGGGTGACCAGATATTATAACTGCTAAAGAAGACAAGGCACCCCAATATGTAGGACATCCAAGAAAAATGTAGGACACAGCAAAATAAAAGCTAAAAACACTCATATATTCATGTCATGTGGTTAATGTAAACACTATATTACTTATTAAATTAAAAACTATATTACATATAATTTATTAATTAAAAGAAGGCTATGCGCTGTCTACAGGGGCCTGCTCACAGGGAAAAAGGGGAAATTTAAGTTCTTTTCCAGGACATGAGGTTAAAAAAGAGGACATGTCCTGGAAAAAGAGGTCATCTGGTCACCCTGATCCTGACCCCTGGGGATCCAATTCAAGACCCTTCTCCATCCAGGGCTTCTTCAGTAACCATTGCCCTCACATCTTCCAGCTTCTATTTGCAGGTTTAAGGGATAAGAGCTTTGCCTGAAAAACACACACACACACACGCAAAGCTACATACTATTAGCAATAGACGTCCTAGACTTGCCTAGATACAACACATGCATGTACACACACGTATGCCCCTGCAAACCAGAATATCTGCAGAGAGCTAGACGGGAGTTTATACATTCATTGCTATTATTGAAATTTATATTTAATTATTTCTTATGGGGACCGATTCTCCCTTTACAAAAAAAAAAAGGTCAAGGCAGCTAACATTATCTTAAAACACAGCAAACACTTAAAAACTAAACACTAACAAAACACGTAAAAAAAAAGCATTGCTAACTACAGATGTAAGTAGAAAAGTTAAGGTTTGAGAAATTAACATTTTAACTAAGAAAAATCAGGTTGGGAAGCTGAGGGTGGGATGAAATGTGGCAAAGATTTCATTTCTACCCGGATGGTGTTGGTCCTCCCCTCACATGTCTCTTTTTCAGTGTGGACATGATACGAGTACATCAGCACACTGATCTCAATGAAAGTGGTGTGCATGTTGCTCAAAGAAGCTGGGTTTCAGAACCAAGTTCAAAGACACTCCCACTTCAGACCATGGAGCCATAAATGAGGCCAGAAGCACAGCACCACCAAAGCACTTTTAGAGTGTGATGCTGAAGTAGCATTGCAGAACCATATTGTGTCTTTTGTTTGTGAAGGTCTTTTTTAATTTTTTTAAAATCTAATTTTTAGAGTTACCTTTAAAGAAATGTGTATTATTTCACAGCCACATGCTGTTCCAGAGCCAAATTGGTCTGTCCAAAGACAGGGAGGGAGAGCATACAAAGTTTGCCTCTTTGTTCTATTTTTTATATCATCACAGAGTCTGCATTTGTTGGGTCATAATCTGTTGAAAGCAGGTCAAGCCTCAATTTGTGACTCATCTGCCACCAGCACGTATGGCTGAGTGTTCCCTCTGCGGAGCCTGGTAAACGCGCACAAAGAACCATAAACCGTAACACTTCCTAATTAGTTTCCCTATACAGTATTTCATCAGCGTGCTTTTCATGATTATTATTATCCTCACAGCGAGAATGTTTAGAGAATCACTAAATACTTTGGGTTTGCACAATGCAAATAGGAAAGAAAGAGTTGCCGTGTGTTGTTTTTTGAAAAATGTCAGGCATCGTCCATTATGGATGTGTTTATCAAAGATACAAATGCAAGAACAACCAGGCCATAGTTTCCTGTATAAAAAGTGCACAGGAAATCGGCTAGGGCTAATTAATCACCTCCTTTTCCAAACCTCAAAACAGACGTTGTTCTGGTAACCCTTCATTGCTCAAGGCAGTGGGGATATGTGTGTTTCTTTTTCACAGAGGCACAGATTATAGCTTAACCAGGTTCTGGACAATTGGCTCTTCTATGAAAGCTGCAAAGACTTTAGATCGACACGGCCTTGTCTCCATTGCAAGGTGAATTTCTGAGGTCACCTAGCTGTGCTTTTATGATTCCTTTTTAACCTCCCTTTCTTCAGAGGTGCTCAGGATAGTTTGCAGAGCAGAACCTGCCCCTGCTGTGCAACTAAAAGGACACAGATACTGTACACAGTGACCAGTAAGGGAAGGGCAGCTCAATCCTACCAGTGAAGTAATGCAGCAGCACCAGTGTGATGTCTGCTGTATCCTGTGGGGAAGGTTTGGCATGTTGAGGCCTCCCAAGGATAAGTCCCCACTGCCGCCCTGGGTGAATTCAGACCTGTGCCAGAGACATTGTTGGCGCTAGTCTTCTTTGACTGGTGAATGCCCAAAAAGAGGATTAGGATTTGGCAGGCTTTGCTGCCACCAAGCCATCTCCTTTCCAGGGCCGATTCCCCTCCTCTCAGCCCCCATTGCCTCCCCATTCTGCCCACCCACCCTATTTTTATGCAACAGGGAATCCCCCACCTGCAGTGTGGAGTTGTACAGTCTACCCTGTCAGGATCCTGTTATACAGTCTGCCGTCTGTGAGCAGCAGGCTTCACATTCCAGCAATAGGGAGTTTTCTGTTTTACCAGGAGTACTAATGCTTATCATATACAGGCAACATCTGATGAGCAGAAAGTGGCTACAGAAAAGAAGGTGCCCACCAATTCTGGCATTTGACATAGCTTGTTTTCTGTCACAGAATTTGGCAGGCCACCCAACAGGAGCCAATTTATCATCCCTTTCAGGCAATCACCCTTCATTCATCAATTTCACTGCAGTTGGAGAGACAGAATGATTAGACGTGCCAATCATCACCTCTGAATACTGGAGGCACATCCTTCTCGGTGGCTGAACTGCCAATGCAACACAAAAGGGGAAGCACAAGTTTTAGAAGCTCAGAAGGGGAAGGTGCGAACATAGCTGTGAAGCCTGAAAAGGGATGCCAGACAGCACAGGACCTGCTAATACCTGTTGTCACTTTGCATGGACCAAAACAAAAAACACAGAATGCATCAAAACCAAGAACAAGATTATCAGATTAGCATTGCTGAATAGGCAGGAGAGCTGTCAACTGTCACTGTCTGGAATGCCACAAGGCATCAAGCAAGCTAGAGAGGTGACGTTCGGCGTTCAAATGGTGTGGAACGAGAAAATCCAAATAGGCCAAAACTTAAATTTACCGGTGTAGGTATTGGAACTACACTGTATGATGCATAATCATGCTATCCTTGGCAGAAGGAAAGAAACACCTACAAGACAAGGGAAGGGGAAAGCATCTCTTTTAAGGGTGCAAGGACTCCCTGGCTGGAGCAAGTTTTTATGAACAGAATGCACAACACTTCTTAGTTCCTCCAGCACTTGTACTTCCAGACAGGAGTTCTTGGCAGTGCTCTCCAAATGGACACGTGAGAAAGAAGGAAAATGCACAATGGCTGCCACTTCGGTCTGGCATGCCATCCCTGCATTGTCAATGGCAGCGAGGTATATCTGATGCTGTCACCCTCTCTCAGCCTCACAGAGGTTTCATGAGGGTAAAATGGGGGCGGATATCATGTGTGTTGTCCTTAGCAAAGGTGACATAAAATGTAACAAAGATGCATTTCATTCTTGGTCCAATTGAGGCATGCACTCAGTGGAGGGAGGGCCTGGCAACACATTCAGATTCATCCTAATGCTAGCAACAGTATACAAGGAGAGGAGAACCGAGGAAATAATCTTTCCTACTCCATGCACCACAGACCAGGGGTGACCAAACCATGGCACTCAAGTCACATGTGACTCTTTGACATATAAAGCATGGCTGTTGGAAGGATGCTGGCTGAGCTCCTTTTTGCACTACAATTAATATAAAAGGTAACTAAGAAATTTTCAAGCTTTATAATTATTTACTGGGTATAAACTGATAGTCCATTGGATTAAATAAAACATAAGTTCAAGGTGAGTAAATATATTTAGGGCCTAACCCCTTATGTCAGTGCATTCCAGGGCAACGAAGCTCCGAGGTAAGGGAACAAACATTCCCTTACTTTGAGGAGGCCTCTGTGAGTGCCCCCCAACTGCAGGATGCAGCACGTGTCCCATTGGACATGGAAAGCACTGACATAAGAGGTTAGGATTGCGCCCTTAGGGCACAATCCTAACCAGGTCTACTCAGAAGTAACTCCTATTTTGTTCAATGGGGCTTACTCGCAGGAAAGTGTGATTCGGATTGCAGCCTTAAGAATTTAAGTGTTTCTTAAATATTGTGGCTCTCCAGCATCTGAAGTGTACTGTATGTGGCTCTTATGTTAAGCAAGTCTGGCCACCCCTGCCACAGACTATCATGCAAGCTACTAGTGTAAAAAAAAAAAGCCAGAAGATTTAACCATTTATATCATGGTTGAAGTGGGCAGCAAATCATGGGCATGGTTAGTGCAAAGAGAAAGACTCTCCCCCCACCCCGGTTGAATTCAGTCCCATTCCTTCGCTTCAACAATACTGCCCGATGTTCCTCTAAGCTCCAGCTGGATGGCATGGCTAGGTCTGGGCCACACAGTTCACCTCAGAGAGGCAGTCTTGACATTTGAGGTACACCAGGAGATGGTGGAGCGCAGTCTCACAATTTATGTGTAATACATGGGACCATTCACATGAACAGTCACCCATGAAATGCCCAAGAAATCATCCTGTGGGATCCCAAATGGAACAAGAAGACCACAGATTGAATGAACATAACAGACCTACATTTTCTAGGAGTCTTACAAACTTATCTACAAGAGGGGGGGGGATGTAATGCTTATTAGAAACCCTCACCTTCAGCACCTTGGATTTTTTATTTTAATTAAGCTGAGGAAACTAAGGCAAGGGAAAGTGAGGAGAATGGGGTTGTTTTCTCCTTTCTTTCAAGAAGAAAGTTTTCCTTGCTTGCATTCCCCTGCTTCCCAGTCTCTCATTCTGATCAAGGGCAGCTTCTGCCATAGCCTCATGCATTAAATAGTCTCTAGTGAAGAAATCTGTTTTCTTTAGCTCACATTTGCCAGAGGGTAAATGAGATATTTTACATTCTGACAAACGTATAATGCAATAATCCCAAACATTCCACCTGTTCAGTTGTGACCTCCCCATCTGTGTTGAGCACACATCTGTCTTGCTTATTTTATTATTTAGATGAATTCCTGGATTAAAAGGTCCCAAATTCCTGCTCCCTCATTGTCTGACTTATGCAGTCACAACATGGTCGAAGGAGGGTGCTTCATGGGCAGCAATGCATTTCTTGAAACCTTTTGCCCCCTTACTCCAACTTTATCTCTGCCATCAATCCTACCTTCATCGCCCTACAAGTGCTGGCATCAGCACTGGCTCTGGTAACTGCAGCTAACTGACCATGTAAATTAACCTAATTCTGACATTGTGTGCTATCTTCACATGTGATGTTCATGGGTTTCCCCCTGCCATACCTAAGTCAGGAAAACCCTCAGCCCTTACAGGATGAACAGGATGAACTGCTTTCAGCCAATGGACTTTCCAGAGGTGCCAGTTCAGACATAAGAAAAGCCCTGCTGGATGAAGGCAAGAGTGCATCTAGTCCAGCATCCTGCTTTCGACATTGGTCCACCTACTTCCTGTGGGAGAGGTAAAGCATCCTTCTCTCCTGCCATTCTGCCTGGCAACTGAGATTCAAAAGGCATCTTGCCACTGAACCTGGAGGTAGCACATAGGCATTGCAACCTGGTCAACACTGATCAACCTGTCTTCCATGAATTTGTTTGATCCCCTTTTAAAGCAAACTAAGCGAGAGGCCAACACTAAATCTCGTCCTTTTGTCCATCCTGAATCTTACACAGTGAGTAAGAAGATACTGGCCTGGATAGACTTTTGAACTGATCCAGCAGGATTCTTCATACGTTACATAGAGCAATTCTGGACCCAATGTAGAAGCTCAGCCTTCTGAATGCAGAGGAATCTGGGGATTGCTATGGCAGTGCGTTGTAACATTTAAAGCTGTTCTTATGGGATGTGGCTGGCACTCACTGCTTTACACATAGAAGCCCCAGGTTCAATCTCTGGGTTCTGTCCTACCAGTCAAATTCAGAAAGAACTATGCATTCAGCCAGCTCTGTGGAATTGCAATGCCCATTGTTACCCTTAGGGTGCAATCCTAACCCACTTTCCAGCACTGGCATACCTGTGCCAGTGGGGCATGTGCTGCATCCTGCAGTGGGGGAACAAACATGGAGGGAGCAATGTTTGTTGCCTTACCTCCCTTACCTCGAAGTTGCATTGCCCTTATGTCAGTGTTGGAAAGTTGGTTAGGATTGCAGTCTTACAGCCCAATCCTATTCAACTTTCCAACACTGGTGCAACCACAATGCAGCCCTGGGGTAAGGGAACAACTGTTCCCATACCTTAAGGAGGCCTCTGTGACTGCATTCCCAACACAGGAAGCAGTGCATACCCCACTGGTATAGCAGCACCAGCACTGGAAAATTAGATCGGATTGGGCCCCCAGTTATCATACATGTCTGTGTGAGGCAGAAAGAAGGAAGGATGGGTGGATCAGGTGGGTGCAAGAGTGGGGGAAATCAGCCAGGGAAGAAGCTTTGCCACACAAAGGCAGAGGCAGAGTTTGTGAACAACTTTTATACTAAAGCACATGGTGCAATACTATGGGACTGTATTGCTTTAGAATAGTGGTGGAGGTTGTAGTGGCACCTGCATTGTGGTGAAACACGACAAAGATGAATATTTCTAGGCTGGTTTTTTTTTTTTTTTTACCAAAAAGGTTCACACAGTGGTTTACAGAGCTAAATAAATATATGAATGATTCCAGGACCCAAAGGGGCTCACAGTCTAACAACTGTGCAAAGGAACATCAGCAAACAGCCGCTGGAAACAATGCTATGCTGGGATAAAGAGGGACTGTTGGAATCACCCTGCTAAATATGAAGTCCATCACTTTGAGAAGTGCTTCTTTGCCCAATTAGCAGGGGCAAATATAAATGAGGGCTCCATCACAATAAACCTGAATGAGGGGAGAATGACAGATGGAAGAGGACACAGGCTGGAGTACTGAATGCTTATAGAAACGTACTAATTAGTTATAGGTGATCTTGTAATGGAGTATTTTAAAATGGCTGTAGATCTGTTGAGTATATCTAGAGATACCCAGGGCATGCTTCATTCCTATATATGTTTCATAGCATCCAGGATGGCTGAGATGAGCCCACAGTTGGGCCTCTGTACCAATTGCACTCTTCTCTCTGGTGATCAACGTGTTCCTTTGTTTCCATCACCAACGCTGAATATGCACAATAGGAAAGAGTGCTTCACTTTTATTGCCCTTCCTCCATGCCAGACTATTAATGACCCCTTGTTAGGGAGGCTTTTCTTCCCATGTTCATCTTTGTGAAATCACCCACCTGCATTTGTTTTGCAGCCTGCATTTTCAAACCATGACGTTTCGAGTCACATTAATCTGCAATGGATTATTATTGGACTGACTATCCCTTCGGGAGTGTAATGAAACACATTCATTAATTCTCAGGGCAGGAGGGCTAATTACTTTTTTAAAACCTGTGCTAATTGCCAATAACTTTTTTTTAATATTTAGTTGGTCTTGTAAACCTAGTTTTGATTTTCTATTCCATGTTGTACCTCATAATAATTATCCTCACTAAATAGAAGGTGAAATGCTGGAATTTTATTGTTTTTGCAACAGCAGGAAATCATAACCAACAGGCTAAATTTGCTCCTTGGCAACGAAGATGGGTTTGTTGTAATGCAGGGCTATTTCTGGGAAGGCTTGTACCAATGCCAGGTGGTTGGAGATCTGGGGCAAGCACTGGGCCCTCCCTGGCACCCCCACCCGATGGGACATTGGGGTGTACCACAGCCACTGGTAGTAAGGGCTCAGAGTCTCTTCTGGGCCTTGGTCAGCATGCCCAACCCAGCTGAACCCTCCCTTGCCTTAAAAATACATGCAACAGGATGAGGTGGTAATGAGATTTGACATGGTAGAATGATGATCCCACTTCATCATCATCCACTTCACACTAATGTGGAGAGATCATATTTTTAATGCTCTCTTATGCTAAGAAAACTCCCTGAAAGTAGAAAAGTAGCACAGCAGGGAGAAAGCTGGGACAAAACCTCTCTTTTAGATGTACTAAGATTTTTTGCTTAAATAAGTATCTATGGAACATTTACATGACAGGTCATTTAAAAATGGCACTCTCTACTAGGATTCCAAACTGACTCCATCCACTTTATCAACTCAAGCTTCACTTTGGTCCATGTGTAGACCAGGCCTCTATCTAAGTGCCATTCTGTAACTCAACAGATGAAAGTATTGTTCACTAGAGCAAGAGGGCACATTAGTGCACTCCCCCATGCTCCAGCCTAAATGATGTTCACTGTTCTTTGAGGAGTCAAGGAAAGCATACTCTGGCCCGCTCCCTAATTTTCAACTAATCTTACATCTTAAAAATCATACATATGTGCTACTCCTTCCTTTCTATTGCCTCTTCTTCCCTGCACTGCCAAGATGAGCAGCTCCCCAAAGAGAGCAGGTCGTTCTTTGCCTTCTGCAGCCAGGTGTCCGGACAACTGGCATTTCTGTTTAGGACTCTCTCTCTCTCTCTCTCTCTCTCTCTCTCTCTCTCTCTCTCTCTGTTTCTGTCAGTTCAGGCTTTGGCAATATGACATCTGCTTCTTATGCCAATTCAGCCCACTGCTGTTGGGGCCTGCTGTACAGAACAATGTTCATCTTCTAAATTAATGTGGCAAATGCCAACACTATATCTGCATAAATGCCTGGGCAGCCTGCATGCAACCCCACTAGGAATTTTGTTCAGGCTCTATAAACATTCTTTGCAAGCACAATGGCTTCCATCTCTCTTCCTTTCCCTAGCAGATTAAGCAAAGTGGCAGAGATGTGTGGGGCTGTCTCAGGCTTTATGTTCTCACTTCCTCATTAATAGGCTCTTTCTTACAAAAAGTAGAGTTTCATGAGGCTGACTGAGGCAGCAGTTTGGCTTGGGACACCTACCTCCATCTGCCCACTCACCTTCACTGTTTCTCCTCCTCTTCCTACTCTCTGGATTTAAAAAGGAAGCAGGGACTGGGACAGAAGAGGAAATGTGGAGGAGAGGAGTGGTAGGCTAGAGAGTCTGCCACACTTCCTTTTTCACTGTTTTCATCTTCCTTTTCCAATGCAGGGAGTAGGAGGAAAGGTTGGCACGTCACTGGGTAAGGCAATGGTAGCATTTGGCACTTTGCCTCAGCGTCAAGAAGTCTTGGGTCAGCTCTGCACAAGTAGAGTGGATATTGTTTTAACAATCATTTACAAGGTGATTTTCACACATAATTCCCCCACCATGCTACCTTTCCTCTGACTTATTTTGCCTTCTCCCCACCCCCATTCTGCTCATCCCCATCCCCTGTTTTGCCCCTCCCCCTTTGGGAAGAGACCCAAAAGAAACTTTTTACCCCCTGATAAATTTCCTCTCAGAGACCCCAATGTTTACTGCTTACTAGTTGGGATCATGACAATTAATTAAGGTCCACTTAGCTACAGCAAGAAACCTTTTTTTCTTAAGGCAGAGTTTCTCAGTGTTTGTCCCCTGCTGTACCACTTTGCATGGTCCACCTAGTGGAAATACCACCAGAAGTAACTGGCAATGATGTCATTGCCAGTTACTTCCAGATTAAGAGGCCAGATGCAACACAACAAACACTGGAAAGAGGCTCAGGACAGATGAGAGGGTTTTTTCAAGCACACATAAAGTGTACCCTGGAGCTCTGCCTGCCTCATACTGCAGCTTGTAGCATTGTGTTTCTGGTCTCACTGCCAGGTGGCAGAGTCTGGCGTCCCACAAGTACCACCTCAAGTATCACTGGCAGTATGAGTACCACCAAATGAGAAACACTGTCCTAAGGCACCTAGAATGTACCTGGGAGACCCACTCTTGGGCAAGGCATGTAAGTAGAAAAAAATTGTGTGCAGTCCCAGCACACACGCCCCTCACCCAGCTTTGCAGCCAATATCATAGGTGTCCATGCCAATTAATCAAACCCTGGCTGAATCATCCATCTTCCCCTGCCCCATCCTTCAAAAGGTTGTCTGCTCCACAGGTTGGCATTTCTTGGTTCACGGGGGGGGGGGGGGAGCGCCAGTCAGCTCTGTGCACTGCCCACTTTTGCTGCAAACTTGAAGCTTGTATCTCCAGACTGGCTGCACTGTGTTAGCCCCGCATGTTTACACTTGGCCTTTTCCTAAGATAATTTTAAGGGGAAATAGCCCTAACTTTTAATTAGGGCTCCTTTCTGGCTCCTATCCTGTTTCTTTAACAGCAGCTGGACACATAGAAATTAAGCTGGCTTTTCCTAAAATGGAGATAAATTAAAAGCAAAAACTTTCCATCCTTAATTTATTTGTATTTGGTGACTGTTAAAGGCACAGAAGCAGAGCCAGGAAAAGGAGCAACCCTAGTGTTGCAAGATTGAAAGGCAACTCAAGAACAACTCGGTACTCAGGAGTGAAGGTTTGCAGGCTTTATTTCATTGCAAGCAATGGGCATCTCATGGGACTAATGTCTCAAAGCATGAGAGCAATTGTCAATGTTAACTGGACCCTTTATACCATTTTGGGGTCCTTTGTCTGAAAATCTAGACTTCCCATTGGCTGAAAATCCACATCATAGATGGGGCAAACTGCCAATAGGCTATAGATAATCTTAGAGACACCGGAAAGGTGTGTTTCAGGTTACAGGTTTCCATAAAAGGTAAAATTAGACATTTAAAAATATTGAATTACAAAGTTTTCAAAAACCAGTAGGGTGTGCTATAATTTCATTTACCCAGTGTTAAACCTTATTCACATCCATCAATCCAATTAAAATTATTTTGACAGGTCCTCTTACTAACCTCATTAAAAGAGATGACACAATGTGCTTTTGCCTGGTACCATTATCTTATCTGCATACCTTTCCCCTTTGCTAATACAAACATTGAACACCTGTGGCGCCTCTCTGCAAAACTAAAGCTTTTTGTCTTTTCTTAAGACTTTTCTAAAATCAAGCAACCTTTTGGTTCCTTAAGAACTACTTCTAATGACTACTATGTCCCCATATGTGAATTACAATCTAGGGCAAAGACTATTTTGTCCTAGCTCTTGTCTATGTGTGCCCTTTGCTCTGAAAACATGAATTTAGAATATAAGCTATAAGTAAATACCGGCAGAGTGAACGTCCTTGCCAGGGTGTGTGTTCTTCTGCCAAGATGAGGCCTATCTCCTTCGTTGCCTAGTTGCACTATCTCTTTCTACATTCCAGAGTGTTTACACTGAAGCCTAGACAGCTTCTGTGAGACCAACAATTTTGCTTTTAAATGAAGTCAAACAGCTTTTTACTTTTCTATGCTTTGGCTTTAGCAGTGTAGCTTTTAAGCTTTTGCCCCAATGGCATGTCACCTTGGTTATTCTGTCACCTTCCATCACTAGAAGGATGCTTCTCATGTTTCCCAGAAGCCTTTTTTCTGTTCCTTTTGGAAGTACTGACAGCAGAAAGGAGAGCTGGAACTATTCTGAGATGAAATGTAATGCAGGTGCAGACACAACCAAAGGAGGCCTGATTAATCTTTTAAGGTATATCTGCCTCATGATCCACCCCTAGTTGCAGCTACTTTCTTACAAGCTAGCTAGAGAACAGTGTGCATTCCAGCCTCTTTTTTAGACCCCACAGAGCTCCATTTGGCAGAGAAGGAAGGATTTTTCCCCCAGTCAACATCGGTACTGTTCACTTGGCAGATCATGCTGAACAGCAACATGTGCTGCCCAAGCTCAGGGCAGGCAGAGCCCAGCATCCTTCGAGAACTCTCGCCTCCGCTGATTGGGCAACTGGGATGTTGTCTAATCCTCCAGGCAGGCGTCCTGCTAGGCAGCATAATGAGCCTGCAGAATTGCCCTGGAGACCTCTCTGAACCTGACCTAAATTGTTTACTCAATCATAATTAGAGATTTTAGTACTGCTGCACTGGGGGATAGCAGGAGCACAAGGCAGAAGTCAGACCCCTGTTCCACAGTGAGCCCTGGTGGCAATGTTTATCAAAGCTCCAGGGCTTTCATGAGGGTACAATCATGCCTCTCATGCAAAGATAGGATTTTCATTGAAGAAATGCCCAGATGTTCTTTTATCCTACCAGACAAAACGAAAAATAACAGTTTGGGCTTGTATTTCTCAGTTTGTGTTGTTTTCTAACCTGCAATTCATGCACGGTATCTAGGTTTAAAATAGAGTCATAAGTGCTATATGGCTGAACTGGTAAGAACTGTATTTGCATATCATGGAAAGGCACATTTAACTGTAAATACATTTTGTTCTGCAAGAGGAATTGAGAACTATGTTGTGTATAAATACGGAGTTTGGAGCACAGGCAGCTATGCAATGTTCAGACCTGCGTCCATCGTGTATGCAATGTCAAGCATGGTTGGCAACCTTCAGTCTCGAAAAACTATGGTATAAGCCTACAGCACCCAGTGTTCCCAGGCCATCTCCCATCCAAGTACTAACCAGGCCTGGCCCTGCTTAGCTTCCAAGATCAGGCATGTGCAGGGTAACAGTTGCTACAGGACATAAGTTTCATGATTAAATGCAATTCACTTTTGCATTCTAGAATCTGGAATCCTGCACAACTATCTAATCAAGTGGTTCCCAAACTTTTTAACACCAGAACCCACTTTCTAAAATGACCCTTTATTGCAACCCAACCAGCTTTCATTTAAAAAAAAGTTTCACTTTACCAGCTGCTCTAGCCTCTGTTTTTATCCTTTTAACTATGGGTGAAGTACCTTCTGGTGAGATCCATGTTCATCAGATCAGGACCATTCTGATGGCCTTGTGTTCAACTTCACCTGGCCATCAATAAGAGCCAAGGCACAGTTGCCTACTCACAAGTAAATGCATGCGTGTGGCTCAATTCACTTTTCATAGGACTTTCCAATTTAACCCAAAAGTGTTTAAGGTGTAAAAGGGCTGACAATTGGGTTTTGGATGTTTATTTTGGGAAGAAGCACACAAGTATCCTGGTGTAGTATTTTTTTATCAGTTTCCCAATGCATGTACTGATCTCTTGCTCCATCTGCACAGGACTTCTGCTCCATCTTGGCTATTAAACACAACAGTAAGGAAAGTCAGTAGCAGGAAATAGACTTCCCTACATCAGAACCTCATGGCAATGTCATAACTTAGTTTATGAAGACGCTGTTAGCTTCACTTTTGTCTGTGATGCGGAAGAGCCATATGAGTATTCACTCTTGGCTATTTGTGATATTAAACACTTTGTGTGTCCATTTGAACATAAAAAGAGCCCTGTTGGATAAGGCTCCAGACCCACGTAGTCCAGCTTCCTGTATCTCACAGTGGCCCACAAGATGCCTCAGGGAGCCCACAAGACAACATGAGAGCTGCATCCTGTTGCCACTCCCTTGCACCTGGACTTCTGAGGTAGCCAATTCTAAAACCAGGAGGCTGCACAAACCCACCACGGCTTGTAACCTGTGATGCACGTTTCTGCTAGAAATCTGTCCAATTCCCTTTTAAAGGCATCCAGGCCTGATGCCATCACCATATCCTGTGGCAAGGAGTTCCACAAACTAATTGGATGGTGGGTAAAGAAATATTTTCTTTTGTCTGTTCTAACTCTCCCAACTTTAGCAGCTGTCCCCTGGTTCTGATGTTGTGTGAAAGGGAAAAGAACATCCCCCTATCCACTGTAGCCATCCCCTGAATAAATTTTGTATGTCTCAGTCATGTTCCTCCTCAGGTGCCTTTTTTCTAGACTAAAGTGCCCCAAATACTGTAGCCTTTCCTCATAAGGGAGGTAACCCAGCACAGTAATCATTTTGGTTGCTCTCATTTGGGAGAAAAGCAGGGTATAAACTGAATAGATATTCAGATCCCATTAGGTGAAACTACTGGGGAAGGGGAAATAGCTCAGCAATCTAGCATGTGCTATTTGAGTATGAGATCCTTGGTTTAGTCCCCTTAGGTTAGTTTCCAATTAAGTACCTCTGATAGCATGGCTGGAAAATACTTCTCTGTCTAGGACCACAGAGAGCTACTGCCAAATCAGAGGAGGCAGTAATGGGCGAAATAGCCCAGTGGAAGGGCCGCTGAGAGCTGGCACTCATGCTGATTGCCCCCTGTAATGTCCATGGCGGGAGAAGGCCCCTGCCCTGGGGTGTGTACCGAGTGCAAGGGGCTTACCCGGTCTAGGCGTGGTGGTCAGCGGTGAAGTAACACATGGGACACAGATAAGGCAGCTTTACACAGACAGTTTAATTGAGTCACTCTCTTTACATTCATGGGGCTCGTTGTTTCACAGCCCCCTTCAGTCTACGTTGATTGATGCCGGTGCCAGCAGAGCGGCTCTGGCCCCATTCCTTCGGGTTCCTGGGAGTTGGGAGTCCAGGCTTCCTGGCCTGGGTCCCTCTGCCCTGTGCCTGGGTTCTGGAGGCCTCTGCCCCCAGCCCCTTCTCCGTTCATACTCCAGGTTTGCAGTTGGCATCGAGTGCCCCTCTCGACTACCACTGCTCTCCAGGGTATACCCCTTGGGACTGGGCAGGCCCTGGGTCCTGGAGGTTCTGGCCCCAACCTCCTGTCTCTATAGCTGACCATAGTCTCCTCCCTAAGGAGGCCTCTCTCCTTTCCCCTTGGCCAAGGTCACCCTTTCCCTCGGGCTTCCTCCTTGCCTTCCACCCCTCTGGCAAGCAGTGACCTCCCTCTCCAGCTCCCTTATGAGGCTTACCTCCGGCTGGCCTGACCCCACCCTTCCTCCCCACATGTCTTCCTGCTCCCAGCTGTTCCTTGTCCCTACTCCCCTGTAGGTGTCCTGCCCGGGCCTCCAGTCCTGCTGACACTTGGGGCTTCCTCCCGAGTAGACCTTGTCTCCCGAGGTGACCCTTGTGTCTATGGAACTCCAGGCCACTTGAGCCGGGCCCAGGTGACACCCCCCCTTCCTAAATTTTCGTGTATTTTGTAATACATTTGTTTTGTACTGTATAGTTTGTTTTGTCATGGCTTGGGCCCCCTGGAAGTCCGGGCTTCAGGGATTTTGCCACCTGCCCCCCTATGCAGTGGTCTGACTCAGTTTAAGAAAGCTTCATATATTCATAGAACACTTCCAAGACCTCAAATGATCCCAGTTCAGATTATGTGCCATCAAGGTCAGAAAGAAAAATGACAATCAACCCTAAGAAACGCTTAAAGAGGCAGAATTCTATAACACTGCCATTGAAAAAAGAAGACTGCATTAGTGTTGATAAAAAATAAAGGGGAAGCCAACAAAATCCATAATGGTTCCATTTATTAATATGTATATCACAAATACTCACAATATCAATGCATTCTTGTTGGCATGCTAGACAGAGGCCTTATTAAAAAATTCCTTTTCTTTTTTAAAAAGGTCTTAAACTTTTGCTCCCCACCCCCCAAAAAATATTCCATATGCTTTTTTTTTTTTGCTTTTTTTAAAAGTTTGATTGATTTGACGATGTGTTTGGTGGCAACTTCAATGCAAAAGGAAAAAGAAAAAAAGGAAGGGGAAGAAGGATGCATTACAGCACAATTTGATTAGTCCATAATTATCTAATAAAAAGGAAGCAAAATTACCACCTTCACAGTAAGCAAACAACACAGCTTAGTAACATTATTACACAGGTTCAGATTCAGAGGCAAAAATGCACTAGACAAAGGCCTACTGGCAAACGCACTAGGCATACGACATTGATCAAGAATCAAAGGTGTAGCAGAACATCAAAAGAACAATTCCTCTCAAACACATTTTTGACATTATTCATTCAGTGTTTTCAAGTATCTTCATATGTTAGTTATGTGACTGGTTTCTTCTCCTTTGGGGCAGTTGTGGGGGGCAGTGGGCAGGTTGAAAAAACCTTAGTAAAGCAGTAAATAAAACCAAGAAATTAAAAACTTGATAAACCAAAAATTATATATATATTTATATATATTTTGTATACAGGTTTAAATATGGATGTGTGCGACATTTATTAACCATGGTGAAAGGCTAATTATGCCCTCCAGTCACTACATGCACAGCCCAATCATTGTTGTTAATGAATTACCTCTGTTAACTTTACAATGCAACTACAGCCCAACCAAGTACATACATATAGTGCCATCATATGCAGAGCCTTCGAGGATGGAGTATACAGTACTGGATGCTGAATGGTGCAGGCTGCTTGTGTGGCATAACAGTACTTCACGGAATGGAACACTACGCATGGTACAGAGTTTAGAAGGTGGTGATTGGTTGTGTGTGTGTGTAGTTGTGTATGTGCTCTAACATTCTTTAGAAGTCTTCCAAGAATCCTGCAGTTCCTGACTGAAAACAGGCGCTGTATTTCACACCCCTGGAAAAGTACAAAAGAGAGGGGATGGCAGCAGGGGAGCAATAAATTGTTTTAGTCATTATCAATCTTAAAACCCCATATCTGCCCAGCCCACAGGTGTACACATTTGATCCCATTGGCAGAAATGGCTTAAACATTTTCTTAATAAAAATATTCTGTATCTTGCAATAGTGTTTTAGAAATACTGTGAACCAAGTAATCATTATCTAGTTCCACTGCAATCACCAGCACTTTGAGCACACAGAACATCGAAACAGAAGCTTCTGGATTCATCTTTGTGTCAAAGTTCCGGAGAAGTATCTGCACTGTGTTGACAGCAGCATTAATAGGAAAGTCTCTGCCTGTGTAGAAACTGGGTGTAAATGGGAACTTTAGATGAGGGCAACTGACTTCAGTAGGCAGAAGCTTGCACGCACTTCCCCATCCAGTGAAGTGCTTCACAAACAGAGTTTCAGTGACCATACAAGGCACCCACGACCCTAACAGCAAGTTAATACCTTTGTGCATAATGGTCAACTCCTTTCATTGGAGTGACTACAGAACCTACACAAGAACAGGGTGTGCAGCAGGGCACAAAAAAACAAAAACTAAAAACATACCCTGGGAAAAAATTATTGTTCTGCAAGCAGTATTATGCTGCCCTTAGAAGGATAACAGCCGAATCCTGAACTGCCTGGCACCCAGAGGAACAGTGCTGCCAAAATGGTGACTGCTGCATCCTGAGCATGCCAGGCAGCTGGTGGTGGCTCCATGGGGAAAGAGGACAAGGCCCCACAATCAGGCTACTTAAGGCTGTGCTGGCTATTTAGCCAGCACAAGGTTGAGAGACCCTGTTGTCAGGCTGGGTCCCATCTCCCGCCCTCCCCCCCCCCACCCTGACTCACCTCTCCATCGCCTGGAGCTCATCCCTTGCTCTGGGCAGCATATGACAGGCCTTTGGCCGCGCTGCCTCGGCATGGACTAGTGCTGGGCTGGCAGCAGCTCTGACCTGGTGCTGAGTGTTTGGGCGTGCCTTACAGCACTTTAGCAATACTCAGCACAGGCAGAGGGCCAGTACTGAGCGTTCAAGATTGGGCCCTTAGTCACCAAAAAAGCAGTAATGAAACAGCTTAGCTATCTTGCTTTTAAAAAAATACATAGATGAATTAAGGCCCAAATTGGGCCTTGCCTTAAATGGAATGCATGTTCTGCAGGTGGCAAATGCTGCAAAAGCACCATAAAGCACTTTCCTGCAGTGTACTAAGTAGCTCACTCACTTCCAGGACACTAGTAGGAAGGCCAAAGCCTTCCCGCATGCATCATCAGCTCTCCTGCTACCTGCCGGAACAGGTAAGCCAGTGGGAGAGACGGGAGGGAGTGGGGAGGGCAGAGTGGAGACCAGGGGTGTCAAGGAGGCAGGGAGACTTCAGGAGAGGTGGATCTGGCGGTAATCATGAAAACCAAGTCCTATCCCCTCAGGCAGCAGTCTTCCTACCGCTCTCTCCTTGGACTTGCACTAGCAAAATCACTAGCACAGATCCAAGGGGATTTAAAATTCCTTTTCCCTGCTGAAGCTTCCTGATTCACCCATTTCCCCGCTGGGTATAATGTGCTCATTTTTGGCACAGCCACACAGGTGTGTGTGTGGGGGGGGGGGTAGGACTGAGCTGTTAATCAAATAAATATCACTGAATACATGCCCTGCTCAAGATGAAGTGGAGCCCAAAGCAATACCCTAATTTTCCACCTTTTTTGTCCCCATTGCATGAACACTTTGCTGTTGCATTATCACCTCTAGTTATAATTATTTCCCACTGGCGATTAAAAGCAGGCTGGACAAGGGAAGGAGAGTGCAGTGTTCCCAAAACACCCTCTTTACTTTTCCTTCTACCAGCTGTTGGGTCTTACCCAGAAGCTTCTTCACACACACAAACTGGGTGCAGCATGATGGGAGCAGAACTCTAATCCCCAGCATGCTCTGTACAGCCTGTGCACTTCCAGAAATGGCCAGCTGGGAATCAGCCCGTGGCAAAGTAAGGGCAATGGGAGGAGTTGCTCTGCCTTCACCCTACCTGCCTGGGAAAGAAGAAAGTGGAGAAGGCAGAGTGGTCCTGTTTTAAGAACTCTCTTGGAAGTAGGACAAACAGAACTGGACTGCTGCGGCCATGACTGCTTTGCGATTGCTTGCAGCAGCAGCAGCAGCAACACTAAAGGAAGGGGTGGGTGTTTGCTGCATTCATCCTCTTGCTCTCAGGATCAGAGTACACAGTGAAGCAGGTGGGTGGGTGGTGGGCCAGGGGAGGTGGCAGGCAGCAGGGTGTGTGGGCACCTATCAGGTCACCTCCTCCTCCAGCCTGCCACTCAAAGAAGCTGCTTCAGTCTTCCTCATTGCTGGCCAGTCCAGACTGAATATCTGCACTGGATGTATTTTAAGGTACAGTTCTGGCTCCCTAGCAGTTCCCTTGCTCAAGCCCTAGAACAGGAGTCTCCAAACTATGGCCCGGGGTCACATCTGGCTTGCCACAAGATTTTATTTGGCCCACAGTAACTTTCTGTCAGAGCACTTGCTAATGTTTGACATTTTAACCCATTATTTATCATTTCTCAGTTTAAGCATGACTTTGTTTCTTTGTAATTGTCACATTTCTCTTTTGTTCTGAATCTTATCATGCTGATTACAAAAAAGATCCAAGTAAAACACTGGGACACCCTTGTTCTGTGGCAGAAGGCACAGCAACCCATCTCCTTCTCCAGTGCCAGGCCTCCGCAGGTCTGTGGAAGCAACTGGAAGTCACTTTCACAAACCTGGAAGTAAGCCTTAAGTGACTTTCTGGCTGCTTCTGGAGGCCTGCTGAGGCCCAGTGCAGCCTCCAATTACATCAGGAGGGCTGCAATTTGGAACTAACCAGACACAAGGACAGGTGGGAGGGTTCAACCCAGGACTCACCTGACATTAGGTCATGACCCACTTAGTGGGTCATGAGAAATCCGACTTTAGAAGTTTCTGAGATTGTACTGAAGAAACTCAGATTCCACTAACGTGACTGCACAGCAACCAGAAGAAATAAGATATGGGTTTTGATTTGCTTGTGTTAGGTTTTTAAACAGGGTTCACCACCACTACATACTTTTTCCTCAGAGAGACTGCAGTAAGGTTTACATTTTAACCTGTGATTAATGTTTTCATCTCTGCTGCAAAAGCTGCTTAAGCAGCTATGTTAAGTATAAGCAGCTGACTCACTGGCAGTGGTTGATGCAAAACAGGGGAGTTGATTTGGAGAGAGCATTCTGAACTCAGCAATACAAAGACCCACCTTGTTACACCATCTCATATTGATTGGCAGTAATAAATCGGGACAGACAGCATGCCAGCACCATCCCAATCAACTGTAAGACAGAGAAATATCATACATGGAGTCAAATGTTGCTGTCAGATCCACTGCAGAAGGATTTTTCATTTGTTAAAAAGAAAGTACTTCAGATATGTAAGCCCACACATGTTAATACTGCAGTCTAGCTACCCAATCCTGTCCCCTCCCATTGCATCCAGTGATGGTGATGGGTGATCAGGAGGCCCATTTGAGGTAAGAGAAAAATATTTTCCTGTTACCTCAGACTAAAGGAAAAAAAAATTCTCCCCTTCTTCTGCAAAAGCCTCCTGATGGCTTACATGTCTTCAAACGTATGTCCAAGGAGATAAAGAGAGATGAGGTGGGCCAAAAGATGGGTGACAGGAACCAAGTGCACATTTGCCACTGAGATCCACCCCCTCTAGTCCACTTCCCTCCTCTGCTCTCCCTGATCTGCCTCAAAACACCTCCCCCCATGAAATCCCCTTCCCCACCAATCTATATGCCCGGGTGCTTTCCAGGGTCTTTAACAGTGCCACAGTGATGCTGCTGCCATTTTGTGGTGGCACCCAGACTGGTCCTGTGATGGTGTGTTCCATGCGCCATTGCAGGGCCTTTTGCAACAGTGGGACGCTCCTACTGCTGTTGCAAAAGAGATATAGGGTTGGGCCATTAGACTATTATAGAAGCATAGAATCAATGCAACAGGTAAACATCAGCTGTAATAGTTTCTGTAATATATCTAAATAAATGTTTGAAGCATTTCTTTTTTCATCATGTTTGATGGCAAATAATGATGGTTACTAGATTAGTGAGAAAAATGTATTTCATTCCTATCAACTAACATACCCATCCAGTCTCAACACCTACAGCTCATTTTAACCATTTGCAAGGTGACAAAGAGCTAAAGCTGTAGAACTGCCAGTCGTTTGCTAGCTTTCTTTCTTATAGACATCTTGGGATATGACCAGGCAGGTATAAATTCAAGCTGGTTACTTGTTGGTAATCAACATTACACTAACAGAGGCAAGTGTTTCCCAGTTATGCATCACTGCACATGCAAAACCCAGTCTCCAGTGTCATGATGACATCTGCACAGTGAACTCCTGTGAACTTCCTGCTTACAAGATATGATACCTGGCTTGCGAGCTACAAGGCGCTGGACAACATCCTTCAATTTCCAGCCACTTTGGTGTACCTCCCATTACAAAGTAACTTCAAATGCTACACACACTACCAGCCACCGAAAGAGGTTGAGTCTCCCTTCTCTGGAATGCTTGGGACAGGAAGTGCTCTGGATTTTGGAATATTTCTATAAAGATAATAACATATCTTGGGGATCATGAGACCCAAGTCTAAACACAAAAGTCATTTACATTTTATATATATCTTTTACACATAACCTGAAGGTCACTCGATGCAATATTTTTTAAATAATTTTGTGCATGAAACACAGCTCATGTGCACCAAAGCATGATTTCTTGTTTTGTTATGAATGAATGCCTGCTGACGCCTATGGTCATGTGATGTCACTCAAAAAAGTTCTGGATTTTGGTACATTCTGGTTTTTGGAATTCCAGATAAGTGTTACTAATCTGTAATGACTTTTGCATTCAGCTGGAAATGCTTGGCAAGTTCAAAAATGGACCTTGCATAGGGTCGTTATGCCATGCCATAGATGCGAATACAGCCTGCACACCCTTTCTTCTGCTCAATCTTTTCTCAGGCATTACAAACAAGTCTCACTAGCTGGCTGCAGAAGAGGCTGGAAGGTTTGTTTACACCCAAAGATCTTCCCAGAGCTGGGCTGCTGCTGTCACATTTCGCACAGGCAGCTCTTGTGAAACTTCCTTAGCACATTTGTGCATCTCAACTGTGACCACCTGGGAATACCGGGTGCTGTAGGCTTATACCATAGTCTTTCGAGACTGAAGGTTGCCAACCATTTGTGAAGTAACAAAGAATGGGGATGTGTTCAGAATGATAGAGCAAAACACAGTAGTTAATGAAAGCTTTGCTGTTTTCATTAAACCTTACTCTGTACAAGGAGTCAACTGACTCTCGGTCAGATTAATCTTCCAAAGTGGCTCAGTACTGTGCGTTGTCCTACATACCATCTGTCCAGTCTGGCACTGAAACTCTGGAAGGCTCTTGGCTGCCATGATGTATTGTCTCTTGCAATACCCACTGTGGGCTGTATTTCTCCAGCCTAGCATTTCCCCAAACCCATACAACACTGCTCTGTTTGGGGCTTCTTCAATCTACTTCATAAATAGGTTGGCTGCCCACCAGTTGCTTTCCTTCCAAATGTTCATCAAACATGTTCCTATCATTTGCTCAATGTATTCTGTGAACTGTTTACATTTTTTCTCTATAATCAAGACTTTAAGTTATCAGTGTTGCCTTTCTCACCTACATTTCACAAATGCACTAATACTAAAGTTATTCAAATTTCAGTTGCTTTTTTATAGCACAATCATATACATTTTTACTCAAAAGTAAGTCCGACTATATTCAATGGGGCCTACGTAAGTATATATAGGATGCCTGCTCTAGTTCCCTCAAACATTTGGAAATTCTATAATGCATATATATGGCCTAACTAAAAACAGAAGATGCCAATTGTCATGTACAAAGTTAGATGGGAAATCTTTGACCCATACTATTTGACCTATACTATTCGCTTCCTGTGCATATCACAAATACGCAAGCTTAGCACTCTAGCTGAAATGTTGGCTGCCAGTGTGCTGTCATTGGACACAGTCAATTCCTACGCATTTCCTGACAGCTCAATTTAACATGCTATACATTGAACGAAAGAAGGTTTTTTGGCATGTAGGGGAGAAGGTATTTAGTAAATTGTACATTAATCTGCTCCTGCAAAGGGCAGTATTATCTGACCAGTCTTTCAAACTGTGCTTGTTAAGTAATCTCTGGAATGATAGGCAGTCCAATCCTGAGCTACCCAGTGCACGAAGCTGCAGAAAATGGCTGCCACTGCATCCAGCACACCCCAGGCAGCCACTGCTGCCTCCTCAGGAGAAGGGGACTTTTCCCCCAGGTAAGGCAAGTAGCCCCACAATGGAAATCTTTGACCCCACAATGGGGCTACTCGAGTCTACAATGACCTAAAGATCAGCATAGAAGTAAGAGCCTCTGTGTCAGGTGGGTGGCACAACACAGAGACTCAGGATCCAGTGGAGTGAAGCTCCATCAGTCCCACCTCCCTCCCGCCTGCTCCTTCCCCCCAGCATGCCTCCTCCCTGTCTTTGCCCTCTCTCCACCTCCCTCTCTGCTGCCTGGTGGTCTGTGCAACCGCAGAGTGGCAGAGTTCTGGTGCTCCACCAGCACTAACCCAGCGCCAGCCCATGCTGGGCTAGCAACGGTGCTCCACTGGCGCTAGGGCCTGCAAACATGCCCTACTGCCCATTTGCGACAGTGCGCACTGTGTGGGATTGGACCCTTAGTGTAGAATCCAACTGAGAATCTCTCATATTCGGCAGATTTTAATGTTCAACAGAGTTTTGAAGTTTCTCAGGCCATACTACATATTTTGTTAAGCATGCCTATAAGTTGACAAACATAAATTTTCTATAGGAAACAGGAACTGTGGGGAGCCCTTTCTGGATTCAGACTATGCACAGAAGAGGCTTAATTTAAATCCACGATATGAGTTATATTGACCCGGAGCTAAACAGTTATATTTGTTGCTAAACTGTGCCTCACACAGCCATGTACTAATACTTAAATTTACTCAAGCAATTAAACTGTCAATAACAAAATACAAACAATAAAACGGTGCATATAAAATACACCATACTTTCACTGTATGAAAATGAATGGATATTGTACATTGTAAAATTGATTTCCAATACATTTACAAATAAGTGCCTAGCCTCTGCAAACCAGACCAACACTGCTGTAAAGCTGTACTATAATTCGTTCCTATTTAATGATTAACTTGGGTGCAATTCCATCTAGCAAGAGTCACACCAGTGACCTTTTAAACCATTAGCTACACTCTCAGGTCTTTTAGTATAAGCCTTTTTCTTAAATGAACAAGGTGTGTGTGTGTGGGGGGGGGGGTATACAGGAAATGTCCTTCTCTTTATCAAACGTTGCCACTGTTATCCTAAAATACAATGGCCTTTTGACAATCGGGATTTTATGTTGTGTGCAGTGGTCTGGCCCTTCATTTTGATTAGGTCTACTTGCTAACCTAATGTAACTCTGGTCAACAGGGTCAACTCTTATTAAAAGCAAAACAAGAATCGCTCAAATGGTCTTATGCCTATTTCTACTCAAGAGAGAGGCCTGTGGCTTTGAACTGTACACAGGTACATTCAGCCTAGAGGCAGCTTTTTCAAACTCTGCTTAAGCAACACAACAACACTTTCATGTTGGTACATCTGCTTTTTATTCCATTTCTGAGAGCCTGCTGTTTTTTGGGTTTTTTTTACAAGCTTCATAATCTCTACCTAATTATGCAAAGAGAAGCAGGAAACCTTTGGCTGAGGTGGAACAAAAACAAGAGATGGTTTCTTATTGGCAGATTAAATGCTTCTAAAGCCCAAGCTGCTGTTTTTGTGTTTCTTCCTTAATGTTAACTATGAAAATACTCTGCTTCTTTGTAGTAAGGAAAACATTAAATAAGCAAAAGTATCTTGTTCTATTAAATACATAGTATACAAAATTACACTTTACTTCCTTTATAGGGAAACAGAAAGGTATTTCCTCTCAGATGCAGAATAATATGTGCCAAAAAATATGTGTCTACAACATGTCACTTAGAAATGGACATCTGTAATGTGCTATTGAAAACTCCCTTCTGGAAAGTGCATGGATCATAGTTGCCCAAAACTTGGTTAGCACTTTATTGCTATACAGTATAGGCAACAAACCACTGCTACTAGCTTGCTAGGATGTCCATGGTTCAGAGATGCAGCCAAGTTCATTCTGCGTTCCAAGTTCATGATCCCTCTTGCCTAGAACTGCAAACAAGCATTTTGCTTCCCTTTTCTGCATTGTTGTGGGAGGGTATGAATAAGTGAAGTAACCAGAAGGACTAGACCAAAAATTCCAACTAGTCTGGTATTATGTTGCCAAGAGAAATTTGCCAGAGATACCTCTGGGAGGCTCATAAGCATGAGAGCAACAGCTCACCCCCCCCCCCAATTCTGTCATGTCAACACCTACACTTAGGTATAGTCTCTGAACAGGGAGAGTCCATTTGGCTTTCTCAGATAATAGTGATAATAGGTGTAATCTCCATGAATTTGTCTTGGAAAATGTCATTTAAATGACTGGCTGTTATCAGTCACATCCTGTGGGAGTGAATTCTAGGTATGCTTGATGAAAATATTATTCCTTTGCCTTTCCTACACCCACTGCCAAACAACTTTTCTAGGTGATATGTACTATTATCTAAGCATTTAAGTTATTAATTGCCTAGATCAGTAGTTCTTAAACTGGTGGGTTTGTGTAAAGGGACCTCATCCCTTTAAGGGGTGGGGGAGGGAGCGAGGGCAGTGATGTGATCCCCAGAATCCCCTCGCTAACGGGGGTGGAAAGGGGGTGCTTTTACTTACAGGTGGCTGCAGGACATTGCAAGAGATGCAGGCAGACCCGCGCAGCCCTCCCCATGTTTAGAACAGGGGTGTCAAACATAAGGCCCAGGGGCCGGATGCAGCCCCCAGAAGCTTTTTATCCAGCCCTCAGGCTCTCAACTGCTGAGCAGTGCTGAGGTGTTACTGTTGAAAGAGCAGCCCACATGAAAATTGGGCTCTCCTATATCTTGAAATATGATCAAGATTTGCTTATTTTCTCTTCTGTCATTTGCAGTTAATGAGAACAAAGTGCTGATTTCTGGCCATCAGCTGCTTAATAATGTCACTTTCTGGTTAATGATGTCACTTTCGGCCCTCAGCAGGCATCCTGAATGCTAACTTCGGCCCTCTGAATGAAACGAGTTTGACACCCCTGGTTTAGAATGTTGAAAAAAGTAGGCACAGAGCACTTCCTCTTTGCATTCGCAGTTAAGAACATAAGAACATAAGAACAGCCCCACTGGATCAGGCCATAGGCCCATCTAGTCCAGCTTCCTGTATCTCACAGCGGCCCACCAAATGCCCCAGGGAGCACACCAGACAACAAGAGACCTGCATCCTGGTGCTCTCCCCTACATCTGGCATTCTGACTTAACCCATTCCTAAAATCAGGAGGTTGCGCATACACATCATGGCTTGTACCCCATAATGGATTTTTCCTCCAGAAACTCGTCCAATCCCCTTTTAAAGGCGTCTAGGCTAGACGCCAGCACCACATCCTGTGGCAAGGAGTTCCACAGACCGACCACACGCTGAGTAAAGAAATATTTTCTTTTGTCTGTCCTAACCCGCCCAACACTCAATTTTAGTGGATGTCCCCTGGTTCTGGTATTATGTGAGAGTGTAAAGAGCATCTCCCTATCCACTCTGTCCATCCCCTGCATAATTTTGTATGTCTCAAAGTTGTCTCAAAGTTAGGAATTTTTGTATGTCTCAAAGTTAGGAAAGTTAGTTTGCAAAGTTAGTTTGCATAATTTTGTATGTCTCAAAGTTAGGAAGTGCTTTGCACCTACTTTTTTAAAAAACACTCTAAGCATTGGGGAGCCCAGCAGAGGGCTGTGTGGGGCTCCCCGCACATCCTGCAACCACCTGTTAGTAAAAGCACCCTTTTCCACCCCTGTTAGCGATGTGATCCCAGGGATCACATCGCTGTCCTCACTCCCTCCCCTGCAAAGACTTACCCTGGAAGTAAAACTCCTGGGAAGATTGAGAACCACTGCTCTAGACAAAATACCCAGAGAGAGGAAAGCTTAAAACAGTTCTTATGTATTGTGTGTATTTAGATCTGCATGACCTGCATTGCCTACCCTAACTAGCAGAAGAGAGTAAGGTTGATGGGCAGATGGCCCTTCTTCTTTTGGATAGGGATGGGACTAAACGGCCTTTAATATCTTTCAATTCCATGGATTATATTACAGCTACTAGTATTAGTTGAACTAAACTTGGAACTGTATGCACTGTTCTGACCTAACTGTAGCAACAGGCTGGAGTGAATTTTTCTGTTTACAGCTACAACAATTAAATTAATAAAGGGGGGGGGGGAAGGCCTCATCTCACATTCTCTAGGAAAATACCATCATTAGTATTTTGCTCTACCCTTAATTTCAGTGTTTATATCAAACACATGTTTTATTTAATGAAAATGTTATTTATTTGGGTCTTACTGAAAATTGAAATAACTGTTGATAACCCTAACTATGAACCGGCAAATCCGGCAAACTCAGCATATGCTTTCATTTTAAAGAGGATAGTTCTCTAAATTTGGTATTTCCTTCAAGCAAAGGACAGCTCTGGGTTGAGAAAAACCCATGCACACCCGAGATCAACTGTTTGGCATGTGAGTTGTTTACGCTCCATTTAAGCTAGATCTTTATTGGGTTAACCTTTATTTGACCCAGTGGAGGGGTACTTTTTTTTACTTGAGGCAGTCATTAGTTGGGCTGGAACCGATATTCCCAAAGAGAAACTCCATTTAAGTAGGAAAAAGAAAAATCAATGAACAGATGACCTAAGAACTAATGAGCAGTCTGAGGACTGCCCTTATCCTAATCCTTCCCTGAAATGGAAGAAATAACTAAACACACCTTAATTTTAAGTACTAAAACTGTATACCTGTGAGAATGCAATCCCAAAAGCCACTCCAGCTATAATTCCCATATTGGTCTCCATAAAACTGGTCACCAGATCATAACAACCCTGAAAAAGAAAGACAGACAATTACTCTTTGAAGGTATCTCCACTTGTCTCTGATAGAAGGTTCATTTGACGAAGGAGCAGGTAATTTGACATCAGTTTTAAACACCACAGAATATTTTAATGAATAAGAGACTGTACCAGGGTATGAGTGAACCTGTTTATCACTTTATAAACTTTAGATTTCAGAGTATGACTAAAATCATATAATCTTAAAGAAACAATTTTAAACTGAATACATTCACCTTAATAAAGCAAAAACAAGCACAGCACAGAAAAAATATAGAAGTACATCCAAATAAAAACAAGCTCCGATACAGAAAAATACACATGAACACACAGAAACTCATGGTCCATGTAATATAATCATACCTCAGGTTTAAGAATAAAATAAACAGGTATGTTGATGCACTGACGATAGGGTTAATATACAGTAGTGTGATTCAGTGCCTTACAGTTTGTGTGGATGGTTGCAAGCTCATTGTCCCTTGCCTCACGTAACACTTAAAATGCTCCTACTATATATGCTTATGTTATTGGATACTGGTCTGATGGTAGCCACAACAATTCAGGGGCAAAAGAAGCACAGATTTATCAAACTAGGGTAACTACTCCTAGCAGAAATTTAACTTCTGCCTACTTCTCTGGATTGTAAAGAATAGGTGGCAATTAACGACTCAGGATTAAGGACCAATTAAAATTTTTATTCTTATATGATCTGAAGAGAATCATATAAGAGTATATACCAGAGTATAACTCTTATACAAGAAGGTGATCCCAGAGCCTGAACCCAAATGGGCAAGAGGAGAATTTTGCTAGGCCACTTTGGATCCTATGACAACAACACTGGTTTGGTGAGGTTTCATTAATGTCAATGGGTCAATGACTAAAGTCAAACATCCAATGTAAGTCGGATGACAGCTGAAAACAAAGTCAAAAGTTATCCCTTAACGAATATCATGCTGTTATAATCATTTGTTACCCTTATGCCACTTGGAGAACATTTTAAAAATTCATTCTAAAGTGGCATGACATGCAGCCTGTATCATAACACTGCTTAATTACTCTGCCCCTGCTGCATGTTCTCACAGGGGCTGAAGCAAAATTACTAAAGAAAAATATAATTGTTGTAATTATGACGACAGCTTTACATTTGTTACTGTCTTATTTACCTCCTGAGATGGGTCACTTTTAAACCAAGGAACTTTTTTTTTCTTATTTTCCCATTCCAATTAATTTATTGTATAACATTTACAGTATACCAGAAAGCATAAATAAAATGACGAGGAATAGGACTCTGAATGCAATAAATCAGTATTAATGTTCATATATGAAGCTAAGCCAGACTTCTGGATTCAACCCTTTATGAGATAATTTGTTGCCTTTCCTCAACATCGTAGCAAGAACAAACAACAGAAATGAATTTCTGTTACAGTATGAAACAAAAAATAGATTTTTTTTTTGCATGCTGCATAAACCATGAGTTGCATAAATCACAACACAATCTTTTCTCCACGTTTATTCATCTAGTTTGCTCTCCCGCTTTCTCACGAAAACACCGTGGCTTCTGCAATTCCTTTCGGTTTGGGGTCAATTTAGCTGTGTTCTGCCTGCAGCGCTACGACTCCAATAACATTAGAACAGGTGCAGTAAACATACCTAATGAAGCATGGTGCTTATGCCAATCATCCCTATTTTCTTAGCTCAGACAGGCTGTTAGCAGCCAGAACGTGACTCGTCTTTCAGAAGACAAGTTGCAAAACAGGGAAGAAAAGCACATGTGAGGACAAACACGATGACTGACATAAGTATCAAGGTTATCTGAACCTACTTGCTGCATTCTTCAGTCTTGTCAGCTCTATCTCGATGAAAGAATGAAAGCTATGGATATGGGAAGTGAGTGCAGAAATCACTGGCAGAATCTATTAATAGAGGTACTTGAGAGGCACCAGCACCTGAACAGTGCCAAGAAGTCGGCCGTAAGGGGCGGACTGCTGTCAACTCTCCAAGTGTCTTCTTTTCAGGACACTTTTCACTTCAGTACAAAGCAATCACATGGCATATATGCGAGTACCCACAATGGCACATACCTTCTGGTTTACTTTAGTAGCAGCAATGGTCATGTTGTGCAGGTCGAGAGGGTTGCAGTCACTGGAGTTCATGCAACAGCTTGGGGGGATGCCGTGATCCAAAAAATAAGGGCTAGAGCTCCAGCTGGTGTAGTTCTGGACTCCACAGCAACTCAGCTAAAAATGAGAAAGAGTTACAAAAAACTGGAAATATTTCATGCTCTTCAACCGAAAACACATTAACAGTGCACCAAATGATAATTCAAAAACCCACCTAAACTTACGGGGGGTGGGGGTGGGGGTGGACCCATGGATTCAGTTATCCACAGATCAAGTAAGCAGGGCCCCCATGTGTGCACTCTGGAGGCGAAGGAAGCTCTGCTCCCCTCACGTCTGTTCGTGGCCTCTGCTGGGCAGTGAGCCCTAAAGGTAAAAAAAAATTTTAAAAGGTAAAAAAAGTCACTTCTGGTTTCTCTGTTAAATTGGAAGTGACATTTTTAATACCTTATAAGGCATTAGGAGGCCTGGGGAAGCCCTCTAGGGCTTCTGGAAATGATTTTTACCTCAAGGCTCAGAGGACCCTCCAGAGGCGAGGGGAGCAGAGTTAATGTCCCCCCTAGCATGCAGGCTACTTTCCTATTGTAGCATCTGTAAAAGTAAGAAACATAACTGCTTGTTATTGAAGAAAATGGAGGGTAATGGAACACTGGTTGCACCCATAGGGTTCCCCCATATCCACTGTGTCTATATCTGTAGAGAGGCCTGGAATGGATCCCCCATACAGTACTAGCATGTACCATAAGCAGTACCATAAGCATACAGTACCATAAGCATACAGTACTAGCTTTATGCTTAAAAGTGTAGAGCTGTACCATTAATTAGGACAGAATACAGGATAAACTTCACAAGCTATAAATAATACATTCAAGACACATCACACAGTAAAATAACTGTTATATATCTTAAGGAATTAGTAGAGATGTGTTTTTTGGTAAATGCAAAACAACAGGATATAAAGTGAAATTTGCATCAAAAAATGAAATAAAATTATTTTTACTAATAAAATGAAATAACCCCAATTTTACCCATCTCAGTGCTGCCTCAAAGTATTTTTTTTCTTTGCCAAATAAGTTGCAGAGGCCTCTTTAGGGCCTCTGAAGGTTGGAAAGATCCAGTAAGACATCATGGGTTTATCCTATTAGTGCAGTACCGGTTTCCATCGCTAGATGGCTTCAGCTTTCATTCAGCAATATCCTTCTTGGGCAAGGAAATCGTGGCTTTCAAAAGGCACCATTCCTCTCCCAGTGGCTTATTCTCATAGCCCCATGATCCAACTGCAAGAAGATGAAGTGCTGGGCATTGCAAACAAGCACATAAGCTGTGGTTGTCTGATAAAAGGTTGCTCCTACCAATTTGTAATAAAAGAATTGGGGGCTGGCAGGGTAAACTTGCCTATTGATGCATGCTATGGATCATCCCTACTAAATATTGGACTATGGCTCTGTTTTGCACCCTGCATAGATGTTCTACATTTGTATGGTGGCACGGTTTGTTTGTTTTTTGCTTTTTGCTATTTTGCATGCCCCCCCATACTGTTGCAGCTGTCATTTGCATATTTTTCTGTTCTGTTTTCCAGTCCAAGGTGAGAAAAACTAGCTCTCTATGTACATGAATGATATTGATGCATCACTATGGAAATAAGTTCTTTGCTATGATCTAACAATGTCACCTTGTATGTAAAGAGGTTTCTCCACTGCTTGTTAAGGAAGGGGAAACTATCCCACACATACTATAGCTAGCAATTTAAGCCCCTTGCTTGTAGAAGGCTGTGGGTCACAGCTGTTGCCTTAGTAAAAGCAGCTTATCTACAAAACCGGTTAAATTAGCCATACATACCCAACCTTTAATGTTAGAAACAAATAGCAAACTCTTTAATATATAAAAGCAATCACAAATGGGTACTTAAAAGCATTGTGTACTTTTACTTCTACCCAGTTCCCTACAAACAACTGATCATCTAGATCAAAGCAGTTTCCTAAGAAGAACAATGGCTAAAGTTACTGTAGAAATAGATATGTATCACAGCTTTATCAGTATTAGGTAGGAAGAGTAAGATGAACACAACAATTAGAACTAAGAAAATGACCAAGGATTTATTCTGATTGATTATGTAGAATTTATAAAGGCCATTTTGAATCATGGCATAAGAACATAAGAACAGCCCCACTGGATCAGGCCATAGACCCATCTAGTCCAGCTTCCTGTATCTCACAGCGGCCCACCAAATGCCCCAGGGAGCACACCAGATAACAAGAGACCTGCATCCTGGTGCCCTCCCTTGCACTGGCATTCTGACATAGCCCATTTCTAAAATCAGGAAGTTGCACATACACATCATGGCTTGTAACCCATAATGGATTTTTCCTCCAGAAACTTGTCCAATCCCCTTTTAAAGGCATCTAGGCCAGATGCCATCACCACATCCTGCGGCAAGGAGTTCCACAGACTGACCACATGCTGAGTAAAGAAATTTTCTTTTGTCTGTCCTAACCCTCCCAACACTCAATTTTAGTGGATGTCCCCTGGTTCTGGTGTTATGTGAGAGTGTAAAGAGCATCTCTCTAGCCACTTTATCCTTCCCATGCATAATTTTGTATGTCTCAATCATGTCCCCCCTCAGGTGTCTCTTTTCTAGGCTGATGAGGCCCAAACACCGTAGCTTTTCCTCATAAGGAAGGTGCCCCAGCCCAGTAATCAACTTAGTCGCTCTCTTTTGCACCTTTTCCATTTCCACTATGTCCTTTTTGAGATGTGGTGACCAGAACTGGACACAATATTCCAGGTGTGGCCTTACCATCGATTTGTACAACGGCATTATAATATTAGCAGTTTTGTTCTCAATACCTTTTCTAATGATCCCAAGCATAGAATTGGCCTTCTTCACTGCCGCCGCACATTGGGTCGATACTTTCATCGACCTGTCCACCACCACCCCAAGATCACATTAGCCTATATGTGAAGTTTTGATTTTTTGCCCCAATGTGCATGACTTTACACTTACTTACATTGAAACGCATCTGCCATTTTGCTGCCCATTCTGCCAGTTTGGAGAGATCCTTCTGGAGCTCCTCACAATCACGTCTGGTCTTCACCACTCAGAAAAGTTTGGTGTTGTCTGCAAACTTAGCCACCTCACTGCTCACTGCTCACCCCTGTCTCCAGGTCATTTATGAAGAGATTGAAAAGCACCGGTCCCAGGACAGATCCTTGGGGCACACTGCTTTTCACCTCTCTCCATTGTGGAAATTGCCCATTGACACCCACTCTCTGTTTCCTGGTCTTCAACCAGGTCTCAATCCAGGAGAGGACCTGTCCTCTAATTCCCTGACTGTGGAGTTTTTTCAGTAGCCTTTGGTGAGGGACCGTGTCAAACGCCTTCTGAAAGTCCAGATATATAATGTCCACAGGTTCTCCCGCATCCACATGTCTGTTGACCTTTTCAAAGAATTCTAAAAGGATAGTGAGGCAAGACTTACCCTTACAGAAGCCATGCTGATTCTCCCTCAGCAAGGCCTGTTCGTCTATGTGTTTTGAGATGCTATCTTTGATGAGGCATTCCACAATCTTATCTGGTATAGATGTTAGGCTGACCAGCCTATAGTTTCCCGGGTCCCCATTTTAAAGATTGGTATGACATTTGCTATACTCCAATCCTGTGGCACCGTGGCCATTTTGAGGGACAAGTTGCATATTTTAGTCAAGAGATCAGCAGCTTCATTCTTTAATTCCTTAATAACTCTAGGGCAGATGCCATCAGGGCCTGGTGACTTACTGATCTTTAATTTATCAATGAGGTCTGATACATCTTCTCTTTCAACCTCTATCTGACTTAATTCCTTGGTCAGGAGGGGCTGTTCGGGCAGCGGTATTTGCCCGAGGTCTTCTGCCATGAAGACAGATGCAAAGAACTCATTTAATTTCTCTGCCATCTCTAAGTCTCTTTTATCTCCCCTTTCCCTCCCTCACCATCCAGAGGGCCAACCGCTTCTCTGGTGGGTTTCTTGCTTCTAACATATTTGAAGAAGCTTTTATTATTCCCCTTAATGTTGCTGGCCATGCGTTCCTCATAGTCTTGCTTGGCCTTCTGTATCACCTTCTTACATTTCTTTTGCCACAGTTTATGTTTTTTTTTATTCTCTTCATTAGGGCAAGACTTCAATTAGGGCAATTCTCAAGTTGCTGTCAGAAGTGTGTATTGGCTTGAATATTCGTGCATCACAGCAAAACTGAGTTCAGAAAGTCCCTGGCTTGAATGCCACCTGTCCCACAAATTTGCTTGGTGTACTTTAGTAAGCCACCTCAGGTCTCCCCAACTGCAATATGGAGACAGCAATAAACACCTACCTTGCAGTGAAGCACTTTGAACACTGCACCAGTGTTCTTTTTAATTATAATTATGTCTTAAGGTACAGCAACCCTGAACTTACACTTTGTTGTACATCATCCACTGCACGGCTCTTTTCATCATTTCCATTGTAATTCTGGATGGCTTCAGCATATGTCCTAAGGAAAGTGTCCTTGATCTAAGAGGGAAATTTAGGAAAAGCAGTGAGTTTTATTGAACCCACACAGAACAGACTTTCCAGGGTTTTAGAAATCATTTGTATGAAGGTTGGGGGGGGGGGCGAGGGTTTCTTGGCATGAAATGATTTTTTTAAATGTATGATTTGAGATAAGGAAAAGGGGAATAAGAATACAGCATGTTACTCCTGCCATTCCTTCTGAAGTCTCACTGAACATGACAAAAGTTATCTTAGAACACTCAGCAGTCCATTGTGTTGACATTTACTGATGAGGCCTGTTAAATCTTCCATTCATTATTCAGAAGAAAGTGTCAAGAAGTCAGAGGCATCAGGTGAAAAACAGAAGCGAAATATGGCATGAAAAGAAAGAGACAAAAGGGACTAGGGCTTATTTAGAACTCCTGACATCATTTTACTACTTTGTCCCCCTAAGTTAACCAGGTTTGCTAGGGACAAATAGGACCATAACACAGTAAAAGGTACAGCCTTACCAAGAATGTGAATACCCTCAGTATCAAGCTAGTACAGTGCAAACATGGAATGTTGTCCCAGGGGCACAATCTGGCAACATGAGAGTGTAATGGGATTTTTTAAAAGCAGCTTTAAGCCTTTATATGACTAGAAAGATACATTTTAAAAACTTCTAGAAATGCCTGGTGAAAGTCTGAGAAAAGTAGAGGAGCAGCTAAAATGTTCAAGCACTGCTAACTCTTTGTCCCTTTGGCAAGATAAGCAGAAACAGGGTAGATTATAAAAAATGTGGACATATCCTGAATTTGCATCACTAATAGCCCTATAAGTATAGTGTATGTATGTACGTACATTGTGTACATTGTACACAAGCGTACATTGGATTGCAGCCTTATACTGGTTACATAATTCAGCTTTCATCACATTATTGTGACAAAGAATATTGGTGGGTTTTGTCACTATGCGAGTGTGCCAAAAGCACAAAACAAATGCAGTCCTACATTTCAGCTGCCTCTTTCCTAACAAACATTTGAAAGCAAGAGGGAATGGCCATCAAATTTCTGCTCAGGTGATGAGAGGGAGAAAAAGGAAGAGTAAGGGAAATGCCAAGCCACTGATTTGAAAGAAGCACCAGCTCATTGCAGCAAAGGCTACTCCTAGCTCAGGAATTCCTGCAGACTCAAAAAGACATACCTGAGACATTCAGAGCCTGGTGGCGGGGAACATGAATAAGGGCTTTGCTGAGGTTTTTGTAAGACAGCTGTGTACTCACCCATTCAAAATGACAACTCTACAAGAGCAGCCTTCAGAAGTAAGACTGTTGACATAACTTATGAAATATGTTCAAGTTAACTGAGCACGTTGTATTATCAAATATCTCAGCCAACCAATGACAACTGATAATACATTATTTCAAATCAAGTGGCATTCTGAGAACAACTGCTCAAGATGGCTATTTTTTTTAATGCATACCACTTATGAAGAGGGCCGAAACTGGCCGTATCCCAGGAAACTTCAGGTTTCCATCCATCTCTGAAGTGTGGCAACATTCAAATCCTACCCCACTGTGTTGCATTCTCGAAGTATTTTAACTAACAGGACCAAACCTCCCCTTTCTAGTTCCTAGTGTATGTAATCAATCAGCACGATCAAGGCTGTTTCAGTGCCAAAACCAGGCCTAAATCCAGAATTGTTACCAAATTCAAATAATAATAATTATGGTAGCAATCATGCAGCTCAACTAACTACATATTGGAAGCAGAGACAGCTGACATTTTAAGAAGTTTCAGAATGGCAGAACCAACTGAGATTTGTTCCGATTGGAACAAATGTTTCATCTTCTACATTGAACAATCTTCTGTCAAACCATTTTCAACCAGTCTTACAAAACATATACAGTACCACACCACATACGGGCCAAGAAATACTTGCATTACAGATCCAAATTGTTTTCTGATTTCATTGTATCGCACTAACCCAATTTCTGCTCTTTCTAGCTTTGTTGCTACTTCTCAGCACAGGAAATAAATAAGATTTACAAGGCAGCACAGCATCTCGTTTAGTCTGGCTTTGCATTCTTGGAAATCCTCTCTGCATTATACAATCTAAAGCTTGTCTGGCTGAAGTAGTAGCATTTATGTAAAGAATGTAAGCTATTTTGCAGGCATCAGCATACGTAACAGGGTAAAGAAGATCTTACATGATGAACATATAAAGAAATTTAGCTTCAAAGTAAATACTGAACCGCAAAAGCCTGGGGCTTTAGCTAAATCCTTTCATTTGGAATGATAACAGTTTTTTAGACTGCACATCTCACTGCCAAGCAAAACAGCTGCATCACCCAAAATGTATATGGAACTGCTGAACTCGGCAACCTAGATAATAAGGGCCAGCATCCTAAGAGGCTTCCACAAAATCTGTTCAGAGATGTGCAACACCTACCAACTTTCCCAGCAAATAATTTATACTCACCTCATGGCGAAACACAAAGCCTGAAATACCAGCCACTAGCTCAGCAAGGAAGACCAGAGACAAGAACATGGCATACTGAGGGCCAAGAGAAAAACAAGACAGGTCAGTAGGTATGTGGACTAGACTACTGCTAGTAAAGAGAGCTATTCTTCTATCAGCATTTTTATTTAATTCAACTTTATTTATTTTTTGCATGTGAGAGTCAGAGCTAAAGACAAATTCCTTTCACAAACAAAAAAAAAAACACAACCATTTGATTTTAAAAGCACATGGAAATATTATATGTACAGGCTTGGCTCAATCCCAATTTGTGCCTAGAATGAGGTTCAGTTACTTACATTATTCCTCCCCAGGGTTGATGCTCTTTTGGCTCCCTCCCCCAATTGTCTTTGATGTGCTTAGCATGCTATGCTCACTTACTGTTTGGCAAAACAAGACCCAGCTGATCCAACTAGAGGGCCAGGCACGTGCATGTACCAAAAGGCAATGCTACAAAACTTAGTGCTTCTGAGAACATCAAGAAACAGAGGGCTTAGTGAAATATCATTTTAAAAATTAAGCAACCAAAGCTGGCCACCAAATCATTAAACTCATCTTCTTTTCCCCAGTATTGCAGTGACATTCCATGACTGGGGGGAAGCATAAGAGGAACTCTCAAGAGGTACTGGGAAAACAGTTTATTCTGATAGTCCCAACACACTTCAAGTACGCAACTATAAAAACAACACACAAAGATACCTAACCTTAACAATATATGCCATTTGAATAAAACAACACTCTGTTATCATCTATATACATAACATGTACAAACAGAGTGCATACCCATTCTATATTAACTCAGTGGTGTAGCTCATAGGGTGCAGGGGGTAGCAGTTGCACCGGGCATCAAAGTTTAGGGGGGCAACAAGTTGAGCTTCACACTAGTAACCAAAATTTGGAAAGGTAATTTAATGTAGAATGCAATGAAACAAACCCCATTGGAATATCTGTATTCTATCAAAAGTTATGGCCAATTAACCAGAAAATGAAAACACAGTTGCCTTATAGAACAAAAAGTGGATTTTCTTAACTCAGAACTGACCTATGAGAATGATTGTTGTTCAAGAGGTGCCCCTCTTATATTTATCAAGAGAAGAATAACCATCCCTCTTCACCCCAACACAGTGTCTCGAACCTACCAGGGGCACACTTTTTATTTATTTACTTAATTAATTTGATCTTGTCGGGGGGGGGGGGCTATAAATCTTCTTTGACCCCAGGTAGCAGAGAGATGTCTTTTCACTTTTGAAAAAACCTGGGCATGACATCACTTCTGGGGCAACATTTTGAGCTTGGCACCGGGCTACACAATCATTAGCTACGCCACTGCATTAACTGATTCATGCTGCACCATTCATCAACTGCACAAGTGCATAGGTCTCTTTGCAAGAAGACGCTAAAAAGGTTCAAATTTCCTTGTAACACTGATCAGTTAGGTGGGATATTGCGTGTAACGGAACCTGGCCAGAGAGGAAAGACCTGATCTGAGGTTATTGGAGAGAAGAAAGCAGAAGGGGTGGGTGAGAGAATCTGATGAGTAAATGATTTCATCTGCCAATAAATGTATTCAGAAATACACATTTATTTTTATTCAAAAACACTCAACTGAACACAGGCAGATCTTTAAGATTTGGGGAAAAACCATTTAAAACCATGATCCCAAGCACATTACACAGAGACTTATTCCACTGAAATCAATGGACTTACTTCCATAATGAATGCCTGCAATCATGGAGGTAATGTATGCGCACTTGGGGCTGTTTGCTGAGTTTTCCCTGGCAGTAGCTGCCAGCTGGCTCTCTGGCAGTTTGTTTGATTCTCTGCCTCAGCTCATTCAAGCAAGCTAGCTGGAAAGCTCTGCCAGGAAAAAAGCTGGAAAAAATTTGCTTGTCTGTGCATGCTGATCTCTTCTCCATGGACCTCAGGAGTGCAGCCAAAATGTTAATGAATAGTCAGAGGTGACCCTGATAACCCAAGGACACTATATGAGTGTGCTTGGATGGATATGTTTCCTTCACCAAATCTCTCTTATGGTCATTTTTCCACATGATAACAAAACTTATTCCATGTCTATAATGTAAAACCCAGACAAAAGCAGGGATTTGATTAAAAAAGTATCTCTTCTGCTTTCTTAGCTGCAATAACCTCATTCACATGTATGCAAATATTAAGTGGCTTGAATGTATTTTTAGTGTGATCTGTGAAAAGGCCTTGCTAATGACTTCTAATGGTCTAAAATCCAGCAGTTGTTCAACAAAGTTCTTTCTTCCACCTCCACTCATAGTTTCTTTAAAAGCCAAATTACTTGCGAAACTTAACATGTTAGAATGTTACAGGACCTGACATCATTGTATCCTACTATCCTGTGAACCAACTCCTAGACCCCTTTCCAAGGGTGAGATACTTTCCAGGAGGACTTCTGCTTGGCAAATGACATCATGTCAATTGTCACTGGAGCCTTTGGAGTAGTGCCTACAAGACTGAAGAAACATCTCAACATTCTTGGCCTTGAGTAAATTATACCAGCTCAGCTCCAGAAAATAACATTGCTTGGAACAGCCGGAATCCTATAGCGATATCTCTGTGATTCCCAGGTTCTTGGCTACATCCTGAATTGCAAAACATAACCAGTCCATATACTTGCTAAGACTGTGTTGAAGTATCACAACAACAATATAGTAATTATACTTCATGCATATATTTATTCATGCACATGTATAAATATGTGAAGCCCAGTTATCATCAGTTTAACAGCCCAAACCTGAGCTGCCTGGTGCGTGGGGCTGCAGCAGCACCAAAAATGGCTGCCACTGCATCCTTCATACTTTACAGGCACCGCTGGTGGTTCCTCGGGAGAAGGGGACTTTTGTCCCCTTCCCCTGGGTTAGCCAAGTAGCCCCGCAATGGGACTACTATATTCCATGCCGACCTTGGGTCAGTGTAGAATTTTGAGCCTCCGTGTCAGGCCAGTGGCCCAAAATGGAGGCTTGCGATCCTCCCTCCCACCCCACTCCCTCCCCCTGGCATATTTCCTCCCCGCCCTCTTCCCACCCTCTCTCTGCCTCCGCCTGCCCCGGAACACCTCCTCCCCGCCTCCCCCATGCCTCCACCTACTTCACCACTTGCTCAACGGTCCATGCAACTGCCGAGCAGCAGAGCCCAGCGCTGGGCTACCACCGGCAGAGCATCGGCGCGCCAAGCTCAGGATTGGACTCTAAGTTACGCAAAGAAAGTAGCTGTTTAAAGAATTTACAGCATTCTAGCGTAACAGTTACTTTTGCCATACTCACCAGTTTTAGCATCCATGGGCTACCACGACAAGTGGCAAAGCATCCAAACAAACCGAAGACAATAATTGTGGTACCAGTCCCAATGAGAACATAAGGAGCATTAGTAGAGTTTTCAGCAATAAGAGAAATATATGTGCCTAAAGTCAGCTTCCCCCAGACGCCAACAGCAAGAAGGATAACACCAGTTATCTGAAAAAAAAGAAGTGAAAAAGATAGAGGTGAAATACAGGGCTTTCTGTTTATCCTGGTAGAACTGCTATTGTAACCAAAAAAAATGGGACTTTTATTAGCTCCACAGGAGCTGACAGGACAAATATTACTTGTCTGTTTGGGGACATGTGGCAGGAATACCAAAAGTCAGACCTCTATGGCAAATCACCACCAACCTGCACAGGCCAATTTAGGGAACTGAGGAGCCAATGTAAGGTTGCCTTATATTGACTTCATACACAATTCTCTGAAAAATGTTGTGTAAACAAGAATTAAACAGAATGTGAGCTGCCTTGATAGCATCTTAGGATGTGGAAAGGCAGCATACAAATGCCCAAGGAGATTGATAGATTAGATAAAATAAAGGAACACCACAAAATCTTGTTCTCATTATCCTATATTGTGCCTTAGCAAAATCTGCCTTTTCCTCTAATACTGGGAAACCACACTGGTTAATAAGTAAACAGCACAATCCTATGCATAACTATTCAGAAGTAAGTTCCACTCAGTTCAGTGGGGCTTCTTCCCAGGAAAGTGTGGATAGGATTGCAGCCTAAATGCCTAACTATACATTTTATGCAAACATGGTAAGTATCAGAATGCTGAGTGCCATTTTTGTTTAATGGAAAAACCACTTCAGAAGGATGTAATCTGAAACAAGGAAATGACTAAGGGAGATGCTGAACCTTTTCCCCGTCAGACGTTTCTCTGCTCAAAATCACCACCCAAATGGAGGGCTCCAGGTTCCATATGTGAGTTTACAAGGTTAAATACATGTTTGGAACCCCACAGAAGGAAAAGTGGCAGGCAGGGTTTTGGAATGGAGAAATCGCAGACAAGGAAACGATTCCCCACCCCTTCCCTCTCATCACTTTCCTGCTCCAAACACCTCTTCCATAATGTTGTTTTTCCTTAAAATAAAACCCCCCACAAAAAATGCAGCCAGCTTTTGTTACATGAAATGTATAGCTACGGTGGTAGATTTGATCCCTTCTCACATATTCTGTATAAATCCTTTTGATGTAGGAGAGTACTCTGGCAAAAAATAAAAAGTATGTTTCAACCAATACAAGTTTTACGTTCATGACAGGAGCTGAGATTAAACAATGCTGGTTTAAGTCTGAAATGTGAAAATTGTCTAGAAAAGACTACCTAACATACAAGAAGCTGAAACACAGAACTTCTTTAGAAGTAGTATGGGGAAGAAGCTGTAGTATTCTCTCGAAGGATTTGTCTCTGTACCTGATAGCCTGATCTCGTGCCATTGTTCATGTCAACCATTTCATCATGACTGTGAAATATTACACATTTTGGATTTATTCCTGGCACACAGAGGAAAGCTGAAAGAAGGCAGCACATGTGTTCTTTGCTGACATCTAGTGGATACAGTTAGTAAGCTGAACAGCTTAATACACAGGAGTTGCATACACATAGATGTTAGGCCACATTACACAGCATTTTTGCTGCAGGTTTTGGAGGGGAGCACATTCATACTGGGAACACATTCATGTTTTGGACCTGAGGTACACAGGCAAAAGAGACACTTGCATGCTTTTGCACATGCCTTTCCCTTCTAGGAAGGGCAGAGCCTGTTGCTGACAAGTCCAGCAAACTTTAGTAAATCAATTGCAGTATGTGAAACAGTCATGAAACTGCTGCTGTGGTTTGGAAAAACAGATTGAAATATTGTCATTAAACAGCTAATATTATCTGAAATAAATTACAGCCAACTCTTCTGGAGTTCGGAGCAAGGAACATCTACTTAAGAAGGGCCAGCTTATAAGCCATTCATTAGATATAAAGGCTCACCTGAAGGGTGAGTGGAACTAAATTCACTGCCATTAAGTTCAAACCAAAGAAAACGTTTCAAACAATATATAGTAGTTTATTTTATGAGGGGATGAAGAAAAGTCATGGTGGACAAGGGCATGTCAAAAACGTAGTGCCCACTAGTAACAGACATTGCTGCCAAGAGAAATTGCAATTGGGTGCTAGGGAGCAATGTATAAACAGTGGGGTGACACCGCTAGTGATCAAAAGCACTAAAATCACAGTTTGTAGGAACAATACCATCATATTATATACCATTTGATGTGTAATTTACAGCAGAATGCAATGAAACAAACCATGTTGAAATATCTGTGTTCTATCAAAAGGTATACCCAAAAAACCAGCAGGGGCAGGGCGATGGTACATCACTCCCATCATGCAGGTTGTTGCCCCGCCTACTGCATGGGAGGAGGTCCATCATGGGGGTGACGCGCTGGTTTCCTGTACCAGGTGATGCAAAGCCTAGTGATGCCACTGAGCATACCTGTATATAAGTTGATTTATAGCGCAATTCTGTGCATATCTACTCAGAAGTAAGTCCCACTGTGTTTAGTGGGGCTTACTGCTAGGAAGGTATGCACAGGATTGCAGCCTGAGTCTCATGGGAGTCAATGGAAAATATAAACCAAGCACTAGAGCTCTGTGGACTGCAGTCATATATAAAGACTAATGTGAAAATGCTGGGTCTTTTTTCTTTCCTGTTTTTAAGTTTAATTATATTATTTCTTGCTTTGCCTACTGTTCTGGGTTGGGCATTGGTTGATAATAAAGATGCTAAAAGCCAGTTTCTAATCAATTTTGGAGCTCTTTAAATTTTAAGTAAATCTGACCATTTCTGTGAAGTGTGTTGCTTAGTGGGGAATTTAACCACTGGCAGACAGCTCTCCTAGCTCTCAGATTTCTCTAGGCAGAAAGTACTGTTGTTCGGGTTTTAAAGAACAAAACTCATAAGCAACATGCAACTGGTGTAGTACATTTCCTATTGAATCAATATACTGTAAATATTTATCACATTCCCATTCCATCTTTCTTCCGTCATGGAACTCAAAGCAGCTTCCATGGGCTCCTGAGATGGCCACCCATTCAGGCACTGACCAGACTGAGCGCTGTTTGGTTTCAGCAAGGTTGCAGCAACAAGCGCCTGTACATTCCACCTGGGTATGAAACGCCCACATTCAAGCTTACTGTGGAACTCACTACGTTACCTTGATGCATAAATGAACTGCACCCTTCCCTATGTCTCATCACACTTGGACTGATAGGGCACACCCACTTAGCACACCCTGTTAGCTTAGCCCAAAGTTAGGAGACAGCAAGGGGAGGTAGAGAAATCTTCTTGGCGGCCATTCCACAGTCCAAGCAAAAAATTGTCAGACCTATTTAGGCTTTAAGGTGGACTTGAGCCTGTGTGGATTATGATTAAGATATGGCCTGCTTGATCTGAGAACCATTTTTTAAAACTACAGGTTGAGCCTGCTTATCTGTAGATATACTATCCACAGATCTGGCTCAACATGGGTCCCCCAGATCTGTGTTGAGCCAGACTGGGGGGGGGGGGCTTCCCTGGCCCTCAGAAAGCCTTTTAAAGGCATAAAAAAAGAAACAGAAGTAGCTTTTTTGCCTCCAGGAGGCATTCTGAAGCCTGTAGAGGCTGTGGGCAGATGTGGGTGGCCTCTGTGGGCTTCAGAAAGCCCCCTGGAGGCGACCGGAGCACAGCTTCAGTCACCTTCAGAGGGTTTAAGAGGCCCAAAACAGCAGATTTGCTTATCTGCGGTTTTCAGTATCCACAGGGATTCTGAGAATGGATCCCCTGTGGTTACCAAGGCTGCACCTGTACTTCCTGGAAACATAATGGCCCCTGCCTTGGCAGTCTGTCATCACAAGTGATGATAGTGTAGAAGTGCTAATGTCTCATCTTCTCTGTCTTATCCAGCTTCCTTTGCAATTAATGGCTTTACCACTGAAAGGGGCCAGACATTCTTGCAGAGGAAGATAGCAGCCCAAAGCTTTTTCCTTTTTGTTGGGTTTGTAATTAAAATGTTAATAGGCCTTATTACCAGAAAGAGGTGTGACAGTGATTGATGTCACTAATGATACAGAGAAAAAGGCATCATAGATAGCCTTATTGGCCCATTAGACAAAAAAACCTAAAAGCCAAAGTAAGATGATACCTTTATTAGGACCAACTAAAATATCACATAGTAGCTGGAAACCTTTTCAGTTCTCCAGAACTTTTTGATAGTCTGGAAGTTAAACAAAATGCGGTGGGGGTGACAAATCTGGGCATGATACAAGAGCCCAAAGTCTGCAGTTCGTAATTCTTTATTTGGAATACCAAAGGTTTTATGTAGCTGTAATCTGAAAACTATCTGCTAGGTATGAAACACAAAACGGCAGGGATCAAGAAACAAAAATGGCTTTTTTGAATTCATAAAAATATATACAACTTATGTAACACCACAAATGTACACAGAGATTTTAAAAATCCAGTAGTAACTCATATCTGCCTCTAGCACTACTTGGAACACAGAGATCCAAGGCAGGCAACAGGAGTAAAGAGTAACACGCTAATCTTTGTATTGAAAAAAACAGCTAATGTCACCGCAAGTTCCAAATGTCTTGCTTGGCACTTTGAGCAAGTGCAAAGTGATTTCAAAGGTTTGTTTGATCTGCCTATCCCCCCAACATAAAACAAAAGACATATCCACATAGAGTTCATTACAGCAATCCAACATGAAATGCACATGCCATGACTGAGGCCTGATCTTAATGATATCAGTGCCTTGCAATGATTTTATCATGAGAATGAGTTATTGAGTGGAGGGAGTCAGGTGGATTCCTGATATGGAATGGGAAGGAACTCACCCAATAATGTACCTGAACAAACCCAAGTATCACAGGAATTAACAACTCACTGTATAAGTGGTTCCCAAAATTTTTCGACTGGTGGGTCCCTTGACCTACTAGACGAGTGTTTCTCAAACTGTGGGTCAGAACCCACTAGGTGGGTCACGAGCCCATTTCAGGTGGGTCCCCATTCATTTCAATATTTTATTTTTAATATATTAGACTTGATGCTACCATGATATGTGACTATGTTTGGAGAAATGTTACAGACCTGTACTTTTAACAAGATACTATGCATATTCTTTTAACAGTGCTAGTAAATGGGACTTACTCCTGGGTAAGTGTGGGTAAGATTGCAGCCTCAGATTGCTAAAAGTGTTCCTGTTTGAAGATGTCACTTCCGGTCATGACATCACTTCCGGTGGGTCCTGACAAGATTCTCATTCTAAAAAGTGGGTCCCGGTGCTAAATGTGTGAGAACTACTGCACTAGACCATTGGCCACAGCTCCCCATTAGGGCCACAATCCTAGACATTGTATAGGGCAGGGGGTTTGTGTGTGGATACAGCAGCTCCCCTGGCTGGTTTCTGTGGCTCCTCAGAGAGCCACAGCTTACAGTTTGGGAATCATTGCACCACTGTTCAGATTGCTCATCCAGAAACTTCCACTGCTGCAGAATGCAGCATCCAGCCTTCTGGTTGAGCAGGCACATTGGAACATACAACTCTGACTGTATGCCATCTGCACGGGTCATCAATTTGTTTCTGGACTCAATGCAATGTATTGGTCTTGACCTTTAAAGCCCTAAGCAGCCTGGGACCAAAGTACCTTAAGAATTGCCTCTACTTATCCAAATCTGTCCAACCTTTTGAGATGCTGTTCTGCATTGCCAGTTGTCTGAGGCAGGGTGGGATATTGCAGGAGAAATGGCATTGTTACCATGCAAGTGTGAGCCTCAATATTTCTGGTTTTGGAATTTAAGTGGTGGGTGTGGTGAGGCAGCCTACTGTAAAGCACCTGTTGTACTCAGCACCACAGCCATCTCCTCCCTTCTTCATAAGCAGTTTCAATCCACCTTCAATGCATTCTTTATTTTTGGCCATTTGCTTCAGATTCCCCACTCCTTACTTCCCCTTCTGTCTTTCCTCACTCTCCGCTGGATCTCAATTCATTACAGCCAAACACACCATTTTCTCAGTTTCACTCTGTTGAATACTAATTCTGCAGCAGCAAGGAGGAACAATTGAACAGTAACAACTTCCAGAGAGGTGGATGTGCTGGTCTGTATAGCAAAGAACAGAGGCCAGTGGCAGCTTGAAGACCAATCAATTTATTTTAACATACCTTTTGAGGGTTGGAGCCCATTTTGTCAGATGCATGAAGTATTATCCTCAGTTAACAGATACATATGTGCGTGTGTGGTGTGTGTACACACACATACAGGGGATAGACAGGAACAAAATGTAAAAGGTGGGGTCAAAGGGCTATGACAGTGGTTCCCAAACTGTGAGCCATGAATTCCCAGAAACCAGCCAAGGGAGCCACGGATGGAATCCTCCAGGAAGTGCTGACATAGGCAGCATCCAGCTCCATCTTGAAAGAGGCACTTCTTTTCACCCCTGTGCTGCACTGCTAGTGCAATGCCACAATTTTAAATTAAAACAAATCAATGAGCAAAAACAACTTCTATCTATCTGTCTGACTGTCTATCTACACACAGGAAATTTGCCCTCAAGAGGGCCAAACTGCCACCTGAGACAATGTAATTCATCTGCAACAGCCACAATTAAAGCTATCCAGATCCTCACTCCAGCTGCCTCCCAGTGCGTCACATATTATTCAAGCCATTTCAGAGAGTGGTGATTAGACACAGCAACAATGGTTCTTCTTTGCACAACTAAATCCATAAGCAATAGCAAGCTATCAATCAAATCTGTTCCCATTTGTTTTCATTATGTATTCCTTGCAGAAAACACCAAATGATGTGCAGGCCTATTTGGGGTTAGCACAATTCCCCTAGAGAGGCCACCCATGAAGACAAGGAACATTTGTTCTCCGAACCCATTACATTCTCTGCCTTTTCAGTTGAAAATGTTGGGAATGGTGCCAGTAAAGGCTGGTGGTTGGGTGGGCTTCATTATACGGTCACTTGCCCATTTCGAAGCAAGCTGACTACCAACAGTTTCCATGCACAATCATCAGGCAGGCTGCACATTAAAATGCTAAGTCACAACTACCACAACAAGAGCAGAGATGCACAGCTCCAGGTTTTCTTATTCTGATCTCACCAACGAACTAGGGTTTGAATTTCCCTGTAACTGAAGTCTGAATGATGTTAAGCCAACTGAATTACACACACATTATGTAGGCTAAGGCTGCAATCCTAACCACACTTTCCTGAGAGTAAGCCCCATTGAACAAAATAGGACTGACTTCTGAGTAGACCTGGTTAGGATTATGCCCTAAGTATATTTTTTTAGGAAAATATTCTGTTTTATGCATGTACCATTATACAATAGGAATGTTTGTAACAGAACTTGTCCACTCTCCCCTCAACTTTGTGCTATATTTTCCAATATGAATGCAGTTTTTAAGAGGAGAATATAGAAACCTCATACAGGATGTTTCTTAAGATCCTTCTCTGAGATATTTGCATGTTCTATTGGAAAAACACTTTTGCTTATGCAGATAAACAGAAAATTAGACTTTACTACTTCTCCACCTCCATGGTCTGTAAGCATATATTACAATACACAACTGGCGCAGGGAATGAGAATTGTCAATTAAAATATGAATTCTACAGGAGGAGACTAAATTCAAAGAGGTGGCAATTCAACAAATATTCCACCCAAATGAGGCACTGAAACTATCTGTGGCATATGTAGGTGTTGTGTTGCTCGAAACTGGCGATATAGATCAGATCACTTGATTATCTGCAACCCACACAGGGACAAAACTGACCCTCTACTGACAGGCTACTGGAATCAGAGCAGAACAGCCACCATAGGAGCAGTTGTTTTTTTTTGTTTTTTTTTGGGGGGGGGGATTGAGCATGGGATTGAGTAAAGTATCTACTACCTTTCCATAAACAATAGCATTATTGGTCATGACTTCACATGTACCAATAAAGACTTTCCACTATTCAGGCAGGGCCCATATGTTTCATGCGTTTTAAATGAAGCTTTTGGTAATGTGCATATACTTTAATAGTTTGCTTTTGGGCCCAAAGGAATCTTAACCCATTTTTGCCTGGCCCACAGGTGCTCACATTTGGTCCCTGTTGTGTATATGCAACACTGGGCAGAAATGGCTTAATGAAGCCTTGCCCAGGGCTTCCAGCAGCCTGAGCTTTTGCTCACAAAGCCTGCACCTGAAAAAGGAAAGGTCAGAGTTGAGTACATAGCCAAAATAATTGAACAAGGCATATGTCTATTAACTCTGTGTAAAGCATAATAAATTAACTCTGTGTATAATAATAACTCGGTGTATAATAATATAATATAATAATAATATAATTTATAATAATAAATTAACTCGGTATATAATAATTAACTCTGTGTAAAGCATAATAAAAATAAATTAATACATTAAATTATTATTTTCTCTCTGTTTCAAAAAGACAATAATTGGTTTCTAATTTTTCAAGAAATTTTTTGTTGAATTCTCTTTAAGTAAAGTTGAGTTTGTCCATCTCAGCAAAGTTTATTTATTTATTTATTTATACAGGTATTTATATACCAACTTTCTTTGGTCGTCAGATTTCTCCTCAGACTTTAATCCAAGGCGTTTTACATAGGCAGGCTGTTCTAAACCCCCGTAGGGATTTTTACAATTGAATAGTTCTAGTCTTTCATAGAACTCCTCCTTCCAGCTGGATTCCTTCCCGGTCTGGCTTCTCTCTGGCCTTTCGCCTCCCACGCTCCTCTTGATGGCAACTCCTCTCTGCCACGGAGAGTCAGCTCATCAGTATATCAGCATGTCGTAAGTTTTGTCCACCATTCTTCTATCAAGGGTATGTTTATAGTCTTCCAATATTGAGCATAGAGTATTCTGGCAGCGCTTATCATGTACAAAAATAAAACTTCACTTTTTCTTTCCACATATTCATCTGTCATATTTAATAAAAATACTTCTGGCTTCAACTGTACATTTGTTTTTAAGATCAACTGTATCTGTGCATGAAGTTGTAACCAATATTTTTTTACTTTTAAACACTTCTACCACATGTGGTAAAAGGTTCCCTCCTGTTTCTTACATTTCCAACAACTATTGGACATACTTTCATACATTTTGGCTAGTTTACTTGGTGTCACGTACTATCGATAAATCATCTTATATATGTTTTCCTTAATGTTAACATTCAGAGTAAATTTTATCTGTTTTAGCCATAGTTTCTCCCATCTGTCCATTGAGAGTTTATGACCCACATTTTCACGCACTGGATCATGCATTCTTTGACCTGTTCATCTTCTGTTTCAAATTTCAAAAGCAATCTATATATTTTAGATATTACTTGCTTATCTGATCTTAGTTTCTCCAATATTGACTCCCCCTCTTCAAAGCCATATAATTTTTTATCAGTTTTAAATCTTTCTAATAATTGTAGATACAGAAACCACTGGCAGTCAAAACCCTCTGCAATCAATTCTTCTCTAGACTTCAACATACATTGACCTTGGTTAAAATTCAATATATTCTTATACAATAACCATTTGTCTCTTTGTGCTATTCCTAAACCAAAATGTGCTTCTTGTGGTGAGGTTGAGAGTGGGATTTTATTATAAAACCTCTTTTTATAACGATTCCATATCTTCCACAGTGCATGTCTAACATAATGATTCTTAAATTCCATATTCACTTTCAACTTATCATACCAAAGATATCCGTGCCAACCAAATCTTAAATGATATTCCTTCTAACTTCAACAATTTTTTATTTCGCAGCAATAGCCATCCTTTAAGCCACAGAACACAACATGATGCATAATAAGTCTTCAGGTCTGGCAGTCCTAAACCTCGTCTTTCTTTTGCATCTTGCAAAATCTTAAATTTCACTCTTGGTTTTTTCCCTTGCCATATAAAACCTGTCACATCTTTCTGCCATTCTTTAAAAGGTTTATCAGAAAGTAATACTGGTATATTTTGGAAAAGAAAAAGCATTTTCGGTAATACATTCATTTTGATTACGGATATCCTTCCCAAAAAAGATAATTTCAACCTTTCCCATCTTGCAAAATCTTTTTTGATTTCACACCAAACTTTAACATAATTATTTTGAAATAACATACAATTCATATTTGTCAAAATAATACCTAAATATTTAATCTTTTTTGAACCACTTTGAACCTGGTTTTATTCATCAATTTTGACTGGTCTTGTATGTTCATGTTTTTAGATAAAATTTTAGTTTTCTGTTTATTTATCTTAAATCCTGCTAATAATTCAAATTTCTTCAACTTAACCATCAACAACTCGATGTCTTTTAAAGGTCTTTCTAAGATCAAAACCATATCATCTGCAAACACTCTTAATTGGAAGCATTCATTTTTAATATTTGCGCCTCGTAGTCTTTCATCTTGTCTGATATCTCTACATAACACTTCTAAGGCAAGTATAAATAAAAGTGGTGAAAGTGGACATCCTTGTCGTGTTCCCTTTTGGATCTCAAACACTGTTGATAGTTCTCCATTTACCAATACCTGCACAGTTTGTGCTGTGTAGATTGATTTTATCCATTGAATAAAATTCCCTCCAAAATTCATCTTCTCTAAGACGGTAATCAAGAAAGTCCAGCTCAAATTGTCAAATGCCTTCTTGAAGTCTAAAAAAATGAATGCTAATTGTTTCTCTATTCTTTTATCATAGTACTCCAACAAATCCAATACTATTCTGATATTATCACTCATGTGTCTTTTTGGTAAAAAGCCACATTGATCTTCATGTATAAGATTTTGTAATATCTTCTTCATTCTAGTTGCTAAAATTGCTAATCTCTGCTAACTGAGTAAGAGACACTTTTTCAAGTGGGTGCTCCTCTTTTTTTAGCAGGGGGAGAGTAACTGGCCCTCCTCCCCCCAGCAGTGTCTTTTCTAGTGGCTGCCTGCTGGTGTTCTTTTGCATCTTTTAGATTGTGAGCCCTATTGGGACAGGGAGTCATTAGTTATTTGATTTTCTCTGTAAACCGCTTTGTGAACTTTTTGTTGAAAAGCGGTATATAAATACTGTTAATAATAATAATTAATAATTAATTGCTGTAAATATTTTACAATCATTATTCAACAGGAAATTATTCAAGGAAATAGGTCTGTAATTTTTTATGTCCATCAAATCCTGTCCTTCTTTAGGAATCAAAGTTATATTTGCTGCTTTCCATGAATCTGGCATCAGTATAAATTTTTCCTGCCTCTTGCAATTTTAAAATTACTACTCTCTTTTCTCTCTCCTTCCTCAATTTGTAAGCCAACCATTTTCCTGGTTGGTTAGCATGCTCAAATTATCTTTGTTTAACAAACTTTAATTTAATTTCCATTTGATTCACCATCATCAAAGATAGCTGATGCTATAAATCTTTTATTTGCTGTACTATTTTTTTTATCTCCTGGGACTTCTATTAGCTCATATTCTTTCTTTTTAATTTCCTCTTCAATTTTCTGAAACTTACTTTGTCTCTCTGTTTTCCATTCTATGCTTTTCTGAATAAAGTATCCTCTCATAAAGGCTTTACTAGCGTCCCATACTGTCCTCAGTTCTGTTCCCTTATTTAAATTCAGATAAAAAAATTCCTTTAATTTCTGCTTGGTGTCCTTTATTATGACCTCTTTTTGTAACAACAATTCATTCAATTTTCATCTATATGTTGTAGGTTTCTTCTTAATAGTCATAGTTATTGGATTATGATCTGAAAAAGTCTTTGATAGGATTTCTGTCTTAGAAGTTTTTACTACAATGTCCTTCGTCACCCAAAACATATCTAGTCTTGAAAATGATCTGCGTCTTTCTGAATAATAGGTAAACTCTTTTGTATTTCCATTTGTCGCCAAATGTCTACAACCCCTAAAGCTTCTACCAAATCAAAAAAAGTTTTTGATAATTTTCCTTGAGAAACCTTAATCTCTTTCTCAGATTTTTTGTCCCTTTGTGGTGACACAATTGCAGTCCAATCTCCCATCAAACAATAACTTGGGTATGAGTAATTTAAGAATACATCTAATAGTTGCCTTAAAAAAACTCCTCTTTCTTGATTTGGAGCATACAAACCCAAAAGTAAAGTTCTCTTACTCCCGAAATTATAACTTCCACAGCATATCCCTCTCCTTTTGTATGCTGATGACATGGCCCTGATATCTCGAACTAAAATAGGATTAAGGAGACTGGTTAATGCCTGCATAGAATATTTTACCAACAATGCCCTTCAGCTAAACTATGAAAAGTCCAAGATTGTGGTGTTTGGGCACTCTTGGAAATCACAGTCTTGGCTTTTCAATGGTAAAACAATACAACAAGTAAAGGAATTTCAGTATCTTGGTCTCCGGTTTCACTACCGGCATTTCTGGTCTTCCCATCGTCTTACAGTAATTAATTCATCCAAACTAGCTGTTCAGGCTATTACTCACTTTTTCTTCTCTTGGGGTAATTCATTCATTCCAGCTGCTCTCCAGGCTTTTAATGCCAAAGTTACACCTCAAATTTTGTATGGCATTCCTGTTTGGATGCCAGCATTAAATGATTCAATTGAAAAGATACATTCTAATTTTCTATACAAGATCTTAGGTGTACCGCATTGCGTTCCCTTTGCGGCACTTTGCCTGGAGACAGGCCAATATAGGCTGGAGTTTCTAGCTTGGTCCAGTTTCTTAAAATACTGGGCCAAAGTGTGCTTCAGGGCTGACCAAAATCCATTGTTAAAGGGGTTATTGACTGACTCGCTGTTGTCTCCTTGCTTAGCTCTATTCAATAAGAAAATTAGACAAATGGGTCTCGAGGAAGATCTACAAGGAGCTGCTACACTTGAGACTTCTATCAGGCTCTTGATAACAAGACTAATAGACATAGAAAGGCAAGAGATTTTGGCTGCAGCACAAAAAAAATGTTCACCCCTAAATTTCCATCTTAACAATACCTTTGGTCTACAACCAAAATACCTGTCCTTCTTAGAGTGCCCCTTTGAAAGGAGGGCTTTTACAGTAGCCCGATGCAACGTGTTGCCTTCTAATGACCTACCTGGTAGGTTTAGAAATGCCCCGAAGGAAGAACGATTTTGCAATTGTGGCCTCAGAGAGGTAGACTCTCTTCCACACATTGTTCTGCATTGTGCTTTTAATCAGGTGCTCAGAGGCCAGTATCTCCCCTCATTATCTGGAAACAAAAAAGGTCTCTCTGAGATCACCTCTTTACAACTTTTGCTGGCAGGTGAATTTGAATCTGTGACCCTTCCATTGCTAAATTTCTACATGTGAGCAACTTGAAGCGGGCTAAGTTGCTGGTTCTAAGCAACTTGGAGTAACTGTGTAAGCAAACTGGTGTGTTTTAACTCTTATTTCCTATCTCTCTTTTAATATATACCTTCATACATGACTGTTTGGAGATATTAGTTGTAAAATTATATGCCTAATAAAGGTTTGTTGTATGTTGTATGTTTATAACTTCCACAGCCAACCACCTGCCTTTTTCATCTGCAAACACAAATTTTGGTTTTAAATAATCTTTAACATACATAACCACTCCATTTTTCTTTGAATTTGTTGAAAAAAAATACTTGTCCTAATTTTTTCTGTATTAAGTAATTTGTATGACCTTTTACAATGTGAATCTCTAAAAGGCAAATCACATCTTTTTTAAGTTTCTTCAAATAATAAAATACTCTTTTCCTCTTATTTGGAGCATTAACTCCATTAATGTTCCAAGATAGAAACTTATAATCCATAGCTAATCTTCTGAACTAGTTGTTTGAAAGTCTATTTGGGCTTGTTGCATGTCCTTTTGATTCTCCTGTTCTCTTCTTTCTTCTCCTCCTTCTTCAAATTCCTTCATAAAGTCTTTAGCTTTCTGAACTGTATCTATTCTATAGGTTCTACTCTGAAATCTGAAAGTAACTCCTTCCAATTCACACCATCTGAAGATAATTTTCTTCTGTTTCAAAACATCCACCAGAAAGCCATATTCTTTCCTTTTCTTTAGAATTCTAAGTGGAACCTCCTTCATCACAATGATCTGTACTCCTACTGTGAGCTTTATCTTTGCATGTTGCTATAGAACCATATCTCTTATCCTTTTTCTTGTGAAATATCTCTTGGAAGTTTTCTCAACCTTGCAATCCTTGTATTTACTCTGTAGACTCTATTGATCTCCAACTCCATCTCATTAGGATCAATTTGTAAAAAAATTGTCAAAATTTCCCTCATCCTGGCTCTTATCTCCTCGGTCCTTCCTGTTCTGGTATAGCTCTGAATCTTAAAATATTTTCTTTTTGCGTCCGTTCCATCAATGCCAACCTATCTTGATTTCTATCCTTTCTGATTTCCAAATCCTCAAATTTTGTCTCATGAACTTTTATTGTGTCGTTTATCCCTTTTATCTTTGTCTCTGTTTCTTTCCACATTGTATCCCAACGTGACATGTTTGTTTGCATCTGTAATTCCATCTCCTGCATTTCTTGATGTAATGTTTCGAATTTCCCATCCATCCCTTCTATTTTTTTCTGCAAACGATTTTCCATCTTCATTAGTAAATCTTGAATAGCTTCCAGATTCAGCTCTTTCCCTGATGATCTTGGTGGGGATTTCTCTTTATGTATCTGTTCCAACGTATTACGTCTCCTAGTAGTGGCCATTATCCCTTTAAAAATCTCAATCTATCACAATCCACAGGTAATTATCTTAAATTTCCACAGGTGTTCCAATCTGTAACACTTCACAAGTAGTTGTCTTAATTCACTACCAGATGTCAATATACTCCTTTATGCAAAAACCTCAGCAAGCAGCCTATTGTTTTAATTTAATTTATCTTCTGTTATTAATGCTGGTAATTTATACAAAGTATTATGACCATAACAAGCTTCTCACTTCCCAGAAGAAATGGTAAACAAAATTGATAAACTAAAAAAAAAAAAAAACTTTATCAGCACGACAAAAAAGCGAGACAGTCTTCCTTCTGTCCCACACACTGTAGAGTTTTATTAAAAAAAAAAAAATCCAAAGGAATAAACTCCAAAAGGGTTTTATAAAAACTCTTAACGTTTCTCTTCTCAATCCCAGCTTGAAAATCCACCCAACTGGGCATTTATACTGTATTCCATAATTTCTTTCCTTTTAACTATTTATAGTTCTTAATTCTTAGTCCTTTAATTATTTCTTATCTTGTTGCTGTTAGTCCCTCTTATCTTTCAAGTCCAAATATTTCTTTCTCTTTCCCGACTCTGTTCTCTGCTACGTGCCCCCAAAAAATAAAGCTGTAGGAAGGGGGGTCAGGCTTACATTTACATCCGTGGCTGAGCTCGATAGCCTCCAACTCCTTCGCTCTGAAACTGTTTTACACCCAGAGCCTTCGCCCCAGGGAGATAAAAGAGGAGCGTCTGGAGTTAACTGTGGTTAATCTCACGCCGTAGCCCCTTTCAGTCCAGGGGTGTTTAGATTAAATCGACAGACATATCTGCTGATAAGCAGAGCTTCCAGCAGCCATCAGCCCACCATGTCTTTCCCAGGTAAGGGAAAAAATGTTGAGCAGTGGCAGCCTCTATGGATCCACTTAGATCTGGATCAGCTCAACCACTGGCACAGATCTGAGTAGCCCTATGCAGGGATTTTAGGCCCAGGATGGGGGATAGGATCAGGCAGTAGCCTCTGCCACCACCCCTGCCCCCTCCCAGGCCTGAAATTCCCCCCTCCCTGTGCTCCCCACCTAGTTTCATCCCTCCTCACCCTGGAACAACCTTGGAACAACCTTGTACATATTCACCGCTGTCAGCTCCCAGGGCTCCTCAGACTGGTGCAGAGACTCACTGCCCACCTGTGCTAGCCTCTGTGCTGGCACCTCCCTCTTTCTTCCTTCTTACCACTGAGAAGTGCCCTACAGCACAAGACAGGTGTTGCTACAGAGCAAGACTGGGCCATAACAGTTGCGGACTTACCATAAAGTTCAATGGGGCAAAAGCCCCAGGTGCAAGGCACCAGGACCCTGCAGAAACCTCTCTTGAGGCTCCTGATGGAGAAAGAAACTATGCTTCCGGTTTCACGAAAGCAGTTTATAGCATCAGGGAACCTCACAGAGGTTTCCCCGACACATTCTTGGGTTGCACAGTGGGGGGGGGCTATTTCTGTGGGGGGGTGGCGATACCTGTGGGGGGGTGCCAAGTAAGTGGAGCTTACTTCTGAGTAGACATGCATAAGATTGAACTCTATGAATCTATAACTCACCCAACCATAAAACATTCTATTCAAGAGAATTACAGATTCCAGGTGACACTATGGACGAAATGTAATTACAAACCATTACGATTTTGATATCTTGGGTATCTCCATTCAGATCTCACCTTTCTACAGTTACTATATTATTACCATGCCTGTACATACAAGAACTCTTGTGTGAACTGGTAACATAAGGATCTGACTTCCCAACATATCCCTGTATTCTGTATTTTCAAGATTGTTTTAGAAGTTCAGATTTCATGAGGCTACTAGCTGATCAAATCCATATGTTGATAGCTCATGCATTATGACTCCCATATGAGAAACTTGTGTCTGAATGCTGGTGTCTTAACATTCCCCTAATATGAACCAAGGGTAAGAATATGAATTAAAAATACATTCTCTGATTTACCATGAGACATTTCAATAAACCACTTCCACCATCAACCAACTCCTTGGGTTGCTATCTCGGAAAACAAAACATTCAGACTGTACCTGCCTTTTACGCTTTATCCATGTACACTGTACTTGCATTGAATGGAATGTGTGAATAATTTTACTCAAGTACAGACTAACAATGACTACATCTGAATTAAGAGATATACCTGGGGGTGCAGTTTAACATATGAGCAGCCCCAGAGTGATGGGGGATAGGCTGAGAAGCAGTACCTAGTCCAAAGATAGACAGTGAGCTTTGCTAAGCAGGGATTTGAACTTGAGTGCTTCTGAACCCAGTTCAATGTGCTGCCTGATCTACTCTAGCTAAATCATAGCCACTTTCAATGCCCTTCAGGGAGATAAAGCAGGGTAAAAACTTAGTAAAAAATCTATATTAAATAAAACTTGCTCTCATAAAAGGCATAGCATAGCAATAAGAGCAAGGAGCCTGTAAGTAACTATGATGTTTTAAATGTAAAATATTGGGTCAAGTAAAGTGGGAGATCCTTAGTTGGCAACCTTCAGTCTCGAAAGACTATGGTATCGTGCTCTGAAAGGTGGTTCTGGAACAGCGTCTAGTGTGGCTGAAAAGGCCGATTCGGGAGTGACAATCCCTTCCACACTGGGAGCAAGTGCAGTCTGTCCCTGGCCTGTCTCCCTGGCTATGGGCCTTCCTTCTTTGCCTCTTAGCCTCAGACTGTTGGCCAAGTGTCTCTTCAAACTGGGAAAGGCCATGTTGCACAGCCTGCCTCCAAGCGGGCCGCTCAGAGGCCAGGGTTTCCCACTTGTTGAGGTCCACTCCTAAGGCCTTCAGATCCCAGTGGGAGATCAAGACAAAATTAAAAGTGTTCATTTATAAGATGAGGGCAAAGCTTATATGAATGGAACTATCTGGTTAATATGCGCATAAAATGCAGCCTGCCTTCTGTGAAATAGGTCCATATGTTCTACAATCTGTTTCAAAATAGATCAATTTCCCCATCTTTAGAATGTTCAGTAGTTCACCAAAACAGCAGTATCCAAGTTCCAAATATCATTTATCTACGACAAAAAGTGCACCCCTGCAGCATTATTTTTTCCCCTTAGCATGAGTGACCATGTGTGAAAAATTAACATAACCCATTTCCTGTGATTGGGAAGACACAGTGTGTAGCATGAAGACAAATGAAAACCAAAACAGCTGTTATATCTTCCTTTGGATATAAAATATTATTATACAGTTTTTCTTCTAAAGAACAACGGCTGTGCTTTTTATGCAAACTGACCTCTCGTGATTGGACCACTTCTTTGATGCCTTATTGACCTTATTGTTTTATTGCTGTTTGTTGGCTGGCTGGTTTTCATTGTCACTGTGTTCTTAACATTTTAGAAGCCTTCTCACCAAAAAGGTAGCACAGAAATTTTATTATAAAGCAAAAACCATAATCAGTCTTTCCCGTGTACTGGAATTAGTTGTGGACAACACCAACAACTGTAATCCTAGCATTAAATCATTGTGCTATAGTAGGGTTACCAGATAGAAACTGGGACAGAGCACCTATACCATTGTATAGAAGAGGGAATTTCGACTGGTACAGCTTTTTAAATCCTTCCATGTTGAGCTGCACCTGTCAAAATTCCCTCAGCTATACAATGGTTAAAGGTTTAGGCACTCTATCTAGTCACCCTATGCAATAGGGACTTTTAAATTCAAACAATTCAGAAAATCTTATCTGTATAGGCATAGAGTGAGATGACAGAAGAGAGAAAAAGTTTCTTCACCAGGATAATACTGAATATGGAATTGATTTGATTTTCCTAAGATGGTTCTTTGAATTATAGTACTTGGTGCCACTCTTCATGTAAAATAGCATTATGAATGAGCTTATCTACAGATCCCATTCAGTTTCTGCCCTCTAGTGGCAGCTTCTCAAATCTGACAGACAAAATATTTGCAGTTTAAAAAAAAACTAGAGAGATGCAGCTTTAAGTACTATTGAAAAAACAGATTGCACCAAAATGTTTCACTTCACAGCAAATATTGGTCCTGCTTTGCTACACTTTGTCAGAAAACTGCATCCATGATTTATTTTAAAAAATTTTTTATCCTGCTTTCCCTCCCAAATAAATGGAATGCCCAAGGAGTCTTAGAATAACGAATTCAAAACATAATGACATGTTACAATTCTCCTCTTCTTCCAACCCTTCTTCCCCCATTCTACAAGCAGCTTTAAAAGTAAAGCCACTTGATAAAATGTTATGGGGGAAAAATCCCTCTTGTAGCCCTCCCTGCTAGACTAGTCATTTTGGAATTAAATTTATCTCCTTCAAGAATCTGTTTTCCTTTTAACTCTTGCCTTCTGCTGTCTCTAAAGGAAACTCCTTGAGATGACAAAACTACCTTCCAGTATCCACTTTTCCTTCTCTCAGATTCCAACCAATGAATTGATCTATTTCCAAAGCCAGGGCTTAACTCTGGAATACAGTACATGAAGTCAGAACAGATGAGGGTGTTTTCCTCACCAGTGAATAAGCTGAAGGAGTCTCCATACACCAAGGGCTGGGAAAGGATTTCCAGATAACAAGTGGTGTTTCTACATGAGCTTGTGCCTTGACATCTCCCTTGCTAGAAATGAAGCACCATCCTAGCGACAATACTAGCTAGCATTGTGATGTAATCAAATGGAGGATTCTGAGCACATATGTATATGGGCTTTGTGCAGAAGACTGGCAAATGTATGGCTATTGATGATGGGGTATGCTGTTTTGATTCTTCCCCCTCCAACACACACATTCAGAACTCTGTTTGGTTAAACAGAAAGGGTTACTGCCTTTCTAGATAAGCTTCCCTCTTTTTTCCCCCTCTAACAGTCCTCAAGATCTTTTTTCACCATGTATTAGCTGAAGAGGTTAGATTATTCTGGTATTGTAAAAAAGAAAGCCAATACTCTTCAGTCATCATTCCCCACCCCCCACCCCCACAATGTGTTGAACATCTGCCAGGGGAACATAAAGAGTTCTGTTTTATTCCCTGACACTTTCATCAAAACATGACACAGTTAAGGATCTGTTAATAGCAGCAGCAGCAGCTTGTGCAGAACTCTGCAGACTTTCCATAAAAGCTACTAATCACTTTGGTCAATTACACAGGGAAAAAAAGCAGTGGACATATGCCAGTATTAACTAGTTTCTATCTATAATTACATACAATGTAATGGCTTCTCCTTTCTCCAATATGGTTTTCACTACAGGAATTTAAATTTTATGAACTCCACAAAGATATGAGTTTCAGGAAACCGGTGAATGCTTCTTTTCTTATTTAGGGTGCAATCCTAATCCCTTATATGTCAGTGCTTTCCAGCACTGGCATAGCGGTACCAATGGGATGTGTGCTGCATCCTGCAGTTGGGTGTCACTCTCAGAGGCCTACTCAAAGTAAGGGAATGTTTGTTCCCTTACCTCGGAGCTTCATTGCCCTTACATCAGTGCTGGAAGGCACTAACATAAGGGGTTAGGATTGTGCCCTTAGTGAACATATGACTCAAAATACCTTTATCAAGATCACACTGTTTTTCTTATAATATTTTATGGTTGTTTTCAGTGTAATGATGTTCCCTTTTTTTGCTTTAAATGTTTGACATCATTCTATATTTTTACTGACTCAGGGCCCAATCCTATCCAATTTTCCAGTGCTGGTGCTGTTGTGCCAGTAAGATGTATGCTGCATCCTGAGCTGGAGGGGCAGACAATGGGGGACATGTTCTCCCTTACCATGGGGCTGCATTGTGGCTACACCAGAGCTGAAAAGTTGGATAGGATTGGGCCCTCACAGCCCAATCCTATCCAACTTTCCAGCATTGGTGCAACCATAATGCATCCCCAGGGTAAGGGAACAAATGTTCCCATTCCTTAAGGAGGCCTCTATGACTGCACCCCCAACACAGGAAGCAGTGCATACCACGTAGGCACAGCAGCACCGGCACTGGAAAATTGGATAGGATTGGGCTGTCATTTGCTGTAAGTCAGGGCAGAAGGTGGTTGAGATCTATTGAATGGTTATTAGTAAGTTTGCAATAGATTGAGAAGGGTTTCTGGGTCCCAGTTGTTTAAGAGCAGCAACAAAAATTGACTTTTTTCTAAATTAGGCTGTTTGTCCTAATTCCCTCCTCTGTAGTAGCTTGTAGATTTATACTTGAATATAGAGGTCATTTTACTGCTCATGAGACACAGCAGATAACTTGCTTCCCATTCACCCTAATCTACTGCACCTGGATCTTCCCACTCCTTTATATTATTTTGCACCTGTCTTCTGTGCATGTTCTAGTGAAAAAACTAAATAGGTCCTGCAACCCTGAAGTTTTCTCACATCAGCAGGGAGCCTTCATGAGGATAGAAACAAATGCACATGAGCAGATACATTTGTGGGCTATTTGAAACTTACAGCAGCATCAGAGACCTAATATAAGTAATAAATAGATAAAACAGTAAGTTACAGTACAAGCCTGTGCATGTTTACTCAGAAGTAAGTTCCATTGTGTTCAGTGGGACTTACTCCCAAGAAAGTGTGCATAAGCTTACAGCCTTTCAACCTGGGAGTAAGCCCCACTTAACTTCTGAATAAGCATGCATAGAACTGGACAATTAAATGATAAGCCTGCTTTATTTCAAAAAGTGAGGACAAGCTGTAAATGGTTTAATAGGAAATTCAAAGGTTAAAGGGAATTTTAGATATACTGAAAAGGCAAGAGTTCCTGAATATTACAGAACGTTAGAAGTTCCAGCAGCTCACTGTTCACAGTTTTAGCCTCTCTGCTTCAACTCTCCCCCCAGGTGCTCCCTCCACACTTAAACTCTGTTCCCCAGGCACAGCAAGTCAGACCCTGCAGTTGGCTGCAGTCATAGAAAGCAAGTGATGCTTTTCCCTCTCCTTCATCAATCAACCTTGACTACAAAAATAATATTTTTGCCTGATCATCCCTGAGAAGGGGCTCATTTGTGGCTGTAACCCTAGACATTTCCCAGGGAGTAACTCCCACTGAACACAGTGGGACTTACTTCTGAGAAGACACGAATGGGATTGCTCTGTTAGCCAGGTGTTAACATTTTTAAGAGGTAGTGGGGAAAAACAAAGGTACAAGAACTTTTGCTTGTTAAATATACAATACAGTATTACAATTGATGCACTGTCAAAATGTCCTAAAAAACAATGACACTTGCCAATCAGGAAGAATAGCTCCCACTTTCTCCCTCCCCTGTTCCCAGATATTTATTTTGCCTTTCATTAGTTCACTGGTTAACAGCTATCACTGCTACTGTGAAGCTATCCTCCTTCTTTTGTGGCATACCAGAGAACTACAGGCATACATCCACATCTGCAAACAAATAGCTGATGCCTTTATTTGTACAGGAAGTAACACTGTCAGTGGGCAGCTAATCTGGATAATAATTTATTCTGCTTGAACTGACACACTTCTGAAATCTTGAAAGTCCTCAGCAGAGTTAAAGAGAAGCTGACCTGAAGTTTATGCCAATTAAGACCAAGTTTGCCTTCTATGTTGAGATTCATAGCAAATACCCTTTTTAACTGAGTCTCTTCCTTTGATCTCTTCTGTGGCTGAAAGCATTCAGCAGAAGCAATGTACAGCCAGAGCGCTACCACAGGGACTGGGGGAAAAAATTAAATAGGATGTATTTAATTGGTCTTGGACCCAGATACATAGAGTTCAACTAAAGTCAAATACATAAACTCAGCAGTATGTGAGACTTTTTATTCTTCTGCCAAGTTGCACTGCAATGATGAGTGCCGTGAAGCACTTCCAGGTTTTTATAAGTTGGCCTCAGTTCCTCTTTTTCTCAAAATGTAATGGGAAAGGACCCCAGTTCAGTGATGGAGCACAAGCATTCTTGCAGGAAGTGCCAGGCTCAGTCTTTGGCATCTCTACTTCCAGCATCTCAGGTGGCAGGGCTAGGAAACAGTTCTCTCCCTGAAGCCCTGGGGAGCTACTGCCTGTCAAGGAAGACAACACTGGGCTACATGCACTGGTTCAGTTTAAAGCAACTCTCTATGTTCTTGTGGCTGCTATCCTAACCTCACTTTCCTGGGAGTAAGTCCCACTGAATACAATAGGACTTACTTCTGAGTAGATCTGGTTAGATTGTGCCCTAAGTTGATTGGCTTTTTGGGCAGTGATTTGTACCTGATGCTGGCGCTTTCCTATTATTTACCAATTTCACTAGCACAAATGCAATATGATATTTGTTTTACAATTTTTATTTCACCGCTTTTCTAACATGTACTGAAATCAGAAATTCTGAGAGATGATGATGATGATGACGACGACAACCTGCAGGAGTAGCCTAAGCGGATCTGCCACCTGAATTGGAGCAGATCCACCACCCCTGTTAGTATGCTGCTCCCCACTATTGCTGCTGCTACCTCCTCCTCCTCCTCTTTGGCTATTCGTCTTCAGTTGATACATCATAACTCTCTCTCTCTCTCTCTCTAGCACACTGAGAGGAAAAATTCCTGGTCCATCACATCACTGTTCTACATGATACAAAAGTGCAACATAATGTTCTGTTCTACAGATCGATGGCAGCAGAAGTAAGTAATAATGATGAGGCTGTTTCAAGTGGCCTTCATGTAAGAAACAATCTGTAGAATGGATCTAAGTAATTACAACATACAGTGTAAGAAAGAACAGTGTCAGGTCAAGAGCGTATCATATTGTTTTTGCATTTGTTTTATTGAACAATCATTGGTAGTAAAATGAAACTGAGGAACATGGTTTCTGTGGTCACACAGTGAATTGGGAATGCCGAGATTGAGGAGGATCTCTGCCTTTCTCATTCTGCCTTCTTATAAGTACTGTGTTGAATTCTATATATGTAGATGTCTGTATTCTATACAGGAATAAGGGGCCTACTTTCTCAAAGCTAGTCACAGTTTGAAGTTCAGCTGTCAAAACAGACTGAAATAGAATAGTGATACATCATCTTTGTGTAACCAAAGCTAGAAAGTTGCATAAGCCTACAAGATACAGAGAACAGAATGAATAACTGAATCACAGGGCTAACAGAGTTCAGCTACCAATGAACTATAAATGGAACAGTACAAAAGAGAAAAGATAGAACTGGGATGCAGAATTTGCTGGCAAATAAGAACAAAGTGCTCTATTTGGTGAGTTGACTAATCAACCCATTCCAATGCCCTATTCCGACCTACTCCTTGCAGTAAGCTGTTCAACAATGTGTTCTCTTCTTCCTAATACAAGAAGCTATTTGTACAACTGTTGTAACAGCTACATTGATCACAGCCATATCCATACCTCTGTGATTATATCAAACATAGGCCTAATAGCTACTGATGATGTGAAGGACTGAGATCATATGGCCGTTCCGCTTGGCACTACACTTACTAGCACCAGCAGCCATTCCACTGGATTCAGCACCTGAGGGATGGCACAGGCCTTCCCACCGGTGCTGCTTGCTTGTAGGTCATTGCAAACATGCTTTATAGGACATTTGCAATGGCTAGTGCTGGTGCAGTAGTCACTGCACCTGCACTCGTCCCAATTAGCATTGGGCTGTCAGTTGTATATTTACTAGATAAAGTTGCCTGAAATGTACACTGCTAAGAATGCAAAAATATGCCACTTTAAAAACAGTAATGATCTCAGGGCTGATTTGTTTAAAACTCTGGCAACATTTTTGGTGCATCTGGACTGGAAAAAAAACTGGTGAATGCTGGCATAATATAATTTGACTTTTCTTCCATCCAGCTAAAGTCATCATTAACTAACATTGGGCGCAATCCTAACCGGCAGTTATGCCGGTATAGGTGGCCCTGGAGGGTAGCAAATGTGCCATAAAGCACGTTTGTGCCTCCTTAGGCGGGAGCCGTGTAGGCGCATTCAGATGCACCGATGCGCGGACGGAGGCAGAAGCGACATAAGCGACATAAGCAGCAAAGGTAGGCATGGGGGCAGTGGGGAGGGGGCGTTACTGGGTGGGGAGAGGGCGCACCCAGGGGCGGGCGCACGGGGAGCCAGGGGCGGGGCTGCAACCCGGCAGTTATGGGACCCGGTTATGGCATGGGGAGGGGGCGTTACTGGACAGGGAGATGGCGGGCCCAGGGGCAGGCGCACGGGGAGCCGGCGGTTATGGCTAGGACCCGGTGGACTTCAAGCCGCTCTGCTCTCCTCGGACTTGCACCACCTCCAGAGGTGGCGCAGGTCCAAGGAGACCCATAGGGGCATGCAGCCCTTACCCACAGGTAAGGGGAAGAGCTTCCCCTTGCACGTGGCTGAGCCGCTGCTCGCTGCAATCCCACGTTGGATGCAGCGCAAGCCTCCAGGCTTGCCTGCTCCAGCGCAGGTTAGGATTGTGCCCATTATTTGTTAACTGACATTGTTTGTAACACTAAATGTTCTTTCTACAAACCAGAAAAGATTTTAAAATTCTGAAAAAATGGAGATAAAATACATTTACTTTCATATTGTGAACCACTTTAACTGAAAGATCTTTTAGGTATCAACAATACCTAAATCTTAATGTATTTCACAGCCTATATAATTTTATTTGAAAACAAAACAAGTATAAACTTGTTTTAGGAAAATTTATAAAGGAAAATTTAATCTACTGCAATTGATGCTTTGCATTAAGGAGATCAGACATCTCTCTTCTCTCCAAAGTTTAACTGGCTGTGTAGAATATAATCTCTCTTGCTGATCATTGCTTACAGGACTGGTTTTGCTGTATGGTTCTTATACATTCTTCAATTAGTCTTTTGCTTGGTTGGTTTTAACAGCTCTCTTTAATCAAGACTGAACACAAGGCCAATGACTATATGTATGCCTGAACCTTGTTTAACATTACAATGCTCTTGCAGAGACGTGTCATTTATGAGTGGTTTAACTGGTTCATGTTTCACAGCATTTTTCTTTATATATTTAGTATTGTAGCTAAAGGTGTGCTAGAAATAAAAGCCTGTAACATCTAACACACCCAACATTTAAGAAATGCTTTAACCCTTAACACAGAAAAAGTCTACATGCTCAATTATTGCATACAGTTTCTCTCCCATAACTTTCAATATCTATCTTTACACTGTGTGTACTGGAGTAAATGCTACACCCTGAATCTATACCTACTAGTACAGCATATTTGCACATAATCCTAGAATAGCAGTTTTCTCAGACAGGGCAACTTTGCTATCATATACCGAGATCTAAAATTCTAATGATGGCCATCTTTGGCAGTAGATTTTTCATGACACACTGAAAACAATTAAATATGTGTCTTGAAAAAATGTATACACATTTTAATGAGCTCTTATATATACAGTGTGACCCCACGGTATCAGCGGATTCAGCTTCTGCAGATTTCACTCACCACACATGCTGTCGATACCAAGGAAAAGCCACTTCTGGTTTGACAAGCAAACCAGTTAAGGAGCACCTTGCTCAGAACATTCTTAGTGTCACTTATGTTACACCTTGCTTAACTTAAAGCTGGTGCACTTGTTTTCATCAGGTGGCTTCGGGCTGAATAAGCAGGATATAAATCCAAAAAACAATGAAGTAAACTGATTTTAGTTCAGTGACACTTTAAAACATAAGAACAAAAGAACAGCCCTGTTGGATCAGGCCATAGGCCAATCTAGTCCAGTTTCCTGTACCTCACAGTGGCCCACCAAATGCCCCAGGGAGCACACACGACAACCTGCATCCTGGTGCCCTCCCTTGTATCTGGCATTCTTACATAGCCCATTTCTAAAATCAGGAGGTTGCACACACACATCATGGATTCTAACCAGTGATGGATTTTTCCTCCAGAAATTGGTCCAGTCCCCTTTTAAAGGCATCTAGGCCAGATGCCATCACCACATCCTGTGGCAAGGGGTTCCACAGACCAACTACATGCTGAGTAAAGAAATATTTTCTGTTGTCTGTCCTGACTATCCCAACACTCAATTTTAGTGGATGTCCCCTGGTTCTGGTTTGTGTGAGAGGGAAAAAGCATCTCTCTAACCACTCTGTCCATCCCCTGGATAATTTTGTATGTCTCAATCTTGTCCCCCTTCAGGCGCCTCTTTTCTAGGCTGAAGAGGCCCAAGCACTGTAGTCTTTCCTCATAAGGAAGGTGCTCCAGTCCAGTAATCATTTTGGTTGCTCTCTTTTGCACTTTTTCCATTTCCACTATGTCCTTTTTGAGATTTGGCAACCAGAATTGGATGCAATACTCCAGGTGTGGTCTCACCATCAATTTGTATAATAGCATTATAATATTAGCCGTTTCGTTCTCAATACCTTTTCTAATGATCCCAAGCATTAAATTGGCCTTCTTCACCACTGCTGCACATTGGGTTGACACTTTCATCAAGCTGTCCACCGCCACCCCAAGATCTCTCTCCTGATCTGACACTGAACACATCAGCCTTTATGTGAAATTTTGATTTTTTTTGCCCCAATGTGCATTACTTTACACTTACTTACACTGAAATGCATCTGCCATTTTGCTGCCCTTTCCCTCAGTTTGGAGAGAATCTTCAGGAGCTCCTCACAATTGCTTCTGGTCTTCACCATTCAGAAAAGTTTGGTGCCCTCTGCAAACATAGCCGCTTCACTGCTCAACCCTTTCTCCAGGTCATTTATGAACAGGTTGAAAAGCACCTGTCCCAGGACAGATCCTTGGGGCACATCGCTTTTCACCTCTCCATTGTGAAAACTGTCCATTGACACCCACTCTCTGTTTCCTGGTCTTCAACCAGTTCCCAATCCATGAGAGGACCTGCCCTCTTGTCTCAGAGCCCAATCCTGAGCTCAGCGCTCTGGCTTTCTGCTGGAGCATACTGTCGCAAACGTGCTGTAAGGCACGTCTGCGAGGCCTACCGCCGAGCCAGCGCCCGTGCTAGCCCAGCGCTGGCCGGCGCTGGACTAGTGCCGGGCAGGTGCCCGTCCTCCACTACTTGGCGATCTCACAGACTGCCGAGTCCCAGCACAGTAAGCATCGGCGGGGAGGAGGTGTTCCGGGGAGGGGCGAGGCATGGAGAGGGAGGAGAGAGGGTGGGCTCTGCTCCACCGGATCCTGTTCGTTCATGCAGGGCCTGGCGCCCTACATGAACGCCTTTACTTTACTGCCGACCTTATGGTCGGCTGTAAAGTGAGTAGCCTCATTGCAGGGCTGCTTCCCTTACCTGGGAGAAGGGGACAAAAGTCCCCTTCTCCCAAGGCACCACCCATGGCAGGCTGAGGTGTGCAGGTTGCAGTGGCAAGCGTTCTCGGCGCCACTGCAGCCACGTGCCCAGGGCACCTCAGGATTGGGCTGCCCATAGCTTTTGGTGAGGGACCACCTTCTGAAAGTCCACATATATAATATCCATGTGTTCTCCTGCATCTACATGCCTGTTGACCTATTACTCACCTATTACTTTCTCTCTGATTGCACATTTCTGCATGCACATCTCTCTCTGCATGCACATGGCCTAGTTCAGGAGTGAGCATGTGTAAAAATTAAATCTGGAAAAACTGGGTATGTATCCCCATTTGTATGCCTTCAGGTTTCCTTCACAGGTCAGCAAATTCTCCAAATTTCAGAAGTATGTTTAAGGCTAATCTTTCTCATTATCTTGAAATATGAAAACTTTGTTGTTCCGGTCAACATTATTTTAACATTACATTATACATTCAAATTATTATTTACATATATTTGCAATGATACCAAAATTTCAGTAGAAGTTTCTTTTTAAAATATTGAAGTATAATTTGCGCAAACAAAAGCTATCTTTCATTTTTAGAAGGAAAGTACATCTGTAGATTTTTCTTTTCATTCCCCATTACAGTAACACACCAAAACCAAGATTACCTGCAAAAGAAATTTAAAAATAAACCAGCACCCCACTGACAAAAATGGACTCCTACCATTAACTAAACTCAACGTGATGAAATTGAATAAAGTTTGCAGCTGCTAGACTGGCCTGATTCTCAGGGGTAAAGAGAATACATTGCTGCTGAGGATTAAACTGAACATGACCCACTGTCATAAGCTGTTGTTCTGATTATTTGTTTTGAAATAAACATTGTATGGGAGTGACAAAATGTGTCAAAACTGGAGGGATGGATGGACTTTAGAACCTTGTCTGTACTGCAGTTCTGACCACAATCTTGGTCCCTTCACATGCTGTTTTTAATAGAAAAGCAATTGAAGCTGAAAGACAATTGAAGCTTTCCTTCAATTAAAAACTGTGGTGGGCAGGAGTGATCAGGATCAGAGTAGTAACTGAGGCAGAGTACTTTAGATGCCCCTCTCCTGCCACTATACTTTCAGCCTAGTTCATCATTCTTTCCTATGTGATTTTCATTTTAAAAAACCAAAACTTGAAAAGGCTGTTTACATGTTTAGAGCCACATCTAGTTTGAATCTCACTATAGTGCTGAAATCAAACCAGTGTTCCATATTACAATGAAGGTACTTGGCTATTGTTTGCAGTGACAGTGGGTGCCCTGGAATGACAAAGTGATTGAAGCCATGTTTGCCTGGTGCAGGTGTTCAAGCATTCGCGCACACTAGTCATGTATTCAAGAAAACCCATGTGCTATAATTGCACCCTTCTTAACCTCACTTCTAGTTGCCATGCTAAGAAGGCAGTTGACTCAGATCCCTACCACACTGGAATCATAGACAAAATGCTGGTCACAGGCTAATCTCCAAGTCCCTCAGACAAAGTAGAAAGAGCTCTGCTAAACAGAAACAGCTGCTGAATTTAAAAGGTAGCGGAGATGCCAGATATAAGAGCCTGGATGAAAAGCACAATATTTGAAAGGTTGGAATTCAGATCTATGATATGTGGGAGATTCACCATGACAACAGAAGTACCAGCAAACCTGGGCAGGTTGCTGCCTCCCTTGCTAAAATTCTAGAAACCAACTGCCCACCTACCACCAAGACCAGCATACATGCTAATCTAGCTATCAGGTTGTTGCCCAAAATAGAACTCACATGGCGAGTTCTTCTCCTTTGTATTGCAACATTTACAAGCTTTACCATCCAAAAACAGAAGATAGCTATGTTGGTCCATCAGACAAAAATGCAAAGCCATAGCAAACACAACACCTTGATAAGGACCAACTCTTGCCATATAAAAAATAAACATAGCACAGGCAAAGATATTCCCTACATGATGCATTACCTTCATATGGTAAGAGCTTGTAAACATTATGGCAAAAATGGCAGGTCACCACTGGATGACACATCTGGCAGCACTGAGACTAGCAAGCATACCAGCCTTGACATAATGTGTCCCATTGTTCATTCAAGGTCATAAAATAGTGTCACAGTTAAATAGGAAGATGTCTCAGAAACTGGATGGATTCTCAGGAAGCTGCTACTTATTCTCACCCTTGGTCCCAGCCTTCATACAGCCTTATTAGAGAATCTTCTTGTCAGGGAAGGTGCTAGGAGAAGGCAGTCTGACTGAGGGGGGGTAGTGCCTACTGGTTAGTGTGCAAATACACCTTATTCTTCTCCACTTTCCCTTTTTATGGGACCAGCAGCTGAATGAAGAGGAAACTGGAAGTTCTACCTGCTGCCATCATCACAGACAGAGAGGAGTCATCTGGGAAAAACCTCCTTCCCAGGAAAGCACAGAACCCCAGGGTTCTTATTAAAAGCAAAACCACAGTAGCGTCGGAGAGTTGTCAGGTGTAAGAACCTACTGCTTTACTCATGAACATGGACTAGGCAGACAAAGGGTCAAAAGATAAGGAATCACACCAAATGAAAAAAGGAAGGGTTGAAAAAGTACAAGCAGGCTGATGGAAAATGCCTGAACATAGCTGGATAGACACAAAGAAAAACCATATTTACCATATTAGATACAATAACCAGTAACACCCAGCAGATGAAGTTGGAATGCTAGTCAAGAGTAAAGTACACAAAACCCCCAACCCACTGCTTTGCCAATACAATACAAAAAGTTTGCAGCCTGGCTGGAAGTGAAAGGGCAAACAAACACAAAATTCCCTGAAAGTGTCTAACTAGAAATACATTCCCTATTGCTAACTTCTTACATTGACCCAGGAATACCAGTTCCTTCATTTACTGGAGAGTAAGTGGGTGTTCCTCCCGTGAACCAACAGTAGATCTCCTGGTGGACCTGACTGAAAAACACACAAGCATCCTTGTGCTAGAACAAGTAATCGAGATTTGATGATGCAATCAAGTTACATGATTGGAGGAGGAAGGCTACCTTGCTTCTCTAAACCTTTAGCTAGATAGACAGATTTGGCTGCCCAATTGGTAGGCACATGCCAATAAGTAGGAAGCTTGCTTGGAGTAGGGACAGGGAGAAGGACTCGATTCTATAAAAGAACTTGGGCTTTGAGTAATGACATTTCAAACACAGGACAAAGACTGCTATGGAATATGTTCCAACACCCTTTTAGGCTGCTGAGCCAGAATGGAAGCTTCTGGAAGGGTTTGGAGTACAAAAAGTAAGGAAAAATAGGGGGGATATATGCAGGGCGTTCAATACATTTCCTTTACACCATCATCTGACATAGGACTGCCAAGTAAATAATCTGATATTTGGATGCTGGTGGACTATGGTGGCAGTGGCTGATGGGCAGGTGTCTGAATAGCACTGAAAAAATTATTCTCTGTATTTTTATTTCCAATTACATTAAGTGAAAACCATTTCTCTTATCACACCTATTTGTGTGTTAGCAGAATGCATATTATAGATGGCTATATTTTGTGTGGGCTACAGATGAACAAGTATTAGGAAAGTCAGCTTTGGGGGATACAGTCATGCAATTATAAAATATCTCCAGGACTAGCTGCAAGCAAACTGAACAGCAAGACATTGTTCTAAGAAGAACTTTAAGCCTTAGTAGTGAGTGAAAAGTACTGGGTGGAAGACCACTGGGGAAAAAAGGAACTAGTTCCTTACAGTAAAGACACAGAAAGTAAATCACTACAACTCAGAACAATGCATAATTATGAAGCTTTACAAATTACAACTACACATGCCAATGTTGTGAAATAGCTATGCACCCTCATACCAGGGGCAGATCCAAGGGAGGGCCATGGGTGTGTGCCCCCCAAACTGTCGCTCCAACAGGGAAGGGTACCCCCTGGGATGGGGAGCGAAGTTGGGCGCCAGGGTAATGCCCACTGGGCAAGGAACTGGCAGTGAGATTGCACCCGGCTGGGAGCTCAGATCTACCCAGCAGGTAGATCTGGGCTCCAAGTCTGGGTGGAAGCCCGTCTACTCACCCAGAAAACCTTGGCCATCAAGGCCAAAGTTCAACCAGGAGCCTAGGTCTACCTGCCTGTTTGACCTGGGCTCTGGAGTTAAAGTAGTGCTCATGCTCCCCCCCCCCAACACAAACACTGGATCCACCCCTGCCTCACACACATGCATTCCCAGGCATTCATACTCGCCCACAACTGGTCAGAAATCCAAAGACAGTTGTTACTCAATCCAAACTGGGGAGAAGTATGATGTTGGGTCTTCTGTCTTGGTTCCATTTTACATCTGGTTTTGAGAGGCCCAACTACTGCTAGCATCCCATTCTCACTGATAAGAAATTGTTGCTCTGCTTCTTCAGGGGATCCTTTGTTCTAACAACTTAGAGTCTCGATTTATCACTCTTCAGTTATCCTTTCTCCTAATTTGTTATGTCCAACCTCTCACATTCATGCTACTTTCACTACCTTTGTTTTCTAATTCCTATGATGTAGCAGACTTCTGAGGGCAGAGGGTAGAGGAAGAGGGAAAGAATAGAATAGAAAGAAATTCTTTGCACTTGCTATGTCTTAACAACCAATAGCCAATATGTATAAATTACAGCATAATAAAATATATTTGTCTCAAATAACAAAGAGTCATGACAACCCCAGTGTGCTCCCGACACTGTACAGATTGACAAAATCTCTTAGAAAAGTTGCAAGGCTTGAACATAATAGTTTTTATCTGGAGGCTGCCCTCAAAATGGTGGCACTTACATTCTGTCTTCTGCTTGCAGTGAAAGCTTTGTTTTATTAGCAATTAGAGGCTCACAACATAATCAGAAGACAATGTAGACAGGAAGTAAAGGAACATGGGATGACTTCTCAGTTTTCGCTGCTGCCCTCCCATTACAACTTAGTTTGAGAAGAGGGAGAGGAAATTGGCATTAAGCAAGGCTGGCATTAATGGAGAACTATTGCCAAGCCTTACAAGCTAAGCCCTAATTCTGGAGGAAGGGTTGGTGGCTCATAATTGCTATTTTGAAAATCTGCTGCCATCACTAGTGTTCGCAGTTTTGTTTTGTGCTGCAGGCTAGATTTGGGCCCAGTGTGCACCTTTCAATATGTATATCTGATGACAGTGCAATCACCCTTGATGTTATGGGCCTCCATAAAGCATCAGCAATTTGTGGACAGCTGGCATATCCTAAAAGGTTTCAAACCAACTCACATCCCAACATAGAACCAAAGAAAGTAAGAATAAACAAACAAGGAAAATAAAGTTGAGACGATACAGATCCCTTCTAGCCTGTTCTGATTAAGACCCACGTGGAATGGGTTGACCTGTGGGGGGAAAGGGTTGACCTCTTGGGGAGGGGTAGTGGTAACAAAAATGACATCAGTGCCAGCAGCCATTTAAGTAAGTCCCCCTCTGGTTTGCTTCTCATATCTTCTTCCTTGGTTTCTCTGGAAGTTGGGAGAAACAGGTAGGGTTTTGATTGAAATGACATGGGATGAAAGAGGAGCCTATTGTTTTCTTTTTATGTTTTCTGTACTAAAAAGTTAATGAAAGCATTAATAAAAGAGATTAGGTACAATTTTTAATGGAAAAAAATGTGCTAATAATTTGAGTTGTACTTGCTTGCTGTATGTGTTTTGTAGTGAGGTGAGACTGCTGTTCCTAAAGGCTTGCAACTTACACGTAAAGCACTTCAAGTTCGTATGTCACTTTTGTGTCTGGTATTCATCAGACATAGTCAGCTGCTGGGCTTGGTGCATGGTCTGGTTTTGGTTTTTGCAATTGTATACACATAAGGCTACTATTTTTAAGATTGTATGAATCAATAACTGTATTACCTACTATTCCTTTAATGCAGAAATTAGCTATTTTCTGTATTGCTTGAGGATAGAATGTGTGTGCAACGCATGTGTGTGGAACGCTTTGCCTTCTGAAAGCAAATCTGAACTTGATTACCTCTACTTGGTCTCATAACCATTGCTACTCCTTCCGGAGTTTTTATTTTACACTACCTAGATGTTTCATACTTTGCACTATAATCTAAATTTACTAAAGTAAGGCCTGGCTTGTAGAAATGCAGATAAGTTACATACACCCCAACAGCAGGGAGGTATACCTTCTTGCTGTGTAAATGCAGCAAGGGTGACTTTTATAAAGCAAATACGGATGGTTGGGGAATGTATGAGGGAAGCTGAGTATGAGCCTGAAACTGTTTGGAAACAAAAATAATTCCTGAACACCAAACCCAATGAGCCAATCCAAAGTCTGCCCAAATACGGCCATCTTTTTTGTATTGTTTCCAAGCCACTAACCTGTCTTATCCTCTCCACAAGTCTCTGTGGGTCTACATGGATTCATGCTTGCCAGTAAAGTAGCACATGAAATCAGCCTATAAAGGGCAGTACACCATGATGACTGACTTATGCAGTGTTGTTTTCCCTCATCCTGAATGACAATCCTCAACAGGTAGTGTGAAAACATGCATATCCAAAATATCAAGCAAATTAGAACAGAAAGAAAAAGGAGGAAAATATTTTTGGGTAGTTGCAAGCCTCCTTCCAATTTGTAAACAGTTTATGTAATATCGGTAATGATAGTAAGCTTCCCTGGCTCCAAGTTCCAGCATAGCAAGCCTATAATCAGGGGACCATTAACTTAGGCCGAATTTATATGTAACAGGCAGCATTACCCATGTAGCATTCTAGATAGCCAGCATTACATTTAAACAGGGCCTTCAGCTGCATTAGCATGACGGAGCAGCATAGGCCATAGATCCCTAGCACACTGATGCTGCATGTGCAGGCAAGATGAACCAGTCCAATGAGAAACCAGGTATAGGAATGCTGCATAGATAACAACTGGCAACCACATCTAGACACTACAAGAGTTGAGGCTGCAGGAGAAAGAACTCAGTGAACCGACAGTAGCTCATTGCAAATCTCCACATAATCTTGTCCAGATGTTTCATATCCAATCAGTTACCGTCTACTTTTCTGAGAAACACAACATCAGAAATGAGCATAACCATTCGGGAACAATCCTATAAATGACAGTTATATAACAAGTCCCCAGATGAAAACACTATCAAAAACCATATTAAGATATGCAGTAATACCATCAACAAAGGGTAATTTTCTTTTGTTAGTTTTGGGTCAAAGATTACAAACCAAGAAATGAAACTTGGGCTGCAATCCTAGGTTCACTCTCCCAAGAGCAAGTTCCGTTGCTCAGGGACTTACTTCTGAGATATGAATAGGATTGTGCTCTTCATTCTCCTCCTGTAGTACAGGAAGTTAAGTAAAAGGCACAGGTTCAATCTATTAAATTTTCAATTTTCATTCTAAGACACCAAAAAGGAACTTTAAATACTTGCAGTTACTCCCTCAAACAGGAACAAAACCAGAGGAATGAACTGAAAATACCCAGGGGACTGTTGTCTTTTCTCTTTAACCTGCTTATAGTTATTGAAGGAAGTTCCAGTTAGTAAAAAAATTGTGTCAAACTGCCATGAGCCCAACAGAGAAGATGAGGATATACTCTATGTGGGGGGAAAAAAAATGAAAGAAAGCAAGTAAAACTAATAGCCAAGTATATGCCAAAGTTACTCTGGCACTATGAGATATCTTCATGCAAAGATCTCAAGCACATGAATTAAAAATATGATAGCAGCAGCACAAAAGACATTGTTAAATGCACAAACTAAAGATAGATTTTTACATGCTTCTTAGTTATTTGATGAATGCATGTGTGAAACAGCAATCACAGACCAAACATACACACTTTTTACATCACCTGTCATCACTTACAGCTCAGTAGTTTTTAAATGGAAGCATTTCCCACATTCAGCTTCGCATCACTAATTGATGAAGCATTGATCAATGTACATGCAATGTACATGCACATGTGAATCACCCTAAACTGGGTTACTAGTAACTTTTTGGTTAACTGAGGGCACAATCCTATGCATATCTACTCAGAAGTAAGTCCAATTGTGTTCAATGTGGCTTACTCTCAAGAAAGTGAGTACAGGATTGCAGCTGTGTGATCAGTGAGTGATTTGAATCACTCACAAAGTTTTACTTGACTGATGACCCAATCATAATTGACCACTACACTGGCGCAGTGGCTGCTTTGTTGGTGTAGGGCAGGGGTGTCCAAAGTTTTTGACAGGAGGGCCACATCATCTCTCTGACACTGTGTCGGGGGCCGGGGGAAAAAAAGAATTAATTTACATTTAAAATTTGAATAAAGTTACATAAGTTTACATAAATGAATATATTAAAGATGAACTTAAATATATGAATGAAGGTCTTGCAATAGCTCAAGGCCTATGAAACGCCTTGCACAAATCAAGGCTGGCCTTTCCTTTGCTGCCACTACTACATCATAGACGTGAAACAGCAAGGAGTGGAGGGAGCCCTCATCCCACAGCTCACATGAGAGGTCAAACAGTTACCCTCACACTGAGAGCAGTTGCGTCGGGCCAGTGCGTGCTCCAGCAAGTGTCCAGAGGGCCAGAGGCTCATTGGAGACTGGGGGCTCCCTGAGGGCTGCATTGGGACTCCTCAAGGGCCGCAAGTGGCCCCAGGGCTGGGTTTGGGCACCCCTGGTGTAGGGTGTCGCAAACATGCCATAAAGCATGTTTGCGGCACCGCACAAGTAAGGAGACTGGTGGCCTGTGCTGGCCCACCAGTGCCAGATCCAAAGCTATCCCTTCAGGAGCAGGGGAGGGGGAGAGCAATGAGAGGGTGTAATGGTATAAGGCGAGGGTGGAGAGGAAGGAGGATCAGTCCTGGGAGCAGGTGGGATCTACAGCCTCCACTATATCCTATTCTCGCTCCTGAGCCTTTTCCTCCAACATGGGACTTCTCAGACTTGTGCCAGTGATTTCACTGATGCAGATCTGAATAGCCCCATTGGATAGGCTGGGGCTCAACACAGGTAAGGGAACAAATGTTCTCTTACCCTGAGGAGACCTCCAGCCTCCTCCTAACCAGCACTGGATACATCATGGGCCATGCGGCCCCACTGTGCCAGCTCCAGATAGGATTGGGGTGCCTGCTTCTGTTCTACTACTGGAGAAGAGGCAAGCAGTGCACATTTATTAATACAACACTTCTAAAACTGTCCCACCATTCTACATAGATCAGGGAACTAGGTCAAATGGCCTTTTCATGATGATTTGATTTACACTGATAGTTCCAAGAACCTAAGACTGTAGCATCAGGTTGTTTATAAGGCAGCAAAACACAACAGGTAATGTATTTCGCACAATTACCTCAAAAGAATCACTGTCCAGTGTAATTAGCCCACTTTCACATCTCATTCACAATACCAGGCTAAAAAACAGGGAAAAGCTTCAAGTTCAGCCTCGCTAATGGCCTTGCTTTTTGGTAGCCTAGGAGCTATCTCGTCATCTTATCATCCCAACAGTACAAAATTGTGCTCTGCTATTGAAGAACGCACTCATTTGTTGACAACAGAGAAACTACGATGCCTTGACTGTTAATGGAACTTTATTCTCAGCTTGCTGTTGTATCCACACAAAATGTCAGCCCCCTCAAGCTAGAACTATGGTCTGTGCTTGCACTGTTGTGGCTGTGACAAGAACCGGTGCTTTTAGTAGCTGTTTTATGTATTCTGCTCCCATTCTTGTTCTATTCAGCCAGGGGCAAGACAGGCAGAAAAAGGACTGGAATGGATGAGAGGCAGTTGTTGATATCAAAAGCATATAACTCTTTTAAAGAAAGAAAGATGACAACCCATCCATATTTTCCAGCTCCACTACAAATGCCATTTTCTCCAAGCTGACTGGCAACACTTCTATAATTTTAATCAAAGAGAGAAAGTCTCTACTGTAAAGTAACATCCTCTCTTTTCCCCAGACTTATTTATTTATTATCCTGCCTTCTTCCCGATGAGAGTGTTCTAGGCAGCTTGCAGCATTAAAAACAGTAACAAGGTAGAAAACACTAAAACATTAAAAATAACAGAGAAACCCGGTGGATCGCATAAATAAAGAACATTCAAAATTATTTTAAAAGTCAGTCAAATATGATCATTAACACGTTTACCAACTGCCTTATCTGTACATTATGCAGTAATATTATTTACAAAACCACACTAGTTGATAGCATTTTGAATTTAAAGAAAATGCACATGAAAATAAAGATGTAACAAAAGCGACGTTTGTAGGGGCTTATGAAAAGAAAGATACACCTAAGGTACAATGAGGGCAGTGCTTCCTTGCTTAGATGAGAAAAGCCAATTAGGTAAATTCAGTTAAGATTGGAGAGAGGATTTTCAAACATATCACTCTAAAGAGTGCCAAGCACTATGGTATTTTTTCACTCAAGGCTGGCCCAAGACCTTCTGCTGACTTGAGGTGGCATGCCACATGATGCCACCTCTTACCTGGCGATGTTACAGTCTCTGTTCCTCCAACACTAGCCCATCGCTTCCCACCATACTTCCACTCTTCCCACTTTTCCTTTCCATATCCAGGGAATGAGAGGAGGAGGATCAGTGGAGGCCAACAGCTGGATAGAAGAGGGTACCCCCTGCCAGTCTGTTGCTTGAGGTTGCAATCCTATCCACACTTTTCTGGGAGTAAGCTCAATTGACTATAATGGGACTTACTTCTGAGTAGACAGGGATAGGCTTAGGCTCTGAGGCAACTGCTTCAGCTGACCTCATGGATGGGCCATGTTTACTCTCCACTTCTGCATCTAGACTGAGAATTATTTGTGGGGGGCTACACATCCACTGTTTTTACTTTTGGCCTCCCTCTGGAACAAGAGGCCTATATCCTGATGTGATTAACCATAAAGGAACACCTGGTTCTTCTACCTACAGCTTAGGGCATCAGGTTCGGTTAGCACATCAGTGCTGATGCAGTCATGCCAACAGATCATGTGCTATATCCTGCAGTGGGGGGGGCAGTCATGGAGGAATGCAGTGGAATGTAATACTTGTAAGGCTGCATAACAGCTGCACCAGTGCTGGAAAGTTGGACAGGATTGGGCCCAAAGTGTACCAAAGTGCAAGACAAGACAGAACTAAGGACTGGTTCCTGTTCTTAGCTGAGCATCATGCAACCTGTAACTTCTGGAATTTACCACCCTAAGTCATTCTATATGTGTTTCATTCAGCAATTAAGTGTGTAGGAGTTTGTTAGAAACATTTTTGATTTCACTTAGAATCACATCCTTCTGGCTTGTTGGATAATAAAAATAGTTTCTTCTAAATATATGCCTTTTTCTGCTTGGATTAAGTTTCTTGCTCCCCACAAGCCAAACTGTTTTATTACCATGTATTACCATGATGAAAGTGTTATCAGAAGCACTTGAAGGAATTGTTCCCTGTTCCTGGGTAGACTGATTTATTCCTGCATATAGGAATAAATTGCATATATGGCCGATGCTTTCAGGGTGATGATGTTACCCACTTGAGGGCAGAGACAGATACGCCCAGTAGAAAGAACTCACTTTCACAAACTCCCTCAGTCCTGCAAGGAAGGTCAAAGGAGTGGATTGGGCTCACCCCTCTCGAAGCATACCAACAGATCACCACAGGAGTGCTGGGAAAGGGAATGACAAACCTTCCTACTTTTACAGCTACCCACAAAGACAAAGGGAGGGGCAGGTTGTTTCTTGGGATGGAGTAAGGAGAAAGTGCAGTTCCTCCTCCCTCCATCCCAGTAATCTTTGGGACTTTTTCCATGGTGGGAATCCTGGAAGAACCGGGGGAAGGTTCTTTTGTCCAACCTTTTGTCCATCTACCCATTCAGTGAGTGGGGGAGGAAGGCTGGACAGGGGAAGGAAAATGGAGGGAGAAGATAGGCAGGGGGAAAGATGGGATTGAATCATATGAGGGCCCCCAGCCCAATGCAGATGGACTGGTTCAGTCTCCAACATCAATTTAACTATATCTTCCAGTCAGCAGGACAAAGGAAGGACAACTTTTCCACCCTCACTATTCCTTGCATAATTAAGAAACATGAGGAGAGCTAGGCAGTTAGAAGAAGACAGCAAGTCTAGCCTTTCCCACTGATCTGTCCCTTGGGAGGTATGGAAAGGAGCCCTAAAACATGATGTTTTAGGACAGGGGTGTCAAACATAAGGCCTGGGGGCCAGATGCGGCCCCCAGAAGCTTTTTATCTGGCCCTCAGGCTCTCGGCTGCTGAGGTGTTACAGTTGAAATGGCAGCCCACATGAAAACTGGGCTTTCCCAAATCCTGAAATATGATCAAGATTTGTGTACTTTCTCCTGTCACTTGTAGTTAATGAGTTTTTATATAACAGGGTCTGATTTCTCACCATTAGCTGCTTAATTATGTCACTTTCTGCTTAATGAGATCACTTCCGGCCCTCAGCTGGAGCCCTGAATGCTAACTTTGGTCCTCTGTATGAAAAGAGTTTGACACCCCTGTTTTAGGATTTTCACTTATTAAAACTGTAACGTGTTACACAAAAATAGTTAGGGGCCCATGTTTCATCGGCATATCTGAAGCATAGGAACTCAAATAATATGATGACAGAACCCCACACAGGTGGCTCTTTTAGGTGTTCCATTTCACAGCCACACATAAACAATCACATCAAGTTCTATCCAGTTAATTATAGAAAGGGTTTCATTACCAAGAGCCTGCAAAGAGGCTGTTGAAGGTCTGGTGCAAAGACAGACAGCTCCACGACACATTCACCAGTAGGCTCCCAAAACCAAATGGCTTTTATCTGCTTCAATTTCACAATCACCACTTAATTACTAAGTACGATGAAGCAAATAAATCAAAGAGACAACCTGTCTCCTTTCACATATATAACACAATTCCAAAGAGGCAGCAAATGCTTCTCCGTCAGTAGATACTGAACACTACAACTTCACATTCTTCTAAGAAGAGCCAAGTTGTTAACAATGCAATGTTGCACTTGTCTACCCTTGAAATGTGCCTGTCTGAAATGACCTTGGTAGAAAATGCTAGCACTGGTTTGATTTGTATTTTAAATGCCTCTTGTTAACTATAGTAGAAGCATACAATATTTGCAAGCCAATTTGTCAAAACTATGAACTATGACAGTAGTTCTCAAATGGTGGTCATGACCTGATTTTTGGTGTGTCCCCAAAGGGTGATGAAAAAAGCAGATAAGTAACTGCCTCTCAAGCCCTGAGGCTATTCACAAATCAGATACGTACAGTGGCTGTTAATACCCTATGAAGAGCTCAGCTCCTGTACTTTGCAAGTGTATAAAAAATGTTTGAGAGTTTTTTTTCCTGGTTATTATAAATAAATAAATAATTCTTCTAAAGCTCCTTTTTTAAGTCTGGTAAACTAGGTGGGTCCCAATAGTGTCGTTTAAAAAAGTGGGTCCTGATGCTAAAAAGTCTGGGAATCACTGAACTATGAGAATTTATGAACTTTCCAAAATCTTTCACAGGCTTCCTTGCAGGAAACATTGATTATTTCACCATATCATGTTCTTCACAAATAAAATATCTGTAGGTAGGCTACTTTCTGCATAGTATTCAAGGAATGGAATGTTATGCCATGATTTGAAGTAGCAGACTTCCCAAAGACTTAAGAATTCCTCAATGGCTAGTCAAACACACTAAAAATAAAGGGCAACTACTCCAATTTCCATCTTCCAATTTCTTAATGTGTGTGCGAGCCAAGTGACATTCAGAACAGAGAGGGAGCTGGGAGGGATTTTTCACACCTTGGAAGTGGTCTGAATTTCTAGATAACCTCTACAATGCATGTATTTTCTCTTCCTTACAGTTTTGCAACTGGTTTATGAAGGGGCTTGGTAGACATTATTTTCCCTCCAGGGTTGTCCCCAAGGAGAGATCTCAAAGTTCTTGGACTCACACGCTTCATCTCTTGTCTCTGTCCATCTCCCATTTGTGTCACTGCAAGAAGAAATTAACAATGAAATTGGGAGATCCCAAAGTTATTTTAACATGCGATCTCCTTTACCCTTGCAATTTGCACACCAACAAAACCTTGGAAGTATATACAGGCATTTGTCTGCTTTGCAATAAGCTACAAGTACTATTTGATTGCCCAGCCAAGACCCAGGAAGCACTCCATCATGGAAGCTCTGCATGGCTGGGATGCTACACATTTTGGGCATCAGAGCTCACAAGGTGCTACTCTCATATAGTTATGTCATATGATATCACACTATAGTTTAGAAGTGGAAGTCACAAAAAAAAGCACACAAAAATTATTTAGGTTACAGAAATCAAACCTAATGAACTGTTAAAATAGCAGGATCATTTGTAAGGAGCTGGACTAGAAAACTGCAAACTTGTTTTGCAATTCTGCAGTTCCGAAAGGTAATGAGCAGTGTTATCGGACACAGTGTGCTTAAGTGGTTGGTAGCATATGTTCACAAAGGAACTTATTTAAGTGCTTCAGTGGAGCAGGGATAGCCATTTTTCCAGCTTTGAGGAAATTTGCCTCTCACGAAAAGATAAATATATTGCCTGTTTAACTCCCATTTCTTTACATGTAGTAAGGTTGAAAGGATGCATTTACCCTTGTGTAAGGGAAAGCAAGGGCATTGTTCACAAATTCATTTATCTGCAACTATTTAGTCTACAGCTGTAACAATTTTCTTTCAACTTGCCAGAAAATTAGCAATCCCAATTTTCAATGCACTGTGGTAGTAGAAGTGCCCTTCACTTCCATTAGATTTGCAGTGACAGACCATATTGAAGACTGCACTGTAAACCTGCAGGCTTGATTAGCATTTTCTTTGAGGCTCAGCTAAAAAGAAAGGGGGGAAAGAAGCACTATCTTATGACAGCAATATCTTAATATACAGAATACAAAATGTTATCAGCTCCACAGGCTTTAGTTGATATTATTATGCTAATAATGTATGGGATTAATTTTCCATTTTTGTTAATATAAGTTCTACTACTAACTGCCGAATGGATAGAACTTTGGGTCACACTTGCTTGGATGGCAGACAGTAAGAGCCACATCAGGAAACGAGCATGAACATGAAGGCACCAGCTAATTTACATAAGTAGCATAACTTGCATTTCGTTGCCCAAAACATAGCAGATGTCAAAATACAATTGGTCAACACCCTGCACTGCTCTACAATATTCTCACTAAGATCCTTACCATGAAATACACAGATCCAGAAACCCCAGGACAGAGAATATTGTGTATGTTTCTTTTAAAAACAGTTAAGAGCCTAATCCTATCTTTCCCCTCCCGCACTGGTGCAGCCACACTAAAAAGGAACATGCTGTATCCAGCAAGGGGGTGGATAGGGAGGCTTTGGAGAAGAAAGGAGATTTAAGCTCCCTTACCCCTCCATAAACTTCTTCCTCTGCAATGGGTCTCCTTGGAACTTCACCAGCTCTTTAGCTACTACAAGTCCAAGGTGGGAAAGGGGCGGGGAGGCTGCTGACAGAGGTTTAGGATCTACCGTGTTTCCCCGATAATAAGACACTGTCTTATTATTTTTTTTTGGACAGAAAAACACCAGAAGGCTTATTTTCAGGGGAGGGCTTATTTTAATGAACATTGACAGCAATTTTAATAAACAGGTAAATGTGAACAAATCATGCCCCCTGAGTGCTTATTTTATCCTCCATCATGCCCCGAGTTCTTCTTTTATCCTCCATCATGCCCCCTGAGTTCTTCTTTTATCCTCCATCATGCCCCCTGAGTTCTTCTTTTATCCTCCATCATGCCCCCTGAGTTCTTCTTTTATCCTCCATCATGCCCCCTGAGTTCTTCTTTTATCCTCCATCATGCCCCTTTTATCCTCCATCATGCCCCCTGAGTTCTTCTTTTATCCTCCATCATGCCCCTTTTATCCTCCATCATACCTCCTGAGTTCTTCTTTTATCCTCCATCATGCCCCCTCACTCCCGCTTACATACCGGGTTTTTATGTTGTCCTGCCTCAGCTCTCCTCCGCGGCACTGCTCTCAATGGCGCCAGCAAGCAAATCACTGGGGAAGAACAGGATGACGCGCTCACTGCTGCAGCTCTGATTGGATGCAGCTCGGAGCGCGGCGTGCGTTTCACCCGGGGGGGGGGACGGTGCATACAGAGGGTACCGTAATGTAGCGTGTAGCGCAGGGGATCACCTTCACTACAGTAGCAATCTCAATAGGGCTTATTTTCGGGGGAGGGCTTATTTTAGAGGAATCTTACACAGTAAGGGGAGGGCTTATTTTCGGGATAGGTCTTATTATCGGGGAAACACGGTAGTGCATGCCATTGTCACTGTAACCACCTCCTCCCACAGCCTCCAAGCCCCCATTTCTCACCCTTCCCACCTCCTCTCCACCTAGTTTTGCCTCTTCCCTGCCCCCGCCACTGCCTTATCTGCTCCAGCCTCCAGCAGCTGTAGCAGGATCCATTGATGTACAGGGAATGATGCTTTCTCTTGCACTCCCAAAATGGCCAACAATAAAGCTCTCTGCATGCTATCAGCAGTCATTTTATGATAGCAGTAGCCTTTTCTGCTGTCGTAAACCCCTGTCCTTGACATCCCAATCTGGAATAGGATTGGAGTGTAAGGCTGCAGTGCTATACACAAGTGTTCTTCAGCCTGTGAGTCTTGACCCCAAGCCTCATTTGGAGGGTCACAGCAACCTATACAAGAGAGGGTTTGGATCCAATCCAATCCAATCATGATAATACCTTATCAAAACAGTTCCCTGCACATCCTCTTCTTGCTGTCTTGCCTTGCAGCTTCTAAGGCTGGCCCTGCTCAGGGTGCTACCTCTCAAGGTTGTTGTGAAGACACAAGAGAGGCAATGGGGCAGATGGGCAGGCAGATCAGGTCCTGGGAGCGGGGTGGGATAAGCGGTGGGTCACCAGTCTCATATTTTATTTTATGGGATTGTGGGAAGAAAAAGGTTGAAGACTTCTGCTGTACACACCTGGGAGTAAGCCCCATTGAACAGAATGGAACTTTCTTCTGCATAGCTAAGCATAGGATTTATGCTTTTTCTTTCATTTTTCCCCTTAGTTCTGGCCCTTTAGCATTTTTGTCATTACATTTTCAAGTAGCCCAGAACCATGAACAAATCTGTTCCAACAAAAAAAAGAGTGTGGATTTTCAGAGGTCTAACAGCTGCAATCCATAGGCTTGCACTATAAGCGCACTCTGGGGCGGCATGAGGAACACATTGCCGCTAACAATTTGTTGTAGATGATCCAAACAAGATTCCCCCAGCTAATAACAACAACAACAACAACTAGGTATTGATATACCGACTTTCTGGTCATTGGATTACTCCTCTGACTTTATTCAAGGCGGTTTACATAGGCAGGCGTTTCTAAATCCCTCAAGGGGATTTGTACAATCTAGAGGTTCTCTCTTTCAAGAACCAACAACATTTCAGAATGGATCTTCCTGGTTTGGTCTCACTTCTGGCCTCCAGTTCTCCCACGCAGGCTGACAAGCAGCTCCATCTCTCACATGGAGGGCAGCCAAAACGCTTCTTGCTCACACCAAGAGCAGGTGGAATCACTCAGCTCGGTTTGTGAGCTGCTTCAAGGTTTTGCCATTCTAAGCCATTCAGGGAGCTGCCTGTGTCCTCGAACTGGCGACCTTCTGATGTTATCTTCGGGCTAACGGAGGCTCTACCCTCTAGACCAGACCTCCTGCCCTCCTAAGAAATTCAAGTGTTCTTAGAAAACTACATTTTCCTTTAATCAAACAGCAAGACTAAATCGCAGGGAAAATATTGTTCCTGCTCCGCATCCCCATGCCCACCCTGCATCAGCAGTTACGTGGATTGTGATTGTGCTGGTATCATGCTGAAGGTTTTTTAGGATATAGCTGCAGTATGTCTGTGCTCCTTTCATCTGTGCCACTTTGAGTCTCTCATTTCAGAAATGCTTTTTCCCTTTCATGGATCTGACAAAGTGGGTTTGCTTGGCAAAAATGTATGCCCCAATTCATTTGTTAGTCTTTAAAGTGCCTCTAAATGTTGTTTTTGCTGCAACAAGTGAATACAGCTACCCCTTTGAAACATTTTCCTTTTTAAAAATTTTCTTCTTCTTCTGAGAAAACTAGATTGCATACTTTCCTCAGAGTTCTCAGTTTGTTTGTTTGTTAAAGTAAAAGGCTATCCTGCACTGAAGCAAATGTATTCCAACTTATTATGCAAAAATGAAGGCCTGGCACCACCTGCATTGAATGGAAAGAACACTAAGCAATGTACGCATGAGCTGTGCGCAAACAAAACATTATAGCAACCCTAGCAAGAGACAGCAACAGGAATTAAAAAGCTTCCTGTTTTCCTCACAGATTGCACTGCTATCGTCTTTTTACAGATCATAGAAGAAAGCTTTGAAGCTTTCCTCAATACATTATAGATAAGAGATAAATTTTTGACATTTCTGGTTTTGGGGGTTTTTTTTTGCCAACATTTCAATTGATTTCACATTACAAAATCTTACCTTCCTGCCAGCTATTAAGCAAAGAGTCAATACAGCTAGATGCAAGAATATGCAGTCTTTAATCTTTATGTTACGATATGCCTTGGCTGGAACTATTCAATTCATTATTCAGCACTCCTGGAACATAAATTATGGTGCATGTAGACACTGGTAGTCTGAACACTAACAGCCCAATCCTGAGCTGCCTGACGTACAGGGCTGCAGAGGCGCAAAAAATGACTAATTTGTACGACATATTTAAAAAAAAATTACAGTCTCTCAATAAAGCAAAGTAGTTTGATTTGTACATGGACCAGTTTACAAAAAATGTATACTTCTCCATTATACACACAGACATACAAGTACATAAGTCTGGTGATAAACACAAAAGAGGTAACGGTGGTATATATGAGGCATAGTCTCCATAAGTATTCATTTATTCATTTACACATACACATTCATTTATTTTGTCTTACTGTCATCTCTGATCAAGGAATTTCTTGCAGGTTTTTGAGGCACTGCAAAACCCTATGAAACCTGTAAACAACTACAAAACTAGGATGCATATACACATCATATACAATAATGCTTCTATCATGCCAAGTATGCCAAGTATCACTTAATCAAGAAGCAATGGACCAGTATGTGTGAACCAGCCAGAATGAGTGAACATCCCCAGTCAGGTTCAGAATAAAGCTTGGAGAACTGGACTATTTTCAGCAATCCCTGAGAATAGCTGATTTACTCTGAACCCAATTGAATCCTGACATACCCCCGTAGATATCAGTATGGAAGTAGGGCAGAAGATGTGGTCTGGAGGTTGAACTGTCACCTTGCCTGGAAAAGCTCAGAGGAGTGGAGTGTGGAGGAGTCAACTGCCCCCCCCCCCGAAAAAATGGATCACATCTCTGAGAAGCTGGTTTGAAGCTTGATTGCAATTGCCTGCAAGAGCTTAGAAAGTGCAAGAGTCAGCAGCTAGGATGATGACTATACTGTGAAGGAAAGCATCTGGAGCAATGGAGGTTCTGTGTCTCATTGGATAATACTTGTAAAAATCCCATTGCAAAAATGGATTTATATTCAGTCTACCTAGGTATATCACCTTGAGACTATGGAGAAAGATGGTAAATAAATAAATAAATAAATAAATAAATAAATAAATAAATAAATAAATAAGAAGGGAAGGAGAACTTTTCCTTGAAAATTGTCTTTGAAAATTAACACTAGAAATCTTGTACATATGCCCAGCTTTCGGACATTAACACATACATACAGGGGGAGGGTCAATGTAAATGACTCACTCTCAGCACATAATCTCCAAAGGGGGTATTTGTACATTCTCACCCACTGGCCAACAGCAATATGGTTGAGCAGTGTCTGGAGTTGCTATTGCATCCACTTTGCAACAGGGTGTTTTTGAAAAGGGTAAAATGTGAGCCAAGGTCACAGTGTGAACTGCAGAGCTTCTGTTCATGTACACAAGGAGAAATGTTGGCATGTGAAAAACACTTTAATCTTTTGTCACTTTCTTCCCCACATAGCGTGTAGAGGACATACTAATAATAGCACCAGAGTGCCTGATAAAACTGATCTTATGTAGGATTATTGCAGTCACTTGGCTTTTACTACAAGGAGACAAAAGAAAGCGTCAAACTGTTCCCAAACTTAGAACAGGAAGCCAACAGAATTGCCACATCAAAATTTTTAAAAGAAAATACATTTCAAAGCTGTGGCATTCCTTCTGTGACATTTTACAAAATGCCATGTTCAGAAATAAGAAGAGCCCTCCTGGATCAGACCAAGAACACAACATGATACCTTAAAAAAATAAAAATGATAGCATGATAGCATGATGATAGCTATCGATAAATAACATGATAGCAATATCTGCTGCCACTCCCCTGCATCTGGCATTCAGTCTACCTCTAAAACTAGCGCCACTGGTATCTGGGGTGGATTGCTCCCACTGCCCCGCCTTGGCTGTTAAAGCTACAGGTAGACCTGGCCTCTGACTTGAAATCCCCCTGGGGGAGGCCAGGTTCACCATTTGAAGCAGCAGGTAGATGTGGCCTCCGCCTCCACCTCCGGATCCCCTGGGGAAGCCCAGGTCTACCCAACATTCAAAGGGACAGGCACACTGGCATCCTCTTACAAAATGCACCGAGGACAGACCACCCCCCATCCCTCCCTTGGTACACTATTTGTTGTATATAGTCATCATGGCTTGTAACCTGTGATGAACATTCCCTCCATAAATGTGTCCAATTCCCTTCTGAAGGCATCTAGGCCAGGTGCCATCACAACATCCTGTGACAAGAAGTTCCACAAATTAATTAGTCGCTGGGTAAAGAAATATTTTCGTTTGTCTATTCTAAGTCTCCCAACACTCATTTTTAGTGGATATCCCCTGGTCCTGGTATTGTGTGAGATGGGGAAAAAAACTTCCCTCTATTCACCCCATGCATAATTGTACATCTCTCAATCATTTTCCCCCTTAGGCATCTTCTTTCTACTGAAGGGCCCCAAATGCTGGGGCCTTTGGAAAGTGCTCCAGCCCACTAATCATTTTGGTTGCTCTCTTAAATCCTGACTTTCTTTCATCACAGAACTCAAGACAGCATAAGTGCAGTTCTTTGGTGATCTCTAATCCAAGCACTGACCAGACCCAGACCTGCTTAGCTTGAGTAGAGTGGCTGTATCATGTTCCCTCAACCCATGCTCTCGGACATAAGCTACATTTGTTTCCAAGTTCTCTGAATTTCTGTAGGACAAAAAATAATTGCTTAAATAAAATCTTGATGAACAAAACAAAGTAAGGGAGACAGGAGAGAAAGGCATGAACAAAACCCGAAGAGTAACAAAGTGAGATTTTAAAATGAATTCCCAAAAGTCGTCCCATTTATTACACAAAATAAATGAGCATGACAAAATCCCACTAAAACAATCTTTATCGAACTGTGAGTCGGGACCCACTAGGTGGGTTGCGAGTCAATTTCAGGTGGGTCCCCATTCATTTAAATATTTTGTTTTTAATATATTCCACTTGATGCTACCATGGTGTGTGACTGCATTTGGGGAAATGTTAATAGACCCGTACTTTTAACAAGCTACGATGTATATTCTTTTAACAATGATAGTCAATGAGACCTACTTCTGGTTAAGTGTGGATAGGATTGCAGCCTCGGATTGTTAAAAAATTTGCCTTATGATGCTACTTCCGGTCATGACTTCACTTCCGGTGGATCTTGACAGATTCTCATTCTAAAAAGTGGGTCCCGGTGCTAAATGTGTGAGAACCACTGCACTAAAAGCAAAGGAACTTGAGTTAGTTACAACCAGCTTGTTCCATTGGATTCCATCTGATTTAGGTCCTAATCCGAAACAGTGCACGCCAGCTTACCGCTGGCATGCACTGTTGCAAACATGCCATAAGGCACATATGCGAAGCCCTAGTGATGGTGCTAGCTTAGCGCGAATCGCTGGGCAGTGGAGATGTTGGTAGGGGCATAGGGGGAGGCAGGGAGGAGGTGTTCCAGGGAGGTGGGAGGCGAGCAGAGGGAGGGGAGAGGGTGGGCAGGAGGCGTGCCAGGAAGAAAGTGGGCAGGAGGGAGGCAGCACCGTTGGTGCTCTGCTTCACCAGATCCTGAGCCTCCATTTCAGGCCACCAGTCCGACACAGAGGCTCTTGACTCTACAGCGACCCAAGCGTTGCCACAGAATCAAGTAGCGCCATTGTGGAGCTTCATACCTTACCCGGAGGAAGGAGACAAAAGTTCCCTTCCCGAGGAGCCGCCAGCACTGCCTGGATAGCGCTTAGGATGCTTCGACAGCCATTTTCAGCACCACAGCAGTTCTGCAAACTGGGTAGCTCAGGATTAGGCTGTTAATCATAACTCACTTTTAACTAGCTTAGAGCCATGTTTCACTGCATAATTTTTAAAAGGCCCATGTAAACACAACTATGTTTATGTAGTGCAGGGGTGTCCAAACTTTTCAGCAGGAGGGCCACATCATCTCTCTGACACTGTGTCAGGGGCCGGGGGAAAAAAGAATTAATTTACATTTCCAATTTGAATAAATTTACACAAATGAATATATTAGAGATGGAACTTATATGAATGAATGAAGGTCTTGCAATAGCTCAGGGCCTATATAAGGCCTTGCACAAAGCAAGGCCAGCCTTTCCTTTGCTGCCACTGCTGCATCACAGATGTGAAACAGCAAGCTGTGGAGGGAGTCCTCATCCCTCTGCTCATGTGAGAGGTCGAACAGTTGTCTGAGAGCAGTTGCATCAGGCCAGCGCAGGCTCTAGCAAGTCTCCAGAGGGTCAGAGGCTCGTTGGAGACTGGGGGCTCCCTGAGGGCCAGATTGGGAAGCCTCAAGGGCCACAAGTGGCCCCAGGGCCAGGGGTTTGGACACCCCTGATGTAGTGGGATGGTGGATCTGATATCTAGGAATTCAATCATGTCATGTCAGGAATTTAGGAATTCAATTCAATTCAGTGTCAATGACACTGAAAACTGACTAGGCATACTATCTGCAGAACTTGTGGCCAGTTTTGGATTAGTCTGTCATTGATCCTAATATGCTTTGAGATACACGAACACGCCAAAAGTTACCTTTTTGTCAAAACAGGATTTGATCTAATGTAGAGAGGTCTGTCCTAAATCCAGGAAGCACTAAAGTATATGATTTAATTTCCAGCATGATTAAGTGTTCCACAGGGTTAAGTTTAGAGCACTGAGTGCCTGTCAGATCAAACTTATGTGCCACACATATCCATTTCCAGGCTGTGATCTTCCGTTTTAAGTATTTGCACCTGATATTTCATCCCTCTGCTTGCTTCCTTCTGTCAGTTTCTTTCTTTCTCATTTGTGAGGGAAGGAAGCATCTTTCTTAGAAGGTACAGCAATATTAAAGGGCCATGTGTAGAAGAGAGGTTTAAGCTGAATACCTTGTGATTTGCTCACAGATCTGACTGAACTAAATACAGCAACTTTCCGGTGGTTCACAAAATATAAGCCAGGTTCCAGCTACTTTCCCATTTAGAATGTGCCAGTAACAGTATATCTTTCTTAAGAAGTAACTACCAAAAATTGCATTACTGCTCTTCCTACCTTTGTTTTCTATCATCCATTCCTATGGGCACCAGGGCCCACTCAGTACATTTGCATAGAGGTGCAGAACCACAATTCTTCTTTTTACAAAAATCAGATTGTTGAAGTATTTCCTGAACATCTCATCTACCACATGGTCAACAATTCAAGAAACCTGATATTAAACGGAGAAGAGATGTTGCCACATCAGCCATGGTCAATAAATGCCTCTTAACATAGAACTGCCTGTCATGCAGATAAATTGTACATTAGAATGACTTGTGTTTAAAACACATGTGTTAAAACACATAAGAATAATTTCCAGTCATTGCCCTTTACTTCTTCATGCAAAACAAAAAGCCAGCAAATGTCTTCAACAAGGAGGTAATCAAGAGTTTACAGGCAGTACAGTCAATCTCAGACATTCTCTCTCTCTCTCTCTCTCTCTCTCTCTCTCTCTCTCTCTGAATCTGAATCCATTCCTTCATATCATGTGTGTATAATGGCCTATGTGCAGAGACCACAACTTGCACAAGCTCTACATGTGCAATCTTTACACCCAATTTTTGGAGTATACAAGCATGCAATTAGAACTATGCACATTGGAGTGCTGATCAGTCCACTGTGCATATATTCAATGCACACCAATTATTCAGGCCCAGACAGCATGATCACAAGTCAATCCTCCACAATACATCCGTTAAGACAGTGCAAAGGGCTTCTCTCTCACATAAGAAACTATCTAAGCTGGTGGCCATAACTACAGATTGTGGCAGTGAATTCCATTAATTCAGACAAATACACAATATGTTATTTCTTTTATCTGTCCTGAACTGAATCCTGAATTTCTCTCTTTATCCTCCCTACCTCTCAAACACTAGACTGCTGGAACAATGGCAGAAATGGCTGGGTTGTTCTCAAACAAGTGCTGGGAGGGTGGTTTGAGCATGCACCTTAATAAAAACATGCTTCTGGCCAGGACTCTGCTAGGCAATGAACTGTATAAGATACATGCTCAAACCCCCCAACCCCCCCCCCACACCTTTCTATACTCTGATAATCTCTTTCACATCCCTAGCAATAATAAAGTTGCCAGCATATACAAGTTGAGACTAATTATTCGAGTGGGTTCCATTCCAAGCACTCACCTGGATTAAAAAAAACGCACTATAGCAAATCAATTTAAAAAACTGTTTCTTTGCTCCAGTGATTGAAAAACAACCTTGCTGACCTTTTGACTCTAAGATAAAAGTCATTAAGAAATCCATCAGCACTTCACTCAGCCCATCCCTTCACCAATGCAAAATGATCACGTTTCTTTCATGTGCTGGGGGAAGGGAGGGGTCCAAAGGAGAGAGAAGGATTGTTAGCCTGTTGCCCTCTCTCTCTCTCTCTCATTAAGGAGGCTGTTGTTAAAGGACTGTTGTTAAAGGAGGCTATTGTTAAAGGACTGTTGTTGTTTTAACAGTTGTTAAAAACTGTTGTTCAGTTTTTAAAACTGATTTTAAAGGGATGCATTTTTCCCCTTCTCCAGGGATCAGCACATTCTTTCTCATTTGCAGGGGCCATTCGTGTTGAGTCAAATCCGTGTATAAAAAATCCATGTATAAATAGGCTGGACCTGTATATCATTGTAGTGTTTGTGCAAATCTAAACAAGAAATGCTGTAGCAAGCAACTATGTTGAAAAAAAGGGGGGGGAATGATCTGTTGCCCCCTGAAGCAAACCAGTCACACTGAAGATAAAGAAAATGTAAACTTTTCTTAGAATTGCAGTCTTACACCAGCACATCCACAGAAACTTTACTACCCGTTTTGCATACAAATGTAGGTTACCGTTTTCAATCCAGAGCAGTGTCTCATTCTGTTCATTCCCCTTCATTATTACCCAGTCCGTTGGCAGCATACAGAAAGCACATTCATTGTTGCAGAGAAAGGAACACACCGCCTAGAAATTCAATGAATAGCAGGTCTAATGAGGTAACAGGCCTGGCCTGTTCAGACTGTACTATGGGCAAATTCAACACTTGGACTTTTAGGAGAGAGAGCCTTCAAGAGAACAGGGCTGCTATGGTGCTATATGTTCACCAGACAATAATGGTAGGAAACTGCTCACACCGCAAACCCACCTTGGGCCAATCTAAGAGTCAAGCAACACATGAAAATGCACACAAATGTAACTGTAGCCCAAGATCCTTCTGAACAGGCAAAATCATTTTTGGAAGAGTCAATCAAGAGCGAAGTGGTAGGCAGGGAGGTGATGCTTAATTGTTTTCCCATCCCCCACTTCCCAGTTTCCCTTCTCCAAATCTTCCTTCCCCCACCTAACACTTTTTCCCATGCTACAATAAAAACTGAGAATGAATTTTCTCCATTTGAAAAGAACTAGTAATGTAGCTATTGGCAAATTTGTATGCCCAGATGAACACTTGGTTCTCTGGCACAAACCGAAGTCCACATTAATTTCATTATTGGGCGCGATACCCATACACAAGGGAGTATGGCTCTCCCTCCTCCAGTGGAATTAATGAGGATGCTGCAGAGGTAAGAAGAGATAACCTGCAACTTCATAGAGGTCTTGCATCCAGAAAACATCACTAACAGCCCAATTCTGTGCCCCACTGTTGCAAGGTTGACTCAAGAAGACTTGGTACCAGGAGTGAAGTTTGCAGGCTCTTTATTCAGTTGCATGCAATGGGTGCTCACCGGACTCTTGTCCAAAGCAAATGAGCATGCCTACCAATGGTAGATTTGCTCTTTTATGCTTTTTCAACCTCTTTGTTTAAAATTCTAGACATCTGATTCGTTACAATTTGCATCAGAGATGGGCAAGAGGTGGGCAAATACCTAATAGGTTACAATTTACATAAAAGGTGGGAAATAGGTGGGATTTACTCTTAAAACATATAAAATTACGAAATTTACCAAAGTCAGCAGAGAGCAGTATAACACAAAATACTCAAAGACAGGTGTGGAGACTGACATGACTTCATAAGCGATAAGATATTTCTTGGCAGGACTTCAGGCCCATCTCGTTAGTGAGGCCCCATACCGTTGCCTGGTCTCCTGTTATCTTTTGCATTCCACACCTATTGCTTAATGTAAACACTGTGGGGCCCAGTTTGCAAAGCCAAGGTTTTCTGTAACACAGCAAAGCAGCTTTTTGGTTGCTTTTAGAGCAGCCTATGATTCTTTCTTTTGTGACAATTGTAGCCTTTAACTGAAGTCACAGTCTGGGGTCAAAGGTCACCGTGAATCACCACTAGCATAGACCATGCAGTGCCACAAATGGAGCACATGCTGCATGCTGGGGGAGGGGAACCAGACAGCCCAGAAAAGGTAAGTAAAAATCGTTTTTACTTATCTCTGTAGGCTGTCTGGTTTCCAATGGGTCTCCTCAGACTTCTGCCAGCTCTTTAGGTGGTGTAAGTCTGAGGAGACTCCAAGGGCTGGTCTAAGCAATGAAATGGGGATAGGATCTCAGCGTGACTGTCACTGAGATCCTGCCCCAGCCCAGCCTGCTCCTCACCCTGATCCTTCCCCACCAACTTACCAATGATAGGGACAGAGAAGGTTCAGCAGGCCACTGTCGCCCACGCACCGCCTTCAGCTGTCTGCCCTGGTAGCCACAGCCCACTTGATGGAGTGCATTTCCCACCGTCAACCCAGGACTTATGCTAACAGATTGTGAGATCTGTCAGCATGAGTCCTGATAGGATCGGGTCATGAATCAAATATTCATTTTTATTTACCTTGCCCAATAAGCCAATCCTACCAACAAAAAATAGATTTACTTCTGATAGCTAGGACTGAACAGATATTATTTTCTTTTATCCCTGCTAATTGGGTAAGAGGCACTTTTTCAAGTGGGTGCTCCTTTTTATAGCAGGGGGAGAGTAACTGGCCCACCTCACCCCAGCACTGTCTGTCTAGTGGCTGTCTGCTGGTATTCTTTTGCATCTTTTTAGATTGTGAGCCCTTTTGGGACAGGGAGCCATTTAGATATTTGATTTTTCTCTGTAAACCGCTTTGTGAACTTTTAGTTGAAAAGCGCTATATAAATACTGTTAATAATTAATAATTATCCTGTTATATTATTCTACAATCACTGATAAAAATAGCACACTGCAAATTCTACTTTGCCCTAAAACTACTAAAACGGTGCAGCTTAGCACCATGCATCCAGAGAAAACACATACATGAAGTGTCAACTGCGTATACAGTCACAGCAAGGTTGTAATTTTAGAAATTACCCTGTGAAAGAGATACGTGTAGCAGTTCTCTCCTGCTGCAGCTCAGTACAGTTGAAGTGGTCAAAAAGATTATACGTTGGGTAGAAAAGTTTCCTTTGGAGGTAGTTAAGAAAGCTCTATTCATCTTGCGCACTGCATTGATGTTTGCAAAAAGCGTTATCAAACAGTTTACTGGGTCACATCTCCCCTGGCCTCCTCCAGCCCTCCTGTCATTTATCAACATCAGGTGTGCATAATATAAGCCTCTTGCTTCCCTTAATCCTTTCTTCTAGTGGGCACTGGTGGTGTTTTAAAACTAAACCAAAAACTGTAAAATTTAAGACACACACAGAAACTTTTTCAGCCTCACCATACATGCATGCATACATACATACATACCTTACAGAACAAAAAAAAAATCTTTCCTCAGAATTTGGGGAAAAGGAAAGAAGAGGTTGGAAAAAATTCCTAGTGAAAAAGTCTTTTTGAAAACTCTCATTTTCAACAAGATCAATTGAATGAATATTCATTTTAGTTTTTTATGAGATTTTTCTTTTAATATACTGCCTTTCAACATAAATGTTCCAAGTGGCATACAATATAAAATGACAGAAATCAAATATAATATAATGATTTGATAATATTAAGCAGATTGGATACAAAGCCAAAAATACAACAAAGGGTCAGAACAATAAATACACAAATAGCAGAGGAGAAGGAGGAGAAGCTGTGGTCTAACTGGCCCCCTTATAAGATAGTGTTTTATGAGCAGAGCCTCATTAGTTCAGGTATAACCTAATTATCCATGGATTTGTCATCCCTGGTTTTATCTCAAGGCAATGAGCCCTTTCAATTAAAGGAAAAACATCATCAAACAATAGCCTCGTTAATGCGAGAGTGGGCAGTTGGGTGACAATTCATCAATCATTCTCTCTCTAGGCACTTAGAACAGCTTTAAGGCAAGCGACCTGTCCCTTCCCCCTGAGCATATGAAAAAAAGATAATCACTTTGCATTCTTTCCCAGTGCTGCGCTCTGGGTGAAGGGAGGGGTCACTGGCTGGGAGTGAAGCCTTTTTAAGGCCTGGAGAAAGACTGAGTGATAGATTGTCTGCTTAATGACTCTGTCTTAATATCACAAAGGTCAGCAAGGCTGTTTTTAAATCGCCTAGCAAAAGGACATTGTTTTTTAATGGATATGCTTTAATGCAATCTTTGCTATTCACATGAGTTCTGGAAACATAAAGTATGTGGATCAGATGAGACAAACATCCCTTTACATGTTAATAGACACTTTACATGTTAATAGCTGGTCAAATGCTGGTGTTCCTACAGTGCCTTGTGAAGGGTAAAGGTTCTTAACTCTTTTTAGTGTTTGAGAACTTGAACTTTCCTATCCTTACCAAAAAGTATAGCCAGAGTTAGGTAAGCAAACAAACAAAACCAGAAATGGACAATACTAGAAATAATTCCATTTACAGACTTCAAGTGAGTCTTTCCATTTTGTTACCAAAAACCAGCTCCCTTCACTTTCATCACTTACTGTTCACAAGTTTTAAGCACACTGCCTCTTCACCTGCAGTGGAACATGTGCATGTGACCTCAGTTGTCAAGAACCCTAGATAATGAACACCTGGGGAACCAGAGTTAGCACCAAAACCTACTGACATAATCCCAGAGCTAAGGATGTAAGAAAAGATTGGTGCCCTACACCAACGGCTTTACCTTTAAAGTGAGTAGCACCATTGCGGGGCTGCTTCCCCTACCCGGGGGAAGGGGCTGAAAGTCCCTTTCTCCCAAGGCGCTGGCCATGGCACGCTGAGGTGCACAAGATGTGGCGGGCAGCTGTTCTCGGTGCCGCTGCAGCCATGCACCCCAGACAGCTCAGGATTGGGCTGCCCATCAATTAGCTACTGATTTGTTGCTAACAAGCAACCTGGGTAGACTCTGGCAGCTTTCAGGGAGAGGGGGGGTGAGTCTCCTCTCAAGCCAGAAGATAAAAAAAAAAAATTCACAGAGTTTCTGAGGCGGCCAAGGGCAGAGAACTGCCCCCACTTGAAAATGCCACTCTGGGGTGAATAGAAACAGATGTTCTCCCCCTGCTAAATATAAGAGGAGCACCACTTGAAAAAGCTCCTCTTTGCACAGTTAGCAGGGACATTTACAAAATGCTTTCACCTTTATCTGCAGGGCCCTGTTTTTCTGAAGCAGAAGACACTAGAATTTGCCCAATCAAACAGCTAGTCTGCCTTAGCCAATCTCAACACAGTGCCTTCCATTAAGTAGTTTCCATAAGGTTTTCCTATCATCTCAGAAGTTAGAAGTAGGCATTTCATTAAGTACTAGAACTTTATAGTTGCCCCAGATGAACATTCACATGAGGGTAACAGTCACAGAGCGCAATCCAAAACTGGCTCTGCCAGTACAGTGGTCACTTTGCCAGTGAAAGGTGTTGCAAACGGACTGTAAAGCACATTTGTGGCAACTGGAGAGCAAGCAGTGCCTGCAAGAAAGCCTGCACCACCCTGCTGATGAGCGGTGGCAGCGGTGAAGGTAAGGAATGTGCCAGTGGGCAGGAGATGGAACGGAGGCAGGGAGGGGGTTTTCAGGGAAGGGAAAAGGGGGCAGATCAGGACTGGGATGGGGCGGGATCAGCAGAGCGGGTCTCTGCTGCATCCTAACCCCCATCCTGGGCCTGCCAGCTTTACCCAGGGCTGCTCGGACTGCTATTTAGCAGGTGCAGATCAGAGTAGCTCCATTAGGCAAGCTAAGCCATTATGCAGCATGAACGAGAAAAATATCTTCTTGCCCTGAGAAGACATCTGGCCTGCTCCAAAGCTGTGCTGAACAGAGTGGAGGCCATGTGGCTCCACCGTGCCAGCACACCTTAGGATTAGGTGCCCAGCTTGTAAACAATATTTCACTGACTAGAAGACAAATTAGAACTGAGGATCAATTTCTTTTTGCATTACTGCACAACATGCAAATCTTGACTCCATATTTGCTCTCTTTTTTTTCTCTTTTTGCAACTTTTTGCTTATCTGTTCCACCCACCACCACCACCACCCCAGCAACTAAAGAAACACCAAAACTGTGGTATTGCGCAGAGAGAATTATGCTTTTAATGTCTGTTTATTTGTCCTCTTTTAATAGCCTAAACCATTTGTTTTAAATAGTCTTCTCTGGACAGGACAGGATTACTAATAAAATGCAGAAAACATACTATAAGCCACCTTGGACACCTCCTGATGGAGAAGGGAGGATATTCATATCTCAAATAAATGCATGCTTAAACTTACGCTTCAAAGCATGTTTTTAATACTAGATAACTTAATGGAATCATGAACAATTTTGTTGCAGGTGAAGTTGCCTTTTAGTTTCCAACAATGACATTTGTTCATGTTCTAGTTACGGAAAACATGCACAATGTCTTCTGAATACACATGAAACTGTAGGATCAATATGGTGAAGACATAAAGCAAGCATGTCTGAGGAAAAATATGTCAATGGACAATATTTAACAAGTAGGAAAATCATAGAAGAAATGGATGTAAAATCCCATTAAGGGTGTCTGGAATCTTACCTCATTGATGCTTAACATCAGTGAGGTGACATGCATAGCAAGAATTAAACTTCCAGTAAAAAAAGCTGGAAGAACCCATTTCTTGGTGGGTTGGCTTTTTAGAAGGCAAACCACCACGGTGCACAAAACCTACTTGTATTTCAAATTGAGATGAAATTTTGCTCAGTGTGATAAACTTGTATAAAGTGCACATGTCCATAATTCTGCTTATCCCCTTAATTCTGCTTAATTCTTGTCCATAATTCTGCTTATCCCCTTGTGGGATGTGAATTATGCTACTGGGATAAACAAGACTGTAATGCATCAAACTTCCATGCTGGCACTCCTCTGTTTGGAGGAAGAGACCGTAAATTTTTCATTCGTGCAGTAGCTCTGTTTATTCCCAGATGGCTTATTATTTAATTCCCTTTAGATCATTCTCCCTTTGGTATCTGTTTTGCCACTGTTTCCATTTGCACAATGGAAACTATACTGCAATGATTGCTGACTAGAGAGCTTTACCCTAATATTAACAAATCTCTCTCATTTTCCTAGGATGCAAAAGCCAGGGGTGCCCTTAGGAATTATCAGTCAACCTGCAAGAGGAGGAAAACTGCCAGCAGAATAGCAGGGAATCTTATGCTTCTACAGTGTTTCTCATTAGGTGGGTCGCAAACCAATTTCAGGTGGGTCCCCATTCATTTCAATATTTTATAATATATTAGATTTGATGCTACCATGGTACGTGCATTTGGGGAAATGTTACAGATCTGTACTATTAACAGGCTACTTTGTATATGTTTTTAACAATGTTAGTCAATGAGGCTTTCCTGGGTAGGTGTGGGTAGGATTGCAGCCTAGGATTGTTAAAAAATTTCCTGCTTGATGATGTCACTTCCGGTCATAACATCACTTCCAGTGGGTCCTGACAGATTTTCATTCTAAAAAGTGGTCCTGGTGCTAAAGGTTTGCGAACCACTGCTCTACAACTACTGCATTTCTAACTTGGAAAGGGATGGAAAATAGTCGTTCAGGCAGGTAGGACTATAGGATACATCACAATGATCAGCTGGCCAAAAGATGAGGACACAGGGGATACTTAGCCTAAAAAGTACACGTGCCAGCTTGAGCACCATCATCCTCCCTCGTGCAGTGAGAAGCCAAGTAGAATTGAGAGGTTGAATAATCTGCTCAGCTAGGATAGGGAGCCTGAAATGTAGGGCTGCCTTGTAATCAGTTGCAGTGCAACCAGACCATCGGCCATAGGGCTGGATGCAAAACAGCCACTGAACTATGAAAGCCTTGCATACTAGGATTCCCACCTCTTCCTGAAGAACTGAATATGTGCTAAAATTTGGCAGATATTTCTCCAGCAATATTGATCTTGCCCCCCAGCTCCAGAACCTGTCAATGCAATGCAACAGGGTGTTTAATATCCTTATCAGAAGAGAGGAAAGAGAAGCATTTGTCACCTAAGGATGGCTTGCTAAAAATTTCATACTCTGTTTCTGTATGCTTTGTTCATAGCACTGTAGCAGCAAAAAGGCTGGGAGAGAACAGCAAGCAACTGTGCCAAACCTTTATTACAGAGTGCTGCAGTGATAAAGCCACAGCTGATAGTATCTTCCCTATCTTGTTAGGATAGGGTGCTATGTTAGGATTATCTACACAATTGTTGCTTACAGAATAGTAATCTGCATAAATCAAACTGCAATGTGCTACAAGAAGAAAAAAAGAGCAATCCACTTACACTAGCCAATCATAAAAGGTGCAAATAGTTCTTTCAGCTGGGGGTGTTTTGGACATTTGGAAAGTAATGCAAAATGTAACTGATGCCCAAGCAGGATGCCAAAAAATTGCTCTTACTTTCCTGATTATCATTACAAAGAATCCATTGTCTAAAACAGGGGTGTCCAAACATTTTGGCAGGAGGGCCACATCATCTCTCTGACACTGTGTAGGGGGCTGGGGGGAAAAAGAATTAATTTACATTTAAAATTTGAATAAATTTGCATAAATGAATTTATTAGAGATGGAACTTATATGAATGAATGAAGGTCTTGCAGTAGTTCAAGGTCTATAAAAGGCCTTACACAAAGCAAGGCCAGCCTTTCCTTCACTGCCACTGCTGCATCACACACGTGAAACAGCAAGTAGAGGAGGGAGCCCTCGTCCCACAGCTCAGGTGAGAGGTCAAACAGTCGTCCTCATGCTGAGAGCAGTTGCATCAGACCATCACAGGCTCCAGCAAGTTTTCAGAGGGCATGGGGCTCATTGGAGACTGGGGGCTCCCCAAGGGCCAGATTGGGAGCCCTGGAGGGCTGCATGGCCCCCGGGCAGGGGTTTGAGCACCCCTGGTCTAAAAGACTGGAGGACATGCTTAATCATCACAGCCAACCAGAAAAGGGCCTATTTACAAGTCTAATAGAGCAAGCCTGACCAAGTTTGCACTGGCATAGTGCACTCTTAACCAGTGCTTGCCATTGCAAAAGTGCTGTTAAGCACTTTGCAACAGCATACCACTTGCCAGCACTGGTGCAGAAGCCTGCACTGGTCTGTGCATGCCAGCAGAAGGAGTGGCATATGCAGGGCACATTAAGTTCCATGCCAAGTGGCACAGAAGCAGAGGAAGGGTGGGGAAAGGGTGTAATGGGGTGAGGGAAGGGTGGCAATAAGAGTGGAGAATGGGCGGGTTGGGCCTGAGAGGGGGGATTGGCAACAGTGGTGCATGTGCTTCATCCTGTCTCTCTTCCCAGGCCTGAACCACTGACACTGATGCACATGGACTTGTGTCAGCTATGAAGCTCAAACAGGTCATGGGTAGACCCACTGTGCAGGCTAGGGTTTCCTTGGGCAAGGGCGCAAATGTCATCTTACCTTAAGAAGACCTCCAGCCTACAAAATTTCCCTGCAGGATGTAGCACAGCTTGTGTTAGCCTTGCTGCATCGGTACTGGGAAATTTGCACTAGTTCGGACTGTAAAAGCCCAATCCCCCCCACTCTCTCGCACACACACACACACACACACACACACACACACACACACACACACACTGGTGCAACCACTGCAATTTTGCTGGCACAACTCCGAGGAAACCAAGGGGGCAGAGAGGATTGAAAAAGGAATATGATCCAGCATGCACCATTGCCACTGGATCCCTCCCACAGCCTCCCCACCTCCACCACTGCCTTGTTTGCTCCAGCAGGTCCTGGGAGGTCCAGCAATGGGCAGCAATGCCGCCTCCTACAGCAGTGCTCCCCAAATGGCCGCCCACAGAATGCTCAACACTCCTTTGGCAGCCATTTTATGACAGTGGAACTGTCGCATAACAGGCAGTGGAAGAAAAGAAAAGCATTTAAAAAAATTATCTTAGACTAAATATTATCTTCCTTCTTTATTGTTTCTGATGATAGTAGGCAATACCAAAAATGTTTTCATGCCCTAAATGTATGTCCGTACACTGATTAATTATAGTGCTTCTGATTAATTATACTTCCACCTTTCTAGTTCAAGAAGTCATGCAATTCTTCCTGTACAACTTCATGAACCTTCTTGACCATGCCTCCCAGTTTGATGTCATTTGTATTTCTCTTACTTTCACTATCAAGAATATATGGAAAGTGGATAAATTCAAGACTGATCACAGACAAATGACCCAGTCCTATCCTCAACCAGCAAATAGCATCCGCTGATGCTGGTGCAGGCTCTGCTGCACACTATGGGACAGCTGGGGACCATGATCTGTGGAACTCCTTGCCACAGGATGTGGTGCTGGCGTCTAGCCTAGATGCCTTTAAAAGGGGATTGGACGAGTTTCTGGAGGAAAAATCCATTATGGGGTACAAGCCATGATGTGTATGCGCAACCTCCTGATTTTAGGAATGGGTTAAGTCAGAATGCCAGATGTAGGGGAGAGCACCAGGATGAGGTCTCTTGTTATCTGGTGTGCTCCCTGGGGCATTTGGTGGGCCGCTGTGAGATACAGGAAGCTGGACTAGATGGGCCTATGGCCTGATCCAGTGGGGCTGTTCTTATCTTCTTATGTTCTTATGTTCTTATGATGCTACAGAGAGGTAAGTAAAAGAAATGGTTACCTACCTCCTCTGCCATGCTGTTGTCCTCAATGGGTCTACTCGGATCTGTGCCAGCTCTTTGGCTGGTGTAATTTCAAGTAGCCCCAAGGGAGCGTGTCAAGACCAGAAAGGGGTCATTGGATATTGGCAGAGCTGCCACTGCTGATATCTATGCCATATCCTCCCCCAACAGGCCCAGGTCAGCCCTGATCCCCATTCCAATCCTCTTCCCCACTGATGGCCCGGGGCCTGCTGCCAACTTTCCAGTACTGGTAGTGGCTGGGTGCTTCCATGGCATGTGCCAATCATCCGCACTGTCAGCCCCACTGCGTACACTGTTACTGTGGTGCCAGTGGTCCAGGTCTTCCATTGACAAAACATGAATTTTTTCCGCACAAGCTCCACGTAGGATTGGGCCATTAGTAATAAGTAACTCTACTAGTTTCTACTGTCTCATTTAGCACAAACTTTTGTTTGTTCCTTGCAAACAGTTCATAATTAGTCACACAATTTCCTTTTTCATAATCATCCTTCTCAGTATCAGGAGACATTTCACATGCTGCATAATGCTATTTTTAAAAAATACAAATTCAAATATTATGAGATTTTTGCACAGTCAGGTAGATGTTATTGACTGGTTTGTTTTATCTAGACATCGAGTCCTTCCCAAGGACCTGGGATGCATGGTTTTTATCCTATTTTGCTGTTACAGATATTGTCGCAAGATGTAAACTGTTCCCAATAAAAGTGCTTTTTGTGGTTGGTGAATTGCAATATCTGTGGCCCCAAAGCTGTTCAGGTGCTCTTCGAATAGCACCAAGAGCACCAGTCACCACTGGGATCACTTTGGTTGTCTTCTGACACAGCCTTTCAATTTCTACTTGTAAATCTTTGTATTTTGTTATTTTTTTCTAGCTCTTTTTCTTCTACTCTGCTAGCCCCTGGTACTGCTAAATCGATTATTTTGACTTGATTTCTTTCTTTTCAATTACAGTTATATCTGGTATATTGTGCGATAGATGTTTGCCTGCCTGAAGTCAGAAATCCCATATTTTGGCATCTTTATTTTCAATGACTTTTTCAATTTTGTGGTCCCACCAGTTTTTGTTTATCATCATCATCATCATCATCAACAACAACAGTATAATACCACTTTTCATCGAAAAGTTCACTAAGCAGTTTACAGGGAATATCAAATAGAATGTTAAATAGGTTTCTTTGGCTCCAAAAACTAGTTTTTGGGAAATTTGACATGAATTATGTTTGTAAAACACACCTTTTATTATCCTTGCCCTTAAAAGGTATGCCAGTACTTTACCTGGCACAATAGCAGCAGACCTATATACTGCAGATTTCTAGGGAATTTGAGCTCTGCAGTTTGGATTAGTTCTACTTAGATTTTAAATTATAATTTCAGTTTTGGGGAAAGCAGCAATGCAACTACCATTATCAGAAAACTGTATCCTAGTGTTTCCCTGCAGGACATCACATCTGATGAAAGGCAAAAAAAAAAAAAAAAAAAAGTCAAATACATGATGTTATTTGAATTTAGGATGAATTCCTGACTAATGTTTTAAATAAGCGAGCTAATGATAGTTTGAGTAATCAGTTCAAAGACTGGATGTGAGACAGTAAAATTCTTCAAAATGGAAGAAGACCAACCCGAATAAGCCAAGCTACTTCATGAAGCTCAAATCACAAAATGGAACAACTCCTTTAAAAGATTCTCTCACCTCTATAGTTAAGAGGCCACACTTACTGGGAACAATCTCAAGGTCAGGATATAATTTAACAATCAATTCACTTGGAAAGTGATGAGTTCGCTGTTTTCAAAGTTTGTTCACAAATAGTCCAAATCTCTTTGCTTTACCCAGAAATGCAGGAGTATCAGGTGATGAAAGAGGAGGAGTTCCCTTTGGTGAGAATCACAGCATCTGCTGAAATATTAATGAAGCTCTTTATATGCCAGTGTCTAAAGAGGACATTAAATAATATATTGCAAGGCAATGGCAGTTCAGCAGTTGATTTGTCTTCCATTCACATATGGGCCCAGCTAACATGTTTTAAAAATAGAAATATCTTGGATCTAGAGCAGGGGTGCCCAAACCCCGGCCCAAGGGCCACTTGCTGCCCGTTGCGGGTCCCCATCTGACCCCCAGGGGGTCCCCCCATTTCCAATGGGCACTCAGCCCTCACCCCAGCCTGCGCTGGCCCGCCACGTGAGCTCTGCACCTTACTTTCCCTCGCTGCTGCTGAGCTCAGTGGCAGCGAAGGAAAAACAAGCCCAGAGCATGCGCAGGGCCTTTTATAGTGGGAAGGTAATGTGCGACTTGCAGGTCTCGCATTACTTCCCGCTATACAAGACCCTGCGCACTTGCCGGTTGGTCTCTTCCTGCCTTGCCCATAGACTGGGCTGGGCTCCGCTGGGCTCCGCTTCCCTCCCCTCCCCTCCTGCAACCTGAGCCAGGGGAATGCAGGAGAAAGAGAGAGAAAGAGATCCTGCACGAGGGAGGGGAGCCCAGCCTAGCCTGCAGCACATGTCTCCGAGGGAGGGAGGGCTGGTCAGCTGGCCAGCCAGCCAGCCAGCCAGGCAGGCAGCGGCGGCGGCAGCAGCAGCAGCAGCAGATGCTGCCCTAGCTAGCAAGGAAGGGCTCTTAGGTGGGCAGGCAGGTAGGCATGCAGCTGGGCGAGCAGGCAGGCAGCCCAAGCAAATGAGGGAGGGAAAGAGGGAGGGTGAGGGGACAGGTGAGCAGGCGAGCAGGCGGGTGTGTGTGAAAGTGTGGAAGATCCCCCCTCCATTGGTGTGTGTGAGAATGGGATCATAAACTGGCATGAAGATCCCCCCTTATTAGGGTGAATGGGATTATAAACCCGCATGAAGATCCCCCCCTTATTAGGGTGAATGGGATCATAAACTGGCATGAAGATTCCCCCCCCCCCTTATTAGGGTGAGTGGAATCATACACTGGATTGAATTCATTCATTCATTTTCTGTCTCTAATATATTCATTTATGTAAATTTATTCAAATTTGAAATGTAAATTAATTCTTTTTTTTCCGGCCCCCGACACAGTGTCAGAGAGATGTCCTGCCAAAAACTTTGAGCACCTCTGATCTAGAGGGGAAGATAAGAGTTCAAGTTGGTGGGAAACTGTTCAGCAATCCATCTTGATTTGGAGGACCAAGGAGATAGCAAACACACAATACAGGACTAATTGGATAGTGCTTAAAGAAGGATGTTTCAATAACATCATATTCTAATATAAAGATAGGTTTCAGTAAAATCAGTAAATGAATTCAGAATATTACCAAATTTAAGACCAAAACCCAAAACTTAAAAATGCACAATATCTCATAGTTCTCCAAAACATAGTTCTCAAGCCAATCAGCAAATGAATGTTACAATTACACATAAAAATGACATCCTTTCCTTCAAACTATAATTCAAAGGGGAAAACTATCAAAAATATGATGCCAGTACTGAACGGGGTAAAGCTTGAACTTTCAAACTGAAGGCCAGTCATTCACTGGAGGGGTGGGGTCCATCCGATTTAGTATCACATAAAAATCTTCACTACCTCAGCACTCCCGGAACAGCCTTTAGAAGTGGCATATTCAGCAGCAGCCCGTTTTATTTGGTAGTAAATAGCTTGGCATGTGTTGAGCCTTAAATGTTTATATAAAAAGCAGCTTGACCTGCTTTCCCAATGACTGACATGTGAAGATGTTGCTATAATTGGCTTTGTAACAAATTGTCTAGAAGGTGTACTCACAATCAGGGCAGTTTTAATGGGTTTCCCTACTACGCAAAAATTTCCAAAGGCAATACACTGTAACATATGAAATCAGAGCCTAAAGACAACAATTAGACTTTGATTCTCCATCATGCTAAACAATGAAAAAAATGAGAACTCCATTCCTTCCCAGAAGTATATACAACTAAGAATCAAAGGTACAAGGCAAAAAAAAAAAAAAAAAGGAAAGGCTGAAGAGCAATGAATTTAATTAATAATACCTGTATAGTTCTCTTGCCATACATGTGTATCTCTTGATACTGTTACAGTGCAATTCTAGTCATGTCTACTCAGAAGTAAGCACTACTGAGTTTTATGGTACTTATTTCCAACATCATTATGGGGAAGGAATGGACAAATGGTAAATGGCAGGCAGCCCAATCCTAACCCACTGGAACAGTGCTGCAGCTACCCAAGCAATGTCAGTGGCACCCTGGGCCAGTACAAGCCTCCAGCCCCTCCACGTCTTTTCCACTCCTGCCCCGATCCCTCTAGGAGAGGCAAGAGGAGCCACTCATGATCACCTCTGGGGGCCACCCCAGTCCTGCAACTGTATTGTAGGTTCTGTCCCACCCCCTCAGGTCTGCCTGGTGGCACAGAAGACATAAAAAGAGAACCAATCCAGGCAATTGCCAAAGAGTGCAAGCTGTTACATACATACAGAGTGTACTGTATATATAATATTCTCACCACTCCACAGTACTCCCAAAAGTCCAGTATACTTGACAGTTCTACATGACCCAGGTTCCAAAGGTGCCAGACTATTGGAGTTTCTCTATACCTGGAACTCTTCAACCACATTAGGTAGTGAAAATGTTATATGTAGTTAGTCACTTTAAGATCACAAAGAGGAGCAATAATATAAAAAATGGGAAAAGAAATGGTGAACCTATATTGGGCTAACACAAAACAAAGACATGAAATCCAGGCAGAAGTAATGCAGAGGATAGATGCTTCCTGTAGACCTCAGGTAGAAAGACCAAGGCTTAAGCCTACTTTGGGGGGCTTGGAGAGTCAGGCGAGTGAGACTACACGCAGCTCTCAGTTTACTCAACCCTTCAACCCAGATGTACAACTCCTAACTAAAAAAATGAAAAAAAAAAAATCTAGATCATGAAATTACTAATTCCCTTGTATACATTGGGAATGTACTGGGTACCTTCTCAGTTCACTGATTTGTTTAATTAGAGAAAATGTATTCCATGGGTAAAGGAAAATGATTTATTTTTTAAGGGTGTTCAGCACTATCAAGTCTGCAGAATCCTTATACATGAACCAGTTAGAGCCGTTGTGTGCTATGTAGCTGAAATCCAATGAGATTTCTTAGTAACACAATCTGTCATGTTTTAGATACAACATAAAAAGCCGAGGCTTCATTAAAAGAGTATTAAGAAGCTCTAAGATAGGGAAGGTACAGGATGAATTTAGAATGATGCTTCTATTCTTTTGCCTACTCCCTAAACATAAGTCTCCACAGAGCACATAACAACTATTGCTGACTTCTTTAAATGCAGAGTGCCAATTCTGTCATGCAAGTTTGGGCTTCCCCACCACCCTTCTTATCTGAACAAAGCCTCCATATGCATGCATAATGCTGTAGTAAAAATGTCCTGTTTTTTACTTAATATGTACATGAAGCAGGATGGCATCCTGAAAATGAGGGTGAGGTTTGCCGATGACACCAACAGTATTCAGGATAATAAAAGCCAAATCAGACTATGGAGAGCTCCAGAAGGATCTCTCCAGAGTGAATGACTAGGCAAAGAAAATGGAGATGAAGCACAAAATACAGCTCTCTGGGAATAACAAGCATAGCTACAGATTCTGAATTGTTTCTGGTAACCACATTTTAATGACTCCGGGAAGAGATAGTTGTAGCAGAACTACGTAAGTATCAGCTTAAGCTGGCTTCAGATATTGTGAGCGTACACAGATACACAAACCTATCCCACACTAAGGGAATTTCACACTACAGCTGCAAAGTTTATAAGCAAATGCAGCTGGTTTGTATGTTCAGCCATCACACAAAAGCTGACAACCCCAAGAGAAGTACAGCCTTCTCTGGCATGGAAACTGACCAATATGGCCAATGTACATGACTGCCACTAACAACCATTCCAGCTGTGGCATGGAGTCCCCACTATGTTGCAGAGCATTAAGGGGTACATCTACACCATGTAGCCAATAAATGAAGTGGTATAGAATGTGTCGCTACACTGCAAAAGGCAAATGTAGTTTTGGGGCATATTTAGAAAGTGGCAAAAGTTAAAACAAGTATTTTGAAGCTATCATGAAAATCATGATAATGATTCATGAAAAACTACAGTGTAAAATAACCACATTTAGAGTATACTATGTGTACATTTATTTACTTATAAGACTACTTGTTCACTAAATTTGTAACTTACCCCATCCCAAAAGTTCAAGGGAGGTAAAAATATGTCAGAGAAATATAATCCATACATATTTACACCCACATATACACCAATAAAAACAAAACCTAAAAATATTAAAAATTCAACCCCAATGTATACCACCCTGGCTATCAAGAGCCAAATAAAAGTAAAATGTTTCAGATCACTTCCAGGAGATACTACAGTCATCCTGAAGAATTTCCACGGCTAACATGACTTGGTGCATGGGAGGTAGATGTAAAAGTGTTCATATGTCCACCTTAGGCATCTCAATGGTACACAAATGTATGCAGCTTCTCAATCTTATTGGCTGACAACTTTATTTCTCTGAGTAAGGCCTAACTACAGTCATGCGCCACTTAACAATGGGGATCAGGACTGCGATCCCCCATCGTCAAGCAGCGCTTGACGCAATGCAGACCCTCCACAGGGAAGGGGATGCTCCTTTCGCGTGACTTTCGGTTTCACTAAGGAACCCGGAAATTGCACAAGAGACACAACTTCCTTCAGTCTGAGCCTTACAGAGGCAGCACTCCGATATGCGCTGCCTCTGGGAGGCTCAGACAACCCTCCGGAGGTGAGGGTAGGGGTGTGCAACCCCCAACGATGACGTGACCACACATGGTCACAATATGCGGTCCCAGGGTAAGCTGGTATGTCGCAAAGGGCCATACACCTGTATTTGCAACTGAACTTATATTAACTGCTCTATGCTCACGTTTTCTAAAGAGAAGTAAGCTTTTCTATGTAACTAGTGACATGCATTTTTTTTTATATTTTGAAATTATTTTGGTGTTTTTTATTATTTTAAAACAAGAAAAATTAACACATACAAACTCAGAAAAATAGAAATAGAACTAAAATAAATATGAAAACAGTTATTGAAAGTTGTGTGGAAAGTACGGAGTTCTAAATCTACATTACTTTGTTCTACAAAATCATATAACATATATCTTCAAAGTCATATATTTTCTTACTCATTTTGAATCTCTCCAAAAACTTTGTATTGGCAACCTTCAGTCTCGAAAGACTATGGTATCGCGCTCTTTACATCTCCAAAAACTACTGTATACTGAAACCACTAGCAATTAAATCCTTCCACTAGTAGCTCCTCTCTTATCTTCATCCTGTATTCCACTTGTGTAAAAATTATTAAATTTTTATATAATAATAATAAGATTCTGTCAAACCTATACAACGACCAAAAAAGCTTCTTGTGAGAGACCCCTAATTGTATTTTCGTATAAAACCTATTTTTACATTTGTTCCATACTCTCAACAATGTACATCTAACATAATGATTTTTAAATTCTGAATTTGCTTTTATCATACCATGAAAACCCACGACAACCAAACCTTCTATCCAGCGTGCATATTTTTTATTTTACTTTTGCTCTCAACATCCACACTTTTTGCAGAACAAGCAGTCTGAAATCCTGCAACATGTTAAATGACTAGTCCAATTTCAGTGCAAATGTTTCTCATGGTTAAAACAAGCAAGTGAATACAGTCAAAACGAAAGTCATTATCCTTCAGTGGGGGAAAATAGGGCTTCCCATACACATGTTCACTAGTGAACACTCTCTGAAACAGTGCTAGACCTTACTTTGAAAGACATACAAACAAGAAGTCACATACAGCTCTGGCTCTTCCAATGAATGAAAGTCTGAAAAGGAAACCACTGCATCCACTTTGTCTTTAGAAAAAAGGCCCATCACCTGATTTAGAATCTGCATGTGTCTAAGAAAGATTATAATAATCACTTCAACCAAAAGCATGCACTGACAAACTCAAGATTAATTCGACTCTCCCATAGATTAAATTACAATGGCCATACATAGAAAAGGGTGATTAAAGCATGACAAGACATAACAAATCCACATTACTGCATCTTACATATAAAGCACACAATACACTATGCAATGGCCACAGAAAAGGAAGCTGGGAACCAAGATTGGGGAAAATCCCAGATGTTTGGTTCCCCAGGGTTTAAGAATTTGATGCAAGCAGCTGGAAAACTGAACTTTCTCAGGATGACTACTTAATATTGATGATGGCTCCTAACACCTAGATCCTGTCATTGACTAGGCAATCTGAAAGATATTAATAATAATTATATATATATATATATATATATATATATATAATCTGAAAGATAATTAATTAATTATGTGGTGACAGCATCTAACAGCCCAATTCTATCCTGCACTGGATCAGGCAGGCTGACTTTATCCAGTGTGGGGTAGGAGGTGGCTGCCACACAACACAGAGTAAGGGGATTTATTTCCCCTTACCCCATGTAGCACAGCAGCCACTCCTATGGGGTTACTTGGATCTGCCCCAGCGATTTTGCCAGCGCAGATTCAAGCAGCCCAGTGTAAAGCCGGGCTGGCCAGGAGGGGGTTAGGATATGGCCTAGGTGACCCAGGCCTACCCCAGTCCCCTTCCTAGGTCGGTCTGCTCACTGGCCCACCCTCCCCAGTGCCAAAATGACCATTACAATGCCACACTTCCTGCTACACTTCCCAACCCCCACACCTGCCTCTATAGGCCAGCGCAAACTGACCCTTTACTGGCCTGGATCTGGCATCAGGAGGCCAGTGTGCTTCCTTGCGCTGGCCTCCCCAACTCCGAAGGTCGCATTAATGTGCTTTATGGCATGTTCATGACAACCTGAAGGCAATGTAAGTCCGATAAGCCAGCCTAAGTGCCAGATAGGTCTCCAACTACTTAACTAAAAACTCAAACTAAGGGCGCACTCCTGATTTGCCATTGGGCCTCCTCATGAGTCGGCTAGGCTGGCCCGCGAGACTGAATTCAGCCTCCACACCAACAGAGGGAGAGAGCCTTGTGCTGGCCGAGCTCAGTCGACACAAGATTCTGTGGAGGGCGTGGAGGAAGGCATTTTGGGGCGCGGGGAGGGAGGGGGAATGGTGGCCCTGGGGGAGGGTGGGCAGGGAGCAGGAGACGGGGCTGGAATCTGGCTGTTATGCTGGATCCTAGCCTCCACACCCAAGCAGCATGGAGCAGCTCCTTGTGCCAACTCAGGAGGTGGCACACCTCTGAGGATACCTATAGGGGCTGCAGTGGTTTACCTGGGGGTAAGGGGAAACATTTCCTCTTACATTCGGCTGAGCCACTTTGTAGCCCTATTTTGCACTGCATACAGTGCAAGCCTCTTGGCTTGCCTGTTCCAGTGCAAGATAGGATTGCGCTGTAAGTCTCCAACTCCTTAATTTATATGGAAAATTTTGAACTGATTTTTTTAATGATGAATTGCCATTTCACCTTTCAGTTTTTCCACTTGTTATAGCTTCTTAAGCTATCTTGTGGTATGGGAAGAAAGAACTGGCTGACTTCCTTCATGCAATGAGTGTCACAAACTTTACTATAATTATATGGTGAAGCAAGCTGGATGAAAAACAGCAGTTTCAGCAGTTTCAACCAAAAGAACTAAAATTTTACAATTATTCAGTCCAATATAAACCACACATACAATCAGTATCATTTTACTGGATAATGTTATTGCTGAGAGTCAGAATACTAAAAATATATATAAGCATTTCTAAATAATAATCCTGAGCTCTAATGCCAGACACAGTTTATGGTGAAAAATTCATGCATATTGTTCTTGATAACATTAAGACCTAAAACGTTGCCTAGATAAAAATCTGTTCTGATTGTCACATTTTTAATTGCATTTTATTGACACTAATACAGAAACACCAAATATAATCAAGAACGTTTTATTGAACATGACAAAGAATATTAAACTGGCTTGGAAAAGACTTGCCTGAGTTAAGAACCACTAATTCTAACCCTTACTGAACTCCACTCAGAAGGAAGATTTGTCAAGATTGTGATTAAAAACTCTCATGAGTGCACATCACTCCAGCAAGGAAGCTGCAAAAGTGAGGCCTCCCAGATCTTAGGGGTGTGTGTGTGTGTGTGTGTGTGTGTGTGTGTGTGTGTGTGTGTGTGTGTCCAAAAGCAACTGCCATCACACATACCATAACTATTCCCAGCCATAAGTCCCAGTCCCATCATCAGTCCCACCAATGGCATAGCAACAGGGTGTAGGGACGATCTGTCTCAGGTACCAAACACAAGAGGGTGCCAGCCTCAGACACGCCATAGCCCAACTGGTAAGAGGATCAATTGTTGCCAAAGAGCAGTGACCAGGACAGCCAACTGCGTTCACCATGGTCAGAGCCAACATGTACCCGCACCCAGTGCATCACGGTCAGTTTCTCCACCCTCCAGCAGTGAAACCTCAGCAACACAGAAGTGTCATGTGACATGATGACATTGTCATGCCACTGCCAAACATCCATACTGGGCGCCAAGCTCCACACTGGGTGAGGCCACTCCTAGTGTCACCACTTAGTATAAGTGCTCAGTAACCAAAATGAGATCTGAAATATTCAAATTGAGCAAGTATGATAACAGAAGTAAACATATGCCTGTGTTGAATACATTATACACAGACTTTGCTCAAATAACTACCTGTGGTGGAGGTGGGGATTATGTTTCTTGGGCCTTTAAGGGCAATGCCTCAAATAGATAATGCAAGTGAAAATATTAATAAGCAGAGAATAAGACATTTGTCAATATCTAATTCCTATCAGGTTTCATGTTGTTCTTCTAAGGGAGGGAATACTTATTGTAATACAACAAATAGTTATACTAAGTAAAGCTGGAGTGTTATTTGACTGGTAGAGATCCAATCCAGCAGAACTTCAAAAACTGTCACCTAGTGGTCAGGAAATAATTGTTATATGTAGAAGTTATGGGAAAGTCATAAATGTGTGACCAATTAAATTACAGCTGCCTCTTTTTTTAAAAAAGGTATGGGAGGGGAACAACTAAACAACTTTAATTTTGTGTAATTTGCTTAGTTTGCCTGTTTAATGAAGTTGAACTGTTACTTTGCATAGTTTCTTTTGAACAAATTCAATAAAGCAATCAGATGACACTCTGCTTCATCGAACAGGTAAACTATGCAAGTTAAAGAAAGTGGAAATTCATGCGAGCATTTCCAATGAAATCCAGTATGAGTCTGAATGGAAAATTAAATATATGCTCACATTTCATTTGTATTTCTCACAACATTATTGTCTTTGCAGGATCACAGCTCCAACACAAAGAGACAGAGTACAAGCTTGAAAGTCAATGTGAGCCAGGAATAAAGTCCTATAATGATGTTAAGTGACACAAAGGACAACATAAGCAAGTCAAGCAGAGCTACAGTTTGGTATTCTAGGGGATCCAGAAACTGCAGGTCACACACAGAAAAAAAAAATTGACCAGGAGCTTTAAAGCCTTTGTGATATGAGGAGAAGTTTACCCTTTTCTTCTTGGCATAGAGTGTGCTCCTCTAGGAATTACTAGAGCATGTTTCTTGTGAGATACATGATACAAGTGGATGAATTATTGAGATATGAATGTACAGTGAAAGTTATCTATAATGATTGTATCATATCCAGCCAATGGGTAAAGATCTGTTTGGTGTTTACAAAGGAAAAGATAGACTGAATGTAAGGTGGTTCAGATCAGGATTTGTGAATCCAAGGCCTTACCTCTTCCACCAACAACACTTTGTAGTCAAGCTGCACATTGCACTGAGCAAATCATGGACCCACATGTACTTGGTTTTGTTTCCTAGATAGTACAGGGTAGCCTGATGGGACCTGTAGCTCTGGGAGAGGGATAACCCTTTGGTGTCAACGGCAGCTTCCCTCACAGAGGAAATGGCAACTGAACGGAAAGGGGCACAACCTGAACTGTGAAGTAGACATGGGGTTAAATTCCCTTTCCGTCCACCCTTCAGTCCTGATCACCACCCTCACACACATGGCTGCTATTTTTGAGGTAAAGGTGAAATGCAAAGGAGCCAACAGTGATTTATGACTTGTGGTTTAGCACTAACAGCTTAATCTGAAACCACATTATCCTGAGTTGGGCTTGAAAAGCAAAAAAAAAAAAAAAAAAGACTCATTTAACAATCTGAATCAAGATAACTGGTTTATAATTACTTCAAAAGTTCCACTGAAGTAGATTCTCTTTCCAGAATGCAGCCATCCTTCAAAAGATAGGAGTGCCTCATCTCAATAAATTTACTAGCAAATTGATGGGCTGCCTATTGCGTTTATCCCTCATCGTTCCTTACTGTCCTTGTCCTGTTCTTATTACTTATGCGCAGGATGCATGGAAAGGGCAACAGAAGAATATGAGACAACAAGGGACAAACCGATTAGATGAATTCCAGCACAAGCATGCCTTTAGAGTGTGCATATGCAAGCATGTGCATGTCCATGTGTTTAACGACTTCATAATTATCAGCAGGTGTCAACTAGAAGAAATGTCAAAATTAGAACAATTGTTATTGCGACTGAACATTTATTTAGCATCATTGATGCTACGTTAAAGAATGCAAGTAACACAGCACCAGTCATAGTGTCAAGAAGGATGGGCAGTATCTGTACATCTACTTTAACTGGAGAAGGCTCAGTCTATACACATGGACACATTCCTCAATTCTGGCACACTCAACCTTTCAAGATTTAACCTTCAAACTGTCAATTTGCTCACCAGTATTTTCTAAAAACCAATGCCAGAGTGCAGAGCAAAAATGTTTTTCAAAAAGCTGCTGCTGCAGAGCTCAAGGTTGGGAGCACACTGATCTTGTACTGAAAAGGTAATCAATACTGTAATAAGAAAAGCTGGGCCTCAAGTCTAATTTCCTCTCCTGCTAGCATTTTAATATCATCAGTGGAGTTCAGCCATACACAACCTCAAATGCTGGCTTTTCCAACTATTCTAGATTAGAGTGGTGTCTCATCAACACCTTTCACACATAGAAGTCTTTCATCTTCGCCATTTCAGTATCAACAAAATTTCATACAGCAGCTTGACATGTAATCTATGTCAGCAAGATGGCTAAATGAAAACAGCACACTGGTAAAGTAATTCTTGAAAAATTCCATTCCAAGATTTTACCATCCCTTAAACCAAGCTCCTTATTAAGGATTAGAATCACTTTTAGTTACACGAGAACCTTGGCAAATATTGAATTTTTTAAAATGGATAAATATTCAGCAGAAGCACCCAGCAAAAACATTCTGGACACAGCCACAGCCATGCTCTATCCCAGGGGTGTCAAACATAAGGCCTGGGGGCCGGATACGGCCCACGGAAGCTTTTTATCCGGCCCTCAGGCTCTCAGCTGCTGAGCAATGCTGAGGTGTTACTGCTAAAAGGGCTGCCCCCATGAAAACTGGGCTCTCCCATATCTTGAAATATGATAAAGATTTGCATGTTTTCTCTTCTGTCATTTGAAGTTAATGAATTCCTAAGTGAGAAAAAGTGCTAATTTTTGGTTTTTAGTTGTTTAATGACATCACTTCCTACCTTAACCACATCACTTCCAGCCCTCAGCAGGTATCATGAATACCATTTGGCCCTTGGTATGAAACGAGTTTGACACCCCTGCTCTAACCAATCAAGCTCTTCACATAGTCTCTGTCTTTTCAATACCCCACTTCACACAACACCCAAATAAAACAATGAAGTTGGCCAGGGGAAAGGGAACAGCAACAGAGGAAGGAATGCATCGCAGTAGCAGGTCCCAGGTTTAATTCCCAGCATCTCCAAACAGGGCAAAGAATAATTCATCCCTGAAACCTTGGAGATTTGCTGCCATTCAGTCTTGACAATAAAGAGCTAGCTGGACCAGTAGTCTGATTTAGGGCACAAGCCTCACCAGGTCTACTCAGAAGTAAGTCCTATTTTGTTCAATGGGGTTTACTCTCAGGAAAGTGTGGTTAGGATTGCAGCCTCAGTTTCCTACACTAAGCCACAAATACTAATGTCAACACATTATTTATGGCAAGATGAACAGAATTAGTTGAAATAATGTAGAAGGGTTTGCAAAGACATTCTTCAACTAGGAGATGTCTGGTATAAGCAATAAGCTAAATCTACTAGTGCATGTACAAATGTAATACAGTATATACCATAGTTATCCATGCCACTCACTACTCATGGGTGCACAAGAAATAATATACTGAAAATAAACCACACATTTGTGTGATACTTTCTACACTCATCTACACATGATGTGAGCAGACTTATTGCTCTTGCTCCTAAGCCCTATAGTTCTTTACTCCTAGTTCAGCTGTGATGAACACAGCATAACTCAATAAGTGACAGCTTTCATATAGAGTCAATTATGTGACAAATGATCCTTTAACTCTCTCACCACTATTCCCCTTTGCCTGCACAAACCCCAAGCCATCCAGTAGAAATGTTCAATGTCATTAGGCCCAGCACTAGGCAAACTGAATTCAGATATTCTATGACCAAGTTTTGGCTAAGAAGAGAGAGTAAGGTTTGGCAAAATCATTAGAGTTAAAGGATCAAAGGTTCTTTGATTAATGAGTCAAAGAATCAAAATTAATGAGTGACTATACATAGCAATTCACATAACATCATGTGTGCTTTGTCTCTTCTCTCACAGCAATACATACATCAACAAATATCCAGAACCTGTTTCCCCTACATTTGAGCAGCCGTGACCAATTATTGACCACACATTTGCCCATAATTGATTGAAGAAATTTTAGTGTGGATTAGACCGGACTAAAGAGAGCCCATGCATGAAGATGGTGATACAGCTCATGTTGAGTGGCAGAGGGAGTGGCAAACAAATTAAGGGTGCCCTACACCCCAAGCCTGCCACTGCCACCCTCTCTCCTTTTCTCAAATAATCAATACAATTCCATTACCACTGATACTACTACCAAAAAAAAAAAAAAGCTAATTCAAATCTCCTAACGTGATTGTGATCTGCTACTCTGTCAATTCTGTCCCCCATGCTATTTAATATCTACATGAAACCGCTGGGAGAGGTCATCCGGGGGTTTGGAGTGAGGTGTCATCAATATGCTGATGACACCCAGCTCTATCTCTCCTTTCCTCCAGACTCCAAGGTGGCGGTTGAGGGCCTGGAGCGCTGTCTGGAAGCAGTGAGGATCTGGATGGGGGCTAACAAGCTGAAATTAAATCCGGATAAGACAGAGGCTCTCCTGGTTCGGAAATCCTCGATGCAGGTGCTGGATTATCGACTTGCTCTGAATGGGGTTGCACTCCCTCTGAAGGAGCAGGTTCGCAGCTTGGGGGTCCTCCTGGATTCGCAGCTGCTCCTGGATTCCCAGGTGGCGGCTGTGGCTAGGGGGGCCTTTGCTCAGCTTCGGCTGGTGCGCCAGCTGCGACCGTACTTGGACCGTGCAGACCTGGCCACGGTGATCCATGCCACGGTGACATCGAGGTTAGATTACTGTAACGCGCTCTATGTGGGGCTGCCCCTGAAGACGGTTCGGAAACTACAATTAGTACAGAATGCGGCGGCCCGTGTGGTCACCGGAGCCAGGCGGTTTGACTCTGTCAGCCCGCTTCTCCGGGGGCTGCATTGGCTGCCCATTCGTTTCCGGGCCCAATTCAAGGTGCTGGTTTTGACCTTTAAAGCCCTATACTGCTCTGGGCCAGGATATCTTAGAGACCACCTACTCCCGTACAATCCGGCTCGCCATCTCAGGTCATCAGAGAAGGCCTTTTTGCAAGTGCCGCCACCCAAGGAGGTCCGGGGGGTGGCTGCAAGAAATAGGGCCTTCTCGGTAGTGGCACCAACATTATGGAACTCCCTTCCCCTTGACTTGAGAATGGCTCCCTCTCTTGAGAGCTTTCGGCGAGGCCTGAAAACACTGTTGTTTAAACAAGCCTTCTGATTTCTGGCCTTCTTAACTTTTTATACATCTTTTAGTTTTACAGGCTTGATTCCTCGGTGATCTGCTCTTTTACTCTTTTAATCTGACTACTGTTTTTATGGCCCTGTAGTGTGTTTTTAAATGTTTTTATCTGTTTGTATTAATGTTTTTTAAATTCTATTGTTTTTAATATGTTGTTAGCCGCCCTGGGTCCCGTTAGGGAGAAGGGCGGGATAAAAATAAAGTTTTATTATTATTATTATTATTATTATTATTATTATTACTACTACTACTCAGATGGTATCTTAAAGGCCTAGAACTTGTCTCCTTAACCTAGCATCAATTAAAAAAAGGAGTAGTAAGATGGGTATTCAAAGGCAAGAGATTGCCTTCTGTAGTCTTCCATTCATAGCTGCTGCAGCTTTCTCTTCACCCATGTTTTTACAGACCTTGTAATATCAAAACTCATTCTACATCCACAACTGCAGCACATTAGTCAAAACTGCTAAGCACTAAGAAAAGATATCCCAATTTGCATTTAACAATTTTAAACATTTCTCAGTACATTTCTACACATTTTTATTTCTTAGGTTTATACCAACAAGACCACTGCCATTAATTCATCTTCACTAATAAAAGAAATAGTTAAGTCATTGTGCCCTTTAAACTGGAAAAACAGTTTACTATTTTCAGTTTAACAATGGTTTGTGGTGAGTCCAGATGACCAATTGAGTACTTTTGACACAGTGACTTCTCTTTGAAATGGCTGCAGACAATTCTTCAGCTCATTCTACAGGGTCAAAGAGGTCCAAAAAGAACCTAAATTGAGAGGGAAAGCAAAGCAGCACTGTTAGCTGATCCTCTCAAAACAATTTGCTGACAGATGTAAAAGCAAAGCTGGGGCCGTGAGCAATAAAAAAGAAGCAGTTCAAAGAAAAATTGTTGATTCCAATACCCAATTTAATATTCACTGCAGGAATGATTAACGCAACCAATAATTCAAAGGCTTGTACTATTGCAAGAACAGAGTAAATTCACTTTCCTAACATGCAGTTTGTGCTTCCGTAAATGGGCTGGGTCAGCACTTCCACTGCAAGTACTTGTTTCTGAAATAAAAGGACCACAGCATAACATATAAGAACATAAGAAGAGCCCTACTGGATCAGGCCCAGGCTCCATCCAGCTTCCTATATCTCACAGTGGCCCACCAAATGCCTCAGGGAGCACACAAGACCACAAGATACTTGCATCTCACTGCCATCATCTGCATCTCACATTCTATTTATCCTCGCACACCCCAACAAAGACACCAGACTGCACTTGGGTTTAACTTGGACCTCTTTATTAAACACAAGTACCGGTAACTAATTTTTAACTCATGAAACCTACTGAACACACCTTCCCTCCCTCACCAGTCTGGGCTAGGTGAAAAAAACTGTCATCCAATTCGGATGACAGAAAAAAATTCCTACCAAGCCTTTGTGATGAGTGACCAGCGAATCTCCGACTGTACATACCATCACGGCTTGTAGCTTTTGATGGAGTTTTCCTCCAGAAATCTGCCCAATCCCCTTTTAAAGGCATCTAAGCTAGTCACCATCAACATATCGTGTGGCAAGGAGTTCCACAGACTAATTACACACTGGATAAAGAAATATTTTCTGTTGTCTGTTCTAACTTTTCTGACACTCTATCTTAATGGATGTCCCCTAGTTCTGGTGTTGTGTGAGAGCGAAGAGAGCATCCCCCTATGCACTCTATCCAGAACTGAACTGTGACACATTTGAACACAACACTCAGGTGTGTCTGTACCAGCAATCCTTTGTCTAAACCAGAGGTGTCAAACATACAGCCCATGGGCCGGATCCAGCCTATGGAAGCTCTCTAAGAGCCCAATCCTGGGCTCGACACGCCGGCCTTAGCCAGTATGCACTGTCGCAAACATGCCATAAAGCACATTTGCAAGCCTTACCGCTGGGTGAGCGCCCATGCTAGCCCAGTGCTTGTCGACACTGGGCTAGCACCGGCCGGGCTCCCAGCCTCCGCCACTCTGTGGTTGCACAGACCGCCGAGCCACGGCATGGTAAGCGGAGGCAGGGGGTAGGCAGGGAGGAGGCGTTCCGGGGAGGGGGGTGGTGGACGGAAAGAAGGTGGGGAAAAGGTGTGACAGGGCGGCAGGGAAAGGGCGGGAGGAGGCATGCCGGGGGGAGGGGGCAGGGAGGGAGGGAGGCAGGTCTGGTTGAGCTCTGCTCCACTGGATCCTGTCCGTTCGTGTGGGGCTTTGCGCCCTACACGAACACCCAGTGCGGGGCTACTTCCGTTACCTGGAAGAAGGGGACAAAAGTCCCCTTCTCCCAAGGTGCCGCCCATGGTACACAGGATCTGGCGGCAGCCATTTTCTGTGCCGCCAAAGCTGCGTGCCACAGGAGCTCAGGATTGGGCTGTAAGTGGCCTACATGATCATTGGGCACTCTCAAGGCAGTCATCAGTTGCTAAGCTGCACCCATTTGTTGCCTCACCAAAAGAAGCACTGCTGAAAGCACAGCTGCAATTGGGCTTTCCTGATGCCTCTTTTCAGCAGCACCTTTTCTGACAAGGGGACAAGGTGCAGCTTATCAGCCGAGAGCAACTAATGCCCGTGCTGGGAGGCATAGCTGAAAAGAAGTACTGAGACAGCCTGATTTTCTGCCTCGAGGACACATTGCAGCCTGGCAGCTAAAAGGCACTTCCCAGCAACTTCACGATGCATTTTGAATGAATACACTTGTGAAAAATTTGAAATCTCTCTTACTGAAAAATGGCACCTTTACACAGATCGTCCAGTTTGAGGAGACTGAAAAGTCCCCCGGGTGCTGCTTTCAATGGGCCATAGCTCTCAACTAAATACATACAGGTTTGCAGCACTCAAATATTTTGAGAGGGTGTTTCTCCCATGCATTTATTCATCTCTTCAGAGTGTCTAGTGAACAAACATTTGCCCTGGCATGCAGGGAAATGAGGGGTGATGGAATAGCTGCAGAGACAGTACGTGCATCCTGCATCCTAGACATGCTTTTTAAAAAAAAAAATAAGAACAAATAATGTGGCCACACCATCATTTAATAGTCCAGATTTAAGGGACTTAATTTACAAAACTTCAAGGACCATCTTCAGATACATCCACTATTAAGAGCATAACAAAGTAACCCACTTCCAATATAGTTGCATCCAATACATCACAAAGCAGCACGTGCCTTCTCTGAGGCATCATCAAGTTGCTGACTTGAGATTACTCTATGACTGATCAAGATTTGCACATTTTCTCCTCTGTCATTTGCAAATAATGAGTTCCTAGGTGAGACTAAATGGCTATTTCTGGTCACTTCCTGCTTATTGATTGATTGATTGATTGATTGATTGATTGATTGATTGATTGATTGATTGATTTGTATTCCGCCTTTCTCCCAAAGGGCACCCAAGGCGACTTAATGACACCACTTCCTTTCTAATGACTTTTAAATCACTTTATCCCTCAGCAGGTGCTATTAATGCTATTCTGGTCCACTGTATTGAATATGTTTGACACCCTTAGGCCCAAATCCTAACCAACTTTCCCGCACTGACACAGTTGTGCCAGTGGGTATGTGCTGCATCCTGCAGTTGGGTGGCAGTCACAGAGGCCTCCTCAAGGTAAGGAAATGTGTGTTCCCTTACCTCAGAGCTGCACTGCCCTTACCCTGGTGCTGGAAAATCGGTTAGGATGGCACCCTTAGTCTAGAACCTTGTTTTGCAGAATTTTTATACTTCTGTTCCACACAAAAGTATTTGCTACTGTTCTAAGATTCCTAATAGACTCCTCTTTGTGCTTATAGCTAAGAGGAATTTGCAGCTGTAATATGAATGCACCATTTAAACCACAAAAGCAAATCTCATGCATAATAAAAGAGGAAAGAGGCAATGTACCCCCAGGACCACCAAAATCAGAATGGAGGGAATGTCTTCCTTCCAAATGTGCTTCTGCCCTGCCACACCTCACTGTTCTCATCTACATTCCCATCCATGGAAAAATAATCTCAGACCTTAGACTTGAACAGAATCCAGCTTTTCTTTCCAACACTGAGGAGTATAAACTTGGTCTGTCTGAGAGACAGGGAGCTCTCTTTATAACTTTTTAAATGGCTGTTAAACAGAAGCAAAGAGGTCACTCAGAGCGGACCTGAAGGAAGGAATGGTGAGTCAGAATATGTGGTCATATATACAAGACCACGTCCTTCTAATCTAGGCTAGTGAACCTGGAGTAATTGTCACCTCCAAGTTCCATATTCTCATGAATTCAGGTGAGAACTGTGGTAACGTAGCCATCACAGGATGATAGTGGGTAACCATTTGAGTGAATGCTCTGGGGGTCAAACTACACATGACTCTGGGAGCTCTGTGATCAACTTTTTAAAAACAAAGGCAACTGTGAGGTGTCAGCTAATTTGACTGGGGAAATGGCACATGGCTAGGGACTTTAACTTCTTCCTCTTGATCTGATTTCCCAACCTAAATTGCCCTCCCCTAGCCATTTCCTTTGGGTGGAAGGAAATATTTGCACAGAAATACAGATATACAAAAGTACAGAAATACAGTGGTGCCTCACATAACGAAATTAATCCATTCCGCGAATCCTTTCGTTATGCGAAATTTTCGTTGCGCGAATCACGTTTTCCCATAGGAATGCATTGAAATCTAATTAATGCGTTCCTATGGGCAAAAAAGGTCAAAACGAAGTCAAATTTGTTTTACAAAGTGTTTATTATGTGCTCTTTAAAGGCATACATACTGCACAGAGGATTTCTAAAATTTGAAGCATACACAAAATTTTTAATTTTTAAAAATTTCGTTATGCGAAGCACGGACCTAAAAAGTTTTCGTTATGCGAAGCACGGACCTAAAAAAATTTTCGTTATGCGAAGCAAGGCCAGAAATTTTCGTTATGCGAGTTACCAAACTCAATCGAAAAACTCTTTCGTTATGCGAGTTTTTCGCTGCGCGGGGCATTCGTTATGCGAGGCACCACTGTACAGAAGTGGGGGGATAACATAGATGAAGTTTTGCTGTTTATTTTATCACTGCAAAGTGAATGTGCTACAGAATTCTAGTTCATAGAATTACAGTAATTCAAATTTATTTTAAAAAGAAATAGTCACTAAATGTGTGCTGTAACTTTGCTTAAAGCTTAAAATAGTTACTCTGGTTCTCAAAACATTTTAGCACTGGGACCCACTTCTTAGAATGACAATCTGTCAGGATCCACCAGAACTGATAAGAACATAAGAACAGCCCCACTGGATCAGGCCATAGGCCCATCTAGTCCAGCTTCCTGTATCTCACAGCGGCCCACCAAATGCCCCAGGGAGCACACCAGATAATGTCATTAATGATATTGATGTGTTGCTTGTTTTCAGCCTTGTTCAGAAAAATATAGGAACAAATTGATTATGACAGAGAATGATATGGAAACTATTTAATTCAAACAAATGTAAATCCTAAATATTGCCATGTGTGTGTGTGTGTGTGTGTGTGTGTGTGTGTGTGTGTGTGTGTGTGTGTATTTCCTTCTCTTTATTTAAACCAGCTGTAAGCCACCCTAGGCACCTACTGGTGGAGGGGAAAATGGCACAGAAATTAATTAATTAATTAAAAAATTAAATTAATTAAATTTAATTAAATTAAATTAATTAAATTAAATTAATTAAATAATAGCCCAATCCTATGTACTCAGAAGCAAGTCCCATTTTAGCTAATGGGGCTTACTTCCAGGTAAGTGTGCATAGGATGGCAGCCTAAAGGCCTAATTCTATCCAATTTTCCAGTGCCAGTGCAGCTGTGCCAATGAGGCATGCACTGCATCCTGTGGTAGGAAGGCAGCCACAGAGGCCCCCTCAAGGTATGGGAACATTTGTTCCCTTGCCTTGAGGCTGCATTGTGGCTGCACCAGTGATGGAAGTTGGATAGGACTGGGCCCTAGTTCTGCTGGGCTGGGAAAGAAAACTACAAAAGCAATACAGTTATGTTCAGTGGTTAGAGGTTCTTGGCTCCTCTGCATTTGGGTAGTTAGGAAACAAACATAACCAACATCTTTCCCTGCAGAGAAATAATCTTTGTGTTGGAAAAAGAATGTACACCATAGGCTGGTTTGTAAATGATTTTTTCTTACACTTCCATCTCGATGCAAGGAAAAAACTTTATGGACAAAATAGACATTAAAGGAAACAGAAAAGGAAAGGGAAAGCAAAATCTTTATCCAGCGTGTAATTAATCTGTGGAACTCCTTGCCACAGGAAGTAGTGATGGCATCTTGCCTAGATGCCTTTAAGAAGGGATTGGACAAATTTCTGGAGGAAAAATTCATCACAGGTTACAAGTCATAGGTATGTGCAAGGTAGAGGTAGGTTGCCTCTGATTGCCAGATGCAGGGGAGGGCACCAGGATGCAGGTTGTGTCTGTTGTCTAGAGCAGGGGTGCCCAAACCCTGGCCCTGGGGCCACTTGCGGCCCTCGAGGCCTCTCAATGCGGCCCTCAGGGAGCCCCCAGACTCCAATGAGACTCTGGCCCTCTGGAGATTTGTTGGAGCCCACACTGGCCGGACGTAACTGCTCTCAGTTTGAGGGTGACTGACCTCTTGCGTGAGCTGTGGGATGAGGGCTCCCTCCAGTGCTTGTTGTTTCATGTCTATGATGCAGTAGCAGCAGGAAAGGAAAGGGCAGCCTTGCTTTTTGCAAGGCCTTTTATAGGCCTTGAGCTATTGCAAGACCTTCATTCATTCATATAAGTTCATCTGTAATATATTCATTTATGTAAACTTATGTAAATTTATTCAAATTTTAAATGCGAATTAATCCCCCCCCCCCCGGCCCCTGACACAGTGTCAGAGAGACTATGTGGCCCTCCTGCCAAAAACTTTGGACGCCCCTGGTCTAGAGTACTCCCTGAAGCATTTGTTGGGCCACTGTGAGATACAAGAAAGCTGGACTAGATGGGCCTTTGGCCTTGATCCAGTGGGCCTCTTCTTATGTTCAAACTTTCTTGAGGACATAGGATTGTCCCTGTGGCTATACAGTATACTGCTCACATGCTAAAGAAAGTACATGGGGCGGGGGGGGGGTATCTGAAGGGTTCAGATAGGCCATTGTGGGTATGTAACACTTTTTGTGCCAGTGGCTGCTGAAAATATTCTGAATGGCTTTTGGTACATTAAAAATATGTGCCTCTGATCTGAATGAAGGCTTATTTTTTTAACTATTGTTTTTATTCCTCTATTCAAAAGACAAAAATGTATTATTTTTATTCCTATGGCTGACCTGGAAAGTGCCACCATAACTTCCTTATAAACATTTCCATCCACTTCGATTCTTTAACAGGACCCCTATATGCACATTAAAATATATATATATATATATATATATATATATATATATATATAGGATTACCCCTCATGAGAAGAACTGGTTCAATAGATCTCCAAGCTTCTCTAATTACCAGAAAGAAAATAGTAACATTTTCCTGCTTACAACCAGCAGGAAGTCAACACTTCCAAAGATAATGATATTTCCTAACAATTTTGAAGAAAAATGGGCATTTCCAAATGTTTCCAAATGCTAACAACAGGGCAAAGTTACTGCCTTCTATACCTCAGCTATGCACCAGAGGAACCACTTGTGGCCATAAGGGGGTAACTGCCTTTTTTCCTTCTCATTCAAGGCATCTGCCCTCTGTTTTGGAAGCAACACAAACGTATCAGGGACAGAGATAAATGATTGGCAAGAAGAACTGATTCACGCATTAAAATTAGGAAAATGTAAAGCCTAATCCTATGCATGTTTACTGAGAAGTACACTGAATTCAATGGGTTTTACTCCCAAGCAGGTGTGCCTAAGCATGTAATCCCAGGAAATAAAGAGCTTCTGAAACAAAGCAAACAAATGAAAGTTAGGAAAACCAGGCTGTGAGTTAGGAGTGACTATCCCATCCCTTGCCCCTTGCCTAGCCAGGTTAGGTTCTATAGCTGCACTGGAAAAATTATTCACTGTACTTACAAGAGAGGATGCTTCACATCTCATCCGTGTATTTCACAGGATAGAGCTATTAAAATGATAATGCGCAATCAGCTTTCCTCAGTTTGAACTGACAAGCTTACTTCCATGTTTTGTGTGGATGACATACAGATTAAGGTCTCTAATATTGAAGTGCCACAGTGCATCAACAAAGAGTTTTTAATCAACAGATCACTGCATCATGATACAATGTTTATGCCAGCTAAATAACAGGCCAGGTTGCTGAGAAAATTTCAGCTCCCAGGGCTGGTTGGGAGTCTAAGGTTCCTGTTACCAAATGAGTCCTTAATGTATCTGATTCACACATATCATAACTATGATTAATTCTTTTATTTATATTTTATTGTGTTATATTTTATTGTAATCACTATTATTAAACCGCAATAAACAGCAGAAGACACTCCCCACCCCCTCCAGCTGCAAGCAGTCTGATGTCAGCTTGAAGGTAAAGATTAAAAGCAAGATCCACAGCACTCAAAAGAATAAAATTGACATTCGACATCCAAACCTATGCCCAGCAAGTGCAGTATGGCAAATGAACCATCAGTCAGTAACACACGAGATGTACAGCCTCATACACAGACCAATTAGATCGACATGAACCTCGAGTTACATTAATCTAGCATATGTATTTCTGCGCAAGTAGGAATGACTGCCTTTAGTGGCGCTTCTTTCTTCCCCATGTGTCCTTAGAAGCACAGCTGATTACAGCCTTTAAGCTCACTTACTCGGACATGTACTTGTATTTCGGCTTAACCTTATCGTCAATCAGGGTGTCTATTTTTATTACTGTGGTCGGAGAACAATGAAGAGGTGCATTCCAATGCTATATTTCTGTATGCAGCAGTATCATTTCAATCAAGGGAGAGGGGGGGAAAGCAAGATTTTTTTTCAAACACAATGCCTTATGAAGGAAAGCCCACTTTCGAAAAATCCATGACGCTCATTCTGCATGTACCCTTTCTGTGCCAACGGCTACGCTGACAGCAGCTACTGTGAATGAGCAGCCCAGCAATAAAAGTTGATCTTACTACACATGCACATGGCATTTATTCAAGTATGATCTGGGGAGTGGGCAGCGCTGGGTGATTCAGAGAACAGCAACCTGCAGTATGTACAAAGCCAAAGGCGTGGAGACCAGTGGCGTCTTTGGAAAGGTCCCTACTGTGCTTATTTTAATGTAGGATACACCACACGCATACATCCAAACAGCCCCATTCTAGGTAGTGTTTCATAGTAAATGCTTCTTTCTCTTCAATCCCCCTTCACTGGAGAGCTGTCCACCAGTGGTATTGACAGGCAGCCAAGTGCAGTGAAGCAGGGCTGTGGTGGATGCTACTGAATTATCTGTGCGTCCATGCATGATGCACCAATTGCCTCATTCATAAACACCCCAGATCTCTTCACTGGGCATGTCCTTACAACCCGTTTCATCCAAGGTTGCAACTGAAAAGTCCTTTTTCCCTGCTGCAAACGGCCAAAAGGGACCCACACCTATGGTCTGAAAGCCTATATAGAAATCTAGGTTACTTGCAAATGTATATGTATATATATGAAAATGAGGAGCATGGCCGTGCAAAGCGGAGAGCTGTTGACACAGAGGCACAGCCAGGCGACGATGGCTCGCTGCAAAGACATGGCAGTGCCAGCCAAGCCTCAGATAAGAGAAGCTGTAGAAGCAGCAGCACTCGGGGGGCGAGAAGCGGCGATCGGGGCGCTCCAAGCCCCCGAGACCGGCAGGGCAAGCAAAAAAGGGGTGAGATCCCACCCTAGGAAGCCCAAGGCGGCAACTCGGTCCTCTTCGCGCAGGGCTACCGGGAGAAGGGAAGATGCGCGCCAGCCTGCCCAAGACCTCCAATCCCTTCCCTCCATTAACCAGCCCGGGCAATGATCAACCAGGAGCCGAGCATGGAGGCTGCTGCAGTCTCCCCAGGCAAGCAGGCGTTTGCGCAGCAAAGATTCGCTGCTGCTGCTGCTGCTGCTGCAGACCCGCTTGCAATGCACCGCGAGCAGCCCCGGTGCCCACGCAGCAGCCCCTCCTGGGGGGCGAGGCGAGGGGCTCCTGCCGTGCTCGCCCCCAGGCCCCCGCCCTGGGCTGGGGCTGGTGGGGGGCTGCTCCCGGCGGGGGGCTCTGCGCACTCACCCAGAAAACGAAGGAGTAGATGATGAGCAGGGTCTTGAGACACGTTATCACGGGTTTGGTCTCCATTCTCCTCGATGCCATAATACTGAGATCCCGGCTGCTGGCTCTGGGCAGGGGAGGGAGCGCGCGAGGAGGGGGAAGGAGGGAGGGAAGGAGGCGAGCGGCTTATCCGCGCCGCCTGCCCCTCTGCTGCTGCTGCTGCTGCTGCGAGAGCTGTGGCAGCTGCTCCACAGAGCCCGTGCGCTGCTGGGCCACTGCCGCCGCCCCCGCCCGCCCCCTGCCTGCCTCCCTCCCTCCCTCCCCGCGGCGCGCACACTGGATTGTGCAGTCACAGTGCCGGAGAGGGCAGCCTCCGGGGACCTGCCCCCCTCCCCCGTCCATCCAGCCAGGCGAGGGGACGTGGAGGGCCAGAGGGCGCCTGTGCTGTGCGCAGTGGCCGGTGCAGAGCCGTGGCGCAGGAGGAAAGGCATCGCCTGGCACTGGGGGGAGGCTGGGACGCAGCGCCCTGCGGAGGACGGGCAGCAGGTGGGGCCGGGGGCGACTGGCAGCCCAGTCATTCTAGTCCATGGCGCTTCCTCCCTGGAAAGTCTGGAGAAGATTGCAACCTGTGACCCAAACAGGGTAATGTGGGAGGGGGGAGAAGGGACCCCTGCACGCGCTCCCCAAAAGATTTAGGGCTCATTCCTATGTCCAAAGGGAACTGCAGGTTCAAAAGCTCTTGAACACGCTGCTTGTGCCAGCTCCATCTCTTGCCACTCACAGGAGTCAGCTAAGGCAGATCATGGCTCTTGCAAACGCAGCCTCTCAGGTGCCCACTCACCTTCAAGCTGAGGCAGAGTGACCAGACAGGTCCTCTTTTTCCAGGACATGCCCTCTTTTTTAGCCTGGTATCCTGGGAAAGCTTAAATGTCCTCTTTTCCCTGTGAGTGGGCCTGGGCTGGTAACACATAGCCTTCTTGTCATTAATAAATGCTCGTAATAAATTCTATGTAATTTTTTAAAAATTTAATAAGTAATGTAGTGTTTAAATTAACCACATGAAATCAATATACAATGTTTTTAGCTTTTATTTTCTCATGTCCTACATTTTTCTTGGATGTCCTACATTTTGGGGTACCTTATGTGGTTATGATATCTGGTCACCCTGGGCTGAGGATGGCTCAAGTTTTTCTCGAACTTACCTCAGGATGAAATGTCTGAGTGAATTGGCCTTTCCAGGAGAGGCAAAACAATAACACCTTCTTGAAAAGGGTAGTGAGTGCTTCCTAAAAAGAGAAGAGGGAGGATTGGAACCTGCTTGAGGATCTTACCTTCTGCCCTGAACACTCTGCCCCCTCATACCAAGCCAATAGGATGTTATTAACTCTTGCTCATTGGTTTAATGGGACATTTTTACAGGAGTATGTTATGACAACACCCCCATGGAAACTATAGCAAAGATATTTCTTCATTCGAGATTTTTATTCTCTTGCTAGGGCCAGCCCAACCCTGAGATACATGCTTATAATTTTCAAAAGCAAAAGCATGTGTGATAATGCTCTAGTCCAGTGGTTCTCACACATTTAGCACCAGGACCCACTTTTTAGAATAAGAATCTGTTAGGACCAACTGGAAGCGATGTCATAACCGGAAGTGACATCAAGTAGAAAATTTTTTAACAATCCTAGGCTGTAATCCTACCCACACTTACCCAGGAGTAAGTCCCATTGACTATCATTGTTAAAAGAATTTACATAGTAACTTGTTAAAAGTACGAGTCTGTAACATTTCCCCAAATGCAGTCACATCCCATGGTGGCATCAAGTCTAAAATATTAAAAATAAAATATTGAAATTGATATGTGCAGAACTTGGGCTCAGTTGAGAGGATCGTAGCCTGTGCATTTCATGAGCCAATAGAGAGTCAGTCTGAGTTTGTCTGAGTCAATAGTTATGAAATTTTGTCTGAGCCAATAGGCTCACTTGCTGAGTACCTTGTAGCAAGCCTTTGAGAGTTGGAGGACCAAATGGAAAACTGCTGCAGGAGAGAAGCCTGCAGTACCACTGGAAGAAAGGTAGAGGCTACTGTGTGCAGAGCCACTGAGGCTATAAAAGGGGCTGCACCAGCACAGAGAGCTCAGAGACCACTAGGGAGAACTGCAGAGAATGAGCTGGAAGAGCAAGCTGCAGAAGAGGTGCTGTGAGGAGTAAGCTGGGAGAGACCAAGCTACAGGAAGGCCAGGTGAGGAGAGAGCTGTAAGGAGCACCTAGGAGAGCCTCTGAGAACCAGGGAATAACCATCCAGCCTTTGCCTCAAGTCTTGCTGCCTTGAGCCTGCTTGCCCCAGGGAATTTGGAATGAGGTCATTTTGATTTGTTTGGTTCAGGTTCCATTCCTCCTAATAAAAAGCCTTAAAACGTAGCTTGGTGTCTGGTCTCTTTCAATCCTGCATAACAAAATGAAGGGGGACCCACCTGAAATTGGCTCGTGACCCACCTAGTGGGTCCTGTCCCACAGTTTGAGAAACACTGCTCTAGTCACAATTAACTAACAAGAGGAAAAGTCTTGCCACATCACTGTGGCAAAGTAACATGGGCCATAGAAACACATCTATATTAGCTAAACAAGTTTTGGGAAGTGCTTTGAACAGATTAAAAGGTTTTTGAGATGCAATCCTAAAACCATTTACTTCAGACTAGTTCTACAGACTTGAGTGGTCGTATTCAAGAATAAGGATGAGAATTACTGCAAATTGGACAAGTTCAGTTAAAACCTGGTTAAAATCAACATTATTGATCTGCAGTTAATGGACTAGTTAATCATCACATCAATCAATTATTGATTTCAGTCCTTGCTGTCATTGTAGCCCAATGCAAATGTAAATCAAAACTAGAGCTGTGTCTAAGGCTTTTTATTGTACTTGAGAGCAAAGAAGAATGGGGCATTATTTCAAATGATGCCCCACCTCTACATTTATCCATCCATAACTCAGAAGTGAAAGCTTTCTGGAAAAGCTCTCTAAGTTTGAAATATAAAAATGTTTATATGAATGCATTGTAATGATTTTCTTTCTCTGAGAAATATCTGTGGAGAAAGAAATGTGAAAAAATGTCACATGAGATTACACAATCCAGATGGATTACATCAGAATGCAAAATCCAATTTAAAATGCGAGATATGTATCTCGTCTACGTATGGAGACAAGTACCTCCTTGGCTTACTTTGTATTTATCCAATATACTGAACCTGGTATTGAATATAGACAAAATGTGTAGTTGTGTAAGATATTCTCCCACCAACAGTAGTGTTAAACAGAGTGTAAAAGTCCTCGTGGAAAAAATCATCTAGAATGGTGATGGGGAGGCACCATGATTGTTTTTGTACCTCATTTGCAGTGCTGTGAGGTACAAAACAGTTAACCACATTAACTGATGTGGTTGCCTCAGGCAGCAGAGTGGGGGGGGGGGCTGCTCATCTCTGACTGCCTATTTGCCTCCATTGCTGCTTGGCTTCCTTCCACTCTCTGGCTTGGAAGAGAAAGAGAGGGACAGACAGAAAGAGGAAGAGGGGAGGGGAGTACTGAGCTAGAATATAAACATGGAGAATGGAAGGAGCAGAGGCTGGCACATCATTGGGTAAGGAGGGGCGTGAAATGGTTGGCAACCTTCAGTCTCGAAAGACTATGGTATAAGCCTACAGCACCCGGTATTCCCAAGTGGTCTCCCATCCAAGTACTAACCAGGCCTGACCCTGCTTAGCTTCCGAGATCAGACGAGATCGGGCATGTGCAGGGTAACAGTTGCTGCATTTAGCATATTGCCTCAGTCATCAAGAGGTATTGGGTCAGCCCTGTGTATTCCATTCCAAAAGCTGGAGAGAAATTTCCTGCTGTCTAGAGACAATGTTGATCAAGTGCCTGACCACTAAGTTTGCCCAGTGATCAGCTCATTCACAGCACTGGGAATAATCAGACTTACAACAATATTATGAAGTACTCACTCAGTACATAAGATGGATCTTATTTCATCAATTGGCGCTATATCGGTAAAATAAATATAATTATTTAAAATATTTATTTCTCACCTCTCTGACCTCAGAGGACATTCAGGACTACACACAACAGAAATAGATAAAAAATATTTTTTAAATGTGCAAGAAAACCCACAATAAAACCAACAATCAGTAAATCAATAAAACAGCAAAAGAGCAACAGCCTGCAATAAAAATAGTTGCAGCAGTAATAGACAGTCAGAAAGAGCTTGCTTCTTTTAGAACACTTGCTTATACCACAGAAATTTGACTTGGCACCTACATCAAGGAAAAAAAAAAAGCCAAACTTATCTCCCAGGACAATGAATTCTATAGCCTGGACAATGCAGCTGGAATGACCCTCTCTCTTGTATCCACCGAATGCAGGGGTCTCCAACCCCCAGCCTGGGGGCCAGATGTGGTCTATGGCTAGCCTCTATCCAGGCCATGCGGCCAACCTCTGGTCCCCTGAGAGCCTCTGGCCCACTTGACTGAACACAATCAGAGCTGTGCTCCAGTTGCATCTGGAGGGTGTTCTGAGGGCCGGGGAGGCTGCGTACTGCCTCCCAAGACCTCAGAACACCTTCTAAAAGTCTAAAAACATCACTTTCTGGTTTTCCCAAAAACTGGATGTAACTTTTTTGTGCCCTGAGAAGGCTTTCTGATTGTCGGGAGGCCTCCATTTGGGTGTCCATTTGAGTATGTGCTGTATTTTGTGGTGTGTGTTAGTGCTTGAAAAAAATCTTTGAAATTTGACCCCATTCATTCATTTATTCATTTGTCTCAGGTCCATTGCTAATGTATTTATTTAAATTTTATATTAAAAAAAACTTTTTTCTGGCACCATGCCAGATATTTGATGCGACCCTCTGGCCAAAAAATTTAGAGACCCCTGGCCTAATGTGTTTTAAATGGTGAAAACACATTAACACATGAAACCCATGCAGTAAGACCTCATTCAAAGATCCCAAGCTGTTTAATTATGTTCATATGGAGTGAGGCAGACCTTCAGGTAACCTGATCCCAAACTGGGTGTCTAAAGGTAAGAACCAGCTTTTCAAATTGTGCAAAGAAACATATGAGGAGTTAGTGAAGATGGTACAATATTGGTGTTATATGATCTAAAAAGAACAAGCTGCCATCAAGAACCTGGCTACCACATTTGGGATGCACAACTCTCTGGGTTATACTGTTTTCAGCGACTGGTCCTCAAAGAACCTGGTCACTTGCGTCAATGAGCTCCTTCATTTCACCCACTGAAGAGTGCTGGAGGAAAGTTAGGTATTATGACAATGCTGATGTTTATGAACTTAGGCTTGGGAGGAGGAAGCCCAAAATGCTACTAGGCAACACAGCAGATTCAGGGTAGCGGTTTCACTGCCAAAGGACTTTTCCGTTGCTTGCTTCTTGAGGACATAAGAAAAGAGGGCTCCTGCTCAGGGCATTTTATACTTAGTACTCATATGAAGCTAATAGGATTTCCTTGACCCAGTCACTATCAACCTAGCTGACCTCACAGGGTGTGAGGATAGAAATAAGGGGAAACTTGTATGCCACCCTAAGCTCCTTGGAAGAAGAGTTGGATAAATAAATGTAAAATTTATAAAATAGATTATAATAAATAAATAGATAATTGACTGATAATTGACATTAATAAATATGTAAAATAAATAGATGATAATTGTCCCCAACAACCGCTCCCCTCCTCAGCAGTTAAGCACCTCCATGAGTCCTGGGCTTGGTAGGATGGTGTGGGTAGCAGCAGAAGAAATTAGGCCTTGCTGCTTCAGGGTTTGCCCGGGCACAGGTTTGTGTACTTCCATGGCCCTCGATTCTCCCCCACCTGTCAAACGACCCCACTGACATCAATGATGGCTTCCCTACTCAAGTAAATATTAACTGTAGGTGCCTCAATCCAGGAGTACCTTAAACAAAACGTAACGGGTGAAATGGTGCAATTAATGTCATATCTAGTTTGGCTTTTAGCAGCATTGGCACCAGGCAAAAATATGTTGGGGGACACAGGAAGGGCAAATTATCAATCATATTATTAACAATTATAATGTCAATTATCATCTATTAATTTTACATATTTATTATTATTAAACATTTTAAAATGAGCCAACCTGTCCAGTTGAGATAGTAGTTAGTTAAGGCAGGAGAAAGTTTGAGATGTATGAATGCAAGACATTGAGGAATAGACATTCCAATAAAAATGGAGTTGTTGACATGGCTTTTCGGTCTGATGTACAGAAACTTAGGAGGTGACACTTTTCCTGGAATGGAGATGAAGTGACAAGACATGTTTTACTTGCAATATTTCTGTCCATCAGGCAGTTGTTAAGGGCACAGGAGGTATGTTAGAAAAAACTGGCAACCCTTATTAAATAATATTTTGGGCAGGACAGGGCAGCCTGGGTATGTGTTGTATAAAACAATGTTATGTGCAGCCTGAGGCCTGAAGAAAGGAGACCTGTAACAAAGGTGCTGGGGTTAACCAGTACCTGCAGCTTGATATTAGACTACAGTAGCATCAATATCCAGGCCCAGAGTGACCTGGTTGGCCATCTGAGGGGCCAGAACAGGTGTGTCGCCCGAATGAGGCAAGGGTGTGTTCCAGGGCAGCAAACAAGGATCGGAAAAGCTAGAGACAGGTACATAATCAAGTCAGATGGAAGTCAAGATCCAGAGCAGGAAATAAAGATCAGAGAGGCCAAAGGTAAGCAGAGATCAAGATTCAGGGCAGCAATCAAGGATTGGGGGGCCGGGGGGAAGTGACATATACAGAGGCAGATTAGAGGTCAAGATCACCACACCTCTTCTTGAGAGATGCAGAATTCATTGATGGTGACCAAAATGGTGAACAATCAGTATATTTTTAGCATAATCCATTTGCCCTGCTATACATCAAGCATCAAGTTGCTATAATAAAGCAACCATACAAGAACATAGCAAGAAACAGGACCTAGTGCAAGCAAAGCATTCCTTGACACTTGGATGCACTGATTTCTTTTTATAGGAATGGGTCAAAAGGCAAAGTCATATTTCAGTCAGTAGAAATGAACCAATTTGGGCTTCTTTTTGCAAGGTATGGCATCTATCTAATAGCCATGAACCCCAGCAGAATTCTGCTCTGCATGCAATATGGCGAGTGCTTTACTATTAAGGCTCAAAACAGGACCACTATCCAGCATTAAGGAGATTAGCAGGAAAGAACTAACATTCCATGTGAAAAGAAGTATATAGGAAATTAAAATCTGTTAGATTGAGATTAATGTTGTGGAATCATGAAGGTGAGCTTTGTATTTTACCTTCCAAGCTGTTCAGAAACCTGGAGAGAGATTAGAGGATATAGAGATAATAAAGCAATAAATAGCTTAGACTGGGGCATACTTTGCTTAGAAAAAGTAAAACTAATGTTTCAGTAGATTTTTTTTAAATATTTATACAACTGTAGAAAGGGAATAATTTGTTATTATTACTATTAAGGGAAGAATTGAGAATGTGTTCATGGTGTAACAAAATACATTGGGTGTTAGGAGATATAATTAAGAGTAACTGTGTAAAAAAGCAAGTTGAATGGGAAAGACATAGCATGATCTATCGTTTAGATCTGGAAAATGCCCCAAAGACTCAGCAGAGGACCTCTATATTCACTTCCTTCTATACATATATAGGCCTGACCCATTGTGAAGTGATGCCCAAAGCAGTGCCCCAAATTTCTGCCCCCTTTGTTTTCTGCTGCTGCAGCTGCCTTGTTGGTCCACTGTGTTTTGAGGAGGAGGCCAGGTGGGCAAGGAAGTGGCAGTGGCAGAATCCTGAAGTGTCCTGTTCCCTATATCTCCTCCAGTGTGCTGCCTTCTTCTTCCCTGTCCAGGTACTTCTTCAAAGCAGGTTGAGCTTGGTCTGTTTGTAGTGGCGAAGCAATAGGAACAAGATGACAGCAGCTCCCAGGTTTCTCCACCAGCCCTGCCACCACATTTTTTTAAGAACATGCTAGATCCCTGCTGGATCAGGCCCAGGACCCATCTAGTCCTGCTTCCTGTATCTTATAGTGGCCCATCAGATGTCTCAGAGGGCAATCCTAACCCCTTATGTCAGTGCTTTCCAGCACTGACATAAGGGTGGTGCAGCTCTGAGGTAAGGGAACAAACACTCCCTTACTTTGAGGAGACCTCTATGAGTGACACCCAACTGCAGGATGCAGCACATGTCCCATTGGCACCGCTATGCCAGTGCTGGAAAGCACTGACATAAGGGGTTAGCATTGCACCCTCAGGGACACACAAGACCACGAGATACTTGCATTTCGCTGCCACTCCCCTGCATCTGGCATTCTATTTAACCTCTTGCCCCCAACAAAGACACCAGACTGCAGCTTGGGTTCAACTTGGGCCGCTTTATTAAATATGTGACCAATTTTTAACTCATGAAACCTACTGAACACACCTTCCCTCCCTCGCCAGTCTGGGGTAGGTGAAAAAACAGCCATCCACCCCCAATTCGGATGACAGCAAAAAAATTCCTACCTGACCCTCATGATGAGCAACCTGCTGATCTCAGACTCTGCATACCCATCATGTCTTGTAACCTGTGATGGAGTTTTCCTCCAGAAATCTGTCCAATCCCCTTTTAAAGACATCTAGGTCAGATGTCATCACCACATCTGGAAAATTACATGCTGGGCGAAGAAATATTTTCTTTTGTCTGTTCTAAATCTCCCGATACTCAATTTTAATGGATGCCCCTAGTTCTAGTGTTGTGTGAGAGGGAAAAGAACATCCCTTTATCCACTCTATCAATCCCCTGCATAATTATGTATGTCTCAGTCATGTCCCCCACTCAGGCGCCTCTTTGCTAGACTGAAGAGTCTCAAATGCTGTAGCCTTTCCTCATAAGGAAGGTGCACTAGCCAGTAATCATTTTAGGCCCAAATCCTAACCAACTTTCCAGCACTGGCATAGCTGTGCCAATGGGGCGTGTGCTGCATCCTGCAGTTGTGGGGCACTTATGGAGGCCTCCTCAAAGTAAGGGAGTGTTTGTTCCCTTACCTCAGAGCTGCATTGCCCTTATGTCAATGCTGGAAAGTGGGTTAAGATTGTGCCCTTAGTCACTCTCTTCTGTGTTGGAGGAAATTAAAAATAGTTTCCTCTTTGGGGGGGGGGAGTAAAGTAGCTTAAGCAGCGGGACCCCCCCCTTTGGGTATCACTCCAGGGAACCTCCCTCACCTGGCTGACTGCTAATCAATGAAGAAGAAAAAAAAGACAAAGAGGCAATGGCTTGTTAAAGTTGCAAAAAAAGAAGTTAGTTACAGTTCAATTGAGTGTATATTTACAGCATCTGATTAGGATCAGAGGTTCAGCTAACACTTAGAGATAGCAAGGCCCTAGAGCTGCCTCGCCCTGCATGCCTTGTGCTCAAGATGGCCTGGGCATCAGAGCCCTGGTGTGTGCCATCTTAACAGGTCGGTGGTCAGAGGACAAGAGGAAGTACTCAGAGGAGAAGGGAAGGACAAAGGGTTAGGGCCACACCCCACAAGAATCACAGAGAGAACAGGTAGAAGGGTCAGATTCACTGGGCCATAGCTTCTGGACAGCATCCTTCTGGACAGCATCCTGCCCCCTCTGCACAGCAGACGGAGTTGCGCCAACTCCAACATTCTGCACCTTTTCTAGTTCCACTATGTCCTTTTAAGATATGGTGACCAGAACTGAATACAATACTTCAGATGTGCCTGTAACATTGATTTGTATAGTGGCATTCTAATATTAGCTGTTTCATTCTCAATTCCCTGTTTAATGATCCCTAGCGTGGAATTGGCCTTCTTCACTGCCACCGCACACTGGGTTGACACTTTCATCAAGCGGTCCACCAGCACCCAAAAATCTCTTTCTTGAGCTGTCGCAGACAACTCAGAACCTATTATATGCGAAGTTTTGATTTATTTTTTTTTGCCCCAATATGCATTACTTTACACTTACATTGAAATGCATCTGCCATTTTGCTGCCCATTCTCTCAGTTCTGGAGTTCCAGATCCTTTTGGAGCTTCTGGTTTTCTGATCTTCACCACCCAGAAACATTTAGTGTCATCTGCAAACTTGGCCACCTCACTGTTTATCCCTGAATCCAGGTCATTTATGAACAATGGTCATGGCAGAGGAACTGGAAGAAGAGGGAAATTGCCACTGTTCCAAACCTCTTCTCACTTACTATGAATGAGTGAGAAGAGGGTCAGAGGGCAGTGTGAAGCAACTGAGTGGGCAGTGGGCCAGAAGAGGTGGCAGGCAGGACAGAGTGAAGGCAACCTGCACCATTTCACTGCCTTCTCCAGCCTACTGTTCAAAGCAACTACTTCAGCTGACCTCATGGATGGGCTGACCTTATCTATTTAGTTCTATCATTCTGAGAAAATTGATCTTTTCCGTTCTCATTCTTTTGGGTTACACATATCCTGGGAAATTATAAATTGTTATGATAGGGACTTGAAGAGCCACAGTTTCACATGGGAGAGGCAGAGATATACAACTGATTTGAAAAATCTCATTCACACTATTGTCCTATTCACACTATTGTCTTATTCAAAAGAAAATTGTCCTATTCATGGACACAGACATAGTCCATGTCTCATTGAATCCATTTTCCCCCTTTTTTCTCTCCAGGCAGAAGGAGTTTGTATGTCAAAGACTCAGAGCAAAACAGAAGCAGCATTTGGCAAAACACTTTTCCCATGGTACAACACCAGTAGACATAACTCCCACGTGGCAGAAAGTCTTTGGCTTCTGTCTCTCAGGGCAGCATGGTACTGTCTCAGGCAAAGGTACCTATTTTTCACCATCTACATGTTATGTGCACACATTTTCTCTTGCCCTCAAAGGCATGCTATGTATGTAAGGTATTTTTCACAAAAGCCCTGTTGGAAAAATCTGCCAACAAAAATTCAACTTACCATCAATCCCCTACCCCCCCCCCCCCCGATTCCCTGATGGTCCATGTTATGTGCTGATAGTTCAAGAGGCAGATATGTGATAGCCAGTTATACCCATACTTTCTGATCTAGTACAAAATACCTTCAATATATTTCGGCTTTTCCAGAGCCTCAAAGCAGGCACCAGAAAAACAGAAAAGAACAGTATTAAATCACATGAATTTTTCTGGTGCCTGCTCTGGAAAAGCCAAAACATATTTTAAACAACCAACCAACCAACACCAATCTTTATGCGTAGTTGTTATTTTCTCAACGAGCCCTTCCTTATGAAAGCCCTTAAAAGAAAGATATTTTACTATGTAGGGTGTGCTCCAATATATATAGCACACTCTACATCAGGGGTGCTCAATAGGTGGATCGCGATCTACCGGTAGATCGCGAGGCAAAATGAGTAGATTGCGGAGTGCCGACCCCCCCTTCATGTGCCGCTGGGAGGAAACGCCGGGAGTAAGGCCCATTGTACTCAATGGGGCTTACTCCCAGGTAAGTGTGGCTAGGATTGCAGCCTCACAGCCTAATCCTAGGCATGTCTACTCAGGAGTAAGTCCTGTTATACTCAGTGGGGCTCGAGGTACACCAACATACATTGTACACATAAATGTTATATGTTATGATGGAGCGAACATTGTAAAAAAAACTCTGGTAGATCTCCGGGCCTTGCTGGGTTTCAAAGTAGCTCTCGAGCCAAAAAAGTGTGAGCACCCCTGCTCTACATAGTAAAATATCTTTCTGCACAGCACTTTAAGTGTGGCAGGACAAAGCAAACTACCCTTCTCCTCTCCTTGAAAAATTTGTTTCCAAAACAGACTTGAAGGTAGGAGAGACAGCTTCTACCAATGAGAATAACATCACGGTTCTTCTGGAACACCTTCACTCTGCATATCTTACAAAACAACTTTGCTCACATGCAGTTCCTCAGTGAAAGATTCCTTGACCATAGTTTTCATAAAAACCAAAATACTATCCATTCACCCGCAAAAACCAAACAAACCCATCTTGCCCCATCTAAACACACCATGGAAAAGAATTTCTAGCTGCAGATGTCCATACATGCATCATAATATGAAGCAGTCTACAACCAAACATTGAATGATAAGGACCGTGCATGTCTTCCTTTTTCCTTGGACATGCATAACCTTTTTGGGGGGAGGGGGATTGGTAAGGGGTGGATATTATGAGTGATTTATTTATAGGATTAGGAGATTGGGTGAAAAGCATTAATTACTATTAGGATGATTGGGGTTGAATAGTTTCAGTATGGGATGAAATAATCACCTGCCCACTCTGATCCTATGTAGAAGGTGTACACCTATAGGTAACAAGGTCATCATGCTTCCATAGCATTTAATATATACCCATGGCAGTTTAGAAAAATAATGATACTAGTAGATGGAAAATGGGATGCATATATACATTTATATGCACCATCCTCCAACTCTTTTAAAAAATGATGAAAATGGAGGCTGCCAAACAGTGGTAAAAATCTTGAGAACAAATGTGTGAAAATTGTGCCTGTGTATTTGAGGAAATGGAAAAATAAAGAATGGAACATGAACGAGCAGATGAAATTGCAGAAAGCACCTGGTGGTCTTATTTAGGTGGTCAGGTGTTGCAGAGAAGAATGCCATGAGGATTGTAGCTTAGGGGCAGCCCTGGGTGGGTGGAGAATGCCTCGCAAAGCCATTGCTGATTTACTGACTGAAATAAGCAGGAAAACCAGGAACAGCTTGTCGTGCTATGGCAGAGAAAGGTCAGTCTGTACTGAGAAAGTTAAGTACATATTCACACAGCACCTACAGCATATCTGAATGGACCCATAATGACTCTCATTTTTCCAATTCAGTTTGCCGATTCTCATGACATGTAGTGGGGTTGTACATTATCAAGTTCCATTTAGCACACTAGAGAAGTAGAAAAAGATGTTAAAAGAACTATTAAAATACTTACACAAAATTGCATTGAAAATGATTGGTAGAAAAGAGCAAAGAAACCTTCTATGACGCATTTCTCAGCATAAGGCAAAATACAAACATACAAGTTGAACCTCACATACAGTTTGCTGCAGATTGCCAGAAAATTAAATCTGCCGGGGAAATCTGCCTCATTGTAAAATAAAATACAGTGCCATAACAAAGTCAATGTTTCCATTGTAACAGTATCTTCACATTCTCTTCAATTTTTTTGTATTGGCTATAGGAGCTTTAGGAAGAAATGAACTGCATAATGTATATAGAGAGAATGTATCCCTAAGCTATTCATTCTAGTTATTGTATTTTTTTATTTAAAAAAAAAAATCACCAAAACAGCCAGTTTAGGCTACAATAGTGGTGGTAGATGGGACTCATCAGCCTGGGAAGGCAGCTCATCTAAGAGAAGGAAACTCTGACCTCAAACCTCCACTGCCTTGTGGCTATATCCAGTTATGGAAAAGGCTTCAGGAGTCAACCTTGAGGCAAAATCAGGAGCCAGAGTCCCTGAGGCAGTTCGCAGCTGTATACAGTCACGCTCTGGCAACTCCTGTGACGCCGCAGGAATCAACCATATTGGCTTCTGCCTTTCCACTGGACCATTCCAGCGATGTGGAGAGGGGGGATTTGCTGCATGGGTAACAGCCTAACCTCCATACCTACTGTGCCAAGGCTTCACACACTGGAAAGGACACTATTCAGAGCGTGATACCATAGTCTTCCAAGACTGAAGGTTGCCAACAACAAGTGGTGGCTTAGCATTCAAAATGGCTTATATCACTAGAAGTGGTTTACACTTGATAGTCCTTAAAAGCCATGTATTTTCTCTAGATCTTCACCAAAAGGAATTCATGGTGATCCATTTAGTCTTTATTGCATCCTCAATTTCTGAAGTTTTCTAATTGACCAGGGATTCACTTCAATTTCATAGGATGCAACTGAATGTGGTTGCATTGCTGTCTGAGACCACAGTTCGCAACAGTAGTTAATAAGCACTGTATAACTTCATTCGGTTAAGATCTCTGGTGACCAACTTGCTTTGCCTGTGTGCCTTCCTGACCTAGAAGCTTGACACTACTAAAACACATTCAGAACAATTCATGCTGAAACTAACAGGCAGTTCCTGGGAAGAGGGTTATTTCTTTGGTAACCCACCTCTTTTTGGCACAAGACCCATGTGACTCCTGGTGAATACTCATAATGTTGAAAGAAAGTCCTCTATCCATAAACATAGACAGATATGCCAGGGAGTGACAACCATCAGTGCTCCTTGGTGCACATCCTTGTATCTCTGCATGTTTGCAGACATGTCTGTGTGGAGCCTTCCTATTAAGAGCAAATCAACATCTGTCAATATTGGTACTCCACACATGAGGATACACATATTGGCCTGTTATAAGGAACAGGATTATTGAGCTAATGAATATGAAGTGCTTTGAATAACACTTAGGAAAAGTGTTATTACTATTATAATTAAAACACACTCAACAGTGATAATCACTTTTTACAGAGAGGATGATACGAATAATGAAGGGTAGTGCTAAGTTGTTAAAAGATTCCCATCTACCATACTTTTATTTTCGTTTCTCTGAGTACTAACCTCAGGGAGTTCTATTCTCCTGATTTTCCCCCCATTTTATTGCTTCTTCATTGCTCATCTGATTTGTATTCTTCTCTTGTTTATTTCATGACAAGCCTGCAAGGCACAATAACACGTTGCACATCTTTCCATTCAGGGCTCACCAACTGCTTTGCAAACTTTGAATTAGTCCCACAATGCTCCCTCTGAGGTGGGGGCAAAATTGTTATCGCTATTTTTATGGATGAGAAAAGTGGCTTTGGAGACTGACAGGGCAGTGTGCGGATTATTTTTAATCAATTCATTTAAATTAAATAAGGCAGGATGCTTGTTATATTCATGAACAGATCAAAATAGCAAGAACCCTCCTCACTGGCAAAGCTTAGTTAACTGGCAATGCCTCAGTTGCTAAGAGACTGGAGATTGGCTACAAATTCTGCTCTCTACCCGATACTGGTGGTTAGGTAGCAGAACTCCTAGACGTGGCCTATTGAGAGCCACTGAGATATAGGAAGGATTAACTTGCACAAATTTAACAGCATATGGGATACTTTGTGAAATGCTTTTTGACAACATTGCTATTTGCATATCACATGTACAATCTGTGTACATATAGGTATTCCTACATTAAGTACAATGCACATTTAACAGTACTCACAACTTACCCTACATTTGATGGGTCTAGACCAGCATTTCTCAACATTTATCCTCCACCATATCACTTTGCATGATCCATCTATTGGAAGTACTACTGGAAGTAACTGGTGATGACATCATTGACAGTTATTTCTGATTTGAGAGGTCAGATGTGATGTGGGAGGGCTTCTTAGAGTGCAAGAAAGGCATGCTTTGGAGCTCTGCCCACTGAGCCAATCCTCCTACCAATGCTTGTCACATCATGACGCTTGTCTTGCTGCCAGGCAAGCAGATGTCTGGGGATCCCACCAGACACCACCACAAGTACCACTTGTGGTACCTGTGCCACTGACTGAGAAACACTGGTCTATATCCCAGATTTACTTTTAAAATTAATACATAGACAGTAATTCACACAATAAATCTGTGCACAGATCCTTTACACATGTTCAAAGTAATGTGTGAATAGTCCTAATTTATTGACCTCAAATATCAAGTGCTGAAGTCTGGTTCTCTGAATCATTTCCCAATTTGACACAAAAATATACACAAAATTCTTTACACAAAAATACTCTCCATTAGCTCTCACAAACTCTCTTTTCCCTATTATCTTGTTCCTTATCTTCCGATTGATCTGACTGAAAACAGACAGCCCCATTTTTCAATTACTCTGGCACCAGCACAAGTCCGTAACAACAGGGACATAATTTAATTATTAGAAGTCTTCTCAGTAGTTTTGGGCCTAAGGGAAAATATATCTGCCATTAAAAAAAAAGTCAAGGTTTTGTTTTAATATTAGTTAGAATTTAATTTATGTTATAATTTACTGTTACAGATAATGAAAAACATTAATGAACTACTGATATGAAGAAATCCCTGATAACACAAAACTCTGGAAGTTACATGTTTTGTCCAATTGGGACACAAATAATAAATGGCTAATCAAATATTCTGCCATAGGTAGAACTATAAAAGAAGGATATTGTTATTGTATTGTATGAATTGCATATATTATTATTGTTAATGCCACATATTGTCTTACGGATTGTTGTTTTGATACTGTGACACTGTTTTTGTTCATGTTGCCAGCCACTTTGGATCTTTTTTGGAAGAGAAAAACTGTATAAATTCTAAATACCTTAATCTCATTCTTATCTATATATCATAGATACTTGAATTTAAGTCAATCTCATAAGGGCAGATTCAGAACAAAAAATAATGGAACTTTCTATAACTCTCTGATAAGTCAGGGGTTAAACTTAGGGAGGACATCTGACTATAATTTTATCTGATTTTACAAGAGGCCAGATCCTGAAAAAAACCTACCAATAATTGTTACCCAAGAACTGCATATTCTCCAATTTATTAAAAATATAGTAAAAGATCATGAGATACATTTTTATTCATTAACTTATTAAATTCTGGTCTTCACAACCTTTTTCAGACTATCAGAGTAAGTGCACTGTAAACAACATACAGGTAAAACCATTAATCAAATCCTTCTTTAAAGTGCCTTATGTGTTAAGTCAGAGGCTCTACATATAACATACAGCATATATCATGTAACTGGGAGTGTGCAATTCAGTTCACAATGAAGAGACAAGCAATAAGGAATGAGCAAGTACAGTTACACATAGTTACAACCTGATTTACTCAGAAGTAGACCCATTGCTTTTCATGGGTGTTATTCTTAAGTAATGGTAGTCTGGGACTTTGTTTCAGATGGAACTGCGGATTACATCCCGGTGTTTTAAAAATCAGACCTCTGCCAAACATTTGCAAAATGGAAGGAGGGTGCAAGAGAGTCAGGTGTCATCCTGCTAAAAAGACTTGCTTGATTTATATGGAAGTGTTGAGCCCTTGCTTACTTTTCCTCAGGAAGAGTGAAATGGTTACCTTTGGCTGCAGCTTGCAGCCCTGTTGCCCTGAAGACTAATAGCCCTATAATTATCTCTGCATTGTCCTCTTGTTCTCCTCTGGGCTTCTCCTGGCTATCACAAATTGCCTGAACAGCCTTGATCTGTGACCCTTATGATAAGGCAAGCTGATGATCTGTGCTTGGTTTATTGGCAGAAATTTCTCACCTTATAGGTGAGTATCTAGGGTCTTACACAAACTTGAGTGGTTGAATGCCTATCAGTTTGTACACAAAAATAGGGCCACCCACAGACAAGGGAGTGCTTTCTGTGTACTCAGGAAATACCCTAGGTTTGCAGATGTAGTTACATTTTATAAATTAAAATAAAAAGACACACACAACCAAAACAGACAGACTGAGCATGCTCAGTGGCCCCAGCATACTTTCCAGGGGTCCAAATCTTTGGAGGACTGAGGTTAGTTCTGGATGTCACAATATATTGAACCATAATCCTTTGAAACAAAAGCTGTAAGCATGCAATTTACAAAAAAAAAAAGTTCCTTTACATATACTCCATGGAAATCCATCAATGTAAACACGGGCAGCCCAATCCTGAGCTGCCCAGGGCGCCCAGGCTCGGTGGCACCAAAAACGACTGCCACCAGATCCTGCGTGCCCCGCGCTACCACGGGAGGCGCCTCGGGAGAAGGGGACTTTCATTCCCTTCTCCCAGGGAAGGGAAGCAGCCCCACAATGGGGCTACTCACTTTACCGCTGACCAAAAGGCCAGCGCTGGGCTAGCACGGGCAGGAGCCCGGCAGTAAGGCTCACAAACGTGCCTTACTTTGCTGCCGAGCACAGGATTGGGCTCTGAATTTACTATCCATAATACAGGAATTTCTCTCTTCTGTGAAGTCCAGTATAAAAAGAGACATAATGTATCAATTCAAGGCTATTAAAACATGCAAACTTGAAGAGAAAAAAAATCAAATTTATTTCAATAGGATTTGGAACACAGACTCTTTTGGGGAAACAATAAATGGTCTCTCTCATGGTCTCTGACATACATCCACCTTCCAAGATCAGCTGAAAAATATGAGAAAACTGCAGTGGTTTTCACTTGCACACCTCCAGGATAAATTTACAAAATCAATTCTACTATATCAATGACAAACCATTGCCTGTATTCCTGACTGATCTGTTTGATAAAACGGTTTAGGAAGCTAATCAATATGCAGGATGCAGAACAGAATGCAGCTGAAAAAAGATATTCAGTCTCAGTGTTTAAGTGTATAGATACACAGTTCAGATACAGAACTGAACTATTGTTGATGAGTCTCTTCTGTTGAGGGTTTGAGGGGAAAAAGAGAAATTTCATGGACCAGAATATTCTGCTAGTGAGAAATTTTTTCTCTTTACAGAAACCTAAAAGTCAAAATGTAGGCTTTTGCAGTTGCGGTAAGTAATCTGACAGCAGGGAAACCATGACAGCCTAGAAGAGAGAGTAAACAAATAAATGAAATTACCAGTTGCACTGAAAGAAGATACTGCATCCAACATGTTTTATATACAACCCATAGGAATATGTGAAATATGAAGAAAGAGTGCCAATGCACATGCACAGAGCCATGGTTTCACCAACAAGTAACTACTGCCAAGCCTACTACATTGGGATTGGCGAGAGAAACTAGGCTGAAAGGTGACTGCCAGGCAAGTTTGATCTCAAATTTCTGTAATTGGAGAACCTGAGCATAGAGCCTACTAGGGACAGGAAGAGGGCCAAGAAAAAGGATGCAGGGTGAGTGGAAGAAATAGCCTGACTGTAGGGAATTGAGCAAAGAGGAAAGGAGAAGATGGGTCTGTATGGGAAGCAAGACAAGGAGGGAAAAACACACAGACAAGATGGTCTGTGTGCTGCTGAGAGAACTGGGGAAAAACTTGAGGTGGGGCTGTAGCTCAGTGACAGAGCATGCAGCGGGTCCCAGGTTCAATCCCCAGCATCTCCAGATGAGGCAGAGAAAAACTCCTGTCAGAAACCCTGGAGAATATCAACAGCACTGAGCTAGATGGACCAATGGTCTCTCAGTATCAGGCAACTTCCTATGTTCTTATTAAGTGATATAGTAAGACTTGGAAAGACTGGAGACATGCGGACAAGCCAGCAAAGTGGGCAGAGGCCAAAGGACAAGGTGTGAATTTAAAATCCTGATTCTAAATCATCCTCCAGTTGTTTGGTTACCAGTCTGTCTATAATATATGAATTCAGATACAACATAAATTCTGTGCTCTCCATGCATATGTCAAATCTGTGGAGGGGGCAGTGGCTTCCACAACACTGGCATTCATGATCAGAGCACTGTCTACAGCAGGGGTCTCCAAACATTTTGGCCAGAGGGCTGCATCAAATATCTGGCATGGTGTTGAGGGTCGGAAAAAAATTTAAATATAAAATTTATATAAATAAGAGATGGAACTTAGATGAGTGAATAAATGAATGAATGGGCTCATTCATTCAAACTCTCTGGCCCTTAGAACACCCTCCAGACTCAACCAGAGCACAGCTCCAATCATGTTTGGCCAAGTGGGCCAGAGGATTTCAAGGGACAAGAGGCTGGCCGCTGGCTGGATTGAGGCTGGCTGTGGGCCACATCTGGCCCCCGGGCCGGGGTTTGGAGACCCCTGGTCTACAGCCATACACATGCAGAGGTCCTTTCATGTGCAGCTAAATGTGTAGAGCTCATAGCTATGGCTCACCCTCTTCCATGTGTTTGCTAAACATATGCAGAGGAATAACAGGACAGGGCTTTAGTGTCTTGAACATTAGTTCCCTGAGGGTGCAATCCTAACCAACTTTCCAGCACTGACATAAAGGCAATGCAGCTCCGAGGTAAGGGACCAAATATTCCCTTACTTTGAGGAGGCCTCTGTGAGTGCCACCCAACTGCAGGATGCAGCACACATCCCATTGGCACAGCTACGCCCATGATGGAAAGTTGGTTAGGATCTGGGCCTGAATATGATAACAAGTTGATATGGGGCCACATTACAATAACATTTTATTTCAAACTTGCAGCTAAGGGCAAAATTTCTGCTGTTCCATCCCCCCACATTTTGATATTAATGAGAATTAAGCACAAGTAATTTTCTCTGGATTGAGAGCCCAATCCTGAGCTGCTTGGGTGTGCAGCTGCAGCATCACCAAAAATAGCTGCTGCCACATCCTGCACGCCCAAGGCAGCCACAGGTGGCATCTCGGGAAAAGGGGATTTTCGTCCCCCTGGGTAAAGGGAGTAGCACCACAATGGTAAAAGCCTTCATGTCAGGCTGCGAGCCCAACACAGAGGATTTGGAAGGAGTCTTCCTTCCTCTGGAAAAAGGGAACCTCTGGATGCAATTCTTTTTCCTCTGAGTTTGACCATAAAATCTTGAGAGCAAGTATGCACATTGTAACTCCCCCACCCATTGTTCCCAAATCAACAATCTATTCCACAGATGCAGAAATTCCACTGTGGAATTGCATATAGCCTATTGGTGCATGCAAAGATCTGTGAACCACAGTGCTATCCAACATGGGCCTTAGAAGTCTAGAACAGGACTTCCTCTGTAGTACTGTCCTAAAGCTGCACACAGAGAAAAAAATAATCACTAATACAAAGTGATTGGTTTTCCTATTTTTTCCATAGCAAGTTGGGATGATGAGGCAATGGGGATCAAAATGGAAAGAGGATTTCAAACCATTCAGGCCATGGCTGGTTGGGGGAAGAAGGCTTCACATTTCTCAGGATTCTATCCTTTCTTAGAACTTTGCATATCCTCTCCAACTCTCTCACTTCCCTCACCCCCCATGGGGTTTCCCACAATCTGAGAATCACTCATTTATTCCATCTCCTATATTTTCTAATTCCAAGTATAAGAAGGCCTGATATCAGTTGAGTACAAATTAAACACATTTGCATAAATAATTGTACAGTAATACCTTCCATAACACTGTTCCTGTTGCACTGATTTGTTATGATGCTTTTTGCATGTTTGACAGCTGTTCTAACCAATAGGAACAATGCATTCTGGACCAATCGACTCCTGTTTACTTCCTATTAGATTAACAACATGTTCTACAGCCATAGTGCTTATCTTTCCAGAACATATTCCGTACATTATTAGAGTTTACAGCATTACAGCATAATCCTATGCATGTCTATTCAGAAGTAAGTCTCACTGTGTTCAGTAAGGCTTACTCCCAGGAAAGTGTGTATAGGATTGCAGCCTTGTTAATAACCTGTTAACAATATAAACAGCAACTGTTCTTGCTTTTTATAATGCGTGAGTCCCATGAACTACTTGCTGGCATATTCAGGCCGTAAGATTGGGTGCAGTGTCTGTAGTATTGGTGCAACATCATAATTTGCCATTTTGCAATTACTGTACCAATGTTGCATTGTGCTGCTCTAGCACAGCAGCCTTGATTAAATGATATAATAACAGTAACAGAAACCATTGGCCATCCAGCATATGGAAGACTTTCAAGTCAACATGGAAATGGGTGGAGTGGGTAGGATGGGGGCAAGAATAAAGAAAATTCAGCTGTCATAATGCCTTTTGGCCTCTGTTGAACCAATTACATCAGCACAGACTTAGCACTTGATACACTGTGGGTAAGCAATCATCAGGGAATTGTAACTGTCATGTAGCACAATAGAACAGCATTGCTTCACCTGCATTACACAAAATGCAATGTAGGCTTCTTTGGTTCAACCCAGTCTTTGTGAATGGCATTAGAGCTATGCCTGTCTTTTGGATTTGGGTGCCCATACCATAATTGTCCATTTCCTGTTTTCAGCCTCTTGAAAAATCAATGACTGTGGAGAATAAAACACTTCATCATCAACTTCTTGTGGTTTTCTGGGCAAGCAATGCAAAAATGTCCATCCAGGAGCAGCCACTTTCCCAGTCTAAAGATTAAAAAGAGATATATAAGGGTTTGGTACATTAGGAATCAAATACCATGCACAAGGAGATAACTAACATTATGCACAACATTTGGCGCAATCCTAACCAACTTTCCAGCACCATGGTAAGGGCAATGCAGCTCTGAGGTAAGAGAACAAATATTCCCCTACCTTGAGAAGGCCTCCATGACTGCCGCCCAACTGTAGAAAGTAGCACATGCCACATTGGCACAACTATATCAATGCAGGAAAGTTGTTTAGGATTTGAGCCAAAACAGATTAGTTAAAATAAGCTTTTGTCAATGGCCTATGGATTGGGACTGGTAAGGGAGTGCATTTGGCAGCAGTGGTGTCCACCAAATCCTAACCTTGTTCCTGGCCTCAATCCCCTGATCCAGGTCCATGTGGACTTGCACCAGGCTATAGAGCTGGCACAGGTCCACGCAGACCCAGCAGCCTAGCACAGGCTTACCCCATGGCAAGGGAACAAGGAGGTCTCCAGATTCTGAAACTTCCCCGCAGGATGCAGCAGAAGATACAAGTAGTTTTAAATACTAGTATAACTGAGAGGATGGAGAGTATAATTGGATGGAGAAATGGGACCAGGAATGTTACTGAGAAAATATAATATACTTATATATAGTTTATGAGAGAATTTTTTTCACTCTGATTCTCTTAATGATAATGTTAAGATCAAAAACCAGAAAAGATAATCATCCAGAATGTGTTAAGTACAGTAATGTATTAATGTACATTTAATAGTAAGGAAGTAATAAAATTATTATCCTGATTGTGCTGAGTATCGTCTGTTTTAATTTGTCTACTGAATATTTATACTAATTGTAATGTTTTTATTTTGTATCATGTGCCGCTTTGGAGGCTTACGTGATGGTTAAGCAGCCTAAAAATATAAATTAGAGAAAGCACTTCTATCCTCCAACAGACAATATTATAATGGTACCTATTGGGAGTGAATTCCTGATGGCAGAAGCGCTAGTTGCGTTGCCACCCTACTGCATTAGATCTCAGGTGACTTTACATTCTCATTTACCAAGCTAAAAATCTCTGGTTTTGCTGTAAGTGATGCTCTGTCTTCCCTATGCACATAACAAGCTGGCACTCAAAGCATTGAAATACATACACCACTGAAAAATACACTTGTGAAACTATTCTTAGGGCCCAAACCCATGCTGTCTGCCTGCCCTGTGGTACAGCAGTGCTGAAATAGCCACTACTGAATCCTGCGGGGCAAGAGAAGCAGCCAGAGGTCTCCTCGGGAAAAGGAAACATCGGTTCCCTTACCCTGTGTGTGTAGTGCACTCACAGCTCCTATGGGTCTACTCTACTTGGATCTGCACCAGCGAAGCTTCCCACCACTCAGTGGGCACCTTACCCAGGAGCATTCCTCCTGCTTCTCCCGCCTGTGCGGAAGCCCAGTGGCAACTGGTGTTGGCCTACCTGCCTTTGCCTTCCCCCTCTTGGCCACCACAATGCACCACGTTTGCAACAGCCATTACTGAGGCAGCATGTGAGCAAAAGGAGCTGCCCGGGAGGAGGATCGGGCTACCCGAATGTTTCATATGTTGGTTTTATCCGAATTCTTGGCTCGCACATCTTACTTATAAGTGATCCATCTAATGGCTGAGTTGTCATTTGGAGTTACTCAAAATGCATGTCCATGTATTCAAGAACTATTGAATATGGCTTTTCCTATTGGGCAACAGACTAAAAATTTGTGGTAGATCAACGGATGCATTCTACACAGTTGCTGCATATGCCAATATAGTTTTTGTAATGGTAACAACTGCATATTAAATCATGCTTTAAAAGACCACACTCTATTCCTCCATATCAATAACTCATTACATATTAATCTAATGTATGAAAAAGGGTCATAGCACTGTAAGCAATTTTGAACACAACTGTTGCTACCATTTTGGGAAATGAAGCTAAAATATGGTCAATTAAGATATGAATTCTAATAGAAGGGTTGTTGATATACTAGTTGTAAATAATTTATTGGATTCCATTTTCTATTTTTTTAAAGAAGTTACTATAAGAAATATTTCCGCCAAATGGTTTTTTAAAATATGTTTTACACTTCACACACACACACACACACACAAGACCCCTGATCTGCCCCTACCATTCTAATTTATAGCAGGCACATTAGTACAGTGCAGTGCAGTCAGATAAAGATTTTAAAATCTTGCTATTAAAAAGAAAGATGCTCAAGCATCAAAGGGAGAGCTGAAAAACATTTTAAAATGTTTCCTTTTGCTTTTCCCCTCTAAAGGGGAGGCACTCAAGTTGACTTACATCTGAGCAATAAAATACAATATTGTTCGGGTCAAAAGAGGAACTGCCAGAAACTGCACACTGATTCAGGGCAGTAATTCCGAGGAAGAATGCATGGCAGGTGAGGCAGAACATAGTCCACCATAGACCACAGAACAAAAGCTGCAGCCTTCCCTGTGACTATGCATGCACTTCAGTCACTTTATGACTCATTGTGCACACATGGAGTGCATGTGCAGTCACAGGGGAGGCTAAGGCTATTTTCTGTGGCCTATGGTCAGGTGGTTCTGCCTCACTTCCAGCCCCCCCCCCCATACTACTCCTAAAAGTTAGCACATCCACTCCCTTTTCTCTTCCCTCCCCTGTTTCAACATGCAGTTTACTGGAGGAAAAGCCTTGGGAGATTGAATCCGCTGCCACCAGCTCAGAAGATCAGGCTAGCCAGAAGAGCTCCTTGGGGAGAACCGCCCCTCCTAGAACAGTACTGATCCTTAGGATTAACTATCAAAACCACACTCACAGTAGCGCCTGTGGAGTGAGGAGATGTGACAATCCACTGTACTTCCCATACCAAGGACTAGGCAGACTCAGAGTAAATGTAAAAGGCTTATTAAAAGTCTAACAAAGAAAAAGGAGATAAACCAAATGAACAAGAAACTCATGGAATGGCATCATCTGTCCCTCTGATTGGAGGAAGGCCAGCTGCCTGGTCACTCACCCCATCTCCTTGAAACTAGTTGAACCAGCTTGGCTGGCTGTAATTTGCATCTTGACTCTGAAACAAATTTGCTTTTCTCCCCCACTCCTGTCTGGCAGCTTCTGTAAGGTTTAACCGAAAAGCTGCAGAGGGAAGGGGTAACAATGTCCAAAACCATGAGGATCACACATATTACACAGAAATACACATAGAATATGTTGTTTTTATGAAAAATGTTAAAATACAACTCTAAAATAACAAAAACTCCCACTAATAATTGCACCACATCAATTTAGATAAAATCAACGGAAGCCAGATGAAAGCTTTCAAGACACCACCAGAAAGTCGGAAGCAATGGGAGGGAATTCTGTTATCCCCATATTGCAGCAGTGGGTTGGGGGTGCTGTTGAGGTTGTAAATAGCTTGCCTAAGGCCACTGAGTGTGATTTGAACCAAGGAAGCCCCAATTCACAGCTTCAATTCTTAGCCACTAAGCTAACAAAAAAAAAAACCCTTTGTATTTTACCTGCATTGTGATCTGATAACCATGGAAAGCCTTTAGTCTTGCTTGTTTTTCTTCTTCTTGCCCCATGCTTATCCATGTGTCTGTGATTAAAACATTGGCCCCTTTGGCAGCTTCGAGAGGATCGGTTGTGCAAAACAATCTGGTGCAGTACTAGAGTGGACAAAACAGAGGAAGTAAGCTGAATTTGTATGGAGCGGAAAAGGAACCATATTTTAAAATCTCATACAGATACCTTTATAGAATACTCTTCAGCTGTTTTTGTTACCATGGAATCCGGCTCAAAACCCTGTCAAAACAGATGACAATATTATTGCGTCTTCTATTTTTGCTACAAGTGGTGACTGAACATCAACTGCATTCCCAGATTTTCCCAGAATGCCTTGCAGTCTGGGTATCCCTAAACAATAGCACAATACTTGTGTGGGCAATGTGCCTTGGACTGGAAAGTTTGGCTGATCTGAATTAGATACAAACTTTGGAAATTATTCTCCCTTGTTGTGCTTCTCCTGATAGGGATCTGTGACCAGAAGTAACTCTGCCAGAAGAAAAATGACTGGGGGGGAGGGAGGAAGCAAAAACAGCAAAGCCTTGCAGCTCCTTCAGGGCTAACAATAAGCTTTGGTGGACCACAGTCAACTCCATGAATGTTTATGCTATATTTGTTAGTCTTCAAGATACCACAAGACTGTTTTCACTCTGGGCAGCAAGACCTGGCATGCCATTCACTGCTGCACCACTTCTGCACTGCAGTGCTCTAGAGCAAGAGAAAGAGAGAACCTTATCTTGCTGCATCACATAGTTTTCTCAAAACCAGAAGTGTGGGACTTCTGGTTTTATTTAAAAGGGCCATGCAAACAAAGGCACTCCATCCGTGTGGTCCTTGTTAATAAAACCAGAGGTCCTGCACTTCCGGGTTTGAGAAAACCACATGGTGGAGCAAGGGTTAGGAGGAAGATTATTTGCTTCTTGCTTGAGTGATTACCTCTCATTTATGGTGCCTGGTTCCCCCTCCCAACTGCCCATTCTGCTCCTGAAGTCTTCTTTCCTCTCAATTTATTAGGAACCTGGCTTAAATCCTGTCACTGTCACATTGAGTTTCACTTTTTATCTCTGGGTACTCATCAAAGCAAATCAGACTGGTCTTTCATGAATTGGAACAATCCAAGTATCAGTGCTGCTAAACATCTAAATTATATCACCACCTGTGCCTAACCAACAGTCCAAATTGCTCACTGTCCTTCAGCAGTTATTTGTTCTAGCCACTTTTCTTATCTTCAGAGTAGGTATTTCTGAAGGGTGTTTATGAGGATCAATGCTGCCTTTTCTGTTATGGCTCTTCATTCTGGGAACCTGTGTCCCAGACAGAGATTTCTCTCAAATAAATAAATAAATAAATAAATAAATAAATAAATAAATAAATAAATAAAAGGCAGGTGCATCATTTTCCTAACCAAAGTGCAGATCCAGCTTCTGGTTTCCAACTAACATTCTCCATTCTCTCTCCAAGCATTGAACACCATGAAAGCCTTGCCTTAGAGTCAAGACTTTTCTTTCATGGTGGGAGTGAGTTGCTTCTTTTGACAGCGTCATACCACTAAATGCTGTGAAGGAGGGCATCACTAACAATCTCTTATTTAGATATTCAAAAACTGGCTTCCAAAGCCAAACTAATTGGTGTTGCACTCTCATATATGAATATTAGGAGGCTAGGTACTGAAATAATGTTTCTGTTGCTTTCATTTTTCAAAGCTGATGTCCCATCTATAATCCTATTCAGAGCTGCATACTACCCTGTTTTATATTAAGTACTTCAAAAGTCAGTTTGTAAAAATATTGGTAAACAAAATTTAGGCTTTAGAGAATTTTACTATCTCTCCCCAGTTACAAGATTTTCTTACCTTTGGGGTAGCAATGTGCAGATTCATCCCAAATTTAGCAGCACTCAGCATAATGGAGTTCAGGACATTATTTCCATCACCTATCCAGCATAGGGTCAGTCCATTCAAAGAGCCATAGTGTTCCTGTGATTTTTCCAGAGAAAGAACAAGAAGTGGGAAGACAGTGGCTGATCAGATCAAACTGTCACAATAGCACAGTTATCTTCAGAAGTAAGAACTTGTCAACTATGAAGTATATCTTTGACCTTAACTGTAGTCTAGAGTTGGTGGCAATACCTGACCCCAGGGCATAGGTCTGAGGAGACCCATTTGATATCAGATGGTCTACGGAGAGGTAAGTAAGACAGTTTTAATTTACCTCTTTTGAGCTGCCTGGCCCAGCCCACAGCAATGTTCTGGTGTGTGTTCTGTTAGCAGGACTGCTCAGTCTGGGCTGGCAGGGGATAGGACTGGACTCTGAGGCTGCAGTCCTAAGCACATGTTCCTAAGAGTAAGTCTCACTGAACTCAACAAGACTTAATCATGACTTTGCTGACTCAAAACTTTCCTCTACCCTGAACTTACCCGGTAGCCTTGGGCAGGCCATTCCTTCTCAGCTCTAGCTGCAATATGGGAGATACTTATTTACCTTCCAGAGTTATAGTAAGGACATCAAAATAATACATGTTGCACTCTATTCACAATACTAAGTATGGCTATTAATAGTGGAAGAATTCACAATACTATGAAATGCAACATGCAGCACAGAACATTGTTTTGATTTTTTTAAAACAAAGCATGTTTCTAGCTTCTTCCCACAATTATAAAAATAAACTTTAAAATGTCCAATTAGGAAATCTTAAAATCAGACCTAAATAGGACTTAAGCTATTCTGGTTGGATCTTCCTTTAGTTTCTGTTTTTAATAGTTCTTAGTCCCTGTTCAGGTCAATTAGAAGGAGGTTAAACTATGAAAAGATATGCACATTTGTGTTCATTACCATAATTTAATTAGATGATGGAAAATGGATTTTCTTGGTGTGGAATTTAGATTATTTTCTGTAGAGATAACAGGGGTGGGTGAGAAGCACAGTAAAAATAAATTTAAAACCTTAATATGACCAATTATTGTTGGCATCCTTTAGTCTCGGAAGACTATGGTATTGTGCTCTGAATGGTGGCTCTGGAACAGAGTGTCCTCTCCAGTGCGCGAAGCCTGGGTAAAGTAGATATGGAGGATAGACTGTTACCCATGCTGCAAATCCCTCCTCTCCACGTCACTGACATGGTCCAATGGAAAGGCAGAAGCCAATACGGTTGGTTCCGTATTGGCGTCGCTGGAGTTGCCAGAACATGACTGTGTTCAGCCATGAACTGCCTCAGGGACTCCGGCTCTGGATTTTGCCTCGAGGTTGACTCCTGAAGCCTTTTCCATAACTGGATGTAGCCACAAGGCAGTGGAGGTTTGGGATCAGAGTTTTCCTTCCTTCTCTCAGATGAGCTGCCTTCCCAGGCTAACAAGTCCCATCTACCCAGTGGCTCTTTAGTCGCCTCTTACGACAAGTACAGCCAAACTGAGCCAAACTGAGTACAGCCAAATATAACCAATAATACTCTGTTATTTAAGGAACTAAGGGAGCAATCCAGAGGTGCCCGTGGGCTGGTGCAAGTCTCTTGTGCCCGCCCAGGAGGGTCGCATGTGTGCTGTAAGGCACGCTTGCACCTCCTTGGGAGGAAGCCAGATTGGTGCACAGAGGTGCGCCAGCCTGTGGTGGCTGACACAAGCCTCTGTGCTGGCTTCCTCAGTGAGGCTTGCGTAGGCCCAGCTGGGCTGACACAAACCTCTGGGGTGGGTGGGGAGGAGGCGAGAAGGAGGTGTTCCTGGGTAGGGGGAGGGCAGGAAGTGGGCAGTCCTGGGGGCAGGTGGGTGGGGAGCGGGAGGCGGGGCTGAGATCCCGTGCTAGATCTCAACCCTCGTTCCAGAGAGTTTGGAGCGGCTTGAAGAGAGAGATAATTCATAAAATGAACAGAAATCAAGTATTAACTTCCATCTGCCATGTCAGGGCTGCACCACAGAAACCAAAGAAAAAAGAAGTAGGCAGCTCTCAGAGTTTTTCCCATTGTATTATCTAAGAAGGAATCCCAGGAGGTAACTGGCAATGGAATAAGTGCCACCAGCATAGCTAGCAGGCTGGGAACTCTTACATAAGAAGGATGAGTCACTTGTGATTACTGAAAACCTGTCAGTTTTTGGTGATAATATACACTCGAAAAGCAGGGGGTTTATCAGACAAAAAGAACGAGTAAGTGATTTATTTCACTCTGCCTTCTTATGAAATCATGATTTCTCTTTTTATTAGAACTCACAGAATTTCATCTTTCTAAGCAGCTCACAAAAGCTGACAGAAAGCCATACTATCCTAGTATCCTATCCTAGTATCTCATCTACTTACAGAATCCTTTCTCCTCCATGTGTAGTTTCTCCTCTCAAACTTTCAGCACTGCTCAAGAATCAAGCAAGCACACAATATGAATATGTGGAAGAGTGATGTGCGAATAATGCAGGGCTCCCACAGCATTTGAAGTTTCTAGCATAAATACTTTGTTTCTTTCATTTGCACTGAAGAGCACCCACTCATCGCTTCACTTTCGTGATTCATCTCATCAAAGAAGCGGCTCCACACTTCACGCAGCAAGTGCATTGATGTCAAGTATACTATTACTGCCTATGGTAAATATCTAAAGTGTGAATGACATCAGTCTTTAAATGCCACTGTACATATGGTGGCAGTCCAGTCTCAACTCCCTGGCACTGAATGTTTAAAGCATATGAATGCTTAAGGAGCAATGCACATCTGTTGTTCCCACTTCATGTTTGCTGCATAAAATGGCCATGTAAACATAGTAGACCCACTAGTAGAAAGCACCATTGCCACTCATAGTCCACAGCTTAAACATTATTTTTGTACATGGGAGTAAAATTGCATTTAATCCTCTTGATTGCAATTTACGTGAATAACTCATGATCATGGATGTGCTTGAATTTGGACAGATGTTTTGAGGGAAAGTTAAGCTCAATTTCATTTCAAACTTCAGCCCACCTTATCTTCCAGATCCAACAACTCTCCCCAATTAACCAGCTGAAATTGTTTTTAAAACACTATTGCCATAAAAGACTCATCAAGTGGTTCTTCCATGAGCACCCCCCCCCCCGTTTTACGATATGATGCTGAAGTTTCAGAAATGGGTGTAGGGATGGGGCTGACTAAAGATGCCCTGTAAGTTGCTGACTGAACTGCTTTACTTCCATACACAATAAGAGCCCAATCCTATGAGCTCTCTGTGCTGCCAGAACACACAGGCCACTATTTCATGGCTCTGCTGGTGCCAGTGAGTTGTTGGTGGGGATAAGTTGTGAGCAGGGAAGGGGAGTATTGGAGTGCTTTGAGAAAGGAACTGGAAGTGTGTCAGAAGAGGGAGGGAATGGATCTTGTGTCAGTCACACATGCTGGATCTTATCCCCATTTTCCAGCCTGCCCTGCCAAGTAGCTCTTCTCAGACATACGCCAGCTATAAAGCTGAACTAGATCTAAGGAGATTCACAGACCATCAGGGGATCTACCCAGAGGTAAGAGAAAAATATTTTCTCTTACCTCTTGCAGGCTTCATGGAGCCTACATTTGACCCGAGGCAGCATGTCGGGGAGGGGGTGATGCCAGCACAAAAAGTGCTTTAAAAAAAATAGTTGTACGTTTTTTCCCCTTTTTCAGTTAGGGGGGGGTGAGTTTAAAATCACAATCTACTCTGGTCAACAAAAATTTAGAAGTTTGTGACCCCAAAGTTTGGCAGCGACATCATTACTTCCAGGTCACCAAGCTCCATCCTCTGTGCCTCCCCAGCCTTGGATCTCACATGTCACTGATAAGATTGCACTGCATCTAGTGTATTCAGGGCTGAGGAGAGATTTGAACTGGGGACTTTCCAGCTCACAATTTATACTCTGAGTCATGATATTATAGCCTTATCTGTTCACTTTCACAGGCTTTCCATGTGCCCCAAATGTTTAGGATAAAAATCTGAATTTCACAGTATTTAGGAAAGAATTTTCTAAAAGCTGTGTTGTTAATAAGGGAATATATTACCTGAAGTGTAAGGTAATCAGCCAAAATCTGAATCGGATGTTCAGAATCAGACAGTCCATTTATCACTGGGACCAAGGCATCTTTGGCCAACATCTCCAGATTACTGTGTTTATAAACACGTGCCAGAATTGCATCTGTCATGGTTGACAATACTCTATAAAGAAGTAAAATAAATATCAATGTCAAGCCTACCAAGAGATTAGAGGCATAATAATAATATTACTTTTACTTTTACTATTATTATTGGATTTATAATTTGTCTTTCTCCCTAGAGGCCACCCAAAGGCAGCTAACAACACTTAAAATACATAAAAATACAATAAAGCTATAAAATAGATAATAAAAACAAGAATAAAACCAACAGTGAAAAAAACCAGCCGTTCCGGCAATTACTAAAAAGCAGCCATCATGCCCTCTAACAGACATAAAAGGCTTTCTGGAATAAAAAGTATTCAGGACTCACCGGAAGGTTAACAATGAAGGAGCTGTTCTCAACTCAAAGGGGAGGGAATTCCACAATACAGGCGCCACCACTGAGAAGGCCCTATTTCTGACCGCCATCCCCCTAACTTCTCTTGATGGTCACACAACTTAACAGGGCCCTCTATGATGACTGAAGAAGCCTGTACAGAAGAAGGAAGTCTCTCAAATACACTGGTCCCAAGCTGTTTAGGTCTTTAAAGGTCAAAACCAGCACCTTGAATTGGGCCCAGTGCAGCCACCAGAGCAGCAGTGTGACAGAGTCAAACTGCCAACCTCCAGCAAGTACATGAACCACCGTATTCTGCACTAACTGCTACTTCTGGACTGTCTTCAAGGGCAGCCCCATGTAGAGCATGTCACAATAGTCTAATCTTCATGTAACCATGGCATGGACTACCATGGCCAGATCCGACTGAGGCAGGTACAGCCACAGCTGGTGCACTAGCCAAAACTGAGTAAAGGTGCTCCTGGCCACAGCTGACACCTGGACATCCAGGAGCAGCTATGAGTCCAGGATAACCCCCAAAATGTGAACCTGCTCTTTTAGGGGGATGCGATCCCATTCAGAGCAGGGCAATAGTCTAGCACCCACATCGTGGATTTCTACACCAGAAGGACCTCTGTCTAATCCAGATTTAATTACAGCTTGTTCACCCTCATCCAGATCCCAACTGCCTCCTGGCAGTGATCCAGGGCAGAGACAGCCACCCTGGAATCCGGTGGAAAGGAGAGATAAAGCTGAGCCTCATCAGCATACCGATGGCACCCAACTCCAAATCCCTGGACGACCTCTCCCAGCAGTTACATGTAGATATTAAATAACGTGTGGGACAGTATAGAGCCCAGTGACACCCCACACTCTAAGGACAAGGGGCCGAATAGGATTCCCCCGATCCCACCATCTGGGATCTGTCAGCCAAGAAGGAGCAGAACCACCACAAAATGGTGCCCCGAATCCCCAACTCAGCCAACCGTCCCAGTAGGACACCATGGTTGATGGTGTCAAAAGCTGCTTAAAGGTCCAGAACAGGAGTCAGCAAACATTTTGGCAAGGGGGCCACATCACCTCTCTGATATTGTAACAGCGGCTGGGGAAAAAAAGGAATTAACATTTCAAATTTGAATAAATTTACATAAATGAATACATTAGAGAAGGAACTTATATAAATGAATGAATGAATTTTACTGAGCTTAGTTATAATGCACATGAGAACTACAATACAGGCATGTAGAACCGCATGAGCACTATGAACTGTTTGCCACACACACCTGTTGCACAGTGAAAACATACGGACCAAGTCCAAGACCGTTCCAGTCCAAGTCCAAGACCATTCCAAGTCAGAAACGCATGGAGACATACGTTGTTCAGAGGCAATGGGAAGAGGGGGTGGGTTAAAATAATGCCCAGGGTAAAGCAGAAAACACATGGATACTATAAAAGGCCTTGCTCTAACTCGGCTTGCAGCTTGTGTCTGGTTATGAGTGGCAGTGGCAGGCCAGCGCAGGCTCCAACAGTCTCCGATGGACCAGAGGCTCATTGGAGACTGGGGGCTCCCTGTAGGTCAGATTGGGAGTCCCTGAGGGCTGCAAATGGCCCCTAGGCCAGGGTTTGTCCACCCCTGGTCCAGAAGGACCAGCAAGGATGCACTCCTTCGTGCAGCCCTCGGTGTAGGTCATTCACCAAGGTGTGGTGTGTCTGTATCTGGTGGATTGTCGCCAGGGATCCTGGTAAGGGAGATGGATTCCCAATACATCATCCTCGGCCCTGCAGCCGTGGTTGTTACACTACCTGGAAACCTGGTGGAAAAAGCTGGGAAAGATTAGCTCCTCCTCCTTCATCCAACCAAGATCCCGTGATACATGCCAGATCAATACCCTCACCCAAGATTAAATCCTGGATAAGGCAGGTTTTATTATTTACCAACCTGGCAGTCAAAAGCAGCAATTTCAGACCCAGGGAGCTACTGCTAAGGCCACCAGATGTCAGAGAGCTGAGAGGAAAGAGGGACAATCTGTCTGTGATGGACCCACCTTCCCCTAGAAATAGCCTGCCCTACCCCCACTGCCACATCTTCCATGGCCCATTACTCTATTGATGGTGGTGTCTTTCCTCTCCCCCGAGCTCCTAGATGAAAAGAAACACATCTCTTACTGGCAAGGTCTGCCTTCTAAAAGTCAATCTTTAGAAAACCTGCAGAAATTTTGTCCTGTCACATACATTAAACCTGGCACCTGGTCTGGTATGGAAGGAGGTCCATCATGGAGGTGATGCAATGAGATTTTGCATCAAGTGACACAAACCTTATTGATGTCCCTGTGACAGTGCATCATTTCCTACATCCTAGAAGTGATGGTAATAGACTTTGGCTGCAATCCTAACCACACTTTCCTGAGAGTAAGCCCCATTGAACAAAATAGGACTTACTTCTGAGTAGACCCGATTAGGATTGTGCCCTTTATCTACCAAGAAAATCAGGTGGAAGAGATCTCTTATAAGCTAAACAAACAGTGGATGAAGAAAAATGAACACTTAATGATGAAAAATACCAAAGAAGGACTACTAGCCAAAGTCTCAGTCTAAGGCAGCCATTTTCAACCTTTTTAACCTCATGGCACACTGACAAGGCACTAAAATTGTCAAGGCAAACCATCAGTTTTTTGACAATTGACAAGGCACACCATGCTGTTGGTGGGGGGCTCACATCCCCCCAATGGCCATACTAATAAATGATTCTCCCCAAAGGACCATCCATGGCATGCCAGTGTGCCACAGCACAGTGGTTGAAAAATCAAAACTTTAGATATAGGCTGATGGGTTCTGAGCTGTCTGTGACAGATCAGGAGAGAAATCTTGGGGTGGTGGTGGACAGGTCGATGAAAGTGTCGACCCAATGTGCGGCGGCAGTGAAGAAGGCCAATTCTGTGCTTGGGATCATTAGGAAGGGTATTGAAAACAAAATGGCTAATATTATAATGCCGTTGAACAAATTGATGGTAAGGCCACACCTGGAGTATTGTGTCCAGTTCTGGTCGCCGCATCTCAAAAAAGACATAGTGGAAATGGAAAAGGTGCAAAAGAGAGCGACTAAGATGATTACGGGGCTGGGGCACCTTCCTTATGAGGAAAGGCTACGGCGTTTGGGCCTCTTCAGCCTAGAAAAGAGATGCCTGGGGGGGACATGATTGAGACAAACAAAATTATGCAGGGGATGGACAGAGTGCATAGGGAGATGCTCTTTACACTCTCACATAACACCAGAACCAGGGGACATCCACTAAAATTGAGTGTTGGGTTAGGACAGACAAAAGAAAATATTTCTTTACTCAGCGTGAGGTCGGTCTGTGGAATTCCTTGTCACAGGATATGGTGATGGCATCTGGCCTGGATGCCTTTAAAAGGGGATTGGACAAGTTTCTGGAGGAAAAATCCATTATGGGTTACAAGCCATAATGTGTATGTGTAAACTCTTGATTTTAGAAATGGGCTATGTCAGAATGCCAGATGCAAGGGAGGGCACCAGGATGAGGTCTCTTGTTATCTGGTGTGCTCCCTGAGGCATTTGGTGGGCCGCTGTGAGATACAGGAAGCTGGACTAGATGGGCCTATGGCCTGATCCAGTGGGGCTGTTCTTATGTTCTTAATTGCTGATCTAAGTAACCTATTGAAAGTGACAGAAAGTAGACTATAAAAAGACCTAGATTCAAACACACCTAAGAAACTGGAAAGGAAAACAACTTCGTGGACAATATCTGAAAGCCACTAATAATAAAATTGACAAAGAAAACACTTGGAAAAGGCTGCAGAACTTGAGAAAGGAACAAAAGGTTTCATCCTAGCTGCAAAGGATCAGGCATGTGCAACAAATAATACCAAAGCAAAGATTCAGAAGACCAGTTACAACAGCAAATGTTCACTTGATAAAATGAAAAGTCAACCATCTGGTCAATGCCCATAGTAAGATCGCCCAAATTGACTATAAAGAACACCATGATAAAGTTGAAGCTAAGTTTTACTGGAATTTTGCAAACAATACAATTTATCTGCACAGTGAAATTCCTGTGATCATAAACAGCTAATAAAATCACTGAGAACAACCAAGCAAAGATTCTTGGGAATTCAGATAACAGAGAGGTAAACATCTAGAACACTATACATCAGATATAATAGTAGTTGACAAAAATAAAAATCATGTTTGCATCATTGATATTGCAAGGGCAAGTGACATTAGAAGATAAAAAACATGAAAAAAAATCACAAGATAGCAAGTCCCACGAGTAGAACTTGGGCATCTCTGGGAGAAGGTCAATATTGTGCCAAGTGTCATTGGAGCCCTTGGAGCAGTGCCTAGAAGTCTGAAAAAAATACCTTGATATTCTTAGCCTGGAGCAAATTACACCAGCTCAGCTCCAGAAAACAGCATTGCTTGGAACAGCAAGAATCTCTCAACAATTTTTTTGCGATTCCCAGGATCTTAGTCAGATCCTGAATTACAGAATATAACCAGCCCAGGCTGTGATGAAGTAGTATAATAAGTGACTGCTGCCTAGATATACAGTACCTGCCTAACAAATTTTAAAAATTTTTTTTAAAAATTAAAAAAATCTTAAACTATTTAAAACTTGTTTTAAAAAAATTAATGCTACATGTTAAAATCAATCAAACCCCCCCCCCCACAAGAAGCCAGCGCGACTTACTGGTAAGTTAAAAAAAAACCCTTCTGTCCCAGCAACAGCGTGATCCTGGGGATCCTGTTGCTGCCTTCTCCTCCACCCCCTAAAGGGTCATAGGCCAGTGCTTCCTAGACTGGTGGGTCATGATCCATCAGTTTGGGAATTGCTGAGCTAAGGGCATTAGAATACAAACCAAACAAGCAGAAAACTCCTAAATAAAACCCCTATTCGTTGTCTGCTTGTGAAGCAAACTTTTTAATGAAAGCAGTATGACAATTTCTCAGACAACTTGTTTAAACAGAAAAAAAATCAACTAAAACAGAAATCCTTATCTATTTCTTATGCTTTCATGTTGGAGAACTGAAATCACAAATTGTAAATACCTGTATTAATTCAAAATCTATGAAGAAAGATCAGACAGAACCAGACTGGAGATATCATAACCCCAGATTTCTGCAAGTGTGCTGAACTAACATCTGAAATCCATTATTCTACAATGTAACCAAAATGGTCCCCCATAACTCAAAGCTCAACATCTAGACCAGGGGTGTCAAGCATAAGACCTTTGGGCCAAATGCAGACCCTGGAAGCTCTTTATTCGGCCCCCATAATAATTGGGCTCTCCCAGAACCCTCCTTTCAGCTGTGCTGCTTCTGCCAAGACTCTGGGAGGGAGGTATAGAAGAAGGCAAGAAATGCTACGAAGTAAGGGGCAGACCAGGAGGGCAGACTTGGAGTGGGAAACACTGCTGAGGCACTGGGAGAACCCAGTTATCATACAGGCTGCCCTTTCTGCAGAGCTGCTTCTGCTGAAACATCACTTTACAGAAGACTCTCAGATGCTGAGCAGTGAAGTGAGGCTGTGGCAGAAGTTGCACTGCTAAAGGGTGACCTGTGTGATTATTGGGCTCTCCCATATCTTGAAAATGTGATCAAGATTTGCACATCTTTCATTGCCACCTAATGAGTTTCTATGTGTGAACAAAGAGCTTATTTCTGGGCATAGTCTGTTTAATGGCATCACTACCTGCTTAATGATGTCACTTTCAGCCCCCCTGCAGGCACCATGATCGCTTTTCGGCCCACTATATGAAACAAGTTTGATACCCCTGATCTAGAGCTACGCTTACCTGCATTTTCAATTGTAGCTTGTTCAGCTCTGAATGAAAGAGCTACGCAGCACACAATACTACTTTTCTTTCCAGCTTGATTCAACAATTTTTCTCTAGCTTATTTTTCAGTGGTTACTATAGCAAAGTTAATGTTGGAACAGTAACAAACATGCAGGTAACTGAGCTAAAATAAGAGACTTCCTGCAGAAAGCTAGGAAGACTTAATCTTTTGGAATGAGAAAAGGAGGTTTAACATTTCTCCTCAACCTGTTAGAAAGGAACATATGAGTCAGTCATGTGACTCCTTAAAGACCAACAGATTGGCAGTACAATTCTGAGCATATTTACTAAGTCGGAAGTCCTATTGAGCTAAATGGGGCTTACTGCTGAGTAAACCTGTTTAAGATTGCACTGTTACAGTAACATTAGCTTTCAGATTGATGCATAAGTGTACGGTATAATAAATCTGGGTCATCATGCCATAAGAAACTGCTGTTTTTGCTGCAACAGACTAAAATGGCTGCCTGCAAAAACTGAATTTTACAGTGTGATCTGATTTTTCTAATCAGGGACAGTATTACCATGATTTGGTCACTCTAAATCCACTAGGATCTTTCAGTAGTTTTAAGGGGAATCAAAACAGTGCATTAAGCTGCAAATGTGTTAACTTCTAGAATTGTTTAAAAAGAATAAAATATTTATTTCAGCTGGATTATGTTTAATGCAAAAAAGGATGAATTATTTTTAAAGCAGTTTTCCCTTTGTCATATGTTTGTGCTGAGAGAGGGGCAGAATTGAAAGAGGAAACCCAGACATTTAATATGCTTCAAAGGAAGTAAGCAAAACTGCAGAAGTAAAACAATATGGGCAACAGCCAGTCAAAAGTGAAGCCTTCTGAGTGATTTTAATTGAGAAGATGAAAACTGCAATCCTAAATACAGCAGCAGATCCCAGTAGACCCATAGAGGCTGCAGGGGTGCTACACTGGGTAAGAGAACTGATCTTCCCTTACTCCGAGGAGACTTCTGGCTGCTGCTCTGGCCCCACAGGATATGAGGACGGCTGTTTTGGCCCTTAGGGCCCAATCCTATCCAGCACAGGAGCACCGGCACCAAATGGCAGCTGCTGCATCCTATGTTGGATGTGAACAGGCCAAAGGTCTCCTCAGAGTGAAGGCTGAGTAAAGCCCCAGCATGCTCAATGGAGCTTCTCAGAGCTCCTATTTAGCTGGCACAGACTTGAGAAGCCCTGTGTTGGGCTTTTGAACCTGGGAGGGGGGAATAGGACTCAGAAGAGGAGGTCTTTGCTGGTCCCATCCCTTCTGTACCTGTCCCAGCTCCGTTCCACCCTCCCCCACCCAGAAACACCTCCCCTTGCCCTCCCCCTTGCCACCACCCTCCCCATGCCCCTGTGCCACTTGGCGCTTATCTTTTCTCACTGGCAGTTGGGAGTCCAACGGAGGCAGCAACAGGGCTGCACTGGCGCAGCTTACTCTTTGGGTACAACAAATATGCTTTATGGCACATTTGCGACACCCAGCACCGGTGCTGGGGCAGCATGGTATCGGGCTGTTACTTCCATTAAATGTACACTTGCTTCTGAGTAAATATGCCAAAAATTGCTCTGTTTATACGTGTTCTCTCCGACTATGGAGAAATGGGTGGAAAGATCTCTGCACTGTGAGGCGTCTTCTATTCTGGGCAACAACCAAACTATGCCCCCACACTACAACACACTTTTCATGACTCCTTTCTTGGTCCTTTCCACGTGGACATTATTTTTAGCACATGGAAGAACTGGGATATGTTAAGGGTGCATACTAACATACAAGCGAATCAGGACTAATTGCTGTTTTTTTCTCCTGTCCAGTTTCCCCCAGCACTTGCAAGGCATTTGCCAGTTAACTGAACACTGATTCAGTAGTCTGTCTCTATCACCACTACTACCCTGGCTTAACAAAGGCTGCCAGTCATTTTTTCTTCTTAAAGTATTACTTGTAAAAAGGGCTAGTTTCTACTGTAAACACACAGAACCAATTTCCCCTGAGTTTGATCCAAGTGAGATCTAAATGTCTAAACAAAACACAGTCAGTGCACTTTCACAAAACGTTCATCCCTAAAATTATCCCTCTTAATTATCTTAAAAGTTGAGGAATTCAATAAGTTTTAGCACTTCCACCATTTCAGAACACAAAGGAAATGGAATAGTCACACATGATGTGCTAACCGTGCTGTATCAGTGATGTTTTCATTAATGCCCAAGTGAATGTCTTCTGCTGAGAGAAAACAAGGATGTCCTCCAAGGAGAGCAAATCCTAAAGGAGATATAATGCATAGGAGTTTTACTGATACAATCTAGCTATTCCAAAGCTTTATAAATAGTATTTAACTACTGCAGTAGAATCAGAAATTCTATATTTCAAGCTTCCCCAACACAGAGATGCAGTCATAGACAAAATTTGACTTGTTGAATTTCTGGGCATCATGTAGCAATTAAAGGTGAAGGAGCCGACCAGAAAAAAAAGTCATTGCAACTTTCCCTGTGAACGAAACAGTGGGCTATAGGTATACCTGTATTATCTTTCATACTGAATTTCAGTAGTAACAAAGGTTCTGGTTTTTCTTTTAAAATGGGGGGAACCAATTTTCTTTTTGATCCTGTGCAAAATAGTTTTCAGACTATTCCCTAATTTAATGCAAAGTTTGTACCACTAGACTAGCTAAAATTGTGGCAGGAGCAAAGAAAATTGACAATCTTAAGATATTATTATATGTTGCTTTTCCGCTATTGTCCGTCCCAGTGTTGTATGCATGCCAACAAAATTTGCAAGTCACAAGTTTGTGTGGCACTCGTGCATCTCACTAAGGGGCAATCCACTTTGCATATTACAAAGGAAAAATGCCAAGGTGATTGCATTGATTTGGGGATGGGCTTTAGTTCAGTGGCAAACTTTTGCTTTGCATACCCCATGTTCAATTCCAGGTATTCCTGGGAAAGACCCCCATTTGAAACCCTGGAGAACCACCGCCAATTAATGTTGACGATGCTAAGCTGGATGGACCAGTGGTTTGATTCTGTCTAAGTCAGTGTCACAGAGTCAACCATGCTTTCTCTGTTGATGCTCTTAATGTTTATTTTATGAGAATGTTTTGATTCTAAGGGCACAATCCTAACCCCTTATATCAGTGCTTTCCAGCACTAGCATAGCGGTGCCAATGGGACATGTGCTGCATCCTGCAGTTGGGTGTCACTCACAGAGGCCTCCTCAAAACAGGGAATGTTTATTCCCTTACCTCAGAACTGCATTGCCCTTATGTCAGTGCTGGAAACCACTGACATAAGGGGTTAGGATTGTGTCCTGAATCCAGGTCCTATGAGAGGAATTTTGTCAGGAGGTACAAAGTTTCTTCTGGGCCCCTTCCCAAAGGGGGAGGGGGTCAATGGGGCAGGCAGAACGGGGGGGGGGGAGAAATTAGGCAGAGGGAGGGTGTCGACAGCCACAATAATCTTTGGAGCCCAGGTCTACTACACTTCTTGATGCAGAGCCCAGGTCTACCTGATCATGCGGCATTGGCAGCTAGATAAAGTCATATTGAAAACCAAACCCACTCCTAAGTCTCTCTAAAATCTTTGAAATATAGAAAATCGATTGCAGAAAATTAGCATCGCTGTGTTTAGGCTCACACTGGAATGGACCAAAATGAACTTCTGCAGCAGATGTAGCCCCACAGCTGGGTCAGTGTGCTTCTATACACTCCTTCATGGTTATGGGATCCACAAGCCAAACCAGTTTGGCTCAAGTAGCAACCCAGTTTCCTCCTAGATTTGACACTGTGTTCAGGAGGGTCATGGATGCATTCCTGAGCCCAGTGTGTATGGCTTGCAGCAGCCGTTAACACTGCATGCACATGGTTGTGCCCAACATCGTGTGCAGGCAGTGTGTTCAGGTGAGCAGGAAAATGTCAGATCCCAGGAACTTTCTTTGGCTCCTGTGCCCCCTTTCCAACCTGGGCCAGGGTACAAATTACCCCTTTACCCCCTCTCCCAGGCCCTGCCTGAATCATATTGTATTGCTATGTTTTAGATTTTATTGTTATTTTCTGTTTTAATGTATGCATCTTTGCACATTTTTAAGTTAAAAAAAAAGTTGCCTATGAATGAAGAAATCATCATAACCTTTACAGGGAATAAAACGAACATCTTGTATTAATGACAATGATTAAGAATATCATGCAAATAACCACTGTCAAAATACTTTCTGGGGATATTTTCTTTATATTTTTTCTGAGATAAATCTTTATTTTCAGTCACAATGAGAAGAATATAATATGACAAGAGCAAAAATATCATTCGGCAAGCTGTTATCCAAAATGTCACATACACCAAAGGTATTTGAAGAGTTGCTTAATTCTTTCTCACCACCAGGTGGCACCACTATCATAGCCATATACAGTACTTAAAAGTTTGGAAAGTTGTAAACATAAAGTTTACTAATGGTTATGATTGTTTAACAGCTGGTTTAACTACAGTGGTCATGTGTATGTCATGATTGCAGGCCCAATCCTGAACGGTGTACATACGCTGGCTTACTGCCGGCGTGCACTGTTGCAAGCGTGCTGTAAGATACGTTAGTGGCCCGAGTACTGGGTGAGAGCTGGTGCTAGCCCAGAGCTGGCTGGCACTGGGCTAACACTGAAGCTCCGCCACTCGGCAGTCACATGGACTGCCGAGCAGCAGAGAGGTAAGTGGAGGCATGGGGGTAGACAGGGAGAAGGTATTCTGGGGATGGGGGAGGTGCGTGGAGGGCGAGGAGAAGATGTTCCAGGGAGGGGGGAGACAGGGGAGGGTGTGAGGCAAGATCCAGAGCCTTCGTGTTGGGCTTGCCACCTGACACGGAGGCTCTTGATTCACCACTGACCTTTTGGTTGGGGGTAAATTGAGTAGCCCCATTGCAGGGCCACTCGCTTTACCGGGAGGAAGAGGATGAGAGTTCCCTTCTCCTGAGGAGCCGCCGGCAGCTGCCCAGAGCATGCAGGATACGGCGGCAGTCATTTATGGCGCTGCTGCAGCCCTGCACCCCAGGCAGCTCAGGACTGGGCTGTGAGATTCCTAAAGTAGTTCTGATAAAGTGGAGGAAGCAGAAAGATTAGAATGTAAGCCACTGTTTCCAAAAGTTGAAATTTTTCTGGTGCTTGGAATTATCTGCTTAGTAAACCGAGCCTCCTGCTACTCTTCTCTGTGGTGAGGAAATACACTACAGAGCTCCTTCACCTTTACAGGAGACAATCTGAAGCTTCTCTCTACTCTGCAGTACTAGTCAACTCGACATGCTACACCTAGATACCTGCATAAACATCTCTTTAGACTAATTTGTATGTGTGTGTTCCCTTACTGTCATCATTGCTGTGACTTCAAATTACATTATAATTTATTCACATAAAAGAAATAGTATAGAGCTTAAACAGGAAAATGTATTTACAGTTGCAATTTTTGGTGGGTATTCACCTGTCTCTGTAGATAATCTAGTTCGGGTGCTTCGTTTCTCAAAAATCATGGCTAAAGATTTTCCTTGTAGCAAAGGCAAATACTAGAAAAAACAAACCGAAGAAGGAAAGGAACTTGTGTCATACAGGTATGCATAGTGAACATTTTGAATCTGTTTTGCTCTGCACTTTTCCTAAGTCACTGGATCAGTTTCAGATAATTGTGATTAACGAGATGGGCAGCCTAATCCTAATGTCCACAGCACCTGGAGGAACAGTGGCACCAAAATGGCAACCACTGTATCCTATGTGCACCAGGAAGCTGCTGGAGGTCTCCTCATGGGAAGGGGAGGGTTTGTACCCTTCCCCCAAGTAAGAGCACAGTCCCCACAATGGGGCTTCTCAAGTCTGCACTATTTTGCTGGCGCAGACTTGAGAATCTTCATGTTGGGCTTATAATGGGGATAGGATCAGGCAGAGGAGGCCTCCATTGGTCCACTGAATTTTGAAAAAGTTCACATTTCCTTTTTATATTTTACTGTACTTTAAAGGGATTATTTTAAAAGCTTAATTTAAAAGCTCTTAAGACCTCTTTACTTCTAAGGCAATCACGTTATTGATTTATCTAATTCAATACATACAGAAATTGGGAATGATCCTACAGCCACTCATTCTTTTTTGCTTCCTAGTATTTCTCTGGATGTGGGATTCTGTGCTGCTGCCCCCATCTGCCTCCTCCCATGCTTTGGTACCTGTGTAAAAGCGTTGCTGTGTAGTATGTACTATATAGGCATGATTTTGCCCTTTCCTTCCCCCCCCCTAAACCTACTGAACTCAACAGCATCTATAACTTGAAATGCTGAAATGTATTCAAATCAGGATAATAATTCAAATTTTTCCATGTAATCTTGAGTTATGAGAACTTGACTGAGAATGTTTTCCTTTTTTAAAAAAAGTTCTAGTTAAATGTGCAATTATTCAGATGTCATTGTTTATTTGTTGTGTATTCGCTTGTAATTCACCCTGGGAAATGTTATCGGAAAGTTGGGGTATGAAGTGAAATACTACTATAACTTCATCACAAACTTATCCCTGCCTACCTTGCAGACCAATCATCACTTTACATAGACAATCATATGGTCTCCTTCTCTCTTCTCCCCTTTTCCTATAAAGAAGTCATAATTGGCTTCCATGCCACCAAGGGTGCCAGAACATTTCAACACAGTGCATTTCATGGTATCACTCCTGGTTTAATAAACGGTGCTTGAACATAGTAACACAGCTGAATGTACTTAGAAAATTTAAGAAGGATATAGCTCTCAAAGGGTATAATTTAGTTATTCAACAGAATGCTAAACCAGGTATGCAGGCACAGTTGTACATAGTGAGCTATTGTAAATCTGTGAAGTTCTTTCAGATTGTAAAGAAAGTTAGTTTAGTATTTACTGTTTTGTGCCTATTATAAGAATTTTTTTTATTTTACATCATGAATGATTCAAATGACAGTCAGATCAGAAGATAAAAAGGTGAAATTTATTTACATTTGAAGTCTGCCGTAATAGAAAAGAGAGTTTTACCTTTATAAAAACAAAAAAATAAACAGCGCAATTCTATGCATGTGTAATGGAAGATCAGAAGATCGTCAGGTGGATGATGTGGTGTTGACAGTGATTCCATGTTTTGACAGCTGGTTGACAGCTCTGGGAAGGGTAGGGCTGGCTCCACAGCTGTAATCAATCAAGGCCAATGGAGACCTGGTTGGACACCTGAGCTTCATTTTACCTTGATGAGACTTTGAATGAGCTAAGGAGGTAGCTCACAGCTGAGCTGCATTTGCACTTAATGGGACACAGAGGATAAAAGGCAGCTTCAGAAGGACCAAAAGAGCCAGGAGCTGGACGCTGACCCAGAGGGAGGCCTGGAAGCAGGTTGCTGACCCAGACGGAGGGCCGGACTCTGACCCAGAGAGAGACGCTACCTGAGCTGGAGGGAACCAGACCAAGAGGGATATCTGACCCAGACCTACAGGAAATGGGACTGCCAGGACTCTGCTGGAGGACACAGAAGACTGGGAAGAGTGGACTGTGCTTTGGAGACCGGATTGGACTTGAATTGGAGGCTTCAGACCTTTACCCACTGAGTTAAGTGGAGTTTTGGGGAGGGAAAGCCTCTGGACAAGAGGACTTGCAGGGAGTGTCTGTGTTCATAGCAATAAATTTGGGTAGTTGCTATAGATAAGGAGTTCTGTGTTCATTCCTTTGCACACCACAGCAGTTGTTCTAGAGATAAAGAGGGTGTTAATTAGCCAAAAAAGTGGGCATTAGAAGGGAGTTGAGATATTTGGAAGGGACAAATTGGCGTAGTCGGCAGGAGTCAAAAATTAAGACAGGACAGCATGTTTACTTGGAAGCAAGTCCTAGTGCATTAAATGGGACATAAGCCCAAGCAAGAGTGGTTAGGTAGTCTAAAATATGTAAAGAGCTCAACACATCAAATATTGATTCTTACAAGCAGAAGAGCTAAAAATATATTTTTAATTTTTTAAAAACTTCACTGATTTTCACAAAAGACATGAAAGTAAGGTACTTGACACAGATGTTACATACCTCCCCCTTGTGTTTGATTCTTTCTTTCAGATCTGCTGACACCCAAAGCAAATATTTAATGTCTTCAGCTGAAAAATTCTGTAGTGTCAGAAGGTCACGACCTTTCAGCTGAACTGAAGTTTCAGTAGGTGGTCCGTGCCTATATCTTCCAGTGAAATGACAAAAAAAATCTGCTTTATATTCTAATATTTGGTCTTTAATTATCAATGTTGAGTAATTAGTTGCAGTCCAAAGTCAGCAGGTCTTGGAAAGACTGTACACTTCTCTACACTAAAGGAGCTCTCATAATCCAGATTGCCTGATGACAAGCACATCAAACCTGCTGCCAAGAAACCTCTTGAAATATCCTAAAAGGGTTGATAGTGGTGACAATGGGCAGGAACTGACAGATCCAAAATTAAAAAAATATATATAGCTTCCCTGCTTAAGAGTAGGTAAAGTTCCATGAGTCTGTAAGTTGTTTTGTTCCTAAATCCAGCACCATTATTGGTCACAAACACGTTGTGAGTTTGCCTCCTACTGATTTGGCTATGAAAAAGTTTTTCAAAGGCAGCAACTAGACACTTCTGCTAATGACATAACTGCTCCTACAAGAAGTCCTGGAGCATACCTCCCACTATTCCCCCTCAACTACATACCTGGCTGGAGCAGCAGTCTCCAAACTGCTTACCGTTCTGCTGGGGAGCTATCCTTCCCTGTTGCCAATCTGCCCCAAACCAAGCTCCAGCCTGCCATGCCTGCCCAGAAATCCAGGTGCATGACAGAACCCGAAGCGGCAGACCAGAGCTCAGTTTGGGGGAGATGAACTACAGGGAAGAGATGGCTCCCCCACAGAATGATAAGCACTGGATCCAGCCATGGGACAGGGTCTGGAGAGCCCTGATCTTGAGTAACATAAGAGTGTCCAAATTAGTGCTGTTAGTGTTTTTGATAGGCTAATTACGTGTTACACTCCCAGCCCAAACTAATTGGGCTTGAACGCAGGCAGGCAGAGTGTTCCACAAGCATTAATTGCTTTATGGCTATCACAAAAAAGCCTCCAACAGCATGCGAAGCCAAGTGCTACCACAGTATCAGAAGAGAGGCTGCAGCAGCCCTGCATGTGGCAGCAGCTCTTTCGAGACCCACCGACCCAAGTAAATTGTCAGGGGAGGGTAAAACAGGGAGGTCAGAATAGGGTGGTGACAAGAGCAGCTCAAGAAGGAGGTTGGGTTTGGTTGCAGCAGTGTCTGCTGAATCCTAGTCTTCTTTCCAGACCCAATCCCACAGTCCCTGTGGACCTGTGCTATTTTGCTAGCACAGGTGCAAGTAAACCCCTCTGCATTGTGGAGGCTTATCTCTGGGTAAGGGAACAAATGTTTTAACAGAGGATTGGTCTGTCAATCATTTTAAAGGAAGGAAAAGAGGAGGATTTGAGAACAAAAAATTAAAATGGGAGCAGTTGGCAGGGGAAAAAATAAGCACCCACCTCTCTCTCTCCATCATAGTCATTATTTGATTCCAAATTCTCTCTCTCTCCCCTAAGTTTTCCTTTTCCTTTTAAAAAAAAACAATTCCACTAAGGCTGTTACATGAGACAAAATAAATGGGCTTTAACTAGTAAGAATATGGAGGAGTACAATGGCACAAACACTATGCAAGGTCAGTTTAAAATTATTTTTCCTTTCATTTCCATTAGAATTACCGAAAATGTTCTTTCTGTTGGTACTTCTCTACAGTGTTCCTTCAGAAATTGATAAAAGGGGTCAACACACTCACAAAATTAGTTTATAAACATCATTTCTCTTCCACATCATATCTATCAATTTTTCTACATTTGCAATATCTAGGGACACTAACAGTGTTGTTTAGAAGCTCTTATCATATCAGCAGCTTTCCAGGGACCAATTATTAACATTTTTGCAATCACTAACAGGTTCTCTATCGGTAATTTATCAGACAATTGGATGCCCTCAAAAACATTTAATGAAATAGCTAGTGGGTCCTATTACCTACTGGTTTGTTACAGAAGAAATATCTGAACTCTATATTTTCCTGAAAAGGTCAACTTGATCACTGTACCAGAGTGAAAAAGTGTCAAAAACATTTGTAAATAACAGGACACAATTCTGTTAGGATTGAAATGCACATTTAAAATTCTTTTCTGAGTTGTATAAAATTGGCATTTGCAAACAAAGCAAATGACTGTAATTGCTCTGACATATTAATTGTCTTATGGAATTAATCTACCTTAGTTTCCTGGTTTATGAATGAATGCTGCTAAGCAGCAGAGACAAGCATAACTGATTCATCTGATAAATCTTGCAGCTGCCAAGAATCAGACTAAACAGGCAAGAATGTCCCTTCCAGCTGTGAAGTATCTGATATACTTACCCAATACATTGCACCAGATGTCTGCTGATCTTGTTTACGTTCCTAGGACTGAATAGGGACCTAAAATTAAACAGCATATTTATCTAATGCTAAAGGTTAGTAGTAGAAGAAAAGACATTTAACCAAAGCTAGATGAAGCCAGGAATGCCTTGGCTTTCAGTGAAAGAGCAAAGGTAAAGCAATCATGTGACACTGTTATTTCTGATGTTTGTGAGACCTGCTCAGGGTTACCATGGTATGTAATCTTATCCACATACTATAGATAAGTGTCATTAGGGGTGTTGCAAAATCCGCAGGTTGCATCATGAGCATGATGGGCTATTGGAGGATTGCACAACAATATCTGTGGGTCTCGTCAGACATTTCCCAGGCTGGCAAGAATCTTGTTATGACTGATGAGCAAAAGGGTGCCCTCTCCTCTAAAATACAGATTAAGGCCCACATCCTAACCCACTTTCCAGCACTGGCATAACAGTGCCAATAGGACATGTGCTGCATCCTGCAGTTGGGTCAGTCACTCATGGAGGCCTCCTCAAAGGGAAAGTTTGTTCCCTTACCTCAGAGCTGCGTTGCCCTTATGTCAGTGCTGGCAAGTGGGTTAGGATTGCACCCTATGTCACATGCAATATAAGTTTTTCCACTTGCCAGTGCTCACCTGTTTGAAGTGTGGGATGTGCAGCGGGTGGGTGGGTAGGCAGCTGAGGCAGAGCCTCCCCATGGGCGTCCTTCAAAAAGCGCCGCCACCATTTGAGGCACCCGAGCACCCACAACTCACGTGCACAGCAAGGAGGGAAGGAGCAGAGAGCACATGGGTTGTGGGCACTCGGGTGCCTCACATGGCGGCGGCACTTTTCAAAGGACGCCCATGGGGAGGCTCTGCCTCACCTGCCTCCCCACCCACTGCACATCCCAAACTTCAAATAGGTGGACTGTTTGACGTGGTACGGCGGAGGGCAAACACTGCGTTAGATGAACCTGCTGCTTCATTAGTTGCTGGAGTAGCAGTTGTTTGTTGTGTGTGTTGTGTGTGTGTTGTGTTCAAAGAACAGCTGGACAACTGGGGAGTGTGGAAAGGAAAAGGGCAGGCACTGGGAAGCTGGCGTGAAGTGCTTGACTTGCGGCACAAGCCTCGCCAGGTCTACTCAGAAGTAAGTCCTATTTTGTTCAATGGGGCTTACTCTCAGGAAAGCGTGCTGAGGCCTGCAGCCTCAGACTTGTTGGGCACTGGGGGTTCAGGCAGGTGCTTTGGGAGCTGGGGCCATTTTCCCTGCCCAGGCCAAGCAAGGGGCGGCCTGAAAGCGCCCCTCCCAGGCCACAGCCTCCAAGGCTCTTCTCCCCCCCCGCAACTTGAGCTGCCGCTCTACGCGCCCCCGCCTCTATGGTCGAGGCAGGCCCCGTTGCTAGTGGCAGGAGTGTGTTTACTTCCGGGATCCCGGCTGCCCGCGGCTGCTGTGACCTCCTGGGCGCCGCCCCCTCCCGCCTGCCATGGGGGAGGCCGAGGAGCAGGTGCCTGGTGAGTGACCCCCGGGCAGTTGGTCGGCTGGCGGCGGCCACCCACCCCCCGCGACCCCGGAGGCGGACGCAGCAGCTCCTCCTCTCTCCCTTCTCCGCCCTCTCGGGCTGCAGTCCCAGCCGCGCTTACCAGGGAGGAAGCCCCGCTGACTAGAAGGGGGCTTGCTTCTGAGTAGACAGGCAGCCCATGCCCACTCCTGGGCTTGCCTACTCAGAAGTAAGTCCCATTCAGTCAGTGGGGCTGACTCCCAAGTAAGTGTGGATAGGGTGGCAGCCTCGCTCTCCAAGGAAGCCTCACGTGCTTGCTCAGAAGTAAGACCCATTGGTTTCAGTGGCACTTGCTTCCAAGTAAGTCAAGTCCCCTCTGGAGCCCCTGCCATTCCAGGGGATGTGGGTGCCTGGATGCATTTTAGGTCAGTCTGCTGACTTGGGATCTGTTTTGCATCTCTCTCTCTCTCTCTCTCTCTCTCTCTCACACACACACACACACACACACACACACACACACTCACTCACTCACTCACTCACTCACTCACACACACTCGCACATGATGTGTGTGGACACTTTATACCAGTCATCTACTGACTTGGGATCTGTTTTGCATTACACACACACACACACACACACACACACACACAAAATATGTGTGGACACTTTATACCAGTCATCTACTGACTTGGGATCTGTTTTGCATCAGACACACACACACACATTTATGTTGTGCATTGATGCATTTTATACCAGTCATCTGCTGACTTGGGATCTGTTTTGCATCAGACAGACACATATCTTCTTAACATGCTTACCACTCTTCTTAGTGGTGCCTCTTTTCTCATTTGCACTTTGTCACATTTGCTGTGCTTCTACGAGGCTCATTGTACCATCTTCCATTGCATGTTTACTTACTTGCAGCAGTGGCCATTGCATGTCAATGGGAGCTGCTCCAGTCTTCAATTGACGCAGGTTGAGGGTGGGATAGATACGGTTGCTAGGGGTTCAGTTACAACATGAAAACGGTTGTGGAACAAGGATGCGCTTGGCTCACTTGAAATCATCTTTGCAGTAAAGGGTGCATCTGACAATTTGATCTCAGGGTTTCAGTGGACTGTCACAGCTCTCTAATGAGTACATGGAAGTTGTATTTTTTTTAAAAAAAGTTGTAAAAGATGATATATGAAAGGAGGCTTTCCACAGTTCCTTTCTTCTCTCTTTAAAATATTTGCATTCTTTATGAAAAAGGGATGATTTTTCAAGCACAATCAACTCTGGTTTTGTTTCCCAGTGGCAAGGATTGTTTTACACATTCATATCGCTTGGAGTATTTTAAAGGCCTTAAGGGAAGTGGTTTGTCATGCTACTTATTTCCAAGAGCTGATAGTCTTGTATTTAGGGGGCTATTTTTAGAGCAAATGTATCTTTACAGATGAGTGAGGAAGAGTGGTCAGATTTGGAGCCTGTCAACCTTTACAGTGTGTGTGTCACTCTAACCCAATTTGGAAAGCCTCTTTGAAATCAAGTGTAAACGTAAGTGATGTTTGTTTTTTGCTCTTGTTTTGACCTGCTGTCAGGATTAGCTTTTTTGGCACTATTTTTGAATATGAAAAAAGAGAAGCACACCCATACTGGCAGTATTGTTTGTCAAGTGATACTAGTGGCTATTTTAATAAAAGAAAATTGTACTTACGTCTATATTAGCAGCCCTCAAAACACTAAAGAAAATATAAACTTCAAGAATTTAGGGCATGTTGAATATCAAATGGAAGAGGATACTAGTGGTATTAAGTACTGTAGTGCTGCTAAATTGGAACTCATCTGAAGAATGTTTAAGCTATTTTATTTCTTTTAGAATCCGGTGCTGTATTCACATTTGGAAAAAGCAAGTTTGCAGAAAATATTCCTAGCAAGTTTTGGTTTAAAAGTGACAAACCTTTACACATATCATGCGGAGATGAACATACTTCTATTGTAACAGGTTAGTGTTAAGAAGTTAAGGGACACATTTTCCAATACCTAACTTTTGACGGTGTGGTTTTGTTGCTGCCTCTGTAGCAGCATACTAGGAAAAAGCATTCATATTTGTAAACTTTGGAAGTATGTTGTTGTAAGGCTATCTAATGAGTGCTGCTATGCTATGCACAAGGCCCAGACTGAAACATAGCTTTATATGTTACACAGAAGTAATGACTTGTGCTTCCTCTGTAAGTGAAGTACAAATTCTTACATCTTCCCATATTGAGATGCTTTAGTTTGTCATGGATGTCAAGCTTGTACTCACTAATCTTCAAATGCCTCAGTATGTCAGAGTGTGTCATATAAACACTTAAGTTACATGGTATGAGATATTTATATTAAAGTTTGTTTCAATTATACAAAATATTTAAAAATGCATGAATACATACAGCTTATCACACTGTTAAAAATGATGTTAAGGCCTATATTAATTCTCTAAAATACTTGCAATTAAATCAACTTCTGAATTCAGTGGATGGCATTCCACCTAGTGTTTCCCTCACTCAGAGCTAGCCCTGCAAATGGAAGCTTCCTCCATGAACAGAAGGAGCATTTTCCTCATGGAAGGGGTCCTTTGCAGACTGCAGAGTGCTCCGTGGAGGCTTCCTTTTGTGAAGTGAGGTTCCAACAGCAGAAGTGCTAGTTGGGATGCCACCCAGTGTTTGCTTTGCTGTTGGAGTTGGAGTTGATGCTATTTGCAACTCAATATTTCCTTCCTAAATGTTATCACCAGCTCAGACCTGATGCTGCTGTTCAAGGAGCCAAAGCAGGCTGCAGAGTTCCAAAATCTTTGCAGATGTACAATCCCATTTCAAAACGTGTTCTTGGTGATGAGTGATTTCTAGGCTGTCTTGAAATCTACTTATGGAATACAAAACGTACTACTAAATTTTAAAGAAATTTATCCAAGTAACATTTCTTATTACTGTGGAATGTCTAGTGTACAGTATATAAAATTAATTTTAAATATTTACTCTGTTAGAAACACTAAATTAATATAAAGGGCTTATATCTGTCGTCTGAGTTAGTATAAAAACGAGAAGGAAGTTACAATTTGTACGACTAAAGAGGCCATGGGTCCTACAAAATGTCAAATTAAAAGCACTAGAAAAGAACCTCATCTGTAAAGACTCGACTACATTATATGGAACTTACATACCTTTGTCTAAAATACAATTTCAATATTATTTTACAATAATACATTGAAGCACAAGGTTCTTGAAGCAGGCACAATGGTGGTCACTTTTTTTCTTTGATGTTTGCAATCTGTAGGAAATGGTAAACTTTATATGTTTGGAAGCAATAACTGGGGACAACTGGGATTTGGAACAAAGAACACTATCAACAAGCCAACTTGTGTGAAAGGTTTGTCTTACGTTATTTAACTTACTAATAAGGAGTTCTTTTCAGTTTAGGACACCTAATATCATTTTATAGGCAGCCCAATCCTGGGCTTGGCGCGCCGGCTCACCTCAGGCATGCACTCTCGCAAACGTGCCATAAGGTACGTTTGCAGGCCCTACCGCCGGGTGAGCACCCAACCTCTGCTGCTTGGCGGAAGTCCCCTTTTCCCGAGGAGCCACCCGGCTGCCCGAAGTGCGCAGGTTTGGACTGCCCATCCCAGTGTGGTGATGCAGTGGCACTGGCGTGGTTTCCACTATACACTGAGGGGATTTTTGGCCACTGGAGACCTCCTTGGAGTTAAGGAATTCCCTTGCCCTGGGGATTCTCCTAGCAGCTGTTATGGGTCAGTTCGGACATGCACCAGCTCGATCGCTGGAACAAGTCCAAGTTGATCTGTGAAGGCGGATCAGGCCTGGGAAGGGGGTCAGGATTCAGCATGCACTGCCGAACGCACCCACCAAACCCACCCCTCTGGACCTGATCTGCCTTTCTCCTTGCCTCCATCACTATCCCATTCCAACCTCCCCCATTCCACCACCTTTGACGGCTTACATGCTCTAGCAGGTTTTTGGGTGCATGGGAGGCTACTCCAGCCTCCCCACCAGTGTGTGCCAGTGGAGACTGCTTTGCAATAGCAGTAAAGCAGGCTTGGCCAGTATACTGCGTATTGTGCCAGCCCCAGCCTAGTTAGAATTGGGCCAACAGAGTCTTTTTAGATCCTTCATCATGTTAAAATCTTGGGCAATTTGAGATACCTTCAAAATGTATAACAATCCATATCATCCTGTATGAATGGGATTTTGTATTCCTGTAATCTTGTTGATCTTTTAATCAACCCCTGGGGGCTGGGGAATAAGAATAGGCCCTCAGTTTGGCTGTACTTGTTGTAAGAGGTGACTAAACAGCCACCGGATAGATGGGACCCATTAGCCTGGGAAGGCAGCTCATCTGAGAGAAGGAAAACTCTGATTCCAAACCTCCACTGCCTTGTGGCTACATCCAGTTATGGAAAAGGCTTCAGGAGTCAACCTCGAGGCAAAATCTGGAGCTGGAGTCCCTGAGGCAGTTCATGGCTGAAAACAGTCACGTTCTGGCAACTCCTGCGACGCCGCTGGAACCAACCGTTTTGGCTTCTGCCTTTCCATTGGACCATTTCAGTGACGTGGAGGGGGGGATTTGCTGCATGGCCTATCCTCCATACCTACTTTACTCTGTTCCAGAACCACCATTCAGAGTGCAATACCATAGTCTTCTGAGACTGAAGGATGCCAGCAATCTTGTTGGGGTCTTGTTTCTTGTCATTTAAAGACAAAAAAAGAACAGTGAAAAAGGCTAAGTTTGGGTTAGTTTCTGTCAATGAGACCTAAGCAAAAAGCCTCAGCCCATTTTCAGAGATACAGGCTGTATCCATGGATCTAGCATCCACAGTTTCAGATATCTGTGGTTCACAATCCCCCCCCCCCCACAATGACTTATCTGTTTATGATTGCAGTCTTCCTGTCATTGTTCCTGTATGTTCCAGGCTCTTTCCTGACTGCAAGATGGAAGCAGGAAGCACTCACAGAAAGCAAGGCAGAGGAATGAAAAGAACGAGATGCTTATCAAAGAGTTCAAAGAGCTTAGCGTTGAGTTGTTTTCAGCCATCTGCCTTGATTTTTGTGACTGCTTCGTGCTTCCATTTTGCAGTTAGGAAAGAGCCAGCAAGATCCAGGAACAGCAACACGAAGGCTGCAATCACAAGCAAATAAGGCATTTGCATGATGGGGGTGCAATTGGGGCATTTTGAACCACTTTTTATTGCTCTCTCTTTTATCTGTGGTTTTCATATCCATGGGGGGTCGGAGAACGTATCCCTTGTGGATACAGAGGGATGTCGGTACTGAAATAACTCAGTGAACCATTTTTATCATTCAGGTGTAAATTGGAGAAGAAAGTTCAAGTTATTCATGCTGTAATTGGTCATCTTATTATATTAGGCCACCCCACAATTATCTTAAAGTAACAGCACTAAACATATTTAACAGTAATAATTCTTAAATTATAATCACTGTGTCTTTAATCCATAGCTTTAAAACCAGAAAAAGTAAAACTATCAGCTTGTGGGAGAAATCATACTTTGATTTATACAGGTATGTAATTTTTTATGTTTACACACCATGCATTTTTCTAGGGCAAAGTCTGCCTCTGGCTTGTTGTTGAGAGTGTCTGCAGCTCTCTGCATGTATCCTAAAGAATAGCCAGGGCCTTTAAAATATCAACCAGTTCATATGAAGCTGCTTTACAGTGTGAAAGGGAGTTGGTGTATCTGGTCTAATGCGGCTTACTCTGACTTACAGCATCTCTCCAGTGTCTTAGAAATATATCTTTCGCAGCCGTCTTTCCTGAAATCCTTTAACTGGAGATGCTGGGAACTGGACCTGGGACATTCTGCATGCATATTAAATGACATAACACTAAACTATGACACCTCCCACATATACACTGAAAAATTTTCCCAGTTCTTTTTCTAGAGTAGACTGTTTAAAGAATGCATCTTGAATAGGATTTGGCAAGCAATAGCCAGTTTCCTCAGATGGCAATAGCCAAGTTGTTCAACCAAGTGATTATTCACGTTTAAATATATTCCTGGATACATAAAGTATATCTTTCAGTGGAGGCCATCTTGTTGCATGGCTAGAAAGTTGTCTGCCTACTAGGTTTCCAGTTAGTGAACCTGATGTTTTCATCCAACTGTTAGGGTTCCTAGTTAAGTCAAAAAATGTATACCTAAAACCCGAGCCTGACAACCTGGGTCGACTTATACACCAGTCAATGTGGTGAATAGAGCAGGAGCCTCTGGGAAGCTTCTGGGAAGCTTAACAGCTGTCTGGTGAAGTGGAAGGGGGTGGGTGGACCTGGGCTGAGAAGCAGGACACAGGGGGTAGAGGAATAAGAATTTTTACTAGTAATTATGGTATTCAGATGCAGCCGTTATAGCTTCTTCTCCAAACAGGAAGAGAAGTGAAGGTACTTACGGGAATTGTAGTCTGTATGAGGGTTGCTGCTATGGAAGTGCAGCACTGTACTCACAGTCTCCTCATAACTCCCATAAGCACCTCATCTCCCAATTTGAAGAAGGAGGTAAAATACCTTCTTCTTCTTTTTTCTTTTTGCTGCTGCTTCAGAACATTCCTAGCAAGTGATTTTCAAAGAATTTCACACTCTCTTTAGTTTAGAAGTCTGGCTTTTAAAACACCAGGATGTCATGCTCATTTCCATCTGATACAAAGTCCCAGGTTACCATTCAGTGCACCATTGCAGTGGTACCTCGCATAACGAATGCCCCGCGCAGTGAAAAACTCGCAGAACGAAAGCGTTTTGCGAAGTTTGGTAACTTGCACAACGAATTTTTATGACCCGTGCTTCGCAAGACAAATTTTTGTTTTGTTTTGTTTTGGTTTGACTTAAGGGGGGGATCTTCATGTCAGTTTATGATCCCGTTCACCCTAATAAGGGGCGGATCTTCATGTCAGTTTATGATCCCGTCCACCCTAGTAAGGGGAGGATCTTTATGTAAGTAAGTCCCATTGTGCTTGCTCCCAGGAAAGTTTGCACAGGATTACAGCCTTCAAACTCCCCACTCAGCATCCCCCCATCGCTCATTCACCCTCTCACTGCCCCATTTCCTTCACGTTTCCCCCCCATGATCATGGCAAAAGCAAGCAATTGAGTGCAGCTGCTCTGTCCTCCCCAGCTTAGAGCACAATCCTGTGCGTGTCTCCTCAGAAGTAAGTCCCATTGTGCTTACTCCCAGGAAAGTGTGCACAGGATTACAGCCTTCAAGCTCCCAGCATCCCCCCCCCCCGTTTTTGAAATCCTCTGTACAGTCTGTATGCCTTTAAAGAGCACTTAATAAACACTTTGTAAACCAAATTTGACTTTGTTCTGACTTTTCTTGCCCATAGGAACGCATTAATTAAATTTCAATGCATTCCTATGGGAAAACGCGCTTCGCAAAACGAAAAACTCGCATAACGAAAGGACTTGTGGAACGGATTAATTTTGTTATGCGAGGCACCACTGTACTTGCTCATACTCATTTCTTGTTGCTTGTCTCTCTACTGTAAACTGAATCGCACACTCTCAGTTACATGTTCTAAGTTGTCTGGTACACTTTGAGCCTCTGGCTTAACACACCAGGCACCTTAAATAAGGATCTGATTAACAATTCTACTGGTATGTTGTTTGCAGGCACTTACTCGGATAGTGATAGTGTAAGTACACTTAGGGTGCAATCCTAACCCCTTATGTCAGTGCTTTCCAGCACTGAGATAAGGGCACTGCAGCTCTGAGGTAAGGGAACAAACACTCCCTTACTCTGAGGAGGCCTCTGTGAGTGACACCCAACTGCAGGATGCAGCACATATCCCATTGGCACTGCTATGTCAGTGCTGGAAAACACGGACATAAGGGGTTAGGGATTGCGACCTTACTCTGATAGTTATACAAAAAGGTTGTGAAGACCAAAATTTAAAAAGTTAAGGAATAAAGTGGATTTTTACTAAATTGCATATATTATATACTGTACAGTTCTTAGGTAACAATTACTGGTAGGTCATTTTTCAGGATCTGGCCTCAGTAAAATCAGACAAAATTATAGTCAGACACCCTCCTAAGTTAAAACCCCTGACTTATCTGGGGATCATAGAACATTCCATGATTTTTGACTCAAAACCTGCCCTCAACTTGTCTGTGAGTTCAACTTATAGGCAAGTATCTGTGGTAATTACATCTGAATATGAATTGAGTGTCAGTTTAAACATGGGAAAGGCACACTTTGTGGCTCATTAATTTTACGGCCACCATTAACATTTTGTAGTTTACATGTTTGAATATTAATATGGTTAATTAAGTTGAGCACATATATTAATTGAATTTAATTGCTAATAGACCTTTTAGTGGCACGTAACAGAAAATGCTATGCCTGAAGTCTGTCAGTTTATATTTTTTGAAATGGAAATTCGGATAATTATTTATTTGAAGTATAATAAAGGCTCTTCAGCCAACAAGGCTCTCAGCTTACTGAAAATCAATGGTACCATCATTACTATAGTAAAGGAATGTGTGTGTGTGTGTGTGTGTGTGTGAGAGAGAGAGAGAGAGAGAGAGAGAGAAATGGCTCACTGGAACAACAGCATTAGGGCCCTATCCTATCCAACTTTCCAACTCCGTGCAGCCGCAATGCAGCCCCGAGGTAAGGGAATAAATGCTCCCATACCTTGAGGAGGCCTATGTAACTGTCACCCCACCACAGGATGCAGTGCACACCCCATTGATATAGCTGCAGCGGCTCTGGAAAATTGGATAGGATTGGGCTCTGAGTTATTTCCTAAAAAGCACTGTATGCTAGTGAAAGCACTGTTAGTATAATGGGCCATGTTTACTTTCTACTCCCAAAAAACAAATGAACCTCAATAATGGCAATCTGTTCACAGAGGGAGGAGAAATAGATGGGAGGAGGTGCAACTCTAACTGCATTCCACCCAAATCCTTCAGGTACACAAACTACTCCTACTGTGTTATACATAATAGTACACCAGAGCAGTTACAAAGCAGCATCCCAGTGTCCAGGAGCGATGCCTGAAGAACTGAATAATAGTAATTGCTACAGCCAGCTGTGGACTATTTAGAGGCAACAGTGATCAGATGTCTATGTGGAAAAAATAAACATGATCTGAAGTGGTCTGATTTTTTTAGGGTTTGCTGTCACTTCAAATGTGTTTATATGTGCTTTTCTGTATGCAGAACAAGGAAATGTGTATGCTGCTGGTGGTAACAGCGAAGGGCAGTTGGGATTAAGTGACACAGAGGAAAGAAGTACATTTCATCGAATTAGTTTTTTTACCAATCAGCACAAGATCAAACAGCTGGCAGCTGGATCCTACACATCAGCAGCACTAACTGGTGAGAGCAACAGCTAACAAACATTTTGTTAAATGGGGCTACTTATTTTTCTGAGGGCTTCAGCATTTTTCATTTGACATTTATGGAAGCCTGAACTCTGCATAGTCAAGGTCAAAATTACTTTTGTAGATGAATTGTAATTGTGTTAACAATTTGGAAAATCTGATGTAGGCTGTCGGCAATATCCTTATTTGATTCTTAATTCTGGCTGATAGCTGTGTGATATAATTCTTTGTCTGCTAAACAAATCTCTTTTGAAGGACCTGCCCTACACTTATATACCAGATTTTCTTAGAATTTTAGAAAAATTAATTTCGGGGTTCCAAAGATTAAGGTTCATAATAGCATATACATAATAGCATATACATAATAGCATATACATACAGCCCCCCCTGGGGGCTGGGGCTAAGAATAGGCCCTCAGTTTGGCTGTACTTGTCGTAAGAGGCGACTAAACAGCCACCGGGTAGATGGGACTCGTCAGCCTAGGAAGGCAGCTCATCTAAGAGAAGGAAACTCTGACCTCAAACCTCCACTGCCTTGTGGCTACATCCAGTTCTGGAAAAGGCTTCAGGAGTCAACCTCGAGGCAAAATCAGGAGCCGGAGTCCCTTAGGCAGTTCATGGCTGAACACAGTCACGTTCTGGCAACTCCTGCGTCACCGCTGGAACCAACCGTATTGGCTTCTGCCTTTCCATTGGACCATTCCAGCGACGTGGAGAGGGGGGATTTGCTGCATGGGTAACAGCCTATCCTCCATACCTTCTTTACCCAGGCTTCGCGCACTGGAGAGGACACTCCAACTTCGCCATACGGCGTCGGCACAACACGGGAAGCAGCAGTTTACCGGTTATAAGTCTTTGCTCGATTGGCGTAGAGCATGACGCCAGGGGCTGCTTCCGACGGTGGGAGAGATCATTGCATCTCATTGGGCAGCTACCGCCCGCCTTAAGCTGGGCAGTCCCCAGCCAGTAAGGTGTTGCCTCGCCATGGTCCGTTAACCTCATGGGGTGCGTGGGGTTTAGGGTGAAAACCGACAAGCGGATCGACAACTCTGCACCATGCAACAGAAAACTACTGCCCTAAAGCTGGGCACCTGGAACGTTAGGACAATGACACCTGGCTTCTCTGATGACCTGCAAGAAATAGACGACGCACGCAAAACAGCTGTCATCGACATGGAGCTGAGCAGACTGCAGATGGACATCGTCGCCCTTCAAGAGACTAGGCTGCCAGATTCCGGATCTGTCAAGGAGAGAAATTTCTCATTTTTCTGGCAGGGAAAACCACCAAACGAAACCAGGGAACATGGCGTTGGCTTTGCGGTCAGAAATACCCTGCTGAAATCCATCATCCCACCTACTGTGGGAAGTGAAAGAATTTTGTCCCTGCAGCTCCAGTCATCAGCAGGACCTATCACTCTCATCAGTGCTTATGCACCGACTCTGTCGTCTCCAGCAGAAGCCAAAGACAAATTCTATGATGACCTGGCCACCACTGTCAAGAAAATCCCTGTAAAAGAACCATTGTTCATCCTCGGCGATTTCAATGCTAGAGTTGGTGCTGATAACAGTTCATGGCCCACTTGCTTAGGTCAGTTTGGCACTGGGAGGATGAACGAAAATGGCCAACGCCTGCTAGAGTTTTGCTGTCATCACGGTCTCTGTGTCAGCAACACGTTCTTCAACACAAAGCCGCAACATAGAGTCTCTTGGAGACATCCAAGATCAAAGCACTGGCACCAGCTCGACCTGATCCTCACCAGACGCTCCAGCCTTCCCAGCATCAAGATCACACGCAGTTATCATGGTGCTGCCTGCGACACTGACCACTCCCTGGTGTGCAGCAGAGTGAAACTGCAAACAAAGCGACTGTATCACACGAAAAAGGAAGGAAGACCTCGCATTGATACCAGCAAGACCCGGGATCAGAGAAAAGTGGAGGAATTTGCACAAGCGCTTGAGGAATCTCTTCCAGGCCCGGCCGACGCAAACGCATCCAACAGATGGGAACATTTCAAGAATACCGTTTACAACACCGCCTTGTCCATATTCGGCAAGAAGACCAACAAGGCGACAGACTGGTTTGAAGCCCACTCTGAGGAGTTGACACCAGTCATTGAGGAAAAGAGGAGAGCTCAAGCAGCATACAAGGTCTGTCCCAGTGAGCGCAACCTGCAGGTCCTCCGAACTGCTCGCAGCAAAGTCCAACAGACTGCCAGGAGATGTGCTAATGACTACTGGCTCCAGCTCTGTTCCGAGATACAGATAGCAGCTGACACGGGCAACATCAAGGGGATGTATGATGGTATCAAGCAGGCCCTAGGTCCAACACAGAGGAAAATTGCCCCTCTGAAGTCTGCCACAGGCGAGGTCATCCAGGATCGGGCGCAGCAGATGGAACGCTGGGTGCAGCACTACTCTGAGCTATATTCCAGAGAAAATGTAGTCACTGAAGAAGCACTGAACAACATTGAGTGCCTGCCTGTACTGGAAGAGCTTGACAGCGAACCAACCCTAGAAGAACTTCACGTGGCCCTGGACTCCCTTGCCTTTGGCAAGGCACCTGGAAAAGACAGCATCCCTGCTGAAGTCCTAAAATGCTGCAAAGAGATCATTGTCACTGAGCTGCATGAAATCCTCTGTCTCTGCTGGAGAGAAGGTGGAGTACCTCAAGACATGAGGGATGCAAACATCATCACGCTGTACAAGAACAAAGGTGACAGGGGTGACTGCAACAACTACCGCGGCATCTCTCTCCTTAGCGTTGTAGGAAAGCTGTTTGCCCGAGTTGTACTAAAGAGGCTCCAGGTACTTGCAGAGAGCGTCTATCCAGAATCGCAGTGTGGATTCCGAGCCAACAGGTCCACCACTGATATGGTATTCTCCCTTAGACAACTGCAGGAGAAATGCAGGGAACAACGACAGCCACTCTTTATAGCCTTCATAGATCTCACAAAGGCTTTCGACCTGGTCAGCAGAGACGGCCTCTTCAAGATTCTCCCCAAGATTGGATGTCCACCCAGGCTCCTCAGCATCATCAGATCCTTCCACAAGGACATGAAGGGCACTGTTGTCTTCGATGGCTCCACATCAGACCCTTTTGACATCCGAAGCGGAGTGAAGCAGGGCTGTGTTCTTGCACCAACCTTGTTTGGGATTTTCTTCGCTGTCCTGCTGAAGCAGGCCTTTGGAACTGCAACAGAAGGCATCTATCTCCGGACCAGATCAGACGGAAAGCTCTTCAACCTCTCCAGACTGAGAGCAAAATCCAAAGTCCAGCTGAAATGTCTGCGTGACTTCCTCTTTGCCGACGATGCAGCTGTCACTACCCACTCTGCCAAAGATCTCCAGCAGCTCATGGATCGTTTTAGCAAGGCCTGCCAAGATTTTGGACTGACAATCAGCCTGAAGAAAACACAGGTCATGGTTCAGGATGTGGACTCACCTCCCTGCATTACAATCTCTGAGCATGAACTGGAGGTTGTCCATGACTTTGTGTACCTTGGCTCAACGATCTCCGACACTCATTCTCTCGATGCCGAGCTAAACAGGCGCATCGGTAAAGCAGCTACCACGTTTTCCAGACTCACAAAGAGAGTCTGGTCCAACAAGAAGCTGACGGAACATACCAAGATCCAGGTCTACAGAGCTTGCGTCCTGAGTACACTTCTGTACTGCAGCGAGTCATGGACTCTTCGCCCACAACAGGAGAGGAAACTGAGCGCTTTCCACATGCGCTGCCTCCGACGCATCCTCGGCATCACCTGGCAGGACAAAGTTCCAAACAACACAGTCCTGGAACGTGCTGGAATCCCTAGCATGTATTCACTGCTGAAACAGAGATGCCTGCGTTGGCTCGGTCATGTCGTGAGAATGGATGATGGCCGGATCCCAAAGGATCTCCTCTATGGAGAACTCGTGCAAGGAAAGCGCCCTACAGGTAGACCACAGCTGCGATACAAGGACATCTGCAAGAGGGATCTGAAGGCCTTAGGGATGGACCTCAACAAGTGGGAAACCCTGGCCTCTGAGCGGCCCGCTTGGAGGCAGGCTGTGCAGCATGGCCTTTCCCAGTTTGAAGAGACACTTGGCCAACAGTCTGAGGCTAAGAGGCAAAGAAGGAAGGCCCATAGCCAGGGAGACAGACCAGGGACAGACTGCACCTGCTCCCGGTGTGGAAGGGATTGTCACTCCCGGATTGGCCTTTTCAGCCACACTAGACGCTGTGCCAGAACCACCTTTCAGAGCGCGATACCATAGTCTTTCGAGACTGAAGGTTGCCAATACATACATGCGGGACTTAAAACAAAGTGTTACAACTCCTCAGTTGCAAGCTGAAGCAGCAGATGGTCTCCCTCTGCTCACCCCCTGTTCTGCTTTGTTGGTTTTCAAATGGATGCCTCAACGTTTTGTGGCTGCTGGAGGCCACTTGACCATGCTCAGTCTGCATCAGGTAGCTTTGAGGTCTTTTGTTCTTTTAATTTACAACCATATCTGCATATCTGGGGAATCTTCTCAGTAGGGAGAAGCCACTGCTTGTCTGTGCATGGTCTTATTTCATATCTAAACTGATAGGCACTCAACTACCTGAATTTGCTATTTTGTGTATACATGCTGTCACAGGCTGTCTGCCTTTAAAATGTCACATCATGTAGTGCAATTTGACAAGGTGAACTGCCCTGGTCTTTTAGCTTGCAACAAGCAGTGCTTTATCTGTATAATATGCTACAATTTCATTTTTGTTTGACTTCAAAAAGAAATAATTTTAGATAAGACATGACAGTATGTAGTTTGCTTCCAAATGCAGCTCACTGGCCCTTATCCTAAATTGCATGTAAGAACATCTAGCACACTGCAGAATTTTACTGTCATTTCTAAACTGCAGACCTGTCCCCACTTCATGCTGTTTTACAGATTGTTTTTATAATTACCATCCTCCAGGCTCTCTGTGTTTAAAATGTCATGTTGATGTAGTGTAAGGGTTGCAGTTCATAAATCACAATATGTGTAACTGAACTGCAGCTGCTTTGTTTTTGTATTATTTCATTCTTAAACAGTTTGGTGTTAACTTTACATTCATGAACTTGTTCTTTTAAGAGGATGGACAACTTTTTATGTGGGGAGACAATTCTGAAGGACAGATTGGCTTGGCTGATGAAACTAATGTGTGTATTCCTCATCAAGTGAATATTGGGAAACCTGTTTCCTGGATCTCTTGTGGATATTACCACTCTGCCTTGGTCACAAGTAAGTGTGAAATTCTACAGATATGCTATGCACTATGAAATGTCATTTGGATATGCTATAAACCAGCAATTTTCAAACTGGGTGCAGGACCCAGCAGTGGGTCATGATCCTATTTTTGGTGGTTTGCAAAAATCTCAGGGCAGATTAAGCTATGTGTATCAAGGGTTAAGCAAGGCACAACATGGGGAGAGCATGTTGCCCAATCATCATACCCCATGGCATTTAGAAATTGAGCAGCAGCCTCTAGGGCCTCTAAAAAATTTGAAAACCATTGATGTAAACCAGGGGTGTCCAAACATTTTGGCAAGTGGGCCACATCATCTCTCTGACACTGTGTTAGGGGCCAGGGAAAAAAGTATTAATTTACATTTCAAATTTGAATAAATTTACATAAATGAATATATTAGAGATGGAACTTATATGAATGAATGAAGATCTTGCAATAGCTCAAGGCGTATAAAAGGCCTTGCACAAAGCAAGACCAGCCTTTTCTTCACTGCCACTGCTGCATCACAGACATGAAACAGCAAGCAGTGGAGGGAGCCCTCATCCCACAGCTCACGCGAGAGGTTGAACAGTTGCCCTCACACCGAGAGCAGTTGCAACAGGCCAGCATGGGCTCCAGCAAGCCTCTGGAGGACCAGAGTCTCCTTGGAGTCTGAGGGCTCCCTGCGGGCCGGATTGGGAGTCCCCAAGGGCCGCAAGTGGCGCCCGGGCCGGGGTTTGGGCACCCCTGATGTAAACCATGACATTCGATTAAGAGCACAATCCTAAGTTCTTCAGCTCTGGCATTACAAGCATAGTGCTGGTGCTGGGCGTCGCAAATGTGCAGTAAAGCAGTTTATGGCACTGTCTGTGCAGGGAGTGCTAGTGCCAGACGGATGCTCCCTCGAGCAAAGAAAAAACTCTGGGTGGCGGTAAGGTCTGTGGGGACAGGGAGGAACCAGGGTAAGAGGGGGTGGAACTGGCAGATCCCTGCTCTGCTGTGTCCTATCCTGCTGTGTCCTATGCTGTGTCCTGCTGTGCCTATACATAGCTGGCACAGACTTGAGAAGCCCCATTTCAGGGCTTGGGCCCTTCCCACAGGAAGACCTCTGGCGGCCCTGGCAATGCCCCTGGATGAAGCAGTCACCATTTTGGCACCGCTGCATCTGGTGGCAGCACCACCATTAGGATTGGGCTGTAAGTCCCCAAGGCTGCAATCCTATCTACATTTACCTTGGAGTTAGCCCCATTGACTACACTAAAAATTACTTCTGAGTAGACATGCATAGGATAGGGCTGCAAGTGTAGCTTTAAGGGCGCTACATTAATTATTGATTAAGGGTTTGGATTCTATTTGTGCTTGGATATATTTTTCAGATCTGGTGATTGGTTTGTGAGTTAAATTTAAATACAGTCCTAAGGCAGAAGATGCACATGTCACAAAACAAACATGCAAAAATAATCTGCAGACAAATTTCTTTGCTGCTTATGGCACAGTACCAGTCTTGTTTCTTTTTTTATTCAGGAGATGGTGAACTCTATACATTTGGCGAGCCTGAGAATGGGAAGCTAGGTTTGTCACCTGAACAACTGCAAAACAACAAGGTTCCACAACTTGTTTCTGGAATTTCGGGTAGGGTTAATAAGGTTGCCTGTGGAGGAGGTCATACAGTTGCACTGGCAGGTATGCAAATTACGGCTTTATTCTGATTGGTCAGTGTTATGGGTTCAATTGTTTTTCCTCATAACCCTAAAATGCTGGTGAATTTGTGAGTTAGTTGGCAGGGATTATGAAAGGAGAAATATATACAACAGGTATCAAAGTATCTAATATTTTGGGGGAAGGCAAGGTCTGTTGCTTTGATCAAAGAAAGGTCTGATCCCAAAGCTCTTACAGGAGTTAGGCGTTTTCACATTTTGTGACCTGTTGATGTTCAGTAGGCTGTTGTACAAGTGGAGTCGCATCTTACAGATGGGTGTGTAAGACGCATCTTACACACATCTGAAACTTGAGTGTGTAAGATGAAAATCACGTATAAAATTACCCTTAAATTCTCCCATGCTGCATACACTCTATTGTAATTGAGCAATCAGATTAGCTTTCGTAATATGTATGCATGCAATAATCCAATGTTTGCTCAGAAGTGAATTATGATAATGACCAAATATGAAAGAATAGAAACTCAGATAGACACTGAGCAGAAACAGAAAGAGGAGATGATTCTAACATTAGCACAACGTTGCTGTGAGGGAGGAGAGATGCAGTAGAGGCTAACCCATAAAACAGTACAGGTTGTCCCTTGTTATCCACTGGGGTTCCGTTCCAGATAAAAAAAAACAGTGGGAAAATTGATTTAAAGACCCACTTCCAGGTTTCTTGCCCCTCCATTGCTCCTAATAGAATAAGGTTGTGCCTCAACAGGGGTTTAATTCTGGGACTCCCTGCTGATACCATGCGTTAAAGCAGTTAAAAAAAAAGTAAAAAATGCATCCCTTTACAATTGTGGTTTAAAAACAGCTTTTCTTACTGTTGTAGAGAGGCAGTCAGCAATTAGAAATGCAAAGGACCCCCTGCCTTAGCCTGGCTCAGCTGAAGAATGGCATGATCCCTTGCATGACTATCTCTCTACAAAAGTAAGAAAAGCAGTTTTTTAAACCTGTGATTTTTAAAGAGATGCATTTTTTCCCTTCTCCAGGGATTAGCACATTCCTTCTCATTTGCAGTGGCCGTTCGGGTTGAGTCAAACCAGTGCATAAAAAATCCGTGTATAACAAAGTTGGACCTATTCATCAGAATTTAGAAAGGGTCAGTGCATGATTTCAGGAAGAGCATGTTGAAAGGAAGGTGTTAAATGGTTAATTACCTCTGAATCTGAGTGTATTTTACTTAGCCCAAAGGAACCTTAGCCCAAAGGAGCTGCAGGAAAAAGCTAGCTTATAGCAGCATGCTAAACACTGAATCCTACACGTACTGACACAGTGCCAAATCCTATCCAATTTTCCAGTGCCAGTGCTGCTGTACCTATGGGGTATGCACATTTTCCTGTGTTGGGGAAGCAGTCACAGAGGCCACCTCAAGGTATGGGAACATTTGTTCCCTTACCTCGGGGCTGCATTGCAGCTGCACTGGTACTGGAAAGTTGGATAGGATTGGGCTCGCATTCTCATTACTGCCTTGTCTGGGCTGGGATGGTAAGGAGAGTAGCCCCTGCCTGAAGAAATATGGGCAAAGGTGTTAGGCTCTTGATGCCAAATAATTCCTGTATCAATTCTTCCTCCTGCTGCGGCCCCTAGTAGCCTGTTCCGCACCATTTTAAAGTGGATTTTTTTTGGGGGGGGGGCACAGAGGTGCTTTGGGGAGGAAGGTGGCAGGAAAGGCCTGTTGCACAAGTAGTGAGGCAGATGACTAATTTTGCTCTAGCATTTTCCAGCAGAGGGAGCTTTAATATTGAAATTTAGAAAGAAGGTAACTATACAGGTTGACAGCCCAATCCTATGCATGTCTACTCAGAAGTAAGTCCCATTAGTGTCAATTGGGCTTACTCCCAGGAAAGTGTGGATAGGATTGGGCTGTGAGTCTTATTATTCAGGGTTTCATTCCCAGAACTCACATGGATGGCAAAAATCGCACTAAAGCAAATCCATTTAAAAAACAATATCCTTTTGCTCAGTGATTTAAAAACAGCCTTACTGACCTTTTGCGCACAGAGGCAATTGGTCTCTCTCTAGGTGCTTAGAAAGGCTTGATTTGGTGGCAGCGACCCCTCCCTTCCCCAGGAGCCCAGGGCAGAGAAAGAAAGGAGGAGGTGATAATGACTTGCTTTTTTCATGTGCTCAGGGACAAGAGAGAGGTCGCTTGCCTGGGAGTGAGGCTGTTCTAAGTGCCCGGAGAGATAATGATTGGTGGATTGTTAGCTGGCTGCCATCTCTCACATTAATGAGGCTATTGTTAAATGTCTTTTTTCCTTTGATTTAAAGGGCCCTTCTCATTGAGTTAAGATAAAACTACAGGTAAAAAATTTGTGGATAATTAGGTTATACCTATAGTTTTATGCAGGGTTAAAATATGTAGTATGGCTGTTGACAAACCCTAGCATATTTTTAAATTGCTGTATAAACTACAAACCTACAAATGTATTAAATCCATTACATGCTAATTAAGAAATCAAACAACTTTGGTCAGTATAAACATGAATACAGAGCATTCTGAATTATTTAACAAGTGGCTGAATTTTATTTCCTGCTTTTTGGGATTGCAAGACAGATCGGTAGACTGACAGATCAGTCATAGATCAGGTCACTCATTTAATGGCAGCAAAAAGTATTGCTTGTATTTGTCTAAGGTTCAGAATTTTGGATCCTGGCTCAGTTAATGTTTCTTTTATTGCATTAAATAATGGATCAATCCAAATCTGCTGTTTATCTTCAATGTGATATTAATTTCACATTGTTTCTGAGCAGGGTTTCTAATAATTGCCCTCTCCACAGGTCAGCTTAAGCAATCCACATCACAGTGTGACATAACTGACAGCAGACTATTTGTATGTCCATTAGAATTGCCTCTAAAACACTTGTAGGATGTGCTGCTACCTAGCCTGCCATCTTATGAATGTGGTTTTGACTCAGAGAAGTGTGAGCAGAGTTCAGTCATACAGTAGGGATTTCTTACTGTCTTCTTCCTGTTGCAGCCCTAGCACCCCTTATAAATCTGCCGCTGAATACAAGGGGTAGTGGGATGGAATTCTAGAGACTGTAAAGGGGGGGGGGACTTCTTGCATGAACAGAAGTGCTTTTCCATTCACACAAAGCATCTTTGGATCCAACTGTGGGTTTATGTGTCTTTGTTGTAATATTTTCTGCTTCTCCTTTTGAACTTCTCTTTGTTTCCATTTGCCCAGCTCTTCCGTTCAAGATTATTTTGTGTTTGCTTACACTGTCTTCCCTAAGATCAGCATGCATTTTACTTCATATACATTTTACAGAGGGAGATGTCTACACATTTGGCCTTGGTCAATATGGTCAGCTTGGACACGGTACATTTATTTTTGAAACCTTTGAACCAAAGATTGTGGATCGCCTTGGGAGGCATAAAATTTGTAGCGTTTCAAGTGGGGAAAATCATACAGCTTTAATAACAGGTATGTATGCTGCCAGTTCAGAAATGGCCTTGAAAGCCATTCATGTACTTTTGCGTATAATATAAATTATCTAAACCTCCAGATCGGAGAATAACATGTGGTATGAAATATTAAATCAGATGCTCTCAGAGTGGGTCTCCTGCCTACCGGGAAAATGTAAGGGAGGATTGTAAGGGAAAATGTAAGGGAAGGGGAGTGTAAGGGCAGGCTGGGTAAAACTGAAACTCCAGTTTTGGAGCAGCGTTGAAGAAAAGTATACTGTGGCTATTTGACCAACAGCTTCTGCTGAGGGTGCCCTAAATAGCATTTCCTGATCCACATATATCACAGTTTGCCATTAACAGCTGGATTGGAAAAAACATGGTTTGCCTCCAAACCAGAATTGAAATCCACTGTTTGAAGTGAATTCACATGAGGCACACATGTGAACCAAGCCATTGGATTTTTCGGATCTTAACAGAAGAGATTCTGAATATTTGAACCAAGTATCTGTAGCAGCTGTTGAAGACTTTAGGCAGCCTTAATTAACAGCAGTCTTTCAGGAATGTGCTAAACTGCCTCATGGCACTTGGTGTGTACATCTTGATAGAAATAAGCGATTGTGGTTGCTGTCTAAATCTTCATACTGTGCATTAAGTATATCCACCAGATGTGACTTTCTGTCAAACAGGATTATGCACATTTTGTTTATGCATAATTAATGTAATTTAAATAAAATGAGCAGATTAACTGTGACCCTCTACTGCTTGTGGTTTCTGCTGCAAAGCTCTTTTCTCAGCAAGTTGAATCAGTTATGTCAGCTGCCATTGACAAAACAAACTTCTTATCTATTTGATTCAGTGACTGTGGAGTCTGCGTTTTGCATGACCACACAGATTTAGAACAATGGGAATTTAATGTTGAAGACTTAAGACCAAGATTGAAATCTTGGACATGTGAAATATCTGGTATGGAAGAATGGAGAATTTGTCATCTGTATCAGTTTTAAGAATATTTTGGGCCACTTTCTCATATTTATGTCTTTTATGTTAACCATGTTAATGTTTCCTTTTTTCTTCCTTTAATGAAAATCCTTTCTTAAAGTTCAAATATCTATTTTAGAGTTTTTGCTCTTGGAAATAAAAGGAATTCTTTTTGTTAAATTGCTTGCTTCTTGATGGGATTTTTTGACTGACAGCCCAGTCCTAACCTGTGCTGGTGCAGTGGGGCCACATGGCATCCATTGTATCCAGCATAGCTTAGGTGAAGGCTGGAGATCTCCTTGGAGTAAGGGGATATTTTCCCCTTATTCCAAGTAATGCCCCAGCCTGCCCAATGGAGCTACTCAGCTAAATAGCTGGTGCAGATCTGAGAAGCTACATATAGGGCTTCCAGGCCTGGGAGGGAGGGAATATAGGATATAACAGAGGCCTTCTTCACCAATCCCCCCCCTTGCCAAATCTATCCCACTCCTGTTCTGCCCTTCCTCAACCCCTTTACCTCCGCTGGCAGCCAGGGGTCGGCATACAGTGCCAGCGGAACAGTGCTGCCAGTCCCGCCAGTGCTGCCTTCTCCTGAGTTGTTGCAAATGTACTTTAAAGCACATTTGTGCTGGCTTGTGCTGGTGTAGCAGATGCATTGTGAGGCTTTTTACCCTCTACTGCATTATGCATTACTAAACCTGTTCCTCTCTCCGCACTTAGAGAATGGCCTTATGTATACTTTTGGAGATGGCCGGCATGGCAAATTGGGACTTGGGGAAGAAAATTACACTAATCAATTTGTACCTACATTATGCATCAATTTTTTGAAGTTTACTGTACATACGGTAAGACTTTATTTTGTGTCCTGTGTCCCATTGTATTTCAAGGAACTGATTGTTGTAAGCTTATACATATGCTAGACAATATCATATTCTGTAATTAGAGATAAGCAATGTAAAAATGTTGAGTTCTTCTGATTACTAGTTTGTTTACCTTTTTGTGTTTAGACTGGGAAATAGACTTTTGTGTGAAGGTGTTCCTTTTTGTTTCATGGTGCAAACACAATGCTGAGTCTTTGTACTGAAAACAGTTGAAAGCAATTCATGTGTTTAAGCAAATTTCTGAGATTCATAACATTCTGTTCCTGTATACTAAAATCCCCTTGAAGATCTGGGATTTGGACCAACTATTCTTTGACTGTTTTTCAGCATTAAGCCTATTTAACATTGCAGAACATGCAACAAATTACAGGAGAAAGTAATTAATGGGAAGAAGAGAAGGAATAAAAAATCCTTTTTGTTTCTTCCCTCAGTTGTTTTAGTATGCTTAGTCCCCCTTTGCCCATAAAACAATAGTTGGAGAGACAGGGTTGGGCTCAGAGAGAGCTTCCTTTGAGTTCAAGTGCCTGTCCTTTGCCAACAGTTGTTTGGTTGTCCAAGCAATCATAGCCCTCCTCCCTTGCCCTGACATTAGATAAGGGATTAATAAGAGCTGAGTTAGTTCTTTTTCTCCATCCCTAAGTACCAAGGAGAATAAATTAGACTTGGAGAAAGCATGCACTTTGATTTATGTTCTCTGAAGACAATTCTGCATGTGATAATTAGTGTGATAATTGGGAAACAGATTGAGGCTGACCCAGTTCAGTCTCAGCCTGCCCTCAAAATGATTACATGCAGGAGTGGTAAATGGCCTCAGACCTGGTGTGCTAAGAGTTGCAATCTCCTACCACCTCCCTCTCCCCACCACTAGTTTCAGGGAGAAAATGCGTTAGTGCTCTTCTGCGGGGGGAGGGGGGGAGCAATTTGGCAAAGAGAAAATACACCAAAAGCATGCTTTCTGGGGAGTCAGTATCTGTGCAGTCTGTGGTAAAAAAAAAAACTGAATGGGTTGCAGGAGGAATGAATGTTAGGCATGTGATGTCCCTGCTACTTTTCTGCAAGGATAGGGATCTCTGTCATGAACGGAGAGCCTCTCTTACCCAGTTTTGTCATTCCTCCTTCAGCCTATCTGAGTGTAGTTATTCTTAAATGTATACATGCGGAAAACATCTTTAATTTTAAAGAATACATTTCTTCATGTATGCTGCTATGATGGATGCTGCCACATCCAAGAAATGCCAACGTTTGTTTAGTTACTGTGTATGTTATTTTAATGACCAGCACTTCTTATACATAATAGTGTTTGAAACATGGCAGCTAAAACTGCAGAGGAGAACCAAGTAGTGGGAAGTGTTTCACTAAATAGTAACAATGCCAGAGCATATCAGCAAATTAAAGAAACAAAGCTTTAGTTGAATGTCCTTAATGCCTTTGCTTTGCCCTGGCACAGAAAACTACAATACTTATATATTATATATATACTGAGGACCTGTAATTATGAATGTTCTGAAGTCTATAGCCAATCATTAAGAAAAATGCTTCATGTTTAATCATTTTTCTTTCTTTCATAAAAGACGAATGCAAATTAATGGCATCTATTATGCTTGTACTACAGGCTGCCTGTGGTGGCTGTCATATGCTGGTTTTCGCCACACCGAGGCGTAAAGAATCAGATGAAGTCTCTGTGCCAGACCCAAATGACCACTGCTTAGCTCCTGTAATCTCTGAACCGGCTGGAAATACAATAGTAATAGACACTTTGCACCGAACCTTATCAGCACGTATGCGACGAAGAGAGAGGGTACATTTTTTAAGTACAGCACATCTGATAAAATTCAAAAATGTGGGAAGGCACCGCACATACTCGCCTATAAGTCAATCTCACAGATAAGTCGAGGGCAGGTTTTGAGGCAAGAATCATAGAATTTTCTATGACCCTTGGATAAGTTGGGGTCATAAACTTAGGGGGGTGTCTGATTATAGTTTTGTCTGATTTTACCCTAGGCGAGATCCTGAAAAATAACCTACCAGTAATTGTTACCTGACAGTCTCTAATTTATTAAAAAAATATAGTAAAAAATCATAAGATTAATTTTTATTCATAAACTTTTAAATTCTGGTCTTCACCATCTTTTTGTAAACACTGTCAGAGAGTAAATGCACTGTAAGCAACATACTAATAGAATAGTGGTTCCCAGCCTGGGGTTCATGTACCCCTAGGGGTACTCAACAGGACCTTTAGGGGTACTTGAAAGAGAATGGAATAATGACAGTGCTCCAGAATGCCTTGCAGGGCCAGCAAGGCAGGAAGGGAGGTAGCTAGTTGACTGTGAAAGCCCCACCAATTTTTGGTGATCAATTCATGTATGAACCAGTGATTGAAAACCAGCACAGGAAAAAAAACTAAAACATAAAAAAGTGATCTATCACTCAGTGATCTATTAAAGAAGTGGGGTGATTCTGGGGAGCTGGTTCAGCTCTGCTCTCTGTCTTGGGGGGATGTGCAAATGGAAACTGGTGTCTACTGCTCTAATCAGTTTCCTGGTCAGTTTCCCTGAGTGGCTTGTAAATAGGGGGCAGAGAAAGAGGGACAGTGGGGAAGGGAGAAGAGAAAGGCGGCACAGTGGGCGAGGAGAAGGGGGAGAAAACTTCAACAGAGTGAAGCCTGGTGGAGGGGGCTGGGGCTGAAGGGCAGAGAGAAGCAGGCAGTGCAGGAGTGGGGGCGGGCAGGAGGGAGGGAGGCTGTGTGGGGGACTCCCCCCCTCTCTCTCGCTCGGAAGAAGCAGATGCAGAGCTACAGAGTGCATAAAGAAGCAGCCCTCCTGTCTCTCTCCCCATCTTCAAGCCTTTCCTGGGAGTAAGCCCCATTGACAATAATGGAACTTACTTCTGAGTAGGCATGCACAGGCTTGGGCTCAAAGGCTGCCATCCTATGTGCACTTTCCTGTGAGTAAGCCCCATTGACGACACGCATGGGACTGGGACGTGCTCCAGGCTCCTGCTCCCTCGCTCCCCCTTCCTGTCCTTGCGAAGACTTGCAGGGGTGGAGGAGGAGGAAGTCAGAGCCGCTGAGGAGACCAGGCTTGGGGAGCCTGAGCGGGCAGGACTGCAGTGCCCAGGAGCAGCGAGGAGGAGGGAGCGGCAGGTGAGCCTAGCAGCTCTATCAGGCTCCCGGATCGAGGTGTGGAGTTGCATGCTTCCTAAGCGCTAGGTGGGGGGGCGGGGGCGCATCACCCTCCCCAGCAGCACCACTGCTGCTCCGCAGCGTGCCTGAAACAACCCTGACCCCAGGTGGCCCCACAGATAAGGTGAAGGGTTGATTCAGGAGCGATCTGTTGGGACAAATTTATCGCCCTATAGGCAAGTATCTACGGTATTTAAAACTGAAGTGTCGGGAATGCTACTTCTTTTCCTGGGAACTTTCCTTTCAGTCTTTATTTTATTCTGTGGGATTAATTTTTTAAAAATATTTTCTTGAAACATTTGTGATGAAATTTAGTAATCATTTCTTTTCAGAACATCCTCCAAGATTTGAGATGAAGAAAGGGGTAGTAGGAAGGGGAGGCAGGATCTTGGTTCATATAAGACTTGCATTTCAACCAAGGTTTAGCTGAGAGAGATTAGAGAGCAAGATTATTGTTTTTTAAAATTTCTTTCTCTATTGGTTATCTTTACATCACTTGAAAACTACTCTGTTTTCATTTGATCCTTTAACAAGGAAAGGTCACCTGAACCATTGAGTCGACTGACAAGAACACTTCCGCCGCTGGGAGAAGGCTCCCTAAAGCCTGCATCGTGTGTCAGCAGCAAGACATCTCTGCTTGGTGTATCCCGTGTAAGTGATTCTGACTCAGAGGCAGCTGGTGCATATAAAGAGATTGAATCTGTTTTGGACCATGAAACTGGTGAGCCATGTTTTGACCATCTATATATTTATTTTGTGTCTATAAGCATGCTGTGCCTCTTAAACATCAAAGATTCTTAAAACTGCAATGCAATTGTTGCAAATGGCCTCAGCCATTGTTTTGATTAATCAGCTGTTGTATAGTAGTGGATGCCTTAAGCCTGGAAAAGTGCAATAAGCTCCTCTACGTCTGCTGTAACCCTACATTTAGGGGGGGAAAGGGGGAACTGAATGGTAACCTTTTCTTTCCAACTGTGCATTTTAGGACCAAAATGAACTTAGCATAGGAGGCCTGTGAACAGGCCTTCCATATTTCTTGAAAATATTTCTTGCCACTACAAGGGGACACTTTGGATTTGGATCACAGCAGTGTGGAAGGTAGGGTTGGCCTCCCCCCCCCCCCATCCCTGTGGGGCAAGCAAAGTGTGCAGGAAACATTATGGAAAGGAGTCTCATTCATTCAAGCTTTTTACTTTCCTTCCGTCCTTGTACTTATTGAAACAAGACTGCTGTTCTACCAGTTAGGACTGGCAAGAATTTTTATCCTTTCTTCAATAATATATTACTATCCAGAACTCAGTTTCTCACAGAAAATATATTTTTAAGTATGTGTCCTGCATTTTGTTTTAAAGGAGATAAGAAAGAGGAGACTGATGTTACAGAGGAGAGTTCAACAGAAGATGACTCAGATGAGAATGAGGGTCAAACTCTTGGGAACACAACAGATACATTGAATATGGTAATATATGTGCTACTGATTGTATAGCTTCAATAGGTTTCTTGTAGCATGGCTGTCATACCACATATATTGATTTGACATTATCAAATACAGCATTTCTGTGTCCAGCAGGTATCAAAATATAGCTTGGTTTGTGGCACCTGTTAAGACTGAGAAGAGAGTCTCACTGCACATCTCTTGCAACCTGAAGCATGTTCCAAGTGAAGCATGTACTCCTCTAGAACACCCTGGCTCATTTTTTGTTAATGCTTAACATGAACAGTGGTGGTGGAGATTGATTATCCTGATAATTTTTGGTGCTTTGCTAAAGCACTAGGCCTTTATGTTCTGCTGTGTTAATTAAAATGACAAAACTGCTGAATTTCTGCTAAAAACAGTATTTATGTATCTTTTTAATGCTTATCTGATTTATCAAGTCAAGCCCATATTGGGTTGTATCCAATGATACTGGTCATGATTACAGTAAATTTAATTGAAATTAATTGAGCTTTAAGTTAGAACATAGGAGCATAAGAACAGTCCTGCTGGATCAGGCCATAGGCCCATCTAGTCCAGCTTCCTGTGTCTCACAGTGGCCCACCAAATGCCTCAGGGAGCACACAAGACAACAAGACACAACCTGCATCCTGCTACCCTCCCCTTCAACTGGCGTTCTGAGGTAACCCACTTCTAAAATCAGGATATTGCACATATATATCATGGCTTTTTATTGCACATATATACCCATGATGAACTTTTCCTTCAGAAATTTGTCCAATCCCCTTTTAAAGGCATCTAAGCCAGATGCCATCACCACATCCTGTGGCAAGGAGTTTCACAGACCAACCACATGCTAAGTGAAGAAATGTTTTCTTTTGTCTGTCTTAACTCTCCCAACACTCAATTTTAGCAGATGTTCCCTGGTTCTAGAGTTATGTGGGAGAGTAAAGAGCATCTCTCTATCCATTCTATCCATCCCCTGGATAATTTTGCATGTCTCAATCATGTCCCCCCTCAGGCGCCTCTTTTCTAGACTGAAGAGTCCCACATGCTATAGGTTTTCCTCATAAGGAAGGTGCCCCAGCCCGGTAATGATTTTAGTCACTCTCTTTTGCACCTTTTCCATTTCCACTATGTCCTTTTTGAGATGTGGCGACCAGAACTGGACACAGTACTCTAGGTGTGACTTTACCATCGATTTGTACAACTGCATTATAATATTAGCCATTTCATTCTCAATCCCAAGCATAGAATTCACCTTTTTCACCACTGCCGCACATTGGGTCGACACTTTCATCATGTTAATCTCAACTAACTTGTCTCACTGATTTCGCAATTTACTTGTCTCATTGGCACTTAGTCATGACTGACTTTCTTTGGATACAATCCATTGCACATTCTGGATTTAGTCAAGATTAAATTGAACATTTGTTGTGGCGCAAGTTACTGTTTATAGTCTGAACAAAAAAAGATGCTTCTGAGGAATAATCCACATGTATTGTGAAACATGGGTAGTTGTGGTGGGTGACTCCCAGTGAATTTGGAATATTCACATACAGGGTTTTCAGTAATACATACCTCCATCTCAATCAGCACCCTGATTTCTGCCCTTACTCCTCAGATGCACTGTATTTTAGCTAGTTTCTGTATTCTGATATCATTAAATGAGTTCATTATTCTTTTGGAGGCCCTCTTGGTTAGTATTTAGGTGGTATGAAAAAATATCCAGTTAATTCTGGATGAATGTACAATGCTTCCCATTTCTTTGGCCTAAGGCTCATTGTTTGGGAAATCTTCTAGTAAAAAAGCAGACTATATGAATGTAAATCAAATGTTATTGTTAGTCAATTTTAATTACTGATATTAAAAATAAAATTTCAGACCCATGTGATGAGACTGAATCCCAGTGACCAGTCATTACATATACAGCCAGTTGAAAAACAAAAGGTATGTTACATCTGTATTTTATTTAAAGGTTTGTTTTTCATGGCTTAAATTAAAATATTAAGTTTAGTTGCCCAACTAATTCATTAATTACAGTAAGTGAATTCTAAACATTTTTATATTAGTTGTACAAAAGTACATTAAATGCATCTTTTGATTCAAGCAATGCATTTAGGGCAAAAATTTTTGACAGAAAAAGTCATTTCTATGCTTATGCTGGAGAAAATATTACTCTATCTTTTTCCAAAATACCACCATTGTTGAACAATTCACTGAAATTGGTTAAAACCAAGAGAGTTAGGAAAAGCAAGTAAATTGTTCAGCAGAGCCAGTCTTTTCTAGGGCTTTATTTGTTTTGTATACCTTTTAATTTTCTTGTGTGTTTAGATATTAAGATAATTATTCTCTAAAATGGCTCTTGGAAATGGACTACTGTGCCTTTATGTAACACTAATGAAAAGACTGGTACTCTGAAAATATGCTGGGATATATTTTTGCACAGTCCTTTCTGTTCTGAACTTCTTTCCTACTTTCTATAGTAGTGAAAATAAGACAAAACATGAAAGTTCAAGTAGAGGTACTGTGCATTGTGAACTTCTGAAAGAAAATGTGGTTGGCACTGTTTTGTTTAGAAAGAAAACTCACCATGATCCAGCACAAAGAAAGCTCATTGGATGCTCAGTGATAGACTTAAATACATACTCAAGTCTCTCTGGAATCAGTGGGATGTGAAAGCATATAAATGTGACTGGATTGTGCCTCAAATATTTGATTTTACTCATTATCAATTCAGAATGTCAATTTGCAGGAAAATAAGTTATTAGCTAACAACTTAGAGCCCAGTCCTGAGCTCGGCGCTCCAGCTTTTTGCTAGAGTGCACTGTTGCAAACGTGCTGCAAGGCATGTCTGTGATGCTTACTGCTGGGCCAGCACCTGTGCTAGCTCAGCGCTGGGCTAGCGCTGGGCAGGTGCCCTTCCTCCACTGCTCGGTGGTCTCACAGACCGTGGCATGGTAAGTGAGGACGGGGAAGGGGGTGGGGAGGAGGCGTTCCAGTGAGGGGGGAGGCATAGGGAGGGCAAAGAGAGGGTCAGTGGGAGGCGTGGAGGTGGGGCCGGAGAGAGGGCGGGTGGGAGGCATGGTGGGGGAGGAAGCGGGGAGGCAGGAGGCGGGTCCCCACCGCATCCTGTCCATTCATGTAGGGCTTGGCGGCCTACATGAATGCCTTTACGAGCCCCACTGCGGGGCTGCTTCCTTTACCTGGGAGAAGGGGACAAAAGTCCCCTTCTCCCAAGGAACCGCCAGCAGCAGGCTGAGGCGCACAGGATGCGATGGCAGCTGTTCTCGATGCCGCTGCAGCCATGCACACCACGCAGCCCAGGATTGGGGTCTTACTTTTTGTTTTGCCATGAATGTGAATCCTCTATCAGACTCTGAATTCCAATCCCATTTTACAAATGTGGCCTTCTTCTACTTGCAAGGACTTCAGTGGGAGAAGGAGTGAGCATACAAGCAACATGGTATATACATAAAACAATTCCATTGAACAGAATGAGTGGAGAAACCCCACTTGTGTGTGTCTGTGTGTATTAGAGTTCTGAAACAGGGCAAATACACAGTATATATACATAAATGAAAATATAAACCTCTTATGAATTACAGAACGTTAATGTGTAGATGACCAGAGAAAATATGGCATTTATATTCTTTCATTTTTTTTGCATTTCCTTAAAATAAACTTCATTTAAACCTTTCTTCCATCTTGTTAAGCTATTTATCCTTTGTGTGTGGGTGTTCTGGTTTTGTTTGCTTTTTTCAGTTCTTAATTCTCTCCTTTCTTTCATTTTTCCTTTTGCTTCTCATATGGAATAGAAGAAAAATAAAAATGTGAAACTGAACATTAATGGTAAGAGTAGGTTGAAAGGGTCTGACCTTTCCCATATTCAGGAGGGTTTGGAATCATGTGATGCATCTTCCCAGGTGATGCCTATACGTTCAGAATCTTTTGAAAAGGATCCTTATTTAGAAAAAAGCTGTTACGATGCTTTTGTGAGGAAAATCAAGGCTGATAAAAAGTATGCAAAAAGCAAATCTGAACAGGCCCTTAGCGTTAGTGCACTGAAGTTAGACAATCAGCCAATAATTAAAGAAGAATTTAAAATAGCAAAAAGGAAAAAAGTTGATGAACGACATTCTAGTCCAGGTCAACAAGTGATACTATGCAGCCTTACAAGCGATGATAAGATGGGAAAAAAATATGTAAATAACCAGGAAAATAAAACAGATGTTAAAGCAGTGAAATCTGACAAATATGGGAAAATATATGTGCAAGGTAAGGAATGCAGGGAAGAACAGAAAGAATTTAAAACGAAGGAGAAATTTATTAAACAAATAGCAGTAACTGTGTCATCCTCATCAAGTGAGGAAACGGACAATGACTCTGCAAAGTATGTTCTTCAGATAAACCAATATAATTATGACACAATGATTAAGAAAGAAATTAATGCAGAAAATAGAAATATTAAGTGGGAAGAAGAGCAAGGTGCCTATAAAGAAAGAGAGAGTTTTGAGAATATAGAGGGCCAGAGTGAAGACAAGACAAATCAAGATGATGAATTAGATAAGGATATCAAGTTAGGAGGAAAAAATGCAGAAAGTGTGCAAGAGAATGAAGAAAGTGTAAAGATCATGGATGAAATGGAAGAAAAAGAGAAGCAAGATGCAAAAGTTGATAGCATGCTAGAATCTGGAGAGGAAGAAGAAGAAAATGAGCCTATTAAAGACAATGAAGAAGATTCTGCAATCACCGGAGACAGAAGTGAAGAGTTAAAAAGTGAGTTGCAATCTGAAGCAGAAAATGAGGATGGACTGGAGGTGGAAGAAAATCTTCAAATAGGAAGCCCTGAAGGGAGAGATGACCCAGGTACTGAGCTGCAAGAGGGTGAGGTAATAGCCATGAATGAGGAAGAAAAGGAAGAAAAAATTGAAAGCCTCAAGGGGGGTGAATTTGTGGAGGAAACAGAAGTTGCAGAGGATGAACAAGAGAGGAATGAGTACATGAAGGTAAAAGAAAAGGAGAGGAGCACAAGTGAAGATGGAGAACCAGAAGAAGGGGATAAAGAAAGCGGTAATGAGGAGGATGAAGGGGAGACTGAAGAAAATGGGGAAGAGGATGAGAAGGAAGAAGAGGTAGTGAAAGGGGAAGAAGAAGAAGAAGAAGAAGATAGGGAAGGGGAAGAGGGGGAAGAAAAGGAAATTGTGGAAGAAGAGTGGGAGGAAGGAGGGGAGGAACAGGAAGGATGGGGAGTGGAGGAGGAGGAGAAAGGTGAGGAGGAGGAAGGAGAGGAAGAAGAAGAAGAAAATGAAGAGGAAGAAGAATCTGAAATTGAAGAGTGGCAGGAACAACAGAGTGAGAGGGAAATGGAGGAGGAAAGTGAAGAAGAGGATGGAGATGAGGAGGAGGAGGAAGAAGAAGAGTTTGAAGAGGAGGAGGAGGAAGACGAAGAGGAGGAAAAAGAAGAAGAAAGAGATGAGGAGGAGGAAGAAGGAGTTGAGGAAGAAGATGAACTTGAAGAACTTGAAGAAGAAAAAAAGGTAGTGGGAAAAGCCAAAGGTAAACAGCAAGAAAGTAATAGAAGCAGAAAACAGGAGACAATCAATAAAATAAAAAGCTCAAAACAAAGAGTGACATCAAAACAGCATGTTGTTAATGGAGTGCAACATTCCCAGCAATTCTGGAATAATGTGCTACCTCACTATTTGACACTAAAATAACACAGGCTAACCAGGAGATGGATTTGAAATGGAGTACTGTGCCAAAATAGGTAGTTATTATTTTTTGAATAGAAAACACATAGCTACAGTAAGATTTTATAGCATTGCTTCTGTCTCTGCTTGATCAATCTCTTGCATGCAGTGGCGGAAAGGGAAAGGTGACCAGAATAGGAGATTGCTGACAGCCTTCTCAGAATTTATATCCAGGGTTAATGACTGAATGCTGGTGGCCAAAACCGGGTGGGTTGGGTGTGTTGATTATTATTTCTGTTATGCCTGGTTGTGGATTTCCTAGAAGTATCTGGCTGGCTACCATTGAAGACAGAGTCTGGGATCCAAACACAGAGCCCTGTATGTGTGCGCAAGGTGTTCTCATCTGTCTGCAGCTTCTCCAAGAGTATTAGAGGCTGCTCTAAAGCAGTTTTTCTGTGTAGTTTTTTAAGGGACATGAGTATGGCAGTGAGAAAATGGAGTTTGAGCTGATGTGGACAGAGAACCTCTGCCTGCAGTTCTTTAGACTCCATCAAGTATACTGGACTATACAGAAATTTAGTCAGATTTAGCAAAGATCATAGTTATGCTCTTATGTTCTAGTTATTGGGTTGTCTGTGGTGCAAATGTGTCTTTGGAATCTGCTTTATCATCTAACCATTTAATATAGAACTATTTACATATTTTGTATTGGTAAATACAAAGAAGCAAACAGAATGTGCTAGAGGATGAAAAGAGAATTTATATATGATAGCATGAATGCTGTATATAAAAAGATAGTTTATGTTTTCATTTCTTCCAGATTCCCATACACATTAATGGCTTTGTTCAATTTAACATGTTTTTGTGCCTTATATTAATATTTTAATAAAATATTTAAAATAACAGAGTAAGCTTTTTAAAAAATATATTGCAGTCATTCTTTTTTATTCATATTAGGTGTATGTTCGTATAGCATTTGGGGCATGCTGTTTTGTCCAGATGTGCCCATTTGCAGCCTCTGCACTCTGCTAAACTGTACACATAGTAGTTTTGCTTAATATTTTCTGGGTAGTGTTAAGGCTGCAGGTTTGTTGTTCTGAATGACTTCACATTCACCATTCACTTTGGATGGCAACCATGGGTCTACCTCAGATTGTATCTGGTCCCATACATCTGGCAAAACATACTTGCAAGTAACATGCATGTCCCTTCAAACAAATGCAGTAGGAGGAGGAGGACATCCCCTATTCTCATCCCTCAGTGAATGCTTGGAGTTGATGGAAAGAAGAGATGTGGGTTGAAGTTAATCAGGGAAGGAGGCAAGCAGTTGTGTGCCTGCCATAGACCTGCCTGGGGCAAATGCCCCAGGCGCTGGCTGCTGGGATCCCGTGGAAGCCTATCTGAGGCTCCTGACGAGGGCAGAAACTGTGCTTCCGGTTTGCCGAAAGTGCAGTTTTTTAGCGCCAGGGAACCTCACAGAAGTTTCCCTGGTGTGGGAGGAGGTTGCTCGAGGCTCCATGAGCCTATGTTGAATGGGGGGGGCGGATTTCCGCCTGGGGGGTGGCGATAGCCCATGGGGGGGCGCCATCATGAAGCTTTGCCCCAGGCATGGGGCTGCGGAGGTCTGCGGCTGCAGTCAAGAGAGAAAACTTTGCTTCATAAGTATTATCTTCATGTTGTCCTTGCAACAACCCTGTAAGATAAATATTAGTATTCCATATCTCAGGTGGGAAGCTGAAGTTTAGGAGAGAAAGTGGGTTGTCGAAGGTCACGGAGGGAGTTCATGACAGGCAAGATTTGAACTGGGGAAGTCCTCTAATTCATACCTTAGCCCAGCCATTTTCAAGCTTTTTCAGCTCACGGCACACTGACAAGGCACTAAAATTGTCAAGGCACACTACAGTTTTTTACTTACATTAAATTTCTACATTACAATTAATCTTAAATTAATAAAATTAATACAATTAAATCATTACATGACAAAAAAATTCACAAGAAGCTAGGAAAGGGATGTATATGTGGTTTCTGGAAAGGAGGAAAAAATGTTTTGAAGTCATTGAAAACATTGAAAAATGTTGAGAAGAGGAGAGAGAAGTGCCAATTGCCTGCTTGTGTATTTGAGAAAAAAGAGTGCAACCAAAAGCCCAATCCTATGCATGCCTGCTCAGAAGTAAACCCCATTATAGTCAATGGGCTTACTCCCAGGAAAGTGTGGATGGGATAGCAGCCCCAGAGCCCAATCCTATGCATGCCTGCTCAGAAGTAAGCCCCACTGTAGTCAATGAGGCTTACTCCCAGGAAAGTGTGGATGGGATAGCACCCCCAGAGCCCAATTCTATGCATGCCTACTCTGAAGAAAGCCCCATTACAGTCAATGGGCTTACTCCCAGGAAAGTGTGGATGGGATTGCAGCCCCAGAGCTCAATCCTATGCATGCCTACTCAGAAGTAAGCCCCATTATAGTCAGTGGGCTTACCCCCAGGAAAGTGTGGATGGGATAGTAGCCCCAGAGCCCAATCCTATGCATGCCTGCTCAGATGTAAGCCCCATTGTAGTCAATGAGGCTTACTCCCAGGAACGTGTGGATAGGATTGTGGCCCAGCACCCTTCCTCTAAAAGCCCCAAAGTGCAGGGAGGGTCGCTTTGGGGAGTTGCAGGCAAACTGGCAAGGAAAAGGGACTTTCAAGGACCCTTTTCAGCCAGCCAGTTCTTAGGTTGGGGCCTCAGCAGACTCACTCTGCTTGCCCGCTTCTGGATCCCTCTTCTCACTCACTCAGCAGCTCCCACCTCCTGGCTCCTCCAGTCTTCTCTGGTTGCCCAATCAGCAGGCAGGCAGGCAACAACTGCCTTCTGCCCAACCCTATGCATGTCTACTCAGAAGTAAACCCCATAATAGCCAATGGGGCTTACTCCCAGGAAAGTGAGGGTAAGGTTGCAGCCTGTGTCGTGCGCAGTAGCAGGAGCAAGCTCCAAGCAGACTCCTCAGCTGCTGTGTGGGATGCAAAGCAGCTGTGACCAGCCCCTTCGCTGGCTGCTCCCTTCCTTGTGCTGCCTGCTGCATGAGGCTCAAAGCAACCGCTTCTCCCACAGGTGGGCACGCTGCTGCCGCCTCCCTCCTCTGATCTTGCGCTGCACACCTGAGGCAGCTTTGTGGCACACCACTGTGCCGCGGCACAGCGGCTGAAAACCCCTGCCTTAGCCTCTTAGTCACTGTGCCCCACAGCTCTCAATGAAGGATTAGTATTCTGGACTTCTTGATAGCTTCTGGCCTGACCCTGAAGACAGGGTTCTTCCGAGGTAGACAGGGTTCTACCGAGGCTGCCTGATGATATTGGTTCTAATTACATAAAATGGATTGAGGTCCATGATTTTACAGGTGAATATTGAAATTTTGCTATTTAAAAGAATGGCAGTTGAACAAATCATGTGCTTTACTCCTCAGTTAATTTAGTAATTATATTGTATTCATAACAGAATACAATAGTAGCAAACATCTCTAGTTTACTTTCTGTTTTTTCTTTCCTGCTGATAAAATATTTAATCCTCCTGGACTGAAAAATTTGAGCTAGTTTCTATTTTAATCAGGAATGTTAAACAAGCTCTTCATTCTAGGCAACAAGCATTCCTCTGCCTCTTCCTCAGAATTGCAGACCATTAAAAAGCTGATACCTAAAGTAAATGGATCTCCAGTTTTTCTTAATACATTAAGTGGTTGTTACTTGGTAAGAATGGAAGGTTTAAAAGTACATTTTGTACATTGCTTTTGTCTGCAAGGTTGTTAATTAAATTCAAAACAGATTTAACAATAATTGCGCACCCTATTAACTCACTGCTTCCAGCAGAAGTTTCATAAGCAGGCTAGGGCCAAACTAGACATGACAGGGAGCAGTAGCTATGTCTGCCTCATTCACGTACAGGGTAAGTAAGTAAGTACTTACAGGATAACGGGGTACGTATGAGGGTCTAAAAAGAGAACAGAAACCCATCTCTCTTCCCCACCTTTCCTCACTGCAACCTGCTGCTTTAAATGGTTTTCTCCCAGGCTGGCTCCAATACCAGGGCTGAGTCCAGCAGGAAGAAAAACACTAAAAGCAATGGAGTGCAGCATGGTAAGGAAGGGGTGGGTAGTTTTGCTCTCCTCTCACCATGTGCTTCTTTTGTGCTTCCTACCCCACACTTTCATATTTAAATAGGGCACATGTGCATAACATGGATGTAGCTGCTCCATCACAAGGAGTTTGGCCTTTAGTTGGTTCTATTAGTCGGTTCCCTGGAATTAGGGAATATCAACTCCATGTATTTGGTTTTTTTTGTCTTGTGTAGCAGACTTGGATCCTAAGACTTAACCACATCAGCTGACTAACACACAAATTATAGTTTTAGTAATTTTCAGGTAGTTCATACTGCCAGTCTGTCCTGTTACATTGGTAGTTCCCTTTCTCCCAATAAAATGGCAAATAGCTGTCCTCTGAAGTATTTGGAAGTGAGCTTAACAAAGTGATACAAGCCTAATAGTTCAGTCATATGGGGCCCTGCCTATAAAGGGTTCGGAGTCACAAAAAACCAATGCATCTTCTAATTGTTACCTTTTACTAGTGCTTTAAGAGGCACCGTTAACTTCTGTCTTACTGCAATAGTAGCATACCAAGTCTGACAATTATATTCTGTCAGGTGCTTGATGGGTACTAGGCACCAATGGGTGCTGTGATATGATGGCAGGAATTGCAGTACCATGTTGCAGCTGTTTAATAGTTCCTTTAGCATAATGAGTGTGGAACCATAAATATTAAGATACAGGAGAGAACAGGAACTTTGGATCCAGGGATCGCCTCTAGCTTATATCTCTTTACATTCAGGTAATCTCTGTCACAATTAATTGGTCTCTTTTATTTCCATACTGCTTAATCCTTTTAGTTCCATAGTCCCTATTACCCCAGAGTTGCCTCTTTGAATTCTTCTTTGCAGGATTTGATATATTTGATTAGAGAATTTGGATTTTTCTTGATATGGAATCTGAAAAAAATTCAGTCCCTCTCTTGATCATTTGATGAATGGTAAATAGGCTACCTTGAACATATCCATGTCCGTGGTACATAGAAAACAGACCTTTATTTTGTCCTGTACAAATTGTTTTTTAAAATGTTGTGGTGAGATCTAAAGAAGGGACATGCAAATGCTGGAAACAGCCACGTACTCAACTAGAACTTTATTTGCTATTTTTTTATAGAAATTTGACTGCCAAAGCAGCAAACCACTGTTCAGTAAAGAAGCTTGGGCAGTGGGAACAGATGTTAATAAATTGAGAAACAAAGCACTAGCTGCAGTGTAAAATTCTCTCTTACCCCTTTGTGTCTCCTTTACGTCCCAGCCATACAATATAATCCTGTTTACTTGAAACGTGTTTAAATGCATGTTTACTTGAAAATAAGTCCCATTGAGTTCAGTGGGACTTACTTCAGTAGTAGCCAAACGTGACCATCTAGGTCAAGGGTGTGGAATGAGTTATCAGGAAGGTTTCACTCCTTCACTCAAGTAACTTGATGACATAATCAAAGCAAAGTTATATATTTCCCAGCTTACAGGAAGTGTTTTTATTCTCTGCCAATCACCTGATAACCCATTTCGTGGGAGCTCAAAGGAGAGCATCCACTTGCTCACCTGTGACTGCAATGCCTGGCAATTTCTTGAGCAATGTAAGTAGCTTAAACTAGGGTCTGTGTAGCTAGATTATGATTTACTTTTTCTGTTAAGTGACTCCAGTGTGCATATTTCCCTGGGTAGGAGGAACTGACTGACGAGGGGGCTGTGGACTGAGAGTCTGAGCAGCATCTCAGCTCCGTCTGATGGATGTTAATGGTCACTGCATCCATTTGAGAAAAACTTTTATGTTTTCCAGCCAAGCTCGGGCATTTTCTGTCAGCCTGCTTGTACTTTTACTACTCACTTTTTTGCCCATATTGTTTAATCTCTGCCCCCCCTTTTTACTTTTAATAAACTAGTTTAATTTTGCTCTTTGTCTGTCTGGTCCATGTACATGGATAATTCAGTGAATTGTCATGTCTCTGCCTCGGAGATGCTACTGTGGGTTTGATTTTTAATCAGTACCTCTGGAGTTCACGGTTCTCCTGGGAGGGAAGTTTTCCCAGATGACCCTCCTCTGCCTGATCTCTATAGCCTGGGATGGTGGCAGCAGATACAAACTATTTAGGTTTTTTCCTCATGCAGTTGCTGGTACAAGGAAAAACCTTTGGTATTTTTTATTCGGCCTCTCAGGCTATCAAAACCAAGTAGATAATGGCCATCTGGGAAAAAAACAGCCCTCCCAGGAGAGTACTGAACCCTAGAGGGAAAGCAGGGACTAGGAAGGAATGTGTGTGTGCATGTGTGCTAAAAGGCGCCATTCCGCGTGGTCATCCAGGATCGCCCTACATGAAGCAGGTCACTTCAGGCATCAGATTGTGGACCAGTTCTGAGGGACAACGTGGTAGCCCACTCTCATGTTGCGCAGATGACCTGTAGAAGAAAGAAGGCAAATTAGCACCACATCACTTTTCCTTTTCCCTTCTTATTAGAAAATGGGGGAGGGGGGCAGAGATTTGAAAGAAGAAAGGAATTAGCGTGTGATTTTAATAGGGAAAAAAAGAGAAAGGAGAGGAAAGGGAGGGGAAAAAGAGGAAAGGAGAGGAAAGGGATTTGTTGCTCTACTTCAGGCAGCCAAATGTCATGGACTAGCATTATTACTTACCAAGCAAGCCAGTGATTGGTTTCAAACGATCTCCCTTTCATCTGAGAAGTTCCTCTGCCACTCAACACACAAGTCTGGCTTTATTTTGCCTTGATGTGAATAAATAGAAGAGGTTTCCTGGATAAGACAAAGAGGCCTTGTGAGACAATCCGGAAGCAGGGGTGGGAGGGGAAAAAGGCTATTTTGAGACTTCTGCTTAAATAATGACAAAGGTTTGGAGGAAATATTGGTTTTTTCATAAGGATCAACTTTAGACATGTGCTGTGACCATAACAGGAAGGACTTGACTTTCCAGGATGTGGCACACCAAAGGTAATTTAGTACCTCTAGTCATAGTGTATAGAGTATACTAGAAACTTGTGTTCCTATTTCTTGTGAATGTGTTCCATGTTGTTTCTCTCTCCCATCTAAATGTTTTGCCTTCTGTAACTATGCCATTTGATTTATTATAATTGAAAGTGTGTGTTAAAAGGCAGATGATTTGCGGTGCCTAGTTAACTTTGGGCATTCTATTGCTGCTGAGGTGGGGATCTTTTTCTACTACTTCTCATGCAACCTGAAGGGCTCAGGCATCTGGAAAGACATTGGAAATAAAGGGCAGGATGCAAAGGCCTGGGAGGAACTTTCCTGAGCATTTGAGATCAGATTTGATCAGATTTCTGGATCAGATTTCCAGGGGGGCAAGTGGAGTTTTAAAGTGCATTAACAGATAGTTACTGACTGACAGTCGACAGCATCATTTCAAATATCAGTGCTGCCACATATAGTTGACCCGCATCGTACACAAGGTTACATTCTGAGGTCAGCGCATAAAACCAAAGTCATGTATAGATGAATCTCCCTTAAATCCAACAAATATGTACTATCTCTTTAGCAACTGACAGCACAATATGAAACTAGGAAATCGGACAACTGAGGGAACAGCAGCTTCTTTCTCCTATTTCAGGCTCACTCCAGAACATAAATGGAATAAGTTGAATGGCAGGAGGAATCGCCCTTACTGTTTAAACTGTTGTTTTTCTCTGTCTTTTTAGGGGTGTGTGTGTTGATATACTTGAATTCAGGCAGCTCAATTATGTATGAGTTGTAGACCAACTGTACTTCCCCAGTAAAGACTGGAGAAGTCAGTAGAGGCAATTGCTGCTGTCAGCCAGAGGACTAAGGGCCCAATCTGGGGGGCCTCCAGCACTTTACTGGGTCAGCACCAGTACGGGCCAGTGCAAAATAAGAGCTCCAGGCAGTGGTAAGGGCTTTCAGGGTGGGAGTGAGGCGTTCCAGGGAGGGGAGAGGAACTGGCCTGGGAGGATTTTGGAGACAGTGGAAGGCTCTGCTGCAGTATCCTATCTTCCCTCCTGGTCTGGGCAGCCTGAAACGGGACACCTCAGCTCTACGCCTGTTCAAATGTGGGTGCAGAGTCGAGGAGACCCGTTGCCGCCGGCTGCTGTCTATCTGGGGTAAGGGAGAAAATGCCTCCTTCCCCCAAGGAGACCTCCAGCAGTGTCCCAGTACCCACAGGATCCGGCGGTTGCCATTTTGGCATCACTGAAGCTGTGGTCACTGGGAACCATAGGATTGGGCTGTAAGATCCCTGGAAGATTTCACCCCCTGCCTCTCAGAATGAACACCATTGCAAGGGGAAGAGCAACTGGGTCCTCACCATTGATCAGAGAGTGAAGCAGCTGCACTTCCTGCTTGGAAAAGGACTCTGCTCCAACTGGAGAAGTGAGTGGAAGACTAAGGGGCTACTGGGTTTTGTTGGGCTGTTAATGTAAGCTCCCCTGGGGACCATTTTGTTCAAAAGCAGGATATATTTCTTTAGATGAATATGATGGGAGTCCCTTAAGTAACTCCCTGGTGAATAAATCTTTCACATAAAATACATACATACTGTACATACTTTGGAATTCTCTAGCATTTATACATGCATCATAAATAATCTATTTTGAAGTCAAGTATGATAGTCACTGAAAAGGTTGTTAATATCAATCTTTTTTTAGCTAAAAGGCAAAAGAATTTAACACAGAATACAATTGCAAATAAGGACAGTTATCAAAAACAAGTGTTTCTCAACTCAAAATAGTCAATGCATGTTTCTTAAAATAATTATGGTGCCCTATAATAATCATTTATATGAAGTTGCTACTTTAGTTCTGCCAACACAAGTTAACCTATTTTGTTGGTTTATTGTACCAACTTTAGTGTACTTTATTAGTACATTATGTAGTTTATCATCTCAGTTTTATGAGAGATAGCCCAAATATTTATGTATCAGCAGACATACAGATGGGATTTTTGTAAACAAGATCTATATCATATTCTCAAGGAGAATGCTCATGAAAATGTTTCAATCTCAATGTCTTAAATTTTACACACTCAGACAAACTTAGTCTTAGAGCGCAATCCAGCCCTTGACTTGGGTTGGCGCAAGTCCCTTGTGCCAGCCCAGGAGGGTCGCAAATGTGCCATAAAGCATGTTTGTGCCTCCTCGGGAGAAAGCCAGGCTGGTGCTCAGAGAAGCGCTGGCCTGCAGAGGCTGATGCAAGCCTCCGTGCCAGCTTCCTCCAAGTGCCTTGCCTCAGCATGGCTGCACTGACACAAGGCAGGGGGGCGGGGAAGAGGTGGGAGGAAAGCATTCCTGGGTGGGTGGAGGGTGGGTGTTGGGCAGCCCTGGGGGCAGGGAGAGGGAGGCGGGGCTGGGATCCAGCAGTTATACTGGATTCCAACCCATTTCTGGTAAGAATGAAGCTGCTCCAAGTCACTCTGCTCCGCTCTCCTTGGACTTGCACTACCTCAAGAGGTGGCGTAAGTCCGAGGAGACCCATAAGGGCCAGTGGCCCTTACCCGGAGGTAAGGAGAAATGTTTAACCTTGCCTCTGGCTGAGCCGCTTATGGCCCCTATCCTGCACTGGATACAGCGCAAGCCTCTTGTCTTGCCTGTTCCAGCACAGGCTAGGACTGCCACCGTTAATTACATCTGCAGACATTCTGCTGTTGTGCCTTTGCCACCTTGGACATAATTTTAGCAGAATTGCTGTAACTGCAGAATATAGTGTTAATGATATGTTTGTGGATTTTTTTGCAAGTTTCTTGTGCATCAAAATGCATTTTTTTCATTCAATTATTTCCCCAACATGTCTTCATGCTGATAGCTATAAATTAGCCGAAACCCCTTTGTATTATTGCTGGTCTGAGAATGGCTATAGTCTCATACTGACTTCATTGTATCTTAGCAGTCACAGAATTGGAAAGTATTTAATTTACAGTAACTGCTGTGCTTTCATAGAAAATGAGCCTGATCTGAATGACTTGCACATTTGAGAGAGAGAGAGAGATGAACATTATTTTGATATTTGAGAAATTAAAATTCTTTTGAAATAAAGAATTATTATATAGAATATAATCAGGAAAGAAGATTTTAAAAAATCAACCAAGGACAGAAACATTTGACTATCTGGTCAGAGCTGGAATTCAACTTCTATCTAGCCAATCTGTTGAGGTAATTAAGACAATTTTGCAATGCATCCACTGTATGAGGTCCCAGAACTCTCTGTAAATGAAGCTCTTATATTCTTAAGAAAAAAAAAATCTAAATGATGGATATCTGTTTCTGAGCAGGGTAAATAGCTGATATGGGTTTGCAAGGTTCTACATTATCTAGGCTATAAAACATTTGCTTTCAATTATATCACAGGATCAGCAATCATCTGAAGAGGAAGAAAGTGATGGTGGCAATGAAGATGATGAAGACTATGATGAAAAAGAGGAATCAGACGAAGAAGAACAAGATGCAGCAGCAGAACATAATAATGATCAAGCACCTGAAGATGCAGGACAGAGCAGTAAATCATTGGCAAGAGGGGAAGCTCATCAGCTGGCTCCAGAAACCATTGAGGTAATTATTTGCTTATTTTCTTATTTGCTTGTATTTCTTAAGAATGCAGTGGTATATCTTGTGTTACCTAGTGTCCTGTTAATCACAATCCAGAGCTGAGCTATAGATTTGCATTATTCTGCAATTCAGATACTGGCACTCCCCAATTTACATAAGTGCTCCATTCCAGACAACCTTCTATAATTTGATTTTTATGCAAGTCAGAATCCCTTTCCCAGTTCACACAGCACTGGAACAAAGAGGGAAATGAGGAACACAGGGAGATATATTTCTGCTGCCACTGCTACTACTACAAGCCCCCAACTCATGTAAGTACAGAAAGCATTGTCATTGGGGGCAGATTAGGGGGGAGCAGCACCAACTGCCTCCCTTCAGTCCTCCATAAACTGAGCTAGCCTCCTACCTGTCCCTTCCTCTGCACATGTCCTTCAAACAAAGGAGGAAATGTGGAGCACACTGCATTTCATGCTTTGTTTAAAGATCCCACAGAGGGAGGGGCGAGGTCTGTAGAAAGAAGCTGCATTCTGATCTGAGGCCTGTATCAAGGCTTAAAAAAGTCAAAATTACACAAGGTTTATGTAAATCGGGACCTGCTGTGATATGCTGATGAAGCAACATAGGTACCACTATGAAAGAGGTCTAGAATAGATTTTTGTCACTAGAATCCCTCTGTTTTAATTTATTTGAAAAATTTGGTAATATGACATTTTCCACTTTAATTTAGTAGCTATTTACTATAGTAATGAACAACTGGCTCTATATAAGTTTGTGGATTTGGCACTTCCATATCAGCAGAGCCTGTATCCACAGTTTCAGTTGACTGAGGATCGGGTCTGCAGTCCCCCTGTCCCATACCCCCTCCGGAAGTGAGGGGGAGCCTTGCCGCTGGAGGGTCTTCTGAACCCAGCGGAGGCCACCTGCATCCACTCATGGTCTCTGTAGGCCTCAGAATGACTATAAGGGTGGAAAAAAATACTTCTAGTTTTATCATAAAACCAGAAATGACATTTTTATTGATGTATAAAGTAGTGTTTCTCAAACTGTGGGTTGGGACCCACTAGGTGGGTTGCGAGCCAATTTCAGATGGGTCACGTGGCACCTAGCTCAGCTGCCATTGAAAATACAGGGTACAGGGCTGCAGAGCAGGGCGGGCTCCTAATGGGAGAGAGGCCTGGCGTTTTGTCCTGAATAGGTGGGAAGGTGGGATGCTGGAAAGGGGGGAGGGCTGTGTGGTTGGAGAAGGAACAAAGTCAGTGTACTGCTTTGACCTATGCAAAATGACAGCACAAGTGTGCTGTGTAATGGAACCTTTGGCTGATTGCAGCTTAGGTTTGAAGTATAAGTTGATGATGTCACTTCTGACCATGAGGTCACTTTCAGGTTAATGGCATAACTTCCCGACAGACTGTCATTCTAGAAAGTGGGTCCCACTGTTCAAAAATTTGAGAATCATTGTAAAGAGTTGTGAGGCCCTGGGAAGCTCTGCATGTTTTTGGGGGGTGAGGGGACATCCCCCTGTATCTGAGGATTCAGCAATCCATGGGGGAGGGGGTTCAGATCAAACCCCCCTCCCCCCCGAATACAGGGACATGCCTATGTACTATGCAATCCTAAGAATGTTTTGGAAAAGTACATTCCATGGTGTTCAATGAGACCTACTCCTTAGGGTTGCAGCTTAAATGATGCTACAGTTAAACAAATTGATGTTAACTTTATTCCTTTTGAATTTTTAAAAATGTCACAATTAAACATTTTCTATGAATCCTATATGAAAGGTTATAGTTTCTTGTATTCTTGATTTCTAGAAAGAAGAGGCTGCTCCAGACGATGAAACAACTCGGCAAGGTGGGAACTAATGTGCTAATCTACTTTTAAACTTTTATCTAACAGAATTTTGTTTCTAGAAACACTGAATACTGCAGGCTTCTGTTCAGAGCAGCACTCTCCTTTTCTAAGATAATCTTACCTTTTCCTGGATCTATAACTGATACCTTAACCACAGTCACCAAAGCTTATGTGGCTCCAGTTCAGCTACAGAGATTTCCCATGAAATAATAGCTTTGTGCTAGTAGTGTCACATTCAGATAGGTGGAGAGATTACAACACATTCAGATATCACTGGCTGTAATATTTTATGGGTCTCATCAGCAGGTATTCATTATGGTATCCCATGCTGAAATCAGTACAAATTCAGTGACAGGCACTACACTACATGAAAGTTGGTGTAGTATAGCGAACTTTCCTGGTTTGAAAGAAACCTTTGCCTGGTTTGAAAGTTTCCCTTTGCCAGAAACTCAGTAGGTGGCTTTAGGAAAGGTAGGCAATCCTGTCCACACTTACCTGGGAGTAAGCCCCGTTGCCTATAATGGGACTTACTTCAGAGTAGAGATGCATAGGATTGAGCTGTTACTCTCTTTACCTAACCTCCCCAGTTGCAATAAAGGGTCAGTAATACTTACCTTGATGTTGTTTTTACAACAACCTTGTAAAGGTAAGTAATATATGTTAACTGATTTGTACACAGAAAGCACAATATAATTGTTCAGTATTATTATTAATAAGTTGGGACTAACAAATCCTTGTTGAATCTCAGTTTGCTAAATATAGGCTAATTGTACAATCCAGCTTTTTAAGATAATTTATCACCCTTCTTAATATGGGAAATATGTTATGTTATGAAATGAACATATGAAGCTGTCTCCTACTGAGTTGGACCACTGGTCTGCCTAGTTCAGCATTGTCTGTGCTGATCGGCAGTGACTCCCAGAGTTTTAGGCAGGGGTCCTTCCCAGCCCATTGGTCCTTCCCAGGAGATGCTAAGGACTGAACCGGATACTTTCTACATAAAAATCAAGTGCTCTACTGTTGAGCTACAACCACCTCTCTGTGTTGTGTTGGCCTTGTGAGAAGGTGTGCTGTTTTCTTGTGTTTTTAAAAAATGAATTTGAATATTGTTTACACATTAAAAATACCAGTTTACTATGACCTTAATGTAAATAATATGAAAGTAAAAAGGAGAACCTCTTATAGATGGCTGATAAAATCTCCTGGCAGAGGTAGAGAAAAATAACTTCTGCATAAGCTCACAGAACTGTCAGTCAACACAGATACAAAATTGGACCAATTGGCACAAGGCAGGAAAACATATACATAGAAAATATAGACATTACATAAAATAATGGAAATTCCCATGCAGGAGTCAAAACTTCCGACATTGTTATATTCCGCAATAACCAAACATGCTATGGTGTTTGAAACTGAAGACTGAAACCTGCCAGTCTATATCATGACTACAATGAAATCAGAAGGAAGACTGATATTATCTTCAGTGGGTTCGAGCTTCAGCTTCTTGCCATAAGAAATCTAATGGAAATAGATGGGTGGCAATTACTACACAACACTGGCATTTACAGTCAATGTGCCAAATGCAACTAGAACTGGGCTGCATTTTCTGCAAAGTCCTGGGGCTATTTGTAAGAAGAAAAAAGAAAGCTTTTGTAGAGAAGGAAGCTTTTTTTTTTTAATGCATTGAAGAAGAAAGTCCTTGCTGGTTAGGATTGCTAGACTTTTTTTCCCCAGAGGGTCTCAGATGTACCCTTAATTTTACAGTAACTGCTGAATAGCCACATGCCCCTCTGCCTTTGCCACGTTGTCATTGTGGTCTGCTTTGTGTTAGCTAGAAAAATAACTGAACTCTGCCAATTTTAAACTAGAAAGAGACAAAACACTGTTAATGCCAACTGTATTAAGTGTATAAAGTTCCAGGTCAGCTTCAGGAAGTTTTCTCTAAATATAGTAGAGTTGTTTTGAATCTTGTCTGTTTCTGCAATGTTGTAATTTTTTTTCAAATGTTAAAAAAGAGCAATATAGTATAATTGTCTTCTGGTTGTCATTTTAGGTACTTGTAGTAATGAAAGAAATATTGGTGGCTCTTTTTAGGTTTGCAGGTTAAAACAAAGGTAGAACACAATCATGGTAATAGGCTTAAATTAAACCCTTGAGTCAAAGGGACTGAAGACTAGAAGAAGAAATACTGATCTTAATGTGACCTTTGAGGGCTTTGATTCCAGCCCTCAAGTCTATCTTCTCAAAGTTTGGTTGGTAACAAATACCAAAGACTTCAGTACTACACTGACCATGCAGGTATTGCTGGAGTTTCTTAGCATGCAGATAGAAATCATTGCATTGCTGGATTGTAACAGTGGGATTCTTACACTAGAGAAGTGTCCGTTTTCAGAATTGGAAGTCTTCCAAAACGCTGGTGTTTAAAGGCACAGCTGGTGCAACAGAGCAAAGGGGATGCAAACTGATGTTCTTGTGCAGTCAGCCAGCATGCAGTTGATGCTGGTCTTTCCAAGGAATTTGCGCATCCATGCCAGACTAGTAAATGCCTTGAGACTGCCTGTTAGCAATTGATGAGATGCTACAAAATGAAAGGTTTAGAAGAATAGTGAATTGCCTGTTGGAATGATGTACTATATTGACTTCCATGGGAGAAAGTAACAATCTTCATTCAGGGACACAACTAAGGTAAAACCTGCTGCCTCCACCTAGTTCTGGTGACTTCAATGTCAGGAGGCAATTTTGTCACCAGTTCCACTATTCTTCCTGATAGATTAGCAATCTTGCTATTTGCCACTTATAAATCAAGGTCTTTCATTGATGTATATGAAACTAAATAAATAGCATTGTCTCTTGGTTGTGGTTCTGAATGTCTTTGCAAAGGAATGGAAGGTATGCTGCACTAGAGATGTTGCTTGACCAACCTACAGAAAGCTTGGAATTATACATAAAATCTATGGTAAAATGACAGAGTTCTAAAGCAGGTTCATATATGGAACCCCTGCCCATGCAGGCTTGAGACAGGAGGATTCTTGCAGGAAATGTCCAGCCTGTACAACTAATTTATCACTTTCAGGAATGTTGCTGGGGAATAGGTGCCTCCTTTATCCAGAATCACTATTTGTTTGCCCACATATGCACTGAAAGAGAGCCAGAGGACTTTTCTTTGTGGAGGTGCTTTTAGTAATACAAGATAAAATTCTCTGATGCAAGACAGCTCAGAAATCTTAGGAAACCTTACAGAATCAATAGGTTATATTTGCCTTTTTCTTGCTTTGATATAGAGCATTATTTGCTTTCTGTTGCCTGTGAGACTTTTAGTCAAAACATTTTAAATGCCAATTATTAAACCCATTCTTCTATCGTAAGCATCTGGAATTCAGTAAAAAAGTAAAAATAGATATGAGCTAAATAAAACTAAAATGTTTGAGGTTTGGTTATATAGTTTCAGCCTAACTATCATGTTAACCTATACATGTAAGATGAAGGGCTTGTGGCTTTAGGGCTGTGATTGAATAAGGGTTTCTAAAATCCATGGCTAATATGTTTTTTTTAGAGAGTGAGAATCCTGAGGTACATGCCACAAATGATTCTTCAGGAGCAACTACAGATACTTATGATAACAGAACATCTGGAAGATCACTGGGGAGGACAAAAAGGGTAAGAAATTGAAGTTTAATCCAACATAATTTAACAAAAAAGAAGGTAGTATACAGGAAAACATGTTAAGAACTGTTCCTCTCACTTCCTTTCTATCTTTTCTTTTCTTTTTTGGAGGCTTACTTCTGAAATATAATTACGAGAATATCTCTCTGTAATAGTAGAAATTATGGGGCATGAAGAACTCAACAGTTATGCTTCCCAGCACGCATTCTAATCCTGTAATTGCCATCCACTGACTGCAGTACAGACAGAGATGGGGGAGTACCATAGACTCAAGACATGTGCAGTATAAACTATGATGGTTAGTGATTAGGATGTACTCAAAACTGTATGTTTTGTCACACTATAACACACTATAAGTTATGTCAGCAGTGTATATATATAAAAGATCTATAATAAGTCAATTTCACAGATAGGTCAAGGGCAGATCTTGAACCAAAATCATGGAGTTTTCTTTGACCCTTTGAATAAGTCGTGGAGGGGGAGGGTGGTTTACAAAACTTAGGGGGGGGGGTGCTTGACTATAATCTTGTCTGATTTTACCCACTTGAGGCCAGATCCTGAAAAATTACATACCAGTAATTGTTACCTGAGAACTGGACAGTCTCTAATTTATTTAAAAAATAGTAAAAGATACATTTTTATTCATTAACTTTTTAAATTCTGGTATTCACAATCTTTTTGTAAACACTATCAGAGTAAGTGCACTGTAAACAACTTACCAGTAGAACCATTAATCAAATCCTTCTTTAAGGTGCCTGGTGTGTTAAGCCAGAGGCTCACCATGTAACATGTAACACATAACTGGGAATGTGCAATTTAGTTCACAGCTGAGAGACAAGCAACAAGGACTGAGCATGAGCAGCTACACAAAGTTGCAACCTGATTTACTCAGAAGTAGACCAGTTGCTTTCCATGGGTGTTATTCTTAAGTAATGGTGCACTGAATTGTAGCCTGGAACTTTGTTTTAGATGGAAGTGAGGATTACATCCTGGTGTTTTAAAAACCAGACCTATACCAGACATTTGCAAAATGGTGCAAAATGCAAAATTTGCAAAATGTTTTTTTAAATGGTGCAAAATGTTTTGCAAAACATTTGCAGAATGGTGCAGAAGGGTTGCATGTGATCCTTCGAAAGAGAACGAGGCTTGCTTGATTTAAATGGAAGCCTTGAGCCCTGGCTTACATTTTTCTCAGGAGAAAGGAGTGAAAGGCTTACCTTTGGCTGCAGCTTGCAGAGACTAATGCTCTAGTTGCCCTGGAGACAAATAGCCCTTAATTATCTCTGCATTGTCCTCTTACTCTCTTCTGGGGGTTTCTCCTGCCTGCATGAGTAGCCCTAACCCCCAGTGAACCACAGATAAGGCAAGGAGATGATTTACATTTGATTTATTGGCAGAAATTTCTCGACTTCTAGGTGAATATCTACTGTGATCTTTTATGCCAGATCCCAACCCCTGTTCCAGGGGAGAACGGAGCGGCTCCAAGCTGCTTCACTCTCCTTGGACTTGTGCCATCTCAAGAGGTGGCGCAAGTCCAAGGAGACCCATAGGGGCCAGCGGCCCTTACCCGGAGGTAAGGGGAAATGTTTCCCCTTGCCTCTGGCTGAACCACTTATGGCCCCTATCCTGCGCTGGAGGAGGATTGTGCCCTAAGAATTATTATCCATGCTCACAACTGGATTGAAACCAGGCAAGATTGCATTTTCTTCAGATCAGTCGTGTCTGGAAGCACAACCAATCATAGGAAAAGCTCATTTTTCAAATGTATGCTTTTAGAGGTAAGCATTTACTTTGGGGTTTGTGGCCTAGTCGTGTCATCTATGCATTACCGTCACCCTCACAAATCTCTATTAAATTTAACACAATGTTTGACATCACGTTACTTCCAGATAGGGCAGAAGTTACTCAGTCTTGCTGTCTGAAAAATAATGGTCATCATTTCTTTGATTGGATAAATGTAATGTTTTCTACACACTGAATATATTCTTCTGTCTCAGTGTAGAATGCCTTGCTATGTATATATTACCATTCTGTAAGTATAATTTTTTTTCCACAATCTGCTTGTATGTTGTAAGCAAACATCTGTTATCAGTTATGATACAATTACATCATACTATGTTACATTCATTAATTGGGATTGTTACTCCTTTATCCTGGTTCTATTGGCTGCGGTTCAGTGCACAGTTAAATGTCTTTAAGACTCCAAGCCAAGTACACTTTATTGGAAGTAAGCCCTGTTGAACACAATGGGACAATTCTGAGAAATTCATCTTTCTGTATTTATGTGCTTTTTTGGTAATGAAACAAAGCCTTTTTTTTCTTTTTAACTAGTGTATATAACAATCTTCAGTTTTTAGAGTCCATAATAACTTTTTGTGTATGCCTGTTTAGTTTTCTCTCTTTAGATTAAAGTCCTCAAAGCAGAAGAATGCGCACAGCTGTGATGAAAACAGACATGAAAAACTACCTCAGAGTGAACAGGCGACTGCCAAGCAAGTAGGTGGACCTGAAGAACGTTCTAAAGATGAAAATGAGAATAACACTCGGGAAAATCAAAAGGAACCACCACCAGCAGATGAGGGCAGAAAAGCGTCTTCTACCTGTGTCATACTTTAATACTGAAGCAAATGATGCTTGCATACATGTGATGTTATAAATGAAAAATTGCAAGCAGTTACTGGAGTTTATACTTGAAAACAATAATGGCATGTAATGATTATTGTGATGGATTTTTTTTTTGTAAAATTAGCATTTTTTGGATTGATTTACCTTTGTTGTGGACCAACTTCGTAGTATTTATTTGTATTCATAATGTTAGATACTTCAACAGATATGGTTATCGCAGTCTTACTGAAGTGTTGTGGCCTTAACTTTTCAGTGTTGTAATAAAAAATATATTTTTGTACATCAGAAGTTGGATCAAGGCATTTTATAATTTTTTCTAAACAAATTTGTTTTGAATCTATATAAATAAACATTGTAAATATTTTCTTTATTTGATTCAACAAGACAACCAGAAGAATGTTTATATAAAATATTCATTCAACTTTTGAAAGTAGTAATAAAATTCATAAGCATTGAAAGTGCCATGTCTCTTCAACAAGGTAATTTAGCACAATTTAATTATGAGTTAATAAATATGTATAATGAGAGGGATTGGGGCCGAGCTGGCTTCTCCCATAGCAAGAATGGTGACATCATCCATGGGACCACTAAGATACTGCCTTTGAATCTTAGCACCCAATCCTATCTAACTTTCCAGCACTGATGCAGCTGCAATGCAGCCCTGTTGGCATGGCTGCATTGGCACTGGAAAGTTGGATAGGATTGGGCCCTAAGAGGATAAGCAATATCAGTTTCAGCAGGAGGCAAATTTGCCTAGAGGTATATATTGATGCCTTGTCCGCTGTCTTTTCACAGGCTATCTGGCAGACAATATGAAGCTCATGTTACGTTAAGAGCCCAAGCCCACCTTTCCCCCTTGGTGCTGGTGTAGCTGCACTGAAAAGGAGTGCACTGTATCCAGCAGGAGGGAGGGAGATCAGGAGGCTTCAGAGGGGAAAGGAGATTTAAATCCCCTACTCTTCTGTAAACATCCTGCTTTACAATGGATCTTGTTGGACTTACACCAGCTCTGTAAGTGCAAGGTGAGAAAGGGATGGGGAGACTGCAACATGAGGGGATAGGTTCTGGTATGCGCCATCACCATCAGATCCATCCCCTTCCGCAGCCTCCCTGTTCTTTCCCACCACTGCCTTTCCTGTTTTGGTGGGTACAATGAGGTCTAGTGACATCCTGGGAGCACTACTATCTCTTGTGGCAACACTCCCCAAATGGCTGTCAACTGAGCGCTCTGCACTGTGGTCAGCCCAGGTCAGCATAGAATTGGACTGTAAGGCTGCAATCCTAACCACATTTTCCTGAGAGTAAGCCCCATTGAACAAAATAGGACTTACTTCTAAGTAGGCTTGTTAGGCTTGTGCCCTAAGGCTACAATTCTATGCAAATTTACCTTTCAAGTAAGCCCTATCGAATACAGTGGGACTTCTGAGAAAAGATGTATAGGTTAGCAATCTAATAGACGTTTTATGTTTATTTGGAACTTCAGAACACTGTTTTTCAATCTTTATATATGTTTTAAACCTACCCCAACTCACTCCAACAGTCTGGGATGAAAGGAATCAGATATTTAAGGAAGTATAATTTTCCAAATAAAAAGCGGCAGGAAAACATACTAATAAAGACTTTTAAATTGTCATAAATTTAAAGTTGGTGTAGTCTTAATAAGGTGTGAATGGGTGGGATGCTATGATGAGCTCCTGTCTGTTGAAATTTACCACTATACCACTGGTTTCCACCCATAGCTAGTTGCCATGCAATTGATGTTAGGCAACGGGAAGAGAACTGAATGGTTCATTGCTTTCTAGATCTCATTTTCCCCCCTCAGCAATGAAGACTGCCAAGACAGCTACACAATTTTCATTACAAAGGTAACATTCAACTATTACTGATTGTAACACTGTTTTGAATCATTGGACTGTCACCTACAAAAAAAAAATGACCTCACCAATATATTGTGAGGATTTAACAACACCTCCTCCGCTTTTCACTTTACACATTCTGCAGTCTGAGCCCGGGTATCTGCTTTACCTCAGTTTCCAAGACTTGGCTAGCATCCACTTCTTTAAAAATCCATTTAACTTTATTTTTCCTGCAGGATTCTTACCAGCTAGACTCACTATCTCATGTAGATTATTTCCTCCTATTGGGAGTGGTTCTTTATATTTTGGTCATGCTGTCATTTTATAACATCATTTGCATGAATTTCCAAGCTAGCATTTTAATATGCAATCAATGCAGTAGCTGGGGAGAAGCCACAAATCTTTTTTCACAGTATGTACTTCCCTTGCAGGGGAAATGCCATTTCTATTTGTATTTGCATACAATTCTATTTGCATACAATTTTTTTTGCATAATTTGCAAAAAAATACAAAAAATACAGTTATATTAATTATTACATGTTTTGCTTTGAAGTGATGTGGAGATTTTAGTCACAGCACCACTGGGGTAGTATGCATGACAATATTTTTATTATACCATCAGCACATCTGGTGCTGTAAGAAGTGATGGATAACACAGGGCCCTGCTCCCACAGAGCCTACAATCAAATGCAGATAGTAAGAAACAATGGAGTGGGAGAAGAATGTGGAAATTATGTCTTGGTTACAGTTGGGAAGAAGCATTAAGAGGACACGGCAAAAGACCACATGGGAAAAGGGGATTTTGAGGAGGGATTTGAATGAATAGTAGCACCACAAATGTCCTGGGATGAACTTACGCAGGGGGTGAAGGGGGTCAGCACAATGACCTCCAACAGGGTGATGGGTAGGTGTGAGCCAGCAAGTGGCGGTCAGCATGGGCCCAGCCTATCTCACACAGGGAAGAGCTGAGCAGCCTTTCCATCACAGCTGCTGGAAACACTAACACTGAGGCCAATGTGGTAGGCAAACATGTTGTTCAGAAGAGGCAGCCAGATGAGACAGCTGCTGGCCATGTGGAGTGCCCCTGCAGGAACAGAGCTTGCAACGCCAGGCAGACAGTGGGAATGGGCAACTGCTGCCAGCACAGAGGGGCACTGTTGACAGAGGAAGTGTAGGAGAGAAATAGGAGAAGAGAGGGAGGGTTATTAAGATTGGGAAGAGGCAAGTCTGCCCATTAATCATGGAGGATATATAAACACCTGAGGCCAACAGGAGAAAGGAGTTTCTGGCTGGGCATCTGCCCAGAAGGAGACACTGGGGGTGGAGAGTGATCCTCTCCCCAAGGGCACTTTCTGAGGCCTTGAAAGACAGGGTTTGCCCCTAGAGGACAGAAAAGGGGGTCTTGGGGGGGTTGACAGGTGGGGAAACCAAAAAGGTGTAGCAAGGCGGGTGCATGTGCTCAGGCTGCAATCCTATCCACACTTACATGGGTGTAAGTGCAGAGGTTTTCAAGACACTTGTGATGAGACGCGTCTTCCCCTTACCAGCCCTTTCGAGGCTCCACTCCCTGGTGCAGTCCAGCACAGGAGCGCTCACCTATTGCGGCAAGTTCTGACTTGTCTTGCACATTCCCTGCAGTGGCCTCCTGTCCTCCCCACGGCCCAGCGCAGGCACGTGCGCCCTGCTGGAGGGAGCATGAAGTGGGGCGGGGTATGCTCTGCGAGTGTGTGTGTGTATGCATGCATGCATGCGTGTCCTTCAGTTAGGAGCAAGAGTTTGCGAACTGCGCGGCGTGGGCACAAAACACCTTTCAGACTTCCCAGAACGAGCAACTGGCAGCCTAAGCCTCTGTCTGTCTCCTCAGAAGTAAGTCCCATGCCAGTCAATGGAGCTTGCTCCCAGGAAAGTGTGGCTAGCACTGCAGCCTCGCAGCCCTCGCCTAGGCACGTCTCCTCAGAAGTAAGTCCCATGACAGCCAGTGGAGCTGATCCCAGGAAGCGTGGCCTGAAGCCCACTCCACAGCGGTGGGAGGGCGCCGGAGGAGAGGGGGCTGCGCGCCTGCTCGCTCCGCAGGCACCCAGCAGGGCCACCGCAGACTCCTGGAGCAGCCTGCAGTTCCACTCGGCGCCCTGCGCCAGGGGGGCGGGGCGGGGAAGGGAAGGGAGGCTGCGGTGCAGGGAGCGCTCCAGCGCCAGCAGCAGCAGGGGGAGGAGTTTCCGAGGGGAGCCCCGCAGCCGGCTCGGTGCCCCCCTCCCCTCCGGCCTCAGATTCCAGGGGGACGACATGAGGGGCGCCTGCGTCTGCCTAGCCCTCCTGCTGGCGGTGGGCGCGCGCCTGGGCTTCGCGTTCCAAGGTAGGGGCTGCGGGCAAGGCGGCCAAGGGGGTGTGCAGAGGCGAGGGCAGTGGCGGGGCAGCCGCCTGCCGGGTTCGTGGAGGAGGGGGCGACGCTCCCGGAGCGCTGGAAGGAGCCGAGCAGGAAAGGCAGCAGCTGTTCTCCCACCGCAGCCCCCTGGAGGCAGCTCCAAGCTTTCCGCAAGTCTGCAAGGGTGGCTTGATTGAATGAGGAGGGCGGCTGGAAAGTGCAGGCTCCTCTCTTCCTGGGGGCTTGCCACGCTCTGGCCTGGGTGGGAGCCCTCCGGGGAAAAGCGCTTTCGGAGCCCGCGCGCCTTGCTCTCGTGGGCAGCCCACGCGTGTCCCGTAGCTGTGGGAGCCGAGAACGCAGCCGGTGGGACCTTCTGGGCCAGCAGCCCTTGGTGTGGCAGGCGGATTGCACCCGCAAAGGGACCAAGCCTTGTGGAAAGTGTCCTTAAGGGGGACCAGAGTGCACAGGTATAGTTACAGTAGGCATACTGGAGACCTGGGGGAAAGGAGAACCAGTGGGATACTTTAAGTTCAGGATACACTCTGTGGAAAGGACAGGGAGGGTTATTCGGGGTGGTGTGCCTCTGTGTCAGATCAGACAGAATCCAACTAACAAGAACACTTAGGGCAGCCATTTCAATCAGCCTGCCACGGTACACTGTGTGCCACGAATGGTCCGCAAGTGTGCTGTGGGTGTTTGGGAGAGGGTCATTTATTAACAGTGCCGTTGGGGGATGTGAGCTGCTCACCATCAACATGGTGCACCTTGTCAGTTGTCTAAAAACTGATGGTGTGCCTTGATAATTTGAGCACCTTGTCAGTGTGCTGTGAGATGAAGAAGGTTGAAAATCACTGGCTTAGGGGTAGCCAATGTTTCTGCAGAATAATTGTGGGTGGAAATACAAGGACCTCCATTTTTGTCATACTGGAGACATGTTACTGCTGTTGTGGCCAAAACGCTAAGGGTGACCTTGGTCTGGCAAAACAAATTGGGGAGGTATCCAGAGCAGAGGAGACCAGAGGAAAAAGTGTTCAACTCAGTTACCCTGGCATAGACTGGGTAAATTCATGTTCAGGTCATATCAAAGAGAACATTTCTAGATACCCTCACTGACTGCTCTAGAACAGTTGGTCTTGGAACCATCCAGAAATGAGGCGACCCTTAATCATTTGTGGTACCCAGGACTCAGTGCAAGATGTGCTGAACTGTTGGGGAATAGTGACCACAGAGCTCACTATTGGAGCACTAGTCAAGTGGAGTCAAAGATACTGTCAGAGGGACCAAGTCTTTTTTAGAAAATGGGAAGTCTTGCCCATATTAGGAGAACAAAGAGGAAAAAAGAATATGAGGAACACATGGCTAAAAAAACCAAGGCAAACAATAAAAACTTTAAATACATCAAAAGCAGGGAGGTGGTTGGACTGTCAGTTAAAGAGGGAATCAGAAGGAAGGTTACTGAGGGTATGGAGATTGTAGTGCAGCTGAATAAATGATTCATCTCTGTCTTTACTACTGAAGCCATAGGGTAGATATCTGTGCCTGAACAGCCTACAGAAATTCTGAAGACTGGGACTAAATTGAAATGTTAGAGGCCAAGATCCTTGAGCATATTGATAGATTCAAAATTAACAAATTGTTGTGTCCAGATGGCATTCACCAAGGGATTTGTAAGGAACTCAGATGTGAAATTGCTGACCTAACAAAAATATGTAAATTGTCCTTTAAGCTTCCATGCCAGAGGATGGGAAGGTAGGGAGTGTAACACTGATATTTAAAAAATCATCTGGGGCTGAGTTTGACCAGGAAATTACAGGCTGTTCGGCTTAACATCCATTCTGGGTAAACTGTGGAAAGCGTGATTACAGATCAAGCAAATAGAAGAACAAGCCTTACTACAGGAGAATCGGCATGGTTTTTGCAAAAGTAAGTCCTCAACAGATGGGAAACCTTAGCCTCTGAGCGTTCTGCTTGGAGGCAGGCTGTGCAGCATGGCCTTTCCCAGTCTGAAGAGACACTTGGCCAACAGACTGAGGCAAAGAAAGAAGGCCCATAGCCACGGAGACAGACCAGGGACACACTATACTTGCTCCCAGTGTGGAAGGGATTGTCACTCCCAGATCGGCCTTTTCAGCCACACTAGACGCTGGGCCAGAACCACCATTCAGAGCGCAATACCATAGTCTTTCAAGACTGAAGGTTGCCAACAAAAAAAAAAGTCCTGCCTCACTAACCTCAAGTTCTTTGAGATCGTCAACAGGCAGAGAGGCAGGCAATCTTGTTGACATTGTATGCTTGGACTTTCAAAAAGTATTTGACAAAATCCTTTCTCAGAGGTTCTTGAGAAAACTTACAGCCCAATCCTATCTAAATCCCTTTGCAGCAATGCAGCAGCACTGGTACAGATTCTGCTGCATCCCTTGGGGTAGGGCTTTTCAAAGCCTGTGGGCCCTGGCCTCTGCCCCCTTAAGGGGTGGGGGCAGCCTGGAGGCAGCGGCACAATCCCCAGGATCGCGCCGCTCAGGGGGCTGCAGGGGCTTGGGTGCACTTACCCAAGTCTCCTGCAGCCTCCCTGGAGTGCAGGGAGCCTGGTGCAACCTTTGGCAGGGCTCCCGCAGCAGTGAAAGCGGAGCAATCGCGTTCCACTTCCGCCTTAGCGCGATCCTGGGGATCATGCCGCTGCCTTCCACCCACCCCTGCTGCCTCCCCCCTGCCCCTGCAAGCACTTACAGTGGCTCAAACTCTCTATGAGAGTTTGAAAACCACTGCCTTGGGGGGATATTTGGCTGCTGGAGGTTTCCTTGGTGTCCCCTTACCCCAGAGTAAGCCCCATCAACTGCTGTGGGACAACTCAGACCTGCACCAGCGATATTGCTAGTGTACGTCTGCCTAGTTCCATGTAGATGGATCAGGCCTTGGAAGAGTGCTTGGATTTGGCATGTGTCCCCACCAAACCCACCCCTCCTGAGCCTGATCTGCCCATCCCCCACCTGATCTCCTTCCCATTCCTCTCATTCCCCACTCTGGCCATTCCACCCCCTACGCTGGGCTTACTTGTTCTGGCGGGCCTTTCATTGTCTACCCGTGTGCACGGGAAGGCTCTGGCCTTCCTCCCATTGTGCCAGCTGATAGTGGTGCAAAGTGCTTTATGGCTGCTTTGTGGTAGCCTGTGCTGGTGGAATAATAGTTCTGCCAGTGTTTCCTTTAGATAGGATTGGGCCATTAATAGTCTTTGAATAAAACAACAGATTCTTTTATGGATTTCTAATTGGTTCATTTGGTGGGCCACTGAGATACAGGAAGCTGGACTAGATGGGCCTATGGCCTGATCCAGCGGGGCTGTTCTTATGTCCCCCAAGGATCAGTCTTGTAACCAGTGCTTTTTAACTTGCTCATAAATGATCTGCAGTTTGGAGTAAACTGTGAGGTGACCACATTTGCAGATGATACCAGACTCTTCAAAGCAGACACTGAAATGCTCTGTGAGTTCTCACAAGTTGATAAATGGATGACCAAAGAGCAAATGTAGTTCTGTATACATAAGTGTGAATTGAGGCACATTGTGGCAAAAAATTCCAACTTCATCATTCCAACTGATAGCATCTGAGCAAACAAGGAAAGTGGTCTTTTGCTTGTGCTGGATAGCTAAATGAAAACATTGACCCAGTAGGCGACAGTGGTGAAGAAGGCAAATACCATGTTGGGGTCATTAGGAGAGGGATCGAGAATAAGACTGTGGATATGTTGCCACTCTACAAATGGTTGGTGTGCACATCTGGAATACTGTGTATAGTTCTAGTTGTCAGAACTCAAGAAGAACATTTGTGGGAGTTGGAAAATATGCAAACAAGGTCAACCAAAATGATCAAATAATTACAAGAAGAGCTTATGATAAAGGGTCCTTTATTTACTCCTTTGGACCAAACATTTTGTCTGATGCCTGCATGGTCAGGTGGATTACAGGCTGCTGAGTTCAAATTCTTGTTCAGTTCCAGTCTCCCTGGGTGGCCTTGGGAGAATTACTCCCTCTCTGCTTCAGTTCAGTAAAAATGAGCATTCTAATGGTCTTCATTGAGTGGTGGGTGAGTGGGTATATAATTTGTATGTTGTCTTTCACCCCAAAAGTTTCAGGACAGTTTACAGAAAGACAAATCAAATAAATAATAAATTAGTAAAAAACAAACCAAGAACTTTGTAAAGACAAGTGAAATACAGTGTAAAATGGCTATTCATCTTAAAAAGTGTTTCAGACTATGATCATTTTATTGTTCATGCAAAAGTCCTGAGATCATGATGAGGAGGCTGGTTTGGGGAATGGACAGTGGGATCTCAATGTGGTTTGGTTTTCTTTCTGCATCTCAGACTTAGGGAGCTTCTGTTTCCATTCAGATTTCTGTTTGTTGATGTTGATTTGGGGCTATGCTGTATGAGAGCCCAATCGATACATGTCTACCCAGAAGTAAGTCCTATTATAATAAATGGGACTCCCAGGTAAGTGCGGATAGGATTTGTAGCCTTAATCTGGAACAAACTATAAACACCTCCCTCACAGCTTGTGTAGGAATCAGGCTGTTTAGAGACTTGATCTGACTTGCAAGTCAACTTGCTACCATTTTTCATTCTAGAATAAATTTCAAGGGCTGAAGTGTGCATATGTACAGTAAGAGGAGTCTTGGTATTATTCACTGGTGTGCAGTGATTTTTTCTGTTTCCCTTTGAGGTTGGTTCCTTTTTAAAGGAAATGCAGTGATGAGGGAGTATGGCAAGATGATGCAATGATCTTCTGTTTCCAATAATAGGGTATTATGTGCTTTACACATAAGTGAAAGACAATTTTTTACCTACTTTTTAATGACTTAGGGCCCAATCCTTTCCAACTTTCCAGCATCACTGCAACTGCAGCCCCAAGACAAGGGAACAAACGTTGCCCATACCTTGAGCAGGCTTCTGTGACTGCCTCCCTACCACAGGATGTTATGCCTACTTCATTGGCGCAGCAGTATTGATACTGGAAAATTAAATAGGATTGGGTCCTAAGTCATCCTTACTCAGAAGAAAGACCTACTGAGATGATTGGGCATTACTCTTCAGGGTAATTGGTGATTAGTGATATGATGCACATTGGTGATGTATGTTTTTAAATAATAAGGGAAAATATTTTCCTTTACTCCTCTGTAAGCCCTTTGATTGCCGGTGGGTTCCTTGGACCTGCACCAGTTCTAGCGCAAGTCCAAGGAGACAAAAGGGTCATGGCGGGAGGATCTGAAGGGGATAGCATCCTAACATAAGTAGCTCATGCCATGATATATACACCCCCTTTCCCTCCTCCCAATTCGCCGATAACAGTGGGGTCGCTGCTGGCCATGCATGGCATCTGCAGCAGCTGCCTGGAAATGCAAGGCTGTGCAAGCTTCCATAATTTAGGATGCCATAAAGTGCATCTGCTGCTAGAACACAACAAAATAAATGGTTCTCTGTCCCAAAAGGGCTTACAATCCTATGCAAAAAAAACACCAGCAGCCACTGGAAAAAACATTGTGGGGTGAATGGAAACAATTATCTTCTCCCAACTAAATATAAGAGGAGCACCACTTAACTGTTTCTGTTTCCTCTTAACTGTTTGTGGTAGTGGACTTAAATCTTCAAGATCTCCAGTTTTGTCAACTTTGGAGTATGGATGAGACACTGAAATTTCAAGCTTTGTTCAGACCTGAACTCAGGTTACTGTGACATGATTCTGTCTCTTGTTCTGTGCATTTCGGCGAGTACTGAAGACTAACTTCTTATAGAGTTGAATTGTTATAAACCCAATTGCTATAAACCCATAGCAACCAGATTGTCATTACCTGCCAATCTGGGAACAGATACTTTTTAGAGGAAGTCTTCTCAAGAGCAGCTCCCTTTCCTCTGGTATTAGGCCAAACTCACTGATCCTTTGAGGGCAAACAGCTCATCTCATGAGTACTACTCACTGAGCATACTGCAACCAGCTAACTATGGGTGATAATGAAAGGCTACACCCTCTAGTGTGAGCTGTAGGTATTCTTGTTCCTATACTTTTTTCCTTTACAAGTACTGCTGCTGATAAAAGTGGTAGAGTGGAAGAAAACCACTGAATTCGCAGCACAGTAAGGAAATGTTCTCTTCTGCTTCAGGAAAACAATTTTCTCTGCCATACTTCTTAGCTCCCTTTTCTTCAGATTTTATTCTTTCATTGCTTCTGTGATGTGTCATTGGTTCATACACACTCGCAAGCAGGCTGCTGAGTTTTGAATGAATTTATAGGGTAACTTCAATTCATATGTCCTATATGTCCAATTCATATGTCCTTGCTACTGAAGCTGCTCTTCATAACATGCCTTTTTGGAGCATGTATCACATATTCTGTTGGAGTGGTGCACCAAACTAAAGGTCACCATCTGGGAGTCCAGGAGGAGGGCAGCCAGGCCAAGAAGCACCTCTAGCCTGCTTCTCTAGTGCAGTGATTTTCAACCTTTTTCATCTCACAGCACACTGGTGTGGCACTAAAATGGTCAAGGCACACCATCAGTTTTTTGACAACTGACAGGACACACTGTGCTGCCAATACAGGGCTCACATCCCCAATGGCCTTAATAATAAGTGACCCTCTCCCAGATTCCCACAGCATACCTGGAGACCATTCATGGCACACCAATGTGCCATGGCACAGTGATTGAAAATGGCTGCTCTAGAAGGCTGCTCAACCTCATTGAGTATAGGGCAACTCCCAACTTTCAGATCAATCAGACATCCCATCATTAATATTTCCCTCTTGTCTGGGTTGAGCTTTAGTTTGTTTACCCTCATCTACTGGATTGCTAACCCAAGCAATGATTTTTAAGGCTTCTGGTGTGCCACCTAGCTCTGCTGAAAATATGGCTGAAGTGTCTCCTCTACAGTTTCATCTCTTTCCATTTGACAAACACATTTACTCTAATAACATGGACATTAGCATTTACTCCTGCCCCCATGTTTAAACCTTTACAAGACAGATGATAGCTGCTTTGAGTCTTGTCAGAGAGAAAGGTGGGTTAAAATACTGTAAATATATCAATTCACTAACTATTTCTTGTAACTAACAGCACATAACAATTCATGGCTATTCAAAAGTACCGCAGATACTCGCCTATAAGTCGATCCCACAGATAAGTTGAGGGTAGGCTTTGATTTTAAAAAAATCATGGGATTTTATATGACCCTTGGATAAGTCGGGGGTTAAACTTAGGGGGGTGTCTGAGTCTGACTAATTTTGTCTGATTTTACCCGAGCCAGATCCTGAAAAATAACCTACCAGTAATTGTTGCCTAAGAACTGTACAGTCACTAATTTATTAAAAACATAGTATTAAGAACACAGTATGCATACATAGTATGTATACATCTATACATACATACATACATAGTATGTATACATACATACACATAGACTATTAAAAATAGTCTCTAATTTATTAAAAACTATGATCCATCTCATAGATCAGGTGTCTCCAAACTTTTTGGCAGAAGGGCCACATCATTACAGATATTCTTCTTTGATAAAAACACATGGGAGTGAAAGAAACTGGAAAGAACACCTCTTGCCCAGGGAAGACAGTGCACAGTGGGGAGATTTAGATGCACATGGGGTTTCATTTCATCAAGCGGGGAGTCAGATCCAGAGGGGGGGGAGTGAAAGAAACTGGAAAGAACACCTCTTGCCCAGGGAAAACAATGCACAGTGGGGAGATTTAGATAATAATAATAATTAATACAGGTATTTATATACCACCTTTCATGGTCTTCAGATTTCTCCTCAGACTTTATTTCAAGGTGGTTTACACAGGTGGGCTATACTAAATCCCTATAGGGATTTTTACAATTGATGAAGGTTCTGTCTTTCAAGAACTGCAACATTTCAGATGGATCTTTTATGATCTGGTATCACATTCTGGCCTCCAGTTTCCTCCCACACAAGCTGACAATCCTTCATATCTAACTTGAAGGGCGGCCAAAGAGCAGATGAAAAAATTTGGCTCAGCTTGTCAGCTGCTTCAAGGTCTCGCTGTTCACGGTGCCGGTGGCCTCGAACTGGTGACCTTCAGCTGTTATCTTCAGGCAAACGGAGGCTCTACCCTCTAGACCAGACCTCCTGCCCATTTAGATGCACATGGGGTTTCATTTCATCAAGTGGGGAGTCAGATCGGGGGGGGGGGAGTGAAAGAAACTGGAAAGCAGCACCTGATTTACTCAGATGTAGACCCTCTTTGGGAGGAGGGGCAGCGGCACCTCCTGGGGTCTTGTGTGGGGTTGTAGGATCCCTGGCAGCCTCACCTCTCGCCTTTCCGGTTCCCCCATTGTGCAAGGAGCCTAAGAAGCCCTGGGCTTCTGGGGGAGGCAGGGCAGTGGGGGGACAGCTTGCTGGCCCAGCGCTCACCCGCACACACACAGACCCGTTGCATGCACTCACTTAAGTCCTGCATGCCACGGAGACAGGGAGCGGAGCTGGGGCGTCCTGGCTGCCACTGCCACCATCACCAGACTGATAGAGGGCAGGGAGCGTGTGGGGAGTGACCTGCGTTGCCCATTCCCAAGCGCACGGCTGCATCTGTGGTGGACACGAAGGGAAGCACGCTGCCCTTGCACCAGGGAGCATCTGGCGGGGAGCAGGCAGCACAGGACGCTCCCTGCATGCTCCCTGCCCTCCATTGGTCTGGTGATGGCAGCGGCAAAGGCAGCAGCCAGGACACCCCTGTTCCGCTCGCTGCCTTCGTGGGAGGTAGGACTTAAGTGAATGCGTGCTGTGGCTCTGAGTGGGCGCAGGGGAGCGCCGGGCCAGCAGGCTGTCCCCCCACCGCCCTGCCTCCTCCAGGGCTTCTCTGGTTCCTTGCGCAATGGGGGGATGAGACATGCGGGAAGCGAGGCTGCCAGGAATCCCACAACCCCACACAAGACCCTGGGAGGCGCCACTGCCCCTCCTCCTGCAGAGTTCCTCCCAGACCCAGGCAGGGTGCAGATGGTGCCCTTGCCCCCTCAGTCTGTCTGCATGACAGTGCAGATAAGACGAGGTGTCGATTCTTCCACCATTTCCGGGTGCAAATTTATCGCCTTATAGGCAAGTATCTACGGTGAGCCCCATGGAGTTCAGTGAAGCTTACCCCCAAGTGAGTTGCCCGTAGGACTGCAGTTTAAGACTAGGTAAAAGCTGTCCAGTAACTGCAATTCTCAGCTGAAGTATTGACATTTTTGAAGATTATTTTTAAAGTATCGTAACATTCTTTGTAACATACCTGTGTCTCTTTTAAAGACATGCTTGTTGCCTGAAGTCAACAAATGGAATGTTGGCAGTGTAGTTGAATGCATAGAATTTGCTAATTTTTCTATCTTGAATGTAAGATGACCAAAAGTGTGAGAGGGAAGCCAACGATACCAGCACCCACATATGACTTCTCACTCTGAAACACTCAGGATGACATTGCACTCTGGGGCAGTGTTTCTCAAACTGTGGGTCGGAACCCACTAGGTGGGTCGCGAGCCAATTTCAGGTGGATCCCCATCCATTTCAATATTTTATTTTAATATATTAGACTTGATGCTACCATGCTATGTGACTGCATTTGGGGAAATGTTACAGTCTTGTACTTTTAACAAGCTACTATGTATATTCTTTTAACAATGATAGTCAATGGGACTTACTCCTGGGTAAGTGTGGGTAGGATTGCAGCCTAGGATTGTTAAAAATGTTCCTGCTTGATGTTGTCACTTCTGGTCATGACATCACTTCTGGTGGGTCCTGACAAATTCTTATTCTAAAAAGTGGGTCCCGGTGCTAAATGTGTGAGAACCACTGCTCTAGGGGAATCTCCTTCCTCACAGTGACTTAGGGTGCAATCCTAACCAACTTTCCAGCACCAAAATAAGGGAAGGGAACAAACATTGCCTTACTTTGAGCAGACCTCCGTGACTGACTGCCCCCAGCTGCAGGATGCAGCACATACCCCATTGGCACAGCTGTGCCAGTGCTGCAAAGTTGGTTAGGATTGTGTCCTTAGTTGAGTTTACCTTCTGTATAATTCATGTGGAATTGACAGCGCAATCCTAACTTGCGCTGTAAAAGGCAGGCCAGTTGGCCTGCGCTGTATCCAGCACAAGTTTCAGGATGGTTGAGGTTCGGCCCAAGGCAAGGAGAAAAAATTCCCCTTACACTGGGGTGAGCCACAACAGCCCCAATGGGGCTACTTGGATCTGTGCCACCTCAAGAGGTAGTGCAAATCTGAGCACCTGGAGCTGGCTCAGGTTGCCCGGGAACTGTGTTAGGATCTGGCACAAGTGCGGGATACTGGTCCTGCCTCCTGCTGCCTGCCCGCCTGCCACCAGCCTTCCCCCACCCTGGAATGCCTCCTCACTCCCTCCTCACCCTTCCCATGCCCCCCCAACCCCCGTGCTGGCCTGAAAAGCTGGCACGATCTCACCTGGCCCAGGGCTTAATCAGCAAAGGATGCCGGTGCACGTCCTTCCGCAGGCCTCCCCACTTCAAAAGGAGGCGCAAACTTGCTTTATGGCACGTTTGTGACACTCCTGCCACAGCACCAGGTCAGGATTACACCCTGAGTCACACAAAAGTTCCAGTGCATGCTCAGTCCCCTTCCACTGCTCTCTTAGAAAATCTGTGGGTTTTTTTTTCTTTTATAGGTTTGCTGAAGTTACACAGGGGCCAAAAAGCTGAGCATATGTAGGCACTTTCACATGACCCAGTTCTAGGCATCTCTCACAGGAAACCCAATCTTAATCTGTGCTGACATAGCCAGGTTACCCTGCACATGCCTGATCTCCTCTGATCTTGGAAGCTAAGCAGGGCCAGGCCTGGTTAGTACTTGGATGGGAGACCGCACGGGAATACCATATATACCATAGTCTTTTGAGACTGAAGGTTGCCAACCATAGCCTTATACCATAGGCTTATACCATAGTCTTTTGAGACTGAAGGTTGCCAACCATGGCCTGCTCTGTATCCATTGCAGGTTAGGGGGTAAGGGGATATTCCTCCCTTACCCTGAATAAGCCAGCGCTTACCCCCTTACCCTGAGTAAGCCAGTAACTCAGCCAGCGCTATAGGGTTACTTACTTGGATCTTTGCCAGTTATATAACTTGTGGAATTCTGAGCAGCCCAGTGTAAAGCCAGTTGGCTCAGAAGAGAGGATATAGCAAAGGAGATCTCAGCCTGTCCCATCCTCTCCCAGGCCAATATGCCCCATTCCACCCTCCCCTGTCCAGAAATGCCTATCTCCATCTCTGAAACTTCCTCCTCCTACACTCTCTCAGCCCCTGTACCACTTGGTTCAAAACTTAACTCCACTGGCAGCCAGGGACTCAGATCCGGCACTGGAGGGTCAGTATAGGCCATCCTGCTGGCACTGCCTGCTCATGAGTCATCAAAAAGTGCTTTACAGTGCTTTTCTGATGGCTTGTGCCAGCAAAGCAACTGCTGAGCCCGTGCTTCTCTAATTTAGGATTGTGTTCTGGGTTACTAAAACACAGTCGCCTGGTGGTGGAAGGAAGTTAGTAGTGCAAGTATCACACTTCCAGGTACCAGGATAATTTTTTCTACTGAAACTGCTTTCATTTCCAAATATGCAGTTCTGTATACTTAAAAAGCAACACTACTCAGTTGTGGATTAGTATAACTTTGAAATATGGGCTTGCATACAAGAAAAATAAAGGCTTTTTAAAGCAATTGTGCATTACCAATTTGGGTGTGGGTGACTTTTTCTGGAATGAAATTTCAAAAGAGAGATTCAGTAAGCAGATATGTATATTCGTGTTGAAATTCAGATACTACTACATAATTGTGCTTAATGGATGAACACTGTGTTATTCAGGTCCACAAGCACACTAAACTATTGCTTATGTTGTTTACTGGGGGTTGTAAAGTGAGCCGATTAAATGCAACTGTAAGCCAAGGTTTGCATTTTATTTTATTTTTGTTGGCATGATGCAGCTACCTTCTAGCCAATACAAAGATGTTGGAAAACAGATTTGTACTGTTTCATAACTCTATTTATTTAGGCTTATGTTCCAACTCATCCAGACTGCTAGACAATAGAATTTGATGCACTGACCATTAAATTAACATGCAATAGAACTCGCTCTGCCTAAACTTTCTTTCTTGCTTAGAATTGAGTAGTGTGTGCTCCTGGAGTGTTTTTCAGGTATGCATGAAATCGCTGTCGTTCATTGTTGGTGTCCCCCCCCCCCCGAATATTAACCTTACAGAGAGATTCTCAAACTGCTAAAGGAGCACCAGAACTCTCTTACCTTTGCCTACCCCACAATATAAACAAGATACATATCCTGTATTGCAGAAAGTGATATCAAAGCTACCTTCACCACACCACTGGCGTACCTGGGGCGGGAGCAGGTGTAAACGCTCCCAGGTGGCATGCCTGCAGGGCAGCACTGTCCCCCAGCTGTCCTGCCTGCTTCTGTGCAGCTCTGAGGGCTGACCACTTCTTCCTCTCTCTCTTTTTTTTTTTTTTAAAAGCAGAGGAGACTGGCAGCCCTCAGAGTGGCACACAAAATCTCCAATGGTGGCTGCAGGTTCTCCCTTGCAGTAGGCAGTTGAGGGAAATGTTGGGGCCAAATGCACTGTTGTGATCCCTGCAGTGTGATAACCAGGCTGAAGTGTGTGTGTTTTCGTTCCCTGAGGCTAGCTTTTGCTGGAACTGCTTTCCTTAATTCCACGTTTTCTTTGAAGGGATAATTGTTCTTTCTTTTTCTTTTTTTTTGCCAGAAGACTACATTTCTACTTGGGCTTAACTTTTTACTATGTCCTTAATCCTGACTCTTGTTTTGATGTAACTTACTCTATTGATTCAGTCTGACAATAGAGCAATAGTTGCTTCATATTTTTCCAGTGGGAAGTGGTTCAAGGAGATCACTGTGGAAATAGTTCTAGGCTCCAAAGAACATTTGGTAGGAAGTGGGGAGAGCAAAAATGATCCTCCAGAAGATATTTCCTTCTTTTGTTCTTGGTCCTTCTATCTAGACAATTACTGTATGTGTGTTCATTCATAAACATGAAATAATTGTAAGTAGGCTCAGTTTGTTCCCTTATGTATGGAAGTGTGCTGGTTCTTTGTCTCAGGGAAAGTGAGGCAGGCCAGATGTCAGCTCAATAAAAGTGCTTGAGCCACAGTGTTAGGCACAACAGCTATTGTTTGGAAGGCTGGTAAGGTTTTGGTGGCTATAGGAAAAATTATAACCAACAAAATAAACCTAAATACTACTGTGCCTTCCTAATGAGGCTCCAGAAATAGCATGGTATGGAACAGTTAAGAGTTGTTAAGAATGGTTAAGAGTGTTAAGAGTTGGTTGGACAGAGATCTGAAACTGGCTTGTTTTTTGCTGATGTTAATAAGTGATGTGCAAGTCTTAACACTATCAGGTGAAAGCTATAAATTGCATTGGACCATTCCGGCTGTGTCGGTGCGATGTCCATGGCGGGCGGAGACCCCGCCCCTTTGGGTGTGCCCGAGCACGGGGGGCTTACCCGGACAATGCACGCAGGTCGTCGGCAGAAAGAAGGACGTGAGGCAGATACAGTAGATTTGTACAGGCGATTTACTCTGGTTAAACTCTTGACATTCATGGGGCCTGTTACATCACAGGCCCCTTTGTTTTACAGAGACATGCGGCGTCGATGAACAATATGCGCGTCCCCCACTCCTTCCCGACCCCTTGTGGGTTCCGGCAGGGTTCCCCGGCCGGTGCCAGTTGGAAAGGGATAGGGGTTCCCGATGGCTGCCGTAGCGTTGTCGGGGGTCAGCTTAGCTGTCCTCTGGAGGGTCCCCTGTACCTCCGGTCTTGCCCCTTGATAAGCGGGCCTCCAATGGGGGTAGTTGAGATGGGTCCTTGGGGCAGCAGCCTCAACTCCCCAGTTTCCACCCCCAGGCGGGTCTAGGATCGGGTGGTTCCCAGCCCCCGGCCCTTCTCTCCAGGGCTGAGGCGAGCAAAGTTCCCCTTGAAGCCTCTGTCGGCTGAATAAGGCTGGGGTGGCTACCCCCTCTGGCCTCCTCTGCGATCCCCCTCCCAACTGGAGGGGAGCAACCTCTCCCTAGGCTGTCCAGCCTCCTTATGAGGCTAGCCTTGTTCTGGTCCAGCCCCACCCCTTCAACCCACGTGGCTGCTGACTGCTCCCAGGAGACACTAGGGCCTACTCCCAGGGAAGTGACTTGCCTGGGAACCCAGTCCTGATAGTGCTCAGGTTCTACTCCTGAGGAGGCCCTTACCCCTGAGGAGACCCCTGCTCCAAGTTGATCACTGGTCTCCTGGGCTGGGCCTAGGTGACAAACCCCCCCCCCCCCAAGACCGGGGCCATGGAGTCAAGGGGCCACGGGTTCAGGGTGTCCTGCCGGGAAAGAAAATCAGCATTAGCATGCCTCTCTCCCTTTCTATACTGCACCTTAAAAGCGTAGGGCTGTAGGGCCATGTACCACCGTGTTAAACGGGGGTTCGTGTCTTTCATACGGTGCAGCCAGGCCAGAGGGGCATGGTCGGTGATTAGGGTAAAGGGGGCTCCTAATAGGTAATACTTGAGAGTTTGCAGTGCCCACTTGACGGCCAAGGCCTCCCACTCAATCACTGAATACTGGCGCTCTGCCAGGGTGAGTTTTCTACTAAGATACATCACGGGATGGTCATGCGGAGGGTCCCCTTGGGCCAGTACCGCTCCCAGGCCAACCCCGGAGGCATCTGTTTGCACCAGGAAGGGTTTGTCAATATCCGGGGCTTGCAAGATCAGCTCCGCGCATAACGCGGCCTTGATGCTCTGGAAGGCCCTTTCACAGGGCTCCGTCCACTCGAACCTCCTTCCCGGTTTCCCCTTTAGCAAATCGGTGAGGGGGGCTGCCTTCGAGGCATAGTTGGGGATAAAAGCTCGGTAGTACCCTGAGAGTCCCAGGAACCGCCGTACCTCCCGCCGGTTCCGGAGCCTGGCCTGCCCCTGCAGCACTCGTACCTTGTCCATTACGGGCCGCACTTGCCCCCCCCCACAACATGCCCCAAGTACTGCGTCTGTCTCAGCCCAATGGCGCACTTGGCAGGGTTCGCGGTTAGCCCAGCCCGCCTCAGTGCCTCTAAGACAGCCTCTAGGTCCTTCAAGTGCTGCCCCCAGTCTCTGCTAAAAACGATAATCTCATCGATGTATGCCGCTGCGTAGGCCTGGTGGTCCTGCAGCACCTGGTCCATCAGCCGCTGGAACGTGGCTGCTGCCCCGTGCAGCCCAAAGGTGCACCAGAATGGTCCCAATTCGATGAACGCAGCCCCCCAAAAACACCCAAGAAGGAGGTCCCTCCTTCCAAGCAGGCGAGCCCTATGGAAAGTAAAGCAAGTCATGCAGTCATGTTTACTTGCCAGTAAGCAAGCAAGCGTGCCTTGGCTCCTGGTCGTTGGGCACAGGGGAGTTCAAGGCTAGCAGCCTGGTCCTGATCTCATGAAAGTGGAGCTCAATAGATGCTCCAGTAGGCAGCACCCCCCCCCCCAAAGAATAAAACAGAGGCTTGAGCAGATAAGGTGGGCACTGGGAAGGGCTGAAAATTTCACTTATTTGTGGGGGATATACACTGATCCAAGGGGGGGCCATTGCTTCTTGGCCTGCTGGGCTCTGAAGCTGCCCCCTCTCCCCACTTTCCAGGGAGGAAGCCCCAGTGACTATAAGGGGACTGACTTCTGAGTAGACATGCATAGGGTTGGATGTCTCTCAGACAGCAGTCTGTTCCCCTCCCCCTTGGCAAGAACTTCATTTAGCCAGCTGGAGCTATTAGGACACACACTTAAACATATTAGAACCAGCTGAAAAGTCAAAGCATGAGCAAACCTTCCTATTCAGTTCACTCTCTCCTTGGATGTTAAGCATCTCCCAAAAAGGGGGGCGGAGGGGGAAAAAAGGATGTTTGATGGTGAAAGGGGGGGTAGACATGCCAAGGATTGGGTTCTGTTAGACTGCAAAGCTGTCCACATTTGGGGGGGGGAGGAGGAGAAAGGAGGGCAGCTCTTGAAGTGCTTCTCTGTTCTTTTTGACATGATGAGAATCCCAGCCTTTCCTACCTTGAACTGGGGGCCCAATCCTATTCAGTTTTCCAGCACTGGTGCAATTGTACCAAAGGGACATGCACTGCATCTTGCTGTGGAGGGGCAGTCACTGAGGTCTCCTCAAGATATGTGAGCATGTGTTCCTTTGCCTTGGGGCTACATTATAGCATCACTGGTTCTGTAAGGTTGGATAGGATTGGACACTTAATTAGATTAGCTGGTCTGTGGTGGAAAAAGAACAGCTGCTGTCATAGAATGTCTCTGTTAAAGGCATAGGAGACCTGTGGATTTCCACATTAAATTTCCAAAGCAGACTTTCCACATAAAGGGCGCAATCCTAACCCCTTATGTCAGTGCTTTCCAGCACTGGCATAGCGGTGCCAATGGGGCATGTGCTGCATCCTGCAGTTGGGTGTCACTCACAGAGGCCTCCTCAGAGTAAGGTAGTGTTTGTTCCCTTACCTCAGAGCTGTGTTGCCCTTATGTCAGTGCTGGAAAGCACTGACATATGGGGTTAGGATTGCGCCTTAACTGTGCTATGGGCTTGTTGAAGAAGCCGAAATCTGGCTAAATGATCCTGTTTGGAAGTGTTTGTAACTGATTAGCCACACCTTTATTTTGATTTAAATAAGATATGAAGGCAGGATCATTTTCTGATCTTATTCACAGAGGAGAGATCTGTGTTGCTGTCAAATGCAAAACTGAAAATATAGGGAGCTGAACCCCAGAAGAGAAGGTGGTGTTTTTTGACTGGCTTGCAGGATTGGATGCACTGATTATAGTCCCTGAAAAATATCCTATGCAAATGTGTCATTCCAAGTATTACAGATTTCTTATTATGATGATGATAAATGGTATGTCCAACTCTATGAACCCAAACATCTTTAATGTGTATGTAAATTTAAGGATACCTGCTGGAATGGGGAGCAAAGTCAGGAGAAAAGGGAGCCCCCACTGGGTGAGGCATCCGACATAGCAGTCAGACTGGGAGCCCCAGTCCACCCACATAGCAAATCTATGGAGTCCACAGGTTCAACTGGGAGCCCTATAGCAGGTAGCTGGGGGTGACATCCTAGTGACCAAAATTCTGGAAATCATGGCTTTTAGGAATATAATGTTATAAATTTGATGCAGAATTTCATCCATTGCTTGTGGGGAAATACTCACTGCATTTATTTTCTGGCCATTATTATTATTCATTCCATGTCATGACTATTACTAGCTCTCAGTCTTGCCTACCTCACAGGATTGTTGTGAGGACAAAATAAGGGGAGAAACTATGTACACCACCCTGAGCGCCTTAGAGGAAGGGTGGTATAAAATGTGAATTATTTAATTAGTTAATTAATATAATTAAGTAATAATTAAATAATTAATCATGTTGTGTGGGGTGACAAAAATTTATGGGCCCCGGGTGTCATATGACCTAGCTACGCCACTGGAAATATGCAGATGAATCCAGATAGGTTCAGATTGTGAAGGACAGTATAAGTTACAGGGAGCAGATGGGTTCATGTGTTACTTCTGCAAAGATTCCTGTACTTATGTTTATTGGCTTTCCAATTGAAGAACTGGCATATGAACTGAAACTACATGCGTAGTTGCATGCAATTTCAATTATTGCGGTGATCACCAGGGATGGGAAAACCCAGCATAGCTTGACTCAAGTTACCGCCCCCCACAACTTGACAAAAAAAAAAAGTCCTAATGTGGGCACTTTCTGAGTATCTGAGTCACCCTTTAGGGACTCTTAATGGACTCGAGCACCCCCCCTTTTAAAAAACCTGCCATGCAAAAAATGGTGCTGCTGCCAGGGTGTGTGTGTGTGTGTTTGTGTGTGTTGGAGCTCTCTTTGAAATCTCCCCTGCTGCCCCCGCCCAACTGTAAAGAGGGCAGGAGGTTCAGGAGTGAGTGAGTGAGTGAGAGAGCCTGGTCAGAAGCAGGGAGAGGGAGCAGGGTCATGAGCAGCAGCTGGGAGGCTTACCAGGATGACCCAATTCTTGGCAGCCCTACTCAGAAGTAGTCCCACTGAAGCTGGTCATTCAATTAGGGTTGCCCCACCATTCCTCCTTCGCCTGCCCTCCCTCAGCCAGTGAAAATATAAGAATACCCATCCTTTCTCCAATGATCATCTGTTCCTTCCTTCCTTCCTATCAGAGACAAGAAAAGAGAGCCCGGTCCTGGCTCCTGCTCAGATTAAGCCTTTCCTGCCTCGCGGCTGGAACTCCTTGCTGCTCACTGGTCAGAATGCTTGCCCATGAGATTTTCCACATGGCGAAAACAGTAAGCAAGCACCCCCAAACAGAGGCAGACACAAGTCAGCACATGTTGGGATGAGTGCCAAGTCAGGGAGACCTTGACTTGAGTCTTTTTCAGAGTTTGCCACATGCATGACTCACAAGTCGCAGAGTCACCCAAAATCACACATTTTCGCAACTTGAGTTCCCAACACTGATGATCACAACAGCTGTTTTTGAAGTTTCTTTGATTGTTGCAGTCTCAGCACTTGTTTAACTGGGTATGCATTCACACGCTACTTTTTCCTGTGAATATGAGCATGTAAAACCCAGTGGACTTTGTGTACAGAACTTGGCTTGTATGGTGTTGCCATACATGTACATTGTCTCTCTGAGTGCAACAGAAAATTGTATTTCTGCTAATGAAAGAAACATTCCTCACAGACAAAACTTGTCTCATTCAATAGTCTGCTAAGCCCCAGCACCTTTGCTGTTTACCTAGTAAAAGAAATCAGTATGTACTGATGGATATATACTCCTTTTAACAAAAAGTACCCTAGGGAGGAGGAAAGGTAATACTCTCCCTCAGAATAGGAGTTGCATGGTTCCTGAAAGTTCAAGTTAGGCTAATTTCTTCTGTTAGTTATTTGTAACAGGACTACTGTATTGAAATATGCCCTTTAAGAATGTTATAGTTCGGTATTCTGGTTTTTTTCTACAGTTCATCAGTTGTACAAAAGAATTTATGAAAGCCTGGTTAAAGTCTAGCCAATGTGAAATGACAAAGTATGAGTTAGTGTTAGTCAGTCTGTCTCTTCACTGATTTTACCACAAAGGTTAACCCTTCTGGGAACTGTGGTACAGGCTAACAACTCTGACAGGAATTTTGTCCATTTTTTTGGCACTGATTTTCCAATTGTGATGAGAAATGTTACTGTCTCCTGTCTCAGAGCTAAATTAGAAAACACAACTTGGGCTTAGAATAATATTTTTGTGCCATTATCCTTTCTTTGAAATAAGATGCCAAGCATAAAATGAACATCCTTATTTTTGACTGCTTCACATATGACCTTTTCTTTTCTCACATATTTCAGAGAGCTGTGACTAAAAATGTTAATTGAACAAAGACACCCCCTGTCTAAATCTTACCTCAGCCATGAACTCTTGCTCTTGAAGAAGGCAAATCAGTGAAATATGTTGGGCATCTAGAGATCACATTTTTTAAACCATTTGTGCACAGTGTTGCACATACGCAACAGGGATAAAAGGTGTACATCTGTGGGCTGGGCAGAAATGGGTTAATAATAAATCCCACATATTATTCTTCACCTTTTTGAAGTATGCTGCCTGTTCTCCTTTTGCTGATGTTTTGGGTGCCTGCCCCTTTTCCTTCACTCATGCTTGTAATGGCTGATTTCTGTTATATAATTGTTTGGGTGGAGATTAATTGCTTAACTCTTAAAGGTCCCACTTAATGCTCCTATCTCCTACCTCTTCATGTCTTCAGTTCTGTATACACTTGAACATCTTTCCATTACCTTTACCACACTCTGGCATTCTTCTCTCAACACCCATTGGCACCATTTGGCCTCTTTCTTCCATGTAGTTCTCCAAGGTGTAGTCTGAACTGTTCAAAACCTCTTTGTACTGCCAACTTGTGACAGTTGGCAACAGTTGCTCACTCAAGACCTCTGTGCTCTATTATATTAAAATCTTTTTTAAAAGTATAATAATATAAAACTGGTTTCCAAACTGTGGGTCTGGGACCCAATTTTTGTTGGGTCACGAAACTGACAGGCTATGTGTATCAAGGGTTAAACAAGCTGCTACTTGGGAAGAGCACTGCTGCCCAATCACCATTATAGCCACACTCCTTGGTACTTATAAATTGGGCAGCAGGCTTTAGGATCTCTAAAATGTTTGAGAACCAGAGGTCTTGTTTTTATTATGTCCATTTTTCACATACACAAGCATCTGTTCTTGGTATGGAACTGGTGGTATGATAATATATTATAGTTAATAATAATAATACAGGTAGTTATATACCGCCTTTCACGGTCATCAGATTTCTCCTCAGACTTTATTTCTAGGTGGTTTACACAGGCAAGCTATACTAAATCCCTATAGGGATTTTTACAATTGAAGAAGGCTCTGTCTTTCAAGAACTACAACACTTCAGATGGATCCTTTTATGATCTGGTATCACATTCTGGCCTCCAGTTTTCCTCCCACGCAAGCTGACAAACCTTCATATCTCACTTGAAGGGCGACCAAAGAGCAGATGGAAAAACTTGGCTCGGCTTGTCAGCTGCTTCAAGGTCTCGCCGTTCACGGTGCCGGTGGCCTCGAACTGGTGACATTTGGATGTTATCTTCAGGCAAACGGAGGCTCTACCCTCTAGACCAGACCTCCTGCCCTGGTACTGGCAGCATTTTCACTACTTAGGCTTTTTTAAAATATAAAAGTTTGAAAGTGCATTATGCAATAAATGGTCAAGCAGCTAATTTTTGTTAATTTCCTTACTTAATGGTTTGAATATGCTTGCATCTGTCACTTGCAAACAAATAAAAACTCTGTATAACCCACCCACAAATACTTTGAAAGCATGAGTTCAGAAAATGGCCTTTTTGTGCACAGTATTCTTATTACATTTGCAGTTTATATTCATAACTAAAAACACATGTTTGAGGTTTGTACTTACTCATGACAACCTCACAAAGAATGAGTTCTCAGCTTGTGTTCACAAATGTATAAAAGCATTCTTTTGACATTGGCATCCTGCCATGCAGTGTCTCATAAACATTGCTTTCATCCTTTGAGACTCATCATCTTTCCATTTGTTTTTCAATTGTTTCAGTTTTTAATTATGTAAATTGTTGTTTTAATGTATTTTTAAGGTGTTTGTAAGCTGCCTGGTGTGCCCGCTGGGCAAAAAATCGGGATATAAATAAATAAAATAAATATAATGGTTTTGATGGCACATGCTATGATTTCCAGCATTAGAAGTCACAGGCCACATTTGTCTACTCAGTCTAGATTCTGTTGTGGATATGTGAACACATTTATTGACGATTTAGCACAAAGTGCCATGCTATTGGGCCAATGTCTGACAAGCTTTCTTGTAAAATGTCTTTGATTTGTTGCCTTGCCACGTGAAGCCGAGGTCCTTAACTAACATCTTTCATTTAAAAAAAAAACAACGATAGAGGAATGAGGAGCAGTATTCTAGCACAAAACTGACTGTTGGCCTGTGCTTTGAATGGGACATGATGAACAACAGTGAAAATAAGAGATCTGCAAAATGGTGCTGAACTCTGGAAGGGCAGGAATATCAGTAGGAAGAAATGGGAACCTTTGTATATCTCTTCTATTTCCAATCTAAGATTTATTTTGAAATTGTCTGTCTGCAAATATACTGTACTGTATAAGCATAGCTATTCAAGTGCTTTATGCAATGAAGGGCTAATGTTAACAATGCACATTTTCCATTTGGCTACTTTTGATGTTGTGAATGGATTCTTAGGCTATTGGTGTATGCCAGAATGCTAAAAATAGATTTGAAATAATTTCTTAAGGAGAACTAATGCCAAAAATCAAGCTTACATTTTGGAAGATTTCCTTGAGAACCACAATAACTTGGCTTACATTCATTATTTTTTGCTGGCAATCGCACATCTATAGCTAGGTAATATTTTCTCAAACACCATACTTCACCACTAGGTCTGTAAACTTTTTTTAAAAGTTACAACTCTGGCATGCTATTGGTGGAGAGGAGTTTGCTAGTGGAATATTTTTGAGGGTGAAAAAATGTTTACATGGAACAATTTCTATGTGCAGATACATTTTAGGAATACTTTGTCTTTCAAATGACTTACTCAAAGGGGACTTCAATTTTTCTATATATCCAGGGTAGAACTACCCATTAGAAGAAGCAAAAGGAAGCTGCTGAGTACTTGGCAGGTATCCTAATGCCTTAACACGTTGCATTTTCCTATCCCTATGTGACACCATTGGCTGGTGGAGGGGAGAAATTTGACTGTACTGTAATTATATTGGAACTTATGGCAAGTTACACTATAGGTGGGGGCAGTCTTAAATGGTTTCATTTTTCTGTGAAATGGTGTTGTGTTTTTATTCTAAAATAACTTTTTAAAGCATAATTACTTGTCATATAGGTGATATGTGTTTTATGCCTGTGGATGTCAGCGGACAAACCACAGGCATAAAACAGGCATCACTCACTCACACACACACGCACACAGCACAACTACCTAGTCGACTACAGGGGACCCTCATATCCACAGATCCCGTATCCGCGGCTTCACTTATCTGCAAATCAGGTCTAGACACCCCCCCCCCGCGCACGCTCCCTCCAGAGGCAATGGGAACTCTGCTCCCATTACCTCCGGAGGGGAGTCTGAGCTCAGCAGAGTCAGAGGATTTCCGTCCCTGGCCTCTACTGGGCTCAGACTGGGCTGGCAGCTTCTGGGAAGAGCTTATAGTTTCCTCAGGCATTGAAAATGTCACTTCCTGTTTCTCCGTAAAACCAGAAGTCACATTATTTGAGCTGCCAAGTTCAGTCTGAGCCCAACAGAGGGAGAGCCTCTGAACCACATGGACAGGTGTTCACCTGTATCTGCTGTCTCAGCTATCTGTGGGGGTTCCAGAATGGAACCCCTATGGATATAGGGGCATGCCTGTACTTGAATTAAACTTACAGGAGCCATTTAAGATTTGCATGCTACGAATGAACAACTACAATGAACCTAATGCTTCCAAACAAAAAGAAGAAACATTAAAACATTCAGACAACAACTTAAACCAATAGAATTGAAAATAACATTGAATTGCTATGGGGGGAAAAAACTGGTTTTAAACAGCAGGGGGAAAGAAACACACCAGCCTTACCATGGTGCAGGGATGTCTTCAGGACTGAGGCACAGTTGCCTACTTGTGATTAAATGCACAGTGTGGCTCAGTTTCACTTTTCATAGGGCTCCATGCATTTTCCTTGGCAGCTTCGGAGCAGAAGACTCTACAGCCGGATAGGAGAAAGCAGTAGAGCTGTGTGTGGAGTTAGGGGCTTAGAAACACAGTCAGAAGCAGTTGGAATGCTTCACAGATGTTTCACAGCCACTTTAATAGGTACATTTCAGTAATATTTTGTTAATTGAGCAGGATATTGTGTTTTATAAGCCCAATGTTATTTTGCAATATTTCATTTTTACCATTTGAGACTGCCCCTAACTATGAGATCACTAGATACAGAATAGCAGTATCTAAAGGACTGCCCTATGTTTCTTAGGGTTTAGGTGCAAAGGAAGCTGTCTTCTGCTGTGTTGCTTTGACCATTCTCAAGCTCTGAATATATGCTAGCCCAGCATTATCTCCAGTAGTGACCAGCTATATCCATAATGGAGATAAAACATCCTTTGCTACTTGGCTGGTAATCTTGTAATTGAAGATATATGCTCTTGAACCAAGAAGTTTCTTTTTTCACTTTTATGGCAAAGGGCCATTGATGGAGCTATTCTCCATCTATCTCTCATTCCAGCTACTCCTGCTCCTACTGAAACAGGAAAATGCTATAGTGAATTTTTGTGCATATTCACTCTATGTGCTAGTAGCCAAGCAGATTTCTCAAGCCCTGTAATGATGGAGAACTCTAACTTTAAAAAGAAATACCTATTTAATTGTTACTTATGGCATTTGAACCTTGTCAGACAGGCTCAATAAAGCACTTACAAAGGCCAGAAAAAATACTTTCTCAATAGGTGTGTGTGAAGAACAAAATAAAAATCACTGGCTTAGCTCCATTTTGCAGGCCAGAAACCATTTTAAAGCAGCTGTGGGAAAGTAGCTTTTAGGAGGCTGATAGCAGCTCTTTATCAAACTCCTCCTTGCACAGGCGAAGCTGGGTGTATGATAAGCTCCCTAGTACCAATGTGTCTCTAATTGGAATAATGAGCTTTAGCTGTGGATCTCCTGTTGGGAGGGGGAGAGAGTGCAGTTGACTGGCAGTTACATCAACCAGTGAGGTCATCTTCTGGAAGCTTTGCCTGGTCCAAGTTTCTGGTTGGACAAGAGTTACCTTCAAGGTATAAAAAAGTATATTGCTGGGGCAGGAGAGGTTCCTCTTTGCCATTCTGTCATGAATGTCTGGCTGTTTCAGTTGTGGTATAACAGGTTTGCCTATGCTCTGGAACTAGAAGGTTATTTTGCCAGATACCAAAGCCAAGCTCTGCCTAGGGAATTATGCCCACTTTCAGCTAATTAGCTCCCCTTCTTTCCCCCAAAATGACCCTAATTCTGCCCTGAAGTACTGCTGGACCCCATCACCAGGGTGGCTTGCCTGTTTAACCTGCAGAGGTCCTCCTTCCTCCTGCCAGCAGCACGTTGGTCCTCCACAGGTCTTGGGTGTGGCAGCCAAACACCAATCTCAGTGGCTCCAGCAGCCTCCAAAGTCCATTCACACATAAGTCTATCAGCAGTTCCATTACTCAAGTCTCATGCTTTCCTCCTTCTGCTGCCCACACCAAACTCTCCCTTCATCAGGTGCTTTTATGCCTGAGGGCCCTACTGCCTTCAAGTGGCTGCAGCTGTGCAGCACTCTCTGCTGAATGCCCAGGCCTTAACCTTTAATGGGCCACTGCTAACACCACATCCTATCTCCTCGCCAGATCTTCCGTGCTTCCAATACATTCCACCCCTTGGGTCACAGTGGTCCCCTTGATCAATTGTCCATTGTTTTCTTTCTTGTGCCATCCACCCCTTGGCCTGTCTTCTTTCTTGGGCCATCCACTCCTTGGTCTGCCTCATCTCCATACTGGTTGCTGAAGTTCCCTTACAGTCCAATCCAATTCTATCCATGCTGGTGCCCATTTGGTTTATGTCATGTCCCATCCCAGAGGGGAGCTTATCAATCTCAGTGATCCTGCAGTTAAGTCCAGGGGCCATCCTATTAATTGCAGGCATGCTGGCTCCTCCACCTGTTCCCCTCTCCAGGACATCCCTAAAACTATGAGGCATTCCCGTTCCGTTTCTTGGGAAGTCTCTTTCAAACCCACCTCCAACTGCAGTCCAGTTTATTCATCCTGCCAAGTCCCATTCTAGGAGGAAAACAAGCCCAAACTCTCCATGTCACGCCCAAGGCCTGCTGAGTACCAAAGTGCTGCTATAGTGGTGGGAGGAGCTGCTGCTGCTGCAGGAGAGAGAGGAAGGAGGACCTCTGCAGGTTAAACTGGTGGTGGGGTCCAGCTGTGCTGCAAGGCAAAGAAGGGTCATTTTGGGGGAAAGAAGGGTAGCTAATTAGCTGAAAGCAGGCATAATTCTCTAGGCAAAGCTTGGCCTTGGAATCTGGCAAAACGTGGTAATCTGGTCCAGGTGAGTGCTAGCATGCAGCAAGTGAAAGTCCGGTTTTGCAGAAGTGGAGCATGATCACTCCACTTTCACTTTCTGCATGCTGGGGAGCCCTGCAGATGCTCGTGGAGGGCTCCCTGCGCCCTGGGAAGGCTGCTGCAGGGACTGGTGAGTGCATCTCCGTCCCTGAAGCCCTGTTAGCAATGTGATCCTGGGGATCGTGTTGCTGCCTTCCCCCTGCAAGCACTTACTTTGGCTTTCAAACTCCCAGAGAAACTCCCAGCTTCCCCTTAGCTGGAGGACTGGCTGTTAAATAGGGTGGTGGCTCCTTCAATAGCACACTTTGTTCTGAGAAACAGCATACCCATCTGACTGGGGTGTTTGCCTGACGAGGTAGAGGTGTGCAAGAACCTGTACTCTTTGCAAGGCTCATTCACCTGATGCCCTACTACCTCAGTGAGTGTCTTGACCTTTGAAATGTTAGGACACACATATGGAGAGCATGCATCTCTGACTCACTAGAAGTAATTAAGCCTGTGAGACTTGGGTGCATAGGAATGGTCAAAGAACATAGACTATGGCAATGCGGAAGCTTTTTTTTCGCAAGTCTATTTTCTATATTGTAATTGTAAAAACTGACTGTTGGAATAAACCTCATATCTACCCATATTATATTACAGTGCTCTGATTAGAGGCTAGCTCCATTATTTCTTAAGACCATTTCTATTTTCTTATTAATGAGGCAGATGTAGAAGTGTTGTCAAATGTGAAAGTTGGTTCTGGATTTCACATTGTGCATTTGTGCTTGACAGTTCCCAGGGAACCTGTTCATGTACCTGAATACAATCCCTATTGATCACTGATTCCTCCTACCTCAACCTATTTTGAGGCATTCTGCATGGTATTGGGCTCTGCATTTAAACTGCAGTTCAGTTATATCAGCCTGGAAGATACTTTACTTTTATAGAATGAATCTTAAAAGCATGTTAAAACCTGTAATTTCCAAAACGGTGGGAGCTTTCTTAAGAACACCCTGATGTAGCAAAGTAATTTACTTGCAGCCTTTGGGGATTTTCCTCCTATGGAACTTCCTTTTTATTCTTGAAATAACACCTGCATGAAACACATGGTTCAGGGGCTATGTGGCAGGGTACAGATTTTTCAAAGTAATTTTATATGTGTATCCTTTAGGTAGGATGAGAATAGGCCCTCAGTTTGGCTGTACTTGTCGCAAGAGGCGACTGAACAGCCACCGGGTAGATGGGACTCGTCAGCCTGGGAAGGCAGCTCATCTGAGCGAAGGAAAACTCTGATCCCAAACCTCCACTGCCTTGTGGCTACATCCAGTTATGGAAAAGGCTTCAGGAGTCAACCTCGAGGCAAAATCCGGAGCCGGAGTCCCTGAGGCAGTTCATGGCTGAACACAGTCACGTTCTGGCAACTCCTGCGACGCCGCTGGAACCAACCGTATTGGCCTCTGCCTTTCCATTGGACCATTTCAGCGACGTGGAGAGGGGGGATTTGCTGCATGGGTAACAGCCTATCCTCCATACCTACTTTACCCAGGCTTCGCGCACTGGAGAGGACACTCTGTTCCAGAACCACCATTCAGAGCGTGACACCATAGTCTTCCGAGACTGAAGGATGCCAACACACAATAGGTAGGATAAAGGATTCTAGGGAATTTTTTTTTTGAAGTCTTAGGGATGCCCATTGCTTTCATTTCAGGTTTGGATTTAGGTGAACTGCAAGCCAGACCCCACACTGATATTCTTCATGGAAATACATCTGGGTAAGGAATCTGTAATACATGGAACTTTTTTTTAGTGCAGAGAGATATTAAGTTGCAACTTCTTTTAGTTCATGTCAGTTTTTTAGGAATCAGAATCATTCCTTTTCTGTTGTGTCTATGTTTAGCATAGAGTGGACACAACTTTTGTTTTACTGTAGGATTGTTCATACAGAGGTGGCACTGTGTGTTGGGGCCTTGTGTGGGCCATGCCTGTACAGGGACCCACACAGAGATGAATCTGACCCTTGCTAGTGCAGTCCAATCAACTAAGGTTGCGTAGTCCATTTGACTGGTGGGAAGAAAAAGTTTCCACACTTTCTTCTTTCTTGTTAGTTAATTTCATCCTAACAATGAGAATGAGGAGCACAGGATGTACTATATTTTCGTGTTTAAAATTCCTTGGTAGCCTACAATGATAGTCTTATCACCGTAGTCTTTTGATGCATCATGAGTAAGAAGATGCACCATGAGTAAGATGACAAGCATCTTGAATGTAGTTTCATTTTAAATGTGAACATATTTTTCACATGGAATGTTTCCTTCAGAGGATCTCTCTTCAAATCAACACTGTGTCATAACTTAAGCATCACTAATAATCATTGCCTTTTTAAAATGTTAGCTTCAAATGCATAATTGCATTATGGTACGAGAATCTGTACTACTAATTTCTCCTACTTGCGAAGATTAGTTGAAAACTTCCGTTGATACATTATTTCAGATAGTAAATGTAACAGTCACTACTGAGGATCTGAGAAAGCCTTGCCAAGTCTTGTATTTCTTGGGACCGTTGCTTCTTTTTCTCCTTCAGAGATTTGCTTGCTGATAATAAGTCAGTTGTAAGACGGTTTTGGAGAACAGAAAAGGCATATTCTCAGGGTATCATCATGTGCCTGTAACTGACCGATATGATGATCAACTGTCCAGATACACACCTAAGTCATGGGGTTCCAGAAATAACCGTGCTGTAGTTCAGAATTGTAATGGGGCCATATCATTCCATATTACATTGCTTATAGAGGCACCAGATACCCTGCTTGTAGTTTGTCCTGCTGCATTTGCGTGAAAGGAATGAGTGGTGCACATCCAGCATAAAGACAGAATCTTCCATGATGCTGAGGTTCTGCCTATTCTGATATAGTAGGTTGTGCATGGGATTAATCTAGTGTAAATGCTTTAGAGCCCAATCCTGAGCTCGGCGTGCTGGCTTACTACTGACACACACTATTGCCATTGTGCCGTAAGGCATGTTTGTGGGCCCTAGTGCCGGGTGGGCGCCCGAGCTCGGCAGTCGCACAGAGGTAAGTGGAGGCGTGCGGGAAGGCAGCATTCTGGGGAGGGAGCAGGCGGGAGAAGGGTGGGGAGAGGGCAGGAAGAAGGCATGGCAGGTGGAGGTAGCAGGGAGGGAGGCGGGACTGGTGGAGCTTTGCTCACCGCCCGACAAGGAGGCACTTGATTCACCAGTGACCTATTGGTTGGTGGTGAATCAAGTAGCCCCATTGCAATGCTACTCCATTTAAGGGACAGAAGTCCCCTTCTCCCGAGGAGCCACCAGCAGCTGCCTGGGGTGTGCAGGATGCAGCAGCAGCCATTTTTGGCGGCGCCACAGCCCCACGCCCCAGGCAGCTCAGGATTGGCCAGTTAGTGATTCTGTAGAAGAAATTTTTTTTAAAAAGTTTAAAAAGTTATCTTTAAAATTAACTTAAACTTTTTAAATTAAATTTAAATAAATTATCTTTAAAATTAAATAGACGGTTAATGTTTCAGTAGATCAGAATTTAATTCTTAGTATTTTATTTTTTAAAAAGCCACCGGCCAGAGTGCTATAAGGCAATTCTTCAATGACCAGGAATAGGGAGGCTGGTGCACCTCTGTGCACCAGCCCCTGCAGGCTGGCCCAGGGCCTGCAGGCCAGTGCAAAAGGTAAGGCTGCTCCAGGCCAGCACATGGGTAGGTGGGAAGGAGGCAGTTCAGGGTGGGTGGGCGGTGGGCGGGCCATGGGTAGGCTGTGGCCAAGCGGAGGGTGGGGCCAGGATCTGGCACTTGTGCCAAATCCTAACCCCGGCCTGGGCAGCCTGGAGCAGTTCTGGGTTGCTAGTATCTGCGCCATCTCTTTAAGTGGTGCAGATCCAAATAGCTCCACTGGGGCTGCTGTTGTGTTACTTGGGGTAAGGGGAAGGAAATCCCCTTGCCCTGGGCTGAGCTGCAACTCGCCCCATTGCCACATTGGATACAGGGGAAGCCAGCCGACCTCCCATTCCAGTCCGGTTAGGATTGGGCTGTGAAAGAGCTTATTCTTCCAATCTTGCATGCCAGACTGCTTGTCTGATTGCTTATACTTTTGAAAGATGACTCATCTATCTAATTATTTGGAAGATTATTCAAAGTAATATGTTTGGTTACACTCTTTTGAATTTAATATTCAGAGCCAAATTTCAGAATTCTGCCAAGTAGCAGAAGGCAAAGCAAGACAAACGTTTCCTTAGTAACATCTTCAAGGTCTTTAGAGACTGCTATTTAAGTCTGATATAACACCACATGCTTTAAAATCCTACTAAGCCTAGAGTTTTCTACCACCAAGTAGACATGCCAACGTGTCTGCAGACATCAGCAGTTTTAAAGAAAGTAACAAGAAAGAACATTAGGAAAATGGGCTAATGCAAAACTGGTAAAGGCAGTTGACTTTGGAAGTTCAAGTCATGACTCATTGTAACAAAGGGAATAGTTCTCTGTCACAACTAGGTCTGGGATAAATTTATGATAAATGAGCTTTTATAAAATAAAGGAATATTCCTATTTAAAGTATCAGAATTCCTATATAAAAATGATACATTATTTGTTGCATATGATCCAGTATCTTACTCAAGCTACTGCTTTTGTTGCAATGGAAAGTGCATATTTGCCACACTCAAACTGCATCACTAGGAAAATATAATCCTCCCCCCCACACACACACACTTACAAATATCCAGGTGCCTGTTGTGCTCATGAACACGATGTAAAATGTGGTTGTAGCATGTCTATCTCAGTCAATGGTGATGTGATAGTTTCTCTCCTCCTGTACCTGTACAATTTTGTGAACTTTTAAAGTTTAAATCTTGAGAAGCTGAACATTTAAGGACAGGAGTACTCACGTATCCCTTCTAAAATGGGCACATATCAGAAACTCCTTCCCTGGGAGTAGTTCTTTGCCTATGTCTTAGTATTTCTCTAACCAGGGCCTCTGAGAGGGATTTTGTCAGGGGGTACGAAGTTTCTTTTGGGTCCCTTCCCAAAGGTAGGGAGGGCAAAACGGGGGAGGGTAGCAACAGCTGAAATAGTCTTTGGAGTTCAGGTCTACTGGATTTCCTGATGCAGAGCCCAGGTCTATCTGCCCATGGGGCATCAGCAGCTTGATACAGTAATACAGAAAACCAAACACTCTCCCAAGTCTCTCTAAAATCTTTTAAATATATGAAATGATTGCAAAAAAAAATTAGCATCATTATATTTTGGCTCACACTAGAATGGAAAACATCCTGTGCCATACCAAAACTTGCTTCTGCAGCACCTGTGATACCACAGCTGCATCCCTGAGCTCCTATACACTCCTACCGGTAAGCAGATCCATAAACTGAGGCGTTATTGTAGCAGGTCAGTTTCCTCCCAGATTTGACTCTGTGTTAAGGAGTGTCATGTATGCATTCCTTGGCCCAGCATATATGGCTTGCAAGTAGCTGCAGCCACAAGCTTGTGGTAGTATCCCCAGCATCCTGTGTGGGCAACAAGTCTGAGTAGAAAGGAAAAAGTAATATTCCAGGAAATTTCTGGGGCCCCTCCACTGGCTCCTGGGCCCCCTTTTTGACCCTGGGCCCGGGTATAAATTACCCCCTTTATCCCCCTCTCCTAGGCCCTGTCTCTAACCATGGCTTGAAGATTACCCCTATACTACATAGAACTATAGACAGAACTAAGATAGAACTTAGAGTGGTGATGGCTAGTTTTTAAGAGAGAGTTATGTTATGTTTCCTTTGAATCTTGAAAACATGCAATAACAATATAATCAACAAACACTATTGTTACATCTGTACCATATTAGCCCCACGATTGCTCTTGTCTATAATGTGAATGGTTACGGAGTGAGCCTGGCATGCTATGAAAATAGAGAGAGGATAATGAGACCAATGGAAAAACAGCACATGTACACTTTCTAATATAAGCCAGCTAAGCCTCATTGATTGCAGGAATGTCAAGTTAAACGAATAGCAGGTTTTTGATTCTCAGGGTTTGGTCAAAAATGGACAGAGGAGAGTTAAACATAGATTTTTATGGGAAATCCTAGATAAGTGTTGATATACTTTTTATTCCCTGTAGTACATTTTAGGGTAAGAACTGAAAGAAAATAACAGCATAGAAGAGGTGATCCCTTTGCTTCGTTACCCATTTCTGCCCAGCCCACAGATGTACACATTTGATCCCTGTTGCATATATACAACGTTGGGCAGAAATGGCTTAAGTCCAAAGAGTTTGGTATTCAGATTAAAGTTACATTTTTTAAAACCCATTGTTCAGGAGTATTCTGTGGAAAGGATATGTGATGTACTGTCACGTTAATGCAAATGACTTGCTGTCAAGAAACCCACTGATTGACTTGTTTGCTGAGATTCCCTTACCTGCCTGCATGTAGGCTGGTTGAACCTAGTTGCTTACTGGCAAGAATTAAGGGTTTGTCTTAAAATGTACCCGACATTCTTTGGTGGCTACATACAGTATTAGAAAGACATAATGGTTATGGAGCACAAGTGTCTTTTGGCGCAACTTTTGATCTCGTTGATGAATGCTTTAAATTTTTGGAAGCTTCAGATTTCTTAGGAATAGAAGTAGTTTGAAAAGGGTTTGTGAGTAATCTGTATTGGTGGGATTAATTTAGTAGCCTGCATTCATGGAACTTTGTGTACAGCAACTGGTTGTGCACATAATGTTGCATTCACGTCTCTCTAAGTGTACACTTTTCAAAGGGAAGGGTTGGTGCTGTTAGGCCACCCATCTCTCTCAAAGCTGAGTACCATATGTCAAAAATGTATTGGGGGCTGCATGAATGGACCAGTCCAACAAGAATCACCTTTGCAGATCAAAGTGATAAATATGGAAGCATTTTATACAACAGCTTATCACTGTCTTGGACCCATGGGCCCAAGGATTACTGCCACCAGTAGATTGTGCTTGCTGGTTAAAGTGAGCCCATTGCTTTTTTGTGGGGTGTTTGTTTTAAGGCATTGAAAGGTAACGCACAATTCAGGTGACTTCTGGTAACACGGCATGGTGTTCCAGATCCTTTCAGGTAAGTTTTGTTGTTATAACTTTATCTTCAACAAATAAGGAAGATGCTATTTTGATGGGCTGGAATATTGTAGTACATGGGATCACTGCAAGTGCATAGGGTGTGTTGAATAGCCACAATTGAGCTTACACACGTATATGTGTAATGGTAGAATGGTAGTTGCATCTGAATCCTGCTGCTACAACTTCTTGCTATGATGGCTGATGCATACACTTGCATCGTTGAACCCATCTTATAGTGAAATCTTTCTTGAGACTTATGTAAGACCTTCTTTTGTAATGGAAGTTACCTACAGGATGAATCATATCCTCCTTCCATTTAGGATATATTGGGCAGCAACTAAACTTCAATCAATTTTCAGTATCCGCAGTTTGTCTCCAATTTCACTATACACTGATTTCACTGCAAGTCAAGTACACTTTGAAGGCTTATGCAATTTACTTTGCTGTAGGATGTTGTTGCATCCTAATTCTGCTTTTGCTCATCTTTGCATGAGCTTTTCTTTTCAAATGTATTATTTCCTTTCTTGCTGCAGTTGTTTCTCTCTTATTTTGTATTGTAGGTTCGGGATACTCACCTATAGAAGATGATGAAGATGTGTATGCACACAATAAAGGTGAATGCTTTGCTTATATGCTAATGAGGATCACCTGTTGCCAAGAGAGCTTTTTTCTTTTCCTGCTTGGAGCATGAATCCTTAGGGTATGTCTGTACTGGCCAAGGTTTGCATGCTTGTTGTATCATATGCTGTGAGTAACTTGTGCATTCCATGCTCAATACCACGTCCCATCACAATTTGCACCCTATTGTTGCTGTTGTGTATTTTATGAAAATAATTGGGTATTTTATGATACTTTCAGAATATGATTGTACACCTATGTATTTGAGAGTGAAGAAGAATTCTTCACTCTCAAAGACTTAATTTTGTTTTCTGTTTCCTTATCTCACTCATAACTACCTATTTAGCAGTCACTGAGATGTCTTTTCAACTTACCCTTTACCACCACCTGTTCTGATTTATACAGCAGTGCACAAAACAGGCAGATGCATAGGTGTGTGACTATCTCTATCATGATTAAAAAAGAAAATTAAGCTTATTACTTCACTCTTGTCTGCATTCAGATCTGTGTTGCACGGTTGGTTGGCAACCTTCAGTCTCGAAAGACTATGGTATAAGCCTACAGCACCCGGTATTCCCAGGAGGTCAAATTTTAAATATAAATGAATTCTTTTTTCTCCCAGCCCCCGACACAGTGTCAGAGAGATGATGTGGCCCTCCTGCCGAAAACATTGGACACCCCTGTGTTAATATAACATGAATTGGAAATCTCATTTTGTGGAAACTAGCTCCCACATTAATATGCAAGCAGATGTGTTAATTTGTTCTGTTTTGAAGCACTGAATATTCGTACACATCTTTGTGACTCTAGAACTAGAAGTTTTTTTTGAAATTTGTAATTGGATTCCAAAAAACAGAATGCAAGGGAACAAATTTTTGCTTGAGTGAAAGCATTATCAATGCTCTGGTAGATCTGGATCAAAAGTACATAAATAGTATTTGGTTCATTGAGAACATATAATAGAAACTCACTTCACTTGAGCAAGAATTTGTTCCTTCACATCCTACTTTTTGATGGGTATTATGAATTAATAAAACTAAAGGCTTTGTATCTCAGGCATCTTAATTCACAACAGAATCAGTATAAAAAGCAGGAAGGAAAAACCCCATATTAAACACATGTTGTTCATAACAGCATGTTGAGACATGGCATCATTATAATTAAAATACACATTTTTTTCCCCACCATAATATATATCCAACTGGAAATCCACTTCAGCTCTTAGAAAATACATACTGTAAAAGAGTTGAGAAGGTAAGTTTTTTCGTTTCTTCAGTCAAAAGTCAAAAGTTCATAAATTTCCAGAATTAATCCTGATTTCCAAGGCTCTTGCTACCCTTTCCATCACAATTATGGAAATTTAGTATTAATCTATCAGGGGACCCCAAAGTAACTTTTTGGATGGTATACACTTAAGAACAACTTTTAAACGCAGATCATACCTGGGTGGATGGCTGGCCTTAGGTGCCGAAAATGCATTTCTGCCTTGTCCACCCATCCCATCCTTTACCTCCACGGAGGCAAGCCACCAAGAAACCCACAGAGGAGGCAGTGATTGGCTTTCCTGGTGCATCCCCTTTGAATAAAACTGAAAAGGCAGGATGCACTGGAAGCGATCCCAGTGTATTCTGCACTATTTTAAAGTACTGTACGAGGAAGATGTTAGGGAAGTGGATTAATGCCTTGTATATGGCTTTATCGGGGGGGGGGGATGCACACATGTTGGCGGCAGCAGCAGTGACTCACCTTCCTACCCCTCTTACCTCAGTCCTTCCTGTTTCTATCCCTTTGAATAAAAGGAATAACGTGAGGAAAGACTGAAATAGTAGGCTATGAGGCAAGATTGCTTTCTCCCAATTGACTTCTTGTTCTCTAAAAGTAAAAGGAAAGTGAGTTGGAGTGGCTCCATTCACAGCAGACTGAACAGCAGTGGCAGATATAAGTTTAAAGACTTCCCAAGACTTTTTGCTCCATCCTTCAATCCATCACTCAATATAAGCTGCATTGCTTGTATTATCCATGGGCCAGTCCTCCTTAGGTGTCCTCACTTCTACTTTGACCATGGTAATTTTCAATAAATTTGCAAGTATTGAGAGGAAGCAAACATTTTGGGGAGTTTTGCATGTGTATATTCACATGTACTGCAGTTTAAATTTAACTACATATACTATATCGTGGTTGAACCATACCTCTAATAAAAGTTTTTGGATGCAAGTCACAGAAGGTTGAATTCTGCTTTGCTGTTTGCTAATAGTACTGCTTGTTTTATGCAAAGCAGACCCAAACTATGTGTTTTGCTCTTGTTCTACTTATGTAATAATCGTGGAAGTGCTCAGCAAAGAATGCAAAATTGGTGATTTAAAAAAAAATACTTTATGTTTAAAATTTGGAAATAATAACAAATGGGAGTTTAACTTAGGAGACTATGGGCACAGTCCTAAACTCCCTTTTGCCAGCCTGGGAGGGTCACAAACATGCCATAAGGCACATTTGCACCTCCATTCAAGTTGGGGAGGCCAGTGCAAGGATGTGTGCTGGTCTCCCTGTACCACCTCTGGCCCCAGAACGGGTGAGTTTGCGCCAGCCTTCCCAGGCTGGTGTGGGGGTCTGGGGGTGTGTGGGAAGGGTGAGGAGGAGGTGTTTCAGGGCAGGCGGGTGGTGGATGGGCCCATGGGCGGGCAGGTGGGAAGCAGGAGGCAGAGCCAGGATCTGGCACTTATGCCAGATCCTGTTCCTGGGCAGCCTGGGGCAGCTCTGGGCTGCTCAGATTTGCGTCGCCTCTATAGGTGGTGCGGATCTGAGTAGCCCCATTGGGGCTGCTATGGTGTTACCCAGGATAAGGGGAATTCTTTCCCATTGCCCCAAGCTGGCCACAGTCAGTGCTAAACTTGTGCTAGATACAGCGCAGGCTTGCTGCCCTGCCTGTTCCAGCTCAAAAGGATTGCCCTGCCCATTTCTCAGAAACAATCTGTTGGTCCAAAATGAATTGTTGCTTTTGGAATGGAGGACACTTTTTGTTATGAATGTAATTCCACTAAACAAAAACTCACTGCATGTCCAATGAACTGGCCATGTAAAGATTCATGGTGTATGGGGACAGGGAGAATATTTTATCTCTTAACTATGGTAGGAAGAAGGGAGTTTCAGCAAAACCCTGTGGTAACACCCCAATTCCTGCTATGTGTTGAATAGATTCTGTCTGGAAGGAGGTGCAAAATACTGTAAATTTAACAAAACACTTCTATATCAGTATAACATCCTCTGTCATCCTTGGAATGTAGAACTTCATGCTGTGTGAGACACCTTGTAAATGTAACTATGTGCTCATAGAGTAGAACACTCTATGTAAGATTAGGCCATGAATCACACTCTCTCTCAGTTTTCCCTATTCTGTATAAGAGATCTTGTACACCTAAGTAAAAGTCTTGGATTCATGGCAGGATCCAAAGGAGTGAGATAATTTGTGAAAGACAACTTTTACTTTTACTTTTTATCTAAAAACAGTACCACACAATAACTAGTTGGGTCCAAATAAGTGCATGTCTAGTTCCAAGAGAAATTTGGAATTGTGTTTCTTGAACAGCAGCCTCCCACTCCCATCCTGCCACATGCTGAATGGCGAACCTTTTTTGAAACTGAGAGAAGCTTGTATTTAGTAGGAAAGCAGTGTTTGATATGGCATGGGGATCTGCCACTCCAAAGAAAGAAGAATGGGTGTACATAAGTGGCTCTCTTTGAATCCAAATTAATGCTTGGAAGTTTTCAAAGCTCATTTACTCTCTGGATGTTACATATTCCAGTGCATTCTGTCTTCCTTCTGAACACCCAAATTTTTTATGTGAGCAAATACAGATGGTTACACTGCTTGATGGCCAAACCATGGCAGGTTTGTGTGCAATTCTTCTTCCTTGTTTTTTCTTCCTCTTGTGCTGTTATTTTCCACTCCTGTGGCTGCATGGACATTTTTGCTAACCATAGTTGGCACCAAAATACAGTCAAAAGCAGGTTTGCAAACCGTGGTTTGGGCCAACTATGAGTAGTGAAAGTACTGGTGCAGAACAATATTAATCATAGATATCTCTGAAATGGAAAGGGATGGGGCTGGGGTAACACATGTGCAAGAGGGGAGGTGGAGGGGATTAGGAGTGTTTGCAATTGACAAACCATTGTTTGCTAATCAGCCAGCATAGGCCACTTCTGTTCTCATCAGATGTGCTTGGTAAAGCTCCATGTGCATGGTAGCTACGTAAAAATGTATTTGTTTCAGCTGAACTATACTGTAGTCACTCAATACTGATATGCTATGGCAACGATGTTTTTCAGATATAACCACAGTTATCTGCTAAATCAAAACTTTTCACTTATTCCAATTCATTTCTTTTAAGGGACATCTTTAGAAATATATAGCAGAATGAGGATTTTATTTCTAGACAATAGGTATATTTGTATTTAACTGTGCTAGTGGCACATTCACAAGCACTTTTCAGCTGGAATACAAAGGAGCCAGAATAGAATTGGTCCAAAAAGAGTTCTATAAGCTGCTTACTCCTTATGAAAGTATAACTGTGCCATTTTAAGAGTACAGGCAGCCTTGAGTAAAGACATGAGGCAACTGTTTGTGCCCGTGTATCAGCACTCAGTGCTTAGAGCTCAACTCAAAGAACTTCTGATTTGTAAAGCAGAATTTCTAAGAAATTAGAAATGCTTTGTTCCCATGTTATGTCTTCATGTAGTTCATTAGATTTTAATTGAGCAATTTGCAAATAAGTTTGAGAGCTGATATAGAAAAGACATATGCAGTGAAATTACTTAGGCAAGAGTTATGCCCCCTCCCCCGATACTGGGTTTGGAGCCAAAGAGCTGTAAGGAAAATAGTTACAAGAACTGTTCTTCCAATGGTTGGACAAGAATTTGTGCAACGCGGTAATCAGTAGGTTCTTAAGCAGTTCTCTTGCTTCTGCAAGAGGTTGTTTGATGGAAGAACATCTTTGGAGTTAGTGTTAACTTTTTCTCTGGAAGCACTCTAGCACAACATTTCCCAGACAGTGTGTGGTGGGTCACAACCAAATGCTCAATGCTTCGCCTGCAAAGCCTTTCTGGGAGCTCTCAGTAGGTTACAAAAGGGGGGATATATCCTGGGCCAGCTGATGGGGGTTGCTTCAGCGGTAGATTACAACGTGTCTGAAGGGGTGACAGATTTGGGGTGCCACCACCTCCCTCCAATGCAGTTGGCAACGTTCTGCTTTCTGCTTGCTGGAGTGAGAAGCAGAACATTCCCCCTCCTTACTTTCCTTGCATGCTGTCATCAAAACCAGTAGCTCAGGACTTCCAGATTTACATAAATAAATTTGTATAATTTTACATCTATGTATTTATGCTTGTTATAAATAAAACCAGAAGTTTTGCATTTCCAGGTTTGATGACAGTATGCAGACTGCACAATCAGGGTTTTTTTGGTAGTGCAGAGGCAGCGGACCCAAAATAGCTTTAGTCAGTATTCTAGGCCATACCATCCTTGGATATCTTGACACATATAGCTATATGGGCAGTGGATAGAAATTTGTATCTGTTCTTTATTGAATGAGAGCTTCAGTGTCCCTTGGTTGGTACAGCCATGTTTGCCTCCAGCCTCTGTAATTTGTTACTATGGTTGTAGACAGAGGGGTAAGTATTCTACTGTGCAAGTGCAGAATTTCACAGAATGAATGTTACTAACAAAACATTAGAGGATTTCAGCCAATATTTGGCTGGGAAATTTGGGCACAGAACTTCCACCAATACCTGCTCTCACCTGGGTACCCAATCAGTAGACCATGGAAGAATGTCATGAAGTCTCTCTCTTTCATCCTGTCATCCATCTTGCTCTTGCATCCTTCTCACATGTCCCTTTCTTTCCCCTTTCCTTTGCTCCATGCTTAGTGATTGAGGGCCCAGTTTAAATAGTAATCGAGAAATGTGGCTTCTCCACAGGTACATTTTTGTTGCAGTCTTAGCATTACTTTATAAATTGGTGTGTTTTGTCTTATGCACTCCTATCTCTTCCTCTCCCTCTCCCACAATTTAAAAATTGTGCCATTTGTGGCAAGATTTCATTGATGCAAATTCTACACAGTATGGCCACATGTCTTGGACTAAATAGGTACGATCAATTATTGAAAGTTAGTAGCTGAAAATTAGTCATTATTTGGCATTGTAATATCAGCGGCTATCATTAGCTCATGGGCACAAGCACTCGACATCCTTTTAATTTAAAAACCAGCTTCATCAAGAGTGAAGCTAGGCTTAAGGGGCAGAGTCTAGGTTGAAAAATCAAGGTGAACACATATTCTGGGTTAACAGCCCAGTGGCTGTGCAACAAGAGCTGAGAGGTTTATTGTTCTACAGGAAATTTAATTTTGTGAAATGAGGAGTAAGGTTTAGGCCACATACACAAAAATGTTTTTGTACACACAAAAATATTCTTATTTGGTATAAATTCAACTGTTAGTTTGCTTTTTGGAAAGAAGAGTGTCATTCCTCTTGAGTAATAAAATATTTAATCATTCTAGGTGTCCACATGGTGGCAGACTTAATCCACAAGCAGAAATGTAGGGGCAGTCACTTGCTGCCATCAGTACCTCTTAGTCCTATGATTTTAATGGATCAAGGTCCAAATTTTAGTACAAAATATAATTTTGTAACACTTAGAAAACAATAAGCTTTAGGGCACAATCCTAACCAGGTCTACTCATAAGTAAGTCCTAATTTGTTCAATGGGGCTTACTCTCAGGAAAGTGTGGTTAGGATTGCAGCCTTAATCACTAATCCTTGAAAGATTTTCACATGATCTGCCTTCAGTTTGCCTCTCTCTGGGTAATATAGTTTTTAATATTTTTCTTCCTAATGAACTCAAGTCTGACTGTATGGTTGCATCTTAAATTGCTGTAGATTTCTAATTTCTTCTTTTGCTTATATGTGCCTCTTTCTGTTCCTCTTACCAGATACACCATGGTGCTCTCCTATCAAGGTGAAATATGGCTATGCAAGTTGCAGAAGCCCTCACGGAGGATATTACAAAAATGTCTTGGGGACAAAGTGTGACATTCGTTGTCAGAAAGGTTATGAACTGCATGGTCCTCAGGAACTGATTTGTCAGTCAAACAAACGCTGGTCTGGGAAAGCCATGTGCAAACGTAAGTGGCTTGTACTTTACTGAAGACCTGCTTCCAGTTCATGCATTTCTCCAGAATTTGCATTTAATAAGCATTTTTCAGGTATGGGATCCAGACAGCGAACCATTCCATTTGGAGAGGAAGGTAAAGCATGACTTTGAACCGGGCAATTGGTGGTCATACTGGCAATGGAGAAGTAACTTTAGGAGACAAAGCTAATCCTCCAGAGTCCAGACCAATCCACTTTCATGTATTGCGCTATATGCAAAAGCAGTTCTGAATGTCCATCATATCTTAGCATTTTTTCCCCCCTAGAAAAACGTTGTCCAGTCCTTTCTATGCCACCTAGTGGAGGATTCAAGTGCACAGATGGTGCCTACTTTAACTCAAGATGCGAATATTACTGTTCACCAGGGTATCAGCTAAAAGGAGACCAGGTAGTACAGTGTATGGATAACAAAGCATGGAGTGGAAGACCAGCTTCTTGTGTGGGTAAGGATTGTGAAGGATCTGCTTTGCGCCATGTAGGGCTGTTCATTGATTTGGATAAGACAAATTAAAGCATTTTTCAGGTATGAGTTCCAGACAGTGAACCATTCCATTTGGATGACATCTAAATGGCCCATGCTTGTAAGAGATCCTGAAACTATCTGCATGATAAGATACCTAGAAAGACTGCAGCAAAACAAACCATGGTTTGCAGCTAAAACAGTGTCCTTGGTTTGCCAGTTAAGACAAAGATGTTAAGTTGAGGAGGAGGAGCCAACAGTGGATGAACAGACATGTCTCCAGGGGTTCCTAAGAGACAGTCTTGTTTTCCCCCAAAAAACTGCAGATCTGAAGAGGATCTGAAGATCTTTATCAGGAGAGATAAGCTCTTTCCACAGTGCAGGTACCAGAGATTTTGAAAGCCCGACTGGGGCAGGGGCGGGGCGGGGCTGGCTTTCTTCTCAGAAACCTAATCATCAGGGACAGTATTGGGGGAGGTGCAGTATCTGCAATCAAACTGCTGGCTCTGTGCTAAGATACCATATGGAAGAAAAAGCATGAAGTGTAAAGTTTAAGTTGGAAATTTAAGATAAGTATGTGTTAATATTGTCCCTGGCTTTGATTGCCTGATTTGGCTAAAAGCCCTGGATACACTGAAGGCGTTAATGAGAAACTTTTTAAGGATGTTGAAAGTGCTCTTTATCTTTATAGTGGAATAAATCGGTCATGGATTATAATTATAAATATAATTTGGTGTGTGGACTAAAATCCAGAATTACTTGTGGACAGAATTTTTATTAGACTTGTAAGAGTTTTGTCTCCTTGAGACCGTTTCTTTCGTTTTGTTTTTCTCCATTAATCACACTGTTATCTGTAAAAAAAATTCAAAAAATGCCTGACTAAAAAAAACATGTGGTGGAAGTAAGGAGAATAATACGCTGTGAACATCTTGTGAATCAGAGAGAAATTGCAAGATGGAACCTGTTCCAGTTATTTGGACTGGATCCAAATGATCCTCAAAAATTTGGAAAAATTGCTCACAATGAGAAGACAGCAGTTGAGTTGGTCCTTGCAGATTCAAGCCAGTTCAAAGACTCTCTCTCAACAGATAGATGTGTGCAGTGAGCAATTGGAAGATGTGAAGAAAACAAGATAAACAGGAGAAAGTGGAAAAGATGATGGTGAGGGATGAAATTATCATCAGAAGAGTGGATGCAGAAATTAGAGTGGAAAATCAACAGGATCTAGAGGAGACGCTGATGGAGATTGAAATAGAGAAAATGGACAGAGTAACATGGGTGCACAAAATTTGTTGAAACAAGAAGAAGAAAACATATCCCAGTTAATTGGAAGAATGAACATACCTTATACAAGAAAATATGGGCTTATTGGATTCTGTTATGGAGATAAATTATTAAAGATATTACAGGAGAAAAAATGGAAAGAAAGAAAAAAACTTGAGGGTTAACCTGAGGGTTAAAGAAAATTGGAGGATTTTATTTAGTTAATAACTGGTTTAAATTTACTTAAAAAATAAATATATACGAAATTGATATATTTGAATTAGAATGAATTAGAAAAAATAGCTGGAAATTTGGATGAATTGGTTTATAGGTGGTATTATGTTAAAGAAGAAAAATGTAATTAGATTGGAGAATGGTAAAGAACATATTATAAGAGATTGTTGGTTTTATTATAATTTGGAAATATCAAATTATTATTTGATATTAATGAGTAATTGAACTAGTTGAGATGATAAAAAGTGAATATTAGGAAAAGATATAGGGAATTAGAAAAAAGATGATAAAAAGTGAATATTAGGAAAAGATATTATGGGGAATTAGAAAAAATCTATTATATTTGATGTAAGAAATATATAAATGAGTAGAAGAGTTAGAAGTAGATGGGAAAATTGTTTTATATATTATACTTTGGTAATTAGATTTTGTTTTAATATTGAGTAATTGAAGTAAGTTTATGTTTGACAGAAAGTGAAAATTTAGTAAATATAGTACAGGGCATTAGGGAAAATTTAGTATATATTATATAAATAAATGGATAAACTAATAAGAGTCAGAAGTAGATGAGTAGTAGATTAGAAGATATAGTATGATTAATGAGTAATGGTATATGGTATTTAGGGCTCCTAAATGTATGTTATGTGTTTGTATGTCTGTATGTTAATTAAAAAGAAAAAAAGAAAAAAAAGAGACAAAGATGTTCTGCCACCTAGCACAAGGAACCTACTCTTTTGACCTACAACTTTGAGGAAAGCCAAAGTTCTGCTTGGTATCCAAGAGGGTCATTGGTTTAGCTGCAGATAACACCTGCATATAAGCTCTAGAGACTTTGCTTGCTCTTCCCTGTCCTTTGACTAACACAATGTGGGTTGGATACCATAGCACAGCCATCCAGGACCTTACCTTTCTTGGAGTGGCTGTGACTGGAGCTTGGGTGTAGCTTTGAGCACTTTAAAATATGGAAATCTACTTAATAGAGCTAGGCTCTCTCTCTCTCATCTATCTACCTGCAATGGGGTTAAAAGCAGCTGCTTATCATTCCAAAGGCCTGTCAAAGTGTACCCCTTCATATGCATGCTCACTCACTCTCACCTGCCTCACTCCCCCCCCCATAAGAAGACAGATACTGAAAACACAGATAATAGTACTTGTGAACTTAGCTATGTCACTGTATCGCCACACATTTGCATTCATGGCCATTTCATTTATAAATTCATAAAAATTATTGTGAAAATGTTGGATGGCTTGACTGAAACTGGCTCTCCTCATCTTGTATTTGTTTAATTGCTTCTGTGTCTAGCTCAAATTATATTTGTGGCTTTTGTTGAATTGCTAAAAAGAAGAAATCCCAGTTGAGGAAATTCCAATTTGTCATGAAGTCTCCTAAGACCATCGCTTCCCTTTGTTGTTACAGATTAACAGGGTGGGAGGTGGGGGTTGTATTTATCTAGTGATTGTCTCTAAGCAATTAAAATGGCTTCAAGCTCACTGGTCCAGCAAAAAGACTTTACTGATCCATGAGTGCCTGGAAAAGCAGTTCCTATAGTAACACAAGGTAGTTATCTTAATGTAGCAGAAATCTATAGTGGTACATGGAAACTTTGGTTCTTTGCTGCTTGGTGATAGGATCTTGATAGTCATATATCTGAAACACTGAGTTGTTCAGAAACATTTCTGCTCCTCCTTTCATTAGCATAAAGCAGCAGTTTTCCAACTCTCAGGGAGTTGGAAAACCGCTCTAAGTTCTTGCAGGGGCAGGGGGAGGCAGCGGGGGTGGGGGAAAGGCAGCAGCACGATCCACAGGATCATGTTGCTCAAGGGGCTGCAGGGGCTTGGCTGCACTTACCAGAGCCTCCTGCAGCCTCCCGGGGGCGTAGGGAGCCCTGTGCGACTGTCTGCAGGGCTCCTGAAGTTTTGAAAGCAAAAGTGGAAGGATCGTGCCCTGCCTCTGCTAAACTGGAAGTGGAGCAGGATTGCTCCACTTTCACTTTTGAAGCTTTGGGGAGCCCTGCAGAAGGTCGTGTAGGGCTCCCCGCACCCCTGGGAGGATGCAGGAGGCTCTGGTAAGTGCAGCCAAGCCCCTGCAACTCCCTGAGCGACGCGATCCTGGGGATCACGTTACTGCCTCCTTGCTGCCCCCACCCTTTAAGTGGAAAGAGGCCAGAGCCCCAGGCTGGGGCATTGCGACTCACCAGTTTGAAAGCCCCTGGCATAAAGCATTGTTTGTGCATAATTTCTTGGATAACTGGGAATTTGGATTCATGAACACAACTGTCCTAGCCACGTTGCCTGCTTGTTGCTGTGACTGCTCTCTGCATACTGTAAACAAGTTGTCCAGCCCATTTTGCACGCACTGGACCTTTAGGTTACTTCATATCTAGCTTTAGTAAGTGCTATGCTGAAAGCTAATATGCAGTGCTTAGCAAACATATTTGATAATCTCACACTCTTAAATTGCCCTTGCCTACTTTATGTAACAGCGTTGGGAGTGGGAGATGGGATTCTGTGGGGTTCTAAAGTAGGAAGAAGCCCTTGATTGCAGTGAATAGTCAACAGCCTGAAGTTGCAGCAGCTTGGAAGATGCATGCAGAACATCTAGAGGGGTCCAAATAGAGGAGCCTCTAGTCATGCATTTTGCATTCAAAGTATCTCCGTCTTCCTGCCTCACATGCATCTGTGTACAGATGCAGAGATCACCTTCTGTTGTAGAATATGGAATATTTTAGTATAATATTCCAGCCCTCTTTATTGGTAATCACCCTCCTTTAAAAACCAGTTGCAGCACTTTTAGGCAATTGAATGTAATTATTTTAAAAGGGGGGCACGGACTGCGTGTATTTATAGTATATAACATTTGGGATCAGATTTCACATGAGTAGATTAGTTCAATAAGTGATTGTCAGTAGCAAATTTAATCACCAGCTCTTAAGTAAAGGGTGTATTTAACAATTAAAATGCATCAATAAACTGAAAACTTATTTTTTTAAATCCCTTTTTGAAGGGTCCTTTTTGCAAGATAATTAGTAAGATTGCTATAGTTTTAGAGGTGAGAGGAACTTCCAAAAGCATAAATAGCCAAAACAGCAGAAGAGCTCTTTTGTGAGAAGAGCAGAAATTTTGTGAAAACATTTTGGTGCGTTTCTGACGAGTCAGCCTTACTTTCTCACCAGCTTTTTATTGCCTTTAAACTAATGGTATTTTAATGTTGCTATAGCCAAACGTCCTGCTAGTAGTTTGATAATTAACAGGAGTAATCTTGGACTAGTTCTTTATGAATGTACCATGTTTGTGGTGTTTGTATGATAGGGTTAAACCAAACAGTATCATTCTTTACATTTGTTATGTTTAGATTTGGAGCCTCCGAGAATCCAGTGTCCAAGTGTAAAGGAGAAAACAGCAGAACCCAATAAATTGACAGCTCGAGTGTTCTGGGACACCCCAGAGGGACGGGATACTGCTGATGGCATTTTGACAGAGTGGGTAAAAATGTGTTGGTTTTACTACAATTAAACGAATATCAACATATAGTCTTGGATGTATATTTAATATACATTCAACCCCTCATGTATGTCTATACCAAGGGATTTATATTTTATTTGTTCCTGGAATGTCCTCAGTAGAGGTTGAGTAGGTCTGGTTGCACAACCAATCTGCGTGATCCAAGAGCAGAGGCCTCATAGATCGGTCTATTAGTATACTATGGAAAAACTTCCATATCACTACTAATGGTTCTTCCTTTGTGGTGCAGTTATGTATAATTACTACTGGGTGATTTTGGAAGGATGGTGAACCCATACAGGTGTGATCAATGCAGTGTAAACACTATTTATTTTGTCAAAGGTCCTATCTGCAACAAAACATACCTTACTATATTTTATTTCATTTGTTTTAGTGTTATTTTGAAAGGGCTACCACCAGGATCACATTTTCAAGAAGGAGATCACAAAATCCATTATACAGTCTTTGACAGAGCTGGGAACAAGGGAACTTGCAAATTTTTGGTTAAAGTCAAAGGTAAAAACAATATTTGGTGCCTAGGGAAAATACAAGCAAAACTCAGCATAGCCAACAAACTCAGACCCTGCTGGGAGTGTACCAAGAGCACCATGGTTGCTTCCATGACACTCTGCACATTATTTTCACTCCAGGGATAGATCATGTGATTATGTGCTATGCTGGCTACACACTCCCTAATGTGGTGAGTGTCCCCTACATGTTATTCAAACTTTCACTCTTTCTAACTCATGTGGCCAGAAGCTGTAGGTGTTACCAGAAGTTGTGGCAATTGTACTATTTCAGGTGACACACAAACTATGGATCACTCTAGATTAGTTAATCATAATGCATGTGAATGCTTTCTGCTGTGGGAATACAGTATTATTTTATCACATAGACCTTAAGCAACTCTGCCTCTGTTTGGTTTTGCCCAGCCAGCTCCTTTTTGGAGTTGGGAAACTGCATTCTGCAATTTCTGAAGACTGAGGTCCAAGAGGTGTCCAGGAAGGCACTAATGAATGGTTCTGCTTTTCTCATCTTAATTCTATCAAGGTATATGATAAAGGCACACCTCAAAGGTTGAGTGAAATGCCCTTTGATCTGGCGTTTGTGGAAGCATTGCTTTAAAAAATAACTTCCATACAGAACAGAATGCCTGACTGTAAGCATTCAAAATGAGTGGCAGATACACAAATAGAGTTAAGTATCTGCTTGCACCAAGTCCTGTGTGTCTGCTTTAGCAGTGGCAATGCAAACAATATCCTATACCATATCTGTCTACTCTCCTCTACATGCTCTTTAAACTCCAGCAAAAAAGATGCAGAAATCTGTGTCAACAATACTAGCTCCTGTGTGGATGTTAGACACAGCTCTTAGGGGACCTTTCTGCAGTGCTCTTCTGCTGTACGTACTATAAGTGCAGATTCTGAAGTCCAGCTGGAAGGGGCTGTGTAAGCACAGGGCTACAGTTAGTAGCATCCTTCTGGGTTTCAGATTAGGGTGCTGGGTCTGAATTCTGCCTTGCCAGTGCAGTGTAAGATCAGGGCTATTGGTCAGACATGCATTTTACAATAAATTGATATACTGTAAAAACAGAAGATGCAGATGTCTCTGAAGGATGACAGTTGAAAATGTAGGATTGTTTATAAATTAGTTGTATAGCAGGCTGAATTACTGGATGCTCCTGTCATTTTGTGTTTGAAGTGAGGCGCTGTGGAAAACTGAATGCTCCAGAAAATGGCTACATAAAATGTTCGGGTGATGGTGATAATTATGGTGCAACCTGTGAATTTTCCTGCATTGGTGGGTACGACCTTCAGGGAAGTCCAGCACGAGTTTGCCAGTACAATTTAGGCTGGTCAGGAACAGAGCCAACCTGCGCACGTACGTGAGTAATGAGTAATTTCTGTTAAAGGGCAGCATGTGAGGTAGGATTATGCATATTGTGTAGCTTTTGCTTAGTGCAAACACCCTGATTAGTCCATCCTGTTCATCACTTTAAAGGTCTTTGACTCACAGTGTGTCTGTGCAGAATTAAGTGGGTTACGTGTTAATGACTAGTGAGCTCAGATCTGTTGTTACTGCACTAAAGATGGCAAAAAAATATATATGTGAGCCAAATCTGCTGTTAGCCTTGACATTCCAGTTTCTCATTACATGCTGTTTTTCACTTCACCCATAGGGATTCAGTAGCCAGAGGTCACAGAAAGCTGTACAAATGTAATGGGGCTTTTCTACTTAAACACATTTTTTCCTCCCTGTTAAGTTGTTTAAAAGAAACTCTCTTAAATTTTTTTTTTTTTAAAAAAGGAGCTTGCAAAGCAGCACTAGGATGTGCTGGTTAAGATTTCTTCAGAAAGAAGATAAACAACTTTGTTGAAAACATGCAAGTCCCTGCACATGTCTGATAATCACTGGATTTTCTGCTGTATTAACTGGTTATCTGTAAAGCTCTAAGGCAGTAATCCTGTGCAGACTGGCTTGGAAGCCAGTCCAAAAGAAGTCAGATTTGGTTCTAAGTAAACATGCACAGGATGAAGTGGCATACGTATCTTCAGGAGTTTTTCATTTCTGTCGAGGACTGAACTACCATTTTTTGAAGCCTTAGCTTTTGCTGAGAACCACCCAACTCTTGATACTTCTGTCTGCTGTGTCCCCTTCTGATTTCCCTGGCTAAATCCAACTGATGGCTAATACTGTATGTTTAAAAATGCATCTTTTAGCTTGATTGTCGCATTTATAATTTCAGCCATGAATATTAATGTTGGTGTGAGGACTGCAGCGGCCCTCCTGGACCAGTTTTATGAGAAGCGGAGGCTGCTCATTATATCCACTCGTACTGCAGCCAGTTATTTCTACAGATTGCAGCTAGGAATGCTGCAGGTGAGACACAGCTCCTTGATATGCTTCAGATCCAAATCTGCAGCCATTCTGTTCCTTTTCCTTTCTTTTGTCCCTTACCCTTGTCCCTTATATGCATTACACATAATGCATATAAATCTGCTCCATATATCAACTACAGACAATTATTATGCTAACTGGTTATTCATTTTGGCTTCCTTCAAAAATGTATGAAAAATAAAGATTCCTGGGAACTTGTATAGAAGTAGTTGCTGGAGTCTCTGCTTTTAGCTGAGACGTGACTCATTATTTGCCATTTTGTTGTTGAGGGTCTCCAACCGGTTATCTGTATTCATAACAAAAGGAATCTTGCTGCAGTTACACCTTTTGAAGAAGAGGTGGAGAGAGCTACCGCACTTCAAGTCCCTTTCCTTACTCTTCATAGGCCAGAAACTTTCTATGTAAAAAATGAAAGCGGAGATTCTTATGTTGCTCCATTCTCTCCCAGTTACTAAATTTTGCACTTCTGTTGTGCAATCCATAGCATCAGTATAGCCCAGTGGAAGAGAAGCACATAGTAGTATTTTTGCTATATCACAGTGGTAATTGACTTTGAAAAGAAGAGACACATTGGCAAATTTTGTGGTAACCAGCTCTGGAAGAAAAAAATTACTATCTCCTTTCAACTTCCCCACCATATACACGCTTCTTTGCTTATTCTTATTCCTTATATGTCCCTCAGATTGAGGTTAAGATTTTATAATACTAATGATAAGCACAAGTTCTGTTATATGGTTGCAGTCCATTACAGTTTGACTTTTATCTCCGTTTCTTACCTTGATCATTTCAGCCAGCACAGTGTGGCTTAGATCTCCGACATGTTACTGTGATTGAGTTGGTTGGAGTCTTTCCAACATTATTGGGAAGAATAGGATTAAAACTGATGCCTCCGAACCTGGCTTTGCAACTCAGGTAAAATAAAGTGTTGAATATTTGGTTCTTTTCCCTGTATTTGTGCTGTGATGTCAACTGCACAACTTCAAAAATGCACAACTTCAAAAACGTTGTTCAACCAGAGATAATGTAAATAATTGATAGTTGCAGGGAATTGTACAGGAAGCGTGCATTCTACTGTTACAATGCAATTGTGATCTCTTGTATTGAGGCATAGAATCTGGTCCATATCTATTACTGTGTGGTGGTTCTAGCCACATAAAGAGCTGGTTTGCTGTAGGTGGTGCCAGTGGGGTGAGCCAATCGCTTCTTTCCTAGCAATTGTGGGAACTGGTTAAACTCCACTAGTCTCAGGTCTAGAGCTACCGAAGATGAGTCCTTAAGTTGCCACCATACGGTTGCCTACTTCCTTCCTAGAGCTCACAGGTACAGATATGAGGTTCCAGTGCTGCTACAAGGCCATAACTGAACCTACTGCACCAGTGCACATAGAAGCCCCACATTGACTTCACATACAAAGGGGACCAGTTACTCCTAGCACATCACTACAGCTGTTCTGCACAATGGCAGTTCAGCCTATCTGTCAAAGATAGGTCAATGTCTGGACTTCTTTATTTACGGGAGTGTGGTTGTCTTGACAGTCCTGAGTTGCCTGGGGAGCCCAGGTTTGGTGGCACTGAGAAGGGCTGCCACTGGATTCTGCGCACCCTGGGCTACCGTGGGAAGTGCCTCGGGAGAAGGGGATTTTCATCCCCTTCTCCCGGGTAAGGTAAGCAGCCCTGCAATGGGGCAACTCACTTTACTGCCAGCCAAAAGGTCGGCGGTAAGGTAAAGGCGCTCATGTAGGGCACAGAGCCCTTCACGAGTGCCTTGGATCCTGCGGAGCAGAGCTCCACAGACCCGCCTCCCTCCCTCCCCTCGGCACACCTCCAGCCCGCCCCCCTCCCAATGTCACGCCTCTGCTTCATGCCTCTCCCCGCCCCCGCCTACCGTGCCACAGCTCTGCACTCCATGAGACCACCAAGGCTCAGAAGATGGGCAACTGCAACAGCACCGGCCGGCCCCGGGCTAGCACGGTTGGGAGCCCGGCGGTGAGGTTCGCAAACGTGCCCTATGGCACATTTGCGACAGCCTGCAGTGGCATGGAGCCCAGGATTGGGCTCTAAACTGGCATGTTTGAAGAATAAGGAAGGAATGGAACTCTAAGCTGTGTCAGCCTTAGTTGTGGAGCACAGTTCAAGACAACAGTTGTATTTGAGCAGTGTAATAGAAACGTGCAAGATCCCTCAAGGAGACAGGATGTGGTGTCAACAGTGGCCCCTTGCTTGACAGGTCTGGAAAGCATGGGGTTAACACCAGGCTCTTGGATTTCAGTGAGTGTACTGCACAGCTGCAGCCACTTGGAGGCAATAAGGCTCTCAGTGATAAAAGCAGCACCTGGAGGAAGAAAAGGGGGTGGGTAGTAGGAGGAGGAAAGGTTGGAGGAAGGAAAGAGAGAGGACTGATGGTCATGACTAATGGACTGGCTAATGGACTAACTGGCAAACTGAATGGAGCCTGCTGAGTGGTGGAGAGCTGAGGGGGTGCTGCTATACATAGAAAAACTGCTGCTTTGAGAACTGGGAAGAGGGATCCTGCACCCCCACAGGAACCTACTTACTACCTTCCTGTTGGGGCTGGGGTTTGGTAGTAGTTTTGTATGCAGCTAGAGCTAGCTGTGTTTGAGCCAAGGGGATTAATTAGCTTAAAGGGGGCATAAGTTCTCTAGACCAAGTTTGGTCAAACGGGCAGTAAAAGGGAAGTATGGGAAGAGATACAGACAGAATTCCCAGCATATCATGTGCACTTACAGAACATAGAAACAGATATTAACATGCTCTCTATGTAAAAAGTAAACAATGGACAAAATCTTGCACAGCTTTATTTTCCTGGCTATTTTTATCCATGTAACTTGATAATCTGTGAGAGATAGTGTCTGCTTCTGTTGTAGCAGCTGTCACTTTGAATTTGTGACACTTGTATTTTCCATTGCGGCTAAAGAACACATATGGTCAGATTGTACATTTAGGCCTGGATGTCTTTGGAAACTAGTTTATAGCCTCCCATTACCTTTTCCACAGTTAAAGGGGAATGAGTGTTCCTTCTCGCACATTGGCAGATATGCTGTTGTGAGGTGCTTACTAAATCATAGTTGGAAGGAGCAGGGAAGACAAGTCATGAAATGTAGTATGTATTAGCAACTCCTTCCTCAAGGCTATTACAAACCTGATTTTATCTTTGATCTTCAAGGTTGCTGCTTCAAATCCCCCAGTATAACTTCAGCATGTTGGTGATTGATAAGCATGGTGTGGACAAGGAGCGTTATCCCTTCCCAGCAACCCCTGCTGAGGTCTTTGCTCTCATTGATGCTTTCCCTTTGAGAAAAGAAGAGATGAAACTGCAAGCAGAAGCTGGCCAGTCCTGTGCCTGATTCTGGATTTGTAGCTAGCCTTAATGTGCCAGTACCTTTCATTAAATTTCTTTCTGGTGCTACTCAAAGCATGGAATGATAGAAGTCACTGATGTACAGATCTTTTAGCATGTGTGTATGTGTGGTTTTTTTAGCCTTTTGTGGGAGCTTTGTTTCATTTACTATGAATGATGCCTCTTTTTAAAAAAATTCTTTCTTCTCCTTTGAAGGTATTTTATCTTTATAACAGTATTGAATTGTATGGTTGGGTTTCCAGGAATAGCTTTGAACATTGCCTCCAGTGTAAATTTTGTCTCTTTTTACAGAACTTTATTAATAAAGTATTGTTTTGCATAACTTGACAGTTTTTTTCCTTAATTCTACCAAATGGATCTTCAAGGTACCGTAGTAAGGGGCTGTCTTTGAGCCTCTTCCTTAGAAAGAAAGTAAAAAGAACTTCTTGCTTCCAATTATCAAACTTTCTTCATTCAGCACAATATCCACTGAGAAGAGAGAAGACAGCTGCATGGTTTGGTTTTCTTTTGGTGCCTGACTATGCTGCTTCACTGTGGACAGAGCCAAGCATTAGTAGATGCCACAGCCTGGCTCTTAGCTTAGAAAATTAGATACACAGAAGCATTTTCTTTAAAAAGATGATCAGGTGAGATAGAGAATTTTATGGGCAAAACTTTTGTATGTTGCAGTATTTTTCAGATGTAAAAAAAGTATTTTCTTGAAGTTAGACTCCTTCACGTATGCATTGCTTAATGTTTAGAAGAAGAAATGACATGTTCTGTTAAGGTCTGGTCCTTCCACCCAGCAGTTCCAAGTTCTTGTCCTTTTCTGATGAAAGGTTAATAACTGTGTATACCATTATATGGATATGAACACTACAGCCTGTTCAGTGTAGTGTGTAGAATATCATTTGCAAACAAATTTAAGGGCTAGGAGTGACAGTAGAACTACCTGTCCTCCAAGAAGGCATGAATTGAGCACTGACTCACAAGGAACCCACCCCAGTGTTTCTGTATGAGAGTAGTTTCTGTTTTTGAAGTATACTTTTTGCCTGCAGGGGTCAAAACATGTGCATCCATAAGAGTTGTCTCCCTGCTATCAGTAAACAACTAGAATGATATTTTCCCATTAAAACCCTTGGGAAAGGGATTAAAATTTAACATGGCTAAAGAATTTAATTACACAAAATAAGACTTTACTGTACCTACAAATGAGTTCAGTCAGCCTTTTTCCATCCACCGATCACAACGTACAAATACAGAAGAAAGTACAAGTAGCAAGCTTGAGTGGGAAAATATTCTGCCTGATATTTGTCATTGCTTAATATAATACAGTTTCTATCATTTGATACTGTTCATGGCCAGCATAAATGTTCCAAATGACTTAGTTGCAACAACAGGAATAAATACAATAGAAAGACATTTGCTCATTTAACAAATACAACAAAGCACTTGTGCTGTCTTTTTTAAAAAAAAACAACCTGCATTGTACAGGTTTTTGTATTCACTCAATGCTGACATCATTTGATGATTAACAGAATCAAATTCTGTGGGCTAGTAGTTGAAGCATGCAGTTAGAACACAGGCCTATGCACATTTTACTGTGCTGATTCCAAAATGGCATCAGTTTTGCCCTATCGCATCTAGTTTTGGAGATACTAATGAATGGCTCACTATGCTGTATCTCCAAAACCCCAAAACCCGACCCAAAACTGATATCATATTTTGGAATTGGCACCCCAAATTCATAAAAAACCTCCATAAATTTTGAAAACGTTTTTTCAGACCTGTGTAATTTATTGCCACAAACGAAATGTGCTCGTCAATTTCCAGTTCAGTGTGAGAAATTTCTCTCTTTGTGGTTTGAGACTTCCTCTCTTTACTACCAAATCTTGGATTCTTTGGTCACAATCCTACACACACTCGCCTGGCAGTAAGTCCTATTCAGCTCAATTAGACTTACTTCTAAGTATGCATGCCCAGGATTGTTCTGTTTGTCTATAGGCATTCTTTCCACATTGTGCCAGAGAACTTATTACATACAGTATGCCAATTACATGGTAGTGTCCCCATGGACAGACACAGCATGGGCAGATACAGCATGGTGCAAGCCCAGGGATGATGTCAACAGTTACAGAAGAAGCTGTCATAATCTTTACTTAATGCATACCTTTGTGGGAATCCAAAGGATCCGCCTTGCTTATATCTCATGGTGATAAAAATCAATAGATGTAGAGAACAAAAAGGAAAGTGTGTAACACCTGTTTAACAAACTGGGAAAGCTCACCATTAAGAATTTATAGTTGTATTGTTCTCTTCAGGCCTTAGACTTTTAAGAAAAAACAACAGCAGAAAGGAGAAAGATGGTACCTTGGCAGTTACTTAAAAGTACCTAAAAAGGTACCTAAAAAAAATTGGTGGTTCAATATATTGTATTTGGCCCATTTCTTATACCTGTTTTGTGAGCTGCTAGTGCAAAAAATATGCAGAGATGTGACAGCCATGCAAAGGAATGCTTTGAAAAAGCTACATATAATGTGGCTCTATGTATCCATCTCTAAATCACTGTTTAAGCAGCTAGGGTGAGAAGCCTTGTCAAGAATGGTTTAGCTCTCACAGTGAACAGAGACAAGGTTTTAACTTGGATGTTGATTGCTTTACGTACTACGCAGAGGGAGGACACACAATACATCATGACTCGAAGTCACAAGCAAAGTCAGAACAATTTTAAATAGAAAAGTCAACTATGCAAGAATCATGTTTGTTTGTCCCACATACTTGTTTTCAGAACTGATAAAGTATAAAGCAGGTTTCCACAGAACAAGTTGCTGCTATCAGTGAACATCAACTCACCATTTAATGCAATCCTTTTGGGTGGCTGCTTATTATTTTCACTAAGGCCATTTCATGGCAGGAAAGGGAACACATAGACCAAAAAAACAGTTGAAGCATGAAAATGGACAGAATGTGCCATCATACCGTTTCTGAATCAATCCTCTGCCTTATCCATGCACTAATACAGTACCCCACTAAGCCATTATGCCTTAAATGAGGTCTGATTCACATGCTATAATACGACTGCATTGTGTATTAAACAGAACATCCTCCTCAAAACATATTCATTGTCACAAAGGGCTTCTGTAGCTTGAGCTACCAAAGTGCAAAACAGAACCTATTACATAGAGCCATAATAGGCCTATATTTTGCTCCACAATAAATCCCTATTTCACAGCAAATGTGGATATAGTCCAGTCTGCATTCATGTAACAAAACACTTACTAGCATGTGAATATCACAAATTCACAAAGAGTACGACAGTGGATTGTATCCCAAGCCTTGTGCTCATGGAAGACATGCTGCCTAAAATCACCTTCCCCTACTGCAGCAGTTCTCAAACTCCCAGGGAGTTTGAGCCTCACTGTAAGTCCTTGCAGGGGAGGGGAGGGCAGCAATGCAACTGCCAGGATCATGTTGCTTTGGAGGGGCGCAAGGGCTTGCTGAGACCACAGCCTGCAGCAGCCTCCCGGAGGTGCAGGGAGCCCTGCACCAGCCTCCAAAACTGGAAGTGGGTCATGATCGTTATTTTGCCTGTCTCCACAAGTTGGAGAGCCCTGCAGAGGCTGGCGTGGGGCTCCCACGGCCCCTAGAGGCTGCGGTAAATCTTAGCAAGCCCCTACGCCCCCTCCAAAGCTACGCAATCCTGGTGATTGTGTCGTTGCCTCCCCCTCTCCCTGCCCCTTAAGGGCGCACAGGCCAGGGCTCCCTGGCTGGGGGTGTCGCGACGCCCCAGTTTGAGAACCACTGCCCTACTGGAGTGTAAAAGATTTTTGGTGGGGATGAGAGCTATGGTTCGAACTAAAACTAAACTAGAACTAAAAGCTAAGAACTACAACTCAACAAAATTTTTTGGTAAAGTTAAAAACTGAAAATAAAAACTGAGAAAAGTAGTACTAACAAAGTACTAAAAGCTTAAAAAGTAGTTTTAGTTTAAACCACAGCTCTCATCCCCAAAAAACTTTTATAGTCCACTTTGGAGACCAGCCGTGAAGGCCTTAGCATGTTTATCACCTTCCCCGCCTCCTCACTGAAGTTCCCGAAAAGTTGCTGTTGAGGGTCAGGAGATCCTCAGCATTGGAACTATTGTGTAGGGCTGCAGAAAAAGAGGGAAATAGCTAGAAGCCAGAACTATTTCTGAAATGTGTGCCTCTGCTTGTGGTTCCCTTTCACCCTCTGTGTATTTTCTCCCTTGCTCTGCAGTCCGCCCATGAAGTATGCCATGCTGTTGTCAAGGGTCCCCTGACCCTCAGCAGATTTTCAGGGAGCTCAGGTAGGGAGGAGGGTCTGGGGAAGGTAGTTTCTGGCAGCATCCCTTCCACAAGTGCAACAGTCTGGATGCAATTCAGTATTTGCCAACAGATTTGTGCATGTCCATTGCTTTCCTGGGATAATGGTTTTATTATCAATACCTGTATTTGTGTCTGGCGGCTTTTTCATGTTGCTAATCTTTTGGCAATTAAGCTTTATTACACCCAAATAAGCTTTTTCTTAAAAAAAACAACTTATTTTTGAAAAAGTGATACAACTAGATAATTATGAAGATGATCATCTATTCATAGCATAAAACAGTAAAAAATGTACCTGATTTATACTGTAGAGTTAATAGCAAGGTATAGCATGTTGGAGAGCACAGCTCTGGTTCTTTTCCTAGAGCAAGACTGCTCAGCTGTTGCCTCTGAAACTTTTTTCCAAAGGACTTTAGCCAAGGAGAAGTATTGGGCTCAACAGAAGGCAAACTCAGAAATTTGCCTAGGGGCACATGTTAATGATATATCCATTATCTTTCCCAAGGACCATCTCAGAGACAGTATGTTACATTAAGGCTATACTCCTATGCAATTTACCTGGGAGTAAGTCCTTGAAAACAGTGGGACTTATTTTTTAGGAAACTTGTATAAACTAACATTCTGATGTATCTTTTGCATTTATCTGGGACATTTTTCAAGTTAAATTTATATAAATTTGTATATTTCTTTTAAACTATTGCAACGCATTCCAAGAACTTGATTTTAAATGAGCTAGAACTTTAAATGAAATATAGTACATTTCATGTTGGGAATAAGTGACAAGAGAAGAAAAGACTCAAATGAAGAAACAATTCTTTGTTGCTGTGTATGGTCTTAGTGGGATGTGGCAGCAGGGATGTCATGGTGAGCTCTTGCACTTCAAAATGTATCACTATCCCCGTGGTTTACAGACTGACCACGATGATGAACATCCAGAATAGATGCAATATTATCTCCTGTAAGTCCACAATACTGGTTAAGAATCAGTTCTACTGATCCTATGATACAGTAGCTACACTACACCCAGATGTTATGCTTTAAGTGTGCTTTGAAAAGCAGTTATTCATCTCTTTGGGATTCTTAGTTTTAACTGAAACCAGTGGAGTTTACTATTTGCTTATGAAGAAGTTCTGACACCAGAAATTTATCGGGGACAATGTCTTTGCACACAGATTCCATCACTGTGCTAAGATTCAACCTGTGCAATTTCCAATTTTAAAAAATGGGTCACAAGTAGCAGGGCTGGGAAACGTCTTTGCCTAAGACAACAGCGCCCAACTTATCTTGATCACAGCACTCTTCCACAATGTCCTGATATGGCAGCATCGTGCCACACTCCCCTGAGATCTTGCGCAATCCTGGCCAGCCAGGATGGCAGCACCCAGGAGAGCCAGGAGAAAGGGGCCACACCAGGCCTTAGGGCACTGCAGAGTACAGTTTGGGAATCACTGGCCTAAGATCTTGGAAAGCTGTTGTCACTTGAAGTAGAAAGCACTGGGCTAAAAGGACTAGTGGTGAGTCAGCATATGACAGCTTTATCTGTTCATGAATAAATCCAAAACTCAAAGATGACAGTGCTGGCTTTTAAGAGGCTAACTTTAGCTTTAGATAGGAAAACAAAGGCTTGGTAGTTGAATCTGGCTAGAAGCACCAAGTCATATGGCCCTGGCCTACAAACGTTTTACCTGAAATTGATACAGGCTTGTGCCACTATGAAAATCAGAGGCGTCACTACCAAGGGGTAGGGGGGGCGGTCTGCCCCAGGTTCCAGCCCACAAGCAGTGTCCTGAGGGCACTGGTGTAGCTAGGGGGGATGCGGCGCACTAAGTTTTGCAGGGTGCCTCCCTGTGGCGTGCAAGCGGCTGCTCCCCCTCCCCTTGGGAGCCATTTGCCTCCATTCCCTCCCCCTGCCCACATGGCTCCAAAGGGGAGGGGAGAAGCTGCTTACACGCTGCAATGAGGCAAAACTGAGGTAAATGGCTCCCAAGGGAAGGGGGAGGAGCCGCTTGCACACTGCAGGGAGGCTCCCTGCAAAACTTAGTACACCACACCCCTCTAGCTATGCCAGTGCCTGAGGGGCCCGCAAGATGACAGGAGAACTGGGAGCCAGGATGCAACGTAGCTGCTTATAAGCCCAGGCTTAACCAGTCAAGAGTGGCCATGTGAGTGCCTCAGCAAGGAGCTCATCAGTCAGCACCAGCCCCAGATTTTGGAACAGGACCTAACACAGCCCCTTCTGAGCCCAGGAACAGGGGCTCTCTGAAAGCCTATTCCTCAGGCTCACGTGGTTGCTGGGGTACCTGCAAAGCAGGCATTGGGCATCAGCAAGAGAAGGAAGAGAGGAGGGAGCCTCCTGGCGCACAGCGGCAAGCACACGAGGTTGGGCTGTGGCTTCTCCTCGAGCAGCAACTGCAAGGAACAGCGTCTTCTACAAACAGGAAATTCAGAAGCCTCGACGAGCATTACTTTGTAATATTTCTTTCATGCTGTGTGTGTGTGTGAGAGAGAGAGAGAGAGAGAGAGAGTGAGAGTGAGAGTGAGAGAGATTTCATAAATGCCAACATGATTTCCTTCCCATTTCCTCCCCTGGGGTGGGGGGGCAGGTGCTACTTTTACTTCTGGTTGCTGTGTGTTGATGTGATGCACTTCTGGATGTATTTTGGGGGGTGCCTGGAAAGTCTCTTGTGTACCTGTAAATCTATGCTCCTGTGGTGTGTACATGGGTTGTCCTTCCGAGAGGTCTTTTTTTTAGATCTTTCTTACTGTGTTTTTGGATTTTTGTTCTAGAGTTGCTGGTTCCAATCCAGTGATCAAATTTGTGGTGGATTTGCAACATGAATAGAAAACAGCCCAGTGGTGTTCAACAAAGAAAAATTTAAAAAGCAAAATATGAGGCAATTAAAAGTATGTCAGGTTCAATCTTCAAGTATGTTAAGCCTTCAACATTGCATGTAGCAACTGAAAGTTCTGAAGACCTTATGCAAGCTGGACCATCAAGAGCACCTGTAGTGCAAACATCAGAAGATGCAGAAATCACTGGCCTAAAAGACAACAGTGAATCTGAATCACTATCTAGCGGAGAGCAAGACAGCGAACCTGAATCATCATCTAGAGGAGAGCAAGACTTTGAGCAACAGGAGACAATTTATTCAGATATTGCTGCCTGGCCAACACCAGTGCCAGATGACCTGAGAGTGATTCTGGTTAGGAGGAGAAGTGAGGCAATTCAGAACCGAGATGGGCCTTTCTCATCAGTACAGCAAGAAGGCCAAAGGAGCAAAGGAGAAATCTGACACCCGACTTCATCGTGGTTTTATAAATCTGCGGCAGATGGTGGAAAAATGCTGTGATCATGGATGATCTATTCCAAATCCACAAACTCCTTGTTTTGTTTCTGCTGTAAACTTTTTGCAGAGGATACAAAAGCTGGTGTATCCAAATTTATTACAGGTTTCAATTCTTGGTGGAAATTAAATCCTTGAGTTGCTGACCATGAGAATTTGGATACACACCTCTCCTGTTTAGGGAAACGGAGGGCTTTATTCACAGGTCTTGAAGTCCAGAAAACTATTGGTGCAATCCAGCAAGTGGAGATGCAGAAAGAGAGGCAAAAATTGAGAGACATTTTGCACTGTCTTTTAGACGTTGTTCTATTTTTGGCCAAACAAAATATTGCTTTCCATGGTCATAAAGACCATTCCATGGTCATGTCATCGGATGACGAAGGAAATTTTTTGGAACTGGTGAAATTACTGTTTATTATGACCCAGTTTTGAAGGAGCACTTTTTAAGAATTGTCACCAGGGCCAGGCCCTGGCAACACAGATGCCCTTGGGAGCAAGGGACTCCTCAGGAGTAAAGGACTCCTTGGAAGTAGGAAGTATATAAGTATGGTCTCCTCCACAGATAAGTATGGCCAGGACCCCACCTCCAGGCAGGTGGTCACCTCAGGTGTAGGACCTGAAGGCTCCCCAGCCTGAGAAGGATCACATGACCTGAAGGGGTGGGGCCTTTAAGGGCTCCTGCTGGATTCATAAGGAGCCCAGCAGCCAGAGGGGAGGGGGGCTCATGCTCTTGGAGGCGGGACACAACCTTACCACTTGCCTCCAAGGCTTGAGGCATTGGTCCGGGAAGGGCTGGAGCTTCCATCCAGGCCGAGGAGAGGAGTCACATCCTGGCAGCAGGGAGGCTGGGCCCACCTGGAGAGGCCCAGGGGCTGCCCCAGGACCTTGCTACCCAAACAAATCAACCGAGCACTGGTGACTACCGACATCCATCCACCAGTCACTGGCACCCCTTGCAGACCCTGAAAGACCACCAGTACCCTGGTTGGCAGCGCAGGGGCTCTTATTGAGATAAAACTCTTGGGTGTGGCCTTTACCCAGAGGAACCTTGTGGGAGCCAGTGCTTATGGACCCTTAAGGTAAAGGGCGATCTGGACTTTGGGGGAGAGGGATTAACAAACCCACCAGGCCCTATGGCGTAACGAGGGCCTGATGAATGTCAAGCAACTGACAAGAATAAACCATGTTAAGCAAAGCTGCCAACACTCGTGGTCTTTACCAAAACGGTAAGTCTACAGTTGCTCGGGTCCCCTTGAGATTGTCGGTAGAGCCCCTGGGGGGGAGAGCGGATCCCGCTATGGGGAGGCAAGAATCCGAAATGTTATTCGATCTCAAGGCAGATTGACGTCATACTTATCTCCACAAACACAGAACGAATTCATTCACCTTCTTGGAAGTCATGGCAAACAGAAAATAGCAGCAGATATTTAAAAAGTCAAATTCTTTCGAATTCTTTTCGACAGCACCCAGATGTTTCACACACAGAACAAATGTGTGAAATGATCAGGTTTGTCCATACTGAAGATGGTACAGTCACTGTTAAAGAATCATTCTTCGACTTTATTCCAATTTATGAGAAAACAGCTGCTGAACTCACAGAAATCTTGAAGCAACTGGAAAGTGATGGATTGGACATCAACCTGTGCTGTGGTCAGGGATATGATAACACTGCAACTATGGCTGGTATTCATGGTGGTGTTCAAGCAAAAATCAAAGAAATTAACCCCAAGGCTGTATTCGTTCCTTGTGCAAATCATTCTCTGAACCTTTATGGAGTTCATTCTTTTGGAACAGTTTCTTCAAGAGTGAATTTTTTTGGAATTTTGGAAACAATTTATTCCTTCTTTTCAGCCTCAACTCAGCAATGGCAACTGCTATGGAATGCAGGTATAACTGTGAAAAGATTGTCCAGAACAAGATGGAGTGCTCATTATGAAGAAGTGCATGCAGTAAAAATGAATTATGATCAGTTAATCTCAACCTTTGAAGCACTCTGCAAATCGAACTCCACTTTGGACACAAGAGCATCAGCTGAGAATTTGGTCCCTGCTGTGCGTGATTTGTCTTTCCTGGGTTTTCTCTGTTTCTGGTGTGAAATTTTAAACGAGCTAAATCAAACGCAAAAATACTTGCAGACAGCCGGAATCTTTCTTGAACAATGCACAGCGAAATTCAAAGCTTTAAAATAGTTCCTTGCAGAACAAGGTACACACATGGTTGAGAGGGCCGTTAACTATGCCACAACAACATGTAAGGAAATAGACATCGATATAGATAAGAGTCAGATCTCGAAAAAGAATGCTAGGTCAAATGGCAAAAGATGTTGGCCTGACATTGCATGAAGAAAGCAGAAGGGCACTGATGAATGTATTGATCATTTCCTTCAAGAACTGAACATGTGTTTTAAAGGAATGGAACCAATAATGGCAAACTTCTTCATCATTCAGTCGTTTTCTCTGATTTTTGAAGAAGAAAATCCTCAGAAGTTTGTACCAAATCTCATAGAAATGTACAACGAGTTTTCTGGAGAAGAGATTGTAATGGAAATCTTTTGACTGTGGAGACATTTGAAAGCTGCTCACGTTCATATCGATGTAACAAAGAAGTGGACAGCATTACAGTTTCTAGAATTTATAGTGAAATGGGATTTTTTGGAATCTCTGCCGAACTTTATCTGTAGGTTTGAAACTGTTCCTCACTATCTGTTGCATCTTGTGAAAGGAACTTTTCAAAATTAAAGTTAATAAAAACAGCTCTGAGATCAACCATGAGTGACGATAGACTGATAAATCTAGCTACACTATCTATCGAACATGAGTATGTGAGGAAGATAAGCTTTGAGGGAGTGACTGACAATTTTGCTGAGGCTAAGGCTCGAAGGAAGAAATTGTAATGTTCTGTTTCAGTAGTGTGACAGACCAATTGTAGCCTGCCTACAACTGTCTATAAAGGAAGTTTTTTCAAATGCCTCTCTGTAATTAAAAAGTAATAATCTATTACTTTTCATTTTTTGTGCTGTAATTTTTTATTATTGTGTTTTTTTTATTGTTTATGAATATATACACAATGTTACAAAGTTCTAATTGGAACATGGGACCTGGGTGGAGGGGTGGAATCGTGGAGAGGGAGACATGGGGGGCTAATTTTGGGGTGGTGGTGGAAAGTTTCCTATGTATGTGAAGTTCAATAAAACGAAAGTGTTCACTGTGTCTTCTGGCCATTTTTATTATTTATTTCATATGATTATTACTAAAAATAATTTTGTCATAAAAAGGGGGATGTCAAAAATTTATGGGCCCCAGGTATCAGATGACTTAGCTATGCCACTGATGAATCTGCCCCTCCAACATCCAGCCTAAAAGTGTGGTTCACTGCTACGTTGGCTATTTCAGGGGCAAAAGCTGGTGCAGCACCAGCAATTTGGTCCCACTGATGGCCTTCCATAGTATCCGAATTGCTGTCCAATGGCTATGAACTACCCTAGTGGCACTGAAGCCACAGAGTGTCCATAGGAAAGCAATCTCAAGTAGATGTGGGGATGAAGAGAAGAGTGTTCATTCTCACTGCAATTCATCAAACTAAGTTAGGGCCCAATTCTATCCAATTTTCCAGTGCTGGTGCTGCTGTGCCAATGGGGTATGAACTGCTTCCTGTGTTGGGAAGGCAGTCTCCTCAAGGTATGAGAACATTTGTTCTTTTACCTTGGGGCTGCATTGCGGCTGTATTGGTCCTGGAAAATTGAAAAGGATTGGGCCCTAAGTCAAGAAGATACAATTAACGCACCATTTGAATACTACAGGCAGTGTACTATCTCTAGTCACAAAGGAGGACCAGCGGGCACATGCCATTTCTGTCCCATAATGAAGGCAAAGCAGCATGGTGGATAGATCCTAGCAGAACTAGGATTATCCACCATTTCCTCTCTTGATTGGGCCAGAAGTTTCTGTGAAAAGTGGCAAGGTATGACCAGTGCTGCACCTTCCAATCCATGCTGAGCCTTAGCCTCCAGAGTAGCAATGTGTTTTTTCAAGGTCTAGATGGAAGGAAAATTCTATACCAAATAGTTGAAGGCCTGTGCAATCTATGGAAGAGGATGAGGTTGGTGACAGACATTATTTTTCAAATACATGAATGGATGTTTGGGGGTTGAGGAGAAAGGGTTCACAGTTTCTTACTTGCAAAAGGGAGGTAGATTTAGGTTAAATATTAGGAGAAGCAGCCTAACAATTAGTGCAGCTCAGCTATCTAGGAAAGTCATCAGTTTTCTTTCTTCTGAAGTGTTAAAAAAAATTGGACAAACACTAGTGCTTGTCTTAGCTCAGAAAGTAGATCTACTTTGTATCTTACAACCCCAATAATTAGAGAGAGAGAGAGAGAGAGAGAGAGAGAGAGAGAGAGAGAGATCATTTTCTTTGAGAAACTGTGTTAAGATCCTGGAAAGAATTAACTTAAGTCTCCGCATACTTGCAGAGGCACAAAATCATAACGGCAACCAGATTTTCTTTTGTCTGCTTGCTTGGCACCTTCTAATATACAGGTTTATATGAAGTACTGAAATACCAGGGGTGCATGTTGCTTTTATAGTTTATATGTCAGCAAAATCTGCTGGTCCCTAAAATCCCCAAATAGCGCTGGAGATCCTTGACTTGCTTATTACCAAACCCACCACAGGGAACCATTCAAGGAAATGAGAATGCAGATCTTGAAGGGAGGAGTAGATGGGAGTAATTATTTTTGCAGCTTGCCTGCAATCTAACACCCCCTTAGCTCATTGCAATGATTTGGCTAGTCTGAAATGGGTTTATTTTGAATTGGACTAATCAGCATCCTTTCAGGCTGTTTATTGATCGCTGTTTTTCTGTGACAACGCAAACAAATGTCAAAGTTCTCTTAAATTAATAGATGATGATATTGTGTTCTTTAAGACTCAGAACTCTAGAAGACTCCTGTCACTCAGCCAGGAAATCCAATCTTGAAGGTGGCTTCAGGTAAGTAAGGTAGAGCAAATGTAGGAAAGTGCTGAATGCATTTATAATCTATTTCAGGAGATTCAAAGTCTAACTTTCTTTTCCATGTGCAAACAGAAGGAGCTCCACTGACAACCAACAGTACATTGTAATCACACAAGCAATATACCGGGAGTCATTCTTAAGTAAACCGTCTCCTCTTAGAGTTTGCGTTTTCCCATGCTGGATCTCAGCATTAACACACCTTCCACAGAATCTCCAGGACTGTCAACCATCCTTTGCCAGAGAAGCTGCTCTGCTCCTTGTGAGTCCATCCAGTCTACTTCCTGGCCATTACTTAAACCTGGAAATTGCAAAACAGGATAAAGTCAGTGTAATTTGTTGCAGTCAAAAAAAGATACTGATTTTTTTTTAATTCAACCAAATATTTTCTGTCTTGTAGCCTGGGAAACTTATGCTTTTGCCTTCATTCAGAAAAAGTGGAGAGGCATTCCATCTATTTCAAAATGTAATCTAAATAACGCTTCAAGGAAAAGGAACCAAAAACCAAAAGATGTGAAAATGAGCTTTGAACAATTAACAAAATACATCACCTTAGCGTCACACTAAGAACTGGCATGGTCAACGTGTTTTCGTTTACCTTGGATTTATGATTTGACTCCTATTTCAACAGCAACAATACCTGAAGCACTTAACTAGAAATAATGTGAGGTCCCAAATGCCAACAGTCCTTGGAAACAGCTGACCTTTATAAAACACGGACTGAATTCCAGCAGCGTGGTGAGTTGTGAAATAAGACCTATAGATTTAGAAACTGTTTGAAAGCTAACACTAAAGGTTAAACATGGCTACTTTTCTTCATCAGAGAGTAACATGTTAAACAGAATGATTAACACAGTTATTTCTGGCCATAAAATGTGCGCATCTGATTTTTTCTTTTTAACATAAGACAGGGAGTTATAACTCTTGCTTATGAGACAGCAAAGGGAGAGGTGTGTAAGGAAGTGATGAACTTTCTGTGTTTGTACTTCTTGTTAATATGTAAAGGAGGAACTCGTACTCAAAGTTGGAGCTCACAAGTTCCTCCTTCACACATCATTCCAGAAGCATTTAGCAAGTAAGCGCAACTACACCCATGCTTTCTCTTCTCCTTGCAACCACATAGCAACAGATTAAGGCTTCACATAAGAATAACTAATAAAAACCCCACAAAGGATCTGAAGTGCACAGCTGGGAGTGGGGGAGGCTGAGAATTTCACACAATGAGTGGTGTGTATCTGTCAATACATTTCTGCACATTAAGATGCCACAAAGAATTCCAACAGCGGAAGGCAGGGGAGCCTTGAATAGGACCTTTATGGTATTTCCAGTTCTTTGTGGCTCACAAAACAAAGAGTTTTGGGCAGATCTCAGACTTAGTTCTCTAAACCAACAGAAAATGTAGTCATCTCCTCTTCTCTCGATGTCCTTTTGGTTTATGTTCTCACAGCTCCCCAATCACCAAGGAGAGACAAGGGACTTGGCACCCACTGCCTGCTCTTACCACTGCCAGTGTTCAGGCGAATGCCTCCCAGAAAGATATTGCTGGAAAGAGACTCTTTGTCCCAAACAGTGAGTTCTACGCAGACATTGTGTATATCTCTAGGATTCAAACCGCAAAAAGTGAAGGTGTGATTCCAGTGGGGATTCACACTCTTCTTTATAACAGGGGTTTTGTGTTTGGAGGCTTTCTTGCTGTCTGGGAGCAGGTATCTGAAAGAGAAAAAATAAAGTGGAACTAAACAAGAGAAGGAGCATTATGGCTTTGTTGGTGTGTCATAACTGTTCTAAATACAAAGAAAGGACCCAACATAGTTTCCTCCATCTGAACAAAGCCTGCTCTTTGCATACCATGCAGTCTAATGAGATAAGGCTACTACACTGCAGGAAAAGAAAATACTGCGATAATACGTCTTACTGACATTGAACCACTGAGCAGGCCAAAACTGAAACAAGTGAGCCACTAACACCACCATCCTATGCATGTCAACTCAGAAGTAAGCCCTGCTGAGTTCAGTGGGTCTTACTCTAAGCATGTATAAGATTTCCACCTAAGTCTTTAGTCCAATGGAGAGAAAAATACATATAGGGAGCTGAGTCTAAAATACAGTTGGTATCCAGGAAAGCTACAAAAGAGTTGGGAACTGAACCAAAGCATTCAGAGTCACATCAGTCACAGGTATCTTGATGTCAGTGAACTGCCAGCAAAATGTGTCCACTATAAGGGTGCTTTTTCCGAATTACAGTGGTACAGATACCCTAGCGTATATGATGTGGCATGCACATATTCTGTTCTGGACTACCTGTACCCAATACAAGACATTACAGGACAAGACACCCTTGGGTGTCCATGGATACTAATAAACAAGGACACAGTACGGAATTATGATCCCCAAGTCTGAAAAACTCTAATGGTGCAATCCTTATGCAGAAAAGCACAAGAGCAGGTCTGCTGCTCTCCCCAACAACTTTGCCTTTCCTTGCTTGTTATTCCTTATACTTGGAACTGTGTTTTGGGACACCTGCAGGATGCCTTCTTGAGTGCTTTGTTCAAATACCTCTTAAATCTCACTTTTTCCACAAAGCTTTTGACAACATGACAGACACCTCAATCCTATGAGTGCCTTCTAGAATATTTGAAAGAAGTAGGGATGAAGTGCAGGCACAAGATATATCTCTTGCTTTTCTCACAAAATAAAAGCACTTTGGAGGATCAAAATGCGACCAGGTAAATTGTTACCAAGAAAGCACAAGGAGAGAAGGAGGGACAAATTACCCTTTCACAAATGTGTCCGAAGAGCCTCCTGATTTGACTGCCATTAAGTTCTTGGCTTCTTTGATGACCACTTCTAATATGCCTCCTGACGGCAGTTGTGAGCTCGTCTTCTTTACTTTTTTAGAACTCTTCTTTCCTTTAATAAAAATTAATCAAGACAAAATACATAATGCAAGGTTGGTCTATACATCTTCCATTGTTTTAGATAACATCCTGCCATCCTGGATAAGAAAACCCCAAGAGCACTTAAGAATTCCTCGCTTTCATCCCTACCCATAAACTCCCAAGCCCAAGCCATACCTCACACTTCACCTAAACTAGCTATATAATCACCTATTTCAGGACAGCAACTGTACACCATCCAGCCCTGAAGGATTTCTTGCATCCAAATAATCTATTGCTCAGCAGTTCTCTCTCACAGACACCAAGGGAAAGCTCTACCCATTTCTCCACCTCCTTCAGCACATTAACCTAGTTCTTCTAAAAAAGGAACTATCCCTCTCCCCCCCACGTGCACAGATAAATATGATTTCATATGACTTTGTGTACTTTGGCTCAACGATCTCCGACACTCTTTCTCTCGATAATGAGCTAAACAGGCGCATCGGTAAAGCAGCTACCATGTTTTCCAGACTCACAAAGAGAGTCTGGTCCAACAAGAAGCTGACAGAACATACCAAGATCCAGGTCTACAGAGCTTGCGTCCTGAGTACACTTCTGTACTGCAGTGAGTCATGGACTCTCCGCTCACAACAGGAGAGGAAACTGAATGCTTTCCACATGCGCTGCCTCCGGCGCATCCTCGGCATCACCTGGCAGGACAAAGTTCCTAACAACACAGTCCTGGAACGTGCTGGAATCCCTAGCATGTATGCAATGCTGAAACAGAGACGCCTGCGTTGGCTTGGTCATGTCGTGAGAATGGATGATGGCCGGGATCCCAAAGGATCTCCTTTATGGAGAACTCGTGCAAGGAAAGCGCCCTACTGGTAGACCACAGCTGCGATACAAGGATATTTGCAAGAGGGATCTGAAGGCCTTAGGGATGGACCTCAACAAGTGGGAAACCCTGGCCTCTGAGTTGCCCGCTTGGAGGCAGGCTGTGCAGCATGGCCTTTCCCAGTTTGAAGAGACACTTGGCCAACAGTCTGAGGCTAAGAGGCAAAGAAGGAAGGTCCATAGACAGGGAGACAGACCAGGGACAGACTGCACTTGCTCCCAGTGTGGAAGGGATTGTCACTCCCGGATTGGCCTTTTCAGCCACACTAGATGCTGTGCCAGAACCACCTTTCAGAGCGCGATACCATAGTCTTTCCAGACTGAAGGTTACCAATACAAAAAAAAAAAAAATCAAATTAAGGGGTTCTCAAGAAGTTCCATGTGGCTTCTACCAAAATACCTTCAGACATCATAAAAAAGTAAATGGGTTGTTACTCAGTATGCTTAATTGTTTTGGACTGCCCCTAATAGGCATCTTTGGTCAAGGGGCAATGCTGGAAATGCAGGGATTCTGTCAGACTTATGTGCCTTTTGTCCAGGTTGATGCTAGGAACCCATCAAATCCATGCTGGATCCAAAAAGAGCTGTTCCCCTATTCCTCGTTTCCCTCTCCCCCACTTGCTTGGAGAAGCCTTGAGGAAGTTTTCTGAAGTGACTACACTTGCTTTCCTTCCCTATCTGACTTGCAGGGCATGGAACAAACATCAGGACACTCGGCCACTACAGAAAAAGAAGGCCACTTAGGCCAATAGACTCAAACTGCCAAGGCTGCCCCCAAACTCATGCACTTCCACTCCACTTCCCATAGAAATCTCAATGCCAACCCAAGAACCTAGGAAAGGAACTTGCCTCTTTGTTCATCTCATTGCTCTGCCTTACAGTCACTCTGTTGCCAATTTCTTCTCTCCCATCTCCTCCTCTGCCGCAACCAGAGACATGCAGCAATGCTGCTACTCAAGAACGCACCACTTCTTGCCTCTCACTAAGGATGGTGCCATCTCCATTAACCCTTCCCCCAACCCACACACAAGTCACAACACTACACAAATTTCACAAGTGACTGTTGGGACTGCCTGTTAAACCTTCTGAGAATTACTCTTTCCTCTTAGTCTTGATTGCTTGCCTTCAGTTTCCCTCCCTCACTCATTGACACAAACTGACTCAGAAGATTAAAGAGAGGTGATCTTGGCCACTGCCCCTTCCTATTTTCCAATTTCCTGCATGCAGCCCATTAGTAGTGCAACTTGCCACTCACCCTTCTGAGTCCTCTAGAATCTATGTCCTAAGTCTATGTTTTAACCAGTTAGGGTAGAAATCTTGATGGTATCCTCCATATTTGCTTCAGTACAGCTCCTCTTAACAATCCACCAAGGCCTCTGAAGATATTTCAGTTTCATTTCTGCTTCAGTCCTCCTTCAGAAGACATGGAGTATTAACCAATGATAGAAGAGCTTTCTCTCAACCTCCATCAAGGATAGTGAATTGGTAGCCAGCTCATTTGAGAGGCCACACCACATCATGACAAGAAAAAAAATAATGATTTCAAATCTTGCGGCTGAGCTGCAATTGTACCTCTGAATTCCAGCTTGAATTCTTGCTTTCTCCATACAGAACTCCTCTATCTCCCCCTCACCCACCTTTATTTTCCCAAAGACCTATAGGTTCCCTCAATAAACAACCTCATCTCCATAGAACATTAATGCCTCTCCTCTGAATCTCCACTTTCCCTAAGCAACATTCATGTCTCTTCTCCTTTCTCTCTCCAGCTTCCCCAGAAACCCGCACCTGCTGGGTCTAGTGCCATTTTATAGGCACCTTTACTCCTCATGGAACCACCTGAATTGCTGCTCATCTATTTGGTTTCATCCTTGATTCACCCTCCCTCCAATTGTAAGCTTGTTCCTGCCCAATAAATAGCATCTATATCTAACTCCATCTTTTGTGAATGCTAATCTCTTTTGGGGTGCACCACAATCCAACAGGCAAAGGTCTATAGATCATGAATGCTTCAACAAATGCACTACAAGTGTCACTGACAGCAAGTACAGTAACAGGTACAGTTATAAGTATACATACAGGTTGTTGTTGGCAACCTTCAGTCTCAAGAGACTATGGTATCGCACTCTGAAAGGTGGTTTTGGAACATCGTCTAGTGTGGCTGAAAAGGCCAATTCGGAAGTGACAATCCCTTCCACACCGGGAGCAAGTGCAGTCTGACCCTGGTCTGTCTCCCTGGCTATGGGCCTTCCTTCTTTGCCTCTTAGCCTCAGACTGTTGGCCAAGTGTCTCTTCAAACTGGGAAAGGCCATGCTGCACAGCCTGCCTCCAAGCGGGCCGCTCAGAGGCCAGGGTTTCCCACTTGTTGAGGTCCACTCCTAAGGCCTTCAGATCCCTCTTGCAGATGTCCTTGTATCGCAGCTGTGGTCTACCAGTAGGGCGCTTTCCTTGCACGAGTTCTCCATAGAGGAGATTCTTTGGGATCCGGCCATCATCCATTCTCACGACATGACCGAGCCAACGCAGGCGTCTCTGTTTCAGCAGTGCATACATGCTAGGGATTCCAGCACGTTCCAGGACTGTGTTGTTTAGAACTTTGTCCTGCCAGGTGATGCTGAGAATGCGTCGGAGGCAGCGCATGCATCGGAGGCAGCACATGTGGAAAGCGTTCAGTTTCCTCTCCTGTTGTGAGCGAAGAGTCCATGACTCGCTGCAGTGCAGTGATGATATTTGCATCCCTCATGTCTTGAGGTACTCCACCTTCTCTCCAGCAGAGACAGAGGATTTCATGCAGCTCAGTGACGATGATCTCTTTGCAGCACTTTAGGACTTCAGCAGGGATGCTGTCCCTACATACAGGGATGTATGTATGTACAGGGATGTATGTATGTACAGGGATGTACATACATACATACATCCCTGTATGTATGTACATGTATGTACAGGGATTATGTATGTACATACAGGGATGTATGTACAGGGATGTACATACAGGGATGTATGTCCCTACATACAGGGATGTACATACAGGTACAATAGCACAAATGTGTAATGTTAAAAAAGGATCTGATAATAAAGGGCTTAACAAAGATCATTAAGAGGGTTAGCACAAAATCTCTGCCCAGACCAAATCACACATTTATGCATACAGCAATTAATGAGGTACAAATGTGGGGGTGAGGGAGAGGGCAGAACTAGAACAAAATGAGATCATCATCACAGGAGGCAATGTAGACTATAAACCTTCGTCACATGAATATCAGCAGTAATCATGCAAAAAATCACAAAACAATAAGCACTCCACACCAAAAACCTGAATGTGTTTTAATCATGTTTCTGCAGTATTGTGTATGATGAAAATGTCAAGTGTTCTCAGACAAGAAAATCAGATTATAACAAATGCTACAGAGCTGACAGTTCATAAATCAGGCTAGATTCATTTAGGAAAACCAGCGTATCCTACCTGTTCCAAAAGATATATTGCTGGGGCCTCAGTACTACAGGAAAATGAATCATTTGAAATTTCTTTTGAGATTGGTAACTAACTGAATGCAAGGCAATTCCCATCTTCAACATCCTGGGAAGTTGAGACCTTATGCCTGTGCAAGATGGTGCATTTCAGGTCTCCAGAGAAATCATTGCTGGATAGTGCCATCAAGGTTCATTTTACCTTGAATCTCTCCCAGGGGAAGTGTTAGGTTCCTCTCAGGGGGGATATACCGCAGTAAAACTATCAACTCTCCTTGGTACTGAAGGCTGACATCGGTTGCAACATCCACCTGAAAAGAACACAGCAAAACAGAAGGGCTTTGGGCAGTGGGCATAAGTAGTATCCTTTTCTTCCACCTTCTCAATTATTTTAGAGGCAAGCTACCTAATTGTAGTAAGCAACCAAAGGCCATTTCACAATCTGTTTTGTTTATCAGAGTTTTGCAGAAGGCGCATGACTTTTAATGTACTTATTTATAGGTTACATAAACTGCTGGGACACAGAGGCTGGGTTAACTTACACTTCCCACTGCTTCTGTTTCAACACAGCAGAAAAGCGTATAGCAAAAGTTTATTTTTATTTATTCAAAGACATCAGCATTTATATGCTGCTTTTCTTCAACAGATCCTCCAAATGGCTCAAGGCAAAAAAATTTATAACAAAACAAAAAAACAAAGCATTTACAGTCAAATTAAATCCACTAAATGTAAAATCTACACATCATGCTAGTCAAAACCACAGCACTAAGAACATAAGAACAACCCCACTGGATCAGGCCATAGGCCCATATAGTCCAGTTTCCTGTATCTCACAGCGGCCCACCAAATGCTCCAGGGAGCACACCAGATAACAAGAGACCTGCATCCTGGTGCCCTCCCTTGCACTGGCATTCTGACATAGCCCATTTCTAAAATCAGGAGGTTGCACATACACATCATGGCTTGTAACCCGTAATGGATTTTTCCTCCAGAAACTAAACCAGACCTTGTCTAAAAAAATACTCTTTACAGTCCTTCTAAAGATTAAACATACCTCCTAATGAAGGAAGCTTCAGAACCTAGCTTCTGCTACCAAGAAGGCCCTGTCTTGAACCCTCACTAGTTTACCTTGAAGGAAAGGAGTAAAGTGGCAAAGAGAACTCTCAACATCAATCTGCCTTTTGCATAACTGATAGAGCCCAGCTGCTGTTTGACTTTTCTCTTGAAGCTGTAGTTTCAAATCTTAATGCTGCGTGGCTCTCTCACAGAAACTGCATAGTACCCCACTACCCATCATTCTGAATGTGTGAGGACACATTACCCACGTATCTTTACATGTATAGGCTTCCCAACTAGCAATAATTTCTGTCCATGACTTGACAGATTCAGGAGGCCCACAAAGTAAATGCCCATAGGAAGAACCCCACAAAGCAAAGGAGGTCCACAAAGCAAATGCTACTGCCATACATTTTCTTGCAGTACAGGTTGGGCAGATGTGAGCTATGCAGGACCAACTCAAAATGTGTGGGATGTCAGAGGAGATGGGGCATGACCTAATTCAAGTCTTCCAGTTGGCCTGAATGACCAAAGGTCCAGTTAAACTTTAATATTGACAACTGTATGTTTGCCACACCAAATCACAAAATTAGGACATGTGAGAATAATTTTTCTTGGCCTTCTACTCCCTAAGACAATAAATTTTTGTTTGAAGAATTCTAACTTAAAATGAACATGTCTCCTCAAGGCAACTAGATCCCTTCTTCCCAGGAGACAGGATGCTTTTGCCAAACAACACAACACCCTGATTGCAAATTTGTGAGTGGAAATGGTCCTTGTTTGTTCCACAGGTGCATGGAAGGTAGAAGAAAAACATTTCAGAAGCCAGGTTAGAAGTTAAGGTGGGAAACAGTTTCTGTGCCTACATCAATGGGTATTCAAAACTGGGTTAATCAGGGGGATCTCCCAGGCTACAGGAAGCTACCATCTGGTGCTCCTATGTACCAGAATGTAGGTAGCCCCTCCAACAATAAGTGCTTGTATTTGGAAACCTCCAAACACACCCTCATTTGGTGCTTGTTCCATACAGAGGGGTGGACTGAAGATTACTCATTTACATAAGCAGACCACCCCATCCGCCTTGCAGCAGCCCTCTGAGCCATCAAAAAGCACGGATCAAGGGAACCCTCAGAAAAGCAGTGAGGTGGGGTGCAGGGAACTTGCACTTAGTTTGGGAAGAACTTCCTCCCCTTGTAACTCCCTGCACCCCATATCACCCCATTCCTGACCATGGGAACAATTTTTTAGGTGGATCAGAGGGCACCTGAAAATCTTTGTTTAGATCATTGATTTTCAACCTTTTGCATCTCACGGCACACTGACAGGGCACTAAAATGGTCAAGGCGCACCACCAGGTTTTTGACAATTGACAAGGCACACCATGCTGCCAGTGGGGGTTCACATCTCCCATTGGCCCTATTAATAAATGACATTCCCCCAAATTCCTGTGGCACATCTGTGGACCACTCGCGGCACACCAGTGTGCCACGGCACAGTGGTTGAAAATGGTTGGCTTAGATCCTAAGAAAACAAGATGTTTCTTGGAGTACCATATTTCTGACTATTCTAAAAGACACTTTGGGAAAAGTAGTTTCCCAATGAAGAGACAATAGAAAGCACTCACAAAGCATATCTGCAAGCTATCCTACACAAAATCTAAACACTTTGTTCACTTGGCTTAGAACTAACCTTTGAAACCAAATCCTCACCTTGGGCTGAAGCATAAACCACTCATCTGCCCGATTCTCAAAGTTCCAGGAATCCAGGGGCAACTCCACTTCACCAAGAAAGCTGTTACGCCCAAACCTGTCATAATGCCAGACAGAAAGCTGGAGGGTCCGAGTCTCAAGCTGTGTATGGCTGATGACGTACTGTGAAGCAACAAAAGACCATTGCGACATGTTCATAAGATAAAACTACAAAGCCACTGAATGGTGAGCAGCAGAGCTTATGCATCCTGATTTTCAGGAAGATACTAGCAGCTGAATTTTGCACAGATGCACAGAACTTTTTTTCCTCTGCCAGGGTAGACCAATCAATCAGACAAGGTGACCATTAAAGAGAATCTATAACGCACAATGATTATCTTGAAAATCTATTTTTCTTACTGCTGCCTGGTTGTATTATTTCCTTATCCAATAATTACCAAAATTAATGAAACTTCTTAAAATGTCCCTTTCAACATTTTTTTACATTATATTTTACAGAGACAGAGAACAAACTGACCGCTCATGTTTGCCTATGTCAGAAGCAAGAACTCCTCTCCCAAGAAAACATCCCTCCCTAAAAGAGAGCTGCCTGTATACTGTGAGGCTGACCTCAGAAGCAGCCTGTTATATTTCCCCATTATATCACACACAGCATTCCTTTTTCAGATATAAATCGGAGCCACAACTGTTGGATATCACTAGAGAACAATGGCCTTGACCAAAACCTAGCTCACACCTGGTCATTGGTCCAGTTTTCTCACCTGATTTAAAAGCAGGATGATGGAACATCTGTTAATTGAAAACCAGCCTATCAAACCTTGGGGAGAGGGGGCTATGTTTCTAAAAATGGAATAAAAGAGTTGCCCAACTGGGTTGAGAGAACAAGATGCACAGCAACTGTAAGATGAAAGCTGGGCTTCGCAAGACGCCAACCCTCTCCAACTTTTCAGCACCTATGCATCTGCAATGCAGCCCCAAGGTAAGGCATCAAACACCCCCTCACCTTGAGGAGGCCTCCATGACTGCCTCCCCCCACCCCAGGAAGTAGCACACACCCTCTTGGCTGTATCTGCGCTGGAAAGTTGGATAGGATTAGGTCCTTAGGCTCTGTTTTTACTTTATTTTGAACTTTGCTTCTTGATCTCAACTATAGAATTTGATTGTCTATTTTTGTTCCCTGTGGCACTAATCCTCAATAAATCTTTTACTTTGATTTGATTAAAACAAACCTGCCTGGTGCACTGACCCACAGAGCAAAGGAACTCCCACATCTGACGCCTTGCTCAGCCCTACACACTACCCAGAAAAGGCTTGAGCCTAAGTGTGATTGTATGGTGATGTGTCAATGGGAGAGAGAGATGTGAAACAAGATCAAAGCACTCCCCACCCTTCTCCCTCCCCAGGAAATTCAGTGTGAGGGCTGCCAGTTGGCAAACAGATCCCCAGCTGGGTGAAGAGGTGGAAATATGACCCTGATCCTGTGTTTCTGGTGGCAGTCAATCCACCCCCATGGACAGCCAAGAGATGACTGTATGTGTGGCTTTGATGTGATCTGGGGCACGGAAAAGAATCAGATTTCTCAGAGGTGAATGCAATCCTTTTGTGCACTATCATGAAGATGAACAAAGTTCAGGATTAAGAAATGAAAAAAAATTAACAGAAGGCACTGATCCTAAAATTTAAAAAATAATACATTAAGACCCTTATCGCTGGGTTCCTGTTATTCAGCTTCCTTCTGTTCAAAACACTTTTTCTTTAGGTTGATGATATCATGCAACATGAGAAGATTCTAGGGAGTACATGATTAGACAGTACCCAAGAGTGGGAACTGTAACAAGCGTTCTCAGAGTGCCACAAGTGCTTTCAAAAGAAACCACAGTATAAAAAAAATAAAAATTATAAAACTCCTGGCCACCAATTACACTTACAGAGCAATCGTATCCACTGGAAGTGGAGCTTACTCCCATGTTAAATGTGCATGGACTGGGGCCTTAGGTAATGTTAAGGTTTTCCCAGTCCTGGGTTTATAAATCACAAGAGCCTAGGAGAAAAAGGAACATATCTGCATGAAACTTTCAGGAACAGTCAAAAAGAGGATCTTCTGCTGTTTGACTATGGCCATATTTAGATTCTGTGTTTTGGGCCAGACATGAACTCAAATACCCACTATGAATATTGTGGGGGAAAAAGTCATGAACGTTTGTCCAGATCTGAGAGATCACCACTTATGCTGTACAAAAGGGAAAATGCCTTCTCTTTATTAGAGACTGATTCTAACAAAACCCCCACAACAAAGGACAACCAACTGTTTTTATTTCAAAATAAATATCTACACAGCAAAAAAAAAAAAAAAATCAAATCACAAAGGATGTATGGAGATATTCAGTGTGATAGAAGAGCGTGTTTCAATTCTTACCTTCAGGGTTTCATTAAACTCTGGATTTGTGTTATTGCTCTTGATTTTTGTCTTCCGTTTACTTTGGCGAGACTTGTCCGGCAGGAGGTAAGCTTTTACATAGCTATAGATTAATCAGCAAATAATTAACAAAACTAAAATGCTACGGAGCCACATGTGCATGCACATAAAGGTAACTCTTATGACATTACTGAAATCCTGAAAGCAAAGCAAAGAAGGGCTTGTGGCACATGGAAAAAAGTTGATCACTTTAGGGTGCAATCCTAACCAACTTTCCAGCACTGACCTAACCGCAATGGTTAGGTAAGGTAACAAGCATGCCCTTACCTTGAAGAGGCCTCCTTTGACTGCCTCCCCACTGCAGGATGCAGTACATACCTCATTGGCACAGCTGTGTCAGTGCTAGAAAGTTGGTTAGGATTGCACCCTTAGTCACTTTCTCCTGTGCTACAGCTTACACTTTCAGTGAGGAAGAAGTACAGCTGTTTATCTACTGCAGTACCACTTCAGACTGCTGATCAGGACTCATGTGACTAAGTGCCCCTTCACAAAAAATATCTGTGGATATAGAAAACTAGGGAGAAGATGGTTAGATTCCTCTTCCATGACACGCTAGCTTTCTAAGAGCAGAATTTTTTTGTATGGAGAAGCATTCAATCCCACATCTGTAGTTTGATATGTGAAGCCTTCACACAGATTTACCAACAAATTGAGAACAAGGCCTGAGGGCCCAAACCTAAGGTCCCTCAGCGCCAGTGCTGGGTGTCACAAATGTGCCGTAAGGCACGCCCATGGCACCTGGAGGAGAGGCCACTGGTGCGAAGCCTCAGCACCATGTGGAATGCCCAGCTGGCACTCCTGCAGCACCAGCTGGCAGTGAGCAGTTTTAGGGTGGGAGGGAGGCGGGAAGTGGGTATAACAGGGTGGGGGAAGGGCAGGGCAGGGGGAGGAACCAGGGTGGGAAGGGGGTGGGACTGGTGGAGCCCTGCTCTGCTGTATCCTATCCTCCATGTTGGGCTGCAAGCCCAACACAGAGGCTATCAAGTCTGCACCAGAAAAACAGCTGGCTCAGACTACAGAAGATTCATTGTGGGACCTGGAGCTTTCCTGGAGCTTCCACCTCCGGAGGCCTAGTTGGTGCCACTGGATGCAGTGGTAGCTGTTTTGGAACCACTGCACCTGGTGGAGCCGCCAGGGATAGAATTGGCTTGCCCACCTCCCAATTCTTCTTATAGGCCAGGAAACCTGGAAAAGTCCATCCTTTACCCATCCTTCATACATCATATGCCTAATAGAAATAAACTACCAAATCACGTCCTACGAAAGGAGAGGTTAGCAATATAGCGTAGTGAAAATGCCATTATCCATGTCTCTGAAACTATCTATGCAGTCAGTTTTAAGACTGAATGGGTTCCTGCAGGAGTTCCACACAGAAAATGCTTTTGTGAAAGCAACCCCCCTGTGATAAAATAGCAACCTCACCCTCAAGTGAGAACTATCTGCTGGGGGGAAAAAATGCTTGTTTTTTTCCAGGATATAGTAACTTATTGTAACATGGAGTTCCTTCACATGGCACATTCATTGTGCAAATGTCAAGCTCACACACTGATGACATTTGCACTTCAAACATCACTGCTTAAATCAGCTCTCAGTTATTCAAAGTTCCCAGTCTGAGGGCTGCTTCTCATGTTCAGCTGGAAAGCTGCAGCACACTTGTGGGAATCTAAAAATTTGTGAAAAGAATGTAAGCACCATAAACACATGTGCAATGACAGAAACTAAGAAGAAGGAAAAATACAAGAGAATTGCCAATACTAATCCTACCACACAAATACACAACCATAAGTAGTTCTGCTTCACTGTAGAGCAGGGGTGCCCAAACCCCAGCCCTGGGGCCACCTGTGGCCCTTGAGGCCTCTCAATGTGGCCCTCAAGGAGCCCGCAGTCTCCAATGAGCCTCTGGCCCTCCGGAGATTTGTTGGAGCCCACACTGGCCCAACACAACTGCTCTAAGCGTGAGGGCGACTGTTTGACCTCTTGTGTGAGCTGTGGGATGAGGGCTCCCTCCACTGCTTGTTGTTTCACATCTGTAATTCTGTAGCGGCAGCAAAGGAAAGGCCCACCTTGCGTTGTGCAAGGCCTTTTATAGGTCTTGAGCGATTGTAAGGCCTTGAGCTACTGTAAGACCTTCATTCATTCATATAAGTTCATCTTAATATATTCATTTATGTAAACTTATGTAAATTTATTCAAATTTTAAATTAATTCCTTTTTTCCCCGGGCCCCTGACACAGTGTCAGAGAGACAATGTGGCCCTCCTGCCAAAAACTTTGGACACCCCTGCTGTAGAGAATGGAGAGGCCAATTTGGTTCCCTCTCCCCAAGTCGTCTGACAAGCAGAGAGTGTCCTGGGGCTTCTTACTGTCTTTGAATTGTAGTGCAAGAGAGATCTGGGAGATCAGAGTGGGGGCTGATGAGCACCCTTCTTCCCACAGCTATCTGCCCCTGACAAGTGGATTTGTGGACACAAAATGAATTTGCCTCACAGATCTCTGTGTGACATTTCAGAAATAAACATAATTGAATAGCAAGATGAAAGGAGAATCTTCTTTGCTTACGGATCTGTTCTTTGCTTCTTTTCATCCGCTATGGCCAAGTTCTTGCATTTCTTTACTAGGATGTTGAGAGCTCCTGTTTTGTAGCTGTAGCTCATTTGGAGGCAAATTTCACCACTGATCTTCACATTGCCATAGTCCCCAGTTTCACTATACACACTCATCATACTATTAATGCTAGTCTGAAAAAGCAAAGAGAATAAAAGCAGTTTATCAAGCTGAACCACGTTTGTTTTTAAAAGAGGGCCATATTTTTAAATTTAGTAACCCTAATAATAACAGTTCATCAATTCTACCAGTGAAAGGGACGACTTAGAAAACCAAAATGACCATATGACAATGTTTTTCTACATGTCCAAAGTACAATGTAATGTACAGAATCCTTTTTTATTTCTAATATCATTGCAGTAGGAAGAGGAAAAAAGACCCTACCAAATTGTTACATAGCAAGTCATGCAATAAGATGACTTTCCAAAGCGGAAAAAGAAATGGTTTCTCTAGACTAGCACCTTCTCCCAGATCAGTCCAGATGCTTAACAAATTTCACTCCATGCAGAGCGATCCCAGCTGACAAAACAAATGAACTACCACATTCATGTAAATCACCAATGGGAGGAGATAATGGTAACCGGAAAACATCATGTCAAATGTTACATCTTCCATGTTGTTGCACCCATCTAGTGCCACGTGGGCGATGCCACACAGAATCAGTAGATATCCAAATCAGCCAGCAGAGAGTATTTTATTCCATGTGATTATATTTATCCCAATCTAAAACCAGATTGTCTGTATGTAATTTGGGCTGGCCGGAATACAGAACCCTCACTTTTTCCTAGCCACACTCATTAATGCAACACAAAGGGCTAAGCTCTCCTCCTAAATGTGGGCAGCACAAAACAACGCATGAGAAAATTCCCTATTCTAAGGTAAATACAATTTTTATTTCCCACAGCCTGCCTTCATGTTTTAATCTTACCTATTTTAAGGAAAAGCACAAACAAGGGGGGAGGGGTCACTTACTGGTTTAGATTTTAGACTTTTACTAGTAGTAAAACATTACTACTATATATTCCAAAAGGAAATGTATTGCATTATGTAATCAACAACAGATTGTTATGGGCCCTTGTGAAAGCAGGACAAAAGCTGTCTGGCTTCCCTGTACACTGATCAGTTGTCTAGGAATCGTGTGCTCTTCAAAGACTCAAGGCATTTCTTTGGTTTGATTTCAAATTCTGTATCATACTGCTGACTCATACTTCCTCTTCTACCTTTTCTTGAAGCATCTTACATGGGGCTGGGCAGTTATGTAAGTTTCTCAACAAAGACAAATTTCACTTTCAAGAATAAGACAAATTTTCACTAGTCATCATTCAATTAACTAAGGCTATTGGTAACTGTCAGGGGGCCCTGACTTAACGCTAGAGGGGTGCAGCCCCCAGTCACGGATCCTCCTTTCCTCCCGGGATGGGTGGAGACTCCGTCCCGCCCTCTGCAGCGCTGGTCCCACCACTCAGGAAGAGGTAGGATCAGGCAAGCCTGCGCCTGGCTTGCCCGGCAGAAGGGACGCGGGTGACCCTGTGCTCGGGCCAGTGGGCAGGCGGGCTACCACCCCTCCCGAACCAACTGCAATGGAGGCGCGTCCCTGCAGTGACAACCAGACAGCCGGCTGTGGAGGACAGCTCGCTGGACTGCCTGGCTTCCCTGCCTGATGACGTCAGTGGGCGACGAAGCTTGCCGCTGGCCCTGGATACCCAAAGGGGCAGGAAAGGGGGGGCCGGCAGGGGGTGCAGGCCACCAGCGGAGGAGGGTCCTTCAGGGGGATTGATCCCCCTGTGGGCACTGGGAAACGCTTTCCAGAGCCCAAGCCTGGGGCCAAACACTGGCCCTTTTAGACCTGCCAAGCCAGGAAGAGGCAGGGTTAGGAGCCCTGGGGCTTCTTAAGGTCAGGCCAGCCCATGATGACAGTCAGTCTGGAGAGAGCAGGCTGAGGGGAGGTAGGGGGCTGGAGCTCCAGCCTTCCTACCAGTGACCCAAGAAGCCTGCCTCAAACCTGAACAGGGGACCAGGGTGCTGTCAACCCTCCCCATGGCAGTCTGAGGCCAGCCCGACCAAGACTGCTGGACACTCTAGAGAGAGAGAGAGAAACTGGACTGGCAGCTGGGCCTTCTGGCCCAGGGATCCTCACGGGATGCCCTATGCCCTAGCCCCACCAAGCACCAGGATCCCCACAGTAACAATTTACATGGGTATATTTTAATTGAACTGTTATAGGGAAATGAAAAGTGCAACACAAAAAACAAAAAAAGAAGAGACCTTGAATGCATCAGAAAGCAAGAGAACTCACAGTATCACCATCTGCATCTGGCACATTTAAGTAGGTCCATTTCCTGTCAGAACCTGAAGGGGAATGCTTTAAGAGGAGAAAGGAAAGGAGGAATGGAAAGAATAGCATTATGAGGCTGCCACAGGAATTCAGAAAAGAAGAAAAGGCCTTAGGAAATAAAACAGGTATAGAAAGCATAGACTGAAGTACAGAAGTATGATAATACAGCATCATGTAGAAATTATTGCAGGGAGTTATTTTTTTCCTGTAGCAATGAACCTGATACTAAGTTCCCAAGAAGTCTCCATTTCTCTCTTGCAACATTACAGAAACATTTGGGTGATTATGGTTGCTAATCATGAGGACTAAGCATGTCTGTGTTATTAGTTAACACGTCTAGTTATTACAAGCCTGAAGCTATGACTTAAAGAAGTACAGAGTGCTGTTAACATTGATACCAATATAAGTTTCTGACTCTAGAAATGTTCTTTGCAGGAAGACTTGCCTGGCATGAACTCTAAGGTCATTCTGGTGCCAGGTCATTCTGGTGCCCAGGCCTTTGGGACTCTATGAACTAGAGCAGGGGTGGGCAAACTTTCAACTTTAGGGAACCTGAACCTTTAACATTTGAACAGAAGAGGGAATTTCAGCAGGTGCAGCTTGTCATCTCACAGGTGACAAGCTGTACCTGCTGAAATTCTCTCTCCTGTACAATTGTTAAAGGTCCAGGATCCCTAAAGTTGAAAGTCTGCCCACCCCTGAACTCCAGTAAACTTATTCTATGTAAGTAAGCTTACTCTATGAACTAGAGTAAACTAGACTCTATGAACTGGATATAAACTTTTCTACTGTTCTTGCTTCATGCCAAATATTATAGTTTAGTATTTAAATTTATGTTAACTGCTTTAGAGGCTCTTACCTGAAGAGTAGAGTACAAATATTCTAAATACAGATAATTAAATCATGATTTGCCGATTTATTCAGCAAATAATGTGCTTATGAAGTGAGTTGGTCAGTCTAAGGCTGAAATCTTACTCATGCTTACCTGACAGTAAGTCATACGTCACATCTACAACCAGGCTGGAGGGCCCACCTGGCTAGATAGACCCCGAATCCTTTGCATCCAATAGGTCTTTGGGACAAGGGCCCAGTATAAGACTTTGTCCATCTGACAGACCCTAACAACCTGGCACCAGTACTGCACTACCACATTCTGTGCTTCCATTGCATCATGGCAGACACACAAACCACACTATGCCAACCTATCTGGAAAACTAAATCCACATATGAGCAAATGGTTTTCCTTTGCCTCTTTTTTCATTTAAGAGATCAGGGCCAACAACAACCAGAAATATGTATACTGTACTGTATACAGGAGAATTTCTTTGCCATTATCTGCCTGAGAGCTATTGCAATTTAACCAGTGCATATGTCTGCTATCGTCACTGTTCAGAAAAATGCATTTATCTTCATAATGCGATTCTCTGGCAGCTACTAATGGGCTACATTCCTGCATCCTTCAATACGAGTAAAATAAGTCACACTTTAAAGGCCTCATTATCACCGTCAAGATGGGCCAGCTGTCCTGATTTTCTGCATTGATGGAATTCACAGATTCATTTGGTGTTTGGGGGCTTGCAGTCATTCACATTTCCAGATTACACAACTGACACACAACTTCCAGATTAACAGATTATGAATTAAGTGCCTTTCCTGCAGAGTTGATGAAGGTTCTCTCCACAAATTCTAGGCCTATTGCCACTTATGTGTCAAATGCAAGTTACCCTCAAAAGGGGGGGTGGTGGAGAAAGAGAGAATCAACAGAGGCTGAAAATCAATCACTTGAACAGTAGATCAGAATTGAGTAAAATATACTCAACAGAAAGGAATGAGCTATATGTATCGCATGTCAACAGTACAATGCAGTCTTGGAAGACAAGTACAAGGAAAACCCATCTAGATAGTAACAAAGACCTTACTGTTGAACATCCACTTGCCAAGTTCATCCGCCTGTTTGAGTAGTCTGAGGCTACAATGTCAATATCTTCCTCTGCCTCATCCAGGTAATCCTAAGGCAAAAGGGTTTAAAAAAAACAACACAGAGAATAAAACAAAAAAAAATCAGGGAACAGCCACCTGGCCCTAACCGAGGAGATCCAATGAGGTATTCCAGCACGCCAGCCTCCTGCAACAGGTGAGGGCGAGAAGTGCTAATCTTCAGCTAATTCACAAACTAACAGGGGTCAGTACAAAAGAAGCAGGGTTGAGTTGTGTCAAGTGGTTCGCTAATCAGTCCACAAATGAAACTCTCTGAACTACACCCAATTTAAGTCAAATTGTGCCCCTTCCAGATACTTCTAAAAACAGCAGATATGGGGACTGTAACAAAAAGTTTCTGCTCTCTTGGCTCCTACCCTATAATTTGAGCAGTGATAACAAGCATTTATGCAAACTCATTACACATCACAAAATGCCCTTAGCCAATGGGCCATGGGTAATGGCTATTCTCACCACTAGTTTCATGCTCTCCAATTCAGGTTGTTGCACCAATTCAAATTCTCTACATAACATCTCAAACACAACCATCTGCAGTTAGCAATCCTGTCCTTGCAATATCTGGGTCCTCACGTTCAGCAACGACTTCATTAGATCATTATGGATCACCATCAGTCTTGCCATCAAATTTTCCTCCTTTCAACTACAAAGCTCACAGTATCTGTTGCTACATGTATATTCTCAGTGTGAACTATGAGACAAATGTGGAGTTTGGCTTCAATTCAGAACAAATCTGTTAGCCCTTATGAAGGCACAGAAATAAAGAGGCTGTGCTCCCCACTTTGGGAACTTTAGTGGTTCTAACTCACCAGATCCTGGTCCAGTGCTCCAGGTACAGATTTACTCCTTAAGCTCAAAGTATCATCATTGCCTTCTGACAAGGACCCACTGATATCAATATCTGATCTGCTGTGATCTACAAAACAGAAGGGAAGATAAAGAGCAAATTCTTTGAAATCAATACATAATAAATGGCACTCCAATATCACACTTGGTTTCTAACTTCCATTTTTTGTGACTGGTAATGCAGAGACTAACATTCACTCCCTCCAGCACTAATTTCATCTCTTCAACCTTCTCTCTGAGGGAGGAAAAAATTAGTAGCACAACAGGTGGGCAAGGAGAAGACTCTCACTGGGGCATCCCAATGTTTTGGTTTGTGCTGCGCTCTTCCTTTAGGGAAACTGGTCAAAGAAAACTGCTTCTCCGATGCTCTTGCAGACTTGCACTCCCATTCAATAAGAAGGTTGTAAAGCTCAACCAGAGCATACAATGCCTTACACCAGAGGTTATAGGCCTAAATGGCCCTAGGAGTGATCATTAAAGGACACTGAATGAGACATTCTCCATATTGAAACAATGGTGCACTCTAGCAAGGGTTACAATATGAAAGTGCCAAGAAGCCATAACCTTTATATTTTTCTTTATTTGAAGCTAATATTTCCCAAGAACAAACGTGTCTGTTAATAATTACTAAGAACAAAGTGAGGAAAAAGACATCCTCAACCAATCCGTTCCCTTGCCAAAAACTGAAAGACAAGCAAAAAGGTGGCAAAAGCAAGCAGTAACTCTGAAGAGTGGGCAGAATGTATTAAAAACCACTTGTTGGAAAAATTTACCGGATGATAGCGATGTCCTAGAAATGGCAATGGAGGGTGTGCCAGATGGTGTTCTACGATGCCGTCTTGCTAAATCTGCCGGTATACTTTCACTTGTAGGCATACAGGTGCCATTTTCTAATCCAGGATCCTGCCCAAGAGATTATACGTTTTGTTACATGCATAACAGTATAAAAACCTCACGGACAAAGCTCAATTCTTTAACCCAGTGTTTCTCAAACTGTGGGTTGTGATTCACTAGGTGGGTTGCAAGCCAATTTCAGGTGGGTCCCCACTCATTTCAATATTTTATTTTTAATATATTAAAACTTGATGCTACCATGGTATGTGACTGCATTTGGGGAAATATTACACATCTGTACTTTTAACAGGTTACTCTGTATATGCTTTTAATAATGGCAGTAAATGGGACTTACTCCTGGGTAAGTGTGGGTAGGATTGCAGCCTAGGATTATTAAAAATGTTCCTGCTTGATGATGTCACTTCTGGTCATGATGTGTACATGCAACCTCCTGATTTTAGCAATGGACTACGTCAGAATGCCAGATGCAAGGGAGGGCACCAGGATGCAGGTCTCTTGTTGTCTTGTGTGCTCCCTGAGGCATTTGGTGGGCCACTGTAAGATACAGGAAGCTGGACTAGGTAGACCTTTGGCCTGATCCAGTAGGGCTGTTCTTATGTTCCTGACATCACTTCTAGTGGGTCCTGACAGATTCTCAATCTAAAAAGTGGGTCCCAGTGCTAAAAGTTTGAGAACCACTGCTTTAATCCACAAAAAATATACGATAGTGCTATGTGTTGGCAACGCCATGTGCAACCTTGTGCAAATAATGCCAACATCTCCTATCTTCCATCTGCTTGTTTTCTCTATATCTGTAAAACATGTTCACATTCCATTGCCTATTCACATGAACAACAAATAATCTGATTTGACAGAGTGAGTTAATATGCTCCCATAAATACAAACAATTGCTGTTCCACAGAAGACTAAAAAAAACAAAACCCCTGTAACGCTGCAATAAAACAAAATAAAAATGAGCATATCAAAGCAAAAATAAGACATTTTGTCAGTAATTGCCACATTTACCCAATTGCTGTATGTGCTCTCTTCTGTGCTATAAGCAGAATTGTATATCAGCATCTGTGAACAGCCTGCAGAGTTTCAGCACACACAAAAAATGCCACTTGCAAAGTGTTATTGCAATGTGCCTGGTTTTCCTAAGCCTTCATGGATGTCACCACATATTAGCAGAGCCAAGTTACATTGTTTTCCTGAAAAGCTGAGTCATATTAACTTTGACCTTTTCCAATTTAATTTTCCCTTTGGCACAAGTGAGTTGCTACTAAAAGTAAAGTTCTGTTCAAGAGGGCAGCAGGGATGGCCCATCTCTGAGGCCAAATGAAGTGGTCGCCTCAGGCAGCAGATTGGTAGGGGCACCCACCTCCATCTGCCCACTTGCCTCAATTGCTCCTCCGCCCAGGCCTTGGACTGGAGAGGGAAGAGGAGGTGGAGGGGAAGAGGAAGTGTGAGGAGCGTATTGGTCTGAAGCATCTCCACGACACTGATACTGCTATCCGCCTGCTCCTTTTCCAATCCAGGGAGTGGAAAAAGGCTGGCACATCACCCGGTAAGGGGGAGGGAAGCATTTAGCACTCTACCTCAGGCACCAGGAAATCCTGGGCAGTTCTAACACCTGGGTTTGAGTTCTGAGTCTACACCAGGGGTGCCCAAACTGCCTCTTGAGGCCTCTCAATGCAGCCCTCAGGGAGCCCCCAGTCTCCAATGAGCCTCTGGCCCTCCGGAGATTTGTTGAAGCCCACAATGGCCCGACGCAACTGCTCTCAGCATGAGAGCGACTGTTTGACCTCTCGCGTGAACTGTGGGATGAGGGCTTCCTCCACTGCTTGCTGTTTCACGTCTGTGATGCAGTAGCGGCAGCAAAGGAAAGGCCAGCCTTGCTTTGGGCAAGGCCTTTTATAGACCTTGAGCTATTGTAAGACCTTCATTCATTCATTCAAGTTCATCTTTAATATCTTCATTTATGTAAACTTATGTAAATTTATTCAAATTTTAAATGTAAATTAATTCTTTTTCCCCCCGGCCCCCGACAGTGTCAGAGAGATGATGTGGCCCACCTGCCAAAAACTTTGGACACCCCTGGTCTACGCTATGCTACCTCAAACTGAAGCTGGAAGCTCCTAGGACTGAACATTCCTCTGTACAGAACACTTCCTATCTTTAGAAAACCAGCATGTCAAGGAGGAAAGGATAGAAATCTTCTACCAGACAAGTTCCTGTTCTATATGTAAAGTATTCAATTGACCAGAAGATAATTCATCTTTATGAGTCCCAACCTGCAGTGACACTGCCCAGAGACAGGTTTAGCACCTCAATGAAAACTAGGCCATGTTTCAACTCTGGTAGCCTTCTTTGTTTTTCACACCTCTCAAGATGGTAATGAAACCTAAAGGGCGCACAGCTATCACCAGCAGACTTACCCTGCCATAGCCTACAGTCATGCTCCTTGTGCTCAGTGCTGGTGACCTAGGATGGACTGGAGTAGAGGCACGGCTTCTGTTTTCAGCACCCGCTGTCCCTTTCAGGCTAGCAGGCATAGACTCGCGATCATTATTGTCTAGTGAAAGAGCACTTCCCCTAAGGAAACAATACAGAAATCCATTTTCTTAGTTCAGATAATGGTGTGTGGCAGCCAATACTGCTACACATGTCAACCTTCTTGTCACTTAGCAGACTCACAGCTCAATCCTATGGGATCTGTCTAGCAGAAGAATGCACGTTCTGCTGCAAATCATTGCTGTAAAAATGCCAGAAAGTACTTTGCGGCAAAGTGATCAGTAGTGTGCTATCCAGATGTTGGTGGAAAGGCCGGACCCTTCTCACCAACATCGCTATAGCTCCAGCTACCCACAGGAGCAGGTAAGCCACTGCAGGAGGTGGCAGGGGGAGGGAGGAATTGGGCAGGGAGAGGGTGGATCCAGTAGCAATGGCATACACCAGATCTTACCATCCATTTTTGCTGCCTCCCTGCTCCTTTCCTCCTCAGACTTGCGATAGATCCGAGGAAACTCATTGCAGGTTGGGAGGCTGATGCTGGGGTAAGGGAATTTAAATCCCCTTTCCCTAATGAACTTTCCCAATCTGCACTCCCCCCCTGCCCCCCACAAACACACTGGATACAACATGCCAGTGAGGGAGAGAGGACAGGACTGGGCTCCAAGTCATGGTCTCACAAAAAATGAAAAAGAGCTAACCAGTAACACTGCAATCTAACATACTACATAAACTCATTTTTTCTCTCCCTGCTTTCATGAAGTAGTAGTTCAATGGATTCTAACCTGTAATTTTTCCTGAGCAAAATTCTCCAGAGCCAATCAAGCATTTACTCTGTTGTTCAGCAAAGAGCTTGTACTTTCAGACATCACAAAACCGGCATCTGGGCCTCGTGAGATGACAAGGTCATTCTGCAATTGCTTGCAGAATTCTCTAGGGCCAATTACTATTCCAGGGACATCTGAGCTCTCACAGAGCTGTTCAGCTGCTCCAAACTTCTCCATCTGCCTGTGCTTTACCCAAAGGGAGATATGTTCCAATTTGCCCAATTTATCTCAAGCTGCTAAGTCCAATATTTGCCCAGCCTGGATTTTTCATGACATAGCAATACACAATTCTTCCAATTGTGCTTTCATTCAATAAAATGAATCTGTGCTCAACATCTGAAAAGCCAATCACTTTTTAATATTCAACAATTGGTCTTTTAAAGCTGGCATTGATACAGTAATTTCAATCTCATTTGCCAGAAAATAAAAAGAAAGACAATGGAAGATTTTTTTCACTCAGTTGACACTTTTACTTAAAACTCATCATCTCCCTGTCTAAGCAATCTTTCTGGGTTTTTGGCAATTCCATTCACAGTAGACATGATATCTGAATTACATCATTGCTTTGCTGATCCTGTCATATCATATCACATTTACTGCTTTAAAAAACCTATTTTTACAACAATGGAGACTTTCAGTAGGGAAAATGTGGAATGGAAAAATAATGTATTGGCAGCAATAGTACAGTATAGTAACAAGTTAGAGATGTTGGAACTTAAGTCACTCTAGTACCGTATAACTTGGGGTGTCACTCCATTAGATCAATTTTTAATTAGGAAATTAATTGCAGCACAATCCTAAGTAAAATTCCCCCATGGATGCAGCTGCCCCAATGGAGCACACACTGCATCCTATGGGGGAGGGCCAGTTGCAGAGTTGACCTCATGGGAAGGGAACTTTCATTACCTTACAGTGGAGCAAAACTCAGTTGCCCAAATGGGCCTCCTCAAATCTGTGCCAGCCATTTTGCTGGCACAGAAAGGAGGAGGGAAGAGGAGGGAGAATGGGGATAGGATCCTGGGGCATGTCAGTGCCCAGGTGCCGCCGCTCGCTCTCCCATTCTGCCTCCTGTCCTCCCCTCCCAGTCACTCCCAGCCCTCCCAAACACTTTTCCATCCCTACTCCTTCGTACCTCGTTCCTCCCACCACCTGTCCACTGCACTGGCTTACTTGTGCTCCTATAAGTAGCTGGCTGCAGCAGTGGACTGATGACACTGACCAGTAGGGAAGCTGCCCTCATTATGACCTGAGGCAGGTCTACAACATGCTGCCCCGCTCCAGCATGCTTCCCCTCCCCAGGATACTCACCAAGGCGTAACAGAGCTTGTGTGAAATTCCGCAACAGTCAAGAAGCCTTCTGAGGCTTCTCCTGCTGTTTTAACCAAGACTTCCGGTTTCCCAACAAAACTGGAAGTGCTGCTTAAAACAGCAGGGGAAGCCTCAGAAGGCTTCTTGCCTGCTGCTAAGCACCGCATGAAGCCTCGCCTGCCCGTAGAGCGGCTCAGACAGGCAGGTAGGGCAGTGTGGCAGCCAGCGGAACGTGCAGTGAGTACGCGGAAAGAGCAGCGCCTGGGGCCTTTGCTCCCCTGCCCCGCCCCAGGTCTGCCATTGACACTGACGCAGTTTGCAGCGGTTTCCAAAATGGCTGCCAGTAACGCACCATGTGTGCAGTCACATGACCTTTTACAGCAGCAGAACCTCTGTTCCACTGTCAGAAAGCTTAGCTGGGTTTGGGCACTAATTTGACATGCTTACAGGAATAAAAGAGAAAATTGTAAACCCCTTGATATTTATGGATCTTAAAGCAATTTTTTTTGTTTGATATGATTTAGGAAAACGACCTAGCTACACTACAGACCCAAATGCTGAGGTATAGCTTGCTTAAAGTTCACTTCTCTTATGCATTTACTCTGAAATCCAAAGGAACTAATGTAATGTCCTTTCAGCTATACCTAATATACCTATTAACACAATGTAATTTCCAAATACTGTCTCCTTGTCATTCTTCAACCCCTAACAGCAATCAAAACTGATTTTCCACAGAAATTTTTTTTAAGAAGTCTAGGAAAACTGCATATTTCCTTCCTTCTCTTTTTTTGAATCATATCCGGTTTTTTATAACAAGCTCAAAACTGTTCAAAAGCAGCCCCTACTTCACAGAGTTTTTTATGCATTTCAGAATCCTGGCAATGTGAGAGAAAACATTCATGTTGAATATGAAAGATATTTGCCAGTAGAAAGAACACCATTGCTAGGCAGCAAAATTGTTCTAATCATAACACCTTCTTAACAGAAAGACAAAATTCAAAAAGAGATGAATATAAATAAATAATTTTTTTGTGTGTTTTGTTTCTCCAGGAGGAATAATTATCCTTTCCAGCAGAATTCTGACTATGAGTCCATCCCGTCCCGTCCCCGTCCCCCCCCAAAAAAAGGCTTCCTGAAATTTGGGCTGGTTGTTCTGAATTCAGGTTAGATCTGTTAAATTGTTTTGTTTGTTGTTGTGTGTGTGTGTGTGTTTTTTTTTTTTAATCAGTGTGCACACCCCCACAACCTATATTTACTGAATTTTCAACACTCAATAAGCAGTCATCAGTCATGGATAGAAAAATGGTTTGCAATTTTTTGCAACCATTTGCAATGGTTTGCAAATGATTACAAAATTATGCAGGGGATGGACAGAGTGGATAGGGAGATGCTCTTTACACTCTCACATAACACCAGAACCAGGGAACATCCACTAAAATTGAGTGTTGGGAGAGCTAGGACAAAAGAAAATATTTCTTTACTCAGCGTGTGGTCGGTCTGTGGAACTCCTTGCCACAGGATGTGGTGATGGCGACTAGCCTGGACGCCTTTAAAAGGGGATTGGACAAGTTTCTGGAGGAAAAATCCATTACGGGGTACAAGCCATGATGTGTATGTGCAACCTCCTGATTTTAGAAATGGGTTATGTCAGAATGCCAGATGCAAGGGAGGGCACCAGGATGAGGTCTCTTGTTATCTGGTGTGCTCCCTGGGGCAGTTGGTGGGCTGCTATGAGATACAAGAAGCTGGACTAGATGGGCCTATGGCCTGATCCAGTGGGGCTGTTCTTATGTTCTTATAATTCTGACAAAGGGGCATAGTAAAGAATGCCATGATTTGCTTCAGTTTCTTAAATCAGTGAAGGCAGTAAGATCAAGGGCAGAGGTCATTCTGTTTCTCTTACCTGTCAGTACTGTGTATACTCTGAACATCAGCATCTGAGCTGATGCTTCTTCCATCCTCTGCTTTTACATTTGCAATGTCTCCTTTGACAACTCCCTTGAGGGCCTTCCTATTTGAACCAAGATTTAAAGGAGAACAACAGGGGATAAATAAGCAAATCATAGGCTTTAAAAATAAAGGCATTTGTATCCTGCCTTTCTGTTTTATTTCTAAAGCACTCAAGGTAGTGTACATCAAATACAAAATTTATAGAGACATCAATTATATATAAAATCACCATAAATAAGGCATGGGGCGGGGGAGATATATCACTTGCTGGCTAGGCCAGAGCTTGACCAAGAGAGTCTTCAAAGCATACTTACACTTCATTGAAGATGAAGTCAAGTAGATCTTCTAGGACAAGTAGCTTTGTTTGATTTTCAAATTGGCACTCCCCATACATCTCAGTTCTGACCAGATTGCGCCCCCCCCCCATGACTATTTAGGAAAAAGAGGAACTTCTGGCTGAAGACAAACCTCTAGTGCGCTTGTTTGTGTAAACAGCAAAACAGAAGCAGATGGCTTCTTTTCTCAGTCCAAAATTATCCAAGTTTAGGACTGACCAAAACGGAGGAAAAAAAGAAACACATTCTTTTACATTCTGAACACTGCAAAGGCTTACCCTATTTTCTTGGGCCCACTGAGGACTAATTTGGTCCCACTTGAAAAGGAAGAAAGTACATCCTGCTTTGATGTGCTTTGCTTTGATGTCTCTTCTCCACTCTCTGGTGAAGGAATTTTGGGTTTTCCTCCTTCCGTCAGGTCAGAAGAAGACTCTTAAAAGGAAGAGAGATTTGTGAAAAACAGTAAAAGGAATTAACAGACTACCCAGGTAGTTATCTTTGGAATCCAAATCCAACATGGTATTCATGGTACTAGGGCAGTGGTCCTCAAACTCTCAGGGAGTGTTTGAGAACTGTAAGTTCTTGCAGGGGTGGGTGCGGAGGAAGCGACACTATCCCGAGGATTGTGTCACTAAAGGGGCTGCAGGGACTGGGATGCACTCACCAGTCCCTGCAGCAGTGTCCTGGGCTCCCCAGCCTGCTAAAAGTGAAAGCACAGTGATCGCGCTTCGCCTCTGCAAAACTGGAAGTGGAGTGCAGTCACTGCACTTTCACTTTTAGCAGGCTGGGAAGCCCTGCGGAGGGTCGCGCAGGGCTCCCTGCACCCCTGGAAGGCTGCTTCAGGGACGGGTAAGTAAGTGCCAGTCCCTGCCCCCCTTAGCGACGCGATCCTGGGTATCGCGTCACTGCCTACCCCTGCACCCGCCCCTTAAGGGGGTAGAGGTCAGGGCCCTCAGACTGGGGCATCATGACGCCCCAGTTTGAAAAGCTCTGTACTAGGGTATTTGCATCCTGGACAACTGTGCCCCAGTCATTGGAATTCTCTGGAATTCATGTCTGGTTGTCTTGCATTCCACCATAACTGGACAACAAACGAGCTATAACAACAAACCCCATGTTATATAAGCTAAGCCTCTTATCCTAGTCCTAAACCTAGCTCCACCTTTGCGTTTTAAAAAGAAAAAGTACATTGAATATAAATATACATATATTAGGACACAATTGTCCAGTAGCAAAAACCTTGGGTGTACATGTCCAGGAATGCCAATGACTGGGATGAATTTGGCAGGGGCACAATTGTCCAGCAGGTGTGGTGCTCTCTGTACATTTTGATTTTGAACATTCATATCCCCACAATACAAATATTTTCAGGGTGACTTTCATATGAAATCAAATATAATAAAATCAAAAGAGCACTTAAAAATATATAACAGCAAACAGCAGAATAAAGTAGCACAAATAGCATTAAACTGTTACATTCTAAACTATTGGGCTGAGACCTATAATTATAGTCCAGTGCCCAGTTACATGTTATGACTGATTTCAAAGGTTCTTTCAACTGAACATAACAAATGTAGCCAATGGAAATGCCTTTAAAGAAGCAGCACATGAGCTGGAGGAACCAGCAGCATAACATACTTTGCATTCAGAAGATCTCTAGTTCAACTAGACAGGGTTAGAAAGGGCTAGATCAAGACCTCCTGATGTCTGAGGCAGAGTGCCAAGTGCTGCTCATCTAACCTGATGATGTGCCAACCTCGGCTCCTCTCACTCTCCAATGCTCTAGTTCAGCACTCTCCTCTCTTCCACATTTCCCTCTCTATCCCCCTCTGTCTTTTCTAATCCAACAACTAGAAGGAGAAAACGGGGCAATGGGGACAAATAGGTGGACAGAGATGGATAGGTCCCCACCACTCTGGTGCTCGAGGCAACTGCTTCAGTTGGCCTTATGGATGGTCCCTCCTTGGGTTAAGATAGACTCTTTCCTGAAACCCTAGAGAGTTGCTGCCAGTTGATGTAGGCAATATCGAGCTGCACTGACTACAGATCTGGCTCAGCACAAGGAAGTTTCATATGATTTATTATTGTATAGTACAAAATTGCTGAAGCAGGGGGGCACCATGAGTCCACTGGATAGAAGATCACAAAGCCAGACAGAAATATAATAATCTTTTTAAAAAGAAATTAGTATATGCAGTAGTAAGAACAGAACCAACACTTAGGAAAACAGTAAAGCTTTAGACTTATACAGGGTGAGCAAACAATTTTTTTCTTGTTATTGTTACCTGGGGTTTTACGTAGGATAGACTGCCTGACAACATCAGACCCAAGGAAGTTGGAGTGTTTGAAACGCTTTGCTCTCTCTTCAAAAAACCATTCACCTGTTACTATCCTAAGCTGCCTGCATGAGAAAAAGAAAAGGGGGGAGGGAAATTGAGCAAATGGACCAAGGAAATGTGAACTGGATCTCGGGTCACCATCCACCCAAGAAGCAAATATTTCTTTAGAAATATTTACACCTGAACCTGAAACTGCACCTATCTGTGCATGACAAAGTATTATTACTGTTTCCTACAGAAAAATGCTTTACTAAAAGGAGAGCAAAGATAACACGTTGGGGAAGGAAGGACTATCCTGATTTGACAGATACTATCCTATTAAAGGAGAGGGGAAAGATTCCGCACCTTTAGAAGTCAATACTCCCTATCTGTAAAACCTTATTCCTCAATTGTTTGTTTCATTTAAGGGACATTCTCAAAAGCTTCAACTCCAACCTATTCCAACAGGACAATTATGGAGCAACGTCTCTTCAGCGGTGGACCTCCCCAGCCCCACACCCAAGGCAAAGGTCTATGATGGCACCCCCCAAGCGAAAATCCATCCCCCCTACTCACCTGAGGCTCACCGAGTCTCACGTGACCCAGTGCTGACCCAGAAAACCGGAAGTACAGTTTCTAACCCCAACAGGAGCCTCAGAGAGGCTCCCATGGGGTCCAAGAGGCTCGCGTCTGGGGCATTTGCCCCACCTGACCTAATGGTAGGTCCGCAGCTGCCTCTTTAGTATAGGATTTTATTTATCTACTCAAGAACTTTTCCCGGAACAAGCCACATGTTTGACACATACAGTACCCAGGAGAGCTACAAGCACTCTTGTTTTTACACAAGATGGAGATGATACTAACTACACAGACTGCCTGAATGAAAGCCAAAGGATATGCAAAGAGTTCCAAGGATGCCAGATGTTCAAAAGTAAATACCATTCATTTCCTCAGTGTTTGAAGCTGGATCAAGATGGAACATTAATCATCTGCCAGTCAACATTTGTTAAAAACTCTTTTCAGTTCCACCATGGAGCAACTTTCTGAAACCTCAATTCCTCTTGATAACAAATATTTAAAGTAGACACCTGGCTAAGGTTTCCAAACAAGGAAACTTATCAGAACTATTAATCTCCAGGATGTTGATTGTCCTGGGAACCCAACAGGATTTGTAAGCCTACCATTAGCACAGCTAGGAGGAACGAGGCTGGGAATGCTGCTGTTCAATGCTGTGTATGTGATATTTTTCTGTCATAATTGCCCATTCTGCACAAGCAACTGCCAAGCAAACACTTTAATTGTGTAGCATTTTCTACCTTGTTGGTGACACCCTGGAAATTCTTGTCAGGATAGGGTTTGCTCTGTATGCAGTCAGTTCCTTATTTCAAGCTGTACAAGACACAGACTTAACTGAAGAACATGACATGTAGGCAAGCAGCACGCATGCTGCAGGAAAGAGACTAACCAATGTTAACCAAAAAAAGGAACTGTCCTGCTTCCTGTTAACATTTGGTTAGTCTGTTTCGTGTAGCACAGCAGGCTGCTTGCCTGCATGTTGTGTACTTCAGTTAAGCAAGAATGTTCCTCTGTTAATCAAGAAACACCCATGTTTCAATCACTGCATAAGACAAAGGTATTGAGTGCAGGGGGGCTGCTATTTATATAAGGTTCCCCCATATCCATGGTTGCTATATCCGTGAGGGGGGAATGGACCCCCTGCAGAAACAGAGGGAATGCCTGTACTGAGAACTACCTGGCTCTGACCTTTTAAAATCACCTGGATCACAAAAAAATCTTATAAAAGTTTGTGTAAACATTTTTGCAAAATTATATCTAGAGTGATCAGGATTTAGCGTGAAAAATCTCATGGAGCCATCATTCAGACCGAGGGAGCAGCAGGGAGGTTCCAGCCATAAGGCAGGGAAAAATTAATGCTTGCATTTGCATCCGAGCCGGGGGGGGGGGAGACAGGAGCAGGCTCTCTTGCCCATCTCCGATAGTAAGGAAGGAACCAATGATCACGGGGCAAAGGACGGGTGTTTTGATATTTTCTTTGGCTGAGGTATGACAGAAGAAGGAGCCAAAGGGGTTCTTGCCTTATGATTGGCTGCAGAAGCCCAGGAAGGGAAGGAGGTGGGAGCAGGCAATCTTGTCCATCTCTGAAAGATTCGATGGTCACTGGACAAAGGATGGGTGTCTGATATTTTCTTTGGCTGGGGGAGGGCAAAAGGAGGAGCCAAGGGTGTTCTTGCCTTATGATTGGGCCAGGAAGGGGGAGGGAGGTTTTTTCCCCTGGAAAACTGAGGGGAGAAGAAAGTGGGAGGCAGTTCCTAGCCATCAAAAAGAAACTCATGGTATGGCTCCAGCAGGTTCATTGAATGACCAGCTGCAGTGCGACTACTTCTGAGTAGAGCTGCCAAGGATTGGGTTGTCCTGGTCAGCCTTTCAGCTGCTGCACGTGACCCTCCTACATCTTGCCGCTTCTCTCCCCACTCTCACACAGTCCCTCTCACCACTTCCTGCCCTGTTTACAGATGGGACAGGGCAGCAGGGGAGTATTTAAAACAAATTCGCACACACCAGCAGCAGCTCTGTTTTTTTCCCCCAGTGGCTTTTTAAAGGGGGTGACTTAAGTCCTTTAGAGTTGCGAAAAGGCGACTCAGAGAGCACCCCCATTATGATTCATTTTCAAGCAGATTCGCAGGGGGCAGTGACTCAACTCGAGTCAAGCCGCACTGGATTTGCCCATCCCTAATCAAAACAATGCAGCAGTCCGAGAAAGAGGCTTTGCTGGCATAAACCGCTTTGCCCTTCCTCCCTTCACTGTGGCTCTTTGAACAGAAATGTGAAGATAAATGCTGCTGTGAACAACTATTAGCATTACAGAGATAAAAGCACATAAAACCACTACGCCTCTCTCATCAACATGGTAGCTGGGATTTGCTCAGAGAAATATCAGGCAGCCTGCAATGCACATGATAAAGCCCTGGACTAATGAAGCATTTCATCATCTGAGAAAGAAAATTCGTATGCATGAAGGTGCTGAATGTCACTTAAGGGATCCATTCCCACAAAGAGATTAACACTGCAGAAAAAGAAACTCTGCAAACCATTGAGTGGTATCATGCATGACCGGTGTTGCTCTCCAAGTCATCATTACTCATTTCCAATTGCTGCCCAAGTTCAAGCATACATTTTGCATTCTTATTGAGTGAGGCCAATATGGAAGACTTAAAGCATAATCCTATGCATATCTACTCAGAAGGAAGTCCAGTGTTCAGTGGGGCTTATTCCCTGTTAAGTATATATAGGATTGCAAAAGAGCAGCGCTGCCCCACTGGCAGAACTAGCACTCTGCCAGTGTAAACTGACTTACAGTAGTTGCAAAACATACTCCAGCAGTGCACAAAGTTGTGTGCTGCCGGAACACTGGTGGGGAGGCCAGAGCATCCTCCTGTATGCTGGTGGACCCACAAGGACCTGCTGACACAGGTAGGACAGAAGGTGGGATGGGGTCAGCAGAATGGGGTGGCGACAGGGAGGAGGGTGAATCAGGTCCAGGAAGGGGGCACATTCGGCAGCAGAAGGCCCATTCAGACTTCCAGGACCCAATCCTTCAACCTGGGCCCAAGCAGACTTGCGCCAGTGATTTTGCTGGTGCAGATCCAAGTAGGCCAAGCCAGGCCTTGTTTCCAGGGCCTAGGAGAGGGGGGTAAAGGGGGTAATTTGTACCCAGGCCCAGGGTCAAAAAGGGGGCCCAGGAGCCAGGGGCCCAGAAATTTCCAGGGATCTATCTACTCAGATTTGTTGCTGGGGACACTAACACGAGCGTGCAGCTGCAGCTACTGCAGCTACTGGCAAGCCATATATCTTGGGCCGAGGAATGCATACGTGACATTTAGTTTTTTCTTTGCATTCCACAGAAGAGCGTTTATGAAAACTGAGAAAAGAGGGTTCCTTACTAAAAACAAAACAAAACCCAGTAACAGCAGATAATTGTCCCAAGAAAGGCAGCTTGCTCAGCACTATGCACAATGCACAGCTGCAGAGAAGTGTTGAGTGATGAATGAGTCTTCAGACATGTACTGGAAGGCCATCATATCCGTGGATCCCACATCCATGGATTCAGATACCTGCAGATCGGATCTGCAGGGGGCCCCCCATGCACACCCCCTCCGGAAGCAAGGGGAGCCCCCATAACCTCCAGATGGTGTGGGGGCACGCGTTCACCCATATCCACAATTTCAGGTAACCGCACAGGGTTCCAGAATGGAACCCTCACAGATATGGGAACACGCCAGTATTCAGTTCATGCAGGGTAGGGATGAAACCTAATGGGTCTGACCCGATTCCCACACAAACAAAGAGGGTACTGTCGAACATGTCCCAGAATCTTCTGCAGGTATGAGAAAGATGTTTGCAGGTTCCACAGAACACAAGTGATCCAGAAAGGCTTCTGTGAATGTAACAATCATGTTTGAAAAACCACTGTCAAGAGTGCCAGGCATCTAAAACTGGAAGTTTTAACACCATGTCTTTCCCTCTAAGTTTCTTAATTGCTGCCAGATTTAAATAATTATGCAGGATCCTGACTTCGTTCCCAAGTGGCATGGGATCCAGTCTACTTGGATTTGTGCCACCTTTTGAGTAGACTCAACCAAGTAGACCCATTGGGGCCAGTGCTGCATGACACGGGGTAAGGGGAGAGTTTTCCCCTTGCCTCGGGTTGCGCCAGTTCTGTCCCCAAACTTGCGCTGGATGCAATGCAGACCCGCTGGCCTGCCTGCTTCAGCATAGGATTGTGCCCTTACTTATCTTACAAGGTTGTAGTAAGAACAACACTGATAGCGTTTCCTAAGTGTGCAGCTCTGTTGACATGCATTATACAAGTACTAAGTACTAATTAACGTAACAGTGCTACTATATTACTTTAAAACCCCACTTTAAAAAGCAACCTTTATTCCAACCTTTATTCCTAGCTAAAAATGAACTCTGTACTAAAAGTGGGAAAGCTTTATAAAAGGATGAGCACACATTTTTGTTGTGAATTAAGAGTTCTCATTTTACATCTCTTTCGCCTGCCAAGTGGAGCACTTAGTATTGTCTCTTGCTTTCTATTAAGAGATGCTTGGAAGCTTTTCACTGTTTTTACATCTGATTCCCTACCTACACTGCTTGAAAAACTGCTTCATTATATAATTTTGCTTCTGCATGCTTTGAAATTCAGGAGACTATTTCCCTGATACCTGCTCAACATGCAACTTTAATATTATTCAAAATACACAGGAGAGATTGATATGCTCTGGATTTATTTTGACCTTTTCATGCTTTTAGACACTGGTCACTTTGATCATTGCGCTGTTGTACAAATGTAACTTTTATATGTTGCAAAGTCAGGCTGAACAAACAGCTAAAATATATATATATTGGTGCAGCCCAAAACAGCACCTGGTACATCATACTTATCAAAAATTCTACCTAGAGTCCCTAGAGAAATGAAAATGTCAGCATTTGCAAGCACCCCTCTTGATCAAGTGCAAAGGACAACATCTCTATAAAGCAGGGTAGATAGCAAATATTCATTTGCTTCAGCCAAGGTATTTCCAACAGCAATGAAGATACAGTAGTTCTTGGGGGAATCATAGAATTTGGGACTCTCACTTTTAATTCATTGTCCATTGAAAAGGTGTCAGTGACTGTACCAGTAATGTAGTAATTTAGGGCGCAATCCTAACCAACTTTCCAGCACTGACATAGCTGTGCCAATGTGGCGTGCACCACATCCTGCAGTGGGGGAGGTAGTCAAGGGGATCCCATCAAGATAAAAGCATGCTTGTTACCTTACCTTGGGGCTGCATTGTGGCTAGGTCAGTGCTGGAAAATTGGTTAGGATTGCACCCTTAGTAATGTAGACCTAGATTAAGAGTGGACAAGACCTGATACCACAAGACAGTGCCGAGATCAAGCTCTGAAATGTACTTTAATAATGTTTGAGCTGTGCAAGCCACATAACCATTAAAAATGTACTCCCCTTAGGAGGATGGCAGAAGAAAGCGACCCTAAAGAATAGGCTGATCTCATGCTAAAATAAGAGTAACAAAGGCAGATGAGAAGGCTGGTGAGAGAGAAAATAATATATCATTATTCCTACAAAGGGAGAAACCCATAACAATTACTACTACTACTACTACTACTACCACCACCACCCAACTCCTCTTCTTTGCAGGTATATCAGCTGACAACATATCATCGCAATAAATCAGAAATCTGAATATGAACTTACGCTATCTTGGCACACACCGTGCATTTCCATTTGCCATCAATTCCAACAATACGACATTTGTTGCAAACTCGGAGTTTACACGCTTGGCACAAGTCACCTCTATCAAAGATTAAGCCCAAGCTTTTCTGACAGCGAATGCAGATCCTGCTGTTGTCCTGATGGTGATGCCGCCCACCTTTCCGTTTCACTTCTAATAACTCATTCTTCAATTTCCTGAAAGTAGGGGGTGGGCGAGAAAAAAGTTGTTTAACAAAAACCGGCTTAAAGTAGATATATTTACCTCTTCATAAAACTTATGGGCTTGTTCACACATGTATGACAACCACTAAATGAGAGAGATACAAATGCTGGCTTGCAGGTGTGGAGGAGCATCAAGATCAAACTACCACAGGAAAGAACTTTTATTCTGTTTACTTCATATCACTTTAAGCAGAATGCTTTTCAATGAATTCACATATTTAGCAGCAAATTCAGTGGGGAAGAGTATCACATTCAACAAAATAAAACTGCATTGGCTCAAGTATTCTTGTTAAGTTACTATGGCACCCTAAAATGCAATATAAATAGTAGTAGAGCAAACCATTTCTGAGAGCAACTTTACTCTTTCTGCTGTTCTGAAATCAAACCTCCTAAAACAATTTGAGCAACATTAGCTGTTAATAATACAAATAACTGAATCAGTGGGGGGGGGGGAGATGACTGAAGTGTAGCTGTTTCCTTACTTTAGAAAGGAAAGCATAAAAAGGACACTGAAACTACAAACAAAAGAGCTCTTACACTCCGCTATGGAAAGTAAAGCCACAACCAATTTGTCCCGCTTCCTCAGTTCTTATGTGCACAGATTTATTATGAGAGAAAGAAACTGGATCACACCTTGCTTTCCAATATGGATGTTGAACCACTTTTCTCAACTTCTGACAGATGAATTGGCTAGCCTCATACAATCTCTCATCTCTTAGCCTCATTTTTCCCAACATAATTACTACAGAATTGTTGTGGGAGAACAACTATGGTGGCAGACATATTAAGCTGTGGATGAAGAATATAATTGCCCCCCCCCTTGACAGAGTTTCTTTTATGCACCTCACCAAGATAATGAGTCCTTTACTCATTATCATTACAGCATTATCCTAAACAATTCTGTCTGTATATATATTGAAATAATCCTATATTTCTTGCAAGGCCACAAAACATTGCAGAAGATTCTAATCTTTGAACATTGCCAGTAATCAGTGCATTTTTTCTAGATAATGGCTGCATTCTGATTATTTTTCAAACTATGACTTGGAGAATTGAGAATGCCAAATGCTCTGTCCTCCCCTTGTATGTATCTTCATATATAATTCCTATCAGATTGGGGGGGGTGGCAACTACCCCAGGCCTCACACAGGACAGGGGGGTCTCACACACACACACACACAGCATTCCAAAGAACAAAAGGAAGGGAGGTTTCAAAGGAACAGTCACCCCTAGACCCCAACAAGTCTTAAAGTAATCCTACTTCCTGGTCTAAGCAACGAAGATTGCCACTCTGTCTGAACAAGCCTTTCAAAGCAGGGCATAGTGGAAAACAATGGATGGCTTAGAGCAGAAAGTAACATACACCTGTATTTTGTGAAAAGTTTATCTTCTTCTATCTATCTTCTCCCTTGTTCTTTTATGCCATGTTTTTGAGATTATAAGCCTGGAGGCAGCACTTTAGTTTCCTGTTTTTGAACAGCACCTAGCCATATTACTAGCTCTGATAAATAATATATTTTTAACACATAAACCTGCTCCAGTACATACACTTGGCCTTCCCCTCAAAAACAATAGCAACCCTATGGGACTACTAGGATCTCCATCAGCTATTTAGCTGGCAGAAATTCAAGCACCCCATTTAAGGCTTCCAGGTCTGGGAGTGAGGATAGGATATAGTGGAGGAAGCCTCTGCCAATCCCACTCCCTGCCAGGCCTGATCCACCCCCGGTTCCACCCTCCCCTGCCAAATGCCCCCTCCCACCTCCAAACCACCCTCCTGCTGCCCCTATGCTGCCTGGCATGACCTTATCTGCACTGTCCAGTGGAAGGTCTAGATGCAGCGTCAGCAGAACATCGCAGGCCACCCTGCTGGACCTGCGTGCTCACTAAGTGTGCAAATGTGCCTTATGGCATATTAGTTACACCCTCTGCTGGTGCAGGATCTGCCTATGCCAGAGAATAATGTAGTTTGGATTGCACTCTCAGAGACTCACTACATGTGAGATTTGAAAAGGAAATATGTGCTAAGAGAGATATTGATATCCTCAGCAAATGGGAAACTGCTCTGTATTGTCTACAAAAAACACACTTCAGCAGAGATTCTCAAATAATGTTTAGAAGTTATGGGTTTTGGAAGCACTCATAATTGAAGAAAGAAAGGTATACTTCAACAATACAAAAGATAAAAGAAAATGGAGCAGAAAAAGGGGAAAGCAGGGTGAAAGAATTCCCACAACCTCCATGATTGAAAAAGACAGGGTTACAAACAATTAAATTAAGCCAGAGTTTGAAATGGTAGCTCCAAGTGATAAAATATCAATGGTCTCATTTTACACTGGCCTCATTTTAATTCAAGCCTTCAGGCATAATTCAAAAATTAAATGCATTATATTACATGAAGTCCTTCATTATTAAATGTAAGGTTTATACCGGGGTGCTCAAACTTTCAACTTTAGGGATGCTGCACCTGCTGAAATTCTCTCTTCTATACACTTGTTAAAGGTCCAGCATCCCTAAAGTTGAAAGTTTGAGCACCCCTGGTTTATACTGTAAATGAAGTCCTGTTTAAAAGAAAGACTCTTTTTTGTGTACTCAAGAAAATTAAAAGAACAATCAGCACTTTAAAACTCCTCCTTTGATTCAAATGAAGTTGCAGTGCCCACATACAATTCCAGTTCTGCAATTCCACATACAATTCCACATACAGTTCTGCAATTCCAGTCCTCAGCCACTTTGATACAGTTAAATGAAACTGAAGCTTTCTGTTGTCTCTCCTTCTGGAAACGATCAGAATAAACTAGAACTGATGGAAGCCTCCAGCAAGACAGGAGATAGTCCTGGACAGGTGCAGATGGTATACTGCGTAGTCTAGCCAACTATGATCAGGCAATCTAAATTACCAATGGACGCATAGGCTTCTGTCCCTTTGTATGGACATGCCACCCCCTTTCAGTCTGGGAACTAGTAGTCATTAATGTTATCTTTGTACTGACTTAACACTAACTACAGGGCCTCTTGCATTATCCATGGGAGTTCAGTTCCAGGCAAAAGGATAAGGAATTTCCTAATAAGGGATAAGGAAACCTGTGAATAATGAAATCCATGGCTTTCAGGGCCCTGTAATCCTTAGGAGGCAAGGGGAGCTGTGTAAGAAGAGATGGAAAAAAGTCACTGCAAAAGGAAACAGGAATATGTGAGCTTGCAAGATGTTCCTGATCATTTTAACCATGGTTAGGTGATCAGCAGCACTAGTCTGTAAGGAACCTCTTTTAATAGTACAATCTTGCAGCAGGATGCAAGAAGCCAGAGAGCTTTCTTTCACAGCAGCATATAAGGCTTTCACTAACACAAAAGGCTGTTAATGACAATAGTATTAATGCCGTATTCCAAACTGGCTTTTGCTTTCACAACTTTCCTGGAAAAATTTCACAAGCTTCATGCATATGGCCGCCAAAAGTTCTAAAATACAGGGACTTCCACATTATCTTGTAATATTGACATGCTTTTTAATAAACGATGTTTACTTTTGAAATTTCTCCAGCCTGCTTTACTTAGTCAAGAGTAGAGAGCTATTTCCTCATACTTTCCTTATTCCTCATGGCTAACTTTTTAGGGTCTTGTGTGTAGGGGCAGGGAAGCTGCAATTGGCCAGGCCAGTTGGTTTCCCACATGCTCCAGAAGCAACCAGCAGAGGGCCAAAGCTAGCATTCAAGGTGCTTGCTGAGGGCCAGAAGTGACATCATTAAGTAAGAAGTGATGTCATTAAGTAGATGATAGACAGAAATAAGCACTTTGTTGTTACATAGAAACTCATTAGCTCCAAATGACAGAAGAGGAAGTGTGCAAATCTTGTTCATATTTTCAAGATATGAGATAGCCCAATTAATATGCTGGGAGAATCATAATGGGAGCTGGATAAATTGCTTCTGGGGGCCGCATCTGGCCCACAAGTCTTATGTTTGACACCTCTGGGCTACAACTATGCAGCACTGGGATATCATATCAGGCTTCATGGCTGGAACACATGCCATAAATTGATTATGTTACATTAAAAATGACCGTTTACTTTGGCTCAATTATCCTACATATGTCACACTGCAGCCTGGGTGGGCCTATAGCCTGGCTACTGTAATACTTCAGCATTCAAAAACAAACAAAAATGTTATTGTGAGTCCCCAGAAACAGTAAATGATCTTTCCATTTATTTTGCAAGGTAACCATCTTTGTTATTTATATACAGTTTCCCAACAAAAATAGCTATTTTTTATTAATAAATATGACTTTAGCAGAGTGTCTCACTTCTAATGGCCTTCATCGGTTTGCATTTACAGTAGTTCAGAGAGCAGCAATTAAATTCTGACTTGAAATAAAACAACGTTGTCTAACAGATACTTCCTCTAGAAACTGGAAATTCCAAAGACCAAGACTACTGCATAAGGCTCACTGCAGACACATAAGCATGGCTCCACTGTGACTAGTATAAAATCACTCTTATTCTGCTGTTCTCTTTTCCTCATTGGTTGAGTACTTTCTGCATGAAAATATGCTTTATAATTATTCTAACTCTGTTGAATCTGGGACATGCACCCGGCTGCCCAGAAGCCAGGAAATTGACACTTGGATTCATGTCCTGGGTAAGTAGCAATAGCAATTGGAATTGGTCACAATGGTGGCCTCTTAGGCTCTGAGCATTTATATAGCTAACCTACCATGAGTCATATCATTTGAAGGAACAATTAAATCAGTAATTATGCAGAATCTTCATGGATACCCCCTGAATACCAGGTGCTGGGACAAATTACAGGGGAAGCCATCACCTTCATGTCCTGCTTTAATCCCTTCTTAAAACCCATCTTTTACATGGTCTTTGGCTCAGCGCCTCAAACCTTCAACCCGACTGTAATTAAGCTTAAGTATGTGTAACTACAACAACCATGCTTCCCCTGCTTCTCCATCTCCCTTCCTTCCTTTGTTGTTTCCCTTGTGTCTAGACCAGGGGTGGTCAAACAGCAGCCTGTGAGCCACATGCAGCTCCTTGACATATAATGCGTCACAACAGTGCCATAGTATCGCTGTGTGGGGACTTACAGTGGATGGGACTACCGAGCTGCAAATTCTACACACATTTACCTGGAAGTAGGTGCCATTGAACTCAATGTGACTTACTTTTGAGTAGGCACACAGACTTGGGCTGTTAAAGAATTTATCCTCCCTGCAGAAAAACTGCTTGGCTCATTTGAATGAATCTACAGGAACTACCACTTTGAAAACGTTTCTTGAAATACACTTGCGCTCTGCTTATAACTCATTTTGGCCTGGATTGTGTGGGTTAATTTCTGAGAGGGATCAATAGGTGGATGGTTCTGTCTTTAGCTTGGTGGATCATAATGATGTGGAAATTTTCTACTTCCATTGCTACAACCCTGTGATACTATAAATAAACAGCGATTTCTGTATCACATAATTGGAAGATAAACACTGCAAGGCCATTCTGTAATTACAGAAGTGGCCCAGTGAACAGTCTGAAAAGTATCAGATGCGGATTCATTGCTGAGTCTGGCCTGTACCTGCCTCTCAGAAACTGACAAAGAATCCCAAATATGCATTTCCAATGCTCCTTGTTATAAATGTATATAAGAAAAACAATCATGCTCAACTTGTTACTTTACGAGTGCCTTCATTTATCATAAAACTAATGCAGACAGCTGTGTCAGATAAGAATTTCCTTCCATATCTCCTTTCAGTGTCTTGAAGTCTGAATCATTAAATGGCTGTGACAATGTGCTCTGATTTCAAAATGGAAAGAATTAAGTGTTCCAAGAGTAAAAGAGATGGAGAAGGCAAATGAGTCATCAGCCCTTAATTCACCATCCACTGAATCTCTAAGCAGCAACTGCCTAGCTGTGTCAAGCAATACTAAGAAAAGAGACAACTGCACATCAGTAGAACAAATTTGCTTTCAGCTCATTTATGTTTAGCACTAGCACTTATAGCTTTTTTTCAGAACCGGAAAAATCTTAAAAATCAGATGGAAATAAAAACAAGGACAACTAAGAAAACTATGAGATCACAACGTTAAATAGGTTTTACTTCAAATATCCCAGCACAATTAATTTTGTCGTGAATGTCCCAACATCCATTCCAATATGTTATGTTCAATGTAAATTGTTCTTTACAGTGCACTTTTATCAGTGCTTATTTCCAAGGATCCAAACCTGAAACACAGAATGGGGTCCTAAATGTGTATCTCAGTTTTCTCAGGGAGAAAGCAGTTCTATGCAGATCTATGTGAGGGGGGACAGTCCCTGATAACTTCCAGCATATTGTCAGCACAATCTCACATGTGGACAAACATTATGTGCAAACCCTGAGTTTTGGAGGGTTCCTGATTGTGCAAACAAGACCATATATGTACTGATCATGCCTGTAGAGTCTGTGCAGTCAGGGCTCTGAAAATGAATAGGTCAGAGACTGAGCCTGTCTTCCTCCGTGCGTGATTCAGCATTGGACTAAAATGTTACAAGCAGCCAACTAAGAAAAAACACAGAGGATGCCAAACAGGCAAGGCAAGGCTTAAATTTTGCTCAGCAAATGAGAACAAAAATAACAAAACAGGGCAAAAATATACTTTTAATTGTCAGGTACTAGATTCAAATATTCAAGAATTATCTTCATGCTGATGCCTGGATATATTTGTCTTGCCTTGAATAGAACCCAAAGTTCCTAACTTAAATTATTAGAGATTTAATAGTAAAGAATTAGTGTGGCTTCACCAGTGAGAATCACTGCCAAAATTATAGTTCAACTTCAGTCACTTAGGCTGCCCTCCTACACACACTTACTTCCATTGAACTCAATGGGATTGAATTCTGAGTAGACATACATAAGATTGCACTGTTGGCTGCAACAGTGAGCTCGGGGATGGCCAACCTTTCAACTTTAGGGCTCCTTTAACAATTGTGTAGAAGAGGGAATTTCAGCAGGTGCAGCTTGTCATCTGTGATATTGTCATCTGTGAGAAGCTTCTGCTGTCATAAAATGGCTACCAATGGAGTGCACTCTGTCAACAGCCATTTTGGGAACAGTGCCACAAGCAGCAGCAGCGCTCCACGTCTGTCATCAGTTCCTACTGTTCCTGCCAGACCAGGTAAAGTTGGGCTGGGGTGGGGGTAAAACTGGATGGAGAGGCTGCAGGGAAATAATTCCCCTTTCCCCTCTAAAGCCCCCCACCTCACTGGATATAGTGTGCTTGTTTTTGGTGCGATTATAGGGGGAGGAAGATAGGATTAGGCTCTTAATTATTTTATTACATTAATTAAATATTTTATCATATTTTATTTGTTAGCTGCCTTGAGTGCTCCTTTCTGGAGTGGAAAGGCGGGATAAAAATAAATAAATAAATTTGAATGACAAAAGCCTTTTAGACATAGTTTCTCGTCCCTGGGATCTATTATCAGACTTTCTATACAATCTGGAGGGCAGAGATTTAATGCATGTATTCAAACATGTTCTGCAGCTTGCAAATCCTATGGGTAGCACTGGCTCGCTTCCACAGTCTCCCCTTATCTCAGTGCTCTGATAATTCTAGTGCTTCTCCCTCCCTCCTACTGCCTGGGCCAGCAGAAACTAAAGAATTTGTACTTGTAGTTCTAGAAATAACCTCTTGAAAAAAGGCGCTTTCTTGTGACCCTGAAATGGCAGTTTCCTGTACAAGCACATCTTCATTTGCTCTCTGCAGGGCCTGGGCCAGCAGCTATGTGTTCTCTCTGCTTGTTCTCTCTTCAAAGTCCTTCTAACAGGCTTCAACAAATCTCACAACATCTGGAGAGCATGCATGGGCAGAAGGAAATACATATATTCAAGCATGATTTGCAATTTAACCTCAGTTTTTCTTTCTGGTGGTAATGGGCTAGGAGCCCAGGCCAAGCCCTCTAGACATGGATAAAAGTTCTCCTCCTCTATCCCCCAATATCTGGGTTCTGGTTACAGACCAATCCTAAGCAGAGTTAACTGCATCAAACCAAGTGAAATCAAAAGACTTAGATGTGTCTAATGTTGCACAGATGTAAACTGTTAATCAGCTGCAACCCTGCACATTGATTTTTAAGGCACCTACTGTGTGTTTCAAGTCAAGCATTTCCCATGTGTGCTGGTTAATTAGGTACAGTATATCCTCTTCTAGCTGAAAGATATTTATTTACTTTTCAGGGAGTATTCACTTTGTAGAGGAGTTGTGTGAAGCTTATTGCTTTGCTATTTCTATTTGGGCTGTTACTTTCTCTGTTTGAATACTAAACATCTTGCTATATTGCCAGTGGCAGTAATAGGAAATATGTTTATTTTATTTTGAACTTGTTCATTTTTAATCACACATTGTCAGTTTCACACCAGGCACCCCTTAAAGTAAGGAAGAGCTTTTACATGAGAGAGAGAATGTTAACTAGCCATTTGTTATTTTTCTCTATAAACCACTTTGTGAACTTCTCATTGAATAGCGGAATATAAATACTATTAATAAATACTATTAATAAATAAAATAATAATAATAATAATAATTTATATTGCAGAGGCATACTGTCCCTGCAGCAAAACATGCCATGGATGCCATGGGGAGGGGGCACCAGAGCATGCACTCCAACTGCTTCCCTGTCGGGAAGTAGTTGGAGTTCATGCACCCTCTCGGCAGCCGGTCAGGTGAAATCACCCTGCCGGCTGTTGAGCATGCACTCATGTACCAACTGCTTCCCAGTGGGCAAGCGCACTGATAACGCCATGACACTGCTTGATGTCATGACATTAAGCATTACCATGGGCGCTAGAAGCCCTGGGTATGCCACTGGCATACTGTTATATATTCACATCCCACTTTCCCAAGGAGTGAGAAATTTCAGGGGCACAGCATTATACAGACTCTGGTTTCCTTTGTGGGAGAGAGAGCATTGGTTGCTTATGGTGCCTTGTACTCAACCACTGAATTGCAGTACATAGCAAAACATGTCTTACAAATAACTGTAGCTTAGGGTTACCCCAGCTTACAGTTACCAACTATGGTAGAAACCCCACGCACACACCCAACAACTGTTCCCCTTTAAGTTGTGCAGCTGTGCAGTTCAAAGTTCTCCAAAGAGAGCTTGGAGTCAGGCATTTGCAAAAGTCCAGCAAAGATGTTTGATGTCACCAACATGGGTCCGGCAACACCAAGGATCTACTGCACAGCATGCGAAGGGGCACCCAAAATAAAATAATTAAATTAAGGCTGCTGTCCTAAACACACTTACAAGGGGGTAGGCCAAATGGTATGACTTACTTCTGAGAAAGCATAATTAGTCATTGCACAGTCAATGTCCTATTTTTCCTTAAAGCTGGGTTGCTTGCAGAATGGGAACATCTAATTTAAAATAGGAGAATATTCAATAAACTTCTCTATGTATGTATGTGTCTATGTAAACCTCTCTATGTTCTGTTTTATATTGTCGGCTTTTAGCTGTATTTTATCATTTTGCATATTATGTTTAGCTGGCCAGCTAGTATTCTACCATATAAGCAGTTGATCTAATATTGATAATCTTAACTCTAAATTCCACTTTCCAATTCCATAACAATATTTTATGTACGCTTGTCAAATTGCATTATGGTGGTTAATAAGCTAAACCCTTAACAAGCTAAAATGGAGCATAAAAATTAACCAACATCTCCGCATGAAAGTAAAAAAGACAATCCTCTTAGCCTACAGCATTTTTGATCTATGAGTCACCGGAGAACACATGTAGCAGTGAGATAGCGGTAATGTAAAATACTTTGTCTTAAGAAAAATAAGATCTGCATATGAATAAAGGGATGGGAAAAAAGGCAATAGGATGTCAAATGTTGAGTCAGTAGTTAATTTCAATACCATTTAATAAATCAAGCCATTAACAAAAGCTTACCTGCTACCTGTTCAGGTATTGCACCAATATGCTGCAGTCTCATCTGCTACTGCTCTCCTTTATTGATTATGTTGTGCTTATGTATTGATGTATTATTAAATACATTTATATCCCACCTTTCCACTTTCACAGAACTGTCCAAGGCAGCTTACATCATTTAAAATCAACGATGAACAACAGAAAAGCTACAAGTGGCAACAGATAATTAATCTCTGAAATGGGGTATGGTTGTTTCGATGCTAATGGACATTAATATAAAAAATAGTTTAACAAGAACAGAAAAAATAGGGAAAGGGCAGAAAGCAAATCAATCATAATAATTAGCAAAAACCACCTCAAATATCCAAAATCAAACTATTAGTCAGAAGTCTAAATATCCCCAAACTGCAAGGAACACTAAAAATTTACCTGATTCTCTTATCTTCAGTCTTTTTCAAGTATTCATCTCTCTTCAGTACCCCCAATATCATTTCTCGCTCATTTTCCAATAAAAACGATAAATTGATGATCTCCAAATTTTTAGACATATTTCAACTTAATATGTTTATAACATTCTTTTCCAGTTGTATGAAGAGAAGGAAGTGTGCTATAGAGCTCAAAGGCACATAATCGCAAAGGAGCAACAGACAAGATACCTCCACTTAGGGGAATTAACTTGTATGTTTAAGCTGGTGCCAAAAGAGCATGCTGTCATCACTAAAAGTCTCTGCTTTGTACTCCTTGGCAAATCTCATCATTTTATTGTCTTCTGAGTATTCATTCCAACTTTGCTGGAATTCCTGAACACGCTGCAAGTTTTCATTCATGAATTATCCTTGAGTTGATCATTCAGAGTAAGTAATGAAGTTTCCCCAAAGCTGGTTGTTTTGATTCTTGGTACCTGAAAATGGAAAAAAAAAATATGATGTGAATAGAGTATTCTTAAGCAGCGGAAGTCAAATGCTGGGACCTCAAGACCATAATGAACACCTAACTGCCAGCATACTATGACAATTCATCTCTCTCAGTCTGGCCTGCTAGCACATCAGCTTATGTTGAAGAGAAATAAACAACAGACTGAGCCAAGCCTTTCTTTCCCAAATCAAGGTATCTGCAGCTGATACCAGCTGGTACCAAAGTTAGACACAGCATATAAAGGAAGAGTCCAAAATATCAAAAGCCAACGCTCTCTATATGAAGAGTGTGGATAGAAGCATAGCAAAACTTCATCAAATGGCCAGATTCATTTTTAGAGCATCTATTCATACTAATCATTACATTCATAAAGTTGACACACAAGGGTGTCAGGCATAAGGCCCACGGGCTGGATATTGCCTGCAGAAGCTCTTTGTCTGGCCCATGTGATGACTGGATCTCCCAGCGCCACCCTTTAAGCAATACTGCTTCTGACAAGACTCTGGGAGGAAGAACTGGAAGGAGGCCTCAGCAGGCAAGGATAATAAGGGGGCAAGAGCAGACCAAGAGCGGGAGGGATACGATTGGGCTGCAAATACAAGTTTCTTGGGATATAAGCTGGGATTCTCCAAGATCAGAATGGACAATAGAAGAACAGTCTCAGTTCTGGTCAACAGAAGTCGTAAATAAGATGATTGAGAACGATTTGGGTAAGACCAGCACTGAAAGAAGGTTTTACTTTGTTCTGAAGTCTGTCTCTGCTATGGTTCCAGTTTTTGCTGTTTGCAACAGCAGCGCAGTGAATGTCTTGCATAAAAGTGCAGTCATTTTAGTTTGACTTATCTTCAGATTAATAGAACAATGCCAAGAATAGCCTGTGGAGGAGTGAAGAATCAGGATAATACTTGAGCTACAACTCCTCCTCATCAAAAACTCCAACTGGTCAACTTTGTGGCTACATGCTAAGCAATATTTTAAGTTTTTATTGCAGAAAACATGCAGTTTTGTTAAAATTCTACTCATTGAGAAACCAGAAGTAAAACAAAACAACCATCACTAAACTTACAAAAAGAGACCATTTAAAAAAGACATCCTAACACAGCCCTGTTTCTAACCCATCTTTTCAGGATTGCAGTGAATGTCCACCTATTGATCCCTCTCGGGATTGCAGAAAAAAGAGCAGCTAGTGGGTTGTGTTTTTGGTAATGGTAATAATTGTACCAATGGCATATTAAATACATAGGCCTTACCGTGTCCAGAGCCGGAGCTCTTCTTCTGTCACCTTGCAGAGCACAGGTACAACTACAGTGGGCTCTATACAGAAACTAGAAAAACCAGCTGTTCTTCCGTCAGCAATCTGTTTGAGCAGCACGCACACCCAGCAGCGTGATGCGACGTTTACCCACAGGCAGCCAGTTATCAAAAGAACCAGGAAATACTTGAAGCACCAACAAGGGAGTTGCCAAAGGAGGGGAAGCCTCCCCTCCTTTGTAAGTACTATAATCTTGGGCAAACAACCAAGTGAAAAGGTGAAGAGCCAGCCTTTCCAGAAGAATTACTAATTACCAGCTACAATGACTAATCACCCTAGCCAACTAGCCTGCAGGAAGAGTTCTTGGTAAAGATAAGGAGTGGGTAGGTCTGCATGGCAATGTCATCAAAAGGTACTGTACTACATTAGTTCCGCACAGGTGAATATTTTGAATGAAATGTTTATTTAAATGTTATGAGTGGATTGCCTGCAAGCCCAAGCATCTTTACTCAAAAGAAAATCCCAAGGAGCTTGGTGGGGTTTACCTTCTTGTAAGTATGTTTAGAACTATACTATTTAAAAAAAAAAAAAAGCATGCAAGACAGCATGCACAGACAGCATAAAAAAACACTGATGTCATGAGGTCAGAGTACCATTTTATTATGATTGGACAAGGCACCGAAAACAAGCTCACCTAACAACGGCCTCCTGTTTTGTAATCTATATATTGCATGAACTCTCATGCATTCCAACTGGCTGCTACAACATTTCAATATACTAATTGACATACAACCAATACCGCCTTTATGCTATTAAGGAACATAACCCAAAATTTCTAATCATGCAGTCCACGTGTTTGCGCAACACAGAATCGTCATCTTAGCACTGTTGAGTGGGATGCAGAAATAATTGTGAAAATAATGGATTTCTGTTCAATTCTCCTGCCCCTGCACACAAAGGAAACTGAGCAAGGTCAAGTACTTAAAAATGAAGTGCTTAGAAATTTATAGACATAAAGGCAGGTCATTACTTGCAGAACAGGCTTTCCTTGAAATTTAGAGCCCAATTCTATCCATTCCCCCTCCTGCCAATGCAGCAGCACCAAAATGACTACCACTGAATCTTATGGTGGGGGGGCAGTTGCACTGTAAGGGAACAATTGTTCCCTTACCTCGGGGTAAGCCTCCATGGTGCAGGGGGGGAGGGTCCTAGTGGACCTGCACTAGCAAAATAAATAGTGCAGGTCATTGTGGACCTGCACTGCTGGATCGGGTCTGGGAAGGGGATCAGGATTCAGCAGCCACTGATGCCACCAAATCCACCCCCTTCCCTGACCCAATCCACCCATGCCCTGCCCCGTTGCTTCAAAGCTGGGCCCTCCTACCACTCCTCCCATCTCTCTTGCCATCTTACCTTCGGTGATGGGCTTCTGGAGATCCATTGGCACTGGCAGGAAAGTGCAAGCATTCCTGCCGGCGCCCCCAGCATTGTTCCGACTAGCATGCTATCAAGAGCATTTTATGACTGGAGCTGACTGTTTTGTGGCAGTCAGCACCAGCAGATGATGCTTGATGACACTGCAAGGTAAGTATAGGATTGGGCTCTGTATCTGGGAGTGGCATCAAGAGTCAGCCTGGCTGGGCAATGGCTGAGGTTTCCACATGGCTGGGTTCACCCTTGAACCTTCAGTATTGATGCTAGTAGTTATGCCCACTGTGACATCAGCAGGCTGGCAGAGAGTGCTATGGGGTTCAGGGTAGGGCTGTTCCCTAGAGACCACAGCTGCTGATACCAGCACTGTACAAGTCCCACTGATTTCTGCAGGAGAATTCAGCTCAAGCCTAACTCACTGTCTTGATGTTAATGGACTTAAAATTGCTTCACTTTAACCAGATTGTGCTCTACTTGTCACACCATTTAGCTGGCACTCATAAATACTCATGAATTTGTCACAATGATATATGTCCAATCATTTTGTATTTATAATGCTTGGCCTGAAGTCATTTTTTCCTTCACAATTCTTTTGAAGAGAAAAGCAGGATTTAACTCAATGCATTTGACAGAGGTTGCACCATTATACGTGGCTCACAGAAAGTTACGCTAAGTGATCACTAACAAGTATGTATATTCACATACAAGTTGTGCCTGATTATTCACTGGGGTTCCATTCCAGAACTCTCCATGGATTTTTTTTTTAAAAATCAGTGGCTACCAAATCAGTGGAAAAATAGCTTTAAAAACCCACTTCCAGGTTTCTTGCTCCTCCATTGTTACTCCAGAACACATTGGTATAGATGCTATACCATATTCAGTCACTAGATGGGGTGAATAATGAAATCTAATGGAATGAAATTATGAAATTATTCCATTAGATTCTATTATTCACCCCATCTAGTGGCTGAAAGCAGTATAGCGTCTATACAGGTGTATTTGGGGTGACAAGAAATCCTGAAGTGGGTTTTTAAAGCTATGTTTAACCCCAAGAAGTTTGCAACCAGTGTGGTTTAATACCATAAAGGAAGGAAATTGGATTTTGGTGCTTTTTTCTCCCTTGTTACAAGGCATTTAAAGGGGGACCCTGGTATTAGTGGTGAGTCAAATCAGTGAATAGCAAATCAGTGGATAAGGAGGCACAACATGTATTGTACTGCCATTAAGGTTGACAAAGTCAATGATTCATTACACAGGCCAACACACATCTTGCTTCCTTAAACATTACACCAATTCCTGGGTATATTTGGGGTGCTGATTCCAAAAATGGTATCCGTTTTGCCCTATCACGTCTAGTTTTGGAGACACGCCATAGCCTCTTTAGTGAATGGTTCAAGCAGCTTCCTCAAAAGGAAGCCTACACCATGGCTACCTCATGAGGAAGCTGCTTGAACCATTCACTAATGAGGCTATACTATATCTCCAAAACTAGACGTGATAGGACAAAATGGATGCCATTTTTTGAATCGGCACCCCAAATTCATATCAAACCACCACAAAGTTTGGGGAAAACTTTTCTGACCCTCAATTTTGTAGGCCTGTGTTATCAGGAGTATCAGGATACAAATCTCTAAAATAATTATTTTTAAAAGGGCCAGATAAATACTGGTGTTATAAATGTCAAATGGTGTAAGAGGATATTACAAATAAAACTGCATTGTACAAATGCCACCATCTTGCTAGACTTCTTACAAATTTCATCCCTTGGAGCTATATATTGGCAATAAATAGGTGGCAGTAAGAGAGCATTCTTGGCACATCCATTGCTCAAGTTAAAGCAGAAGACAGCAGACATCCTTTCATTCTGGAAATCATGCCAGCTTTCTTAAATTCTCTCTTGGCAGAGCTCTTCTCATTCACCGCCCTAAAGGATTACTGTTAGCTGAACTATGTCAGTGCCTCCAACCTGTCCTGAGTTAATAACATAGAAGTGAAAAGCAGAAGCACATATGCATGAAACTATTAATGCTTAAGCTAGGATCCTGGCTGCCTGAAGACAGACGTTAAAGATAGCTGATTCTATAAACAGCCGTTTTAAAAAATGACTATCCTCACCTTATACGGCTGGGAAGCAGAGCATTATAGTTTAAGTATTAATTCCTGAATCACTGAAGGCAGCTTCACATGAAATTCGGTTATCCATGGTCCCATTAAGACTAGACTACTGTAATGCACTTTATGTGGGGCTGCCCTTGATGACAGTCCAGGCACTTCTGCTGATGCAAAATGCAGCTGATAGGCACAAGGCATTTGAAGCATATCACACCTGTCCTGTACCAATTTAACCAGCATCAGATTGTTTCTGAGCCCAAATTAAGGAACTAGTTACTACCTTTAAAACCTTAAACAGTCTGCAGCTACACTACCTGAAGACCTGCCCTCTCTCCCGACATCATCTTACTGACAAGGAGAGCCCATCCATGAGGTTGACAAAGGGCTGACTGGCAGAAGGTGCCAACCTCAACCTGCCCCCTTGCCTCCACTTGCTAATGCTGCTCCCACTTCCTGAATTGTAGTGTCTCCAAAACTAAAGCTTGCCATTCCTACACACTTCCTCTTCTGCTCTGTCTCCTTCTTCCTTTCCAATTCAGGGTATGGGAGGAGCAGAGACAGGCACATCACTAGGTAAGCAGGGTAGCATTTGGCACACTGCTTCAGACACCAGGAGATCTTGGGTTGGCCATGCATGTTGGTCCTTGCTCACTGGACTGCCACTTACACAGAGTCATTTGGCAGTAACCAAAGAAATTAGGCCTTTTTGGTGGTCCTGCAGGGGACCTACATCCTGCAGGGGAATTTCAGCTTTTGGAGGTCTCCTCAAGGGGACATTCATCCCCCTACCACCGGCTAAGCCCCAGCAGCCACAATGAGGCAACTCAAGCTTCGCCATCCCTCTCCTCCAGAGATTCCAGCTGGATTAAACGGTACCGTGAAGAGATGGGTACCCTTTTTTCTCAAGGCAGAGAGAGTCAGCTCTCCACATGATGCCTTCAATGAAAAAATTCCATGCATGCCTACGCAGAAGTAAGTCCCATTGTGTTAAGTGGGTCTTATTCCCAAGAAATTGTGTATAGGATGGCAGCCCAACCACAGAGAGGCAAATGAGGAGATGGCACCCACAGAATTCAAGCACTGACAAGAAAGGATCCACTGATGGTGGATTGGAGTGGGGGGGGGGGCTCTCATCTGTTTGATGTCTCCTCCAAGTGCCACTCAGTGTGAAGTAGGTTGACACTGTCCTGAACTTTACTCACTCTCAGCTATCCCAAAGGGAAGGCTTGGGGTGAGGACTTCCCTCTCCACCTTGAGATGCCAACCAGATTTGCAGGACAAAAGATCAAGCAACAGCTGCTTTCATGTTTCCTCACAAGCAAAGGGGAGGAGATGGTTGCCCTTTAAAAGCCAAAAGGAAGGGGAGGAAAAGCTTTTGTGAAGAAAGGCTCCTCAAGTGGTACTCTAGTACACCATCTCATCTTTTCCCCAAACTCACAAATATGAGATGTGAGTTTTCCAACCATATATTCAAAATCCACACAGAAGATCCCAAACTCCTGGATTAAGAAGTGAAAAGGGTACTTATGAGAAAAAAAAATTCCTGGATAAGGAAACCCACCTGGATCTTGCATCTAAACATGTGCTACATTCATGGGAAATATGGGTTTTGCCTGTTTTGCCTTAGAACCAAAACTAAGGACATTTCAGATAGCTTCTGCAATTGATGTGCCTTGCAAATTGTAAAATAAATACCACTTTGCAGGAATTGTTAGAAAAAAAAAAAACACTGTGTGTTCCATAAAGTAGATGTGCTGATTGATAGTAGAGCAACAAATTAAGTGCACGTGATGAGCTCCTTTTTGAAATGCCTGAATCACAGTCCCACTAGACTAATAGAAAGAAATTACTGTATTTCTACACATGAGAGAATATTTCTTATGAGAAATGAATTGTGTCAAAGAAGCTGTTCGTCAGTCATACGTTCAAATTGAAGACTTCAGTTGGTTTTCCTGGCAGAGAGCACAGATTTGCAATATTGTCATGCATTTCCTATTGAAGTGAAGTGACTAAGCCTGTTCTTTCAGAAAGATTTCAGGGTTGTTTTGCTCATGATACCTTTCTGACATTCCCTCCACCAGTAGCGTATCTAGAGAAAATGTCACCCACGGCAAGTACTGAAATTGCACCCCTGTCCAAATAGAGAAAGGGAGATCATGGGGTAAGAAGTCAAACCAGTCCTACCAAGTGAATGTATTCAGCAGGCTATGCAGAGAAGGGAGATGGGGAAGAAGCCAGTGCCATCAAGTGAATTTATGCAAAAATCCACAGATGCTAAGTCCCCCTAAAAAAAGAAATGAAAAATAGTTTTCTGTAGCTGTGGTTGGCCTGCTGCAGCACCATGCCACAGTGGTCAGTACTGGAAGCTCCTTTCTGCCTGGAAGCGAGTTCCAGTTGTACCAAGGCCTTCTCCCTGACCAAATGACCATGACTGGCTGCCTGGTGTGCAACACTTCCCAAACACACACCTCCCTGGTGCCTCTGTGCCTCAGAATGCATATGCTTCCTTGTGGCTTCCTCTTAACTCATTTCTGCCCAGCCCACAGGTGAACAAATTTCATCCCTATTCCATATATGCAACATTGGGCAGAAGTGGCTTAATATATTTTACATATATTGCATTCCCACAACAGTGGTAAGAGGTGGGTTTCCAAAAAACTGCCCCCACCAATTCTTCTGAATTTTTTTCTGGAAAAAGTGGATAGATGAAACTTTTTTCTGCATTTATTGCGGTGAGTTAGGGACACCCACTTTTATGCACCAAGAAGCACTGGAATTGTTTGCAGGGTATCCCCCCCCCCACATAATTAAAAATGAAACTTTGGCACACTTTTAATGGAAAGAAACTAGACCTTGGAATCTACTTGGTTTGCAGCCCTTCAGTTACAGGTAAAAACTTATAATCGGTTGTGGAACATACAATTGCACAAATGTAACAGCAGTAGGAACAGGAGTCAAACCCTGAAACTGGTACAAAAATGTGCCATTGGTAGAATATGGGTAAGTCCATGCCTGGCACCTCCCTAGAAGTGGCGCCCACAGCAGATGTCCCCACTTGTCACACCCTAGATACACCTTCACAAAGAATTTTCTGTGTTATTATTTAATATATTTGTAGACTGATATTTGAAGCCATGCTGACACTGTAACATCAGTACGGGGGAATTTACATAGGATTGGGCTCTCCGTGTTAAATAGCAAGAAAAAATATATTAACAATGACTTTCTTAAAAGCCATCTTTCAAAAATGATGCAATCCATTCATAACAATGAGAAAACAGGTCAGTATATTCCACAGGCAGAGCCAGATTGAAACAACACTCAGAGAAGCACAACAAATTCATATTTAGCTGCAGCCTGCTGCTTTTTGCTCAAAATGTTTGTTTTTAAAAAAACAACTAAGCAGTCGGAATGTAATGGCTGTCATTGGTTATTCCTTTCGTTTTGCTGCCGAGCTCCAGAGGGAAGTCTGTTATCAGAGATAACCAGGCTAACAAGAGGGAGGAAAGCAATAATTTTGGAACCTCTTAGATAGCTCAACAGGGCAGAATGAACATTCTGTCCCTCACCTACATGTATTCATTTCAATGTCCTGTGAGCCTATGTATTCACATACATTCACAAAATTGGTATTTCAGCCCTTTTCTATTTATGCCAATAGACAGCAATATCTAGAATAGATAATATATACCCTATTCTTTTCAATATTATTAATTCTAAGGTCCCAATCCTGTCCAACTTTCCAGCAGCATTGCAGTCACAATGCAGCCTTGAGGTAAAGGAACAAATGTTTCCATACCATGAGGAGGCTTCTGTGATTGCCCCACCACCACAGGATGCAGCGCTTGCCCCATTGACACGGGTGCACTGGCACTGGAAAACTGGATAGGACTGGCCCTTAATTGCTGCTTTTCAGTACTCTTGCTTTGATCATTTTTGTTCTAGAATGTTCTTTTTGCCAACAAGCTATGTTTTAATTTTATACCATTCTCTATTCATTTACAATCCATTCCTAGTATGCTCCAAAAATCATACAAGAAAGCAAGTGCAAAAGGTTTCTTGCTCATTTAACTCAGCAACCTGCTTGACAGTGCAACTCTGCAGTGGACAATAGCAATGCATAGGTCAAACACAGTATGAATCCAAACATTTGCAGAAAGACTCCAGGACACAGGGCTGTTTTGCATATCACATCCTCTCTACAGTACAAAGTTCTTCCTGTTATAAGGAAAGCAAGTCGTGCTCAAGCAGGGAAGAACTTACCTTCTAAATCTAAACATCCTAAAACATGTTTTAGTCACCGAAAAGTCGTTCAAAATCATTTAAATAAGATTTGTGCCAAATAAATTTGTTCATGAGGAATGGATGCCAACACACTCATTTGGGAGGAAGCCCTCTATTAAAAAATTAGCGGTTCAATCCTTGGCATCTCTTGAGAGGGCTGGGAAAAGAGGAAGCTGATTGAGGCAGGGAAAGGGAATAGGAGATTGGTGGTGCCGCAGCTGCTGCTATCACCCCCTTCCTGGCCTCAATTTGCCCTCCTTACCACCCTGATCTTTGCCCCATTCTTCCCCCTTCCCACCTCCCTTCAGCCCCCCATGCTGACTTACAGGTGCTGGGGGACGTAGGCAAGCCACTGGTGCATGCTGTGGCAGCCAAGCTACATGGAATGGCAAGTCGTGCCTTGCAACAGCTGTAAAGGAACTGATGGTGCCAGAACACTAAGGCCCCAGGAGGATTGGGCCATTATTAACTCGTACCAAAATACCTATCATGCAATGCATGTGTGCCCTGTACTGTTTACCATCTCTCAGTTCAATAGGGGATACTGAAACCCAACCCAGCACCTATCTGCACAGCCCATTCCTGGTTCTGTTTCTTGGTCATGATGAAGTTGGAAGGAAAGTTGGGAATTGGACCCCACCACAATGTTCTCTCCAGACCCATGACTGTAATTTCCCCCATAGAAATGTCATGGCAGCCATTCTCTTATATGGGAGAAAGGAAAAGGATGCACTCAGGAGCAACATAGGGGGCAAGGATTACACTGCCTTCTCAGTTATCTTAGTGACAGGCGTAAAAGGAATGTAACCCCCCCCCCAGCTAACTCCCAAACTGTAACCAGTTTACTTTGTCCCATAACACAGAAAGAGAGGAGGAAAGTGTGTAACATGCAAGCCCAGAGAGTTAACCTTCAGAAATTGCTCCGATCTGGATAAGCACTCCCAACAGGTCCACTGGTTTATTTCAAAAGCAGTGTAAATGCTCTCTTTTATTTGCCGCGGTTTTGTAGTTTATAAATCTCTATTTACTTCAGGAGTGGGCAGCCTGCCACTTCAGATCTTTATCACAATATCATTCTGTACAATCGGAACACGGGTAACTTCCAACATTCACAACCCTTCCAGACAAGGGTTGCTTATAACAAAGTACTGCATGGTTCACTGCAGTACATTCAATCGAAAAAGGAAATAGTCAGAAAAGTACTGAATTGTAGTGCTGAAAGACTGCTGGAATGAGATTCCTCAGAACTCTTACATTCCTTCAACGTGTTTCACAATAATTCTTGTAAAATCTATCTTTCATTTTCCTGTCACCAAGACAACACACATGAATTTTAAAAACCAGAACATAGTAGCAAGCCCTGTGAATCAATGATTAGCAGCGTAATCCTATTCAAAGCCCCCACCCCCACCCACTGATGCAGCCACACTACTGGAGAATGCACTTTATCCTGTGTGGGAGGCAGTCCTGGTGGTCTCCTCCAGGTAATGGAACATTTGTTTCCTTGCCTTGGGATAAGCCTTTGCTGTGCTGATGGGTTCACTCAGTCCAAGTGTACCTCAAGTAGGTGGATCAAGGCCAGGAAGGGGGATAGGATACTGGCGGAGTTGCTGCTGCGGAAACCGCCCTCTTCCTGGCCCCCTCCTAGGACTCAACAAACATTCCTCCCCATTCAAGTCTCCACCCAGTCTTCCCTGCACCGCCTTACAGGTGCCAGGGCTTTTTCGGAAGCAGTGGCTTTCGGTTATGCCATTCACTGCTTGTGTCGGTAGCTTAACTGCACAGAATGGTGGGTCATGTTTTGCAACCACCATGAAGAACACTGCACCACCGTAACACAAGTTTTGCCAGTGCAGTAGGCCCATAGGATTGAGCCCAAAGTCATTTGCAATTACTCTTTTCCAAGTAACATTTCAAACCTGTAATGGAATAAAGATAATGGACACTAAATAAATCATCCATAATAACAGGCAGTGAAGGCGAAGGTGAAGACATCTGCAAATACTTGAAAGTGTCAACATTTAAATTAATAGAGGCCTGAATAATTTTGGTTGATTGAGTGACATTTTCTATTGGCAAGTCTGTTACTGCATGATATTAGTGGGGCCAAGTTTCCGTATCATAGTTCACATAGCAAATGGTAAGACATTGTAACTGAACTACTTCCCAAATTACTAGAAAAGAATTTCTTGGGCTCAGGCTGTGAATAGTGTTTCCAATAGTCTTGAAAACAACCCACAGAATGTGATAAAGCAGTGGCTCTCAAACTTTTGGGGAGCTTTACTCCCAAAGTAAGTCTTTGTGGAGGAGGGGCAAGGGCAGCAACACGATCACATTGCTAAGGGGGGGGTGAGGGAGTGCTTTTACTTACTGTGTGTTAGGGCAAGCAGCAGGTGGTGCAGGGAACCCCACGCAGTCCTCTGCAGGGCTCCCCAAGGCTTGAAATCTTCAGAAATAGCAAATGTAAGCCACCTCCTGGCTACGTTTGCAAACTGCAAGCGGCTTGTGACTTAGCAGGAAAGCCTTGCGGAGAACTACATGGGGCACCCTGCACCTCCTGCTGCTTGCCCTAACACAAAGTAAGTAAAAGCACCTCCCTCGCCCCCTTTAGTGACAGGATCCTGGGGAATCGCATTGCTGCCTCCTCCTTCCCCCGCCCCTTAAAGAGACAGGGGAAGCATTACACGAACTGGTGGGTCACAATCCACCAATATGAGAACCACTGCTAAAGAATTTAAACAGGATATTCTATACCTAAAACTGGTACCAAAGGCTGCAAAAGGACTATCCAATAATTGTGGTACACTTTAAGTCTCTTTAACAGTCACGTCCCCAATGCACGTTTCAAATATCATGACACATTTTAAATTAAATCCAATTATTACACTGGCTCTCAAATGAAAATTGTGTGTCAAAGGAAAAGCCTAGAGGAAATTTGGAAATGCTTGACCATGAATGACTGAAAATCATAAGTACTAGCAGTCTCTGTCTTTAGTCCTGGATACACAACATAGGCTTAGTATTTGATAAACTATCTCTACTCACAGTAGAACAGTCTTACACCACTTTATGCTGTTTTGAACTCCTGCTCTGAACTGTACTTTGGCAAACTGTTGAGATCTCTTTGTTAAGAGACCAGACGTGTCTTTCAGAAGCCTCTGGAAGGCCTTCTGAGGCATCAGAAGGCCTTCCAGAAACAATCAGAAGGTACTTCTGGTCCCATCCTGAGGGCCCCCCCATCTCAATATCTGCAGGATTGGTATCTGCGGAGGGTATGGGAATGGATCCCCTGCGGTTACTGAGGGCCAACCTGCATATGAAAAAGATAAGTAACATTTCAAACATGTATTGAATTAAACAGAAAGGGAAAGGAGCATAGCTTAGCGGCAAAGAACGTGCTCCTGTCTGGAACCCTGGAGATCTGCTGACAGTCTGTACAGACAAGCTGGACAGATCAAAAATCTGAGTATAAGACCACTTCCTAAGCAGCTCCCCCACCCCCCCCTCTCACACACACACCCCTAGCTGACCAAGGGGAATAGTACCTAGTAGTTAGCACACATGCACACCATCCTGCTCCCAACTTTTCCTTTATTTGACCAGCAGCTGAACAGTGAAAAAACAGTGGTAGTTTGCATCTATTGCCATCATCCCAAACTACAGAGACCAGGTGAAGGGGGCCATCTGGGGGGAAAAACTCTTCAGAAGTTTAGGGTTAAAAACCAAACCTGCAGTAGTGTCTGTAGCATGAAAAGATGTGGGTCTCTTACTAATGGCAAAACCTTGGCACTATTAACGGTATTTATTATTATTATTAACAGTATTTACACTACAAAAGTTTTCCAAGACTCTGTCACTTATAACAGTGGCAGCATAGAGTAGTCTGAAAAAATCTCTATTCTGCCCCTCTCTGGAAGGCACATGCCACTTACAGTGAAGAGAAGGGAAGAAGAGTGCAACTTTTTTAGAAAACTGAACATAATGGGGAGAAAATGGTATTGGCACCAATGGCAGATTTTCCTGGACAAAAATAGCAGTTTAGGCTAGAACAGCCATTTTCAATCCTGTGCCATGGCACACTGGTGTGCCATGAATGGTCTCCAGGTGTGCCGCAGGAGTTTGGGAGAGGGTTATTTATTAGCAGGTTCATTGGGGGATGTGAGCCCCCCCACTAGCAGTGTCGTGTGCCTTGTCAATTGTCAGAAACCTGATGGTGTGCCTTGACCATTTTAGTGCCTTCCCAGTGTGCCACAAGGTAAAAAAGGTTGAAAAATCACTGGGCTAGAAGCATGCTATTGTTTTGTCAGGACTGTGTTGCTTGGTATACGTGTACAACCCCTGTACTGTGATCGGGTCCCCATGACTGCTGTTGACAAAGTAAAAACACACGTTGTAACATCAAATCTAATTTGGCCCTAGTTAAAGAAACGTCTTCTCCTGATGGACCCACTATTGCATTAAGCAAACCTTTGCACAGAGCTAGTCTTGAATATTCTTCACAACATTTTAAGCCCTGACTGCTTGAAATTCCTCAAGATTAAAAGAAATGATTAGAAGACAATTCTTTTTAGAGTATAGAGTACAGCAAATTGTTAGCTCTAGCTGACCTCCTTTCATTTGCCCAATGGGACATGAACTTCTCCAATTCAGCTGCCGCTACTCATTTACTATTCTATAGCCTTATTCCACAGAACAGGGAAACAAGCAAAATCAGCAGAGAAAAATAATGAATACATGCAACCTCACTTACTTCACCTCACTTACTGCGACAGTAAAGTTGTGTCCAACCTATAACACTTCAGATGCAATTAAATATAGAAAACTAGAGGTCACAAAGAAGGTTGGGCTTGATATCTTAGGCTTGCTTAAATGACAGTTCCGCAAGTCAGACGTCATGGGAAACTGTGATTTTAAAAAAATGTTCTGCTCAGCAGGAGACAAGGACAGGGGAAAGAAGGTGTGTATTGACTTGCTGGCTCATTCACTATGGTTGGATTGACTGAACCAAGTCAAAGAGAGCTAGAATGTCCATGAGTTAGGCTAAAACTCCTTCCCAACATTCAAAAACTGGAATTGCTATGGACAAGCCTTAGAAACTTGTGAATCTGTTTCCACTTTGACAGGAATAGTAACCATGGGCAAATCAAGTCCAGATTTGTAAGAGGTTTGCAAGGGGAGATTCCACCTTCACAGAATTTACTCTAGTCAAGTAACTTGGAAGTGAGCAAGCCTCCCAGATGCTCTTATGGCTCCCGCTTTGAACCATGCTCAAACTAAAAACAAACAAATAAACAAAACCCCCACAGTAAAATATTTGCAGAATAATTACAGCAATACAGCATACATAATAGTGCCATCTGGTGATATTCACAAGCTCCCAATACTGTTCTAACATTCTGGAAATGGAGAATTAAAATTCTAGAGAAACCACATAGAACAAAATGTGCAGAAAGGTTACTAAATGAGATGATTCACTAATCACTCGTGTCTACGTAGTTCCACTGACTTAGGGTGAATCTGTTCTTTAAAGTGATACCCAGCATCTCTTCCTTCAGCAATGCCCTTTGTATCCCCCACTGCCTCCATGGTGTCCTGCCAGTTCCTAGTGGTTTAAAAAACCTAATGACGCCGCATCTCCAACATGCTGTATTGTCACAAGTTCTGCCAAACTGCAAGTGTTACTAACAAAATTATTCAGTACAAAGATCTTGATGACAGATGGACTGCTTTCAAACAGAATGATCTCCCAGAAGTGTACAGCAAAGTTTTTGGAGATAATGCTCTCACATATGGGCATCCCATTTTAACAAGTCTACTAACACTGTTACAGTTTTGTAAGCTTGCAACTACTGCACTCACTTTTGTTATTGTAGAACTTGTCGGTTTATCCCCTGTAAAACCAGCCACGGCCTAGCAGTCTTATGCCTGTAGTAAAACAGATTCCTTAAAGCTTCACATCCAGTAGGCCTAAGCAAGTTCTCATTTTCATATTAATCTCCATCTCTCTATCCTGTTCTTTACTTCCTTTTACTATTAGGACGCAGCTGGAGAATCTGACTTCACAAAAAGTCAGAATTATCCCTATGTTGTCAGTTATGTACTTTGGGTTTATCTTATAAGCATATCAAATGTAACCTAACCTCTTTTCACAACATCCTCCTCATAGCAGGATACGTTATCATATATCAACTCCTCATAGATAAGCTATTTCTTCATGAAATGACTAGCTGACCTGATCAGGGCCCAATCCTATCCAACTTTCCAGCGCTGTTGTAGCCTTGCCAACAGGGCGTGAGCTGCTTCCTGCAGAGGCCTTCGCAATGTTTGTTCCCTTACCTTGGGGTTGCATTGGCACAGGAAAGATGGATAGGATTGGGCCATCAGACAATCTAGACCAGACTGTCAGCATTTTAAAAAAATGGTTCTTTCCAAGAACCATGATTCTAGTCACAGTCAGCTCCCCACTATTACCTGGCACAGTTTAAGAAAAGCAGCTGTAAGTGAAAGGGGAACATGATGCTTAATACAGTTTGGGGGAGCTTTGGGGGAGATGTTGATATGTACATAAGAAGAGCCCCGCTGGATCAGGACATAGGTCCATCTAGTCCAGCTTCCTGTATCTCACAGAGGTGCACCAAATGCCTCATGGAGCACACAAGAGACCTGCATCTCACAGAGGTGCACCAAATGCCTCATGGAGCACACAAGAGACCTGCATCCTGGTACTCTCTCTTGCATCTTGCATTCTGACATAGCCCATTTCTAAAATCAGGAGGTTGCACATACACATCATGGCTTGTAACCCGTAATGGATTTTTCCTCCAGAAATTGGTTCAATCCCCTTTTAAAGGCATCTGGGCCAGATGCCATCACCACATCATGTGGCAAGGAGTTCCACAGACCAACCACACGCTGAGTAAAGAAATATTTTCTTTTGTCTGTCCTAACTCTCCCAACACTCAGTTTTAGTGGATGTCCCCTGGTTCTGGTGTTATGTGAGAGTGTCAAGAGCATCTCTCTATTCACTCTATCCTTCCCATGCATAATTTTGTATGTCTCAATTATGTACCCCCTCAGGCGCCATTTTCTAGGCTGAAGAGGCCCATAAGGAAGGTGCCCCAGCCCAGTAATCATCTTAGGCTACAATCCTAACCACACTTTCCTGAGAGTAAGCCCCATTAAACAATATAGGACTTATTTCTGAGTAGACTTGGTTTGGATTGTGCCCTTAGTTGCTCTCTTCTGCACCTTTTCCATTTCCACTATGTCCTTTTGGAGATGTGGCAACCAGAACTGGACACAATAGTCCAGGTATGGCGTTACCATCGATTTGTACAACGGCATTATAATATTAGCCATTTTGTTCTCAATACCTTTTTTAATGATCCCAAGCATAGAATTGGCCTTCTTTACTGCTACTGTACTTTGGGTCAACACTTTAATCGACCTGTCCACCACCACCCCAAGATCTCTCTCCTGATCTGTCACAGACAGCTCAGAACTCATTAGCCTATATGCGAAGTTTTGATTTTTTGCCCCAATGTGCATGACTTTACACTTACCTACTTACATTGAAACGCACCTGCCATTTTGCTGCCCATTCTGCCAGTTTGGAGAGATCCTTCTGAAGCGCCTCACAATCACTTCTGGTCTTCACCACTGGTGTAGTCTGCAAACTTAGCCACCTCGCTGCTCAACCCTTTCTCCAGCTCATTGAACAGGATGAAAAGCACGGATCCCAGGACAGATCCTTAGGGCACACCTCTTTTCACCTCTCTCCATTGTGAAAATTGCCCATTGACACCCACTTTCTGTTTCCTGGTCTTCAACCAGTTTCCAAACCATGAGAGGACCTGCCCTCTAATCAATGCCTAAGAAGTTCTGCTTTCCTCTAACACAGAAGAGGAAATATTGTGCCCCATGAGCACAAGACTCATGAGTTGTATCTAGTTCACCAAAACTTTCTCTGGAAAACTTTCCTGCCAGAACAAAAGGCCACAGGCAAGTAGTTACAGAACATCAGACCAAGAATGCATGACTAGGACAGTGATTCTCAAACTATGGATCAGGACCCACTACGTGGGTCATAAGCCAATTTCAGATGGGTTGTGTAGCACCTAGCTGAAAATGCAGTGCTGAAAATATGGATACAGAACTGCTGGGCAGGGATGGGTACCTGGAGGGCAAAAGGCATGGTGCTTTGCCCTGAATAGGTGGGAAGATGGGATGCTGGAAACGGGGGAAGGCTGAAAAGGGGGGTACTGGAATAGATTGAAAGATGGCATGCTGCAGTTGGAGAAAGATCCAAGTCTGCATGCTGCTTTTTGACTTCCAAGCTGTAATGTCTGAATTCTGAGCTATGCAAAATAACAGCACAAGCATGCTGGGTAATGGGACCTTTGGCTGAATATGGCTTTGGTTTGAAGCCTAAATTGATAACACTTCTGGCCATGACATCACTTCCAGGTTAATGAAATCACTTCCAGTGAGGTTTGACAGACTGTCAGTCTAAAAAGTGGGTCTTGGTGCTAAAAAGTTTGAGAACCACTGGACTAGAGGGAAATACTTCCTAGCAGAGATATTGCACACAGATCTTATGTGGATATGTCCCATTCTAGTCCCCTCTCAACTTGTAAGTTTGTAAATACACTACACTGCTAATATCTTCCTGACTTTCTTACATTATTAGCAGCCTTTACCATAAATGTCTGTCTTTTGAGGTCCATGTGGCTAGTTTTGATTGCCGCTATTTCCCCTCCCCAATCCAACAATTTAAACTCCCTCGTAAACTTTAAAAACGTCATCCAACATATATGGCACACCCAAGACCATAGCCTCTATCATCATGAAATAAAACTCGATCAGACCTACACCTTGCTTATACAGTACAAGCTCTGAATGTGTCCAGAGATCAGACTAAAAGGTTTATCTTCCCCCTTTGAGACATATCATGACTCATGCTCTCTGTTTACATCACCCTCTTGAACTGCGCTCTAACTCTGTATAGTCTTCTCTGTTGAGGAGAATTTGATCAGACAGGAATTAATGCTGCTACAAGTATATTTCTTAAATAGCTTTTTCTAAATAACTTTCTTCCACTTCTGTACCTTTTCCCATTCTTCCAAAACCTGAAGCAGTTAGGTTTTAAATCTTGTCAGTGGACACTTTCAAGTAAATATGCACTAAATTGGATTGTTTCTGTAGCTTCTTTGCAACTAATTACTTCTATTGCCTTCCTCTGTTCAAATTTTATCCTGCTCCGCAAGTGAAATTACATTGAGCTTTAGCACAGGAACAGGTGGACTGGATAACTAGAGAAAGGATTAGCAAAATGAGCTCTGTATGCTCAAGTAATCTGCTGGACAGGGGTGCTCTACAAGTAGAGCCTACTGGGGCACATGGCAAGAGTACATGCTCACACAAGGGCCAACATCTATGCCCACGGAACCCTGAGGAGTGAGGACAAGCTTCCAAGAGTCCCAACAAACCAAACAACTTCTATACAGACCCCTTAAGTTAATCAGAAGTTTGCCTGCACACGCTCAGTTTTTTCTAGTTTACATCTCCTTTCTCCTGGCAACTTGTACAGTCCACATAATCCTAATAAGCTTTTTTTGCTTCCAGATTTCTTCAGTACTCATCTTCCATATGTCCCTTATGTCTATACGGCCAAGCAACTGTCAACCTTCCTTGGCACTGACAGAAACTTTCCTTTCTGGACAAGTAGCAACTGAGAGATACAGACTGGGATCATTGTATACATCAAGGGTTAAAGCCCAGATTCCCTCTCCACAGCTCCTATCCATAGTACATCCCCACTCTTCTGTTACAGATACTTCTCTAACTTGGTTTTTATTCACTTTTGCTCATATCCATCAATACTCCCCTCTCTTGGAGGACTGCAGGAGGAGCAATGAAGATCTAAATTATAGTAGTACTAGTAAATATAAATCAGAGATGTCTTAGCATAGTCCAACAAATAACGTGTTGGTATTTTCATCTAAGGAGATCAAGATTCAACTCCCAGTTCTGGCAGATTCACTGGATACCTTTAGGCTACTTTCTTTCAGTCTCTAACCACAAAATGGGAATACTGATCTATCTTATATGTATGAACATAAAAATGGACAAACAAATGCTAACAGCAGCAAGATAGTACAGAAACACATGAATATAGTACTGTCATATTCTCTTTCAGCATAATATATGAGTGCATATAGCAGGGGTGATCAAACTTGCTTAACCTAAGAGTTACATACGATAAACTTCAGTTATTTGAGAGCTGCAAGAGAGATATTTGAGAGCCACAATATTTAAGAAGCATTTACATTCTTAAATATATTTGCTCCCCATGAACTTACATCTTAACCCAGTGGAGTCTTGGTTTATACCTAGTAAATGATTACAAAGCTTGAAAATTTCTTATTAATGGTGATGCAAAAAGGAGCTCAGCCAACATATTTCCACGAGCTGCACACTATAGGTCAAAAGAGCTACATGCAGCTCACAAGCCATGGTTTGGCCACCCAAACACATATACATGGAAACCGAAAACCAAGACAAAACTGATTTTTTTAAGTTTTGGCTCTGATTTTCAGCAAATTTGCTAAACACATGCCAGAGTCACTTATTGCTAATATCATAAAGAACCAAAGGAGCCATAATAATAAAGAGTCAAGGGGGTGGAAGACACCTGCCCCCTTTCCATCCCCATCCTTCCAAACCAAACAAGCAGAGAGCAGGTGCACCATGAAACCCAACGTCAACAGCAACACACACTCACAGCCCGATTAATCCTCTGCCCGTCTACTCAGAAGTCATTTCCATAATAGTCAGTGGAGCTTACTCCCAGGAAAGCGAGGATAGGACTGCAGCCTAGGGCTGAAATCCTATCCGCGGTTACCTGGAACTAAGCCTCATTGTTTCTAATGGGACTTCCTTCTGAGTAGACATGCACAGGATTGGGCTCTAAGTCCACCCTCCACTGGCCGGGCAGGCGACCCCAGCAGCCTACCAGGAGGCGACTTGCCCCGCGGAAGGAGAGCGTGAGCCTCCCCCTGCAAGACACGTGTTTGCTTCGAGACACGTGTCCGCATCCGCGTACTCACCGCGATCCCAGCTTTCGCCTCCCCGAGTGAGACGAGCTCTGCTTTCGGAGAGGAGCGGCGAAGTACTTCTTGCAGCCTGCCCGGGGCTCCGGCGCTTGCAAACCCCAGACAAGCCCCCCTCCTCCGCGCAGGGCTGCTGCTACGACGAGCCTTCACCCACCCACTGCAGGGGACGCTGCGCCCCCGCCTCGGGGAAGGGAAGGACCAGCACGGAAGCGCCACCGACGCGCTCCCTCCTCCTGCTGCCGCCGCCTTCGGGGAGGCCGGGTGGGCGCTGCCCCTGGGAGAGCGCAGCCAGTCGCCTCCCTTCGTGCCAAGGCACCTGCCCGCGGGCAACTCCTGCTGCGCACTCAGCGCCCCACGGGAGGGCTGCAGGGGGAGCGCTGCAAGGTGCCCCCGTCACAATGCAAAGTCCTCGCCTTACCCTCCTGCCTCCTGCTGCAGCCACCGCCGTGCAGGTCCCGAGCTGGGCTGCTGTTGCCGCCGCGCCCCTGCACCAGGAGCATCCCCTCCGCCCGCCCACGGTGCGCCGTCCGGGTCCCGGGGAAGCCCTGCGGGTCGAGCGCGGGACAAGAGCGCCGCAGTCGACGGGAGACTGAGCCCCGGTCCTGATGCTGCTGCTCCGTCTCCTTCACAGGCAGTGCTGTACAGTATAACCCAGGAGCGTCCCCTGCCGGCCCGACCAAGCAGGCGCCGGAATAGCCAGTGCAGAAGACCTGCAAAGAAAGCCACCTCCGGGGAGAGAAGTGGATCTGCACACTGGAAATGGGGCAGGGCTGGAAATGGGACCTGGGGCAGGGCCGGGTTAAGCTAGTGCGGGGCCTGTAGCAGGGACGTCGGTGGGTGGGTGGGGAGGCAGAGCCTCCCCACTGGAGTCCTTTGAAAAGCGTCACCACCATGTGAGGCACCCACATGCTCTGCCTGCTACCCTGTCCTACCTGCTCTGCACTGGTGCTTAGGCGATTCTTCCTCCTTTGGTGGAAGGAGATTCCACTGAGTTCAATGGGGCCTGTTCCCAGGTATTATAAGATTGCTGCCTTAGCCAAGTCTTCTCCTTTGCATAGGTGAAGTTGCTCTTCATTTCTAGAGCTGATCAGTGGTCCTCTACGCTCACTTTCTGATCTCTGAGGATGAATTCTCCTAACCTTTTATATGCTGAAGTCAACTCAAGTAGACATTTAACTTTTCAACGGTACTTGCAGATAACTCACATCTTCTGAATTTCAGTCATGTATATAACTCAATATGTATTGATCATGAGATGATAGATTGCACCCAATTCAAGTAACTTGGAGGATGGGTAATTTATCAAAATGATTAAAAACTATAATATATAATGAATATTGTTTCATGAATAAGTTCTAGTGATCTCATAAATCTTTGTTTGAGTTTTTTCCAGCTAACTTTCTGAAGATTTTCCAGGATGTGTGGGTGAAGGTCACCCAGCCCGTTTGGAGTCAGTGTGGTGACACCAGCAATAAAAGGCTGTTTTTTGAGAAAGGATCTATCTTGAAATAATAATTTTGAAATTAATAATTTTGGGGCCCATCTTGAAATAATTTCAATAATCTGGAAATGATTTTTGGACCCTAAAGAAGCTAATAGAAAATCCTTGCAGAATTTGGTTTCTACAAGGAAGAAAAAAAACCTGCAACAACTTATGGCTGCCAAATTCAAAATTCCAGAGCATGAACTAGCAGGTGTGAAACTGCTTCTTCCCCTGCTGCCTCCACTGTATTAATCAGCCTGAGAAGAAGAGGGCAGTCTCTTGCAAAGTGTCCCTGATTCAAAGTGCTGACTGTGACTATATTCACATGATCTGAACACATTCATTTGGAAATTAGTCCCACTGACAGAATTCAGTAGGTATTCCTTAAGTATATCTAAGATTACAGATTTTGAGGAAGTGTGGAATAGCAAACCATTTCAACTGCTTTACTGTGAATGGATCCTATATAAGCTCCAGGGCTGGCCTGCCCATGAAGCTCATTGAGAGAGGCAGATTAGCAGGACCACCTATATTCACCTGTCTCCACTACTACTACTCCTGTTCCCTGAATTCAAAAAGACAGGAAAAAGTAGAAGACAAAGTGAGGAGGAGGAGAGAGCAGTGGGCAAATGTCAGAGAAAGGAGGAGGAACAGAGGCAGCAGATAGATCTCTGGCAAGTAAGCAGGTACACTGGGAGGTATTGGGCCAACCCAACCCACAGCTAAGAGTATCTATAAATGGCCACATAAGAGCGATTGTGTGGGTCTTCCTCAGATTCAGCTTGCCCCTCACAGCAGAGCTCAGATCTTGTGTGAAAGGACCGTGCAGTCAGTCCTAAAGGACCCAGGATGTGGTGAAGTCTTTTAGATACAGCCATTAACTACTTAGGATCTGCTCAAAGCTCCCAGGTACCTGGGATGATGCTCAAAGCAGCACAGTGGATAAGCAACAGGGAGCCACAGCTAAGTGTGGCTCTTGGGCACATCCATTACACATTTACTGAAATATTTTCCTTTCAAATATTACACTGCACATATTGTGGCAAGCAGCAGACACCTCTGAAAATGTTTGCAGTATAGGAAGTGTGATGTTGTCCTTTCAGGAATATATTCAGCATCAGGAAATATGGCTTTGTCAGTCAACTATCAATTGTATTTATAGCTATCCTTAAAACTGTAATCCTAAACAAATTTAATAGGGAATAGGCCCCACTGAATAAAGTAGACTTATTTCTGAGTAAACGTGCAGAGGATGTGTTGTACGTGGATATTGTCCATTTGTGAACCCAGTTACGCTATTGTGGCCACCACTTGTTTTAATGATAGTGCATTCTGCCATCTTAAGACTTTTGTAAGAGATTTTTAAAAATGCATTTTCCCATCTTTTGGCTACCATTTGCTCAAACGCTATAGAATTTTTTCCTGCCTTCAGATAGCAGGTTATTAAACTTTAAATTACTGTAGTATGATGTAGTGTTTTCATAGAAGCAATGTAGCTGGAAAAAATCAATACACAGATACTTCTGAATGTTCAACTACAGCTACATTTTGGTGTATCATTATAATTGGATGCATACTACCTGTAGATCTTGCATTGACACTGTATAGACACAATAACCCTTGCATAAATGAAGTGATTGCAATTCAAACATTTTTCTATATATGTCCAGTCAGGGTTTTTCTACCTAGAGAGACAAGAATGCACACTTTAAGAACATAACTAGGAATTGCCCTGTTGTGATGCTAAACTGCAGTGTAGAATCAGGATGGGCATTAAAAAATGGATCATTGCTAAGGCTGCAATTTTATGTACACTTACTTGGGAGTACACCCCTTTAATATAGTGGGACTTACTTATGAGTAAACATATAGTATTGTGCTGTAAAATGTATTATCCTGCAAAACTGGAAAAAACAACTAAACAGTACTGTTCAATCCATCAGTGCAGTGGTTCCCAACCTAGGGTACATGTACCTCCAGGTACTTGCCAGGACCTTTAGGGGTACTTGAAAAATAATTGAATAATGGTGGAAAAAGGCAAGCCTGTATTAGAATGCCTTGTGGGGCTGGCAAGGCAGGAAAGACGGCAGCTAACTGGCTGCAAAAGCCCCAGCAACTGCTAGTTTCTGGCCACCAAATCTCTCTATGAATTCACTCCCCCAAATCCCACTATATTTCTATGATGTTCATACCTTCCCTGTCCTGCTCCCTCAGATGACTGTCCTTTTTCCTTGCTGTTCCCTCCTTTGTTTGGAACTGCCTCCTGGAACACTTGTAGGCTGTTTCCCACTTCCTTCAAACCCCTTCTGAAAATCCCCCCTCTTTTAGGCTTTGGGCTAGTTTGACAAACACATACTTTGTCTGACCAGCCCATGTGTTCACTGGTTAACCAGTGCCATGTCCTGGCCTCTCCTCACTTCCCCATTTTCCACAGAAATCTCCCTAAGTGTGCATGTGTGGATGGATGAATGGATGACCAAGTCATGCCAGTGGCTGAACTGCAGCCCAGCCCAAACCCACTCCCTGGAGGAGCCCTGTGTGTGGTGCCAGCTTTTGTTTGCTAGGGAGATGTGGGGGGGGGGATGAGCCTCTGCTGGCGGGGGGGGGGGGGGGAAGTGACTGAGCTCCCAGGGACCAGGTCTTGTCCCTGCCTGAGTGCACTGCTGACTGCAGGGTCTGCTTGGTGCTGGCCCCTTCTCTCTCCCTGTCTCTCTTTGCGGACCAGGAGCCCCAGGATTGGGAGGGGGACAAGGGGGCAAAAGGGGCAGCATCCAGCTCCTCATCACAGGCCCCTCATCCTGATTTTAGAAATGGGCAATGTCAGAATGCCAGATGCAAGGGAGGGCACCAGGATGCAGGTCTCTTGTTGTCTTGTGTGCTCCCTGAGGCATTTGGTGGGCCACTGTGAGTTACAGGAAGCTGGACTAATGGGTCTATTGCCTGATCCAGCAGGGCTTATGTTTGTAGGCAGACAGGAGGGGGAGATGCTCCTTTGGCCTGCCCCCCCTGCCTCCAGGGTACTGCTGCTGCTATGTCCCCACCTAGACCAATTTCCCCTTTCTGACCCCCCTCCGGCTGGGTGACTCTCCTCCTCCTGGCAGAGGAACTGCCCAGAGGGAGGGAACCAAGAGGCCCTCCTCTCTCCCATCTCCCCCCCAAGAAGGAGTGGTTCAACCTGTGCTGGTGCAAGTGGACAACAGCCCCCAAGGAGGGGTCCCTGCCTGCAGCAGTCCAGCATGGCACGCGGGACTTTGCGCTCTTTACCCCTTGGCAGCCTGTGGGGCACTTTCAGTTCCTGAAATGATGGCACCTGGGCTGGGCTCCAGACACACAGGGAAACCCAGACAGGGTGCTTCACAGTTCCAGAGAGCTGGCCACAAGAAGGCCCACCTGCCCACAGAACCTGTGCAACACCATGAATAGCTCCCTCCACCCCAGACCCTGAGAGCCAAGGGCGGAGTGGGAGAGAGTCCGCCAGTCAGCCAGCCAGCCCGTGTCCAGCATCTGTCTGTCCAACACCCTTTGAAAGACATCTAAGCCATCAGGTGGCATCACCACCACCTCCTGTGGCAAGGAGTTCCACAGACCAATCAGTGCCAGGCAACCTCTGTCCAGCCTTCCTGTTCATCACCCGTCTGTCCAACCCACTTTAAAAGGCATCTAGGTCGTGTAACCCATGTAGACCCCAAGTCTATCCCATTTCCCTGTCCTGTATCTGTAATAAATTTTTATAAATTATTTAATTATAATAATTAATAATTTTTACATTTATTAATAATTAATAAATTATTTGAAAAATAAATTACTAAATTATTTGAAAAATAATATAAATATTATTTATTGAATAAATTTTACATTTAACTTAAATGTTATACATTTAACTTAGCTAAGTTATACATTTTAACTTAGCATACAGTATTGTGGAATAAATAATTATTACTAGGATTTGTATCACAGGTCACCCCCATGATTGACCTCCTCCAATGCAGTGGGTGGGGGGTAAAGACCGGGGTGGTGGGCATGGTGATGTACCATTGCCCCACCCCACTGATTTTTTGGCTATACATTTTGACAGAACACAGATATTTCAACATGGTTCTCTTTTTCATTGCATTCTGCTCTAAATTATGCATCAAGTGCTACATAACATGATGGAATTAGTCCTAATGGCTGTTTTAGTGATTTTGGTCACTAGTGTGCATCACACACAAGCCCCTGTACATGTCACCCAGTGCAGCTTGTACCCCTGTAGTGACGACGCTGGATGGAACCCAGGGGCTTCTGCATTCAGAACAGATGAACTGCGACTGAACTATACCCCAAGCGAAGGTGCTCAAGCAGGCTGAATCCATAGCCACGACCTGAGTGTCGTCAGGTCTTCCTGGACCCCGGGAGTGGCCGGCCCAGGAAAGGCACAGGTGGGGACAGGGCGCGGGCTGTGTGCCTGCGCGGGCTGGAGCAGCAAGGCGTGGCCTTCCCCTCTCCCAGGAGTGGGGCTGAGGACTCAGGCCCCGATCCTGCACACACTGACCTGGGAGTGAGCCCCATTGACTAGAATGGGGCTTGCTTCTGAGCAGGCGGGCATAGGATCGGGCTGGCAGAGACGTCTGCTCAGAAGCAAGCCCCGTTCTAGTCAGTGGGGCTCACTCCCAGGTAAGTGGCCTGAGCCGGCCTCAAGCGCAGCTGCAGACAGGACTCCCAGGGCTTGGGGCGGCCCGAGCCCGACGGAGGTCGCCCCTCCCGGCCTGCAGGGGGCGCTGTGGGCGGGGAGGGGAGGTGCCCCGCTGCCACCCGCAGGGAGGAGCTGCTGCGTTTCAGCCGAAGCTCCCACAAGGGCGAGAGACGCCGCTGCCGCCATGGAAGAGTTTCACCCCCAGAACGATGAGGTAGTGCGAGCGTCCCTGGCCGGGAGCGGCAGAGCTGCCTGAGAACCCCCTCGCCTTCCCCCCCCCCGCGGGAAGGGGCGTCACTCTGGCGCTCGCGCTCTTCCCCCTCGCCCCCGCGCGGAGTGATTTCATCCCCCTCGTCGGACCCTCACGCGGGCGCTGCGGCTTGGTGGGCCGCGTGACTAAGAAGGGCGGAGATCCCTCCGCCGCCCCCTCACCCGCGTCCCTGAGCCCAAGCCTACGCAGGTCTTCTCAGGAGTAAGCCCCATTCTAGTCAACGGGGCTTACTCCCGGATCAGTGTGGACAGGATTGGGCCCTTAGGCCGTGCCCAGTCGGGCTCAGTCACACAGGCAGGGGAACCGGTTCGGCCTGTGACAACACGCGGGGGAGGGCGGGGGGCTACTGAGGAAACAGGCGGGACGTGCTCTTCAACCAGCACTCTCACGCCTGTTAAGCCGGCTCTGGCGCAGGCCTGGGTAAAATGACAATTAAACCGTCTCTTCTTCGACTAATCAGAAGCGGCTCTGCCTCGCTTGTGGGCGTGTCCACAGGCTGGCTCACTCAGCTGTCATTTGTCATTAGCCTCAGGAAGGCAAGGAGAGCCCAAGCATGTCTCCTCAGAGGTAAGCCCCATTCTAGTCAGTGGGGCTTACTCCCAGGTAAGTGTGGAAAGGATTGCGACCTTAGAGCCCAAGCCTATGCATGCCTCCTCAGAGGTAAGCCCCATTCTAGTCAGTGGGGCTTTCCCTCAGGTATGAGAGTATGTATGTATGAGAATTGCAGCCAGAGTGTGCCTTTTGGGGGGTGGCACACAGAAGAAAGTAAAATTCCTTATTGCTGGGAAAATAAATTTATAAATAACACACGGTAGTGCTTGAGCTAAGTTATTATTATAGACAGCATCACTTCAGTCTGTAGGCGAGCGGTTGTGTATCTGACTGCCCCCTCCCCCAAAATGCTACAACTCAATTAAATCTTTTATTGGCATAAATAAAACAACAGCATACAAAATGAGGAGATGAAATGAGAGATCCTGCTATAACACGTTCACAGGCATCTGAGAGGAAGGTTAGGTTTCCTACTGCGCCACTATTTCTCAACCATTGGTACTGATACAAGCAGTGGTACTTCAGGTGGTGTCTGGTGGTACTCATAGGACCCCTGGACCCCTGCCTCCTGGCAGTGAGACCAGGAATGTGATGCAAGAAACAGCAGTAGGAAGCTTTACTTAGCGGGCAGAGCTCCAAAGTATACTTTTCTGCACTTGAAAAAGCCCTCCCATCCACCCTGCCCCTCTTCCTGGTGTTGCATCTGGCCTCCCAACCCAGACGTAACTGGTGATGATGTTATCACCAGCTTCTTCTAGTGGTTCTTTGAATTGGTGGACCGTGTGAAGTGGTACAGCAGAGGACAAACCTTGAGAAACACTGTACTACACAACTCCATTGCCTCTTGCAAAAAAGCTGCAAAATTCTCCCAGTTTTCTCAACAGAAAGAAATCACTCAGAATATAGTGAGTGATGAATCACAGTCTGTGAATCCTGTCCTGTTTCCCAAATGATCCAGGTATCTCCAGTGCACCTCAGCATAGAAAGGACAATAAAGGGGAATACAGGTTGAGTCTCATTGTCAGGGATGACAAAAAATGCATCAAATCAATTTAAAAAACAAAGTCTCTTTGATATGGTGATTTAAAAACAGCCTTGCTGACCTTTTGAAATGCACACAGAGGCAATCAGTTTCTCTCCAGGCACTTCACTAGGAGGTAGCAATCCCTCCCTTCACCAGGAGCCCCAGCAAGGGGGAAAATAATAGAGAAGGTGATAATCGCTGCCATTTGACCTCCTTTCATGTGCTCAGGGAGAAGGGAGGAGTGATGCCTGGACAGAGAATGATTGCTGGATTGCTAATAGGCTATCCTCTCTTGCATTATTAAACGACTGTTTTCCTTTTAATTTAAAGGGAATTAAATCAGCTTTGAGACAGAAAAATCTGTGGATAATTAGGTTATACCTGTAATCACTTGCATGACTGTCTCTCTGCAACAGTAAAAAGCAGTTTTTTAAACTGTGATTTTAAAGGAGTACATTTTTCCCCTTCTCTGGGGATCAGCACTTTCCTTCTCATTTGCAGGTGCCATTCATGTTGAGTCAAATCCGTGTATAACAAGGTTGAACTTGTATGAGCAATTGTCTCAATGCAATCCTGCCTGCAGGAGCAACATCTTTCTAAATATGGAATCTTTGGGAATTTCCCAAATAAAACAGCAGATGGCAGTACATTAAATCTTAATAGGGAAAAGGCTCTGTGTTTCTAGGGGGCATTGCAAAGAGTGCCCATACTGCAGATGGGGGAACTGAGAGTGAGAAGGAACAACTTGGTTAAGGTTGCCTGCTGAGTTTGAGAGGGTGAGATTCACAGGGGTGGTAAGGGTTGCATCCTCTTAGCCTCTATACTTGCTTCCCAAGTAATAAATAAACCTTCTTTGGAGGTAAAAATCTATGATGTCAAAAGAGAAAGGTTCCACGTTATCTCTTCCCTGGCATACTGTGTTTCTCTGTGCAGAGAATCACTTTTGTGTTGAAACCCCTTCTTGGCACTCCTACCTGCAGCCTGAAGTCAAAGAATCAGGAAAAATTGTTTCCGTGTTATTGTTCTGCATGTTTAAACTGCCCCTAATCTCTGAAAATACAGTGGTGTTTAGATCTAAAAGCACTGATCTTTAAACTCTAATGGGAGCTTCTAAGATATTTGCAGGAAATTTTACAAGCAACCCACACTGATATACATGTGTGTGCGCACACATGCACACAGCTGGATTCATAACACAGTCTGTAGAACAGTAAATTCAGCATAACTAGCTATGAAGCAAAACAAGAGTGAATATTCACTTAGACCAGGGGTGCCCAAACCCCGGCCCTGGGGCCACTTGCGACCCTTATGAACTGCCAATGCAGCCCTCAGGGAGCCCCCAGCCTCTGGCTCTTGCTGGAGCCTGCACTGGTCTGATGCAACTGCTCTCAGCATGATGGCCAACTGTTCAACCTCTCACATGAGCTGTGGGACGAGGGCTCCCTCCACTGCTTGCTGTTTCACATCTCTGATGCAGTAGCAGCAAAGGACAGGCTGACCTTGCTTTGTGCAAGGCCTTTTATAGGCCTTGAGCTATTGCAAGACCTTCATTCATTCATATAAGTTTCATCTCTAATATATTCATTTATGTAAATTTATTCAAATTTGAAATGTGAATTACAGGTGGAGCCTATTTATCCTTAGTTTTGTTCCGTGACTCGGTTCGATTAACAAAAAAACATGTTGTGCTAAATTCCATAGAGTTACGCAAATATACTGCAGCCTGACACTTCTGGATGGAAGGAAACTAAGGCAGTTGTTATCAATCCCCTCCCGCTCCGTACTCAGCCCTTCCTGTTGCCAGCTGCCCGGCTTCTTTCACATGGGATGCTGATCTTTTAAGAGTCCAGCCCTATGCATTTCTACTCAGAAGTAAGCCCCATTGTAGTCAATGGGGCTTACTCCAAGGAAAGTGTGGAGAGGATTGTAGGCTAAATCTCATGCTTTGCTTGGTGGGAAGGCTTGCTTGTGTCGGCAATTGCCTGCACCAAGGGGGTGGGGGTTGCTTGTGTCAGTGATTGCCTGAACCATCTCAATGGGGGGGGGATTTGGCAACATTCCCTGGTTTTTTTTTAAAGCAGACAGCCCTCTGTTGCTACCACACCTGCCCGTGTGTGTGTGTGTGTGTGTGTGTGTGTGTGTGTGTGTGTGTGTGTGTGTGTGTGTGAGAGAGAGAGAGAGAGAGAGAGAGCTCCACCTTGCTGCACATGTTCTGGTTTTCTGGTTACAGGGATTTTTGGCCCCCCCTTCCCCTCTTCAGTCTCTTTGCTGGCTCAGGGGCTCCAGGAGTGTTACTGTTCCTTTGCAAGGGGAACTTCTTCCAGGGTTATTTCCCTGCCTGCAAAAAGGCTCTGCCTCGCCCAATGTTTTGGGCTGCCTGGAAATGGAGTAAGATACCAGTGCAGGGCAAAGGTGTGTGTGACTTTTGGTTCCCCCACCCCATTCGTGTTGAGACAAATCCACAGATAAAAAATCTGTGGATAAATAGGCTGTACCTGTACTTCTTCTCTCCCCCCCCCCCCACATCATCTCTCTGCTGATGTGGCCCTCCTGCCAAAAAGTGTGGACACGCCTGACTTAGACTATACTTAACAGTCTCCCCTCCATAGTCCTAACTGTCCCCGTTGTACATTGGCTTTATTAACCTAATTACTTTCAGGTGAGTTCCCCATTTATCTATGAGTGTGGAACATTGGCCTATTCTGGTCATACAAACTAAGAATGGTCACAAGGATAATGTGGTGTGTTAATGTGAACATGGGCATGGAGACTTTTTGTGGTTTTTCTGTACAGTCAGAATGACATTTTTTTAAAAATCTTAGTTTTTGGACCATCTTAGTTTTTGTTCAAGTGATTAGTATTCAGCAAGATATTTAATACAGAACTTTGTTTTTATGCTGCTGTGCACTTCCAATTCATGAGCTTGTCATAATCAGAATGAATGGATGAGACGATTATGGATTTGTGAAATTTGTTCCTTTTTTAAGAGAAGGACTCTGCCCAGTTTCATGTTTCTTCCAAAATCAGTGGGATGATGTACTATAATTCTTTATATTATTGTTCCAGATGACCTTTAACTCTGAAGAAGCCCACAGTATTATTAAGGACGTAAGTTATACATTTTAACTTAGCATACAGTATTGTGGAAAATATTATAGTAATAAGTTTGTCATATTCTGTAGTAATATTATAGTAATATAGTTTCTGTAATAAGAATCAGGGAAGATGGATATCACTAGAAATGTTCACATCCAACCTATTTATAATTAGTTCTGAATATAGGATTTTAAAAATATGTTTAATACCAAAATACAAAGAAGAGTCATCTGAACTAGCCCTGAGTTCCCACAGAGCTGAAATGCCCCTTTCTCCTCAGATCTTAGGTGGAGCTTTAACAAAAGCATAACTGTGTGTCACCTGCACCCAGGAGAAAGGGGTTTTAATATAATTTACCATGAAATTCTAGGCATGTCTACTCAGAAGTCCATCCTATTGTGTTCAGTGTGGCTTAATCCCAGAAAAGTATTATAGGATTGCACATAATATTGGGTGCAATGTGATATTTTAGTCATGTTGAGACAAAAGTTTGGATTATTGTCAGAAGCTCCTCTACATGTCTACTAGTGTTTACCACATAAATTTGGCTCCAAAGATGGGAGTGGTATGGATTGGTGGTCCTCAGACTGGTGGGTCATGACCCACCAGCGGAACCGGAGACAGGGCATTCCCCCTTAAGGGGAGTACCCTGCAGCAATGGCAGCAATGCAGTCCCCAGGATTGTGCTGCTGCTAGGGACAAAGGGTTTTTTTCCTACTCACCTGTGACACTGCCGGCCTCCTGGGGGGTACGGGGAGCCCACACACATCTCCATAGGCCCCAAGCCTCAGAATGACTAAAAAAATAGCAATCCAAACCCATTTCCAGTTTTCAGTTGTAAAACTGGAAGTGAGTTCCAATCACTACTTTTTTAGTCATCACTAAAAAAGTTCCAATCACTACTTTTTTTGAGGCTTGGGAATTCTTGAGGATGCGTCCCTGGGCCCCCCACATCCCCTAGGAGGCCAGTGCTGCCACAGGTGAGTAGGAAAAAACCGCCTTTGTCCCTAGCAGTGGCGCAATCCTGGCGTTAATGCCATTGCCCGTTCCCTGCAAGGATTTACACATTTCCCAACTTCTCTGTAGAAGTTTGGGAACCACTGGTACAGATAATACACTGTTTTCTAAGATTTTTCTGAGTCTGAATGATGTTTCCTAATTCGGAAGTTATAGATAGTAAGAGAAAGAAGTTAGAAATGATCTGTGATATGCGAGTTTTCTTGCTGTTCATTGTTGAATTCAGAATGTTTGCATTTGTACTATTAGACGTTTTAAATATATTTACTCAACTATCTTTTTTTTAACTTTGTGCATTTTCAGTGTATAGAAGTTGTTCTGGCCAAGGCAGATTACAACCACGACAAAGTTAATCAGTGGACTGCAGCTATAGTAGAACAGTCTTTAACTCATCTCGTAAAACTGGGGAAAACCTACAAATACATTGGTAAGAATCTGCATATAATTTGAATTTTTAAAAATTTCTGGGAGGAATTAATTTCAGGTCCATTTATATGGTAAACTGAGGCACCATACAGTTAATAACTAGTGTTCCATGCATTTCTCCTTGGACTGGAGTACTGAGAGCTCCTTAAGTCCACTTATTTAAGAAATTTATATCCTGCTTTTCCTTTGCCAGTGCAGCTTACAAATTAAGTTAAAAAAACAACAACAATGGAACTTACAAAATAATAAAACAACCAAACAAATTAATAAAAACAGTTGGGGTTGATTGCACACTCACACATGCATACAAAGGAGAAAAAACACACTCACACACATTCTCTCTCGCAAGCCTACACAGAGAGGTCAATTCTGAACTTTTATGTATTTTGATACATCCAGAGCTGCAATATCAATGAGACAGTGCTGGCCAGCTGTGCCATGGCTGCTGTGCTTATATTCCTGCTTATAGCTTATTTCTACTCATCCTGAGGAAATCATCTTGTTTGAAGAATACATTCTCCACAGGAAGAAGGTGGGGCAGTATGTTGCTTGTGAGGGGGCATGTCTTCCCAGAACTCTCATTGATGCTATGTTCTGCCAGATTCCCAGTCCAAGCTCTGCCTGGAGAATTATGCCCACTTTTAGTTAGCTCCCCTTCTTTCCTCAAAAAATGACCCTGGTTCTGCCCTGCAATACTGCTAGACATCACCACCAGGGTAGCTCACCTGTTTAACCTACAGAGGTCCTCCTTCTTGCAGTAGCCTCCCACCACTACAGCAGACCATGGGTCATCAGCAGGTCTTGGGCACAGCAGCCAAACACCAGTCTTAGTGTCACCAGTAGTTTCTGCTCCAGCAGCTTCCAAAGTCCATTAATCCAGTCTGCCCTTCCTCAAACTTTCCTCCTTCTGCTACCCACACACCCTTTCTGCCTCAGGTGCTCCTTATTTCCCTGAGGGCCCTATTACCTTCAAGTGGCTGCAGCTGTGCAGCACACTCTGCTGGATGCCCAGGCCTTATCCTTAAAGGGGCCACTGCTGATACCACATCTACCTCCTTGCCAGATCCATGCTATAACCATGGACAGTGCCTACAGTTACAGTTTCCCTGAATTAGGGCACAATCCTAACCCACTTTCCAACACCGACATACGGTCAATGCAGCTCTGAGGTAAGGGAACAAACATTCCCTTACTATGAAGAGGCCTCCATGATTGCAACCAATTCTATGCTTGGGATCATTAGGAAGGGTATTGAGAACAAAATGGCTAATATTATAATGCTGTTGTACAAATCGATGGTAAGGCCACACCTGGAGTATTGTGTCCAGTTCTGGTCGCCGCATCTCAAAAAAGACATAGTGGAAATGGAAAAGGTGCAAAAGAGAGCGACTAAGATGATTACAGGGCTGGGGCACCTTCCTTATGAGGAAAGGCTACGGCGTTTGGGCCTCTTCAGCCTAGAAGAGAGACGCCTGAGGGGGGACATGATTGAGACATACAAAATTATGCAGGGGATGGACAGAGTGGATAGGGAGATGCTCTTTGCACTCTCACATAATACCAGAACCAGGGGACATCCACTAAAATTGAGTGTTGGGCGGGTTAGGACAGACAAAAGAAAATATTTCTTTACTCAGCGTGTGGTTGGTCTGTGGAACTCCTTGCCACAGGATGTGGTGCTGACGTCTAGCCTAGACGCCTTTAAAAGGGGATTGGACAAGTTTCTGGAGGAAAAATCCATTACGGGGTACAAGTCATGATGTGTATGCGCAACCTCCTGATTTTAGAAATGGGTTATGTCAGAATGCCAGATGCAAGGGAGGGCACCAGGATGAGGTCTCTTGTTACCTGGTGTGCTCCCTGGGGCATTTGGTGGGCCGCTGTGAGATACAGGAAGCTGGACTAGATGGGCCTATGGCCTGATCCAGTGGGGCTGTTCTTATGTTAACCAAACCGCAGGATGCAGCACATGTCCCATTGGCACAGCTATGCCAGCGCTGGAAAGTTGGTTAGGATTTGGGTCTTAGGCTCATAACAGTATTGGATCTCATGAGTCTCATGTTAAACTCAGATTTTGGCTTGCTAAAGATTCAGTGGGTACCCAACAGTGTCTGCAAAAAATAATAAAAAGAATTACAGAACTATTACTTGCAAACAAGCTTCCCTGAAATCTAGGACATGTTCCTCTAAGTGACAGTTTTATTATTCGAGTGTAAAATACATTTAAACCCTAAGGTTATCATTGCATGCCTCATGAGACAGGCACACATATAGCAAGTAGGTGACATGTTGCAAGCTGCAAGGAATTTCCCTAAAAGTGTCTGTTGTGCCATTATAGAGAAGAATTCTTTCCAGTAAATAGGTGCTTGATATTCCAGTGAAAGTAAGTCCAGGTAAGTGGTAGTTCAAAGAGAAACATAAGTCCATTGACAGTCCTTTTGAAGAACAATGTCTGCATTATGCACAGCAATTCCTGCAATCTTATCATAGGCTTATGCCTTCCAGGTGCAATAAAAATATGATTTATGCAGCAGAATAATTGTAGGGCGAAGTGGTAAGTTTTTTCTTTTAGCATACTCTGCCAAAGGGTGAATTTTGCTAATTTACCGTGCAAGCCTATGCATTCTTTATCAGAAGTAAACCCCTTTGAGTTCAGTGGGATAGGATTGCAGCCTTAGGGTCCATTCCTGAACCTCCTCAGAGCCAGACTTGGATGTTGCAAACATGCCGTAAGGCATGTCTACAGCACACAGACATGAGGAGCTACATGGAGGGCCGGCCGGTCCTCCAGCAGTGCCAGCCAGCAGTGAATAGTTTTGGGGTAGGGCAGGGGAGGAACTGGCCCGGAGGGGGTGGGACCTACATAATTCTGCTCCACCACATCTTATCCTCCATGTTGGGTTGAGAAGCCCAACATGGAATCTCTCAAGTCTATGCCAGCAAAATAGCTGACGCAGAAAAGACCCATTGTGGGGCCTGGGGATTTCCCTGGGGGAAGGTGATGAAAGTTCTCTTTCCCTAAGGAGACCTTTAGTGGCCTTGGCAGTGCAGCTGGATGCAGCCGCCGGCTTCAGGATTGGGCTGCCCATCTTCCACTCTCAGCAAGCGCTGAGAGTTCTATAACAAGCGCTCTCAGTTCTGTAAAAGCTTTACAAGGAGAGAGTCTGCAGGTCTCTTGCTTTATTAATGAACACATGGATTTTGTTCTTCCACTCTACAGTAACCTGTGCAATCATGCAGAAGTGCGGAGCAGGTCTCCACACAGCAAGCTCATGCTTTTGGGATACCACAACTGATGGTAAGTGCCACACTGCAGAATCTAGGTAAACTGCTTCATTTAAAAAGCAACACACATTCCCTCCTCATTGTGCAATGGTGTATAGAAGGAGAAAGGCTATTTGACATGGCAATGCAAATACAACCACCAGAATGTAATCTGTATTGCTTGGAATTAATATAATTTGGATGAAACTACAAATATCTAAAAGTGTCCTACATCTGTTTATAATAAAAACCTGCAGAAGGCAGCAGAGGGGAAGGTAAGTGGGGAAGAGATTCACCTCTCCAAGACTTTTCTTGTGCTTTCATTATTCTGTAATTTGCTTACGGTATTTTTAAAATTGTTGCATGTTTATGTATGTATTTGTAAATGTAGTTGAATAACATTTTCCATGCTTAACACTTTTCTGCTCAAAATTGTCTTCTTCAGGATGCTTTTGCTGCCCTTCAAGCTCACCCCATACAGAGTCCCATATATTTTCCCCTATGGAAGTGTTTTTCAGACTGGGGCATCGCAATGCCCCAGCCTGAAGGCCCTGGCCTCTATCCTTTTAAAGGGCGGGGGCAGGGAGGAGGCAGCGACACAGTCCCCAGGATCGCACCGCTCAGGATGGCTGCAGGGACTGGGATGCACTCACCAATCCCTGCAGCAGCTGTCCTGGGGTATGGGGAGCCCTGCGTGAGCGCCTGCAGGGCGCCCCAGCTTGTTAGAAGTGAAAGTGGAGTGATTGCGCTCCACTTCCGGTTTTGCGGAAGTGGAGCACGAACACTCCACTTTTACTTCTAATGAGCTGGGGACACCTGCAGGCACTCGAGCAGGGCTCCCCACACCCCCAACAGGGTACTGCAGAGACTGTGAGGACATCCCAGTCCCTGCAGCCCTCCTGAGTGGAGCGATCCTGAGGATTGCGTCGCTGCCTTCCCCCTGCCCCTGTTGCCTCCCCCCCTGCCCCTGCCAGGACTTACTCCAAGAGAGTTTGAAAACTGCTACTCTGTGGGAAGAAGAAAAAATGGGGGTAAGCAATTTTGATTGGGAAAAAATGGAAGTCACTCTTGCCTTCTCTCAAGATATTAGCCATCTCATCATAAAAAATAAATAAAAACTGCATGCAGCTGCATGTAACATGTACTCTGACCCTTAATCTCATTGCTAGAAATATGAGTGATCAGATGTTGAGCTGCATCCTCTCTGAAATAAATCCTTTTTTACTTGGCAGTATCTCCAGTTTTATGGGCTCTGATTCACAGGGAGCAACTGCTTCTACTTTGTAATTGACAATCAAGTATATGTGCTTTCCTTTTTTAAAAGGATTGATCTAATGTTAAACTTGGTCAAATTGAACTATTAGCATTAATCTTATTAGTTGGTCTTGTTTTGTTGACTGTTTATAGGGGGGGGACAGTAATCAGATGCAGTTTATTTAGTTTGCACAAACTGAAAAATAATCTTCAAGGCATACTGTACTTGTTTTCAAAATTTAATGAGCACACAGTTGTAAAATTGCAGATTACAATCATCAAAACAATTTGTACTAAAACAGGAACAAATGACTTTCCTACATAAATCTCTCCCATTAAAATGCATTAATTCTGAGGACAAAAATGATTGGTCAACCCATTTTATGTTTGCCTGAATTACCAACCTGATTTTACAAAAAAGCAGCATCAGGGCTTAATTTCTTGCTAATCTGGGGGCCATAATAAGGAAATAGAATAATGTCTGAAGTTGCTAATGGCCATACCAAATAATTTACTTGGTCATGTGCACTAAACACTACACACTGATTCTGTGACAATTCAGTATTTACATTGATAGTGAAATAATGTCTGATTGTATCTAAGTAAAACAGAAACAATTTGTTTTAATGAATGAATTAATTAAGCAAATCCTTTGTTGTGAGTGCAATCTAGTTCTGTCCATATTTGTTGAGAAGGATTTTTATACGCTCAGGCAGTAGCTGTGCAGATCAATCCTGTGAGTGTTTACTCAGAAGTAAGCCCCACTTTTTTTAATGAGGCAAACTCCCAAATAAGAAGCACAGGATTATGGTTGGACTACAGAAGAACACAAGAAAAAGCGGGTGATATTCTGTTGTATGCAGGAAGGATGTATGTTTGACAGGTCAGAAACTGTTTACATTGAATATGAAATCATTCTTGGTGACTGAACATGTATAGTGTTTGAACAGTATTCACTCTTTGGATCAAATCTGTCTAGCTCCCTGTCATAGTAAAGGATAAGTGACTATTCTCTTGGATGGGAAGTGCCAGTTCATGAGGGCATAAAAGTGATAAGCACTCCTCAAGCCCTCTTTGGGCACAATCCTAACCAGGTCTACTCAGAAGTAAGTCCTATTTTGTTCAATGGGGCTTACTGTCAGGAAATTGTGGTTAGGATTGCAGTGTGGTTTCTCAGCATTTCTTTTCAGTGTTTCTGCAGTTGTAGGAATGACAGAGAGGAGCATCTGGTTTTTGATCAGAATTTTTTTTTCCTGATTTAAATTATTTGGGTTTACAAGTTCTACACCAAAAACTGCTGTTTGCACTTCAGATCTGAATGAGAATTTTGCTGCAGTGTGGCAAGTTGTGTCGTGCTCATAAAGGTGCATGATCAAAGGCAACATGATTTAACATATCATTAATGTCCAATATTCCTCTTGTTTTGTACTGTTCAGTGGCAGCAGATCCCTAGATTGAGTTCAGAACCCTTTGTCCACTTGCTTTGGGACAGAGGTGGTTTAGTGCTTGCACAGCTGCAGGAGCCACCAGCACTAGACCCTCTCCTCCAGTACGTTGTGCTTGAGTCAGGCACTAAGGGTCTTTTTTGTTTTTATTCTTTGTGTGTGTGTGTGTATTTTGATCCTAAGAGATCAGTCCTGTTCACTTTCCATAGGTAAAAAGTTTCATTGGCAAAGTGCTGTAGTGAAGAGGCTTATAGAGACCTTCTGTTCTGAATCTGCCAAGTAAATTGCAGGAGTGGACAGTTTGGATTTTGGCCATGTGGTTGTTTGTCTGTAACTTCATGTTCTAATATGCTATGCTGTTAGACCATGTGGCCTATTAATAAAGGCCTTTTCTAAGTTTCCACCTCTTAATAAGCATCATAGTACATGTGTTGGGATCAATCCTGAACATGTTTACTCAGAAATCTCAAGAAGAGATTTGTTTCCTGGTAAGGATGCTTGGGATTATGAGTCAATCCGCCCACCAAATCAATGTATGCCAGTCTGGGGTTGTATTCTGTAGGTCATTTTTGCAAGGGAGTTGTGGTCAGTGGACTGTCTGCTTCACAGTGCTTAAAGAACTTGCTCACTTTTCCTCCTTAAATCTGTTATAGGTACCTGCACAGTCAGATGGGAAAACAGAACTATGAACTGCGTTGTCAACGTCTTTGCTGTAGCCATTATTCTGTAGCAAACTGGACAAGCTGCATTAAGTTATGCCAAAGCCTTCATGATCAGAAACTATCAAATACTCAGAATACGTTGTATTAGATATATTTATGCACTAGCGAAAGAGTTACAAAATGTGCTTTTAAAAGGTTGCCGCACAAATATATTAAAGCATAATCTTTCAGTTTAGCGAGCTGGCAGCTTGCTAAACACTAGCTGTAAGCAAAGCAAAGTTTTAAGTGTTCCAGGTCTGTGGGGTCTTATTTTTTTTTTTTTTTTGCCTACCTGGAAGAAGTGATATAAAATTAAATAAAAATAAGAATGCATATATTTGCACCAACTCCCTTTCCCCATTCGGTTGAGAGATATGTAATCTTTAGAGGGAAGGGCAATATTATATAGAAAGAAATTGATAATGCTTTTTGTGTTGAGTATCAGAAGTTAGTGCTTTAGGACATTGGTTTTCATACTGTGTCCCAGAGAAACTTAAGATTCTTTGGAAACTAGTCAGGGGCTCTTTGGGGAAATAGCAGATCAATAATGTCAGGAAGCCTGCTCCCTACTAAAGATCCAGAGTTGCAGAGGAGTGTTGAAAATGTTCTAAGGCATGTACTGTACTCAGTTGTGGCAGAGTGATGGCAAGGCTCAACAGGCCTGGCCAGTGCCATGTTTGAACTGTGTTTGTCCCCGAGATTGTAACTCAGCATACAGGGGTTTCATGGCTGGCTCCTCAGTAGAAAAGCTAATGTGAAAAAGTTTCCTGAAAGTTCTAAGCATGAAAACCACTAGGTTAGAACTACTTGGAATGATATTCTAATATATAGACTAATATATAATACATAGCATGGCAAAAGAGCAGAAGAAAATCAAACACCTTATAAAATTGTTTTGCTGTATAAACCTTATAAATTTGTTTTGGGGGCAAAATATCTGGAGAACAATATTATCTGCTTTCCTCATACAGGGCATGAATGTTCTGCGAATGAATGTAGCTGTCATGCCGGAATCAACTGCCAACAGTGCATAATCTTGTACAATGGCACAATTCTTAATGTATATTAACCAAATTGGGGAAGTTGGATTAATTTATCAATCTGCAAGGTTTGGTTTAATAACTAATTGCTCAGTTTTAAAACATAGTGCAACAACAAATGTATGTTAAGGATGATAGGAGACCATGGCAGCATTTCTACATTGCTATGTTGCCTTGACAGGTAGATATGCATGCACAGATATTGGAGACAAAGATATATATATACAGATATAGGAGACAAGACATAAATATGACATCAATATCTTCAAAGACAGCATTTTCCTCTTTCAGTTCTTGTGTAGGATTGTGCCTTAGTCATTTAAAACTACCATATATACAAGTAATTATCCATATGTAAGTCTTAGAAGGAGACAACTTTTAAAAAATATCACAGTTTAACCAAGTGTTGTTTACAGAATATTTAACTGTGATTGCAATCCCATGCACACGTCCTTAGAAGTAAGTTCCATTAAAATGATTGGAACTTACTTTCAAGTAATATAAATAGGTTTAGCCTGTAAATCAGAGGGTCGTGACACCCCAGCCTGTGGGTCGTCGCCTCTTTGCCCTTAAGGGGCGGGGGCAGCCAGGAGGCAGGGAGGAAGCAGCGGCATGATCCCCAGGATCACACAGCTCTGGGAGCTGCAGGGGCTTGGCTGCACTTACCACAGCCTTCTGCACCCTCCCAGGAGTGCAGGGAGCCCTGCACAGCTGTCCTCAGGGCTCCTCGATGCTTCCAAAGTGGAAGTGGGGGAATTGCGCCCTGCCTCTGCTAAACTGAAAGTGGAGCATGATCTCTCCACTTTCACTTCTGACGGGGCTGCGGGGACTGGGGTGCACCCACCAGTCCCTGCAGCAGCCTTACCAGGGTGCAGGGAACCCTGCTCGAGCACCTGCAGGGCTCCCCAGGTCAGGGAAAGTGAAAGTGGAGCGATTGCACAGATCCTGGGGATCACATCACTGCCTCCCCCACCCACTGCCTCCCTCCCCTCCCTTGCAAGAACTTACTGCGCATTTCAAACTACTGGAGCGTTTGAAAACCACAGCTGTAAATCCTTTTTGTTTGTGTTTAAGGATTTTGACATGGATTGTTATTTAAGGCTGCAGTCTTGTGCTTACTTCAGAGTAAATTTCAGTAGAATGCAGCAAATTTTTCTTCTGATTCTGAACACAGAATACTGAACCCAGAACAACACTTCTTCTGAACACAGAGTAGCATATATCTGAGTTCCAGACTAATCTTCAAAAATGAGAAAATGCTCAACTTCAGTCAAATGGATAATCCTGTTAACTTGAAAAACTACTCAAATGAAGCAAATTTAAACACATCCACAAGTGTTTGTGTTTAGATTTCAAGGTGTTGATTTTTTTTAAATAGCTTATCCAAAAATTTTGACATTTGCAATTACTTTAATCTTTACTAGAACTTGAACTCCACTATAACATTAGGCTCTTTGGCCCTTTGCAAACAAGACTGTTGGGATGTTTTGAGTTGCAATGCTTATTTAGAAATGGTTGCTGATGATTGCAGTGAGTTTGGTTTGAATTACTGTAACACTGTAATGTTTAACAGCCCAATGCTGAGCTACCCGCTGTGTGGGGCTGCTGTGGCACCAGAAATGGCTACTGCAGCATCCTGTGCTATTCGGGCAGCAATGGTGGCTCCTCAGGAGAAGGGAACTTTTGTCTCCTTCCCCTGGGTAAGGCATGTAGCCCTGCAATGGGGCTTACCCCGCAGTGGGGTAAGACACATAGCCCCGCAATGGTGCTACAGTTGGGTCACCATAGAATCAAGAGCCTCCCTGTTAGGCCAGCAGCCTGACACGGAGGCTCAGGATCCAGTGGAGCAGAGCTCCCTCCCTTCCTGTCCCCTCCCCTGGCACGCCTCCTCCCTGTCTTCCCCCCACCCCAGAATGCCTCTTCCTTGCCTCCCCCCACACCCCCACTGACCTCTCTGCCGCCTGGTGTCCACGCGACTGCCAAGCAATGGAGCACTGGTGATCCACCAGCGCTAGCCCAGCAAATGTGCTCACAAACGTGTCTTATGGTAAGCCAGCGCACACTGGTTAGGATTGGGCCCTAAAACAGCAATGGTTTAGTTGTTTTTATACATTTAACCTAATAGCAGGTATATCCCACATTATTTTAATATAAACAGAGATATCTGTGTACTCATGAAATTGATGCACACAACTGCCTCAAGACAGCTAAAATCATTCCATAGCAAAATGTGATCTGTAGCAACGACTTTGGGAAGCAAACTGGACTCTAGGCCAGGTTGCTTGATGTAGTGTAGGAGCAGAAGCAGTGAAAAATCAGAGAGGCAATGAAGAGACAGCAGGCAGATTGAAAGTTGAGAGTGCAGAGAGAGAGACTTTTTGTACCAGCCTCCCGGGTTTGCTTTTTATTGAGTCTTGAAGCAGTACAGAGCAAGCTGAGGTTACTTTCAGTTAGAGATAACGCTAGCTGGCAACTAGCTGGCATCAACACATCTCTAAAACATTGTCTCATATCAGGCAGTGAACAAGGTCAGCGGCTTAGAGTGTGCTCTGAAAGCAAAAGCAGGTTTGCCTGCGAGGTTGCCAAGTTCACTAAAGCCTTATGTTACTATGCTTAAAAACACTACAGTGATCACAGCTCTGGATTCAGAAATTGCTGGATTTGGAACTTGGGCATGAGCTATTTTCAGGTGTTTTTTTTTCCTGAAACAGTAAAAGACAACCTCAAGGACAGAGCAATTTATAAGAAATGGGACCAAAAGAATAACGTTCTCTGAAGTACAGGGAATCAGACAAACGTCATTTTCAGAAGCATTTACTAGAGAGGTCTTTGACTAGTGAACACAGGTATAAATACAATCTATTCTTTTGGTAGGCATTTGTTGCCAGGTCTGAGACCTGTCATTGTTTTTACAGGCTGCTTTTTTGATGTACTTGAAGATAAATTATACTGAGAAAATAATGCTTTATACAGAGGCTCAAAAATGGCAAAATTGCACTAGAAATTTTGCAGATATTGTTTGTTTTAAAATGGCAACATTTTGTTTTTACCACAAATAAAAGATGTCTTAGTTATACCATATGCCTTTGTATGATCAATAGCTCCATCCTGTCCTTGAGATACACCAGGGTCTTTCCATGTATGGCAGTGCAATGATAGCCCTGGTGGTGTAGAAGTCTGCTCAGACGTCACTCAGGAGCAACTCTGACTTCAGAGAGGCCAAAACAGGGAGAAGAGTGGGGCATGACATGAGATGAATGTGGGAAGGAGGAGGTAGGGTCACATTATAAACCAGAGATTTTCAACCTTTTTCATCTCACGGCACACTGGCAAAGCACTAGAATTTTCAAGGCACACCACGTTTTTTGACAGTTGACAAGGCACTCACATCCCCCAATGGCCCTACTAATAAATGACCCTCTCCCAAATTCCCACGGCACACCTGGGGACCATTCATGGCACACCAATGTGCCACAGCACAGTGGTTGAAAATGGCTGCTATAAACCCTCCTTTCAGACTGGTAAAACCCTACACCAGTGACAGAGCTGGAACAAGTAACATAGGGAACAATGTTACTTCCCCATGGGAAGGGAAGGGGAAAATGGCAGAAAATTGCACCTACTGCCTTCCCCCACCCCACCCCAGGGGAACATAGGTGATGGGAATCATGGTGAAAGGGCATTTGGTGCACAAAGGAATCACTGTGCACAAACCTCTTGTCTCACAAGTATTGCAAAATCTTTAGTTAACACATGTCTTAGAATTCTTATTGCAGGAACACAGCCCCAGGAGGACTCCACACATAAACACTCAACTGGAACCTCTACGTCACCATCCTAACAAGGATCCTAACAAGGAAAGCAAGCACAGTCCACCCCATTCAGTTTTCAGGACTTTTCAGGATTATTACATATGTCTCTACTATCAACTGCCTAACCATCCCTTTAACAACAACTAAGACCATGGTGTGTGTGGTCCCTTTTGTTGAATGCCAGGGACTCCAACCATTGCTGCTGCTATCCAAAACACTCATCTGGTTTTTCAGCTTTGTTACAAGAGACATCCCTAAAGCAGTATTAGAATATCACTAGTAATACTGAAATGCACTACAAATGTATTTCCATGAACATTTCCATAAAAACACAACAGATTGCAATATTAAATACAGGTTTAATAAAGAGCAATTAAGGTTGCAAGTCTAACCACACTTTCATGAGAGTAAGCCCCACTGAACAAAATAGGACTTACTTCTGAGTAGACCTGGTTAGGATTGTGCCCTAAATAAAATAATTTGCTTGTAGTAGCATCCTCTGTAAAATATAACACAACTATATTTCCAGCTGGTCCTGTTAAAAGACCTACAGAGCTGAAAATTTAGATAGCTTGAACAGGAAATTAATACAAAACAGGAGCACAAAACAATGCATTGTTCAATGGTTAACCATGGTTGGTGTAATGGTAGAAATTTCTTTTTAAAGTTGGTTGTTAGTCATTGGGCTTGTAATAATTAAAGTAAATTGAACTTCTTTTACTATTTGCCATTCAATTAAAGTTTTTTAGACTGATAGAAATATTTCTCCTAATTCATGTAAATTCTGATTCCCAACTAAATAATATGGATGAATTAATATGGAAAAATGCAATGCCATTTCCTTAACTGAAATGGCTTTCCTCTGGTCCTTTGGGGTTGGAATATTTGATGCTTAATTTCCAATGGGCATTGCAAGGCAAATTTTGTCCTACTTCTTACAAGAGCTTCCCAAGCTAACCAGCAGGTGGCATTAGCTCTTAAGAGAAATAGAATGTCTATTTTTCACCCTATTATAGAAAGCAGCAACAAAAGGTCAAACTATCAACTTGTCTGATAATGGTCACTTTCGTCCTAGATCCGGGAACAGACATTGATTTTTGCATGCTCTAAGCATTGTGCCTTTCATATTCTGGCTTTCCAATTAAATTTTATAAATTTAAATTCAGGATAGGGAAGGGAGAACCATAGTTTAATGGTAGCAAATAGCTGCAAAAGGTTCCAAATTCAATCCCTGGCTTTTCCATCTGCTGTCATTGACAATCAGAGTACAGAATATATGGGCCTATGCTCTGACAATGGAAGGCAACTTCATGGGGTCCTTTGCATGTAAAGAACCCCTCCCCAGGGCAAGAAGTTAGGTTGGATAACCTATGGGCCCACTGTAGTCTCCCAAGTTTGGATGCCTCTTCAGCCCTATCCTAGTAATCAAGGCTGCATCTGGAGTTCAGACCAAACACCCTCCACAGTGAGGAAAAAAGTGTTAGGAATCTTCCGCACTATCTGCCCTGAGCCAAGATAGGCAGTGGAGGATCAGTCCTGGCAACTAATGTGGATATCAGGGCTGCCTTGTCTTAGTGATCAGAACAGCAACAGTTGGGGATACTCTCTCATATAGCACCAGGATACCCCTGTGAGTCAAGTAATTTATCCCCAAATTATTTTGCTGCAGGAGTAAATTATTGCCGTCCCTTCATAGAACATGCAAAATACCCAGTGATGCAAGAGGTCCAGGGGGGGGGGGGAGCAGGGAATGAAAGATCATTTTATTTCAAGGGCCTGGTAGTATCTAATGGTGAATATCTAGCAGAGAGTAAAATGAACCGAGAATTGTGGTTGCTGCTGCAGAGCAAGGAAACACCTGTTGCTTCTTTGGGGAAGTGTTGTAATTTTAGTTTGCAATTTGAAAACAATCGCATCAAAAGGAGACCTTGCATCAGACATTTGGTTTCATTGCTAATTCCTGCAAGTGGAAAGAGGAAATATATCAGTAACTGAAAGGAGCAAGTCCACTCCCAGCAGTACACAAATCCATTCATAAAAGCATAAGAAATGCCTTTCTGCCATTGGACCAAAGATCTATCTAGTCCAGTCTCCTTTTCCACATGGATTGGCAGATGCTTCCAGGATGTCCACAAGCAGGATTTCCACACTGTTCCCCCCCACCCCAGCAACTGGTAGTCGGTGCATGCTGCCTCTGCTAGGAGTAAATTGCTTGGGGACGGAAGCAATGAAGAAGTAAGTGGCAAGTACAGGGGTGGTTCAGCATGCATTTTTTACTCAAACAGAGAAAGGAAAAGTCAAACCTTCACCCGCCTCCAATTTGCTTTCCTAGGGAAGAACTCAGATTAAACAAATTTGTTTCCTGCCATCACAGTGTAGTCCTATGCTAGTAGCCATCACCACATCTTCTGACAATTGTGCAAGTTAAGCATGTGATGCATGAATACAAAACACATACACACACTGTACTATACATTCTTTTTGCAAGGACGCCGTCCTGCTTTTCTTGGCAAGAAAGTGCCAAGTGCACAGTTCTTCTCAGGAAAGTTTGCCTTAGCCTGCAATCCTATCCACACTTTCCTGGGAGTAAGCCCCACTGAACACAATAGGACTTATTTCTGAGTAGACATGCATAGGATTGTGCCCTCAGTTAGGTTGGAATCCACCTGGTCATATGACACAAAGTACTAATAAGCATTCGTATGTACAAAAAACTTCACACATTATCATGGCATTGTTCTTAAAATACCCAGTATGGAGCTATTTTATGGTAAATTAACCCCATAGTGCACCTGAGGAGCAGAGGCTCGCAGAATGGCTTGCCTAAGACCATCCTGTGAGTTCAGGACAGAAACGAGATTTGAAGGAGGAAAGTCGTGATGGATGGTTCCGTCTCCTGGCCGTTGCACCACACCAGTTTTCATGTGTCATATGACTGTCCGCAAGGCCTTGCTCTTTTAGGAAAACCGAACATGAGACAGTGTGCATGACTGAAAGCAAAACCCTCTTCCTTACAGCAGTACAGCTTCTCCTACCAGTTCACCATGACTAGACAAAGAAAGCCTGTACAAATTTTTCACTGTTTATGATGAGATATTATTTTTAGGGTCTGGTTACTATGGAAATGCAGCAAGTGCTTTAAGAACGCAATCCCTGGGTGCCATGTTATCAGGGGGGTGAGCAGGGTGTAAACCTTTTAAATAAAGAAATAAATCCTCCACACGCCTATGAGGAAGTAGAATCAATGGCTTCCAAATAAGCATGCTTAAAATTGACCTATATTACCCTTCTACAGCAGTGAAGGTGTGCAGCACATTTTGTCGCCATGAGGATGGTACCTGGTGTGCCAGTATTTAATTTCTAAACAGGAGAGGTGCCGGGGCTCAAACCAGTTTGGTAATTGACTTCCTTGTGAAATCCTCCTAATTTTCCCATTCATGTAGCAACAGGTCTGATAAGTTAGTGATGAGGGAAGGATACTCCAAGGCATTGTTTGTCACTGGTATTCCTGGGGGGGGGAGGGGTTGGTTCAGTCACAGCTACAAAATCCTTTGCTTTCACAGCCACCACATCTGACTCTGAAGGCAAGAGGATGGGGCAAGAGGATGAGGTGTTTTTTCAGGTGCTCATTCCTGCACCTGAAAAAACTTAACGATTTGCCCTCCTCCAGGAATGCCAGTGTGCATTAATGTGCATTAATGTCCATTAATATACACATTGTTCTGTAGCTGAACTCTGAACAGGTCAAGGTATGATAATCACCAGTTATTATAAATATGATCCAAAAAATGATGAAGACTTCCAAAGACAAATGATCAGGTGGTTAACAGAATATTTTGCCATTAATGAAGGATTCACTGAATGAGAAGCTGCCAAGTCTGGAATCAGGGAGAAAATTATTGCATATGCATCTCACAAGAAGAAGCTTCAAAACCAAAGAGAGAAAACTTTGAATAATAAGTAGAAGTGTTTACTTAGACAATTAGCTGTATACCTCACTCTTTTTCAGGGAGTTGCAAAACACAAATATGAACTAGAGTTTATTGGATATCAAAATGATTCTGTAGGAGAGGAGAGAGAATCAAGGAATCTAATTGCTGGTGCTGTTGCAATTCTGAGCTGTTATTTGGGCATATGTGTTGGTCTTGTATACTGATGCAGTCTTTGGATGGGGGTTATTAGTTGAATTAACCAGGTATAACACAATTGTTGTTTGTGGATATGCGTATTTACTTGAATTATCTGCTTACTGTATGGAAGCTATCTGAAGGACAATGGAAATGGAGTCTTTGTGCCCTTACCGTAGGTAAAAGACTCATACTGAAAAGTTGGAATGACAAGTGCCCTCCCACTATTTTTTTAATGGACTGTAGACTTTTCAACTCTGTCAATATTTGAATCAATGGCATATGGTTATGTTTAATTGTACGTTTACTGCAGTGGCATAACTAGGGGGCAAGGGGTGCAAATGCCCTGGGCACAACATCAGTGTGACTAACCAATAACAGAAACTTGAAAGGAACATGATTGTATCACAAATCACAAAGGACCCAATCCTATCCAACTTTCTAATACCGGTGCAGCTGCAATGCTGCAGTCCCAAGGTAAGGAAACAAACATCTCCATACCTTGAGGAAGCATCTGTGACTGCCTCCCCTTCACAGAATGCAGTGCACACCCCATTCCACTGCACTGGCAGTGGAAAATTGGATAGGATTGGGCCCAAAACCTCCTTTGCAGAGTACCTCCCACATGCTGTTAAAGAGCAACAGCAGCACTCACACAAACAAAAAACGCTGTGTGACTTCAGAATGAGAGAAGCACAATATAACAGAGCTTTTATCATTTTGGAATTACCCTTGTATGTAGAAAGCAGACAGCTGTTAAACATGATGCTAATTCTCATTTATATTTCTACTCAATGTATCACATGGCAGAAGAGGAAAATTATGTGGGTGGGGTTTTTCATTTCAGTGGACTGATATAGACATTATTTCAGTCAACTGGAACTCCAGACTCATTTTTAAAATGCAAGCTTTTACTCTCTCTTGAGCAATATGCTTTGCAGTAGGGGCCACAAGAAGCAAGTCATCATGAGTTAATAAGCCATAACTAAGTCGCTTCAATTGAACATAATTTGCATATCATGTATGTGGACATTTTGAATGTCAACTGCCACACCACAGCAATTAGACAAGATCTCTCATTCTGTGATATTGTAAAATTATCAGCTTCAGACAATTTAAATTAGTATTGGGCTTGATTCAGCAGACTGAAAGAGGCTTAACTTTGGTTGGATCGTCCCCTTTTCCTGACTTCTTGAGTAAAATGAACCTATCAATCATTTCAGATTTAATCATTTACCTTCTAATTTCTGATTCTTTACTGCTAGTCACCATCACATTTTCAAACTTCTGTGCTACAGTGAAGGACAGAAACCTAAACACTGAAATCTCATTATTCCCCAATAAACCTAAAGTCCCTAGGACAGGATTGGGATCCTGCCCGTGTATTGACTACCCAGCTGCGCATTTCCCTGCCTGAGCTGGTAGACCTGGTCTCATTTATTGCACTAGGTTCCCTTTGGCTGGTTGTCCTGGATGTCCTGTCCTCCAGCAAAACAAGTCAGATTTTCATGGCCCAGATGAGAGCATATGGTGAAGATATAAATGTTATTAGTGGTTATGGTATATAAATGTTATTAATCAATCATCATCATCAACAACTTTTATTCAGTCAGTCCTTGCGATGGAGTTATTAAATAATTCTATATCCACTTTCCTGAGAGTAAGCCCTCCTAACACAAAGGGGCTGACATCTGAGTAGCCATGCATCAGATTGTGCTGTTAGAGGCCCTAAGGCTTGGAGGTGTTATTTTAGTGTTGAGCAAGGTACAGTTTATCTCATTTCCCCCAAGTTTCAGTTTACATGTGTTTCTTCCTCAGATACAAGATACTGAACAAATGCTCTTAAAATTATCTGCTTTATTTGTACTTTCATCCTGAACATATCCGAAAGCAATCCTCTGAAACTTGCTGAGAAACATGTTTTCCTCCCTCCATTGGAATTTCTTTGCTCCCCCATAATCAAAATCTGAAATAGCACTCCTGTTAAAGTCCGAAGTCTAGCTGGTCATCCATTGAAGGGCCAGGTAGGGATCTTTTCTTTTCAGACAGTTTATTGTCTACCCCAGATTGAGTACAGGACAGGTTAGCACTAGAGAGACCATGCCTCCATAGGTCAGTGTGGCCCAGGGAAATCGAGAAAATGGTGTCTATCCTTAGGTATGAAAGTTGTGAGGGAGCAAACAGAAAGTCTCCAGGGGCTTTCTGGCACAGAGATGCTGGCTGGTAAGCCCTTGGGCATGAATTGGGACCTTAGAGGCTGTCCAGTTCAGGGGTGGCAGACCTATTCAGCTTCCTTGATCCTTTTTCACAGAGGTTGGCTATGAGGAAGCTGGGAGAGTCCTGGATTCCTGGAGTCCTGGGAGATCCTGGGTTCACAGTTAGGGTGACTATGCTCAAAGGAAGACTCAGACAGGTAACCGTCTCCTCCTAGTTAGGGGCCCACACTTGAGGGGGTCATAAAATAGGCAGAACCCACCATTTACCAATTGTTGCCAATCCATCAATCAACATGGCCCTAATTTATACCAAAACTCTTGTCATGTGCGTTTCTGTGGGGTGAATACCTGGGCAATGAAAATATTGTGAATATTATCTACAATGCAAGGGTGAACACAGACTCTGCCTAAACTTATTATAGTTTTTATTTAATGAGCTTTAAAAAGCAAAGCAACACATCAGAGCAATCATTCATCATTTCTTATCTACAAATAGAAGGAATGGAAGCCCGCAACATCAGCTGAAGGCCTGCATCCGCCTGTAACCACCACTTGGAGGCCTGCGCCTGCTGGAGCAGGTAGGCTCTCCACTGGGTGGCAGGGGACGGGGAGAGCGGAATGGGGATAGGGGAGTCATTATAGAGGACTGTGGGGAAGAGGGCAGTTCAGAACCAGGAGAGAGCAGGGATGGCTGGCACAGATTCGAGTAGCCCCAGAGAGGCTCCTGGGGCTTTATCTGGGATAAGGAGACAAATGTCCTATTCCCCCCAAGGAGACCTCCAGCAACCTCTAGTCCCGTGCTGGATACAGCAGAGACTGCACAGCACGGAACTATCATTAGGACTGGGATGCCCAAGTAATAAATGCTTGTTATGCAAAATTATACTCAGTGCAGAAGCCAATGCAAGCAGATTTGGGACCCAATCCTATCCAAGTTTCCGACTTTAATGCAGACACAATGCAGCCCTGAAGTAAGAGAACAAACATCCCCTTACTTTGAGGAGGTCTCTTTGACTGCCCCCCCCACCTCAGGATGCAGCACATGCCCCATTGGCACCGCTGCATCAGTACTGGAAATGTGGGCAGGATCGGGCCTTTGAAAACTTTGGATTACGCTGGGGCAAAATTCCAGTGAGCGGAAAATGTACTCTAGCAAAAATGAGCTCTGTTGTGCCCGTGCTCCAAGTGGAAGATAGCACTTCTCTTTTGGGACAGACGTGTTCAAAAGTTTTCTTTGTTGAATATGAAGTGTACCCCTCGTGGGTCAGCCTCTGAATTGCTAATACTCATCTTGCTTAAGGTGTCGGCCAAGGCTTCAGGTCCACACAAGAAAACACCAATCCTGGAACTGTTGGCCAAAAAAAAAAAAAATTATAAAGTTGCAGTTGCCCAGCATGGTCTGTAATTTAAGCAATACAAATGGAAATATTTTGACTATTGCTGTATTACATTCCCCAATATGCTAACTCAGCTTAAATCCAAGGACTCCATTAGATGTCTGAAAATAGTGTTTTCACAATGTCCAATACTCAGGGGCAGCGCGACCTGGAATGCTGCCTGATGCCATCTTGGAACTGCTGATTTTCTATGGGATCTGTGGAACAAACAGCTGGAGTGTCCTATTCTATAGGAGAAGCGGAAAATAGCACTTGCAAATGTAACTAAGGTGTCTATGGATCTTAAACTAAGGTTAATTCAGCAAAAGATTCTCTTTAGAGTTTATCAGACTTCAATACGTTTTTTCAACAAAGGACTTACAAATTAAACTAACTGCTGGCGATGTGGTGAACCAGAAGCAACTCTTCAGCATTTGCTTTGGTCTTGTACCAAAGCATTTGCTTGGTGTTCAATCTTTTTGGACTGAGGTTAATAATTACATCAATGTGATATTAGATCAATCGTTCAGATTTGTGGATATGTATATTCTTCCAAACTATCTGCCTATATTATGGGAATTATCGGATGGTCAGCGGAAATGGATTCACCGTACCCTTACTGTGGCTAAAAGGCTTGTACAGAAAGGCTGGAAAGATAAATGACCATCTACTATTATGCAATGGATGGAGGAACTCTCAACTCTCTATACCTGAGAGAGAGAGAGAGAGAGAGAGAGAGAGAGAGAGAGAGAGAGAGAGCGTGGTGTAGTGGTTTGGGAGGTGGACTTAGATCTGGATGATCCAGGTTCAAATCTCCCCTCAGCCACAAAGCTTCCTGGGTGACCAAGGGCCAGTCACTTTCTCTCAGCCTCACCTACCTCACAGGGTTGTTGTGAGGACAAGAAAGAGGGGAGGAGAAGCTGTGTAAACCACCCTGAGCTCTTTGGAGGAAGGGCAGTAAAAAATGTGAAAATGTAAATAAATACCTCAACCATAGTCTAATCCCATCCAAATTTCCAGTGCCAATGCAGCTGTGCCAACAGGACATGCACTGTCTCCTGTAGTGAAGGAAGATTCATGGAGACCTCCTCAATGTAAGAGAACATTTGTTCCCTTACCTTGGAGCTGCATTGCGGCTGCACTGGTGCTGAAAAGTTGGATAGGATGGGGCCCTCAGTTGTTTATAGAAGACAATTTTGCATGGAGAAGTTTATGAAGATCTGGAAAACTTTCTAAAATATTCATCTGTAAAAGTTTATTATTGAAATTATTGGTTTCTGTTACATAAGATTGTTTCTATATTAATTACATATATTTTTCCCATTATTATTACAGTATATTGCAGCTCAATCCTAAGCTGGACTTGGGCCATCACAAGTCCCTTGCGCCAGCCCAGGAGGGTCACAAATGTGCCATAAAGCACATTTGCGCTTCCTCATGTCAAGCTACGCTGGTGCATGGAAGTGTGCCGGCACACAGAGGCTGAATCCAGCCTTTGTGGTGAGTTGCATGGGTGGGCTGATGCAAGGCTCTGGAGTGGGCGGAGAGGAGGCGGGAGGGAGGTGTTCCTGGGCAGGGGGAGGGCGGCCAGGGAGCAGGAGGCGGGGCTGGGATTTGGCAGTTATGGCATGAAGGTGGCGTGGGTCTGAGGAGACCCATAGGGGCTAGGGCACCTTACCCAGGGGTAAGGGGGAAGGTTTCTCCTTGCCTGTGGCTGAGCTGATTCTGGCCCCTATCCTGCGCTGGATACAGTGCAAGCCTTTCGGCTTGCCTGTTCCAGCGCAGGGTAGGATTACACCCTTAGGCCACAATCCTTACCAACTTTCCAGCACTGACATAAGGGCAATGCAACTCTGAGGTAAGGGAACGAACATGGACTTACCTTGAGCAGACCTCCGTGACTGCCCCCCAACTGCAGAATGCAGCACATGCCCCACTGGCACAGCTATGCCAGTGCTGGAAAGTTGGTTAGGATTGCGCCCTTAGTGTGTTAAATTCTTATTATTGTATCATTTTTATTCTTCAATAAGGGTTAAAATAAAATAAAAAATCTTGGAACTGCTGCCTTAAAAAAAAGTCCAAACTTTACTGTGCTGAATGTAAAACAATATAAACAAAAAATAAACAAACCTTGTAAAACAAACCTTACTGTAAAACAAATATACCTTGGATGCTGGCTTGCAATCGTTTTGAACTCATTTTCCCAGTTTGGTCTCCCATACAGTGTCTTTTGTTTCAGGCCTGTAATCACATCTTTCTCTTCATCATGATGTACTGTAAAATGAGTAGCCTGGAGAGGGAAGACAAATAACTCCTTCATTATAAAAATGTAGGGTCAGCCAGTGGCATCACCAGGTTTTGAGTCAGTGGCATCACTAAGATTCACATCCCCGGGTGCGGGAGGCCTGCGGGAGGCCCCATGCAGTGGGCGGGGCAATGCCCCAGATGGTGGGCGGGGTGATGGTTTTTTGGTAGGACCTTTTGACAGAACACAGATATTTCAATGTGGTTTAATTGCATTCTGCATGAAATTACGCATTGATTGATGTATAACATGATGGTATTATTCCTCCAAATTCTGATTTTAGTGATTTTGAAAACTTGTGGAGTAACACACACACACACACACACACACACACACAAACCCGTGTCAACTTACTAACACCTTATTGCAGCAGTTCTCAAACTTTTAACACTGGGACCTACTTTTTAGAATGATAATCTGTCCAGGACCCATTAGAAGTGTTGTCATGGCCAGAAGTGACATCATCAAGCAAATTAAAATAAATAATTATAAATAGTTCAATTAAAATAAAAGAAATAATTAAATAAGGGGGAGCCAGTCCTGTTCCACCAAGTGAGTTTTCTCTGTAGTCTGCCTGCAATAACACCCCCAAAAAGAATCAGTGAGATCTTCAGCCCTCCCCAGTGCCCAGTTGAAAGTCCTTCTATTTCAAGCACATCAATACAAAGACCCACCTGGCTTTACAAGTCTGAGAGCCCAGTCCTATGCCTGTCTACTCAGAAGTAAGTCCCATTAGAGTTAACGGGGTTTACTCCCAGGAAAGTGGGGATAGGAGTCCAGCCTCAGAGCCCAATTCTAGGCATGTCTACTCAGAAGTAAGTCCCATTAGAGTCAGTTGGGCTTACTCCCAGGAAAGTGTGGGTAGGATTGGGCTGTGAGGGAAACTTTGCAAGTGCAAAATAGAAAACTTTCCCCTTACCAGTTCAAGCCTCTTTGTTGGTCCTTTCTGGTGGGGGGGGGGGGAGGCTGCCTTCTGGGGCTTTTGTTGCACTCCAATCGGGACCATTCTGGTGTCCTCACATTCTTTGCCTGACCTAACCACCAACCAAGGCACGTCTGCCTACTCACAAGTAAATGCTATGTGAGGCTGCTTCGCTTCCCATAGGGCTCCATACACTCGCAGCTGGGGGGAGGGACCTCCTTCTCAGGTGTTTTTGGGGCTGCATTCATTGGATCAGGACCATTCTGATGTTAGAGTCCTCTCAGTCTGCCCTTTTGGATGGAGCAAAGCAAGGTCCCCTACTTGCGAGTAAACACGGCCACTTGGCTTCCTTTCCCTTCCCATAGAGCTGAACACACTGGCAGCTGGGAGGGGGAACCTCCTTCTTGGGTGTTATTGGGGGGCTGCACTCATTGGATCAGGACCATTCTGATGTCCTTGGAGTCCTCTCAGCCTGCCCTTTCCGACGGACTAAGGCAAGTGTACCTACTTGCGAGTAAACGCAGCCACGTGGTTTCGCTTGCTTTCCATAGGGCTGAATAGGGACCTCCTTCTCGGGTGTTTTTGGGGGGCTGCATTTACTGGACACCATTCTGGTGTCCTTGGAGTCCTCTCAGCCAGCCTTTTCGGACGGACTAGGGCACGTACACTTTCACTTTCCATAGGGCTCCATGCATTTTTTCCTTCCGGTTTTTTGGCCATAACTTTTGAAGGAAAGGAGCTATCTCCACGGGGCTTTTTGCATTGTGTTCTGCTGGTCATTCCACATCCGATGGTGTATGGCATGACATGGTAGCTCGTAAAGGCGCGATTTTAGCACGTCACCCCCCAGGGCACGTCACCAGGTGCGGCCCGCACCCCTCTAGCGATGCCACTGTTTTGAGTCACCCGGTGCAGGAGACCAGCATGTCACCCCACGATGGACTTCCTTCCATGCACGGTGATGCACCACTGCCCTAACCCCACTGGTTTTTTATATAATAGAGAAATTTAACTTTTTATATAATAGAGAAATTTCAACGCAGTTTGTTTCATTGCATTCTGCATGAAATTATGCATCAAGTGATATATAACATGATGATAGTTTTTGAAAATACCAAAATTTTTAAAATTTTGGCCAATAGTGGTGTCACACACCCCTGTGTGCATCACCCAGTGTGGCCCACACCCCCTGCATTCCCCTATCGATGACACTGGGGTCAGCTGAAGTTGATGGCACAGAGAGGGGGAGAGAGAGAGGGAGAGAAAGAGAGGTCCCCAGAGCTTTTCCCAAAATAACACAGTGAGGTCCAGCAGATAAACTAATATGGAACTGGGAGAACCAAGGAAGGACCATTTCTCTTGATATTTTGCATTGTCAACAAGATGCATTTCCCTGGCACCTCTACAAATGACATGAGACAAGGTCAGCTTTGGGGGTAAATAGGCCACAATTATTAAATTACAATAAAAACAATATCAATTTTGCAGCAGATCCTAACTATGCAAAATTCCTCTACCATTTTAGTGCAGACATCTTTCCTGGAGAAGCCTCTTGGAGGGGGAGCCTATCAGTGCCAATCCCTAAAAAGGGGGTTGAGGCAGCCAAATTGTTCAGCCTATCCCTGTGATTAGGTTTTGCTTTAGCAACAAACACTGATCTTAAGGAGAGCAAGGACAGGACTTTGGGAATGCAGGATGGAGCAAGGTTAGACTGGCATGATCCTGGGAGCCCTCTAGATGTTCTTGTACTCTAATCTGTTATGTCTATACAGAGCTCTTGTCAATCAAAGCCATGGTCTGATGAGATTTCTTTTGAGGACATTGTCCATCATCGCTATGTGAACTTCAATTCCTCCATCTAGGCACCTCACAGTTGTCAGTTATAAATACATTTGTATTCCAGGTTCATAGGTTTCTTCTCACGATTGTTATATTTAATATACTAGTCTTAGGATGAAAAAAGCGGATACACTGATCTGTCATTCTGTTAAGGCAGATAATAATAATTACAGCTAAAATGTACCTTTTGCAATTTTTTAAAGTCCAGGGACAAGGAATAGAATGGCATGGAGGCAATGCATCTCCCACTAAAAATCTGAAAATATTTTCTTTTGACAACACTATGCCCTTTAAATGCAGGCATGTATAAACTTCTCTCTCTCTCTCTCTCTCTCTCTCTCTCTCTCTCTCTCTCTCTCACACACACACACACACACACACACACACACACACACACACAGGCCAGTTGCTTCTACAGGTTAAAAATGCTACCCTTCTGTCCCTGATGCAAATGGCAACCTTTGGCTCCCAGCCTGTCATGTGTGTTGCATGTCCTGCTTTTACATGTAGATTCAACTTTTGATGTACCACTGCAAATATCCCTTTTCACACATTTATGATCATGTACCAATACCAGAATTCAATATGAGATAGTCAATGAAAGTGTCCAGATGACCATATTGCTGGGAGCAGTTGGATCCAACATCTACAGACATTTTCTCATGATTACCATATGCTAAATTATGAATAAGGTTCCTGCCATTCACACAAATGTGAATAATTTTCATTAACATGTTCTCTTACCAAGGCCCAACCTCTTTAAAATGGTGACATCAGATACTTACCTGAGACTCATCCCAGCCAGTAAGATAGATATTGTAGCTGAGAAATTCTGCATTATTCTTTTCCTGCATTTGAGTCTCCAGTGACTGTAAGAGGTCAGCAAACCATTCAAATGCATGAGTGTCTCTGCAGAGCCAGTAAAAGTAGATCTGGAAAAAAAGCCAGATGGAGCACCACCACTTCATTAGGTTAAAATGGACCAAACATTCCTTATATAATAATGGATGATTTTAATTGCCTAGGAGTGACTGGTACAGGAAACCCTGAAATATGAGTTGATTGACAACAGACATTCTGTCTTCTGCAACTTGAAGAGGAAAGGCTCTTGGGGCTCAAAGCTAAGGTCTGATGAAATCTCCTTTAAGAGGAAGCTGAAAAGGCAAAGCTCAAAGTGCTTTATGAAAACAATAAATGGAGTTAGTCACAATAGTTGCCAATGCAATGACATGTAGTAGAGGAGACTTTGAGCTATCTCTGAACCGAAGCATATGATGATAGATACACTGATTGTCATCGTAATCTCACTTTGGATGCATGCACTAAATAAACCTCTGATCAGGCTTGATGGAAGCTTTGGGTCTACCTGAAGTTGGGTCACCACCAGCAAAGCAGTCAAATAGGCAGGAAGAGGCAAAGCATGGTGATCCTACCTTTGATCCCACCCCCTTACTTGCAACTCTGGCAATGGGCCTGCTTAAAATAGCCACGCAACTCTTCTTGCCTAGCTGGTCACTTTGCCAAGCAGCCAAAAGGCTGAAGAGGTGCAAGGTTTTCCCCATCCACTTCTCTCGGCTGCTACTTCTCTGTCATTATCCGTGACTGCTGCTGGCCCAATCCTCTTCCACGCTTGCTCTCAGTGTGAGGGAGTAGAATTGGAGGACTCACTGATGTGGTTCAGTGAGCAACAAACCCCAGGGGTGGTGAGAGGATGCAGGGTGTGTGTGTGTGGTGGTGGGGTACTCCTTATCAGTTTGACCTTCCTCCCCACCACTTGAGCCTTTCAGGCAGCTTCTTGGACAGTTCAGCCCTGTCTTGGTACATACAAAATGAAAGAGGATCCATTGCCTCCATTGTGGACAAATGGGAGAGTTACCATGGACTGAGCCTGGGCAGGGTTAAATCAATAATCATGTCAGCTGCCAAGCCCTGGATTTAGCTGAGAGGGTATGGCCACATTAAATAACAGCATGAAGTATTAGTTGTCCACAGCCCCTTTTATATACAAATGCAGCTACATCGAGCCCAGGGTTTTCCTTGTACAGTATATATTTCCAATCCCTCTTTTTATGTATTGTTGCGCAAAGAAACAAATGCTTGGGGAACATGCAAAAAGGAAGGGACATACCTTTTTGAGTCTCAGATTAATGGCATCATTACAGTATTTGTACCACACAGACTTGAGAACGGAGGCAAATGGGGTGACCCCAATCCCAGCTCCAACCAACATCACAATTTCATAGCTGAATACATCTTCACTAGCAGTGCCAAATGGACCATCAACAGCTATCCTACAACAGTGAAGATACAGTTAACAGCAGTAACTATGAGGGGTCCATATATGCTCTAATGATCCAGTGGTCACCCAGGTGAGAGCTAACTTCACAATATCATATTAAGGAGCAGTTTTACCTGGCCCTTAAACTGGCTCATGAAAATCCAGAACTCTTATGATAAGACCGATCCTGAGAGGTCAGTGTGTGGCCTGCTTCTAGCATAACTGGGCTGGGGCTTAAAACAGCTACAAAATGAACTCAAGGTAAGTGAGGAAGGGGGTTCCAGGTTTGTGCCAAATTGAGCCTGCTTTGTAACAGCGCCCAGAGAATTGATTTTTAAGAAGCTAAGGCTGACAATTATAGGGATGCACAGATCAAAGTTTAGTCTAGCCATTACAACTGCCATGTTTATTAGATCAACCAATTTGAAAACTTTTGATTGATTTAAATGGGCACCCTAATTAATCAAGAAAGAGATTTCTAAAATAAATATGGTACTATTTCCACCCACAATCAAATGCGATAATGCAATAGCCTGAAATTCATACATTTCATCAACAAGATTTCTTTAGGTGATAATTCTACTAACCATTTTATGGCCACTGTGCTGAGGCTGTGAACAATGGAACCTGGTAGAAGGATCATGGAGCACAAGCCTATACATGTATACTCAAAAGTAAAGTCCATGAACTTCAATGGGGCTTATTTCCAGGCAAGGGTGTATAGGACTGTTGCACTCATCTCTTAGTCCTGTTGAACTCATCTCCTTGAGCACGCTGTCCTAAATTACTCTGGAACAGGCAGGCCAAGTGGCCTGCACTAAATCCAATGTGAGGTAGGTACGGGCTGCGGCTCAACTCAAAGTAAGGGGATTTTATTCCCCCTACCCTGTGTCATATACCACCCATGGGGCTATTTGGATCTGTGCCTGCGATTTCATTAGCACAAATCCAAGCATCCCATATAATGGTAGGGCCGCGAGTTAGGATCTGACCTGTGCAGCTGGTCCCACTCCCTCCCAGGCCTGATCTGTCTCCCAGGCCACCCTCCTCCACCCAAAACACCCCTCCTGCCTCTGTTCCATCCTCTAGCCACCCTCTGTAGCTCCCTGTGCCAGCCTGCCTGGGCATGCACAATCTTAGCTTCTCCAGGTGCAGGTCCGGTGCTTCTAGTCAGCACACATCCTTGTGCTGCTCCCAAGTAGCCATGAAAGTTTTTTACACCACATTTGCAACACTCAAGAACTGACACAAGGGACTTGGCGCAAGGGACTTGCCCCAGCTCAGGAGGGGTTTGGATTGCTCCGAGTTCTGTCAGTACTAGAACTCAGCCCCAGCGCTAGGACATGTTTTCCTTGTACAGAACAACTGAGGGCCCAATCCTATCCAATTTTCCAGCACCGGTGCAGCCGCAACGCAGCCCTGAGGTAACGGAACAAAAGTTCCCATACCTTGAGCAGACCTCTATGACTGCCTCCCCACCATAGGATGCAGTGCACATCCCACTGGCACAGCTGCACCGGCACTGAAAAATTGGAAAGGATTGGGCCCTGAGTCAGTCATCCAAGTCCTGTTGTGTCATTCTCATAGCGGTGGGTATCTGGGTAAAGCTGCTGCAGAACCAATGCAGAACCAATGAATTATAAGGGGAAAACTAGGTGGGCCTTTAATGAAACCTCCAAGCCCTGTATCCCAATTACTCCAGTATTGGTCAAATCTTAGTCCCGTGTAACTTTCTAAAAACAATAGCTGGGTGAGGCCACCACAAAAAGTATAGGGGCAGGCCACCTCTGTCTCCCTGTGATTTGCACTGACTAACTCTACACCAGTGTTTCTCAATGCTGTCCTCTCCTGTACCACTTCACAAGGTCTAAGTAACACTGGAAGTAACTGGCAATGACATCATCGCCAATTACACCTGGGTTGGGAGGCCAGATGTGATGCAATCAACATCAGTGAGAGGCTCAGGATGGACAGGATGCAGAAAAACATACTTTGGAACTCTGCCCACCGAGCCAAGCCTCCTACTGCTGTTGTTGTGTCACGTTGCTGGTCTTGCTGCTGGGCAGCAGGTGTCCAGGAATCCCATGAATACCACCAGACACCATGTCAAGTACCACAGGTGGTAGCCGTACCACTGGTTAAGAAACACTGCTCTACCCTCTTGTATAGCATCCTGTACAAAAAAATTTCCCCCCAGGAAATTTTGTGAATCAACACAACCATACATCGACTATTTACAATATTAAAGTTACAGGAGTTTCTGAGTTGAGCTTCTTGGGAATAAGACTGTACACTAGCTGCTGTAGCTCATGCCATTACTTGCACCATGTCATTTAGAGTCAGTCCTCAGGGCCAACAATGTAACCTTTGATGTTTTGCAAACTGCCCTTAGACCTTTGCAAACTGCCCTTAGACCTTGCCCTTAGACCTTGCATTTTGTACATACTTTGGTAGTTTCCAGGCTTCCTGGAATTCTTGTTTGTCACAGCCACAAACTTTAGCAACGCCTTCTGTCCAGTCCCCAACAATACGTATGTGAATGCTGAAGTAATCCTCTTCAGGAGCAGAAGTTAACGTGAAAGGGTGCCACTCCAGCATGGACACTGCAGGACACTGGACAAAAATGTACTGTCCAACCTCCATCTTAAAACCCTTCTTCTTCATCTGAAGCTCATAGGTTTGGAAAGGGTGAGTGACAACCTACAATACAAGAAGGAAGTCTCTCAGAACACAATCAGCTGGCAGGGGTGGGGTTTCAAAGCTTGCATTCAGGTAAAGGAGCTGGGGTTAAAATATTCTAAGCCCTAATGATCCACTTCAGTTTCATGTTTTCTAGAAGAACATACTTTTTCCAGTATAGTGCTAGATGTTTGATTGTCTACAACAAATCAGATAAATCAACAGTTTGGGAAATTAAGCTTCATTTTATGGTTTCTGATTTTCCTGCTTGAGTATTTCAGTTAGACGGCTTTGGAATGAAATGCATATGTTTAGGTTTTTAGGACTCCGGGCCCAATCCTATCCAACTTTTCAGGGCCGGTGCAGCTATGCCAACGGGGCGTGTGCTGCATCCTTTGGAAGGGAGGTAGTAAGGGGACATTTGTTCCCTTGCCTCTGGACTGTATTGTGGCTGTACCGATGCTGGAAAGTTGGATAGGATTGGGCCCTTCAGCACCTAAAGGACTGCTTCTCCTCATATGAATTTGCCTACAGGTTAAGATAATCAAGAAAGCCCTTGTGCCTAGTGTCATCATCATAGAATTTCACTTGGCAGCAACTCTCAAGAGGGCTTTTTCTATTGGGGAACCAACTGTGGGATTCCTCACCACATGAGATTTGATCAGCTTCCATTCTGCCAGTATTCTGTAAAAAAATGGAAAACCTTTGCATTTCGCCAAGCACTTGATATAACTTAGTTCAGAGTTTCTGAAACTGTGGGTCATGACCCACTGCTTCCAGACGCTGGCTGCACATTGTGCCCCAGAATACCCTGCTGCTTTCTGGTCATGGTGGGCCCCAACCCACCAAAAATTGGGCATTGATCCATCAGTGGGTTGAGTTGCACTTATAACAACTTCCTTAAGGCTTCCAATGCAGTGTAACACAGTCAATGAAGTGGGTTGTGCACCAGTGTGACCTGGAAGCAACTTCCAGGTCATGCCGCACAATGCCTTGTCCCAAGCCGGCAACAGGAGTCAGTCTCAGCCCATAAAGGGGAGCTCTGTGAGTCTCACTGCAAGAATGCCAATGAGAAGGACCTCTCTACATACTTGCTTCAATAGATCTTCACCCTCACCCCCTCTGTACATAAGCCCCACAATAAACACCTCTGTCAGCAGCACATCTGTGGCTCTAAGTCTCTTTGTGACTCTCTCTCCCCTCAGCAAGTCATTCCCCTCACCCTACAATGTGGAACTTCCCCTGTGAGATGGGACCAAGGGAGGAAAGACAACCACACAGCCATTTGCTTAACTATGCTGATATCACAGAAGGTTTTGATAGTCCTAGGATAAACAACTGAGTGTAAGAGAAGACTGGAAATATGATGGGATTTCAGATGTCAAGAGCAGTAATCTGACAAATTAAAGGCACAGTACTATCCAACTTTCCAGCAGCCATGCCAACAGGGAGTACACTGCATCCTGCAGTTGGGGGGGGGGGGGAGGCAGTCATGAAGGCCTCTTCAAAATAAACACTTGTTCCCTTACCTTAGGGCTGCATTGCATTGCAGCTGCATCGGCACTGGAAAGTTGTATAGGATTGGGCCCAAAACCATATATTGGTGACGGTCCTGGGTCCACACATTTTGGTTAGGTGCCATGGCCCCTCTCCCAAAATCATATGTCAGAGAACATGGAGGGGGAAGGGGAGGGAGATTTCTGACATCAGTCAGAATTCGTGACTGAAGAACTATTTTTCCACAATCCAGCCTGCTGTCTTGCTTACTGGCCACAGAGTAAATCAGTGATTTTCAACCTTTTTCATCTTGGGGCACACTGGCAAGGCACTGAAATGGTCAATGAACACCAACAGCTTTTTGATAATTGACAAGGCACATTGTGCTGACAATGGGGGCTCACATCCCCTAATGGTCCTATTGATAAATGGACCAAATTCCTCTCCCAAATTCCTCTCCCAAATTCCTCTACCAAATTCCTGCGGCACACCTGGGGACCATTCGTAGCACACCAGTGTGCCACAGCACAGTGGTTGAAAATGGCTGGAGTAAATACACACGTGAATAATATTCCAAAGGAAGTAAATTAGCAGGATGCTTTTGAGACTCTTACCTTTGTGATAACAACCTTTTGCTGTGAGCGCCAAAACCGCACCAGCCTTTCAAAGACATACAGAATCATTGGAGCCACTATCCATTTCCAGGTCTGTCAGCCAAATGGAAATGAGGAAGAAGATTCATATTAATGACATTTGGTCACATAAATTGATGGTTGTGTTATACATGCAGGGATTGGTTTCAGCTAATATACACAGTTCAAGGCTCAATGTAGAAAACTCATTACACCACACCCAACATTCAGAACAGAACTTATTTTGTATGCTGTGGGAGAATTTTGGCTTCTGGAGGTCTCCTTGGAGTAAGGGGACATTTGCCCCCTTGCTGCAAAGTACGTTCCAGCAGCCACTATGGGTCAACTCGGACCTGCACCCATTCAATTGCTGGCAGAAGTCTGCATTGATCCATGAAGGAGGATCAGGCCTGGAAAGGGTCAGGATCCAGCATTCACCATTGCCAACCCTGCCCCATCTGGGGCCTGGTGCACCACCCATCACCACCACATTCCACCCATCCCTCCTTTGTTCCACCCACCTCCACTCCATTCAATCCTCTCCCTGCCTTTTTCCAACCATGGGCTTTCTGCTCTGGTGAATCTCTGTGGGTTCACCAATGCATGAGAGGCTGCTCTGACCTTCCTATAAGTGGGTCTGCAACGCATACTGGAGGAGGCTGCTTTGCAACTATCATAAAGCAGCCTCCACTGGCGCAACGCTAGTTATGCTAGCAGGGGAGGGGGATAAGATTGGGCCATTAGTTTATGTTTATTAAGTAATGTGCACGCAAAGGCTAATGCAAGTCTTGATCTGGCTGGATCCTCAGTTTCTGGTTTCAGTCTTACATCCTCTACAAGCACTAAGTGATTATTTGACAGGACCTTGAATAATTTTACAGGGCAATCTTCTGCATGTCTAACCAGAATTAGGTCTCACTATGTTCAGTAGGGCTTACTCCCTAGTAATCGTGATTAGGATTTCAGCCTTAGACTGTGTGTTTTTGTGTGTAGATCGTACCATAGGAGGATTTCCAGCAAACTCTGGTATAGGGCATGAAGGCAATTCTCCCCATTGGGTCCAATTTCCAGCACACTCCTCTGGTTTATGCACCTTCAAACTTGCAGCTGTCTGTCCTCGTACAATTCGACTAGGAGTGAAATCAGTGTCAATAAAATTAATTAACATTTAGCAGAAAGAAAATCTATATAGGGCTTTTCATGAGCTCAAATGTTCATACTGAAAATGCAGCAAACACAAAATGTATGTTCTGCTTTGGGTCCTCCATAAGTTCACAGAAGGCAACACCTCGGTATCACACTGACTGCGTGTCCAACTACAGTCCCCAAACACATGAAACGTAACTATAATTATCTGCAGACATTTTCTTTATTGCTGTCAAAGCTATGGCACTTTCTTTCCCATCAACAACTATAGAAGTCCTGTCCACTGATCATGGCACAGCACCTTCTGCTGGACAAACATGACGATGTGTTCAAGGCAAAACTACTTCCATGGCTTCTCTATCCCAGCATGCTTTGGGACAATCTATAACTTTTTCCACTGGGCACAAACTAACCAAACTAGCCTGCAAAGAATATACTGAATCACCATCCTAACACTCTCTAACATTTCCTCCCCATTTTTGTTTACACTGGTGTTCCTCAGTATTTGTCTCCAACTGTCCCACTTTGCATAGTCCACCTGTTGGAAGTACCACCGAAAGTAACTGGTGAAAATGTCAATGCCAGTTACTTCCAGATTGGGAGGCCAGATGCAAAGTGACAAACACCTGAAAGGGAAGAACAGGAGGGCTTTCTTGAGTGTGCAAAAAGTGCACACTGGAGCTCTGTCCTCTCAGCCTCCTACTGCTTCTTGTTACTAGGTAGCAGGGACATGGGGGTCCCCCAAGTATCACTGGACACCACCTCAAGTACCACCAGTGGTACAAGTACCACTGGTTGAGAAACACTGGTTTACTTTGAACCTGAGAAAGTTCTGCAAAATCTAAATGCGAACTCACTGCTCTTTGAGTTTTAATTGATCCTAATAATGCATGATGACACTTTTCTCATTTAGGGCCCAATGCAATACAACTTTCCAGTGCTGATGCGGCTGTGCAACAGGGCATGTGTGGCACCCTGTGGGGGAGGCACTCATGGAGGCCTCTTCAAATTAAAGATGCACTGTGGCTGCATTGGTGCTGGAAAGTTGGATATGACTGGGCCCTTATATCTAGTGGTATAATAACTGAGAATCAGTACAGATGGTACTTACCCAAATCCATGGAAAACAAGACCAGCAAAAAAGATCACAAACAGATGGTGGGTGAACCAAAACACTTCAAAGTATGATCTTCGAATGGTTTTAGTAGATGATGTGATTATAAGTATTAAACACAGTGTAATGATCACACCAGTGAGGCCAGCCAAGGTGGTGAATGCCACATAGAGGCCACCTGCAGGGTTCTGTGAAAGGGAGAGTGCAAAGTGACATGAGCAAACCTGTCACAACAGAATAGGATGGCTTCTTCAGAACAACAACAGTATAACATTCCATAAGAGAAAGAATTACAGTGGGGCAGCATTGATTGCAGAGGAGAAGAAAGGGAGATAAAGAAGTTGGCCATTCATATATTCATGCAAGTCACTTTTTGAATCACTTTCAATGATAATTATAGAACCAGCAGGACCTAAGCCAGTGCCATAGCATGGATCAAAGTCTTTTCTTGGGCTGCTCTGCAGCTGTTCCATCTGGGGTTTTGGCGTGTGTGTGTGGAGGGGGTGACACTGGATATTTTCTGAATCCCCTTTCCTCTTATTGTATATTGAACTTGCCAATACATTTCACTGTGGTTGACTCATATCTTTTCTCTCTCATTCTAATTAAATTCCAGTCCATCAAAGTGCATCACGAGCCGTCACTCTTAGATTCTGGCACATGTGTTCAAATTCTCCATGCGCACATATTGCACATAGCATAAGACTCAAGTGGACCCTCTGAGATCAGCCTGTTTAGAGCTTTTGGATGATTCTAATCCAAAATTCATGTCTATGGATGTAGTTTTACTTACTGCTTGTTCAATGAGACAAACATTGGGTTGCAGTTACTCAGGTCCAAAATAAAGTTCCTGTAGCAAGACCATTTCTACACAGATTTCATGTTTGCAAACAGGGAGCCACATCTTTCAGTGCTATCATAAGTAATGCCCTCAAACACCATATCCTCCCAGCATCTGCACCCTCACCATGGTTCACTGTCATCATGCTATCCTCATGCCAGCCTCATGCTGCCCTTTCCATGTGTATTCAGTGGCCACTAACACAACATTTGCTGGGCCTGAGTGAGCATGCAGAAAGTATATGCTTCCCTATCCTTGTTACAATAAACTTGTCCCCTCAGGTGACATTTTATAAAGCATTTGTGCCTTCCTCCTGCTTTACAGACTCTACCTCCGGTCTAATGCTCAGCCTGTACATCTGTAAATTCAGCAGATATTACAAAAGGCATCATAAGTCTACAAAGGAATCCAGAAACAAGGTCCAGCTATGCGCCCAGAATGTCTCTGCTTGTGCAGGTGACACAAATGCATATCAATATGAATGGACTTCCACTGACCTAGAAACACTTGGATCAGACCATTCACTTAAATTAGGGTAACACATGATGGGCAGGGAATTCTATTTTTACGTTTCTCCCTGGAGTAGAGGGAAAGCGTTGGGTATACATTTTGTTCTGGAATAATCTCTTTGAGCTTCACCTCTTTCCTGCATACTAGTGTCTTCAAATGTGAACATCTAACTGACCGCTCCTATCCCTGCCACGTTACAGCATGCAGCCATGCCAATGGAGGCCGCACTATGGGTTAGGGTGGGAGAGGTGATTGAACAGCCTGCAGGAGGAAAGTAAAAATATTTACTTTAAACAATTTAAGTAATGAAATAATAAAAGATATATATATATTTAATTACTGTAAAATATTTTTGACTTACCTTCCCCCCATAGGCTTCCCAACTGACTATGTGTTTCCTTGGACATAGGTCAGCCTTTTTGCTGGTATATGTCTTAGGAGATCTGGGGGCAGGTGGGCAGAAAAATGGGGGAACAGATCCAGCATGCACTACTGCTGCCAGATCCACCTTTTCCCTCCCCGGTGTACCCCCTGGTTCCTCCCCCCCAAAAGCCTCATTATTCTCCCCCCCCCCACCTATGGTCAGTCCCTACTGCCCTGTCAACTTACTGGTGACTACAGAGCCTCTTGGAACTACAGCCTCATGCATAACACCTCTTGCCATTTGCAGCAACAGTCTTGCAGTGCACGACAGTGGCTCAACTTTCATGCAGATGTAAAGGACCTCACAGTGTTGGAATGCTATTTCTAGCAGTGCAAGGATCTCATAAAAAAATGGTGCAGCCTTGCCAAAAACAAGTGCACTGTATCCAGAGGGGCAGATTGGGAGGCTCTGGAAGGGAAAGGGGATTTAAATCACCTTTCCCACTCCATAAGCCTCCTGCTCTGCAAGGGGTCTTCTCGGACCTGTGCCAGGTCTTTAGCTAGTGCAAGTCCAAGGAGAGAAAGGGGGCAGGGAGACTCGGAAAAGAGGGGACAGGTTCTGGTGTGCACCCTCATGCAGCCTCCTTGCCCCTGTTCCTCCCCCCTCCCTGCCCAATTTTGCCCCCTTCCCATCTAGTTTCATCCCCTCCATACCTCTGCCATTGCCTAATCTGCTCTGATGGGTGCAGAGAGGTCTGCTGACAGACGGGGACTGCTGCAACCTCTTGAGGTAGAGTTTCCAAAATGCACTCTGTCAGCAGCCATTTTATGACACCGGAACTCAGATTTGGACTGCAAGTGTCTTAAATGGGCCTTTTAAATGACAGCCTCAAAATCCATCACTACTAACCAATATAAAGCTGTACATTTTTCCATATTGGTTCCTTCACAGTAGTTGAATCCCTGAATCAAGTTTACATTCAGAGTCAAATGAATAGTCACACATCTCTTTGTGAAACAATAACTATTTGTCCAGGAATGTGATTGCTTACCGGAAGTTTCTTTCGGGCAAAGTTCAGATATGATTCATTGCCATGATCACCCAAATCAGATAGCGCAGTCTCAATACTACTCTTATTTTCATTTCGGGCATTCACCAACCATTCTACATTAAATAAATGTGCAATTGTGTGGATTGCTGAAAAATAGTAGAAAACAGAGAAATATAGCACACTTAAAATGAATTTTTCTCCCCTCTTAAAAAAAATTGTTTCCTTCAGGGCACTAAGGTGTTCCATACAACATAAAATGGAACTTTTGTTGACATACGTGACTTTGGGCCCAATCTTATCCAACTTTCCAACATCAGTGCAGCCACAATGGAGCCCCAAGGTAAGGGAATGAATGTCACCCTACCCTGAGGAGGCCTCCATGACCGCTCCCCCACCACAGGATGCAGCACACGACTTGTTGGCACGGCTGCCTCAGTGCTGGAAAGTTGGATAGGACTGGGCATTTACAGAGGCAGCTCAGTACCTGTTCAGTGAACAAACCCATTGAATGAAAAAAAGAACATTTAAAAGAGCAGGAATGAACAAAACCATCCGGATCATTTCAGGTTTAATGCTAGAGCACTGCACATTTGAACTGTAAGAATGGCTTTGTACTCAGATATATTTCTTTTCTCTCCTTCACTGTATTCATTTAAATTGCAAGTCTGCAGTCAGGATTCCATGTTCTGGGTTTTTAATATTTAGTGCCGCCCCTACCGATCTTGGGCACTTAATGAACAAGCTATGATGATGATGATGTTGATGATGAGATTCAAACTTCCTTTCCTCCCAGTCCTAGTACTGGGACTGATTCACTGACAGCATGTATAAGGTCATTTGCCTCCTTTCAGCTTCTTAACCTGTCCAGAAAGCCCATTTATATTTATATGAGCCTTGCAGTCATTAAAACAAAGAGACTTTGGTCTAAGGTTACATTTCAGAATACCTACTAGTATGGAGCGCAATCATCCAGGCCACAAGCTTGTGAAATGTGAGGTTTCTGTCCAACTGTCTTCTGATACGCACGGAGCAGCACTATTGATTCAGAAAGAGGAAGAATGAACAGATTAATCACATTGGTTATTGCAATGTGCTCATTCATAGCTCTCGTCCATAGCATTAGTACTACAAGAACTTGCATTGAAACCGGTGGTGAATAGGTGTTATCAGAGTAAACAGGCCCTTACACCCATAGATGCCAGAGAAATCTGCCAAATTTTTGAAAAGATTGTGCTGCGTCTACAGGCTATTTAGTTAGGATCCTGTAGCCTTCACACCATAATCTCATGTTCAAGTGGGTGGACAGAGCACAGGAATCCAGACATTCAACTACAAACATCTGTTCCATGAGCCATCATCAGGCATATAAAGTCAAATTTTTGCTACTGTTACTTAACTTGTATCGGAAGAGATCTGAACAATGGAGAGAAACCCTTTTGAGTCAAAACATTACGAGAATAAAGTTGCAATCCTACGCACACTCTCCTAGAAGGATGTCCCATTGAACTCAATGGGGCTTACTTCTGAGTAGACAAGCATAAGTTTGGACTGGAAGATGAAGAATCAGTTCATTTCCATCTTTTGTGAGTTGGCCTATTCAGCTGGAATGGCTGACTTTTTCCCAAACTACACTTACAGCCCAATCCTACCCACATTTTCCTGAGAGTAAGCCCCATTGACTCTAATGGGACTTACTTCTGAGTAGACATGCATAGGATTGGGCTGTTAGATCTGAAAGGTGATTCCTTGCAAAACCAATTACTGAAAGTAAGAACTTGCCTGTAATAAATGGTATTTACATTCTATCTTTAATTAACCCATATACTTTTTTTTTTTTTTTTTAACTAAAGGGGATTTTTGACACCGCCCAGAATCAGCCCTTTCTGGGAAACACAAAGATTGCAGCATTATTTTAAGATTACATGGAGTTGAACTGGCACATAAATGTGTTAACTTCTGTTTTGTAAGGGTTGAGGAACAGTCAGAGGAAGAGTGGGTTTTTGGTCTTTTCTTTTTGCAACCTTTGGAATTGACTCAGACACAATTTGTGTTCCCGCCAAAATAAGAAGTACAAGTTATTTTTAGATGGAGAAGTGAAGTTAATCTCAAAGTCCAGTGTTCAATATGCGATGGTGGAAGAATGGACCACTTATCAGAGGAAAAGAGATCCAGTTCAGTGGCACAGGATCTAGAAGATCCCAGGTTCAGTCTCTGGCATCTCCAGGTTCACCTGGGAAAGACCCCTGTCTGAAACTGCTGCCAGTCAGTGAAGACACAATACTGAGTTAGATGATCAATTATCTAACAGCCCAATCCCGTTGCGCTTTCTGGCTGTTGCAAACATGACATACTGGAGAATGCATCCTGGTCACCACCACAAGGGCTCCCTAGTGAGGTGTCTAAAAAATTACAGCATGCCTTATATACCAAGGGACAGTATAACTGCTGACAGCCATTAAAAAACAACAAAAAAACAGCTCCCCTCAATTTACATTTCTATATGTAAGCCATCATTTGCTCTTTGTTTTTCCAAAATAATATGCCGATGGAATCTCTCATTTCAAATGGTTTATGTTTAGGTGAAAGGAGGATGCTTAGTGTATGCCTAAAAATGTAATGTATTAATGCCCCCCCCCCCCCAAATATGCATTGTACCGGCACACTTGCCAAGGAACCATGATTGGCTGCAGCACTATGCTGCATGGCAAACCTCAGTTTGCTTCTGTGGAGTACAAGGTACTTCTGTGCAAGTACCTTGCACCAGCCCAGGAGGGTCACAAATGTGCCATAAGACACATTTGTGCCTCCTTGGGAGTTGGTTAGGCTGGCACGCAGAGGTGCACCAGAGCCTGCAGAGGCTGGAACAAGCCAAATATGTGAGGTAGGCAGGGAGGGGGCAGGGAGGAGGTGGGAGGGAGGTGTTCCTTGGTGGGGGAGGGGCGGGGGTGGCTCCAGGGGTGGGCGGAGAGTGGGAGGCAGGGCTGGGATCTGGCAGTTATGGGATCCCAACTCCCGTTCCTAGGGAGATCGGAGCGGCTTCAAGCCACTCCACTCTCCTTGGACTTGTGCCACCTCAAGAAGTGGCGCAAGTTTGAGGAGACCCATAGGGGAGAAGGTGCCTTCCCCATAGTTAAGAGAGAAAGTTTCCCCTTGCCTCCTCTGGCTGAGCAGCTTTTGGCCCCTATCCTGCACTGGATATAGTGCAAGCCTCCTGGCTTGCCTGTTCCAATGCAGGATAGGATTGAGCCCTTAGATATAAAGATAGTAACATTCTGTGGGTAAGAAGCTTCTATTAGCTGGGAACTAAGGGTCCAGCCCTATCCAAATTTCCAGTGTTGATGCAGCCATACCAACAGGCGAGCACCGCATCCGGCGGTGGGAGGGCAGTCATTGAGGCCTCCACAAGATAAGGGAATGTTTGTTCCCTTACCATGGGGCTGCATTGCAGCTGCATCAGAGCTGGAAAGCTGGATAAGATTGGGCCTGAACATCTTTTGGAAGCTCTTCAGTATTTTGTGGAAACAAGACGCAAAAATATGAATCTACCTTGAATGTTCTACTTTTGTCACCTAAACAAACTGGGACAACATTTTTAAAGAGGCTTCATTGACTGTAACAGAATTTACAAAACCAGCAGTGTCCTAACTTGGTTCCTACTCGGAATTTGTCCACAAAGAAAGACCGTTATCTCTTACAAACAATGGAAAACGTTTCTTCATCTTACCGCACTGGAGCCTCTGAGGAAGGAAAGCAGGTTTCGACAGACTGGAAGCAGAATCAACATACAGTTGAAATTTAGGCAAGCTGCAGGTGCCCGGGCCAGTGCTAGACAAGGCTACAATATAAGGCAACATGATTATAATGAACCAAAGAGCATGGATGGGAGAATGCACTGGCACAGAAGTCAAGAGACAAAAGGATCGTAATCCTGTGTACAGCTGCACCAAACCTAAGACCACATACAGAATGCCATCGTAGGATGTAATAGCCTGAAGAAAATGTACCAGGCTCTTTTTTCACAGATGGGCCCAACCAGTAGATCACAGAATTATCAAAGAGAGGGCCAATTCAAATTAGCAGGCTTGCTTTATGGTAACTGCAGCTCTTGTATATACCTAGCCAGTCAGCTACCACAGGCCAGCTATAATGGATAGAGATTTATCATGGAAAATATAATGTCTCTAATGGAGGAGAGCATATGACTTGCTAACTACCATCTCAACTACTTTGGTGAATCCATTTTAAGAAGGCCTGCTAATGAAACTCTTTTTGCATTGGTCAGTCCAAGCTTCTGGTCCAGAGGCAGGGTTATCATTCACGGGGTAGGAAGAACCAGAAAAACTTCACTAAGCAGAAGGAGGGGTCAGATCCAGACAGACCAGGCAGGGTTTACTCCAAGGATTAGGATACTATTGATATTGCTATTATCATTGCCCTCTCCTTCACCTTGAGCTTGAGTTGAGCTATGCGTGCTGCTGTAAAGACACCTTTCTCTTCCTTCTACTGCCTCTTCATCTTGATCAATCCTTACTTTGATATTCTCTTTTTTCCACAGTTCAAGCTCACATAAATACTACAAACACACACCGACCTACATCTATACCCCCCCCCCACAGAGCCCACTCCTATCTCCCAACACCCCCAGCAGAACTAGAATTCTGGTAATGGGACACACTTTATGGTAAGTGAAACTCTCGGTTCTGGAATGCCATTGGAGAGGCTGGGTGCGGTAGCAGGGAATGGTACACTCACCAACAAAGGTAGATTGGTGGGGGGCGGAATGGGGTAGAGAGGGCTGAATGAGGTAAGGGGGAGGGTGGAACATGGTGGAATGGGGAAGGCTGGAGTTGTGACAGAGGCAGGAAAGGTGGTACATGGCACTGGCGACTTGTGCTGGATCCTGTCCCCGCCAATATTTTCCTTTACCACTCCAAAGCCTCCCAATCACCTCTCCCACATAGCATGCAGCATAGCCCATTTTGCCGTGACTGCATGCTGTGGTGGGAGAAAGGGTTAGCTTGGGCTATTACTCTTATTTATTACATTTATATCCTATCTTTCTTCATGGAACTCAAAATATTGTACATTGGTCTCCCATCCAGTCACTGACCATAAACAGAGCTGTGTAGCTTCAGCTAACATATTGCCTCATGTTCCTTCTTCTCCTTGCCACACTGCTTTATATTAGAGTGCTTATTATTTAGTTCCACATGCTGGCACTGATTGTGGTAAATAATCGTAAAGGGCTCTCTGGCACTGTGTGAAGCTGCACAGTGTTAGAGGCCAGCCAGAGCCTTCCAGCATGCTCCAGAAGAATTGGACACTGCTACTGATGGAGGTAAGGTGGTGGAAGAAGTGGGAGGTGGTGGGTGGAATAGAGGCAGGGAGGGTGGAATGGGGCAGTAACAAGGTGGAGGATGGGCAGATCAGGTCCAGGAAGGGGGTGGCTATGACAGTGGTGGCTAAATCTTAACACACTTCCCATATCCAGTCCCACAGCGTGTGTCCTTACCCCAGGTAAGGGAATGATTATTCCCTTTCCCAGAGGGAGCCTCCACAACTACTCCCGCCTGCAGGATGCAGTGGTAGCCATTTTGGCAGCACTGCATTGGAGTTGGGGAAGAGAGTGGGATTGGGCTCTTACCCCAAGAAGTTACCTTATATAGTGCAATTGGTAGTTAATTAACTGTCACTTTGGAAGCAAACTGCTGCTTCATTTTTGATTGCAATGTTTGGTGCAGAAACCATGTAGAGGAACAGTATAAACTTCTCCCATGCTGCAGGCAACATTCCTAGGTCAGACTGGCCCCTCGCCTAAAGCTAATGTTAAGTGATAAAGGACTTATTCCCAGTGTACTTTTGCATTAAATCCATCTTCTAAAGACATGCCTTGTGTTATTTGGCCCAGAGAGAAAAAGCCTCCATGAAGTTCCTCTGGCTTGGTTCAGCAAACCTTCTCAAATTACCATATCACTTCAAAGGCAAGCAAAGAGCTTAATTTGACAGTTTATTCTGACAAAAAATGGGAAAAGAAAACAGGAAACAGAACCAGTGACATGAAGTTACCCAGGGATTTCTAAACTTGCTTAAAAGGGAGTGGAAGAGAACATCCTGGGCAGTTACATTTATTTATGAGAGATAAATAAATCTAAAAACTAAACAATAAATTACATTTCATGAAATTGCTTTTTGTTAACTACAGATTGCTCTCTTAACAATAGGTAAAAATTACTGAGCATGGGCAATGCTTCTGGGAGGTTTCAAAAAGCAGTAGGAAATGGAACAAAATTATACTTCATTTTCTCGGCATTATTTTCATCCTGAAGCAAGTAGCAGGGACTGGGGACTGGGAAGTCAATAGCATCAGGGGGTAGTCATAAAAATCCCTCTTGTGGACTCTCATCAGGTCTTGGTTCCATTTTGTAGCGTTGCCCTTTTAGCTGCATCCTCCAACAGTATTTTGATGTCACATAGAATGGATAAACAGAGGAAGCCAATTCTAGTTTTGGACTAAACAGAGCAAAGTGGGATGCCTTGGACCCAGTGGTGTAGTTAATGATCATGTAGCCTGGTGCCGAGCTCAGAAAGATGAATCGGAAGTAACGTCATGTCCAGGTTTTTAAAAAAGTGAAAATGGGGGAAAATCTTCCTTCTTTTCCCAGCAGCTCACTTTCCACTTGCATTGCTGCCTCTCCCAGGCTCCCCCACCCCATTTTAACACCTTATTGGTTCCCTGCTGTATCATAACAATACCTAGTTGTCTTTCAGAACAATCAGTCTCATTGGTCGGTTTTGAGTTTTAAAAATCCAGTTTTTGTTACATAATGCAGTTTTGTTTTTATTTTCTGGTTATTTGACTATAACTTTTGATAGAATAGAGATATTTTGACATGATTTGTTTCATTGCATTCTGCATCAAATTCCACATCAACTGATATATAACATGATGGTGTTATTCAAAAATATCAAGGTTTTCACAATTTTGGTCGCTAGTGTCAAGCTCAGAATGTTGCTCCCCCCCCCATATCTTGTTGCCCAGTGCAACTGCTTCCCCTGCACCCCCTTAGCTACACCACTGCTTGGGCCACAGATCTAGGCATGACCACTAGAATAAATTGCAAGAAAATATATGGAACTTCCAAGTAACTATCAGCGAATCCTACACATGTCTACACAAAGTTAACTCCATTGAATTAAATGTGATTAACTCCTACGTAAATGTATATAGGATTGTAGCCTATGTTCACATGGAATGCAATTCAGGGCACAATCCTAACTTGCACTGGAACAGGCAGGCTGACTGGCCTGTGCTGTACACAGAGCAAAGTAGGTGTGGGCTGGAGCACAACTTAGGGAAGGGGATATTTTTCCCTTTACCTCACGTCGTGAATTGCCACCCCTATGGGGCTACTCAGATTTGCACAGTGAATTTGCAGATGCAAATCTGAGCATCCATGTAACAGGGGTTAGGATGGGGTCTAGGGTGGAACAGCAGATCCCCCCTCCTGGGGGGATCCACCTCCAGATCTGCCCACGCCCACCCAAAAACACCCCCTCCCCACCTCCATCCCGCTCTCCTGCTAGCCTCTGCCATCCCCTGCGTCTGCCACAAATGTACCAGCACAGGGTCCGGATTTGGTTTTCGGGAGCCTGACAGCCTTCTGCACCAGCTTCCTTGACTCCTGAGGTGGTGCAAACATGCCTTAAGGCATGCCTCAACTGCCAGTCTGGGTTGCTCTGTTAGTTTAATATTGTACAATTAGTACATACCCCAAGAAGCTCTCTTGTATAGTAGAATTTCGATGGACGATCATATTGAAAGTAGTAAAACACGAAGAGGAAGACGTTCAAACCCAGCCACATAAACTGATGGAAGAGATGTAAGATCTGAAATTATTTTCAGCCCTTCATATTATGGAGGTAGAACATTTCTATTGCTGAGAAATCCAAGTTTTGTGGTGGTCTTTGATCAACTCTACAGAAGGGAGATACACTTTTTATACCTCTTAGTTCTGTGTTGCTGGGCAGTTGATCCTGGGGTATGCATAGCCTCTTTTTTTTATTCATAGCTCATACTCGTAACAGCACAATCTACTCATGTCTACTCAGATGTATGTACCATTGCGTTCAGTGGGGCTTACTCCCTGGAAAGTGTGCACACGGTTGCAGGCTTTGAAATACAAATAAGTGAAGGAGCCAGTTGGATGCACACACAGTGTCTGTGCTGAGGGTTACTATAAACATTGAGGTAATCAGAGTGAATCAGATGGGATATTTGCTCAGGGTTACTTTAAAATGGAGAAAACATCAGATGTGGTCACAGACCACTTATGCAGGCACTATAAAACCAGCTTAATTCTATTAATGTTAATGAGTTTAAGTAAACAGTAGAATTCATATAGCTTGTAACTTTGGACTGCTGATGTCTCTACTACATGTAATTGGTCCCATAGAGATTAGCAGCCCCGTGGCAAGTTTCCTACCCTGACACATAATATGCCAAGAGTTTGTTACATGGCACATGACTAACCCTGCCCAGGTGTTACTGTAAGCAGGGAGAGTAAGCACCTGGTGAGCCCTGCCCTGCTGTCACCGTGCTTCTAGCCTCACCTCCTTCCCCTGAAAGAGTATTAATCTGCAATGGAAAAGGAGATTTGTCTGCCCACCATCCCTTACCAGAAAGTGAATCTTCCCTGCTGGAGAGATTTGTTATTGAAAACGAACACTCTCCACAGGGACAGCATGGTGGTAGGATAGCTGTAGCTTGATGCAAAAGCACACACTTTGCAGCTAGAAGGTCCCAGGTTCAATCCCTGGTATTTCCAGAGGAAGAATAATCCTCCCCTGAAACTCTGAAGAGCCACTGTCATTCCATGTCAATGATATTCAACCAGTGTCCAGCTCCGTATAAGGCAGGTTCCTAACCAAACGTGCAGAGCTGGGTTTCTTTTCCACCGGTAGAAATTACTACTTGTACGCTCTAATCTTTGTGTCTTTGATAGCATATTTGTTTAAAAAAGCAAGACACTTCATGCTTGGGTGTTATGTATATATCAAAGCAAGAAAATACTCTTGTGGGTTGAAGAGGTTTTCATGAAAATACACCTGTAGCAACCACAGGAACAACTTGCCCCCAAGCCTAATCATTATAATACTTACAATGACAAATATGGAGAGTCCCTCATTCTCCACCCAGTTGCTCATGTTGCTGTCTGCTGGAGTGGAGGCTGAACTGTGGTGATCTGGCTGAAATGCCTCTCTTTCTTTCTTTCTTTCTTTCTTTCTTCTTCTTTTTAACAGCAAAGGGAAGTGAAAACTACAGGCTTGCAGCAACCTGTTTCCTTATTTTACTTTGCATGCAATTAGCTAATCATTCATTGTGTTTTAAATTTTGACTTATCATTGCATTTAATAAAGCCTCATACTATGCAGTTAAAGAAAAAAGGAATTATTATAGAAATGTGTGCTTTGCAAACTTCCTCCAATCAAAGTTGATACAATACTGATACAAATGATACAATACTGGCAGAGGCTATCTTGTTGCACAAAAGAGCTGAAAAGTGTTGCCCCCTTCCTAGAGGCTTCAGACATTGGTGAGAGTGCAGATTATTTATTTATTTGAAGGCACATTTATCCTGAACCTTCTAATAAATAAATTGGGCACTTTATCCCTGCATTTATTAGGGAAATAGTCTGCATGACTACCAAAACATTAATCAACATCACAATACTGTGGTCCATTTGAAATAACAAAAATTAGAAGCGTTCACTCTATAATCAAATCACTTTTCAATGGACTTTCCACAGTAAAACAAGGTTCACATAAGAACAGCATAAGCCCTTATAAGCCAAAGGGCCCAATCTTTCCAGCACAGATGCAGCCACAATTCAGTACCAAGGTAAGGGAACAAATGTTTCCTTACCTAGAAGAGGACTCCGTGACTGCCACACCCCCACTGCAGATGCAACACAGCTGCATCAGCCCTGGAAAATTGGATAGGACTGGCAGCTAAACAGCCAGGGAGCAGGGTATCTTAAGAAATGCCTTCTTCCATATGAAACCGCCCAAGCACCAAGGTCACCTTTGGTAAACTGGAGAGGTGAACTGAGGTCAACTTTAATTACTTGCTTCTCTATGCTTCCTGCTATGTTTTTGGGGGTGGTGTCAGGGATCAGCTAGTTAGGGCACTGGCTAAGCACCCACACCCACCTCACCAACCCTACTACTGAGTCCTCAGTGCTGGTGTCAGAAATTGTGCCCAATGTGCCACTGGGGTACAGTACAGGGCTTGCCCCAGGACCCCAGGAACTTGGCACCAGCATGGTTTGCATTGCCGCAAGCAGCAGAGAATTACCATTGAAACTGTTGGCTGTGTTCTTCTCTCTGACAAGACCACACCCTTGAGGAACCGATTCACACACCACCAGGTAGGAAATGAAACCCAGATGGCAGAAACTAAGTTGCCCTCTAAAATGTCCCTCAATTTTAGACAAAACTGGAAAATTCTCTTTAGCAAATCTGGGTACTTGTAAGGCTCCTGTTGGTGGTGATAATAAAGGACACAACATGAGCACAGCACCTGTACTAGAATGAAAGGCATCGATTCTGCCTGCAAGTTGACACTCCTAAATCTAACTTACGTCCCATACATTCCTATTCCACTCTGAAAACTGAATAAGGATCCTGAATGTAGTAAGGGCCAAACTACACTTTACAAGAACACTCAAGTTTGAAATTTGTGCTTTCTTAGGGCCCAGTCCTGCTGAGCGTAGGCACTGTCATAAACATGCTATAAGGCACGCCTGAGATTTCTACCACCATCTCAGCCCTGGAGCTGGCCCAGTGCGAGCCTGTGCTGGGACAGCACCGGTCAGAGGCCAGTGGTCTGCTGCCTGGTGCTCACCCAGAGTGCTGGACAGCAGAGAGGAAATTGGGGGTGTGGGGGGAGGTGTTCCAAGGGGGGGAGGGGGGAGGTGTGGCAAGGGAGGAAGTGGGGCAGGAGGGGGGAAGGACTGGTGGAGCTCAGCTCTGCCTAGCAGCCAGACATGAGGCGTCTTGATTCTGCACCAGCTTAATAGCCGAGTTGAGAAGTCCCATTGCAGGACCATTTCCCTTACCCAGTGGAAGAGGGCATATGTCCCCTTCCCCCAAGGAGCCACTGCTGCCGGATGCCTGGTGTGCTTAGGATGCTACGGCAGCCAATTTGTCATTGCGACACCTCTGTGCACCAGGCAGCTCAGGACTGGGCTGTTATTCAATATGTATGGGGGGGTACAAAATGCCACAAACTGCGATGGGGTCATAAGGGCTTTAGGTCTTTGCCCTCAGTGTTTCTGGAGTAAATGGGTCATGTAGAGCAGCTCAGAAGTAAATGTCAGTGAAATTAATGGGACTTCCTTCAAAGGATGTGTTTAGAATTGGAACATAAAGGTTGGCTGGTTTTGATGCGTTATACAGAGAATAGAGTACATCTCTATCTTGATGTTTTTCCTTCCCCATGCACTGTGATCAGCATGGCAGGCCCATCATCCAAAGCCCTGGAGCCAGCACTACGTGCCTGACTGCCATTAACCCCTGCACTGGGAAGTTCCCTTAGGGCTCAATCCTATACAACAATCTAGCACTGATGCAGCTGTGTCAACAAGGCATGTGCTGCATCTTGTGGTGGTGGGGGAATCACAGAGGCCTCCTCAAGGTAAGGGAACAATTGTGGCTTCATTGATGCTGGAAAGTTGAATAGAACTACTCCCATCTGATTTATAAGATCTATAAGATCTTAATAAGATCTACAAGATTAGAGGTCACAACAATTTTGAGCTGGGATGAGCTGGGATGAGTGCAATGAGTGCAATTTTGAGCTGGGATGAGCTGGAATGAGTGCAATGAGTGCATTGAGTGCTGGGATGAGTGTTATTTTTCAGCTTTCCAAACACTGTCACTCTGGAGCTGCATAGCAGAGAGTGTTGCAACCAGTGCTATTCCTACATAAAAAACATAGTCATGAGTGAACACATGAAAGAAAATTGTGTGCAATGAATGAGAAATGCAATGCTTATTTGGTAGCACCCTGATCATGAGAAAAGCACCTCAGTCACAGAGGAGTAACTGTTGGTGTTGGTTTAGGATACTTCTTCTGTTTCTCTCTGTAGTCGTTCTCTACATTTTTCAGCATTCTGACTGAAATTTGTTTTGACTTTCTACAGCTTCAAACATTCCTCCTCCACTCCCACAATCTCTCTGTTATCCCCAGTAGGTCAACCTTCACCACTACACACTCTTGGGCTGAAATCATATTGGATCAAAATGGCAAACGGAATAAGAAAATGCATATTCCAAAAGCAAAAAAAGCCTTTTGTATCCAACAACAAAAGTTAAATAGAAGCAAACCACAGCTTCTACTACTGTTGTTAAAAAGGTCGACTCTGCCTTTCTCTCTTTGGGAAAGTCAAGATGGCTTATAACAGGGGTGGGCAAATTCTAGCCTGGGGCCATTAGCGGCCCTCAAGTTCCCCCAGTCTGACCTGCAGGGAGCCCTCAGTCTCCAATAAGCCTCTGGCCTGTCAGAGACAGTTGGAGCCTGTACTGGCCTGCGACTGCAGGTTGCGACCATCACATGCAAGCTGCAGGCTGAGTTAGAGTAAGGCTTTTTATAGTCTCCATATGTTTTCTGCTTTTCCCTGGGCATTATTTTAACCTCTCCCCCATTGCCTCTGAACAACTTATGTCTCCATGTGTTTCTGGCTTGGTCTGCATGTTTTCACCGTGCAAGAGGTGTATGGCAAACAGTTCTACATGCCTGTATTATAGTTTATTTATATTTATACACCGCCTTTCTTTGGTCATCAGATTTCTCCTCAGACTTTAATCCAAGGCATTTACATAGGCAGGCGGTTCTAAACCCCCGTAGGGATTTTTACAATTGAATAGTTCTAGTCTTTCATAGAACTCCTCATTCCAGCTGGATTCCTTCCTGGTCTGGCCTCTCTCTGGCCCTTCGTCTCCCACGCTCCACTTGATGGTAACTCCTCTCTGCCACGGAGGGTCAGCTCATCAGTATATCAGCGTGTCTTCAGTTCTCGGGTATTTCCGGTTGTTTCGAACTGGCAGCCTCAGATCTTCAGGCATACAAGGCGACAGCTCTACCAACTGAGCCAGACCTCCTGAACATAAGAACATACTTCTTATGTGTATTATAAATCAGCTCAGTAAAATTCATTTATTCATATAAGTTTCATCTCTATTCATTTATGTAAATTAGTACAAATGTAGTCAGATTTGAAATGTAAATTGATTCTTTTTTTTTCCTGGCCTCTGACACAGTGTCAGGGAGATGTGGCCCTCCTGCCAAAATGTTTGCCCACCCCTGGCTTATAACTGATATCAATAACAACTGAAAAACACAAACAATGCAAAAATACAATACCACAGCAGCCCCTCCCATTCGCCTTTGGAGCCATTCCAGGCAAGGACAGCAATGTGCAGGAGTTACTGCTTGGTTCAGTGAGCACCTGCACATTGCCATCGCTACCTGGAATGGCTCCAACAGCATGTTGCAACACCTGCAGCACTTACCATTTTCCCCCCTCTAGCTATGCTACTGCCACTGAGAAGACCTTCTGGCATGTCACCGCCAAGCAAATCCCAGGGTTCACAAGAGAGCCCAACTAAGCATATCTAAGAGGATAAAATAATGGACTTGGAAAGAAGGAGCATGATTCTAGAGCCAGGCCTTAAGGCAATGCTCAGTCAGTATGCCTGGGATTTTACAAAAGAGCTAACACCTCTTAATGGTCTGGGATGTGCTCCTTAATGGGAGAGCTCCTTGGAAGTTGGAAAAGCCACCTGAAGGGTTAAAGTGTAAAATGACCTGGTTCTGTAAGATACCATAGCTTTTTCTTATGGTTCCCCACACGAGTCCCTGAATGCATGGGGGTGGGTAGCATGAGCATACCAGCAAGCCCTGCCCCCACACCACTTTGCTCCTGAAGCTGAGCAAATGCTGATCTCTAGGGTAGTGGGCTGCAAATCTATGCACACTTACCTGGGAGTAGGTCCTACTGAATATAGTAAGACTTACTTTCAGGTAAACATGCACTGGATGGAACTATAAGATAATGCAAAGGAATGGGGAGTTCTATGCAGAAAATAAGTTAAAAAAATGCAGTTAGAAACATTTAATGAGAGTGGTAACTATTTTTATTTTTTCAAGGTAACCGAAAGTCACTGTGGTTTTGCCAAGAGACTGCTCAAGAGGAGTTGTAGCCAAGGACTTCTCTGAGAGGTCTTCTTAAGCAAACACACTACTTCCTAGATTCACTTTCCTCACTGTATAAGGGAGTGTACAAGCTTGTTGAGAATTTGAGCAACACTGTCAATACTTGGAAGAATATTCATAAACGTGAGATTTGACCACATTGGCATGGCTGAATCAGCAACAGGAAGTTGGATAGTAGTAGGCCTCAACCTCTTTTTTATTTGTTCCCATTTCATTTACGCTTTTAGCATATCCAGCACGACCTGAAAACTCAACAGACACACAAACAGCAAGATGTACAGTTCAGTGAGCTCTTAATCTTTAAAGCTGGTATTCTATCGTAGATGCATTAGTGCAACACTGGTAAAGGGGTGGAATGCCAAAAAACCTGCCCACCAATTTTTCTGAGCACTTTTCCTGGTGAGAGGCAAAAGGATTTTTCTGCACAGTTTCCAGTGCTAGGGTCACTCTATTTTAGGCTGCAGAGAAGATCACTGTTTTAGGGAAACTGAGGCACTGGAGTTGTTTGCAGGGTATCCCTTCCCAACATTGATCAAAAATGAAACTTGGGCATATTGTTTATGGTGAGGGACTAGATTTTGCAGTCCACTTGGTTTGCAGCCCCCTCAGTTACAGGTAATCAGCTGTGGAACACAATGTTGCAGTAACACACCTAACGTAACAATTGAACAAAAGTTTTGTATAGTGAGAAATTTACAGCGCAATCCTAACCCCCGGGTTAGGCCAGTCACTTGTGCTGACTTGGAGGTGTTGCAAACATGTTATAAGGCATGTTTGCGCAGACTTTAGAGTTGGGGGGGCCAGCGCTAGGAGTTGTGCTGGCCTCGCCATGCAGGATCCAGGCCTGGCTGGGTAAGTTTGCATTGGCCAAACTCAGCCAACAGAAGGATCTGGGTAGATTTGGGGAGAGCAGGGAGGAGGTGTTCTGGGGCAGGGGAAGAGCAGGCAGTGGGAGTTCCTGGGGTGGACGGGTGGGGAGTGGGAGGCAGGGCTAGGATCTGGTGGTTATGCCGGATCCTGACTCTGTTCCTGAGCAGTGGGCTGCTCTGATCTACTTGGATTTGTGCCACATCCTGAGGTGACTCAGATCTGAGTAGACCAATTGGGGCCAGTGCAGTGCAACATGGGGTAAGGGGAGAATTTTCCCCTTGCCTCAGGTTGTGCCGATTCTGGCCTCAAACTTGCACTGGATGCAGCACAGGCCCGCTGGTCTGCCTGCTCCAGTGCAAGTTAGGTTTGCACCCTTAGTCACTTTCCATAACTTCCTCAGATGGGGGGGATTCTGATGGTTTGCATTCATCCATCACTCTGTGAAACATAACCCTAACACTCAAGTATCAGCTTGAGTCAGTCAGCTGGAGATGACCACCTCTACCATCATTCAGATAAAGAAAATAGCTATTTGAAGTTTCAGACTGCCTTCCTTCTCAACAATGCTAATCTGACAGGATAATCCTAGGCATGCCTACTCAAAAGTAAGTCCCATGGAGTTGTCTGGGACTTACTCCCATGTAAGTGTGCATAGGAATCCAGCCTAAGTCATGTTTTATTGCAAATGTATGTTTCCTGCAATGTACAGGTTTCTCAAAGTAGGAGGATTATCTCAAGGTTTATCTTATTGAAGACTTGTCTTTCCGGCAAGCGACATGGTGATGATAGATTCTTTGCTGCTTCTGTTCTGAGGCTGCAAAGCAGATGAGGTACCTTTTGTGGCAAGCAGCTCCATATGAAATATGAGGTTTCCCCCCTCAAGCTGTGCACAGGGTACTCGCCGCCCAATCCTGAGTTGCCTGGCATCCAGAGCTGCAGTGGCACCAAAATGGCTGCCGCTGCATCCTATGGATGCCATGCAGCTAAGGGAAGCTCCCAACACCTCCTCGGTGGGGTGGGGGGGCATTTGCCTCCTTCCCCTGGATCGGGTAAGAAGCCTTGCAATGAGGCTACTCCACTCTGTGCCTTTTATTTAGCTGGCACAGAGTAAAGTAGTCCTGTGTTGGGAGGCCTGACACAGGGCTTTGGATCTGGCAGACTTGAACTCTGCTAGTCCCACCCGCCCCTTCTGCTCCACTCCCTCACCCTGCCATGCCTTCCCCCCACCTTGGAACATCTCCCTCCCTGCCCAACTTGCTTTTCTGCCACCTGGTGCTCACACAGAGCACCAGGTGGTGGCTGGCCTAGTGGGGGCTCACACTGAGCTTGCTCCAGAGTTGGGCCCGCACTGACAGCCGCAAGCTGCTTTACTGTACATTTGTAGAAGGGCACACTAGTGCTGGGCCAGCGCACATTGCACAGGATTGGGCTTCAGATATCAAAGAGGCACCACCTCCTTGAGACTAGTGTTATTGAAGGAATAGGTGGCCAGTTAACCACAGGATGAGCCAATGCTCACAGGGTACTCAGAGGTCAAAGAGGCACTCCTTCTGTACAAGATCTGGAAGAGCTAGACCTGTGTGCTCAGTTAAAAAGATGTTTGGGAGGGGTATTTTGTTGCTTGAGGTCAATTTTTGAGTATGATTTACATAAGGTTCTATAGGTTAGCACCATGGACAGTATTGAAAAAATTGCATCTCGTTTACATTAGATATGGTAATGTAACACTGCTGTTCAAGGTATATAGAAACAACTTGGATTTTTTCAGCAGGCATTTACCTCATTCTGGAGGCCCTCTGAAATTACTGCAAAAATGCACTGTTGGTAGTGTTGTGCAAGCACACCTTCGGTAGAATATGGGTCAACCTGGCTGCAGGGCCTGTCCAAGACCTTCTGGTACCTGAGGTGGTATGCCAAATGCTGCCCCTCTTACCCGAGGATATGCCAACCTTTGCTTCTCCCATTCTTCAAGGTTCTAGCTTAGCACTCTCCTTCCCTCCACACTTCTTCTGCTTCCCTGTCCGTCCGTCCCGTTATTTTTTCCATTTAGGGAGTGGAAGGAGGAGGAGGAGCCCCTCCCCATCTGCTGCCTGAGACAACTGTTGCACAGCCCAATCCTATCCCCAATCCCTATCCTTACCTGGGAGTAAGCCTCACTGACTCTAATGGGACTTACTTCTGAGTAGGCAGGCATAGGATTGGGCTCTCAGTTGGCTGCTTCAGGTTGGGATGAAAACTGCCTGGTTGGGATGAAATTAGGCTAAAACAGAATTGTTTTATACTGAATTGTTTATACTGAATTGATTTATAAGAGCTCAAGAGGATGTACGGGGGTGGTAGGAGATAAACTGTCAGCAGAGCAGCAACCGATTGCACCAAGATAACAGCCATGCGTGCAGTTCAACACATCCTGTTATGAAGAAAGAGTGCCCCTTTGTGGACAGCAAGGCAGTTTGCACACATTTTAAAAGCCCAACTTTGAAAGTTACTTTTCCATACTTCTATTTTCAAGACATAAATAGAAAACAAAATGAGGAAGGGAGTGTCTACCAAATGGAGCAGAATATCTGGAAGTCAGAGGCAAGTCTAGAATCAGCAGTTTTGCAGACCAGGCTTGGGTCACACAGTGCGTTAGAATTGTGGTTGGACCTTTGCGTGTTATGGAGGCCGATTGTGCCTGGGTTCTTAAAGAAGTTACAGGGGAAAGATAATACCTGAAGCACATCCCAACATTTTAAATAAAAGATGAAGCGATTACATGGAACAGAGTAATGTTCAGACTATGCATCCAGATGGCTGTTTCATGCCTTCCAAGACTGGAAATTGTGGGGGATAACAGGATGCAGACAAACTGGACTCTCTCAGTGTCCTACAGACTGAGTCTTGCAAAGTGATCAGTTAGAAAGGCCAGAGGCAAGTATCTCATCCAGGTCAAGCCAAAGTCAAGGGCCTGAGCAACAGGCAAATATAAGAGGAGCTGGAAGCAGATGTCTAGTCATGGTCAAGCAGAAGGGCCAAGTTCCCAAAAGCAGAAATTTGGAGGTAGAGTGGGAGACAAAACACAACCACCTTCATGGCTATACTTAGCAAGGAGTTGCTCAGGCAGAGGAAGCAAGCCTAAATAGTTATATAGCACCAACAAGAACCATCTTGGTTTCCCAGCTCACCTGATCCAGCTGCGTAGATGAGCTGTGTACATCTTTCTGGTCATTATTTGTAGGTAGTGCTGAACAGCTACTCTTGCCTGAAAGCTGCCCCAGAAATGCACAAGACTAAGGTAACTGGGATCTGTTGCCAGTGTTCTTCAATCAAGTCCCCTAGAAACTTATGGTTACCTTGCAGAAAGGACATAATATATTTATTGTTTCCATGTTCAGAGTGCATGTTGTAGTAGAGGTGACTGCCTGTGAATAGGCAGTTTTATTTATTTTGTTTTAATAAAAATATTTTTTGTGTTTATGCACTCACACACGCAAACATTGTGATTGACGCCAGAATACCTCAGACTTCTTCCTATATGTCATATGTTTGCCACTTGGTCTGTGTCAGATTCACCAGCCCGCTAATCTCAGGGTAAAATGCTGCTCCGGGTAAACATACCAATAAGCCCTTAGCACAGTCTGCATTAGGCTGGGATAAAAGTTTCCTTTTGCATCTTTGCAGCACCACTCTAAACATAGCAGTGTGACAAAGGAGCAACATTCCTGAAAAGATAAACCACTATTAGCATAAACCACCTTCAGCTCACACTTAGCTGTGAAGGCTCATGCTCTAATGCAGGGGCTTCCAAACATTTTGGCAGGAGGGCCACATCATCTCTCTGACACTGTGTTGGGGGCCGGAGGAAAAAAAGAATTAAGTTACATTTAAAATCTGAATAAATTTACATAAATGAATTTATTAGAGATAGAACTCATATGAGTGAATGAAGGTCTTGCAGTAACTCAAGGCCTATAAAAGGCCTTGCACAAAGCAAGGCTAGCCTTTCCTTCACTGCCACAGCTGCATCAAAGACATGAAACAGCAAGTAGTGAAGGGAGCCCTCATCTCACAGCTCAGGTGAAAGGTCAAACAGTCGTTCTCATGCTGAGAGCAGTTGCATTGGGCCAGCACAAGCTCCAGAGGCTCACTGGAGACTGGGGGCTCCTTGAGGGCCTGATTGGGAGCCCCTGAGAGCTGCAAGTGGCCCCTGGGCCAGGGTTTGGGCTCTAATGGGTTAAATTACCCCCTTAATGACTTCATAGCCACCACCAGAAGAATGCGCAGGCACAAAGGTACTCCTGGAAACCAGTTGCCTCTCAGCCCCAACCTAAATTCCAATGCAGAAGCATTTCAGCAGCAAGGCTGGATTGAGCCAGTCCTCAGTTTTTCAACACTCAACCAGTATTTCAAGGAACATAAAAGTTTATTTAGGACCATAAAATATCATTGCATTACATAAAAGGCTTAGGCAGCAATAAAAGCATACAAAAGGGCCAACACAACACAGTACAAAATAAAAAACCTAAACTGCTAACCTTACTTGGTCTAACACTTACATAGTATCCTCAGGTGGAACAAACCCTTAAGCAAGACAGCAGCAATCCTTCACAAACAGGCTCCCAGGATGGACCAGCACAGCACCAAGGTTTCCCTTAAAGCCCAAACACCAAGCAAAAGCCTCACTTCTGATGTTTTTCTTATAGCTTTCTACTCATTAATCAGTGAATCCAGGGATCAGGCCTGCATGTCTTGACTGGATGATATAAAGCCCAGATTCACCAAACAATACCCTCTCTCAGCTGTATTACATCTTGAATAACTGGTATCCTTCAGCTGGTTCAACCCTGAGATAATCAAATGACTTCACATACTCAATCGCACTCTGCTCTCTCAGCATAACTCTGGCCAAAAGGTTTACCGATAGGGCAGTGCTTTCTATTTTCCTATATCAGGGTGATTTCTCACCACTACATTCTCAATCTCAATCAAGTCTTTAAAGTTAAGACTCCCCCCCCCCCCCCATCAAACCTAGTATGGCCTTGCTCTTTACAGCCTGGATGATTAATGCTGACGTGAGGAGCCAAGGTCTGACGTACAATGGGCCCTCAGTATCAGCAGGAGATTAGTTCCAGAAGCTCCATGAATAAAAACTCTGCAGATAATGGAATGTGTGGGGGGCTAAGCAGTGCTGCAATTTCTTACTTGGGCGCTGCACCCGGCCTTCCAGAGGTCCTGCATGACCTCCCAGCCTCCTCAGAGCCTCCTGAATGCAACAGGAAGGCACTTTGGGTTTGCGCTAGCTAACCAGAAATGCTTTCCAGTCACATCTGGGAGGCCCTCTAGCTGCAGGCTTGGCATCACAGATGTTCAGATCTACAGCTGCCAAGACTGCAGATAAGGAGGGGCCATTGTAATATGGTGTGTCAAATATCTGAATTGGTGATTGGTCCACTTTGACGGTTTTGTTTAATGACTTGTAAAACTTGCTAAAATTCCACTTCCTGAGGAATAATATTAGCATTTGTATGGTACTTTGTGAGCGTGCAGACCCCTTCATAGGAATTATGTTGGTGGAATCCTTATAACAACCCTTTCAATTATGTATTATTATCCCCAGAATGCAGTGAAAGCACAGAGGCTAAAGGGAAATGAGAGCCCAATCCTGAGCTCGGTGCACCAGTTTCCCACCAATGTGCACTGCCACAAACTTGCTGTAAGGCACGTTTGCGAGGCTTACTGGTGGGCCAGCACCTGTGCTAGCCTCCCTCCAGGGGAGGGGGCAGGGAGGAGGCATTCTGGGGAGGGAGGAGGCGGGCGGTGGGTAGAGAGAAGGCGGGTAGAGAGAAGGCGGGGAGAGGCAGGGAGGGGAGGCATGTCAGGGGGAGGGAGGAAGATGGGTTCAGTGAAGCTCTGCTCCACTGGATCCTGCGCATTCGTGTGGGGCTCAATGACCTACACCAGCCATTTTCAACCACTGTGCTGTGGCACACTGGTGTGCTGTGAATGGTCCCCGGGTGTGCCATGGGAATTTGGTAGAGGGTCATTTATTAGTAGCGCCATTGGGATATGAGCCCATTGACAGCACAGTGTGCCTTGTCAATTGTCAGAAAACCAATGGCGTGCCTTGACCTTTTTAATACCTTGCCAGTGTGCTGTGAGATGAAAGAGGTTGAAAATCACTGCCCTACATGAATGCCTTTACCTTTTGCGGGGCTACTTCCCTTACCCGGGAGAAGGGAACAAAGGTCCCCTTCTCCTGAGGTGCCGTCTGCGGTAGCCCATGGTACGCAGGATCCGGCAGCAGCCGTTTTTGGTGCCACAGAAGCTGCGTGTCACAGGAGCTCAGATTGGGCTGCCAGTTGCTTAAAATGACATAGTAGATCCTTTAAAGGGATCTGCAAATTCCAATTTTAGTGCTAGAGGTAGATCTGATGTCTGCTGACATTTGTATTTTCAAAAAGAGAGTGGCCATTGCTTCTTTGACCCAGCATGCTTTGGTGCAAACTCTGGCTATCTGCACTGCAGGACCCCTGAGAGGAATTTTATCAGGAGGAGGTGAAAAGTTTCTTTTGGGCCCCTTCCCAGAGAGGGAGAGGGTGAAACAGAGTAGGGGGTGGCAATGGGGGTGGGCAGAATTGGGGCAAAACAGGCAGGGGGAAAGTGGCAACATCCGGAATAGTCTTTGGAGTCCAGATCTACCAGTCTTCCTAATGCAGATCCCAGGTTTACCTGTCTGCCTGGCAGCTAGATATAGTAAAACAGAAAACCACACTCCTAAATATCTCTAAAATCTTTCAAATACAGAAAATCATTGCAGATTAGCATCATTGTATTTAGGCTCACTCTAGAATGGAGTGTCCTGTGTACACCAAAACCGATTTCTGCAGTAGCTGTAGTCCCACAGCAGTGTTGCTGAGCTCCTCCACGTTCCTTCATGGTAAGCAGATCCACAAGCCAAAGATTTACTGTAGCAGGTCAGTTTCCTCCTGGATGTGACATTGTTAAGGAATGAATGCATTCTTGAGTCTGGTGTGTATGGCCTGTGGCAGTAGTTGTTGCCATGTGCCCACAGTAATGCCCCCAGCATCCTGTGTGAGCAGTGAGTCTGGGTGAGATTGGAAAATGTCAGATCCCAGGAAATTTCTGGGCCCCCTCCTTTGGTTCCTGGGCCCCCTTTCTGACCCTGGGTACAAATTACCAGTTACCCCCCTCTTCTAGGCCCTGCTGCACCAGACACAAACTCAACAGATTAGTCTGCAAAGAGTTCCTTGACTCACCAGCTTAAGGTCAATTAGCTGCAGATGAGACCTTCTAGCATATCCTCTCCTCTACCCTTTCCCTTTTCACACTGAGCCAGAGTTCTGTAACTCAAAAGCTAGCTCACTACTTTGGGATTTTAATTGGGCCTCAACAATTTTACGATACATGAGTTCATGCCCAGCTGAAGCTGAATGGCTGCATGAGTCAGTCCAATTCCATCGCCCCTCCACTGTTTTTCAGGGCACACTTACTGCTGCTATCCTTACCTCCTTACCTCCTCTTCTGCCTGTGCTTCTTCAGAACTGGCAAGTGTAAGGGGGATAATGGGAAAGAGTTTCCCCATACTGACCTGTTTGATTTGTGGGAGAGGAGCAACAGAGAGGGTGATTTTCTCATTGTCTCACCTTCCAAGGAAAAAGATCATGGTGACCCCTACCTTCCATTTCCACTGCCACACTCCTCAGCAGTGGTGCTAGAAGAAAAGGTAAGCTGCCCCCTCATCTTCTTGTGTGATTTCCAAGGGCAGTGAAAATGGGGAAACGGCCAGGTGGTGTGGCTGGAAAGGTGGCAGACTGATGTGGGGTCAGCCCAGTCATTTTCAACCGCTGTACTGTGGCACACTGGTGTGCCACGGTTGGCCTGCAAGTGTGCCGTGGGAGTTTGGGCAAGGATCATTTGTTAGTGGGGCCACTAGGGGATCAAGCCCCTGCTGTCAGTGCAGTGTGCCTTGTCAATTGTCAAAAAACCAATGGTGTGCCTTGACAATTTTTGAGCCTTGTCAGTGTGCCATGAAATGAAAAAGGTTGAAAATCGCTGGGTTAGCCATTCCTTTGAGCCCGCTGCCTGAAGCAGTCTCTTCAATCAACTTCTGCCATTCCTGTTATGGACGCGAATGAAGGAAGATTAAAGGAATGATTTTTGAGCTCTGTTTCTTTCATAGTGACACTAAGCACATCGCAGATCCAAGTAGTTAGGGATGATAAATCCTGCTAATTAGTCAAACAGGCATCTTTTAAAGTGGTGCCCTCTTATATTTAGCAGAAGGACAGTAACTGTCCCTCTGCATCCCAGCATGGCATCTTTTTCATTGGGTGTTGCTGGTGTCTCTTCTGCATCCTGTTTTAGACTGTAAGGTCTTTGGGGAAGGGAACCATTTATTGATATATTTTGCTATGTACGCTGCTTTGTGAACTACTTTTTTGTTGAACGGCAGCATATAAATATTCTGGAATAATAAACTGGGGACAACACTTACAGGGTAATCCTTGTGTAACAAAAATGAACTCGTGGCATGCAGATTGAAGAAGCAATTTGCCACTCACACCACGCTTGGTATTACAGAATGGTTGTGACTTCCATCTAAAGCTAGCAATAGCCCATTCTTAGGAAAATCTTGTTTGCTAAGAGCTTGCAACCTTAGGACTTTGCTTTAAGTAAACAGGGTAATGTTTTCTGTCTAACCAAAGGTCACTCTGTGGTGGGGATACTGTTTGCTAAAGAGTGACTGTTCTTTCTGTTATTGCAAAAGCTATTGCTGTGAAGAAATTAAACTTTTTTTTTAGGTTGTACAGTGACCAAATTTGGATCCTGGTAAAGTTATTCTACCAGCTAGTTAAACTGCATTTGGATTACCAAAAAATTGGATTAAACTGCATTTGGATTACCAAAAAAATCTGTTTCAGTGGTATTTAATGGATTGCTCTCCAAGCTAATTTACAATATAATATATATGAATGTATACTTAGAAGTACTTTCTGGGCTTACTCCTACAAAAATCTGTATAGGATTGAAGCCTCCATTTGTTTTTGTTAACCTAGGACAGAGGCAGATGTGGCAGTGCATGGATTTAACATGTAACCTTTGAAAGTTTTTCTTTGCTGTTATAACAATATAAATGATGAATAGAGGTCAGTGAACTTTTATCATCACTCCTTACTGTAATGTCACTGCCTGAATAAAGCCTTAGCTCAGCCATTTTCAACCTTTTTCAGCTCTTGGCACACTGTCAAGGCACTAAAATTGTCAAGGCACACGCCCAGTGTTTTACTTAATTAAATTACTACATTACAATTAATTTTTAATTAATACAATTAATACAATTAAATCATTACATGACAAAGGGCACAATCCTAACCAGGTCTACTCAGAAGTAAGTCCTATTTTGTTCAATGGGGCTTTCTCTTAGGAAAGTGTGGTTAGGATTGCAGCCAAAGACTAGGGAGGGACATTGGGGGGAAAGTGCCTGCCGGACTTACTTCTGGGTAGACATGCCTAGGATTGGGCTTTTGGTTGCACTCTTTTTTTCTCAAATACAGGAGCAGGCAACTGACACTTCTCTCTCCCCCACCCCACCCCCTCCCACAGGGACATTCCCCCCTCATCTCATAATTGCAGTTAGCACCTCTCCTACTGTCCCTCCCCTCACTCATCCGCACCTTCCAAAGGTCCAGAATCACTTGCCTCACATTCTCCCCCCCCCCATTGCCTGCTCCTGTATTTCAGAAAAAGCCCAATCCTAGGCATGTCTACTCAGAAGTAAGTCCCATTATAGTCAATCAGCACGCAGGGCAGACAATGGACTTGATACCCAATCCTCGGCGTGTCTATTCAGAAGTAAGCCACATAATAGTCAATGGGGCTTACTTCCAGGTAAATGAGGATCGGGTTGCAGCCTTCCTCTTGCTCAGCAGCAGGAGATGAAAAGCAGCCTCGGCTGCTCCTTTTCCCGCAGCTGCCGCGTGAGGGTCAAAGCAGTCGCTTCTCCCGCGCGTGGCTGCTGCTTGCGTCCTCTGGCCCCGCGGCACACCTGAGGCTGCCTCACGGCACACTAGTGTGCCACGGCACAGCGGTTGAAAACTGCTGCCTTAGCTTTTTGAATCTTGCATTTTTTTTTATCTTGGAATTTCCATCGGTTTCTATGACAAGTGAATGCCAAGAGGCCTCAAGCCTTGGACTGTGGTTCAGATGTAATGCCAAATCATATGAAAATGAACCTGAAAGGAGCCCAGGAATTGCATGCTTCCTTATCTTGTGTATTCAGTTATTTCATGGGTTTCCACATGTCATAGTTTGTCACTTTTCCTGAACTGGCAGACTACAGCTTCCACTTGTCACACAAATGAAACCCTGGTTAATAAGGCAAGCAAAACACCATGGTTTACAGGTTCAATTGCATTCAATGCAATGTCCCCAATCCTATCTCTTGACAGCCCATAGAACGCAGCACCACCGACAGGTGCATGCTGCGTACTATAGGAGGATTGTGACCAAATGAGGGTGGGGATTGGGCGTTCCTTGTATCCATGGATTCAGCTATCTGTGGGGGGTTCCAGAACAGAACCTCTGCAGATATGGAGGCACGCCTGTAAATTATTACTCTGTGGAATTTATTGCCTCAAGATGTGGTAATAGTCAGTAGTTAGGATGTCTTTAAAAGGGAATTGGATAAATTCATGGAAAACAGGACTAATAGCCATTGATCAACATGTTGCTTTCTCCAGATTTGTTACGTCTCTGAAAGCCAGCTGCTGGGAAACAGCGGAAGGAAGAAGTATGCCTTTCTTTCCTGCTTGTAGGCCTCAGCCAGTGTGTTTTATAAACTAATGTTTTTACCATATATATGCAAAATCTAATTAAATGCTCATCAATACATCACCATGCAACTCCTCTCCTTAGTTACTTTATTGTGGGAGCAAATCAGCCTACCAGATATGAAACAATGACACCACTTACTTGGAACATTATTATTTGGGGGAAAGACATATGGATGGATAAGGAAATTGCGTTATAACTAAATAAAGAAGTAGAAGCACAGGTCAGCCTGTCATGCTAATGTGCACTGCTGCTTGCTTCCTGGCCCTGCTATAACACAGCTGTCCCATTTTAATGCAATTTCAGGACTGGGCTGAAGTCAGAACAGTTTACTCTGAATGAAAAGTAAGGTAGAGCAATAGGTAGAGCTAGGTGAAATTGGTGACAATGAAATAAAAACACATGGCCCCACTCTCTGCACTTCCCATTTTTGTAAAAAGCAGCAACAACAAAATCTGTGAAAAAATAAAACCGTTTTATTTGGTTCTCATTTATTATTTAATGGGAGGTGCATGAGTAATTGCTGTGACTACATCTGCTGACACTATACAACCTATATCACCTACCTAATACAGTTTAAAATTATAATGTAAATTTTGAATAAAAAACACATAACAAACTGTTTTCTGGATTTCTAACTTTGAAAAATACCAAAATCTGTGAGAAAGAAAACCTTTTTCTAGCACCCACATCTAGCAACAGGGGGACTCTACCCTGCAACAGCTTCTCATGACCCCAGGACCAGAATCTCTTTAATGGGGGTGGGGAGGGGGAGATGGACTACTGTACCTTTGGTTCCCTTTGGAGCTGTCCAAGGTCCTGATGGGCTATTAAGGCTCTACCACTGTTTGAGCCTCTGTCTTGCCTAGCTCACTGGCCTTACCTGTTACATGCCTGGAACAGGATACAACAATACTTCAATTAGTGCTGGGGATCCAATCCTGAAAAACGGAGTGCTCTCTGAAACTGGTGCTGATTGGCTAGAATATGCCAGTCCCATTGACAGCAATAGCTCTCAATCAACCCAGGATGAAGACTGCTATAGCAAAACAGTGTTAAAGCAAATGGCACTATCAGAGATATTACTGTACACCTAATTTATGTGCCATGGTGCAAATCACTGTCAGCACAAGCAAATTTTTACTACTGTCAATGATTTCTTATAAAACAGTTCTCATGTATAGAGTTGGTTTACAATACTTACATGATTTAGCCTTCTAGTAATCTTCAGAGGTAAGTTCATGCATAGGGAAGCTAAAATTCAAATCTCTAGTTAGTTGTACAGCTTATTGGTGGACAAGTTACTCATCCAAGGTTATGGTGAAGCTAACGTCTCAGTCTGTATGCACACTTACCTGGAAACAGGCCATACCAAACTTAATGGAGCTTACTCCTGAGCAGATGTGAATAGAATTACATCATAATCTGAACAATTTTAAGAAATAATGAAAAATAAAAGCAGCTGGAAATAATCACTAGTTCAAAGTCCACATTATGAATTCTTACAGTTAACTTGATCTGAATCAAAGTTAAAAGTTCACATAATGAGCTAACTAGAATCTGAATCAGGATCTTTCAAGCCAAAATCCAACATCTCAATTGACTGCACAGCACTGGCTCCAGTATTTCAATCTGATTCAGCTTTAAAATAACTCCAACAAAGTATCTTTTCTTTCATTTTCAGTAGTAGGTCTGACTTAATGAAAACATTTGTAGTGGAAATATTTATATAAAAACATTGACTTTCAGACATTGCTCACACAGTCAGCAACTAAACTCTTATTTAAATACTGCTAAGTGACATTTTCATTGTATGCATCCACCAGACCATTCTGAGCATCACACAAAGCAGAAACTTAATTGTTTAGAAAATCAACACTTAAAAAAAAAGCAGCAAGCTGAAAAAACTAAAGTTTTAAGATGTCAAAAGTCAAGATGTCAACATTGGTGGCACTCTGAAAAAGAAAAATTGGCAGGGCAGTGCTGTTGTCTTGCCTTGAATTGAGCAGTAAAGTTGCTTTTTTCTGCATGCTCCGTTCTGGATTTAGAAACCCCCCAGTCCAAATCTAAGAAGTCAGGGTGACTGTAGTACAGAGGAACTTAGCATTGCAGGGGGATTGTATAAGGCTTTAAAGCCCACCATAAAACCATTGAGGCTCTGATTGTCCATTGGTCTATTTGGTTTCTTGCTTAGAATAAAAAGTTCCTTGGGTCAGCCACTTTGTCTTTGTTTCACCTTTTGATTCTTGACTGAGAGACAGCCCAATCCTATCCACACTTTCCTGGGAGTAAGTCCCATTGACTCAAATGGGACTGACTTCTGAGTAGACATGCATATGATTGGGCTGAGAGGCATCTATGAACTCTTGACTTAAAGTCACAACCTTGTCCAAATGGGATAGTATCTTATCCCAGTGGCAGACCGGGGGTGGGGCAGGGGGGCAAACACCCTGGGCCCTGAGCCCACCATGTGCTCACTGTGCTCCCAATGCTACTGCTTCTGCCCACCGTGCCGCCCTGCCTGCCCATCTGAGCTGTTCTGCAGGCAGGCAAGGCTCTGCATGGTGCTCAGCAAGAAGCCTTCTGAGGTGTCCCCCACTGTTTTAAGCAATACTTGCAGTTTCATCAGGAACCCAGAAGTATTGTTTAAAACAGTGGGAGAAGCATCAGAAGACTTCCCAACAGCTGCAGAATGTTGCACGAGCCTCGGTAAGTTTCCTGGGAAGGGAGGGGCAGCATGTCACAGACCTGCCCCAGGGCACAATGAGGACAGGCCCACTACTACTGTATCTAATGATTGGCATTCCAACTATCTTCACTCTTGCTGAATAATCAGACCAGCATTGCATAATCAAACTTGCTGGGATTTACACATGCTTCCTATAATGATAGTCAGAAGGGTAACCAGAGAAGATACTGCCATGCATAAACCATTGTGTACTATAAGCCTAGAATAATATGCATAGATATGTCACAATTGCCACATGGGCATATACCTAGGAAAAAATCTACTTCAGCCTCCTCCCCGCCCCACACACACACTTCCATCAAGAAGATAACAAGATGAGCTTCAGCGGTCTTGAATCAAGTGATCTGTGGTTGTATGTGCCACCTTCTTGACAATGCCTGCTCTAGGCATTGGAAGAAACACTCTGGCAAGCGTTCCCATTCTGGGATTCGTTCACCTTGCAACTTGCCTGCACGTCATTTTCAGTGTCCTCCGGGGATTTCAAGTCTGCCTTTTCCACAGAGGTGTCTGATGTCTGGAGAGGTTTGCAGACATTACAAAAGAACTTGAAACACAGCAGCAACCCTTCTGAAATATTAGAGGAGAACAGTTTTTTGCACGGGTGGCAAAACTGATAGAACACGAGCATAAAAAGGACAGCTATGCAATAGCCAATTAGCAGCTGTAGGACCAGCAAAGGGGCACAGACGTACATGTAGACATCCGTCTTATACATATACCACATCAACAGGAGGAAAGTGTTCTCAAAGAACCTCAGGACGTAATAGAAGGCTAGTCTGCACCAATTTTGGGATTTGTCAATTAAATCGGAATCATTCAGCTTCAACTGCACAGCAGACCAGCAAAACATGTTGATACCGGCATACAGGAAAGTGAGAAGGCACAAGACTATGGCAGTGCCGACTTTGCTCAAGGCTTTCTCTATATTTTCGGGCAGAGAAGACTTGCTTTGCCAGAAGAGAATCCAAGGGTGAAAGAAAAAGGCAAAGAAATTCACCAGCACCACAGGCAGGATCCAGATCTGAAGGACGGAACTGAAGAGGACCAGAACTATGACCCTCGTGGCAATCTCAAAGCTTCTCCACAGGAAGATGCAGAGGTAGGCAGCGGGTTTCACACTGACATCATAATCATCGTACTTAATCTTAATGGCCAGGATGTTGCATCGCAGTGCTCCATACACGATTGATAAGAGAGACAGAGCCATGAAGATGCCTGAGAACAGAAAAAACCGCCACAGTTTTCCAAAAGTGGTACTGACCAGACAGAAAGTTCCCTGCTGTTTGATGTTTTTATTGCAAATCCTTAGGTGGCACCAAAATGAGGCTCTTTATATGACCTTCTTGAGTTTCAACTCAGCCTGTACCATGAAGGGTCTTTCTTTTCTTAGCCTGGCTGCCTAAATTTATCTTACCTGAAAATGAACTTGGGGACTCAAATGCTAAGCAAGCTCTCTACCCCTAAGCTCTCCTGAACATGTTTACAAGAGGAGGACAGCAACATCAGCAGAGTCCTATCACTAACTCCAATTCTTGTTCCAGACCCACCCCCAGGAATCTCCTCTGACTTCCACCAGTAAAAGAAGTAGTGTAGGTCTGAGGAAATCCATTGGAGGCCAAGCAGATTACAGAAAGGTAAGTAAAAAAATATTTTTTTTTTTGAGGCAGCCATCTGGTTGCCTCCCCCCATAACATGCAGCATGGGCTCCGTCAGTAGGGCTGCATGATCTGGACTGGTGGAGGATAGGACTGGGCTGTCAATGCTGGTTCTTAAGACTACCATCCTGAACACTTATTAGGGAGCAAGTGCTATGGGACACAGTCATGCTCTGAGTAAAGGATTGTGCTGCATATCTATATACTGTTAGTCTTTATCATAACATTATTTTTGAAAGGCCAAAAGTGAATGGATTTAGCAGTCAACATTAATAGATCTGAACATTTCTAGAACAAACAAAATGAAGAGTAAGACCAGAAAAAGAAAAATCCATGCCATGTTTCCATCAGAAACCTTTAAAAGGCAGTTAAAAAGCATTACCAGTATATGTAAGTCATAGTCAAATAGTCATACAGAAAAGAAGCAGATTTAAAGTACATAATCAAATCATTTTATCTTGGTGTGATTCTATTCCAGTGTGATATGAAAACTTGTCAGAAACCTGGAAATTTCCTTACTGGATGCAGAGAACTGTCCCAGAAATGTCTACAAAGTTGTGTTGTTTCCAATCATAAATATGCCAGGTTCTTCTCAAGCACTAACTCTTAGCCTTGAATTTGTTATGAGGAACTAAATATAAATGCCCTACTTGAATAGGCACTGAGCAAAAGTAACTCAGCTGGAAGCTGCAGGTGGCCAGTGTCTTTGGAAATCAGGTCACAGCAAGTAACATTTCACGAATTCTAGGCCACGTGAGTGCCACTGTGTTCATCCAGCATTTCATGAGCTCTCTGGCTCACATACCATAGTATGAGGAGACAACTTAACCCTTCGCAGCACAGGGACCCAGCCCAAGCAGACCTAGTAGAGCTCTCTGGTAATCTGATACCAGGTCAGCACTGTTTCACATCCCCTGCTATGCCATGCAAGGGGATCGCTATGACAGGGATGTTCAAGGGGCACATGGCTTCCAGCTGATAGTAACATTGAAAAAAAGTGTCACATATCACTTGTCGACAAAAGATGGCAAAGTGATTTACACAGCAAAAGAAATTCAAAAGAGTAGAGACATACAGCAGGTCAAACAACGTTATGTAGTAATGAGGCACACAAGGCATAGAAGGGAAAGGTAGGATGTCCTGCAAGTACAGGAAAAACTTTTATCTATGGAGATAAAACCATGATGTCTGCCACAGCAGTGGAGGCCAATTAGCAGAAATGCGCTAGCAGGTTTCTAAGAAGGATGATGAATGAGTTAAGAATTAGGTCGTTATTATTCCCAGTTGGTAAATCCAGGTTGACAGTGACTTTCCTGGAGTGGTTTCTGACTTTCCACTCCATCTCCCTGCCCACTCATTCTTCCTTCAATATTGAAATCCTTCCTTTCTTCTGTAAAACTCAAGGTAGTATACACAGAGTTCCCAGGCAATCTCCTACCCAGACAATGACAAGACCCTGATCTGCTTAGGTTCAGCATGACTGCTGTATGCTCCAGACTTGCGCTAGGATCCTATCCCCTTTCCCAGGCCATCCTGCTCAGAAACAGAGCTGGGGAGGCGCGGTAAATATGGCGCACTCTGCAACGTGCTAGTAAGTGCCCTTCCACCTTAGCATCGGAGCCATTCGGGGTAGCAACAGCAATGTACCATCACTGCCCTGAATGGCTCCAACGCAGAGGGGGAGGGGTCACTTACAGCATGCAGAGCATGCTGTACTTATCGAGCGCCCCCCCGCTTCATTTCTGGACCTGCTCCTTTCCTCTTCTTGGACTTGCACCAGCTCCAGAGCTGGTATGGGTAGGTGGCCAGAAGGTCTATGCACAGGTAAGTAAAATTTTTTTTACTTACCTCAATTTTACCTTCTGATTTCCCAGACCCCCCCCCCCTTCCAGCAAGCAGCATAGCACAGAAGTGGGCTGTCACCTATATACACACTCACATTCAGATTACATCCTATTGCTCCAATTGTAAGGTGTCAGAAGGCTAACTCTAAATAGCTATAATGGAAAATTGTATGCCCAACTGCTTTCCAATTTGTCGTGTTAGGAAATCATTAAAAGCATGGCACAGCCAATAAGAATGAAATTAGCAAATAATCTTTTTTTTTAGTTCTGGTTTCTGAAGGGAAAAGGCTTTCTGTGTGCTAATCCAGGCACTCTGCAGAGAATCAGAGGGTCAGTTAGCAGTTACTTGATGACTGAGAAATATATTGCCCATTACCTGGAAATACCAAAAATGTGGATGCCAATGACTGACTGGTGCAAACATTTTCTGAGTTTCCAGGTACTCTACAAAGGAAGAACATCTTCTCCCACAGCAAGATATGAGAATTCCAAATGTATGTGGAACTCCTACATCTTGTCATGGGTGAGATGCATATGTTTCCTCTTTGGATGGTGTGCAGGACAGTAAGCACAGTATATGACAGCCCAATCCTGAGCTACCCAGAGCGTGGGGCTGCCATGGCAGTGAAAACGACTGCCACAGCATCCAACGCGCCCCAGGCAGCTGTCTCCCCCTCCTCGGGAGAAGGGGATGTTTGTCCCCTTCCCCCAAGTAAAGGAAGTAGCCCGCAATGGAGCTACTTGATTCTACGGCATCTCTGGAGCAGAACTCCGCCAGTACCGCCTCCCTTCGGGCCTGCTCCACCCACCAAACCTCCTCCCTACCCTTTGCCTGCATTCCCCCATCTCCCCCCACCCCAGAATGCCTCTTCCCCGCCTCCCCCCACACCCACACTCACCTCTCCTGCACTTAGCAGTCCGAGCGACTGCTGGGTGGCGGACCACAGGCCCACCACTGGAGCTGGACCAGCGCAAACTCACGCTGTGTTACCTCTGCTGGTGGGCCTGCAGTAAGGTTTGCTAAGGTGTGCTGGTGCACACGGGCTCGGGATCCGGCCCTGAGTCATTTTATGCACTTCACCATTACATTCAAAGTCACTTATATAGTGCTGGAAAAACCTAATATCAATTAAGTGGCTAGCTCAAAACTGCTGTTCCATTTAGTTAGTGCTCGGTATCCATTTTCTTGCGTGCAGTCTTAATGGTTTATTAACCCATGAAGAGGTCACATTCATCAATTATCATAGGTTATTTCAATGTACTAATGAGAAGTTTATCTTTACAGCAATTACGGACCAGTCTTATCTGTGAGAAATGCTGGTGCATAACATGATTTGCCAGCTCAGTGAGAGCTCCACCAACAAAAGACAGTTTCTGCCCTTAGACACAAACCTAATGCCAGTGCAATGTGCCTGAAACCCTGTGCCACTGCAAACCTGTGGCTTTGCACAGGGTGTCTTGGAGGTGCGGCTGAATATGGCTACCCGACAGCACTGCCGTGTCTGCCTATGCAGCTCTTTGGGGACCATGCCCTCGAGCTACATGAGCTGTGCTGCAGTGGCTATGCCTGTGGGCACAGGCTATCATGTAACTCGTGGATCTGGTGCAGTATTGTCAGCACATTCCTATGCATGTCTACTCAGATGTAATACCCCTTACATTCAATGAGTCTCATTCCCAGGTACATGTGCACGGGATTGCAGCCTGTGTTGATATTTTGCAGCCTGTGTTGCAAGTCTGGTTCTTTACTGTAGGTGTCTGATAAGTGTATGGCTGAAGACTGGGTGCAGTCAAAACAAATCAGGAGATTTGGGAGAAAAATGTGGCAATCACTGATAACAAGAAATTGCAGCTTTCAACAGCTACAGAGCACCAAAGTGGGAGTGGGAATGTTAGCATGAATTCAAAAGGTGTAAGCTGCTACTATACAAGTTTAAGTTTTACATTTCAGTGAGGTTATACAACAACCTTCCTCAGAGACAGGGTGCGCATTGCCAGAATTCTCAGGCTCCATGGTTCGTGGCTTGAGTGGATATCCCCTTCCAGCAAATGGTGTGAGTGTACAGTGATGTAAGCACATAATGTATCAATAAAAGTGCCACACACACTGTCACTGACTCCCTGCCTGTAGCAGGGCCTCTGGCCAACATGTTCCCCGGTGATTCACATTCAGCCTCCACACATCTGAGTTTGAGGATGAGGTTTCCAGGGCAGGAGGAATGTTGTCCAAGAAGTTATGAGTGCCAATGCATCTATTTTTTGAAATGAAACATTTGGAAAAAAAATGTTACATGTAGCAGAAGGTGCAGAACGGCTACTGGTTTTCTAAACTGCTAAACATATCTTAGCAAAGACCTGTTGTTCATTAATCATGTTTCTTACAGCTGGTTCCAGAACAAGCCAAAAAGAGAGAAGGTTAAGCAGTTATTCACTTCCGACCTCTTAGCATTTATCAAAGCTAAAATAGTGAATATTTATATACATAACTTATACATACTTCTAGCTGCTGTGATGTCCTGCTGCAGGATGCAGATGTACAGCTGAAGCGTCAGCTGAGGTGCGGAGCCTAGAAAGGCCTGGATCACTGATGCCCTACTAAATGCAGATCTGTGTGTAAACAGTTTGCCTTCTGCCTGGCCCACTTCTTTTTCCACTTCTTCTGAATGTCCATCTTTTGGCATCTGCCTCTTCTTAGTAATGCTGACATAAGGCTCCTCCACTCTGCCTGCATGGAAGTAAATGTAAAAGACTTCCACACACCTGGAGAGAAATAAACAAGCAAAGTAATTACACAAATGAAACTCTTTATTGGTGCACTAAATGGGCTCTCTGATTTGTTAGAAAGCAGTTTCGCCATCTGCAGATAAGGCAGGGGTCATTTCTCACTAACTCCTATAATCTCCAACACATAGTGCAGGGATAGACATATATGTTTCCTCCTTCATGTACAAGAAGTATTCAGTGACATGTTAAATCCATGTCAATACAGCACACTCAGTTTACAAGGACTCTTTCTTTACCCATTTTTTAAAGGTGGAAAGTCCACACATAACTTTCTCTCAGGAACTGTGAAAAAGGACGCATGCATCTTTACTCTCCCACCATGTGTATAGGATCATCATCCATCAGCCCTTCAACCCATTGTTAAGACTCTTGAAATTATATTCAGGTATAACCTAATTATCCACGTCAATGCAATGAGAAAAGCCCTTTCAATTAAAGGAAAAAAGTCATTTAACAATAGCCTCCTTTAATGCGAGAGAGAGCAGCCAGCTGACAATCCATCAATCATTCACTCTCCAGGCACTTATAACAGCTTCACTTAGAACAGCTTAGAAGCAACCTCTCCCTTCCCTCTGAGCACATGAAAGAAAGACAATCCCTTTGCATTCTTTCCCAGTGCTGCACTCTGGGTGAAGGGAGGGGTTGTGGGTTCAGAGTGAAGCCTTTCTAAGCACCTGGAAGAAGACTGATTGATGGCTTGTCTGCCTAATGACTCTGTATTACATCACAAAGCAAGGCTGCTTTTAAATCACCTAGCAAAGGAACATTGTTTTTTAAATGGATTTGCTTTAATTCGATTTTTGCCATCCACAAGAATTCTGGGAGACTCAACCTGTAATCACACAACAGAAAGAGCTCCATAACCAGTACAGGATACCCTGTACTGAAAAGATCCTGGAAAGACTCATGTTCAACTGTTTCTTGAAAACATCTAAGGAAATCAATTCCATTGTTGTTGTTATTATCTAATATTGCAGTTGTGCCTGTTCTTTAGAGAAAAACATTAATACGGGGAATGAAAGAATTATAGCACCTGCAGATCACCAGGGAGCACATTACCATTATCCTGTACGTAATGCTGTGATGTCATACAAGAGAAGCAAATACTGTGAGCAAAAGTCACCCTATCCTAGATGGGGCTGTGATTAAACACATCGGGCTCAAGAGGTTATAGTTGGTACACAGGAAATTGTTTTGTTTTAGGTGTGGATATGTGTGCAGGCAGAAACCACATTGGGCAGAATAAAGAAGATAACAAAAAATGAAAATTCCTTAGGACATTTATCTTCAGTTCAAAACACAGATTCACATATATCCTTCACGACTTGTTTACAGAACTCATCCTTGGTGAATTCACAGTCTACCATCCTTGTGGCTAGGAGTAATTGATGCCCAGTGTTTAACAATCTGGAGCTCACTAATGTAATGAGATACAAAAAACAAAAACAAAAACAAAAACAAAAAACCACGTCTTTCATTTAATTCTATATTTATTCTTTCTGGTTCATAAAGATGGAGGTACTGTATAGTGATTACTTGTCATTTCCACAGATGCTTCTGGCTTGGTGTTGGACATGCCTTTGAAGCTCAGACTTCAGTAAAAGTATGAAGAATTTGGTACTGCTGGGACTTTTCAGCCCACAGAGAAATTGCCACAACACCTTATAGCTGCAGATAATCTCTGCAATTTTAGTTACTGACCTGGCTCCAATGGGGAGGGGGTAAGTAGAGTTCTCTTTTCAGGAAGTAAATTCAAACATACTAAATAGCACTTGTGAAGCCTTCTCTTCCTTGAGAACCTGTTGGGCTTCTTTTATTTGCAGTCTGTCTGATAAGACTTTGCAACACATTTCCCTATGTTACAAAATTATGAGAACCTTGAAAGTGAAAAATGACCAGTCGTGCCTTTTGCAGCACTGCCTTCTGGATTATAAAAAAGAAAATATTTTGAAAAGAAATGAATTTTGAATTTTGTTTTTTGAAAAGAAAAGGAAGTTAGAGAATCAAACATCATTAGCATTATTACATAAACATCATTAACACTAATGGCAAGGTGTGGCCCTCAGTTGGCTTTGCAATACCATAAGGATCCATTTACAACAGAAAGAAGCATCTTTGCCTTCAGTTAAAAAGACATCAATGGAGTGTATGACCCACCAAAGAACTGGCTGCGTTTTTTGTAAATTCAACCCTGTTTGTAAGTGAAAATATTTTGGTAGAACTAAAATGGAGGAGAATATTGGAGGTGTATGCCCACACCCCTATACCTAGACCAGTGATTTTCAAGCTTTTTCATCTCATGGCACCCTGACAAGGTACTAAAATTGTCAAGGCACACCATCCATTTTTTTGACAACTGATAAGGCACCCCACGTTGTTGAGGCTTACATCCTCCAATGGTCCTACTAATAAATGACCCTCCACCAAACTCCCGCGGCACACCTGCAGACCATTTGCTGCACACCAGCGTGCCAGAGCACAGTGGTTGAAAACATCTGACCTAGGCAAACAATACCTGCTCTCACCACTCCCTTCCAGACCAAAGACTGGGAGGGGGCCAGGTTTACAGGGAGACATTCTCCAGATGGGTGTGGTTTTTCTACCGAGGCAAGCGTGATTCTTGGCCACAGGTGGTGTAGCTCACATGCACGACTGCAGCATATACAGTGGCACAGATCTTCCATATCACACTTAGTACGTTCACAGCTTGGATGCATTAGCCAAGAGGACACATACGTCTGCTCAAAAATCCCCAGCTGTGCAAAAAAGGAGAAAATGCGATGGTAGCACCAAGAGAAGAGCACTTATGCTTATCCCGATGATGATGTTTGCTGGCTAATTCATGATTATAGGAGGCATCATCATCATCATCATCACAGTAATGAATGCCCCCCCGTCTGGGCGGTGCTGTCCAGGATGCTGCAGCGTGCATCTTGCGGCGGGGCGGTGCCAGCCTGGAAGGAGACCCCCGCTGCCCCCCCAGCCCCGCGCTGCCCACACCCACCTGACCAGGGGCCCCAGCTGCAGGATGTGGAGCAGCAGCACCAGCGGCCTGTCCCTGCTGAGGTCGCGGTGGATGAAGACGAGGCTGAACTGGACCAGCACGCAGGGCAGCAGGGCGAAGAGCAGCGTCAGCGACTGCCAGATGCGGTCGCCCGCCGAGCGGTAGGTGCTGCTCAGGTACAGCGCCGTCGCCGTCTCGGCCACGAAGAGGAACAGCGAGACCAGCACCGAGCCCGGGAATTTCATCGCCCCCAGCCCGGCCCGGCCCGGCCCGGCCACAGGCTCAGCGGGCTGCAGGGCTGGCCGCGCATCGACAGCCGCAGCGGGCGCGCCCAGCTCCCTCCGCGCCAGAGCCAGGACCCAGCGCGGACGTCCGCTAGGGGCAGACCTGAGCAGCGGGATCGGCCCCCCCCCCCCCGCATTCCCTCCTAGGGCTGCACATGCTCAGGAGTACTGAAGCAAAGAAGAGTGCTCCTGAGCATGTGCAGACCAACATTGGGTGAGCTCTGTGTGTTCACAACCCACCATGTCCCCACTCAACTGAAACCCTGCAGAGCAGTTGCCAGCTACTGTAGTCAAAACTGAGCTAGATCAGTGTTTCTCAACCTGTGGTACGGATACCACTGGTGGCACTCGAGGCAGCGTCTGGTGGTACGCGCAAGAACCCCAGACATCCACTGCTTGGCAGTGAGACCAGCAATGTGACACAGCAAACAGTGGTAGAAGGCTCCGCTCGACAGGCAGGCCTCCGGTGTGTGCTTTTTGCATGCTCCAAAAAGCCCTCCTGTCTGCCCCGACCCTCTTACTGGTGTCTGTAGAGCCGCATCTGGTCTTCCAAACTGGAAGGAACTGGTGATGACACGGTCCCTCCACTTCCAATAGGTGGACCATGCAAAGTGGTAAGGCAGGGGACAAATGTTGACAAGACACTGAGCCAGACGAATCAATGGTCTGGTGCAGTAGGCTGTTTCATATGAGGATCACTTTTACCTGGAAGTGGTCAAACATTTATGCCTATTGATGGCTCATAAAGGACAGGTGTTGATTATCCTTGTTTGTGCCACCCTTTCATCCCAGACTCATCAGTAAAGCTTTGTTGATTGTATCCCAGTATTTCTGAGTGTTGGACACTCCTGTCATTTCTGTGCATATTCCAGCATTTAATTAATGATCCTGTCCCTCCTCCTCCACCATCTCCTCCTCTTCAGTTAGATGGTCACTGACTTTTCAGATTCAACTCCATCATGTAAGGAAATATCAAGTAAAGTGACAGGAACAATTGCATAACATTGCACCGGTAGACAAAAGTTGCATTTCTTCTACCAAGAAATGAGCCCCAAGAACTTTAATGCCTTTTTGCGGTATTTGCCTCTGGCAAGATTTAAAATGCCTAGCAATTTAAACTAAATGGGTCATGTCATGGAGTCAGATACATATATAGAAAGCAAAGTGGCAATGACTGAGAAGCAAACAACAAACAATGGTTCAATAAATACACGTTAGGCATAATATATATAGGTATGCTTTATTTGAATTAAGGCAAAAGATCACATCAGTTTTATATAAATGTCATGGGTAAATGGAGAGTTCTACTGTCATTGCTAAGCCAATATTATGATCACTGCTTAAAAGGCTAAAAAACATCTTGGTTCTATATATCTCTAGCTTACAGTACAAAATGAGTACAATAAACACATCTTGAAAGATCACAGTGTTTAATACATCATAACATTATAACCATAAGATGTAGTTTATATGATGAGTTTCATCTTGATATTAATTAAAGAGAATACACTATGTTATGGCTTTGAGCAGGTATCAAAACTGAAGGTATATATGTTTCTTATTATATGAATAGCATAGACTGAAATAAATCACCCGAAGTTACCATCAGTGGGTACATGACAGAATCTGTTAGCAAGTTAGAACCTTTTTCCTTCTACTTTGCAGGTTCTTATATATACACATTACTTTAAGACAACCTTAAGACACCACCATCAAATTGGAATCCTGCCAATATATGCTCCATGCACATTTGCTAACAGTCTCATGACCTTCAGCAAGGCCTTGGGCTTGTTTCTACATTCACTGTGAGATCTGCTCCTCAAAGGCAATATGTTACCTGCATTCTTGATTCTCTGCAGTGCTGAAAAATGAAGGTATATAGGAGTGTGCTTAACATCAAGCTAGTGGCCTCTAGAGATCACCTTCAACCACAAGCCAATAATTTCATGCTTTGGAGGGTTATGTGAAAGTCATTTGCATTTCTGAGAACAGATCCTGCCAGAAACAGATTCTCATTCTAAAAAGTGGGTCTCGGTGCTAAAAGTTTGAGAATCACTGATCAAACTCATTATTAGTGTACCCCCTTCTCCTTTTTAGGAAAGATAACAAAGATTAAGTGCCTAACAGTGTTTGAGATTAGCTTCCTTCTGTATGAAACAGAATAGTTTAAAAAGTTCTTCCTAGTTGTATGTAGTATACAGTTACCATATAGAAAATATTTTTGGTCTATCCTTACATAATATTTAGGAATACCACTGCATTATAAAATATTTGGAGCAACAATCAGTACTTTGCATTGCAAAATACGTATTAATCAAATCTTGTTGTCTGCTATAGTACTGTATTATATTGCTGTAGTTAAACCTAACTGATAACCAATTCCTATTAAAGTTAGCATGTGAAAAAATAGGGTCTTTGTAGTTTAAAATCAGAAACTATACCTTCTGTTCTAAAAGAGCTATTGTATATTTAAAATATGACTTGAAATGTGAACAGCATGCACAGACACTTAAAAGCAATAACACACTCTGATATACTTCAACAAGAATATAATAAGAGCTGTCTTCAAATATCATAGCATAGCTTTATCTTGTCCACAGTTTGTAAACACTTGTAAATATGGAAACTTTTGTCCGTATTCTCCAGTGGTAGTATACAGTTAACTATGTACAAACTAACAGCAGTAGGTACCATTGGAAAATTCAGTACAAACAGAAACGCTTAATAAATACACACCACTCAATGATGAAAATCAGCTAGAATTGATATTGTTATATCCAAGGCAATTTAGCTCTTAAATGCAGCAGTATATGGAGTATAGTCATGTGATGAAGCAAAATGTTTAACTTTATTGGACTATGCCTAGCCACATCCCTCAAATGCTATACTGTTTAATGGGCCCTGAGTGTTGCTAGCTTCTGGCTTTAAACTATGCATATATTTCTCTTACATGTATTGGTTTTGTTGGTGATTTTAAAATGTCCTGTTTTTTCAGTTACTCTAATACAATTAACTGCTTAGCCAATCATATCCCCACAAGAGGTCAACATCAAGGTTTGTGGTATTGGTCCGTGGTCAGGAGTTGATACGCTCTCCTTAATCGCTCACTTGTTGGCTCAGGCTCCAATCCTTTTGGGGCCTCACACTGCTGGAACTAGTGCCCCAGCAGTGCAAAGCTCCTTTACAGCAGTGCAGAAGCTGGGTTGCTGTCATGTGTTTCTGTGCCGCAAATGGGCACAGTGGTGGCTCCTAAGGCGTCCATTAGTTCTGGTAAGTGGGCTGAGGGGAGCAGGCCATGTATGAAGAAGGGGGGTAAAGGGGGTGTGCTGGAGGAGAAACTGGTGGTTGGGGGAGAAACCAGTGGTGTATTGTGGGAGGCTGGGCATGGATCTGACAGCAGTGACTTGAACGCAGATCCTGTCCCCATGTCTCTTTGGACTTACACCAGGAAAATAGCTTGCATAGGTCTAAGGAGAGCCATAGGCAATTGGGCAGCCTTCTGGAAGCTTAGTAAAATATATTTTTAATTATTTCCTGCAGGCTGCTGTCCGATCATCCCCCCCCCCCACCACCACAGCATGCTGTGTGTGCTCCCTTGGCACAGCTGCATGCTATAACATGGCAGGAGATAAGATTGGGCAGTTAGCTACCCTTGTGATCAGACATAATATTTTAAAATTCTAGGTAAGTTTCCATTATGTTGCTGTTGGATAACACCAGTTATTCTTCTATGGGTCCCTTTGCAGAAATTTTCAGTCCACTACAGAGTTGCAATCCTATCTACACCTAACTGGGAGTAAACTCCATTGAACTCAAAGAGCCTTACTTCTGAATAGATGTGCATAAGATTGTACTTTCGGAATAAATATTTTACCTGCATTCATTTTCCTAAGAATGTATTCTTTTTACCTGCAATATGCACTTATGAATGCACCATTTCATAAATGATGGCCTCAAGTATGCAGATATCCTAAGCACCTTTTAAAAGGATTACTGCATGTAGAAAAACCTTGCAACCCCCAAGAGAATGATTTTATACCCACATTTAGATATATATATATATTTAAATGTACTCTTTTGGCCTTGGGTCCCTTCGGGGAGAAAGGAGGGATATAAATGTAGTAAGTAAGTAAGTAAATAAATAAATTTAAATGTTTTTGATTATCTTATTAGAATATGCTGCTGAACTGGACATTCTCAAGGATTCTTTTTCTGTTCTGGTTGAAAATGGAAATACACTAGAGCATGATGATGATGATGTTGATGATGAGCCTTAGCAAAAAAACAGGATTAGGAATGTTTAATGTTAAGTGGACGAACAGTTCACTTTTCCCTTGAAATGAGTTACATGGTAGTACATCAGAATGATATCAAAGCAGGTAAGTTGCTAATCCAGCCTCCACAGAATATTTGTAAGATTTTAAAATAGGATGGGGCACGAGGAACACAGGCAAAGCTCAAACACAGTATTCCTAGTGTTGCTCAAGGTTATTTTAAAAAATGCTAACATTTACATATCTGCTACTAAAATGATAGCTAAGCAATAATACTAGTAATACATATTTTTACTCTACTATATTTAGTTGAAATAGTTGTTACTATGATCCAGTTTGTTGCCCAACAGTTGCAAGTAGTAGTAACCCCTTAGGGTGTGAAGTCTAATGCTTTGCACAATAACGTACAAGACTCTACACCACAAATAGGTACACAATGTATGGCAAGGATAGCAATCCCTTTTTCTGTTAAGAAAGCGTTATTAAGAACTCACTATGCAATTTAATTTCTAATTAACTACACACATTCACAATCTAAACGGTTGGCAACCTTCAGTCTCAAAAGACTATGGTATAAGCCTACAGCACCCAGTATTCCCAGGTGGTCTCCCATCCAAGTACTAACCAGGCCTGACTTTACTTAGCTTCCAAGTTCAGACAAGATCAGGCATCTGCAGCATATTTAAGGATTTAAAATAAACTACAATCCAGGGACTACTTCCTTGGAAGTGAGTGCTGTTGAACTTGGTGGAATTTCCAAATGAATATATAGAGTTGAATTCCTAAAAGAGATCTTGACTCATGTCAGTCTGCTTTTGCAGTTGTAGCTAGGTGCATGGTATTCTCATGTTGTGTGATATTGAAATACATGTAGTATTGTGACAAAATATGTCTGTGCAATACATTCAAACAGTGAAATTCTAGATTTGCAAAATTGAAGGTAATTTTCACATAAGATGTATAACATAGCAGAGGTGATAATATCACATATCTTATTCTGTTCAACAGTGTTTCTCTAACTGTGGATTGGGATCCACTAGGTGGATCATGAGCCAATATCAGGTGTGTCTCCATTCATTTAAATGTGTATTTTATATTTAATAGACTTGATGGTATGCGATTGCATTTGGGGAAATGTTAAAGATCTGTACTTTCAACAGACTACTATGTATATGCTTTCAGCAATAATAGTGATTGGGGCTTACTCCCAGGTAAATGTGGATTGCATTGCAGCCTTTGGGATGTTTGGAGAATTTTTTTAAACAGATCTGCAACTGCTTAGGAAGGGTTGGGGGGAGGGTTCTTGTTTATTTTAAATAATTTTTTAAAACTTATACTTATTGTAAACTTCCAATTTACTTACTTGATTTGATTTGATTTGGTTTTTTTGTATGGGGTGTTAAAAAAGTTTCCTACTTGATATCACTTCCAGGTTAATTACATCACTTCTGGTGTATCCCAATAGACTGTCATTCTAAAAAAGTGTGTCCTGGTGCTAAAGGGTTTGAAATCTCTGTTGTACAACATTCTGTACACTAGTTTGAGGAACATCTGCAAGCAGAGGAGTGGAGGAAAAAGGAAAGGATTTTCCGTGTAGTATGGGGCATACTTTCTGAAGCACCTCAGAATCACAGATTCACTGCAAATACGTGGCCAATAGACACAAAACTTGCATACACCTAAGATGTGTAATGTGAATATTAATGGGATTCGCTTTCCAGCAAGTGGCTTCATGACTGGAAGAACACCAACATGAAACAATATTCTTAAAGCATTTACTACTGAAACGATTCATATGTTTGTATCAATAATGCAAAAGTTATTAGTGTAAACTTACATAACAACTACACTATCTGTTTAGTACTGAATGAATGCTTTTTTGCCTTTTAAAGACATAATACTAGAATTTCTCATTTGAGTCAAGAGTTTGTTTGTAAAATAAAAAATGATCCATGAGTTATTTACATGTACCAAAAAGCTGAAATATAGATACTTGCATTTGGATGTATATTATGGTGTAACTAACTGGGAATTTTACCTTGTTTTGCCAGAAAGAAATACCATATGCCAACAGAATGTGAATGCCTGACTTACTGTACATGTGCTATTATGCTTTTATCTTTCTAGTAGAACACCCTATCCCAAGGTTGATAACAGCCCTCCACTTTGTCATCATGGTCCTGAGGTAGGTCAGCATTATTGGGTAACATTAGGAAACTGGAAGAGAGCGGTCTCTAGAGTAGGGCAATAGGGTGGCTGCCCTGGGCCCTGCATTTTCATGGTCAATATATGGGGGAGGCTACACTGGTTGAGTTACCCTGGGCCCACACCCTGCCCCTACCCTTCTAGGGATGGCTCTGATGTAAGTGACCTGTGACTTGCTGAGATCCAGGGAGGGAGTTCATGGATAAGACAGGATATGAGGTTAGGTTTGTGTTCAGTATTCCAGCCACTAGAATCACAGTGGCATCTTACCCTAGGAAACACTACTTACAAGAAGAGCAAAGTGAGCCATTCTTCAATTTGAAAACTATATTTTACTGCTTTTCATATGAAACTGTAGGCTCCTGTTTCCTGATCCCATGCCATTCAGAAGAATGCCTAGATATGGAAGGTGATTGCCAATCAAGTGTGGAAGACTCAGAGGATCAGTCCTGCCCACGGCTGTGACTAAATAAAGAACAACAAAGCACTTCAGGTCTAAGCAGTAGTTTGGCTCTCAAGTTGTTCTGTGATTACTAACGGATACAGACCTGGACTACACATGCTGCTTTACTGGTTGCATGTGTGTGGGAGGGGGCAGGGAGAAACAGGTTTTGTGGAACCCTGTGGGATTCTTTCCATGTGCATTTTAACAGATCAGTGGCTATATTTTGTCATGTTTCGCTAAACAAACAATGGTCATGTTGGAATACTCTGCAGATGGCAAGGAACACTGAAATTAGTGGAATGCTTAAAAACTAGAATGAAAATAAAAGGGAAAAAAGATTATTACAGGGTGAGTCTGATTATGCTATCTAGAGCCGACTGCAGGGAGACAACAAATACCATTAGCAGCGGTCAGTGCAGTTCCTTATTTACTGTAATTAAAAGTATTGTTTTGTTCAACAACAAAGAGCTTTTATTTTAGTACTACATCTCCTAAGCACAGTTTTTGTCATCCAATTTATCTGCCTGTATTGTAGTGCTTATATATAAAATATCTCTTCACAATATTGTTTTAGCAATATCCATGTAAATCAGTTGTGGTTCAGATAAGAATTCATAATACTGTATTAGGTTTTATCACTAACAATATATACTGACCTATTTACTTTTGTACATGTGAGAAACAGATTTGAGAAACAGAACCGACTCTCCACAATGAGTCACTGTACCTTTTAATTATCGCATTCTCATTCTCATATACTGTTTTGCTTAACTCTTCTCCATAATACAAAGGGTTTTAGAAGATGGTTTTATTCTTCATTTGCATTATGTGCCAAATTTACTTCTTTACACTAAATATGAAATGAGGTGGGGTGGTATGTTTTAATAACTAACCTAACTGATAACCAATAACTAAATGAAGGCCTTTTAAAGGTCATTTTTTGAAAATTCACAAGACATAACCAAACCCTTTCTTCTTGTCCAATATGAACAGACTTTTTCAGGCATCTCTCATATGTATCAGGCAGCCCAATTCTAACCTGCACTCAAACAGGCAGGCCAGCTGTCCTATGCTGCACCCAGTGTAGAATAGGAGGTGGCTGCCATGCAACTTGGAGTCAGTTGGGGATTTATTTTCCCTTACCTTGTGTCACATGGCAGATATCCCAATGGGGCTACTTGCATCTGCACCAGCAATTTCACTGACACAGATCTGAGCACCCCAGTGTAATGCTAGGCTACTTGGGAAGGGGGATAGGATATGGCCTAGGTCACCAGGCCAGTACCACCCCTCTCCTTGACCTATTTCACCAACAAGTCCACCCTCCACCCATCCTGAAATGCCCATTCCACCCCCCTGCCACCCTCCCCAAATTTACCCTTTGCCGGTCTGGATCCAGGGCAGGGAGGCTAGCACATGTCCTTGTGCTGGCCTCCCCTGCTTACATGGAGACACAAACGTGCCTTATGGCATGTTTGTGACACTCCTGTGGCAGCACAAGGGACTTGTGCTGGCCAAAGACCAGACATGAATTGCACCCTTATTCTTGGAAAGTGTTTAGCATCTCCCAACTCAAGCCTGGACAACTGAGAACTTTGGCCAACTGGGCCCCTAAAACCTGCAGGGACACTGATCACTTCCTAGGGTGCAATCCTAACCCACTTTCCAGCACTGACATAAGGATAATGCAGCTCCTAGGTAAGGAAACAAACATTCCCTTACTTTGAGGAGGCCTCTGTGACTGCCCCCCAACTGTTGGATGCAGCTCATGACCCAATTAGCACAGCCATGCCAGTGCTGGAAAGTTGGTTAGGATTTGAGCCCTAGACTGAGAACCATGATGCTAAAGAACCATGATGCTTTATTTCTATAAATATGAATTGAATATATAGATGATAATGACAACTGCTAGGTTCAGAAACTCCTACTAAGCACAGAGAAGAATCTGCTTTTCATATTTTAGAAAGTTAAATCTTTATTGCCTGCCTTCCCCAAAATAATTTAGCTAGATGATAATTATCTGTTTAAGCACCACTTAAACATTAATTAAGCCAATATTTTGTTTCCTGCCTCCAGATTCTAAAAATTCAAATTTCTATTTTGGCCTTTTAACAAACCCAGCTCCTGAAAGCAGAAGACTGTCACGGTTCTTATGAAACAGATATTTTAACTTCCCTTAAAAATTCTACAAACACCTTTCCCTTTTCAGTTCTGGGGAAACAGTCTTTTCTTTCCTTTGTTTTAAATTGCTATTTATTATTATTTTACAGACCACATGCTCCACTTCCCAAACCCTTGTGTGTGTGTATGTGTGTGTATACAGATATATTAGGATTTCATGTGCTTCACATTCCCTTTTCCCCAGCAACATCAAGCCTAGCTCATTAGTTTTAACACTGAAATGGGTATATTATTTTAAGATAGCCTTCCTTTACAGTGACATAAAACTATGCCTCTTGAATTGCTGTGCTGGTGTCGCACTGGGAAGTGTTGCTTGTTACACAAAGACACTGAAGAGAGGAAACTCAGCCTGGTTAGGTTGCAGCATGTCAACCAGGAAACACACTGTCCCTGAGAAACCTTCAAACAGACTGTAAATGTTTTCCAGCACCCGGGAGCCAGCTTTAAATTCTTCAGTAAACAAGAACTCTGCAAACCTGAGAAATGTGCAAGACAAAAAAACCAAAAACAAAGTCAGTATATTGGCTTTACACATAACTATGAGTAGTTCTTATTTTAAGCTAGTTCCACATTTGCTCTCAATTCAGATCAAAACAAAATATTTATTATTATATTTTATGGACAGACTCACTTCTCAACCCGTTAACCTATGCCTATGCTCTGCTCTAAACCCTGCTCCAGCTTAACACTGACCTTCTGGTGCTTAAGACAGCATGCCAAATGCTGCCTCTTCTCCTAACCGGTAATGTATCACAGTGGCATTCCTGGGGGAGGGGGAAATGTTAAGTTTTTCAGGTGCCTGAATGCCAGTGTCAAGCGGCCCCTCCTCCTCCGCTTTGCTTTTGCAGCCAGGACTGGCTCTGAAGGTGAAAGGAAGGGACTGCTTTACAGTGGTGTTCAAGCACCTGAAAAACTTAGTGTTGTCCCCCCCCCCCCAACACCAGTGATGTGCCAGTCTGCTCCTGTCATTCCTTGAATTGGGGAAGTAAGAGGGGGATGGCGTGGAAGAGGGAGTGTGAGGGAGAGATGCTCTAGCCCTGCTCCCCCACACTGCTTCTCTTCCAAACTTCCTCTTCTGTGCCATCCCTCTCTACTTCCAATTCAGAAAGAAAGAGGAAGAGAAGAAGGAGCAGAGGAGGTGAGTGGGCAAATGGAGGTGGGTGTATTACCCTCTTATTCTACTGCCTGAGACAACCTCATGGATGGGTTAGCCCTTCTTAGGGTATCTGTACTGCATCTGTCAGAAGTAGTCTCACTGTACCCTACAGTGGTTCTCACACATTTAGCACTGGAACCCACTTTTTAGAATGAGAATCTGTCAGGATCCACCGGAAGTGATGTCATGACCAGAAGTGACATCATCAAGCAGGAAACATTTTCACAATCCTAGGCTGCAATCCTGCCCACACTTACCCAGGAGTAAGTCCCATTTACTATCATTGTTAAAAGAATATTCACAGTAGCTTGTTAAAAGTACAGGCCTGTAATATTTCCCCAAATGCAGTCACATACCATGGTAGCATCAAGTCTAATATATTAAAAATAAAATATTGAAATGAATGGGGATCCACCTGCAATTGGCTCGTGACCCACCTAGTGGGTCCCGACCCACAGTTTGAGAAACACTGCCCTACTCTAATTGGCTCTAGTCTGCTCAAGTTTGCTTAGAGAACAATTTAGGGAGGGAAGGAGCAAACAGCAGAGTGTCTGCCATGCTACTGGTCTGGGACCTGTAGTATATCGCATGATTGGATTAGGCTGAAAATCAGTAACTACGTAGAACAAATGAACTGCTTTCTTGCAATTTAATTTTGAACATATCTGAACAGCAGAATTTAAAACACTGCTGTGAATCCCCTCCCCAGACCATATCTCTTTATTCCCCATGAAATGATGTTTCTACACCTACGGGGTAGCCAACAAATGCCGTTCCAGCCTTGGCACAGGGAACAGGGAATTTTAAAAGGTGTTTTGATTGACCTTACAAATTGCAATGGAACGCAGGAGTAGAGGTGTTCTGTGGTGAGCCTTTGTCTGATATAATTACTAATATCTGTGTTTACCTGGGAAAGCTAAAGGTATCATGTTGTAAAACTAAATAAACAGGCAGGAACACCTGTTCCAAAACACAGATAATTTTTCTGTTTCTTCTGTCTTTCCCAGTTTCCCAGCCCATTGACTAATGGGATCAGAAAGCTCTGACAGGGTCATGGAGGAGTAATTATAGTGCTATAAGTTTTCTCTCCAGTAACTGTGAATGAGTTGAATCTATGTAGGTGTAGTAACTGTGAATGAAGCCCAGTCTATGGTTGGGCTTCAGCTGACATCTCATGTGGGCCTTTGACAAAAGAATGATGATGTTTCTTATTTACTATGGATGTCTCATCAATGGGCAATTCACTTTAAGAGACAGAGAGAGGGCTGTGAACTCACATCATGCAAGGCACAGTGGCAAGATAAAAGACAGAGAGAAATAAAGCCATGAGTTAGTTGGGTTGCCCTCTGAGGATCTGGTGTGGGTTAGAGGATCTGCTGCCAAATTGTGGGAGTGTCAGTTTGCTTCCTTTTATGCTGTGCTTGTCTATAAGTAACAAATAAACCACATATTACAAATATAGCATGATTGCTTTCTTATCCAAAACTAATATCACTGTCCCTGGAACCTCTAACTCAGCATCTCTCAAACTGTGGTTGGGGATCCACTTGGTTAGTCATGATAGTTAGACAGCTGCTAAGTGCCCTGCAAAGAGCTGAGTTCCTGCAGTTTGCAAGTTTGTGTACATATAGGAAGAAAAATGTTTGAGTGTCTTTTTTCTGGTGTGTGTTTTTCCATCAGTGACAGGTGGTGGGGGCAGATGAAGGCTGGGTCACATAACAAAGCCCTTCAAGCCTTGAAGCTATTCATTAGGGCTGCCTCATTATGAGAAATTGATCGTTTTTTTTTTGTTTTTTTTTACAAATAAATAAATAAATAAAACATTGTGAATAAATAAATAAAAATATTTCTTTCTAGATCACCTTTTTTAAAAATCTTGTAAAGCTAAGTGGGTCCTGATAGTCATTTTTAAAAGTGGGACCCAATGCTAAAATGTTTGGGAACCATTACTGACTGAGGAGTGCATAACACTTGTTTCTTTCCTTTCACTGCTGAGAAATGTGTCTTCAGGCAAGTGAAGTATAAGGTAGAAGTATGTTTGTGCTACACAGAAGGAAGTAATTAAACGCACCATATGAGGGGAAGAGGAGTGAGAAGAGAAAGAGAATAAAGTGCGGAAGCCTGTGGTTTGATCATGTAATGCTGTCATGCAGTGGTGTGGTGTTATCTATGAACTGACCCAATGTGGTATCTGGGCAAGGAGCCTACATCTAAGGTGCTTTGTTTCAAGCAGGAGAAAATGATGGGGGATCAGACCATCTAGCGCACATATCCTCTTCTAAATGAGGTAATTAGCTGCATAAATATTAAATATACTAATAGTATAATATAATCCATTTTAAGATAGTGCACCAAACAATGATTAAAAAGGCATTCTATGTTTCACAAGTCCTTTCATAAAAGTGTGTCCCAGAACACTAACCTTTGTGCTCTGTAGATGTATTTAGAATTTCCTGTTAGCCTGTACAGGAGCAGGAAAACATAAGCACTGCCTGCCACTCCATGACATATTCCAGGTCCTTTCTTCAGTAGACCCTTCTGCCAAGTCAGTTCTCCACAGGAGATACAACTGTCTAGATATTGGGGCTTCTTGGAAACTAAGTATGCTTTTGCAAACATGTATGCAATGCCTGGAAAAAAAACAACAAAGACATTTTAAGTTCTACTGAGGAAATGAAGTAGGAATGAAGTTACAAGCCTTCTCTTCTGTCGTAAAATGCCATGAACATTGATGGCACCATATAAATAAATAGCCTTCGTTGCCTGCACAAGTGTAAATTCATATGTTGCTTTTTCCCTGGATGAGCAGCAATGCATTTCTAAGGTCTTCCAGGGGCCTTCAGAAGCCACCTGAGGCCTGAGGAGGCTGCAGGTGGCCTCCCTGGGCCTCAGACCACCTCCCGGGCACAACAGGAAGACTTTTCTGATCACGTCCAGGAGGTTCAGGATGGCATCCAGGATGTTAGGACCTGTGGTGGGTCAAATCCAAATCAGTGGATAAGGAGGCACAACATGCAGACACATTAACACTAGCTCCCACTAAATGATGTCAAAAGAGAGCAAACAAGAAGCTGGAAATTGTCAGCTGAGATAGGTTCTTCCTATATTCACTTCAAGTTGTGGGAGCTCTAGAAAGACCAGGATAAAACAATCAGACTTAATATTTAAGTAATTTAAGTCTCAGACTAAATTACCCCCCTGTAGGCTGCCCAATCGTCTATCAATCTCCTTAGACCTATGCCAGCCATTTTGCTGCTGCGATTCATCCCTTCCCCTCCCTGCCCCCCCGATCCTACATGAAACCCCTCCTGCTCTCACCCTTTTCACCCACAACATGCCTCTGCCATCAATGTACGAGTGTCGATGGAGGCCTCTGGAGCTGCTTCAGTGCATGCTGTGCCACAGCCTAAAAGTGCACAATGGCAGCAAAGCTTCTGCACCCCCCACAAAGGACCTTGCGCTGTCAGAACATTTATTCCAACAGTGAAAATCTCCAAAAGAATTGGAATCGAAGAGAGCAAATGGCAGAACAAGCCTTGGGCTTTGACTTCTTGCAATGCATTCATAAGAACAAGCTATACTGCAGTGCACTTGGATTTGACTGAACTCCGTAGCAATAGAATCCCCAAGCATTTTGGAAGTATTTTCCATTCACGGATCTTCTAGTCACTTCAGTAATAATAAAAAAAATTACAGGAAGAATACAAGATTAAAAACTTGACAGGATCATATCAAATATAAAATCAATTAAAATCTGGCCTGCATTCTCAGGAAAATGAAACTGTGTGGCATGGTATTTCAGTGAATAATTTATGGCACCTTATTCACAGCATCTAGAGATGATGTAGTGGTTCTGGGGTTGGACTTAGACCTGGAAGATACAGGTTCAAATCGCTGCTCACTCAAGAAGCTTCCTGCGTGACCTTGAGTCAGTCACTATCACTCAGCCTAATCTACCTCACAGGGTTGTTGTGAGAACAAAAACGAAACAGGTACACCAGCCTGAGCTCCTTGGAGGAAGGGTGGTATAAAAATGTGAAAAATAAATTTAAAAACCTGGAGCTCCATGACACCAATGCACCAGCTCATTCTCCCGCTCAATCATTTCTCCTAATTCTGGAGGCCAGTTGCAATTTTGTTCTTGATCCATAAGAAAGTCAACACTCTGCCATACTAGTTCCTGATCAGCAGGTGGGAGATATTCATAATAGGAGAGCAGCATCTGTAGAATGGATGAAAGTCCATGAGCAGCCCCTGTGAAGGACAGGAAGAGTTGAAATAAGTAGTTCTACATTGAATATTCATGGGAGTGAAAAGTTGTGGTTTGGGGGAGGGGGAAGCTCTCAGTAAATGACAAAACTTCCCACTTGCAATCCTCCTCCCACTCTTTGTGCCAGATTTTGCCAAGAGAGGGAGAGGGATATAAATCATACTGCAGATCAAAGTAGCAATTTTCACATCACACAAGAATTTTAGCAGTACACTCATCCTCTTGGCTCCTGCTTCAGGTTAGATTGGCTTTTGCATCACTCTGTAGATACTTTCTACTTTAAAGGAGGTAAACATTTTTGCCCTTGTGAGCCTCTAAAGAATGGTGAAACAGATCCCCCCACTTTTTGTGAGGGTAAAAATTATTTCACATTGAGTCTCAATCCCATTTTGATTCCCCACCAAAACTAGGCCTTCTGCTTGCTTATGAGTTCTTTTCAATGTACCTCTTGGAACTAGACCACTCAGATCAGTCTTGATTATAGTCTCTCAACCCCCCTCCCCGATTGTTTCTTCATAAGTTATTATTTATTATTATTATTAACAGTATTTATACTGTTGGTACTTGGTTTGTTGTTCTGACTATTTAGCAGGTCTCCTAGGAAATCCAAATACAATTTGCATTAAAGATTACCAGAAGCCTTCAAAAGTTAGGTGATAATGCTTGCTGTGTAGATTGGTTTTGTTCCCATTTTCTTGTCGCTTGAACTCTGTTGAGATTCTGAATTGTTAGTCTGGAACTCTATCACTTGAAATCCGCAAACCTAATCTGTCCACATTCTAGAGCCCCATCTCTGGTTCTGTCCCACTAGTTCGCCTTCTAAACATGTCAAACACATATTAGTCTGTCCTGATCCTTTTGATTTATTAACCTGGAAATTGCGGACCCTCACAGAACCTCACAATTTGTATGCCATCCAGAAGGCTTGTTATCATTTTATTCCATCCATAAGGCAATTTGAAACAAAGTCCCTTGAGTTGATACAAGCATTATGGTCCTCCTGAGGAAGCCACTAAAAAGAGTTCCACATGGTTGCACTCCAGCTGAGAGCTATGATGTTTGTAAGATGCTTAAAGTGAGAATCTGGGCAGATTCTTGGCATCCAGTGGCATGGAGAGACTCTTCCTGTGATCCACTGGATCCATATGGTAAGCAGTATGCAAGCATTATGGTTGTCACAGGAGAAACATGGACTGAAACTATTTTTCAGTGGTCTCTACATGAGATATGTAATGTAATGCTTGAATGAGCCCTGGTTCCAATGAGGAGAAAAGTAACAAACAATTGCTATTATAAGTGGGGAAGCAAGAAAAGGGAGAGCAATAAAAAATGGACAATATGTAATATCTTGTAAAGTTGTTAAGAAATTGTATGTAATAGACTCAATCCAATACAAAACTCATCTTGTAAAAACAGGACCATCATTGTGCGATTTTTGATGAATCATATCTCTGGGAACTTTTGGAAAAAAAATAAACTTGGAACCTCAGGGTGTTTGTGGGGGCAGCTAACAAAACAAATAAGACTGCCTGTTGATTCAGCAACCATCTTAACCCATTTCTGCCCAGCCCACAGGTGTGCACATTTGATCCCTGTTGCATATACGTATGTAATGTTGGGCAGAAAATACTTGGGGCCCAATCCTATCCAATTTTCTAATACCATTTTCTGTGCCAGTGGAGCATGTGCTACATCCTGTGGTGGGAGGTAAGGGAACATATGTTACCTCGGGGCTGCATTGCAGCTGCATTTGTGCTGTAAAGTTGAATTGGATTGGGCACTTAATCTGCAGTGCACCTGCTTGTGGCCACAGTAATTCTGACAATAAAGATTGGCTTGTAATGTTCTGGTGAAATATGATCCTGACTCACAACAAGGGCTTGGGCTAGAAGTCCTGTCGTCCCCTTCCATTTCTATAATATAAAATAATTCTTAGATTTATCCTTTGATCATCTGTCACCTGGACACAGCAAAGACTACAGAGACTGTAAATTACTATATTTCTGGGGTGTGGACATCCCTTGATCCTGGACCACTAAAATATAAATAAAATAATTGTTTTAAAAATTGTTGCAACATTCATAAAAACTCCAGCCCAAAGTTATCTGCTCACCAAGATATTCTGTCCCATAGTAAGAGTACATGAGTGGAACTGGTTTCCTTTTCCTCAGTGCATACTGTTTTCCAGATTCTAACATTGCCTGGCAAATTGACTTGATTTGTGCTGGAGTCAACACCTAAAAGAAATAAAAAAAAAACTATCAAAAGTAGGAGACATTTTTAAATAATGCTGAACATTCCTTCCTCAGGGAACCCATGGAAGAGGAATGATTCCCCATATACCTAGGCAGGCACACCACAGCACATGAATACTTTTTTTCTGATGCTGTGTTTAGAAAATTGTAAGATACTTTGAGCATACATTGGATAGGAAAAATAGGAGACAGTCTATGGAATTAATAAATAAAAAATAAGAAATTAGATAAGCAGTAGTGTTAAATACTACAGTTATGAAAGTATCTATTCCTGTCCAAGGACGTCCTCTATATCTTTGAAAAAGTTACAGAAAAGCAAAACTGAGAGGGAATGCCCTTTCCCCTCTGTAAGTCACCTACCCCACACAATGGGTTTCCTTGAACCTGTGCCAGTGATATCGGCATTCATCGTGACAACTGGATCCACCCCCTCCTACAGCCTCCCTGCTTTGTTCCTTCCCCTCCCAACCCAGTTTCGTCCCCTCCCCACCCCTGTTTCAACTCCGGCCCTCCTGCTGGTGCTCTGGCAGTTCTTCACAGCTATGCTTAATGCTTTAAGGCAGACAGTACTGGCAGATAGGATAGGGTTCCCTGAGGGAAAATAAACAACAGAATCTTGAACAAGTAGCCTGGATAAAGAGGGTCTCTTAAGGCACTTCCACCAAACCCAGTTCGAGGTGGTGGGGGGCCCTGCCAGGATACCTCATGGTACCTCCTACCTGCCACCATACTGAGGGTTCAAAGTGTGGTTCAGTCAGCTGGGGGCAGGGGGGGTAGAGCAGATCAGGCCCAGGACAGGGGCAGGATCAGGCCTGCATATCCTAACCCCCCTTCATGGCCAGCTGATGTTACACTGCTCTGACTTGCGCCAGCTAAATAGCTGGTGAAGATCTGAGTAGCCCCATAGGGCAGTCTGGAGCATTACTCAGAGTATGGGGAAAAAAATCACCTTAACTGAAGGAGACCTCCAGCCTGCTCCTAATCTGCATTGGAAGCAGCAGAGACCGTGTGGCCCTACTGCACCAGTGCAGCTTAGGACTAGGCTGCCCATTACTTAACCATAATGAAGACTGGGCAGTTGTTCTTTAAAAAAAATCATCACCACTAAACATCTTCTATTCACACTGGTTTGCAGATATGATTCTGTCATACATAAGTACAGGTTCAACCTTGTTATACATGAATTTTTTATACACGGATTTGACTCAACACGAATGGCCACTGCAAATGAGAAGGAATGTGCTTATCCCTGGAGAAGGGGAAAATCTACCCCTTTAAAATGCTTTTCTTACTGTTGTAGAGATTTTTATCTCAACATGATGAGAAGGGCCCTTTAAATTAAATGAAAACAGTCCTTTACAATAGTTAGAGAGAGGGCAGCCAGCTGACAATCCATCAATCATTCTCTCTCCAGGCGACCCCCTCCCTTCCCCCTGAACACATGAAAGAAAGATAATCCTTTCTAAGGGCCAGGAGAGAGACTGATTGTTGGATTGTCATCTCAGAGCCCAATCCTGTGCTCGGCGGTATGGCTCTGTGCCACCGAGCACTGTCGCAAACATGCCATAAGGCACGTTTGCGAGCCTTACTGCTGGGCTCTCGCCCGTGCTAGCTCAGTGCCGGCCGGTGCTGGGCTAGCGCGGGGCGGTCACCCAGCTTTCGCCGAGCCGTGGCACGGTAGGCAGGGGTGGGGGTGGGGAGGAGGCATTCTGGGGAGGGGGGAGGCTGGCAGGGGGCGGAGAAAGGGTGGGGAGGAGGTGTGCCGGGGCAAGAAGGGAGCTGAGTCCGCAGAGCTCTGCTCTGCAGGATCCAAGGCACTTGAGTAGGGCTCCGTGCCCTATATGAGTGCCTTTACCCATTGCAGGACTGCTTACCTTACCTGGGAGAAGGGGACAAAAGTCCCCTTCTCCTGAGGCACCTCTCGCGGTAGCCCGGTAGGCGCAGGATCAGACAGCAGCCCTTCTCAGTGCCGCCGAACCTGGGCGCCCCTGGCAGCTCAGGATTGGGCTGCCCATGACTCTATCTTAACATCACAAAGGTCAGCAAGGCTGTTCTTTAAATTGATTTGCTATAGTGCGATTTTTGCCATTCACCTGAGTTCTGGAAACAGAAATCTTGAGAATAATGAGACTTAACCTGTACTGTGCACTTTTCAAAAAAAGGACTTAAAACCTTCAGAATACAAAAGTTGAGTTTCTAGTCAGCTGCGTAGATTTGGCTTACTCCTTGTGATATGTTCTATATCAGTGGTTCTCAACCACTTGTAGTACCGAGACCCACTTTTTAGAATGAGAATCTGTCCCATCGGAAGTGAAGTCATGACCAGAAGTGACATCATCAAGAAGGAAAATTTTTCACAATCCTAGGCTGCAATCTTACCCACACGTACCCAGGAGTAAGCCCCACTGACTGTCATTGTTAAAAGCATATACAGAGTAGCCTGTTAAAAGTACAGTTCTGTAACACATCCCCAAATGCAATTACATACAATGGTAGCATCAAGACTAATATTTAAAAATAAAAAATTGAAATGAACAGGGGAACCACCTAAAGTTGGTTCATGACCCGCCCGGTGCGTCCCAACCCAACAGTTTGAGAAACACTGTTCTATATAGATCTATATAGATGGGTGTGTCCTCGGTGCAAGGAGCTCCAGGGTCTCAGGGAACGCGTCCGCTCCCTTGAAGCCTTGGTGGCCGACCTGGAGAAGCGCAGGCAGCCAGAGGAGGACTGTGGGGAGACTTCCGGGGACAATCAGGATTCGTCCCAACCTCAGGCGTGCAGCTCCTCGGCTGCCCGGGTGGGAAGTCTCGGGACTGGAGGACGTCATCCTGGAGAGGAGGGAAACAATCCCCTAGGGGGGATCCCTTCTCCAGGGGATGGGCCCGTATCCGAGCGCACTCGGGATACTCCTCGGTGGGAGGGGGGTCGGGGGCTTCTTGTAGTGGGGGATTTGATTATTAGAAACATAGAGGGGGGGTTTGCGACGGATGTGAGGACATCATGGTGACTTGCCTGCCTGGTGCGAAGGTTGCGGACATCACTTCTTGTCTAGACAGGCTAGTAGACAGTGCTGGGGGAGAGGTAGCGGCTGTGGTGCATGTCGGCACCAACGACGTGGGCAAGTGTAGCTAGGAGGTCCTGGAGGCCAAATTTAGGCTTTTAGGCAGGAAGCTGAAAGCCAGGACCTCAAAGGTAGCGTTCTCTGAAGTGCTACCTGTTCCACGCGCAGGGCCAGCTAGGCAGGCGGAGATCAGGGGTCTCAATGCGTGGATGAGACGGTGGTGTAGGGAGGAGGGGTTTAGATTTGTTAGGCACTGGGGAACTTTTTGGGACAAGCGGGGCCTGTACAAGAGGGACGGGCTCCACTTGAACCAGAATGGAACCAGACTGCTGGCGCATAACATTAAAAAGGTGGCAGAGCAGCTTTTAAACTGATCCCTGGGGGAAGACCAACAGGAGCCGAGGGGCATCCGGTTCGGGACTCCTCATCCCTATGGGATGAGGATGGGGAGGTTAGAGAACAACAAGACAAAGGCAGGGTAGGAGAAGAAATTGGGAAAGGTAGGGTGATGGGATGTGATAGACAGTTTGGCACAATGAGAGGATGCGGGGACAAAGGAGCGAATAAGCAGCCCATCCTGGGGCATTCCGTGTATAAATGCTTTTACGCGAATGCCCGAAGTCTACGAGCAAAGGTGGGAGAACTGGAATGTCTGGTGACAAGGGAAAATATTGACATAGTGGGCATAACGGAAACCTGGTGGAATGTGGAGAATCAGTGGGATACCGCAATCCCGGGCTATAAACTCTACAGGAGGGACAGACAGGGGCGTGTTGGAGGTGGGGTGGCCCTTTATGTTAAGGAAGGGATAGAATCCAGCAAAGTAGAGATTGAAGGTGGGTCCGACTCCACCGTAGAATCTCTGTGGGTTAAATTACCAGGCTTGTGCAGCGATGTAATACTGGGGGCGTGCTATCATCCTCCAGACCAGAAATCGGATGGGGACCTTGAAATGAGGAAACAGATCAGGGAAGTGACAAGGAGGGACAGGGTTGTAATCATGGGGGGACTTCAATTATCCTCATATTGACTGGGTCAATTTGTGTTCTGGTCATGATAAGGAAACCGGATTTCTTGACGTGCTAAATGACTGTGGCTTAGATCAGCTAGTCACGGAGCCCACCAGAGGACAGGTGACTCTGGATTTAATATTGTGCGGTACGCAGGACCTGGTTAGAGATGTAAACGTTACTGAGACATTGGGGAACAGTGATCATGCTGCAATCCGTTTTGACGTGCATGTTGGGGGAAGAATACCAGGCAAAACTCTAACAAAAACCCTTGACTTCCGACGGGCGGACTTCCCTCAAATGAGGAGGCTGGTTAGAAGGAGGTTGAAAGGGAGGGTAAAAAGAGTCCAATCTCTCCAGAGTGCATGGAGGCTGCTTAAAACAACAGTAATAGAGGCCCAGCAGAGGTGTATACTGCAAAGAAAGAAGGGTTCCACTAAATCCAGGAGGGTGCCCGCATGGCTAATCAGCCAAGTTAGAGAGGCTGTGAAGGGCAAGGAAGCTTCCTTCCGTAAATGGAAGTCTTGCCCTAATGAGGAGAATAAAAAGGAACATAAACTGTGGCAAAAGAAATGTAAGAAGGTGATATGGGAGGCCAAGAGAGACTATGAGGAACGCATGGCCAGCAACATTAAGGGGAATAATAAAAGCTTCTTCAAATATGTTAGAAGCAGGAAACCCGCCAGAGAAGCTGTTGGCCCTCTGGATGGTGAGGGAGGGAAAGGGGAAATAAAAGGAGACTCAGAGATGGCAGAGAAATTAAATGAGTTCTTTGCATCTGTCTTCACGGCAGAAGACCTCGGGCAGATACCGCTGCCCGAACGGCCCCTCCTGACCGAGGAGTTAAGTCAGATAGAGGTTAAAAGAGAAGATGTTTCAGACCTCATTGATAAATTAAAGATCAATAAGTCACCGGGCCCTGATGGCATACACCCAAGGGTTATTAAGGAATTGAAGAATGAAGTTGCAGATCGCTTGACTAAGGTATGCAACTTGTCCCTCAAAACGGCCACGGTGCCAGAAGATTGGAGGATAGCAAATGTCACGCCTATTTTTAAAAAGGGAAAGAGGGGGGACCCGGGAAACTATAGGCCGGTCAGCCTAACATCCATACTGGGTAAGATGGTGGAATGCCTCATCAAAGATAGGATCTCAAAACACATAGACGAACAGGCCTTGCTGAGGGAGAGTCAGCATGGCTTCTGTAAGGGTAAGTCTTGCCTCACGAACCTTATAGAATTCTTTGTAAAGGTCAACAGGCATGTGGATGCAGGAGAACCCGTGGACATTATATATCTGGACTTTCAGAAGGCGTTTGACACGGTCCCTCACCAAAGGCTACTGAAAAAACTCCACAGTCAGGGAATTAGAGGACAGGTCCTCTCGTGGATTGAGAACTGGTTGGAGGCCAGGAAGCAGAGAGTGGGTGTCAATGGGCAATTTTCACAATGGAGAGAGGTGAAAAGCGGTGTGCCCCAAGGATCTGTCCTGGGACCGGTGCTTTTCAACCTCTTCATAAATGACCTGGAGACAGGGTTGAGCAGTGAAGTGGCTAAGTTTGCAGACGACACCAAACTTTTCCGAGTGGTAAAGACCAGAAGTGATTGTGAGGAGCTCCAGAAGGATCTCTCCAGACTGGCAGAATGGGCAGCAAAATGGTAGATGCGCTTCAATGTCAGTAAGTGTAAAGTCATGCACATTGGGGCAAAAAATCAAAACTTTATATATAGGCTGATGGGTTCTGAGCTGTCTGTGACAGATCAGGAGAGAGATCTTGGGGTGGGGTGGTGGTGGACAGGTCGATGAAAGTCTCGACCCAATGTGTGGCGGCAGTGAAGAAGGCCAATTCTATGCTTGGGATCATTAGGAAGGGTATTGAGAACAAAACGGCTAGTATTATAATGCCGTTGTACAAATCGATGGTAAGGCCACACCTGGAGTATTGTGTCCAGTTCTGGTCGCCGCATCTCAAAAAAGACATAGTGGAAATGGAAAAGGTGCAAAAGAGAGCCACTAAGATGATTATGGGGCTGGGGCACCTTCCTTATGAGGAAAGGCTACGGCGTTTGGGCCTCTTCAGCCTAGAAAAGAGACGCTTGAGGGGGGACATGATTGAGACATACAAAATTATGCAGGGAATGGACAGAGTGGATAGGGAGATGCTCTTTACACTCTCACATAATACCAGAACCAGGGGACATCCACTAAAATTGAGTGTTGGGCGGGTTAGGACAGACAAAAGGAAATATTTCTTTACTCAGCGTGTGGTCGGTCTGTGGAACTCCTTGCCACAGGATGTGGTGCTGGCGTCTAGCCTAGACGCCTTTAAAAGGGGATTGGACAAGTTTCTGGAGGAAAAATCCATTATGGGGTACAAGCCATGATGTGTATGCGCAACCTCCTGATTTTAGAAATGGGTTAAGTCAGAATGCCAGATGTAGGGGAGGGCACCAGGATGAGGTCTCTTGTTATCTGGTGTGCTCCCTGGGGCATTTGGTGGGCCGCTGTGAGATACAGGAAGCTGGACTAGATGGGCCTATGGCCTGATCCAGTGGGGCTGTTCTTATGTTCTTATGTTCTTAGTGATTTTCAACCTTTTTTGTCTCATGGCACACTGAAAAGGTACTAAAATTATCAAAGCACACCATCAGTCTTTTGACAATTGACAAGGCACATCATGCTGCTTGTGGGAGGCTCACATCCCCCAATGGCCCTACAAATAAATGACACTCCCCCAAACTCCTGCAGACCATTTGCAGACCTGCAGACCATTTGCAGCACCCCAGTGTGCCATGGCACACTGGTTGAAAATGGTTGATATAGATCAGGGGTGTCAAACTCATTTCATACCGAGGGCCAAATGGCATTCATGATGCCTGCTAACAGCCAGAAGTGATGTCATTAGGCAGGAAGTGATGTCATTAAACAACTCATAACCAAAAATAAGCACATTTTCTCACTTAGGAATTCATTAACTACAAATGACAGAAGAGAAAACATGCAGATCTTTATCATATTTCAAGATGTGGGAGAGCCCAATTTTTGTGGGGGCTGCCCTTTTAGCAGTAACACCTCAGCACTGCTCAGCAGCTGAGAGCCTGAGGGCCAGATAAAAAGCTTTTGCGGGCCGCATCCGGCCCCTGGGCCTTATGCTTGACACCCCAATATAGATCAACAAGAGACTTTTATTTTCCAGCAGAGGGAGCTCTTGCAGTGGTTGTTCTATGCCAAGAGCATGGAGTAAAAAATTCATTTTATATTCAACAGGCTAACCCACTCCAGCACACAGAAGGCCTTGGACTACTCCAATAGGCTTCCAGAAATATGCTGCTCTACAGCACATCAAAGGTCATATTTTTGCTTATGAACCCTGAAGGAAGTGTCACTTCATCCAAGATTTTTGTCATGGAATGTGACATGCTGTTTTTTCCTGTATTTCCAGGAGTAAGGAATGTCAATAGATGTTGCTGTGGACATTAGCCACTTTCCATGATCGAGGAAATGTGAATTTTCTAAAAAATTCACGCTTCCTGGCCACCCTACTTTTCTAATCGCTCACACAGCTTAAAGCCGTGCCCTCCACAGGACTGACCTTACAAACAGTATGCCTTCCAATTTAATGGCCCAAGCCTAACCAGCACCAGTGCAGCAGGGCCACCACAGTTATGCTGTATCATGCATGAGAGATCTCCTTGAGATGAGGGGACATTCATCCCCTTACCCGAGGGAAAGCCCCAACTGAGGCAATGAGTCTACTCAGACCTGCTCTTGATAAATTGCTGGCACAAGTCTGAGTGGAGCAGTGTTGGGATTTCAGGCCTGGGAAGGGGGATAGGATACAGCATGTGTCAGCACTGCTGATCCTGCTCCCTCCTGGGCCCAATCTTTCCATCCCCACCACCATCTCTGTCCTCCTCTACCCTGTTATGCCCCCTCCCTGCCTTCCCCCCACCCCTTCACTGCTCAGAGTGGAGCTTTTCTGTCCCGGCACATGCTCCTTTGGATATGTAGCCAGCAGGATGGTGCAGGCACCCCTATCTTCTCCTCTGTCACAATGTGCTTTATGGCACATTTGCGACAGTGCATGCCAGTCGCTGCACCAGCTAAAGTCGTGGGGTGAGCACTGTGCTGCAATACACAGAATCAGATTTATGCTACTGTTATTATTATTATTATTATTATTATTATTATTAACAGTATTTATATACCGCTTTTCAACTAAAAGTTCACAAAGCGGTTTACAGAGAAAAATCAAATAACTAAATGGCTCCCTGTCCCAAAAGGGCTCACAATCTAAAGAGAAAAATCAAATAACTAAATGGCTCCCTGTCCCAAAAGGGCTCACAATCTACTGTTACATCCATTTCCAAAGCAAAATAACTGCCATTTTATAGAAATACCAATTCATTTTCCAATACAACGGGACACTACAGGCATGCCCCCTTATCCACGGGGGTTGCATCCCGAAACCCCCTACAGACAGCTGAAACCATGGATATGGGCAAAGGCCCATCCCCGCAGTATGGGGGGGATTGCTCCCCCCTCTGAGGAGTGGTCTGAGCTCAGCAGAGGCCAAGACATCCTTCCCTGGCCTCTGCTGGGTTCAGACTGAGCTTTAGAGTTCAAAACACATGACTTCCAGTTTCACAGAGAAACCAGAAGTGACGTTAATAATGCCTTATAAGGCATTGAAAACCTTAAAACTTATAAAAACCTAAAAACTTATAAGGCATTAAAAATAATGTCTTATAAAGCATTAAAAACATCATTTCCAGTTTGGAAGTCAAGTGTTTTGAGCTCTAAAGCTCAGCCTGAACCCAGCCGAGGCCGTATGTGTCCAGTCTCTGCTGAGCTCAGTCTCCCTTCTGGACATGAGGGGAGCCCTCACCTCCAGAGGGGGTGTATGTGAGGAGCAAACCCAATCTGCAGATAATGGGATATAGGATCTGCTGATATGGCCTCCCCATATTTGTCTTTGATCTGAATGTGTGAGATATAGATTGAGATGTGATACTTCTTTGAATGGCTCTGCCTCACTTCCAGATGGACACTGTAAAGAGTGCTGAAATGAGTAACATTGCCCTTGGGGTACATATTCATTTGTTCCTCTGTAGTTTCTGATTTAAGAGATTTTTGGAACATTACAAAAACCTGTTTACCAGACACTTTGCAGGAGGCAGTGGTGCTCCCTCAAACCACCTTCAAAACAAACTATCAGGTGTCTCCAGCCTGAGACACTGAGCTGTGAAATAGGAATCTAATTCCAATTTCACCTCTGCCATGAACTGAAATAGGTGACCTTTAGGAAGTTACTATCTCTCATCCTCAGCAATATGAAGATATTAATACTGATCTACTTACAGCATAATCCTATGCATGTCTACTCAGAAGTAAGTCCCACTTTGTTCAGTGGAACTTACTCCCAGGTAAGTGTGCTCAGAATTGCAGTCTTAGGGCCTAATCCTAAGCGTCCCTAGTGCCTAGGAAAACAGTGGCACCAAAATGGCCGCCACTATATTCTGTGGGGCCAGAGAAGCTGCCAGAGGACTCCTCGAGGTAAGGGAACAGTGGTTCTCTGTGTCATGCCCTGGCTGTCCCAGTGAGTCTACTCAGATCTGTGCCTGTTATTTTGTGGGGGCAGAACTAAGGAGACCTGTACTGGTCTCCATGGCTGTGGAGCAGGGGCGTCCAAAGTTTTTGGCAGGAGGGCCACATCATCTCTCTGACACTGTGTCGGGGGCTGGGGGAAAAAGGAATTAATTTACATTTAAAATTTGAATACATTTACATAAGTTTACATAAATTAATATATTAAAGATGAACATATGAATGAATGAAGGTCTTGCCTTGTACAAAGCAAGGCTGGCCTTTCCTTTGCTGCTGCTACTGCATCATAGATGTGAAACAGCAAGCAGTGGAGGAAGCCCTCATCTCACAGCTCACGCGAGAGGTCAAACAGTTGCCCTCACTCTGAAAGCAGTTGTGTCGGGCCAGTGCGGGCTCCAACAAATCTCTGGAGGGCCAGAGGCTCATTGGAAACTGGGGTCTCCCTGAGGGCCACACTGAGAGGCCTCGAGGGCCGCATGTGGCCCCAGGGCTGGGGTTTGGGCACCCCTGCTGTGGAGGATCAGGATCAGACTGCCTGTGGGTCATTGTAAGAATCACTGAGATAAAGCATATGATGTACCCTTAACACAAAGCATTATATAAATGTATTATTATAAATTTCACCTATAAAGTCGCCAAGAGTTGGACATGACTGAATGGAAAAAACACACATAATAATTAATAATACTTAGTGTGTTTACGATCAAGGCATAAACCTCTAAGTTTTGAAGAAAATATGCTATCTGCTGTTCATAACCATACTAGGCTTCAGTCCTTATCTGATTAAATACCACTGAATTCATTGAGACTTACTTCTGAGTAGGCACGCACAGGATTGCATTATTGGAGCAGTTAGGGAATCTGTGACATCTAAAAGTATATCTGAATAGAGGAAGAGTTTGCTAATGAAAATGTGTGTTGAGATAAGCTGTGATTAAATAACACAAATCACATACAATGCTTGCTCAAAGGTGCTATGAGTACTAAGCTGATCATTTTCACATAGTGTCAGCATTCTTAAATATTCTTAAATATCTACTGGTGCTAACAAGCAAACACCACAGAAGAGGACTCCATTGGTAAAGGGCCACTTTAATTTTGCCTGCTGATTTACAGTTTGTGCTGCATAAACCAGCCAATGAATGGAAGCATCAGCTCTGATTAGAGAAGAATGCTGATAGGTAAAAGAGAGGAAGATCAAATGAAGGTTATGAATGGCCTAATCCTATAATAGCTGCCCACTAGTGGTGCTCCTCTTCTGATGGCACTGACTGCCATAAAGCAGTCAGCACCAGTTGTAAAAGGCACTCAGTGTGCAAAGCCAAACTCTGCTGGAGTGCCAGCAGGAAGATGAAAGCTTTCCCCCTGGGCACAATTGTATCTGGAGCTGTTTGCTACCAAAGGTAAGATGGTGGAGCTTGGAGGGGATGGGGGAAGGCAGAACAGGATGGGAAGAGTGAAATGATATGGTGACAGGAATGGGGGAGTGTGGAATGAGGCAGCGCAGGGATGGGTGAATTGGGTCCAGAAAGGGGGTGGGTTCAGCAGCAACAGTGGCTGCCATATCCTAACCCCCTTCTCAGATCCAATCCTGTGGCACAGGTCCACATGGACCTCTGCCAGTTATTTAGCTAGTGTAGATTCGAGTAGAGCCCCTGATTGTTCCCTTACTCATATCTCTGCAACTGCCCCTCCTCCCACCGCAGGATTCAGTGGTAACCATGATACTCATCTCTTAGCAGGCTTAAATAAGCCTTACACACACACAAACACACACACTGAACTGGACAAATGTGAATCTCCTGTGGCACAAAGAAGTAGTTGTCATTGCCAGGAGCTAAGCCCATGAATCCACATACAACTCAAGTCACATTTTGAATGTAGACATCACACATGACTTGATACTGCCATGTTCAAAGGATTAAAAAAAAAACACTGTCAAAATAACTGAGGAAGAACAGGGGAAGTAAGGAACAAGCACACTCCTATTAAAAATGCAGGAGAAAGACAGAGGAACATAAATTTTTCTCATTAAACATTTAACATTTCAGCCTTAGTTATAGGCAAGGTTAAAGCTATGTTAGTCTTGTCTTCCTGCACCTCCTTCTGAGCTGTCACAGCATATAAAATAAGCATTCCTTGGGGGAAAAACAGACTACTTTGTCAGAAATTGTGATTCAAGTCACTGAAGAAAGAAAAACCAAAGTAGAAAAAGAAAATATTTCTTCTGGAGAAAAAGCCTGGAAGCCTTTGATCCTACTGGAAGCCAAAACGTGGTGTTGACAAGGGCATTGCAATTCGTTGTTGGTATTTCATCAAACTATGAAACCCTTTTGATAATAAAGGGCCCAATCCTATCCAATTTTCCAGTATATGCAACTATATCAATGGGGTGTGCTCTGTATCCTGTGGTGGGGGGACAGTCACACAGGCCTCTGCAAGGTACGGGAGCATTCGTTCTCTTACCTTGGGGCTGCATTGCAGCTGCACCGGAGCTGGAAAGCTGGATAGGATTGGGCCCTCAATCATTACCACGATGTTCTCATCTCAACAACATGCAAAATGTTAAGCACTAAAATTGGTCTTAGAGGGCAGAATGGATTCTTTACTTGTTACAGAAAGAAATTACTTTCTGTGCCCACTGAAGGTCAACAACATCTTTTGTGTAGTGTTCAGATGGAATTTTTTGAAACATGGTAAACATGCACTGAGGAGCCTCAGTTATTCAGAATGATCCAAGGTCTGCTTACAACATGTCTCGAGCAGAGGTTCCCAAACTCTTCTGAGGGAGTTGGGAACCTCGTAAGTAGTGGTGGGGCAAGGTGAGGAGGTGGTCCTGATGGCGCTGCAGTAATTGTGTTGCAGCAGGGACCCAGGGACAATCTCATGTACCTGGGGGGATCCTGAAGCCTCCACAAAAATCCTGGAGGCTCGCAGCCCTCTCTGCAAGCCTCTGCGTGGTTGCCATGAGCTCCAGTCTCTGATTGGAGTTCACTTCCTGTTTGCAGTTGCACAGGAGGGATCTCTGTGAGCCTCCAGGACTCTTATGGAGGCTTCAGGAGCTCCCTCCCCATACGTGAGAATGTCCCTTGGTCCCCACGGAACTGTGATCACTGCAGCACCATCTGGGACCCATTCCTTGGCCATTCCCCTTAATGGGGAATGACCCACTTCTGATTCCTCTGGTGGGTCTTGCTCCACAGACATGTGAACGCAATTCATGTGAAACGCACCATTAATTAAAAGTGACAATACAGAGATGTCTTTATGTACTGCATGAAGTGACTATTAGATAGGCACAACCAAGCAATCTGAATTGGGAATGTGATGGGGTATAGTTAATCTCTCCACCACCACCCATATGCAGGTTCCAATCTACAGACACTTGGTATGTCTACTTACTAAAGAACAAGCATGCTAGCCCCAATCATCTGCTTAAAGTAGCACCTAGTTTGATTTTTGGTCACTGGGGCTCTTGTATTCCAGCATGGATTCTGCAGTTTCCGCCATCAAGGAAAACTCCACCATGGGCCCCAGGAACTGCTTGGGTCAGGTCAATGCACCCTGACAGAACTTGGGGATACCAGCTTAATAGACACCTCAGCTGGGCAGTCTGCAGAGTTGACCGGGAGGATCTGATGCACCACAACTGCTCATAATTGTCAATTTCAAACCCTCCATAATCATCAATGGGAGCCCACAAGCACAGACAGTGCTGAAGCTCAGATCCGAAAGTGCAAAGCATGAATGGTACCATAAGGTCTTCTGTTACTGATCCTTACGTGGAAGGAGAAATCACAAACTCAAGTAGCCTCTGGATTACTCACTGAAGCTCCAGGCAGGAACGAGATAGCAGAACCATCAATAAACATTTCAGTATGTGTCTCCATGTTGTTAGGACACCTTTTCTGACCTTGTCCCTAGCTGGACAGCTCCCTTTCTGGCTAGGCAGCCTTGAACTGAAACCTACGACCTGTCCTGCTGGACAGCTCCCCTGTCTTGATGCAATATGGGGACATTCATGGCTCACAGCTCCCTTACACAGCTCCCTGGCCCCTATTTGAATGATCCCAAGGGAGTTCTGGATCAGTCGCCCCCATTCCACATGCAATCCAGTTTTGAAAGTGAGAAGAACATCAATAGAAGTTAATAATAGGTCATAGGGCTCTGTTGAGCAAAGGAAAAATAATTTAAAAATTTGATTGGGCATGGTCAAGTTTTGGGCAACTAAAATATCATCTAAAAGAATGATGATCTCAGACTTATTTCATGCATATATCAGCTCAACATTCCATTCTACAAGAGCTTGACACTGTTATCCTGACATTGCAGAACAACTGTGTCAATATCCAGCTTTCATACTTCTGTAACATGCTCACCATATACCAAGGCATAAAGAAACTTTGGGCAAATGAATACATTACAGATCACCTATGGCACCCCAATCCCTAAAGATGTAGCCTGAAAGCAAGTTCCATTGAAATCAGCAGAGTTTTCTACCAGTGTTTTATTTTTGGTGTTGGGTACAAGTTGTACTTTTGAAAAATAAGCAGAGGTAGTATTCATTATTGTCTCCTGTCCATACATTTTACAGATTATTAGAGATAATCTTTCAATGACAACTCTAGCTTATCCCCTGCTGATGTTATAATAGCATTTGACATCGCTTACTATATAAGCAGTTGCTCCTATACATTTTTACTAAACAAATGATGACTTACCTCTTGCAAACCAGCAAGTAAGTTTACAGTTACAGTTTACTCTTTGGCCCACAGTATGGTAACACTTTTACAAGTTTCCTTTGGATCAGTGGTTCCCAAAGTGGTGGGTTGCAATCCATCATTGGGAACCAAAACTGGGCCACCCCCCCCTTAAAGAGAGTGGCCCAGTAATGGGTGTCCCGACAGCATCACCGGGCCATGGGGACCCAGGGAATTTTCCTCTTACCTGGAAGTCCCTCTGGCCTTGAGGAGGGTCTAGGAGACCTGCAGCCCCCTCCACAGGCCTCCTTGATGCTAAAAATTGCTCTGTTTGGGGATCGGAGTGCACTTCTGATTTTCATGTGAAAACCAGAAGTATGCTCTGATCCCCAAACAGAGTGATTTTTAGCATCAGCGAGCCCCACAGAGGGGGCTTCAGGCCTCCAAGACCCTTCCCAAAGCCATCAGGACCCCACAGATAAGGGGGAAAACTCTGGGTGTTTCATGGTGCCATGATTGTTGCAGTATTGTTGGGACACCCTCTGCCCCCACAAATACTCACCTGTGGTCCCAAAGTCCAAGTAGGACTTTGGGAACCACTGCTTTAGATTTCTTGTTCATCTCCTGAAAGAATGTCACAAGTTTTCAAGCTTTCACTATAACACATAAAGTAATGCAAATTTCCTCTTTTAACTGTTGATAGAGGAATACAACAAACTAATTCTAGAGTAAACATCAAAAGCTCTCAATATCACCTTGCAGAAAGTAGCACATGAATAGTTGGGGGAGGGGAGAAAAAGCAAAACCCAATGACAAACTCTCCTGCTACCCAGCTTCCTTCTTTTGGAACTCATATTATTGACAGTGTTTGCAAAGGAACATTTACAAAAAATGAGTTCAATTTCAGTTTGCAGGTCTGCAGCTCCATCTGCAAAAACACTGGAGCAGTTTTAAAATAGAAGACTGAAAATAGGGTGAAAATGGAAAGAAGGCAGACAGAGCAGGTTGGTGATGCCTGGGGGACTGGACAAGCAAGGCCAGAAAAGAAAGACCAGAAGGAATGAGGCTGCAGCATGTGGCAAAAAGAATGAGCAAAGCAAGTATATATAGACAAGACAGAATAGAACCAAAAAGAACCAGAAGGCAAGTGCTGCTGCAGATGGTGCAGAAAGGCTTTTCAGCAGAATAGCTGCCAAGAAAATAAAATTAAACAAGTAAGGTGTTTAGGAAATTCAGGCAAAGCAAAAAGCAACTCAGTTATGGTGGCAACAGCATTTTGCACCCAGAAGTTTTGCTTCTGTCTTCCCTTTTTTAATCCCAAGTCTTCCCACCTACACACAGTTGAAAGAGCCTCAGTCCACTGAACCAAAATGCATGGATTCAACAACTGAGTCCAGTAAGTGAAGGAGCAACTCACCTAAAATTCTGTATTTTTCATTTTCATTTATTTCTATGGGAGACTTACAACCTATGCATCTTGACTCTGAGTTTAGTAGTACTTACTCACAGGAAAGTGTGAACAGCCTTAAGCATGGACTCATACTGAAATCAGTTAGTGCTAAAGGAGTTAAATTTTTGACTGGATAAAGCCCAGTTTTAAGAGGTGGATGTGTACCTCTACAATAACTCAAGTACCTGCTGTAGGAAATACAATCTGAAAATCACAGTGTGGCTAAACCTGCCACTGCACATGGCTACGTGTTACAAAAAGCTTGGAGTCTGAAACTAACAAAATATTAACACTGACAAATAATCCTTAAGATTTTGGGAGACTAGTGGAAATGTCAGAAAATTCTAACATTTACCAACAAATCAGAAGGCCAAATTAGTGTTCTTCATAAATGACCCAATATTTCCTCACTTCCAATATCTATAATGGCTACCATCCAATGTGCTTCAGACTATGAGTTTCAGGAATCTGATCTCCTCCCTGACCAGAATTGCAGTGTTTGTTTTTTAACCCCTTCTAAAAGACCACATCTCCATAAGCATTCTGTCAACATAAGTCCTAGGAGCATGCTATTACAACTCTAATTATATCTGTTGGAGGTGGCCGAATCTGTGATCTGTTAGATAGGATAACCAGGTCCATTTCCTGACCCCCCCCCCCACCCTCATTACAATGACTACCTGTCAAGTTAATATTTTTGCTTGGAGCCTGAAACATTTACATCTTCCGAAACCTCTGGTGCAAGCTCTCTCAAAGCACAGATTTACATTGTTCCAGTTGCTTGAGATTCTCCTGCAACCAGTATATTTTGCAAGGAAGAGCTTCAACATCGTTCTTTGAGATGCTGGTAACAACGTCAACATCAAAATTAGTAATACACTGAAAGCTGACGTCCCCACCTCTTCCAAGCAAGCACAATCAAGCCTGAATAGGCATGATTAATGCAGCCTTGCAGAAAAATTGTGATTAAGTTAACCACAATTAAATGAAAAATCAACATGCAGGGAACTAAGAGAGAAAGAATGATTATAAGAAATGTCGCTTCTTCAGTTTGTAAGAAATTATATCTATTGTTATTCTGAAGAATGTGACACAGCTTTTCTGGTTATATGAGGTTTAAAGGATACAATGCAAACCCTTGTTTGCTTTTTTTTAATGCACAACATCTAGTGTTGTAGATATCACTATTGTTATTAGTAAGATATCAGTAAGATTTGTATGCAACCTGTGTATATTCTCTGGACTGTGATGACAATAGATACCTTATAACTCTTACAGAGTTGCAACTTAAACAACGTGAGCTGCCAATTTTAGTCATCTGCACCCTCTTATTATACTCTACTGGTCTAGGATGCTTACTTGTTCTTTGTTTTGCTCTCTAAAGGTAAACAAGTGATATTTGTATTTGGAAGAAAATTTACACAGTTTCTGAATATGTGTCTCATAATCTGTAGTATGAGTGATATTGGGATGTTCTGTTAATGTAATATATCATTATTTGGATTTTTAGAGGACCTTGATGGGCTATGCTTAGCTACACGTCTAGCAATACTAGACTATCTTTTGTGTCATAGTCCAAGGTTGATTATGACTATGCAGGACTTTTCTGATATGAATGAAGATGAGGGACAATGTCAGATTTCAAGAGCATACAATGTTATTATGAAGGACACAGACATGAACGTATAGGTTTCAATTTGAAAATATCAGCTATGTAGATGTAATTTGAACAACCTCCTGAGATAATGCATTATGAAATAATAAAAACTTCTGTATGAGGGTAAGGAAAATGATTGCATGATATTTTCTCCCTTTCTTTATCTTTGGATGCTAGCTGCCTTGCAGCCCAATCCTTTCCTCTGCCATAGCACATGGCTACGCAGCTGTGTTGCATGCTATGGTAGAAGGGGCAGATCAGGAGGCCTCCAGCTCACCACTGGGTCTCCTCAAACTTATGCCACCTCTTTAGCTGGCGCAAGTCCGAGGAGAGAACGGGGGAGGGGGAAGGTCAGGAGGCTAGGAAGGTGATAGCATCCAGCAGATCTATCCCCCTACCCATTTTACTCCTGCTGCTGACTCACCACTGTCAGCTGTTGGTCCTAAGTCAGTTCTTCCTGATAGGGGCAGGGCAGATGGGTCCACAAAGGGGGCGGGTTTGGCAGCAAGGGTTTGGCAGTCCAATCCTAGCCACTTTCTCAGACCTGATCCTGGGGCATGGCTCAAATTTGCTAGCAAAGGCCCAAGTAGACCTCTCCACAACTCCGCCCGCCCCCCCCCCCAGGATGCAGCAGTAGCTTTTTGGCGCTGCTGCATCAGCAGGGGGGGAATGGATAGGATTGGATGTTTTGTCAGTATGTCTGTATAAACACTTTATTATCAATCCTATACTATTGGTTAGATTTTTACATGCACATCTCTGGCATTGATGACTGAGATTGTTCTTTTTCTTTCCATTAGTTGTCATATGCAAATTGGGATGGCTGTTGTGAAAAAAATTAGAATATACATGCTGTAATTTTTTTTAGTAATAATAAAAGCATTTTTTAAAAAGAGTACTACTAGATGCAAAACAGAAAATCAATGACCAACATGTTAGGAACTGGCTGAACAGAAGACTGAAACAGTTGGAATTCATTCAACCTGCTTATGCTTTTTCTACCCCAGGCCACAATTATTGTGAACAACATTATTCAGCAATGCATATTGATGTGTGCCTGTGCTTGTGCTGCCTGAGTTCAGTACACCAGGGATGAAAAAGGACTGAATAACTCCTTTCTGAAATACCAATTACAACTATTTACCTGATAATGCAAATCCACTGTGCTTGTTAAAGACAAAAAGTTTTAAAGAAGAGCTAAAAACCAGCCAAATATCTCCAGTTGCTAGAAGGTGTATTTAAAATTCAACTAAATTAAATTAAATTATTTTCATTGTTGTCAGTCATCCAATGCTTGCTGACTTTCAATTAACCTTATATACAATCTTATTATAATAACATCTTGAATTCAGAAATGCTAAGAGGAAAATACTTCAAATGCTGGTTTTGTATAGAGAAATAATCTCAGCAAAGAAAACATGGGAGGTCAATGCACATAATATGGCTGCAAAATGGAGGCTAAATCACTTGGAACTTTATTGTTAAAGAAGGACTCTTTCAACCATGCATCTCCCAATGTGATACATGCCAACAGTATGTATGATATACATCAATTTGCCAATAGTACCCAATTGCTGCTTGCGAAAGCCAAACAGGTCAGTCTCTATATGGAGAGCCAGGGTGGTGTAGTGGTTTGGGAGGTGAACTCAGACCTGGAAGATCCAGGTTCAAATCCCCCCCCTAGCCACGAAGCTTCCTGGGTGACCTTGGGCTAGTCACTTTCTCTTAGCATTACCTACCTCACAGGGTTATTGTGACGAACAAAGGAGAGGAGCAGCTGTGTACACTGCCCTGAGCTCTTTGGAGGAAGGGTGGTATAAAAATGTGTTCGATAAATATACAGACACAAAAAAAACATGAATATTCAAGAGCAGTGGGAGAATATTTCCATATCTAAGAACATTCTGTTGCTTACTTTAAAATCACCATATTTCAACAAAAAAGATCTGAAAAGAAAGCTCCAGCATGAAGTTGTTGAATTATCCTACATGCATTTGAGAGTCCCATTGAATTTAATGGGAATTCTTTCTGAGATGCGCATAGGATTGTGCTGTTTTCATAGCATACTTCAATACTGTAGAGCAGGGGTGTCCAAACATTTTGGCAGGAGGGCCACATCATCTCTCTGACACTGTATCGGGGGGGGGGGGCCGGGGGGGAAAAGAATTAATTTACATTTCAAATTTGAATAAATTTACATAAATGAATTTATTAGAGATGGAACTTATATGAATGAATGAAGGTCTTGCAGTAGCTCAAGGCCTAGAAAAGGCCTTGCACAAAGAAAGGGCAGCCTTTATTGCTGCATGACAGATGTGAAACAGCAAGCAGTGGAGGGAGCCCTCATCCCACAGCTCAGGTGAGAGGTCATCGGGCCACCATGGGCTCCAGCAAATCTCTGGAGGGCAAGAGACTCATTGGAGACTGGGGGCTGCCTGAGGGCCTGATTGGGAACCCCTGAGGGCCGCAAGTGGCCCCCGGGGCCGGGGTTTGGGCACCCCTGCTGTAGAGGTATTGAAACTGAGAACTATTTTCTCCCTAGCTTTCCTTCTCTTTTTCCTTCTGGCTATGCTGATTAACCACTAGCGGGTCAAGACTCCCACATGGATGAGCACTTATATGCATTTGTGTTCTTCATGGAAATGGGACACACCGCCAGTCATCTCTTGCAGTTTCTTGGCCTTTTGGCCCTGCTGTATACAACACAGTCACCAATTTAGGAGACCTGTTCATCCATCTGATGAAATGCACTGTAGTCCACAAAAAGTATATGCCTCAATACATTTGTTGTTCCATTAGGCACTGCAGGACTCTCATCTGGAACGTGCTAAGTGACAAACTACGTTATGTGAAATGCAGTGTAAAGTAACATACTTGGGACAGGTTGTCCCTTTATTAAACAAACGGCCATCACAAAGACCCCAAACCATGTCAGAGCTGTGAAATGCAGGAAGAGGTGATTAACTCTTTTCCCTTGTGCCATTTTCATGCTAAAAACTGCCCTCTCCTAAAGTATGTCACTCTCAAGGGCTGTGAACAGCCCTTGTGAAGAGCTCAGTGGGAAAGCATACAGGAAGCATATTCAGACTCACTTCCAGGAATTGGACATGTAGTCTCTACAAAACAAAGCCTACCCCTTGCAGTCCAGCTGGCAAAACCATTACATGGAAATGAGGAGCAACAGTCAGGATGGGATTCGCAGCTTCTGCTCTAGAAGGAGCGGGACTCTGACCTCAGTCACAGGATTAGACCAAAGACAAGTTCATGATGGAGCCTCCAAGCAGCCTACCCTGTGGCATCCTCCTCCCCTTCACTCCTAGAATCACGCATAGAATGATTCTAGCCATATAGTATCAAAGAGGCCCTACATGAAGCAATACAGGTTTATCCTATATTGCTCAATGGAACAATACAGGTTTATCGTATAAGTAGCCTCAAATGCAATTCCTGGCTAAAGATTCTTGAAAAGTACTTGGAAGCAAAGGCATCCCTGATGCAGACACCACCCAGGGCAGTGCTTACCTGAAGGAACTCAGCATCCTGGAAGTTTGGGGGTGACATAATGACATCAGCATGTCATCCCAACCTTTTGGCCTATCACATTGCATTAAAGTGTTAGCCTGCCTCAAACTGCCTCCATTTGGTGATCTTCAGGCCCTGCTACTGCGTGTTCTCACTTGTTGTTGGCAACCTTCAGTCTCGAAAGACTATGGTCTCGCGCTCTGAATGGTGGTTCTGGAACAGCGTCTAGTGTGGCTGAAAAGGCCGATTCAGGAATGACAATCCCTTCCACACTGGGAGCAAGTGTAGTGTGTCCCTGGTCTGTCTCCCTGGCTGTGGGCCTTCCTTCTTTGCCTCTTTGCCTCAGACTGTTGGCCAAGTGTCTCTTCAAACTGGGAAAGGCCATGCCGCACAGCCTGCCTCCAAGCGGGCCGCTCAGAGGCCAGGGTTTCCCACCTGTTGAGGTCCACTCCTAAGGCCTTCAGATCCCTCTTGCAGATGTCCTTGTATCGCAGCTGTGGTAAAAACATGATCACTGGCAGGTGCAAGAGGTGGCTGGACCCAGAAGAGGCTGGACATCACCGAAGGGTGGTGTGGGATGTCACCTTCCTCTATGGGTGACTCCGGGAATGGCCTACCCTATCACCCCCCCTTGTGATGCCACTGCTTGGAATCAACGCACACCAAAGGGAGTGTACTCTGTACTACTGCAGTACACAGTAAATGATGAAAGGTTCAATGCCATCTGCTGGGTCACATTTCACTCAGTTCCCATGCAAGTTCCTTCATTTATTATTGTTTCAACATATTGCATTAGCCAGTTCTAATCAATAGTAACTGGGAAGCAACAAAGTTATGAGCAGCTGAAGCCTACCCCCTCGCCAGCATTCCAGTAGCTAAACTGTTAAGGACACGTAGGGTCTCAGTTATGCATGCAGCCATGATGGGCCTCCCCCCCAGTGTGCGTTTCTTTTCTAAATAGACTTCAGAGAACAAACAGGGTGGTGGTGAAGGTGGTCCCCTACCTGCTAACCCTTATTAGAACAGAGACACATCTGAAACAACCAAAGTTTTTATTGAGCAGGTGGCAAGAGTCCTGAACGCTGAGGGCTAGAGTAGCCAAGCTTTTTTATTCTATACTGAGGGTAGAGAAGGGTGAGAGACATTGGCTTGCTGAAGGCCACAGTGAACTAGACTGTTGAGGATCTAGGTAGAATCTGAATCTTGAGCAATGTCTCTCAAACTGTGAGTTGGGACCCACTAGGTGGTTCAAGAGCCAATTTCAGGTGGATCCCCATTCATTTCAATGTGTATTTTATTTTTATATATTAGGCTTCATGCTACCATTGTATATAACTGTGTTCGGAGAAACGTTACAGATCTGTAAGCTTAACTGGCTACTATGTATATGCTTTAGTAATGATAGTCAATGGGGTTTACTTCTGGGTAACTGTGGGTAGGACTGCAGCGTTAGGGATCTTCGTGGAATTTTTTTTTAAACAGATCAGCAACTGCTTGGGAGGGTTCTTCTTTATTTTAAATAAATAAATTTTTAAACTTTTACTTGTTGTAAACTTTTAATTTACTTAGGGCACAATCATCACCAACTTTCCAGCACTGAGGTAAGGGCAGTGCAGCTCTGAGGTAAAGGAACAAACATTCCCTTACCTTGAAGAAGCCTCCATGACTGCCACCTAACACAGCCCACTGGCACAGCTATGCCACCACTGGAAAGTTGATTAGGATTTGGGCCTTACTTAATTTGATTTTGTCATATGGTGGGCATTAAAAATTTTCCTGCTTGATGATGCAACTTCTGGCCATGACATTTCCAAGTTAATGACATCACCTTCAGTAGGTCTTGACAGATTGTCATTGTAAAAAGTGGGTCCAGATGCTAAAAGGTTTGAGAACCACTGATCTAGACACATTTGAGTTAGGGACTGTTTGGCTCACCGTTCACCCAGTTAGCCATTACACTATATCCAGCATTTGCCAGCTCAAGGGTAACACATTGTTGGGCTCCTACCATTTAGTAAGTTGGCTTGACATATTCAGATGAAAACGCTGCAATCATAAAAATATTTTATGTTGCTACTCTTGTAAGCAGTACCAGAACATAAAGCAGTCAAAATGTTCAAATGCTATTTTCAGGCTGTTATAAAACAGAGATTTTCTGCTGACTAAACGGGCAATTGTTTTGATGCAATTCCCTGTCGTGAATGCAGTTCTATCAGTATTAAAGAGTTCATTATGACACATGGAACATCTAGCTCAGTGGAATTAAACAGAAATCCTCATCTTGCTCCTAATGAAGAATCAAATTCCCTACAGATCACATTCATTTCATGACTATGTTCCTAAGCATATTTGTATGGAAGTAACTTCCACTGACATCCAAACAACTTACTTCCTCTTACTTTTAACTTACTTCCACATAAATGTATTTAGGATTGGGATGGACAGAAAATTGTCAATCAGTAATTAATTAAAATTCATCCTACAGTATGGAAACTGAATATTATTTCTTTGCTGCAAAAATCACTAGCAATTTTTTACAGTAGGATTTGTCAATCAGTTTTCCAGTTAATATGCAAATTCAATTAACTTTTGCCTTCCTTATCTTTCAAATGTGCATTAAATGTATCATTGCACTGCTTTCCTTGATCAGCAAAATATATCACTTGTTTTTCTCCTAAAGGAAAAAGACAGAAGGAAAGAATTTGCAAACTAGTTCCTAACAAGAGGATGGCCATATTCATCAAGATTTTCTGAGCAATGGCAATGATTTATACATAGAGATAAAACATTACACATTGCTAATCCACATGATGTGGAAAAGCAGCTTTTTGTTTTATTGAGGTCTTCCTGAGGGCTTCATCTGCTTTGACAGAGGTTGACCAACTTCCACAGGCTTAAATCTCAATAAGGCATTAAAAATTTACCAGATAGGGGCAACTTCAAGCACTTAAAAAGCAAAATGTGACATTTCCAAGTGTATATGTTTAAAACAAGATCATTCCTCTGAACCTTACTTGGTTCAATTTCATTTAGAATATTTGTTTAAAAGTTTAAAACTTAAGAGGTGTTGAACATCTATAACTATCTTCAGCTTTAATTTTTCCTCTTTGAACCCAAAGTCTAAGAAGATGAACCAAAGCACAATATATTATGAATTATTATTGTTCCATATTTGGAAACATACAATCTTGATTATTATAATGAAAAGTATGAATGGTATGGCATTTTGTATAATTCACAGATAATTTTTGTATGACACTTCAACATCCTCCATCCTCTGAGCACCATTTATCCAAATCTAATTCAACCTGCAGTGATCTACACTTCTTTTAGTGCAGTGGTTCTCAAACTTTTAGGGAGATTTACTCCCTAAGTAAGTTTGCGCGAGGGAGGGGCCAGGGCAGCAAGGCAGTCCCCAGGATCGCATCACTAGGGAGGGCAAGGGGGTGCTTTTGCTCATGTAGGGCTGCTGCAGAGGCGCAGGGAGCCCCACGCAGCCCTCCACACCTCCTGGAGGCTGCAGCAGCCCTACATGAGTAAAAGTAAGTAAAAAGCACCCCCCCTTGTTCCCCCTTAGTGACACGATCTTGGGGATCGCCTTGATGCCCTCTCCCCTTTCCCCACCCCTTAAATGGACAGGGGAACCTTTACATGAACTGGTGGGTCACGACCCACCTGTTTGAAAACCACTGTTTTAGTGTAATACTAGTAATATGAGTATCATAACCAGTAATATAAAATGCAAGTATATAATGAATGCAAGACAGGTATCAGTTTACTTTTTCACTGTTGACTTGGTTTTGAAAATATATTCATTTGAAACAGCAAAATTTTGAAGAAAGTTCTATAGACATTATTCCTGTGGAGCCCCAAACTCTATTTGTGTAGATTCTTTAAAAAATCAACTTACTTCAATATCAGTACGTGAATTGCTGATTGAGTGCTTGTCAAACAGGACTATGGCTGCCTTTCTACATACACTTACAAAAAGTGAAATGAAGATGATGATATATTTCTAAGCAAATGTGTTTGTAGCTAAGGAATGCCAACAACAGCCCAATTCTAATGGCGGCAGTGGCGCCAAAATAGTGACCACTGTATCCAGCAGCCTTGCTAGGGCAGCTGGAGGCTTCCTCAGGGGAATGGGACTTTCATTCCCTTCACCCGAGTAAGGGTGCAGGGGCCACAATGGGTCTACTCTCCAGTCTGCGTTGGCTATTTTGCTGGTGCAGAATGGAGGAGCTCCATGTCAGGCTTTTCAGAGGACAGAGGATAGGATCTGGCAGAGCAGGGCTCAGGTAAGTCCTGAATACATCCAGGTCTTATTCAGGAATACAGTCAATACTGAGGAGTAGAGCCCTGTCTGCACATTCATGTATGCAGAAATGAACATATGCATAGGGTTACCAGATGCAAAGGGGGTCAGAATGCCTATACCTTTAACCATTATATAGAAGAGAGAATTTTGGCAGGTGCAGCTTTTTAAACCCTTCCATGTTGAACTGCACCTGCCAAAATTCCCTCTTCTATACAATGGTTAAAGGTATAGATGCTCTTTTCCTCTTTGTAACAGATAACCCTATATATGCAGGAGGAAACAGGATTGTTCCTGCTGACTCCATCACCTCCACTTATTCACCTGAGGCTTTGAACAAAATATATACACATATACAACTTGCACAGACTTCATTGATTCTAATAAGTGTGTAGATGTCAGGAATAGGGCTAATAGAGGTGCTTAAAAATGGTGTTATTTACCTTACTCAGAAGTAAGCTCATTGTGTTCACTAAGTTTAAGGGCAGTGGTTCCCAAACTTTTTAGCATTGGGACCAACTTTTTAAAATGACACACTATCAGGACCTACCTATGTTTACCAGACTTTTAAAAAAGGAGATCTAGAAAGAAAAAAAAATTATAAGTAATAATAACCAGAAAAAAGACCCTTAACCATTTATCACCCTATATTTACACATGCTTGCAAACAGCAGCAGCTGAGCTCCTTGTAGGGTAATTAGCAGCTACAGTATCTGATTGTTTAATAGCCTCAGGGCTTGAGGCCAGTAGCTTACCTTTCCATCATCCAACAAAAATCAGGTGGCAAACCACCAGTGGGTCCCAACACAAAGTTTGGGAACCACTGACTTAGGGTGTAAACCTATGTTACTCACCAGAAACACCTCTACTGATGCTCAATGCTGCTCTAACTACCCTTTGATAGTCACTTCTCCCTGGAAAAAACAAGACCTCTTTCCAGACTGTTCATTAGGGGCAGAATGAAGGGGGGGGGGGAGGAGTATGCCACAACTGCTGTCTGCACCAAAGCCTACATGGTTCCAGTAGGTTTGTAGCCAGCCCTGTTCATTCTATCCCTAAGTCACTGGTTCCCAACCTGTGATCCATGAACTACAGGTGGTCCACGAGACCGAGAAGTGGTCTGTGAGGTCTCAGAAAAAAATTAAATCACCTTTGATCACTTCCAGTGTCTCATTGAGCAAGCAATCTCCCACGGACCACCAATGAGGGCAGAGAACAGACTGCCCACAGCCACTGAAGTGTCAGCTGTGACTGAAGTGTCACCACCAGACCCCCCACAGCCACATGTGGTCCACAGCTGTGACTGTGTGCAGTTCACTCTTCATCCTCTCTGATAGTTCATGAGGGAGTGCTTGCAGGGGCAGACCACCAGAGAGGGCACAGATCAGACCCCCCCCCCACAGCCAGCCACATGTGGTCCACAGCTGTGGCTGTGGATGGTCCATTCCTCATTCTCTCTGACAGTCCATTGGGGAGCACTTGGGGGACAGACCACCAGAGAGGGTGGAATCAGACCCCCCCCATGTGATCCACAGCTGTGGCTGTGGGTGGTTGATTCCTCATCCTCTCTGACAGTATATGGGGGAGCACTTGGGGGACAGACCACCAAGGAGGGCGGAGACCAGACCCCCCACAGCCACGTGGGATTCCAATTTTTGCTCCAGTGGTCCACGGGTTTCTAAAGGTTGGGAACCACTGCCCTAAGCAATGGGCTCAGGGTGGAAGTGCCACCATGAGGGGCAACCTGTGGGGTGACAGCCAGATCCTCCTCTGCGCCTGCCAGGAGCCACCCAGGAGGAGTTAACCCATCCCTGCAGCGACACGTCTCCCCCGGGCAGGGTAGGGCAGGGCAGGGCAGGGGCGTGCGGGCGCGGCTACCTCCAGGCCCAACTTCTGCTTCAGCACGAGGGCGGCGCACAGGTAGCCGGCCCTGCCCACGAAGAGCTCGTCGGAGCCGCACTCCAGGAAGGTGATGGGCACGTACAGGTCGCTCAGCTGGCGGAACTTGCCCAGCGGCCGCGCCCAGTCGGGCAGCCCCAGCGCCTGGTAGACGAGCGCGGCCACGGCGTAGACGCCCGCGCCGCCCAGCAGGAAGGCGGTGCGCGGGCTGTCGGCGTCGCCGCGGCCGCCGTCCTCCTCGCAGCGCACGCAGGCGTCCACCAGCTGCCCGGCCACGCGCAGGTAGGAGCCCCGCGCCGCCGCGAAGAGCGGGCACTGCGCGACGTGGTACAGCATGTAGGCCACCCCGGCCACGCCGCCGTACAGCCCGCCCTGGCAGCCGCCCGCCGCCTCCGCGCCGCCCAGCGGGGGCAGCTCCTTCAGGATGCGGTCGATGGTGGCCGTCAGCAGGGGCGCCACCGCCTCCTTGTCCTGCCCGGCCAGCAGGCTGCCCCTGTAGTCGTCGAAGCGGTTGGCGAAGCAGCGCTGGCTCTCCATGCTCTCCCGGGAGAGGCTGCTGCTGCTCTCGCTCGCTTGCTCGCTCGCTGGCTGGCTGGCTCAAGAGCGGAGCCCCTGGAGGAGCCCTGCCGGCGGCAGCAGCAGCAGCCGCCCGCTCTGCCCCGCGGAGAACTGAGACGGGGCAAGGCACTGCACTACGCGCGCGCGCAGGTCCCCTCCCAGCCCGCAGCAAGGCTGTCTCGCTGCTCCACAGAGGCGCTGCGCATCTCCTGCTGCGCCGCCCTTCCCGCTCCGGGTTGCAATGGCTGCAGGAGGAGACCGCGCACAGCCCGCCTCTCCTCGCGACTTGCTTTCTCTGTGGCGTGAAGAAGAGGCAGCTGCTCCCTCCTCTGCTCTGGTGAGAAGCAGCAGCTGCTGCCAAGGCTGGCGAGGGGGTTGCCTGTGATCGGGATGGACCTCCCTCCCTCCCAGCCTCCGCCTCCCACTCTCAGCCAGCCTCCCACTCTCAGCCAGCCCAAGCCTATGCCTGTCTACTCGGAAGTAAGTCCCATTACTTACTCGGAAGTAAGTCCCATTATAGGCAATGGAGCTTACTCCCAGGAACGCGTGGATAGGACTGCAGCCTAACAGCCCAATCCTATGCCTGTCTACTCAGAAGTAAGTCCCATTATAGCCCTTGCTCCCTGGAAAGTGTGCATACGATTGCAGTCTAACAGCCCAAGCCTATGCCTGTCTACTCAGAAGTAAGTCCCATTATAGTCAATAAGGCTTGCTTCCTGGTAAGTGTGCATAGGATTGCAGCCAGCATCTGCTCCCTGTTATCTCTATATGGGGGGGAGCAACTCTTTCAACCTGAGAGAGGACACCAGAAGAGCCTCTCTGCTAGATCAGGCCAAAGGGAGCCCTTCTAGTCCAGATTCCTGCATCTAACAGTGGCCCACAAGCAGATGCTTCAGGGAGTGCACAAGACAACAAGAGACCTGCATCCTGCTGCTCTCCCTTGCACTTTAAGAAGGCTTCTTAGGAAGGCTTACTACATAATTGCTAGTCTCCCCCCCTCCGGCTCAGTGAGTTTGCAGGTTTTATTATAGCAGCTGCATACATCTTTTTTAAACAGCCTTATGCAATCAGCTCAGATAGCAGCTGGGAAACATTTTCTGACAGGAGATGAGGAAAGGATTAATTTGGGAAACAGAAAGTTCTCATGTGAAGGCCAAAAGGTGGCTTCTTAAGAACATAAGAAGAGCCCTGCTGGATCAGGCCAAATGCCCATCTAGTGCAGCCTCCTGTATCTCACAGTGGCCCACTAGATACTGCAGGGAGCACCCAAGATCAGGAGACCAGCATCCTGGTGCATTTGGCATAATTCTTGTGATTTTGCTGACTTTGACTGTAAATAAAAATGTTCAGATAATTTTGTGTTTGTGGCTCTTTAATAAAGGATATTTTGGGAAGTTTTTTTTAAAACGTTGTAATCTGGGGAAAAAAGAATAAAAAACAAAGCCTGCCATTCTAAGTACATTCAGTGAACTTAGTGCATCTTACTTCTCAGTAAACATGCATAGGATTGTACTGTCAACTACCAGTTCTTGTTCTTTTTTCATGACCTTCTTATTCCTTTGACCCACCTTGCCTCTGCTTCTCCATTTACTCACTACATACTTGCACTTCATACTTAATACTTGCATACTTCCCACTGTCTTGAGCAGTGGGACAAGGTAATACTAGAAAGTTATTGAATACTATCCTAAGTGCATTTATTTTGCAGAGTACTATGTAACCAAGATGCCTGGCTGACCATCCTGCTACTAAACAGTAAAACCAAAGTAGATTTTCACTAACTGAATGAATGTCAGCTAATGCCAGCTGGCAGCCCAATCCTATGCATGTCTACTCAGAAGTAAGTCCCATTAGAGTCAATGGGGCTTACTCCCAGGAAAGTGTGGACAGGATTGGGCTGTAATTCTTGCAATGGGAAATGAACTGAGAATTCTTTGCATTGGCCAGTGAACAGTGGTACTGACAGGTTGGTGGGGGCTCTAGGAAAAAGCCCCACACTGGGGGACCCATGACTCTCTTGGTGGCTTGAATAATACCACTGCCACTGGTACTGATGGTTTTGGGGTCATCTGGACCAAGTGGGCCCTCTGAACTAAGTAGTACCTAACCTGCCAACCTCTGATGTCAGTGCCGAAGGCCCATACTTGGGGTCTGGCAAACTTTGTTTATCCTTCTCTCATTTACAGTTTCTTTTTCCAATAAAAACATAACATTATCAGCAATTTACCTGAAGCCCAATGAAAGTGTGCCTGTTTTGGTTATAGCTGGCAACATGCTGCTCTGAGATCATTCTGTACATTCATGAGAACTGTGGTTGGAAGAGGTGTTTGTTAAATGTTAAGCTTCTTTAACTGAAACAGGAGTATAATGAATACAGTCTTGACTCATGCAATATTCAAATGCATTCTTAACATTAAAAACATGAATAATTCATTATAAATATTATTATTATACATGTGCCCAAGAGCTCTATGAAATCAAAACTGACCTGTTCAATTTAGACTAAGCTAGATATGACAAAATATGATGGAATGTATTTATCATAGTGTAGTATGCATTCTATTTTTATAATTTATTATTTGGGACAGGATAGGATAACACATTCAAATACAGTCAGTTCTGGTTATCCGCTATGGTTAGGTTCCTAAAAAACTGAATGGATACCAAATTAGTGGGTACTGAATCATTGAGCCTGTGGGAGAAATGGGGTTAGGTCCTAGAGGATCCTCCTCACTGTTGCCTTAGACTCGCCTAAAGGCAGCATGAGGTTTGTTACCCAGAGTGCTGCATCCCAAATTTACACTCTGAGGGAAGGCATAGCAGAAAACAGCTTGTTTACTGCTGGTACCAAAGCAAGGCAGCAAGGAGGCCAGTTGCCTCAGATCATGCGCAAGTGTAGCTAGACGAAGCTAGCTTTTTCTACTCATTTCAAACATAGTCAAAGGGTCCTGTAAAATTCCATCCCTGCCACACTCAATCACCCCCTTTACCCCTCCTATTAGTTGTTGTTTTGGCAAGATAACGCAGACCAGCTCTGTCTGATCTTCAAGGACTAGGGCACTAGACAGCCAGGCAGTGGGCCAGGGGTGGCTCACAGTTTCTTGCTAACAAGCATTTTAGGACCAGAGTCAGAACTGATGTTAAAATGGCGTTACTTTGGTTAGAGTTTAGTGAGAGCTCTTGGCCCACGGCATCATCACCATACACTCTATACACTGGTTCCCAAACTGGTGGGTCACAACCTAACAGCCAGAGAAGCACTTGTCCCTGCTCGGGTTCCATTGTGAAAACTGAAGTGCCCATTTTTTTTTCTTTTTAGAGTTTTGCAGGCACAGGGAGCCCTCCGGACCTCCCTGGCCTGTAGCACTGGCTGCAGGTAAGTAAACCTCCCTTCAGCCTTCCCCCTCCCTTCAATAACTTACAGTGCTCCCAACTCCCTTGTAGGGATTTGTGAAGCACTGCTCTATATACGGGTGGGAGGAGGCGTTCCAGGGAGAGGAGAGGCGGGCAGAGTGCAGGGGGAGGTGTGCCAGGGGGAGGGAGGGAGGCGGGACTGGTGGCACAACATTCCACCGGATCCAGAGCCTCCATGTTGGGCTCACCGCCCAACACGGAGGTTTTTGATTCACCGCCGACCTTTTTGTTGGCAGTGAACCAAGTAGCCCCATTGTGGGACTTTACCCGTGGGAAGGGGACAAAAGCCCCTTTCTCCCGAGGAGCTGCCAGCAGCTGGCCAAAGTGTGCAGGATGTGGTGGCAGCCATTTTCGACGCTGCTGTTGCCGTGCGCCCCAGGCAGTTCAGGATTGGGCTGCCTGGGAAGCATCTTTCCAGTTGAATCTTATGTTGAGGTTTTCCTTAAGGGAAATAGATGGGGAAAAGAAAAGCAAGAGGAGTACAATAAGGAGAAGGGAGCAAGAGGAGTACAATAATTCCATGATTTCAAAACAACTCTTTTCAAGAAGGAAGTAAAGATTTGAACTCTCTGTTTCAAAAGAGATAAAACCAAATCACAAAAGTCTCCTGAATACAATCATTAGAGGTGTTTGTTTCCAGTGAGTTAGATAGGATTGAACTTTTAGGCTGTAATCCTGTCTCCTGCCTGAGCCAGCTCAGAGTGTTGCAAATGTGCTTAAAGCATATTTGTGACTACTCATGAGTCAGCAGTGTTGGCTCAACGGCCTGTGCCAGCCTGCCAGCGTGGCATCCAGGAGCAGAGCCGGCCAGCACAGGTAAGGTCACGCCAATCAGCACAGGGGTTTGCAGAGGGGGTATTTCTGAGCGAGGAGGGGTGGATCTGACCGGGAGGGCCCAGCAATGGCAGAGGTGTCTCTGTCATATCCTAACCCCATCCCAGGCCAGGCAGCCTTACAAGGAGCTTCCTGGATTCATGCCAGCTAAATAGCTCACAAAGATCTGAGAAGCCCCATGGGGTGGTTGGGGCATTACTTGGGGTAAGGGTAAATACATTCCCTTACTCAAAGGAGACCTCTTTCATAATGCACATTTAATCTCTTGATCCATGCCTTTTTGTTGCATCTTTTCAGTGAAATTAAATTTAGACAATATGCATATTCATGTAAAATGCAAAAATGTACATTCCAGACGTTATTTTATTTGAAATAAAAGTATTAGAAAATGGTGTGAATATCTATGTAAATGTTGCTATGCAGATTTATTTGTCACTTTATATCTTTTTTACAGCAATAATCTCACTAGTTACAGGTAATACTCTCACTAATATGCATGCAGTGAAAGCTTCCTTCTGTACAAAACTCTAAGTGTTACCTGATTTAGGTTTACTTATTTTAAAACAAAACTATTTACTTTTCATTACCTTTGAGAACATTTCAATGTAATTAGTATTACGAAAGAAGGGCTATTTTTATCTCAAATGTTTACCTGGATTTTTTGCTCTGCACTTTCTGCCTGTCTTTTGGCATCTCAGCCAGCAGTCCCTGGCACAGGAAATGTCAGCTTTTAAAAATAATGTATATTTTGTACATGGTGTCCTTGGGCATTATTTAACTGTGATCTTAAAAGTGCCATTTCGCAAAATGGGTACTGGAATACTAAACTGACACAAGCACTTGAGCAAGCTGATTCAGAACTGTGCCTTTTACAAACTCTGGTACTAAAAAAAATGAACAGAAATATGGCTTTGTACGTACTTGTCGAATATACGAATGTACAACTTGTTAATGCTGTACTGTTGTCTGTGCATATGCCTGCTTTTTAATCAGAGATGCTTAAATTATGCTTACTGTTCTGGCAATGAAACAAATTCTATTTAAAAGCACAGATATATCAGAATGGATTTATGAATTCTGCTCTCCCAAACCTGATCTGCAGTCAGAAGGCTTCACCTGACATCAAAATTCAATGGCAGCTGTGCTCCGCATTGGGCATTCTCTGCAGTCACAAATCAGACACTGCCCTCTCTCTCTCTCTCTCTTTGTGCTAGTCATGGCTGGTATTCAGAGCCTTTAAACCATTTGAAATGTCCAGTGGAAGCTTCTCCATACCAGAAAAAAATTGACAAGTTAATGCTCCTCTGTAGGAAGCAGCAAATTTAAGGAGCTGGTTGGGAAAAAAATTTAGAGATATTTTGAAGAACAAGGAACTACATACAGTAGTTGAAGTGAGTAACACCTAAAATAAAGTATCATTATTATCTAAATAATTGGATGAAACAGAAACAACCATGGGACTATAATAGCATCTTATTAAATGTAGAAGCTGGTAAGCAAGTCAGGTTGTCAGTATCTTCTCATATACTGAACACATTAGATATCACGATGAATGATTAATCCTCCATATGTTGACAATCATACATTGATCTCTTTGCAACTTCAGGAGAATAGTTTTAACTTTTCTACCAGTTTAAATTTATGCATGCTAGGCACTTGAATTTGAAACTTGTTCCAGATTTTCAATACAGATTGTGTACTCAATCACATCACATTTACAAACAGGAGGATGTTGCTGGCTGTGAGCACCATACACAGCTGTGCAAGGAGGAACATTGCACTTCTAGGGAGGAAGAAAATTAGCAGAAAGCTTATGTGTCCCTGAAGGACCAAAAGACAGGATGGCGACAACTTGTGGGCAGAGGGGGTCATTTTCAAATAAGACATTTAAGGCTGAAATCCTAAACACATTTTCCTAGGCTTTACTTCTAAATAACAATTGTGCTGTAAGTTAATGTGAAGAACTTCTCTTATGCTTTTTAATGTGCATGTATGTGCAATTATTACTAATGTGGAATACAACATAGAAGAGAGGAACTTATAATAGTTGTAGGCAGGGTTTAGAATTTTAGCAAACAAATAATTTACGCTCCCTGAGTGAAAATGTTCTGGTGATTATGATGAATCTCTTACAGCCACTACTGCATAGAAGAACTTATGTGGAATAGGTGTGCAGTTTTAGTTTGTTTCAAAAGTGACATACATCCCCAAAGGATACTATTTGCATAATACTCCATCTGCTATTCCATCTGCTCTGAACGTGGGAGGATGGAGGCCAGAATTTGCGGCCAGATCAAGAACGAAACATCTGATTGTTGTGGTTTCTTGAAAGATAGAACGTTTCTAATTGTAAAAATCCCTACGGGGATTTAAATTGCCTGCCCATGTAAACCGCCTTGAATAAAGTCCGAGGAGAAATCTGAGGACCTAGAAAGGCGGTATAGAAATACCTATATTATTATTATTATTATTATTACTACTACTACTACTACTACTCAGAAAAGCTCAGTTGGATCAGATCAATGGTCTATCTAGTTCAGCATCTCTTTTCCCCTAGGGGCCAGCCAGAAGCTTTTAGGAAGCTCACAAGCTATAACAGCCTCTTCCTAATCCCCTAGCACAGGGCTTCTCAAACTAGGGCGTCTTGATGCCCCAGCTGAGGGGCCTGGCCTCTGCCCCCTTAAGGGGTGGGGGCAGGGGGAAGGCAGCAATGTGATCCCCAGGATCGCATCACTAAGGAAGGCACAGGAACTGGCATTTACTTACCAGTACCTGCAGCAGCCTGCTGGGGGTGCGGGGAGACCTGCGCAACCCTCCACAGTGCTCCCAAAGCTTAAAAGGGGAACGTGGAGTGATCGCATTCCACTTCCGGTTTTGCGGAGGTGGAGTGTGATCGCTCTGCTTTCACTTTCTGGGTGCCCTGCGGATGGTTGTGGAGGGCTCCCTGCACCCTCAGGAGGCTGCTGCAGCGACTGGTAAATAAATGCCACTCTCTGAAGCCCCCTTAGCGATGTGATCCTGGGGATTGCATCGCTGCCTCCCCGCCCCAGCAAGGACTTACTGTGGCTCAAACTCTCCCAGAGAGTTTGAGAACCGCTGCCCTAGCAACTTGTATTCATATATCCTCTAATTGTCATCTGTCAGTGCCTCTTCATGCCTAAAGGGCTTCTGTACTCTTGTTGGGCAGGCTGCTCACATGCAGCCTCAATAACCCACTGCCAGTGCTTGCAGTGGGTTATTACTTTAGTACTTTACTTTAGTACTTTAGTACCCCAGGGCTTCCCCTTTTGAGCAACCTTTTGCCAGAATGAGGATACACACACATGCATTCAAAGCAGAAAAGTTCATTAAAGAAAGTTGAGTTACATTTTACTCAGCTGACCAGTGCTCATCCTACCTAGGGCAGGAAAGAGATGGAAAATGGTTCCTGGGATCAGTACACATTCAGAACAGAAAATAATAAAGCTAACTTGATCTAACTTTGAATGCTAAGGACTAACTACCATATACAGTTTTACCTTGGCAGATGGATACTCATTCCAGCAGCGCTTCTTGTGGCAGATGCCAGGCTCAGTAGCAAAAAATAGACTTTCTTAGCTTATAGTTATAGGAAATCTCCATGGCACCCACGAGGTGTCAAGGGCCAATCACTCAATCGGAAAAATGCTGAGTCATGTCACCCCAAGTTCTTGTCCAGTCAGAACTTATGTCACGTCCACTTCATCATCTTCTCTTCAAGCTGATCTCTCACACCTGTGTTACATTCCTTTTTCTCCATTATCTATCTTTCAAGGTCCCTGCTGGCACCTCTGCCTGCCAGGCCACTCAGCATTTGAACATCAAGTTAATTCTTATGTCTATTACTCTGTCTGCCATTACTCTGTTTGCCATTTGAGTTCTAAAGCTTGTTCTAAAAATTTCTTTGTTCTTAAATGGCCCATACTGATAAGAATATTGCCCATTACCAGTTTCTGGGATGTCCTTGGTATTTCTGTGATCCAGTTCATCCTTTCATTGTTGTCAGGTCAAGCCACAGCTATTACCCAACATTTCTGCTGTAGTACTGTATGCCACTGTGCAATCTTACTGCCAAACAATGTTTAATAACAAACTATCCCAAAATATACCATGAACCCCTACACCATCGATAGACCAATTCTCCATGAGTTTATCCATTCTGTTACTAAAGGTGTCTAGCATGAATGTTATACATTTCTACAGTGTGAGTTCGTACCACTCTGACATGCATAACATTTTGATCACTTGAAATCTCTTTTAGGCTGCAATCCTAAGCATATTCACTTGTGCAAAGGCACCACCGAACCCACCTTGGGGCTTACTTTCAAGTAAACATGCAAAACATTGCACTGCAAGAGAATCACCTCACACATTTGTTAACCATGGTGAAATAGGAGAGCTATTCAAGTCAGAAGTGTCTCATCAACTATGAAACTTGTCTGCCTGAGTTAAGCACAGCCTGAACGAATCTACAAAGAGAGTTTGTCTTAGGTGAACTGAAGACCTTACCTGGGTGAATGCCAAGAACATTTCCAAATCAATTTTTGTTCACATTCATTTGTGACTCTTGCACTTAGTGCCTGTCTCCATTTCATTGCTACAAGTCAAGTACACGGTGTAGAAAACTGTCAAGGACTGGCAAAAGATTAATCCATAATGATAACAGTTCATGTCATTTCATGTTCCACTTTCAAACAAAATACAGAACCACCCTTGTTCTGCAACATAGTTCGTGATGGCAATTGCAATTTTACTAGTTTGACATTTCATTCACATATATGTATATATATATATATATATATATATATATATATATATATATATATATATATGATGCCCATGTAGATATATGGTGCCCATGTACTTTTTATCAGAGAATTCTTAGCTCTATGTTTTCTTCTGTTTCCAAGTACTGTTTCTGGTTCTTTACCTCTAACTCAGTCACCACGCATGTATATTACAGAAATGAGCTGCATATCAGTAGTATATATTCAAGTGTGGAAGAACTAGAAGAATCTGGGCTTCAGATGGCAGAGAAATATTGTATGTCTTTGTTTTGTAAGTGCACTGCACTGTTTCTTAAAAACCTCAAAGTTAGAGGGTAAAATAAAAATAACTCACACAGCCTGTGAATTATATAAGGAAACATCCAGTTCTTCATTATGAAGGCAGAGTTCACATACTGTGACTTTAAGTTTAGGACATGATGCTAAAAGGAATCTTTGTACAGATAGGCTCCTGTCCAATAAAGCACTTAAGTAAATCAGTCCGATTCATTGGCTCAGGAATAATCACATTCTCTAGTACAGCGTCCCCCAAATATCTGATGCCTGGGATACATTTTTAAAATTAAAATTAAAACTTTACTCTTACACCCAAATGGAACCCAGCATCGAAATAACCCCTTTAGGCATGCCCAAAGGCTAAGGGGTAGCTTGTGACTTGTCCTCCTTTGAGTGACAGACTTTAACTCCATGCCACATTTTATCCTGAGGAAGAGACAGTGGTTGGGGTTCATGTTGGTAGCAATGATGTGCGTGAATGTAATAGAGCAGTCGTGGAAGTCAAATTTAGTTTCATGGTAGGATGCTGAAGGCCAGGATGTCTGTGGTGGCATTTTCAAAAATGCTGTTTGTTCCACACACAGGGCCGGCTAGACAGGCAGAACTGTGGGGTCTCAGTGTATGGATGAGACAGTCATGGCAGGAGAAGGGGTTTGATCCTGAATGCTGCAGTGAGAGAGGTTCTGTTTTCAGGATTCTCCCTGCCAAGCCACTTTACAAAAAGTGATGATGGAACTGATGCTGGAGAGTGAGATGGTGAGGGGTGCATTGGTGGTAGTGGTGGTGGTGGTGCATGCATGCTAATAGGGTGGGGGGTGGGTGGAAGAACTAGGGGGTAAGCAATGCAATTTGGGAGTGGGTTTTTGGCAGCCGATGGACTTGGACCACCCCAAGTTGCAAACAAGATGTTTAATCTGGGATTGTTACTCCTTGTTCTCCTGCTTTTTGCAGAGAGTTTATTGCATAATTTTATCTATCTATCTAACTATAATTTAAACAATCTACTGTTTTCCTGCATTTTCCAAATGCTCAAATCACCATATGTATTAACTGATAAAATCTGTTACATATATTTGAGGTAGAGCAGTGTGACCAAATGTGTGGATGGTTGTTAGAACTACTGTACCATCTTTTTATTTCCAGAGGCCTATGTTCAGATGGAATATGATTTAGGTCATACCTCAATGGCCTAATGTTTTTCCCTACTTTCTTCAGTTTAAACCTGAATTTTGCAATAAGAAGCTCATAATCTGATCCACAGTCAGCTCCAGGCCTTGTTTTTGCTGACTGTATAGAGCTTCTCTATCTTTGGCTGAAGAGAACATAATCTAATTTTTGGTAAGTGAGGAGGATCTAAAGAACCTCTTGATGAGGATGAAAGAAGAAAGCACAAAATGTGGCTTGAAACTTAACATAAAAAAACTAAAATGGCCTCTGGTCCCATCACCTCATGGCAAATAGAAGGGGAAGAAATGGAAGCCATGACAGAATTTATCTTCTTGGGCTCCAAGATCAGTGCAGATGGAAATTGCAGCCATGAAATTAAAAGATGCTTGCTTCTTGGGAGGAAAGCAATGGTAAGCCTAGAAAGCTGAGACATCACCTTGTTGACAAAGGTTCATATAGTCAAAGCTATGGTTTTCCCAGCAGTAATGTATGGCTGTGAGAGCTGGACCATAAAGATGGCTGAGCACCAAAGAATAGATGCTTTCGAATTGGAGATGACTTTTGAGAGTCCCCTGGACTGCAAGGAGATCAAATCAATTGATCCTACAGGAAATCAACCCTGACTCTTCATTAGAAAGATGGATACTGACGCTGAAGTTTAAATACTTTGGTCATCTCATGAGAAGGGAGGACTCTTTAGAAAAGACCCTGATGTTGGGAAAAATTGAAGGCAAAAAGAGGACAGCAGAGGATGAGATGGTTAGTGTCACGGAGGCAATGATCATGGACAAACTCTGGAAGTTAGTGGTAGACAGGGGTGCCTAGCATGCTGTGGTCCATGGGGTCACAAAGAATCAGACATGACCTAATGACTGAACAACAACAAATGTTCAGATACAACAGCGTACAGAAATGGGAAGAGTAAAGGGGGAGAGTCAGTCTATTGTTTTCCTAAACATCCAGTAACTACTGCACTGCAGAATGAAGACTGCAGTTCCAAATGTGACTGCAAGCAGCAAAGCAACAACTGATTCGTGCTGCAGAGTCCATCAGGAAGTTTCCTATGTGTGCCACCTGCACGTAAATCATGTGTGACAATCATATACACATTTCCTTCTGTGCATGCGTGAACTTGGATTGTATTTCCCATGAGTGGTCTTCTGCTCATGCACTATAGTTTCCTTCTCCCTTTCCACCAAATTCCCCTGTGCCTCTACCTTTCATTCCAAAGGTTGGGAACTCTCCAGAACCATGTGAGATGTAGTGCAGAAAGTAAGAGCAAGAAAGGGCAGTCTGCAAAACTGGGGACATCCCCCATATCCTGAGCAGAAGCACCTCTGAATCCAAGCCGTTGTGTATACATGCTGGGCTGCCAAGTTACTGAGACAAGATACTGCCAGGTTACTGATACTAATGCATGAGATACTAATGCATGTCACCATTTTGTAGCAAAGCATAGATTGGGTTTAATTTTTTTAAGTCCTGTTTGGAAGTTCACAGTGCCTAACAGAACAATATTTTAATAGCTGCTGCTATGTTCAGTATGTAATAAATTACTTGACTCTCGATATTAAAGTGGCATGTTGTTCATGTAAACCAGAAACACTGATGAGCTCCTACAGTGCAAAGGTTTGCTTCATTGGCTTCTCTGAGTCCAGTTACTGCTGTTGATGTTGAGAGAGATTTTGGATGGGTGCATTACATATTTCATTGACAGGCACTTGAGTACCCATTTTCCCCCAGCTGCCATCCAATCATTTCCTAAAATCAGCATAAGCTATTTGTCTGCTATAGTAGGAAAATATCCTATGCTTTATTGCAGACTATAAGTGGACATTTTTATTTTTGCATCACAGAAATATGCAATGATTGGAAAATGGTTTGTGAACACTTAATTGAAAGAGAGAATGCCAGGGGTCTTGAAAGCCTTATGGGTATGTTCCTCTTTGCTTTCTTGAATAAGCGATGCTGTTTCATTTTGCAATTTAACATAAATGAAGATAACCACTATATTAGAAATTTTCTGGCAAATAGAATGTACTGGTACTCTCTGGTTTGGAAGTCCCCAATCCTACCTACTGGTTCAAGGGATGCGGTAGCATGGTAGATTAAACCACTGAGCCGACGAACCTATTGCCCACAAGGTTGGCAGTTTGAATCTGTGTGACAGGGTGAGTTCTCTCTGCTTTTCCAGCTCCTGTCAACCTAGCAGTTCAAAAGCATGTACAAATGTGAGTAGATAAATAGGTGCTGCCTTGGTGGGAAGGTAATGGCATTCTGTGTGCTTAGGCATCTAGTCATGCCAGCCACATGACCACGGAAACTGTCTATGGACAAATGCCGGCTCTTTGGCTTAGAAACGGAGATGAGCGCCACCCCTAGAGTCAGACACAACTAGGTGCTAGCTGCTGCAAAAGTGCTATAAAGTGCTTTGCGGCAGTGTAGGGAGCTGATGCACTGGCTCACGCACAAATATATGAGTTTTAACCTACCGATAGATGATGAATACATTTACTAAAATCCATATAATTGACCACAATTTCGTTACTGAGGTGACAATTCTATTTCAAATATGTAAAGAGGTGCATTGAAGAGTGTTCTTCTCATCCACCATGGACAACTCCTTGAGGTTGGGCCTTTGGAAGAACTTTTTACTTAGACACTAGAAGACACTTTCCACAGCTGCAGTGGAATTGTTATTGATTGGACAAACATCTGAGAAGATTGGTTAGGCAGACTCAATCCCTAAGCTCAGAAGATCAACCAGATAACTTCTTTGAGAAATTTATAAGCCTATACCCAAGGAGCTTCATTTGATATGACATTACCCACTTCTTTAACCAGGATCATTTTAGGAAGGGTTTCCTGTTTCTGGCAAGAGTCTGAACTATGACCAAAGGTACTCCCTACTCAGTGATTTACTTAGGGTCCAATTCTCTGCTCTGCCAGTGCCACGCTGTACAGTGTCACCAAAACGGCTGTATCCTGCAATGCCAGCGCATCAGCCAGAGGTCTCCTCAGGGGTAAGGGAATATTGTGTATAGCTCTGGTGGTCTCAGTGCTTCTACTCAGAGCTCAGTGCTTCTACTCAGAGCTGCACCAGTTATTTAGCTGCTACAGAACCAAGGAGACCCGTGTTGGGTTTCAAAGCTCAGAAGGGGAGATAGGATAAGGCGGCAGCCTCTGCCGCTCTGCCTGCCCCCCTCCTAGGCCTGAACTATTCATGGGCCAACCTTCCTCATCCAGTTTCACCCCCTCCCCACCTCCACTCTCCCCAGAATGCCTTTCTGCTAGTCGGTGGGATACTTACTGCTAGGTTGTCTGGATGATTGTCCCACTGGCACAGAAGTCCAGCATTGACTGGTACTGGCCTCTCCACTGCCACCTCTCGCCTCCCAGTTGTCCCAACATGCCTTATAGCACATTTGCTATGGCCATTGCTGGGGCAGCGCACAGACCGCAGGCACTGCCCCAGCATAGGATTGGGCTGCCCATGTGAATTTACTTATTGCAAACCTTAAATCTTTCGGCAGGCTATCAGGTTCAGCCAAGTTGTTGTTTTTTTTAACACAAAAGAGTATCGCATTATTTGAAATTCAGACTCATATCTTCTTTTCATAGCACAGCCTGATTTCACATGGGACCAAAAAAGAAAAAAAGGTAATTATACAGAGGCCAGTAAGCTTGCTTAACATCGGCCAGGCCTATTCCCAAGATTCCTGATGTGTTTTATAATTACTCTGTGACCTTCACCACAAGACAACAGAAAAGATAATGGATGGACTACAGAGCTCTACCCATAGTTTCAGCACCACTCATAAATCATGAGTGCTGATCATGAGCTTTATACAAGTCCAAAGCAGATGCTGTTCCTTATCCCACTGGTACTCATTTTTCCTTTTTATTTTTTAAACATAATCCTAAATATATTCTTTTGTTTTTTAAATATCTTCTTAAATTAAAAACATTTGCACCAGTTATGGATTAGATTGAATGCAATTAAATCTAACCATAAGAAGGTGCAGGGGATGAGTTTAGACTAACTAACTTATGTAAGAACCTTGAGTATTTAGCAGAATGTTATCTAATCTCCTGGTGAGTGGTGTGACCCTAAAAACAGATTATGACAGGCAGCAGACATGTTTATATGTGCGCGTAAGGCACACTGTTTTTGTAACTTATTGTACACAAGGGAAGAGATGGATTTAATTAAATGTGCCTTAGAGCTAATTGTACTCTACTGTATATATTAAAATGCACTAAAGTGCATTGTATAAGAGTTTATCTGCCATCAGTTAAAGCTTTTCTGTAACTCTGCTGTAATAAAATATCTGGGTGAAGGAACAGTAATCTAGGTAGGAACCCCTAAAGCAGCAAGGAAACAGGATCCTTTGTTGCTCGACACATTTTGTACATATACATACATTATGTAACTTAGTAAGAGGCACTTTTTCAAGTGGGTGCTCCTCTTTTATTTAGCAGGGGGAGAGTAACTGGCCCTCCTCACCCCAGCAGTGTCTTTTCTAGCAACTGCCTGCTGGTGTTCTTTTGCATCTTTTTAGATTGTGAGCCCTATTGGGACAGGGAGCCGTTTGTTATTTGATTTGTCTGTAGACCACTTTGTGAACTTTTTGTTGAAAAGCAGTATATAAATTCTGTTAATAATAATAATAATAATAATAATAATATGTTGGGTTCATACTGGATAAGCATGATTCAAACTGGTCACATGGTATTTTACTTGGGTAGGTGATGAGGAAGCATCAGGCCCCAAAGCTTTTTAGAGAAAAAGTCAAGCTTTGGTTCTTCAGAGGAACCAATTACCCTCAACTCCCACCCTGCAGGAAGCTCAGTAAAAGCATCACCTTTCAGAAAATCTCAAGATCAGCTGCACCTTCCTTGGTCAGCAGATTTGAACTTGTAAACAAGGTCACATTCTGGGAGTCTCTTAACTTGTAAGACAGCAGAGTTATTAGGTGTATGGTAGTTGACGCACTGGCTTCCTGAGCAATACAGTGGTGGCTCCAGAACAATCTTAAAGCAGGTGTGCACTGTATATCAATGAGCCTAAATCCTTGCCTTCCTCCTCATTTCATGCCAGTCCACTGAGTTGTGCCATGAGCCATGTCATTTGGTCCCACCACACATAGTAGCTTTCCCCAGTGTACACATTATACATGTCTTAGACCATGCCTTGTAATGCCTCTGTTCACTTGACCAGAGTTGCTCTGAAGTTTAGCCAGTGCTGATAATCAGTAACTCATCAGGTCATTGGAATTCCCAATTTAAAAGAGCAAAATTCCTATTTATACTATAGCTAGGTGGACACTACAGGGTATCTTCACTTTCTGAGTCATGGAATCCACCCACTTTAGCAAAACTGCAGGCTATGGAGTAAGGATGACTGTGTTGTTCCCTCACTCCTACTTCCTTGCTCCTTATACAGTATCCCTAAGCAGATGGTGTAGTGTTTGGAGAACAGACTGAAACCTCTGACTTAATACAGGGGCAGCATAACTTGGAGCACTACCCCAAGCTGACACCATTGTACGAGCTGCTTGTGTCATGGAACTGTAGGGGGGAAAAAGTTTCTTATTGTGCTTCTTGTGCAGTTTCATCAAACCCAGAAGTGCAAGACCTCCAGTTTTATATAAAAGAAAATGTGCTCTGTCCCTGTACGTGAAGCCAGAGCTCCTGAACTTCTGGATTTAAGTAAGCAAGCCAAGGAGAGGGATGTTTAACTTCTTGCTTGTGGATCCAGCAAGTGGATCCTTGTGGCTTGAGTCAGTAGAAGACTGGAGGGTGTAGGTGGTGGATTTGGATGTGAAGCCCACCCTAAATCTGCTGCCCCCTTGGACCTCCTGTAATCTGCCACTGATGCAATCCACTTCAGTTTGCCCCATGATCAGGCTGACAGTGCCCGAATGCGAAATGAGATGGAATGTGTCCCTTCCCAGCTACCCACCTCACAAATCTGTAGCAACGGAGTAGAAAAATTTTGTCCAGCATTGGCCTGAATTCTCTTTAGTTAAAATTTCATGAAAGCATTTGGAGAAAACAGACCTAAGTTGTTGAAAATATAAGGCATGTGACTAGAACAAATGCAACCAATTTTTAAAGATGTAGCCTTGCTATTAAACTGATATGCCTGGTGACTGAAAAAAGTGTTGTATATTAGAGTTTAAAATGGAAAATCTGCTTTAAAAACAGCAGCTGCAATCAATGAATGACAGTGCTAGTAGCAGTTAAGAAATCACATGCAAATGTTTTAACCAGGAATTATTTGATTATTTGTTTCAATTAGTGAAGAAGTTTGCATTCATGAAATGAATATATTTCCTGAGAAATACAAGGGAGACATCTGGTGACAAGATAAAGTAATGACATTTAGAAATGCAATTACATTTTAAAACTACAGTATAATACGTAGCATCCATCTGAAAGGGCTGTAGCCAAAAAAGCTTTTTCTCCAATAGATCTGCTAATCTTTAAAATTTCATAAGGCTTTAAAAAAAGCCTTCCATCACTTTAAAGATAAAAGAGGGCCGCTGTTGCTTCCTTGTAATATTCCTGTTCTCAGATTCCCACACTAAGGATAACTGAGGCATCTTGCCCTTCTCATTTGATGCACTGCCAAAGACCCTTCTCTACCTGCTGCATTTTAGTCCACAATAGCCCCTTCTGCAAAGTCAAAACTGATAACCAGGTGGGCACATGGAAGGCAGACAGAATTCATAGACCAGCGGCAGCAGCTGTATAAAGTGGCAGGGGACCCTATTGGTTCACTAGATCACCTGTTCTCTGCTGGGCTGCAAACTAGTAGACTATACCTGCTGGCAATTTTCAGTGGATGGTTTCTCTGCTTGCAAGCTGCTCAACTTGGAGAAAGGCTTCAACATGCCTTACATGAAGTATAGTAATTTTAAAACAAAATAATTGCCTGAACTCTGAACCCATTTGGTAAGGATGGGAAAACTCCAGGGATGGCTTTAAAGGAGTGAAAACAAGGAAGAGTAAAGAAGCAGTGGTGCTATACTTGGGAATAGATAGTGGAAGGTATGAAATGGAATAAAGGTGGTCTAAGTAACCTGCTCTTCAAACAAGGTCAACCCACTTATGACACCAACTAAAAGGCTTGCAGCAAGTGGACGGGGGGAGTGGTGAACTGATGGACGCCCTTGTGCTCCATGTCCACTTAGTGCCCCTCCAACCCATCACTCATTGAGCTGCTCCAGCTGGCTTTCTGATCTGCCTGCTCTCTTCCTGCCGCCTCTTTCTCTAGCTGCACTAAAATATGAAAGAAAAAAGTCAGCTGCCATCACGCTGGAGCCCTCCTCAGCCCCTTCTCCTTTACCTTGAGCTTCAGTACCATCTCTTCCCCTGCACCTTCCTTTTTGAAATAAACAGGATAAGTGGAGCATGCTGGGAGTTCACTTCGAACAGGATGACACAGAGGATGGGGGCAGCTCTGGAGTGCAAGGTAAGGAGGTGGACACCAGATAGCCTTGTTCTCTCTGTTCACCCAGCTGCTTTCCTAAGCAGCTGGGTGGATCAGGAGGAGGTGGCAGCCGTAGCAGATAGGCATGCAAAGTGGCAGTGGCACAGAAGGGCAGCAAAATTTGGAACTGTCTCCAGTAGCAGCCAAGTTTTGACTGGGCCTGCTTCCAAAGATGACTTCAGCTTGGATAAAGTATGGATTGAAACCTCCCATAATGCTGATTATTATGTTCTACTTTTCCATCTATTACCACAGTAAGGTAATGTGAGCAGGTAAAAGCAGATATGGAACTTTTGATGACTAGTTTATTTCCAGGAGAGAAGAGAAAGATTTTTCCACACGGTTCTAAAAAAAATCTGTCTCCAGCAAGAATTGGATTTAGTTGATCATTTTAGGGGCATATTTCTTGAACTTACTCTATTTTATTTCTATTCTAATGTTAAAACATGCAAACAGAAAGGAAAGAATATTATCTAGAAAGATGCAAATGTCAGACCCAACTAACTCTGGTTAACTGAAGCTGATTTTTGTAATTGGTGAAATAAATTTATTTCAAGTTCCATTTTTAAAAGTTATATAAGACAATTTATATTCTGTGAATTATTTGGATTGCTTTCTTGTATTGTGACCAAGGGGACCCAATGGGTTCTATTTTTGTCTGCTGTTCTGTTTTGCTTCACTACATTCTGTTTCCATGACAGCAGCATTTTTCCTCAATGGCTATTACTCAATGGCTGGCTCTAAACTAGAAGGAAGCTTCAGCTACATGCAAACAAGATACCCTGTGCATCTCCTCCATCGTGAAGTTCTTGACCTAGCCTTACATCTGAATACTGCAGATTTCACCCCAGCAGAGATGCACAAATTTTCCCCTCTGGATGTTACAGAAAACGGCAATGAATGGACTTCCCACACAGCCCCTTCTCATGGCTTCCTGTATATGCCAAGCCTGGTGTGTCGGCTCATACCTCATTTCTTCTTTCTTTAATAAATAGTGAACCAAAACTTGTTACAGTTATTGAAGCAACTTGGGTAGATATGCCTTTGGGTTTATGGCATATGGGTTTGGGCTTATACAATTAATATTATTTCTTATTCTCCAAAAAAAGAGTACTCCCTTCGAAGTTCAAAACTGAACGAGGGATATGACTATTATAATGGACTGCTTTCTCTGAAGCATGTTTGGTTTCCCAAGATCTCTTAGGAGTTGCAATCTAGCTTGGAAATTTCAGATCTGCTCTTTAATATGTCAAATATACCCTACCTAGCTATTATTGCTTATAATCATCAGGGCCTTGCATATTGTATCAAACAGCACAGGAAAAAAAATATTCTGTGCAACAGCTGCCTAGACCAGTTTCTATCAGAACTGGATCGCAAGAAATTCATTTCTTTTCATTTTTGATATATGCTCTGGTTAACAAAATAGAATGACTTTTCTGTATCCAGCCTCCAAGGTTTTAGAGGAAGCCTACTTCTGAATGCCAGATGCAAGGGATGGGCAACAGGATGCATGTATCTTGTTGTTCTGCATGCTCCCAGAGATATCTGCTGGTCCTCTATGAGATACAGGAAGCTGGAAGCTTGGCCTGATCCAGCAGGGCACTTCTTAGGTTAACTATACTGGTATTTCGTACACTGTAGAAGTGGTAGGTGTGTCACTTCTGTCCCTTTCTCTCATGCACAGCAAACTCTGCACCTGGTTCATTCAAGCTACAAAAAGAAGTGGCACACTCCAAGCTGAATAATTTAGGGATACCAAAATATCAATAGCTCTTTAAAGGCTTCTAAACAACAACAGTGAATTTGCAGGAACCCTCACCTGGAATCAGCTGTTCTAATGCTAAAATCAAATGCCTCTCCAGCTTTCATTGCCATTGCTTTGTTTATTATACCCAAGAAACAGAAAACATTGTCCGAGCATCTATACATTTATTTATATAGTGACAGCAATCTGTGAACAAGAGTTGTAATGTGGGAAGTGGTCCATGGGGTTATGTGAGAAGACAACATAAGTCAACAATAGAATGAATATTCTTCTCGAATTAAGGGCATAGCATCTCTGTGTGCCCTGATGCAGCAGTCCTGGTGAATTAGAAAGCTGTGACTCATACCTCATGAGCTTCTCTCATTGAAAAACAAACTATTTTTAGCAGTGACACATAGTTCACTGTTTTGAAAGGAATCCAGCTCACCAATATTCACCTAGCCATTCTGACAGGAGCCATCTGTGATTTGATAACATAGCACAGGAGTTGCACAGTTTAGGCCTGGCACTGCAATGCTGATCAACCAAGCTGACAAATCAGTTTCTGAGCCAGAATAAAAGTTCCTTACATTCTAGCATAGTTCCTCTACAATGCCATGCATTGTGGTGCTGTGCTGGTGCAGCAACTCTTTGAAACAGCCCACACACAAATAAATGACTAAAACTCTAATACAGTATAATGGACAAATGCTAGTTGTCTACAACACAGTGAGTGCTCACTTTCATGTAGGATCTTGTTTCAAAAATGGATCCTCATCTAAAATGGAAGTGCTATAGTCCTTAAGACCCCAGATCCCAGGCGTTTTAAAGCTGACACAGGGGAGACACCAGCAGCAGGGAAGGATGTTATGCTGGGATAAAAGGGGACTGTGGCTCTCACTCTGCTGAACATAAGAGAACCACTATTTCAAAAGGTGCCTCTCTGCCAGCTAGGTTGATTTTGATTGGTTGTTCTTATTTTAAAAGAGAAACATGGTTGCCTCTGTGTAAGTTGGTAGCTTTCTTTGAGTTGGAGAGGGAAAGGTTATGCCAATTCTGGCTTTTAAAACTGTTATCTCCTTCATACCAGCATGAACCACGAGCCAGCACGAACCATGAACTAATGTCAGCAACTCAGTCCCCTGCTTTTGAACAGGATTCTACCAGAGTAATTTCTAGCTACAGTAGCAGAGGTCATAACTCTGTGAAGTCTTACAGAGACTATTCTAACCCAGCCATGTCAGAACACAGTACTTAATCTATTTTCCCATTGCCAAAAGATTCCACTAACAGATATTATTCCTTTTTCAGAAAGCAGGATAAAATTATGCATAAACTTAAGAGACTGGCTTCTTTGGAAAGCCACCAATTATTCCATTTCCAACTGTGTCTGTAATCGAAATCACTGGATAATAATTACGCCCTGTGGCAAATGCATTTTTTTTAAAGAGTATTTCTCTATTAAGCCGAGATCTCATTAGTTGGGTTACTTTCTGTTCATCTCCTCTGCTTCACTGATATTACTTTTAGCATTAGCACACTTTGGGTGCTACATAAGTGTTAAACAGGAATAGTTAGGAGTAAGGTAATTGAGATAAATTAAGAGAATGCTGCATTTGCCTATGAGCTATCCATATCAGTGATGTGGTAACTTGTAGAATATAAACTTTTCTATACACCAGAAATCTCTTCTTATGGTCTCTCTAGTCCCTAAGCAGACAAGGTTAAACTTATTTATAATAATTCTAGGAGACCAAACCTGCTGCTGCTCAAATGCATTGCCATTGGTGCCTGTGACTGAGGACCCTCACAATCAGGTGATGGTGCTGCCAGGGTATCATTCAGCTGCACTGATAAATACTTAATAATGATCACTACCGACATTCACTTGAGTCCCAGAAAACTCTTAGGTCCAAGACAAGCAGTGCCAGAACCCACTGTACATGAGAAGTACCTACATCACCAGTCTTGGGATCAGCGTGATGAAGATAACCACTTTTCATTGATAGTTTCTACATTTTAGTAAAGTATGGTCTTAACCTTAAAGGAGTACATTGACTTCAAGCTTGCAGATTCTACTATGGTTCTTTTATTAGAACCCTGTTATGCTAAATGAAGCCAGATACAAAACAGTAGGTAGGTTTGTCTATGTGTGTGCATGCACACACATAGAATTAAGGAAGAGCATCCCCAAGAACATGCTCAGTTCAAGGATTTGTGACATTTCCAGACCTTAGCTCACAGTCCTTTTGCACAAAAGTTCTGGTTTTCCATACACTTTTTTTCAGCAGCCGAAAAGAGGGAAGGCCTTTTGTTGCTGCCATTGTTCAGTACTTGAGTCAGAAATCCTTGCAGATCTCTTGTAAATCATCAATTATTTTGATCAAAACTTCTACCAACCTGTACTTTAGAGACTGGGAGTCCAATCCTACCCTCCTCCACAGGTGCAACCATGCCAAAAAGGAGCATGCTGTACCCAGTGGGGGGGGGGGGAGCAGAGTGGAATGCTTTGGAGAAAATGGATTTAAATCCCCCTACCCCTCCGTAAGCCTCCTGTTTGGCAATGGACAGGCACGCTAGCTGGGTCAGCGCTTTAGCTGCACAAGTCCAAGGAAAGGGAACAGGGAGGCTATCAGAAAGGACAATAGGATCCAGCATGTGCCATCACCTCCAGATACTCCCCCTCCCACCGTCTCCCCTCCCCCATTCCTCTCCCCTCCCCATTCCCACTGATGTCTTACCAGCTTCAGTGGGCGCAATGAGTTCCAGTGACACCCTGGAAGCACTGCCGCCTCTTGCTGCAGCACACCCAAAACGGCAGCACTCTGCACTCTGTTGGCAGCCATCTTGTGATAGCAGAAATCAGATCTCTTGTTGCAGAGTGCTACGGCCAGCAGCCCAGTCCAGCATAGGATTGGGCTGCATCTGATTTACTGGATGCCTGTGTCTGATCAAGTAGGTTGATCTATATTTATGATCACACCACAAGTGATGTAATGCATTTGACTTCGAAACAAGCAGACACATGAAAGGGGGAATAAGTAAGTTCCAGGTGGACCAAACTTTTTATTGTTTTTCAATTTTAAGCTGCAATCCACAGCTTACTTAACTCCAGCAATGTCCCATGCAATTTAAATCAATATGGAATGTTTGCTATAGGGCAGTGGTTCTCAAACTGGTGGGTCACAAACCACCACTTCATGTAAAGGGTCCCCGTACCCTTAAGGGGTGGAGAAGGGGCAAGGACAGCAACACAATCCCCAGGATCGTATCCCTACGGTGGGGTGAGGGGGTGCTTTCACTTTAACGTAGGTACAACTGCTGGAGGCTCCAGGAGGTGCGTTTGCAACCAGAAGTGCTTTGAGAATGCATATTTCTCAGAGTTCCAAGCCTCGGGGAGCCCTGCAGAGGGCTACGTAGGGCTCCCCACACCCCCTCGAGCCTCCAGCAGCCCTACTTACATTAAAGTGAAAGCACCCTCTCACCCCCCCCCTTAACGACGCAATCCTGGGTATCACATCCCTTCCCTGCAAAGACTTACTTAGGGAGTAAATCTGCAACACTGAAGTGGCTTCTGGCAAGTGGTGTGGTCCTAGGTTGCTTTAAATCCAGGTATTTCGGTATGGCAAAAGGTTTCTATTAATTTTTTTAGACAATCATTTTTTACGCTCCAATTCACATGTTTCACTTTCTAAAAGCAGCATGTCACAAAATCAAAGCATGCCAATTCTTTAAAAGTCTACAAGCACTCCTTTGTTAACATAGATTATAAGCATGCAGTAAGTATTTTAGTCATTTAAACAGTAAATAAATAAATATAAAGCAAGTGGGAGAAGGTTCATTAACAAAAAGCCTATTGCAATTTATGACAAGTACTGTAGTATTTTCCTTAAAGACTAAGTGAGGCACAGTATTATGAATCAGACAGATTGCAAAGCGAGTATGCATATTGCAATTTACAACATTTCACCAGAGTCTATGTAATAACAGTAGCTATAGCTTCAAGTTTAAATCAGCCATTAGTCCTCTGGGCACCCTTGAGAATGTCACCGCCTTGATGTTCCCTGTCCTCTATCATCAGTGTCAAAATCTAGAAAAGACCTGCTGCATAACTTGAAGTTGAAAAGATGTCAGAGCACTTGGACCAACTATAGCCTTGCCTTTCTGCAGACATGAAAGTTTTAAATGAAGAGAATTATCTAAATGTGCAATAAAAATATCTGGTTGGGAACAATGTGTATTTAAAGAATGAAACTGAGATTCTGGAGTATTTTCAACTTAAACAAAGGTGAACATGCAGTCTAGAAAAAAATTAACGTTTTTTCATTTCATTTTATATCAAAGAGCTATTTAACAAACATACTGCAACAAAGCGTTGCCAATTGTTATTAGCTTTATAGTATCATGTCAAACTTGTCATAACACCCAGCTTTGGAAAATAGCAAAAAACAAGGCTGTAACAAAACCCCACTGCTTCACTAGTCAAGTACAGAGTAATATCCCAAGGTACCAAGTGTTTAAAAATAGTTTTATTTAGCATTCCAAAATCCAACTTTCTACAATGCCAGTGTTGTAAAACAGCATAATTTAAAATGTAAACCATACATTTAAATGTTTAATACTGCAGTCAAATTGAGGTTATTTATATGCACTGAAAACTGATTATCACAGAAATCAGAGTTATTGACATAACAATGGTTTCTACATTCTTACTGGTCTTTAGTAATTTAGAAGCATTCAGAACTTCACAAGAGAATGGCACCATTATATTCCACTAAAGTACTTAGCACCTTGCCTATTTTTTAATTGGTCAGCCAAAAAACAAGTTCATACTTTTAGAACACTGAGGTGCAAAAATAGCACCTCTCACTATATTATATATTCCACTTAAAATTAGTAAATACTGTATATTCAAAAAAATAAACCTCTGCATGATTTGCTATATGTTGGATTAATATATTCAGTCAAACCAGAACTAAACTGTTAATGCTGTTAACAGAAAGTTTGTATTTTGAATCTTTACAACATAGGAAAAATCTCCACAGAAGAGATGAGAAAATCTGAGGCTACCCTATAAGAATTTAGCAGCTTCCATTATCATTTGTTTTAAAAAATTATGAGCGTGTGTTCTTTTACAAAAGCACAATCCAGAATTTTACAGAGAATAGCCACTACATATATGGCAAAACCTTAACTCAAAAAAGTGAATACTGCACCTTTTAGTTTGCAACACAAAGTGTCCTGGTATAGAAATACTGATAGTTAAGTAGTCTTGATCAAGTAAAAGTGTGCAGTAGTGGGCTTCAATGGCAATATTTTGCGGCTTTAGATCCATACCTGTTGACAGCGGTCAATAGTATACTACAGGAAGGGCCAGTAGAGTGCATTCTACATCATTGAGAAAAATGCAATATATTAATAAAGGAACTAGGCCAGCACTACAATTGGCTTGAACACTGGATTTTTCTCTTCCCCACCCACAGTTGTTTCCGTACACCTGGTATGAGGACCACCTCTACAATGAATCAACTCTGGCTGTACATCAACGAACTCTGCAATAAAATCAAGACGTTGACATCTATAGCAAAGAGGACTGCCCAAGTACCAAGATGCTTAGAGTGACCTAAAAGACGTATGCACACTTTTCTTGCATTTATCATGGGCAAATAAGGAATTAGTGAAAGAGCCCTTTGGCACTAGAAGGTTTAGGAAATTTTCTATCCATTTGTGCTAATTTAAACTTACAATTAAATTCTTGGCTGGAGAGTGCAAACCATTACACTCTTTGCCAAGATGAGTGATGAAAAATTAAATACAGCATTTCCACTGGACTGCTAAATGAGCTTTGCTGACTGAATATTTAGGTGCTTGCAGTGATTTTACACTTTTTTTTAAAGGGTGGGGTTAGTGACACACAACCACATTTCATTATGAATGCTTCCACAATGTAGACATAGGATTATTTATCAAAGAGATGGCAGAGCAGGTCTTTTGGCACCCAAAGCAGAAAAAAGTGAAATTATTCCCCACCAAAGCAGCTACTGCTGCCCAATAGTGATGTGCCCTGATGGGCTTAAGAAGCAGCAACAATCATGGGTCTCCTTGTTTTGCAAAAGCAATGCAGAAAACATAACACATAACTGCTACTTGGGTTTTTACTCATAGCCACCAAGATGGATTAGAATCCCAAGTCTACCAACAGAAAGAAAATGTGAAGGGACAAATAGGAACACCAAGGGTGGCAAGTTAGGGAAGAAAAGGGGTAAAAAGATGATTTGGAGTTCCACATATACAAATTCATTTTTATTCCATTCACTTTGAACAACTACCACCACCTAATTCTAAATTCACATCATAAACTAGTCTCCTCCAGTTCAACACAAGATGCCTATTGTCAAGGGATCTCCTCCCCTGTCTTCCACAACAGCTCAATGGAGCCACACAGGAAATTTATAGAATTATAATTTTGAAATTATAACAGATGTGATAATGTCCTACAGCATCACTGAGCACCAAGGAAATATTCAAGTGACTAAACAGGCCAAACATTCCCAGTGCTCAGTTCAGCTCAGCTACCACTGTTCATGTTCCAGAGCGCACACCCCTATTTTCTTCCATCCTTATGATACAAGACATCCAAATGCAAAGACTAGCCATCCCCAAACTGTCTACTCAGTAAATTAAAGAACTTGAGCACATTACTAGCGTGCCACAAGAAATAAACTGACATTCTTTTGGTACAAGACATGGGGATAAATAGTTCAGCAGCATTTCTGCATTAGTGCGACTAAATGATCAATGCAGAAACCTGAGAATTATCTTGAGCATCACTAAAATTGAGTGTGCCTCCAATTTTAATTCAGAATACCACCATGCCTTTGCTATTGGAAGTGTGGGAAACACTGATGGAGTCCTCTTCACTTCACTACTCTTCACTACTCTTCTTTGGTGGGCCAATCTGAAAGTGCTCAGGGTATGCAGGGAAAGGGGTAAACATGAGCAAAAGAATGGAAAAATTTCTTCTTCTCCTTGTCTTCACGAAATCTTGCTTCATTACATCTCTTCAGACAAACATCATTGCTACTGCTGTAAGAAAGAAATGCAGGCAAGGCAAAGCTCCCCTTTCACACTCTTCCGATTACTATACTGAGGACTGCAAACTTCAAGATTAAAAGCTACTGTAAAATTCAGTGACTGAGGTGCGTATATGCACATACCAAGGCAGCTTTTCTCAATATTCCTTTATAAACTCTAGTGTCATCAATTGCCAGTCTCTGAAGCAGGCTTTTATATTTGTACTTACTTCACTATCCCCACCTAACACCTACCCCCCACAATTAGCTTTGTAGTGGACAAATTTTCTTCTAGATTTTCCATCATAAACTTACGTCTTTTATCTGCCTGTAAAAGGCAAGCATACATCAATGAAGAATAGTCAGTTTTAAACAGAAGCCCTTTGTTACAGTGTAAACACACACACACTAGTCAGAATTGAAATCGTAATCCAGAACACTAGGCCATTTCATAACTTGCAAGACATGAAATGAATACAAAGAGCAAGTCACTGAGACAGGAATATACTGAAACGGTATACTTCCATATGCCACTGGATCCATAGTACATGGGGGTTATCAAGAAGGCAAGGTGGTGATTGAGTTGCGGGAATAAGGACACACATATTTTAGAAGACGAAGAAGTTAACCAGGAAAGCACTTGATCACTGCATATTCACAAAAATAATCGATGAGGAGTCTGATCTCTTCATATTAAACCACATATAGTTCCTCTCACTGAAACCACATAGAGTTCCCTCTCCCACTGCTCACTGAAAACTGTGTCTTATAAGCCCTCTTCAGATGCTGTATCTCAGTGCTGCTCTTACACTCCTGAAGGCCCACCCTCACAAGTGTATAGCATTTGTTTGCAGCAGTAAATGCTGCGCCAGGAAAGAGATCCTCCCTGTAATTGAGAATGCCAGGCATCCAGCTGGTCTCCTGTGTTTATTCTAATGGTGCAGCTAGAATTCAGACTAGGTCAAAGAACAAAATTCAGCCCAGGTTCCAGTGTCAAAAGTGTCTATTCTGTACTTTTCCTTAAAGGAGTAGAACTCAGCATTACTTACGGCCACAGGCATTCTTTGGAATACCTAGAGGCTAGTATCACATTTATGTCAGCAGATCTGCTTATTGCTTTCATGGGGAAAGTCAGAAAACATTTCAGTGCAAAGATCTTGTTGCAGCTTGTGCAGGACACAATCAACAAAAAGGCATTTGAAATATCCGAGATAAGCTTGTAGTTTTAATGTCAATTCTTTTGCAACTTCAAAATTTGGAGTTTTTTTTTTACATCTGCTATAAAATCACTTTCAGTAATATAAAGGAACACCAACTGACCGAAGCATCACTTGAATGCACAATCAACTGCAAAATTTCCCTACGTACAACAGGTTTGAGGGCTGGAAAAATTCCACAGAATAAACCTCTTTTGGGAGAAAAGTGGTGGTGTAATACAGTAAGAATGTAAAAACATTAAGCTGTAGTAAAGTGCTAGAAAGTCTTAAGTTATTTTTTTCTGAAGAAAAATAAAAGGAATTAGTGTTCTCCCTGCTTCACTTGGTACTGGTGATAACAAGAGGTACTGAAATGCTATTGACTATATCTTCATACTGAGGTGGTGGATCCAAAGGATTTGCTGTTTCATTTCTTCTCATGCCGTTTTCACCAGCAACTTCCTCATAGGAGGGAGGTGGATCACAATTTGACAGCCTTGTCGATAGAGAATCTGAACGTCCATCTGTATAGCTCAGGTAACTTGGAGAATGTCCGTTGCCTTCAAACATTTCTTCTTGGGGAGAATGCAGAATGCTGAGTGGCTGAGGAAGGGGGCTTCTCCCATCAGGGACAGTTCTATCACCTGCAGCTTCTCTGGTTCTGCTATGTGCGTACATGGACTGTCTATGCATTTTCTTTTTGAAAAGGCATCGCCATGTGATAAAAATTATAATAAGAATAATAAAAATGCCAAAGATTAATGGAAACACAAGATAAAATGGATACCAATTATAGCCAGTGGTACTTCCTCCATGGAGTCCATGTGTATAGCTTTTCCAAAACTCGCTCTAAACCGAAAAGAAAGATTGTTTAAGAAAGGAGTTCCCGCCTATTAACATTAAATGAAAAAGGGTTTATTGCTGTTAGTTGCAAACTTTATTTTGGTACAAGTGCAGACCACAAATTTTCCGATAAGATTCCTGCTGTCATCTGAGGGAGGCTGGTGACTGCAACAGACACAGCAACACACAAAAGATGGTTGGTAGAAAGATGGTTTTGTAGTCTGCATTCCTCTTTTGAAACAACTACATAGGAGCTGAAAGGGGGTGATGAGGAAAAACCTATATCACAAACATCCAGCAGATTTAAATGGCCAGTGAGTCGAGTAAGGACAGCAGCACGCCTCCTATACCTATCTTTCGGGGGGGGGGGATTTAATCCCATTTGGGAAGGTTAGTTATGCAAAAGATGAAATTCTACGAAGTTAGGTGCCAACCCCAACATGGAGGCACACCACTTTAATTTGTCTCTGGCCCTGTTCCAGATACATTTGTCTTGGCAGGTAAGTTCCAAATTCAGTATTAGAAACAGGGATGTCAAGTAAGCCATTTAAAATTATTACAACTAGAAATTCAAGCCTGAGGCATATTCTATTTTTGAAGTACTTTAGTGGTGTGGAACAAAGTCAGGCATGCCAATGTCAATCAAGACTGGAAGCAAAGCAACTGTTAGTCTTTGCATCTATCTGTTAAAAAGGCATAATGCCAAAAGTAACAGAACCATTCCAAATCAAAACATTTGCAAACTAACCAAATAGTGAAATTCAATATCCAAAATATGGTTTCTATTGAAACGTATTTGGTCTTGTAGATATTTTTTCAGCATTCATGTTTATGGCTATGCAGCCAATATAATTATTTACATCAGCCTCCTCAAGACTACAAGATGTACATTTTTTTTTACTCTTACTGTACAGTGGTCAGTCCTATGTTGGCATTTGGTTTCTGTAGTATTGACTAAATGTAGATGTTGCTACAAGAAGTGAAACTGTGTAAGGAAATGTCCTCAAAGTCAATTATTCCAACAATGTAATGTGGAATGCACTATCTCCAACTTACCCAAGTTTTATTCAAAAGCAGGCTTAGAATAGTAGCCTTAATTCAAGTCAAAATATTTATAGTCAACATTTCAACTACTCAATTCTGGCAAGATCTGAGCAACACAATTTTTGAACCTATAAGCTTCACACATTTTGATAATTCCATTTCTGCATGTAGATGCATGTGTTGACTATAAAATTAGTCACCCAAAAGTAAGCTAAACTTACTTTCTGTAGGTCTGCTGGAACCTGCTTCTGAAGTTACTTGGCAGAACAATTCTCACACAAAGCAGCTGCTTCAAAGCCAAAGCTATCAAGAACAAAGGTTCTGAAAAGTTCTTTTTGTCTGCCAGTTAAACTTCAGTTAATAAAGTGGCACTTTTAAAATGGCCTTACTCTTAAGATAGCAACACAATGTGTGAATCAGTCCTAATACTTGTACCATGTAATTTAAATGCTACATGAAATTTTAAAGATATGAAATGCACTACTTTACACACACACACATATATGAGTATATATGGGAGTAAATGCCACTGAATTCAATGGGATGTACTTTGGAGTAGACAGATAGGACTGAAGTGCTGATTTAGACAATATCTCATTAACTTACAGTCTTTTCATCATTTTCAAAAGCTTCTCTTGCCTCTTCATAGTTACATCGTTCTTCAAAACATTCATGTTCAATGTTCCCTTGTTTAAGTTCTTCAAGAAATACATTGGCCCGTGGGTATCTTTTGAAGACAGAATTGGCCTTTGCTGCTGTGAGGAACACTATAGAATTCAAATCATTAGTACTTTTGAAGATGTAAATGTACAACTAATTTAGCATTCAGGATAATACAAATTAACTTTCAGTTATAAGAATATTCACATTTTATTCAGAAATAAGTTTGCACTTATCCTTGGGATGCATCCTAAGTTTAGTCTTCCATGACTAAAACCAAATGAAATCAATGAGACTTCCCATAGTCATGAATGATTAAACTTGATATACAACCCATGATCATCATCCCTAGTAAGAATGAACTGGTTCTGAAAAGAACTGTTTCTCCCACATGTCGACCTGTACTAGATAGCAACATTTGAAAAGTTCTAAGACAAAAAAAAAGCACAATGTTCAATGTGTTTTAGATACCAACTTCACCCTGTTGAATGGTGTGCAAGCAAGTGATTTATGCAAATGTAGTGGCTGCATTCAGACAGTTCTCCAAATAGCCTAGAAGACTGTCAACAGACATGTGCGCACATTCCCTTCTCTTCTTGTACATGAGGTCTGATTCTTTACTTTCTTTTTGAATCAAATTAAGCTATTTCTGCCCAACGTCGTATCTTGATTTATGTATTACTTGATTTTTCTCTGTAAACCGCTTTGTGAACTTTTTGTTGAAAAGCGGTATATAAATAATAATAATAATAATAATAATAATAATAATAATAATAATAATAATAATAATAATATACGCAACAGGAATTAACTGTGTATACCTGTGGGCTGGGGAAAAATGGGTTAACTATCACAGCAGACTGTAAGCTGGCAAACTGAAGTTTCAACTAACTTTTCCCTGATGTATGGATGATGTTTGCTTCCACCCAATATAGCAGCAGAAAAGGATGGCACACAATTTTCCACTTATGGACAAAAAAATACAGCTTTTAAAACAAAGTTTGGATACAAAACCATGAGTAGCAAATATTGTTCCCTTTTCAGCCCAACACAGCATCTTTAACCAGTGGCTGTTTTTGGTGTCTCCTCTGCATCTTTTTTCAAGATTGTGAGCCCTCTGAGGATAGTGACCCATCACTTGATATATTCTGCTATGTAAATTGCTTTGCGTTACTTTTTGTGGAAAAGCATTATATAAATACTCTTACTATTTTTCCAAATGTTTTGCAGACATATAAAAAAATCAGTTTCTTATACGAAGACCTCCTTCAGCATAATGCGTTCCAGAAAGCAATGAAAAAAGTCAGCACTTATTTATATAAACCAGGGGTGTCCAAAGTTTTTGGCAGGAGGGCCACATCATCTCTCTGACACTGTCGGCGGCTGGGAAAAAAGAATTAATTTACATTTCAAATTTGAATAAATTTACATAAACGAATATATTAGAGATGGAATGAATGAAGGTCTTGCAATAGCTCAAGGCCTATAAAAGGCCTTGCACAAAGCAAGGCTGGTCTTTCCTTTGCTGTCTCTACTGCATCACAGACATGAAACAAGAAGCAGTGGAGGGAGCCCTCATCTCACAGCTCACTCGAGAGGCCAAACAGTCGCCCTCATGCTGAGAGCAGTTGCGTCAGGCCAGTGTGGGCTCCAACAAATCTCCGGAGGGCCAGAGGCTCATTGGAGACTAGGGGCTCCTTGAGGGCCGCATACAGAGGCCTTGAGGGTCGCAAGTGGCCCCAGGGCCGGGGTTTGGGCACCCCTGATGTAAACAAACACGCTATACTCTGGTAGCAGGTACAATTAGTTTAGTATATTTCCAGAGTTCCTTCACAGTTAGTGCTGTCGTTAGCAAGAGAATGACAGACAAATTCTTACTCAGGATATCATGAGGTAGAATACCTTGTAGATGCAAAGCTAGAAATCTTTCATTAACAAGCTTTTGCTCAGATATTCACTACTAGCCCTGCCACTTTGCCCAAGTTTTCTGCCAAAGAATTCAGGTGAGAGAGGGAAGAGGTCCCATGTAATGCTGAGCTTTGGAGTGGGCAGAAGATACTGTTATTTCCAAATCTGAGTACTTATCCCAAGCTCCCTACAAGTTATGGAAAACTTGGGAGAGGGAATCTGTGTAGAGTTGGGTATCTTCTCTTACCAGAGGATCATTTGGTTAGCCTCTAAGAAGCTAACCACTGCTCACCAGACCTCCACTGAAGATTACTGAGTGGGGTAGAAAAAAAGGAGGAAACGGATGGTTGAGCCAACTGTGGGGTGTGAGGAACACCACACAATAACAAAGCACACTTGAAACAGAAACACTGGTAGATTCTCAGAGAACTGTGACTTTGGAAAAAATACACAATAACTTACCACTATCCATCTTTAGCACTGCCCACTGGAAATTCCTGTAACACAAAAATGAAAGCAGACTGACATTATGTGCAAAACAGTTCTCCATTAAGGAGGATATGAAAGTGATTAACCATTTGTCAAGTTTGATTTTAAGGTCATGTATTCACATTGACTACTTTCATTTATTAAATAAATGATCATCAATTAACTCATAAATGATCATCAATTTACTCAGTCATGAAGCTCACAAGATGGCTTTGGGAAAAGTACCATCTTTCAGTCTTACCTATTTCATAAGGTCAGTTCGCAGAAAGAATTGTAAAGCATTTTGGACAAAAGAAATACAAAAGCATGCAATTTAAACAGTTTCATGAAGGCTCTCCGAGTAGGAGCAGCATTGAGTATACAGCTCAGCCCTGAACTTCTATAGCACACATGCACATGTCAAAAGCATCCATAAACAGTTCTTTCACCATAACCTATGTAGATATGAGTAAGAATCAGGCTTCTGAAGGGGACATGACGCTCAGGAATGTAGTGCAGTGCTTCCTAGTGCAGCCTTTATATGCAACTCTTCAAAGAATCAAAAGCAGAAAGCCCTGTGCTGGAGTCTGACATTTGAGAGCTATAAGCACTCACAGGGCACTACATTTTGCCCTAGGCAAGCAGCAAATTGCAAGGCTAATCATGAGTACCATACAAGCAGTTTTCTTCCTTCTAGCAAGCCTCAGGAAACAAGCCTCATACCTACTTATGACAGATTCAAACTGAACAGGCTATTCAAACTGCAGCATATTCAACTGAGACAGAACAAGCACCAAGACTACCTACAGATGTAATAGCAACTTTCCCCCAGCAACATTGTTGCTACACTCAATATTAGATCATCAAAACAATTGGTGTGCAGATGAAACAGGCTCTTGGTTGTAAAGCTACAACCAAACCAGACATTTACAGAAGTCCCCTAAAATGTCAGATTTTATATGTTAAATAGGTTTCTATATAATTTAGCAGGAAGCTTCTCAGAGTCAAGCATCATGTTTCCTGAAGAAAATTGTGTTTATACTGGAAAACTGCATTTGTATTTTGGTGTTATGGGAAATACCTAGTGTGTGCAGTGATATGATCAAGGTTGCACTATGTCTGTCCAGCTGTTACTTTATCCTATGACATATACAATACTGGAAAGGCTTGCGGCTGAAGTAGACAATCATTTTCTTCCTCTCTTACATCTACCCATTCCCCCACATTCATCAGTACAGCCCCCAGAACCTCTTCCAATTTAAGCAGAAAGCAAACAACAAATATGCAGGATATATGTTTGGTGTCATGACACTGATGCTTTAGATGGGCTGGTTTCTGTATATCTCTTCAATCCAAGGAATATTATACATGGACTTGGTAGCAACAAATGTTTTCCCAACTGGCCCACTTGTATAGGAACACACACACAGGAAGAACTTGCTGTCCAGACAACAAGTTATTTCTATCAACCATAGTGTTATTTCCTTTTGTCTATCCCAGGCATGTCTAAAGTTTTTGGCAGGAGGGCCACATGGTCTCTCTGACACTGTGTCGGGGGCTGGGGAAAAAAAGAATTAATTTACATTTAAAATTTGAATAAGTTTACATACGTTTACATAAATGTATATATTAAAGATGAACTTGTATGAATGAAGGTCTTGCAATAGCTCGAGGCCTATAAAAGGCCTTGCACAAAGCAAGGCTGACCTTTCCTTTGCTGCTGCTACTGCATCACAGATGTGAAACAGCAAGCAGTGGAGGGAGCCCTCATCCCACAGCTCATGCAAGAGGTCAAACAGTCTCCCTTATGATGAGAGCAGTCGCGTCGGGCCAGTGTGAGCTCCAGTTAATCTCCGGAGGGCCAGAGGCTCACTGGAGACTAGGGGCTCCCTAAGGGTCACATTGGGAGTCCTCAAGTGGCCCCAGGGCCAGAGTTTGGGCACCCCTGGTCTATCCCAATTTGCCCTTCTTCACTGCTACCAGCTCCTTCTCAAAACTCCCTTTTATTTTCATCTGTTTTGTCCATCAGGGATTTATTCAGTTCTGGGTTTTGCCTGTTTCTCCTCATGAACATTTACCTTTGAAGCCCTGATGTTGTGTCTTAATATTCAGTCTTGGAATTAACACCATCACCCTGCATTTGTAATACAAAGACAATTGAACTAAATAAAGTTGGCCTCAGTTTTATCAGAGTGCATTTAGCTAACAACATCATGAATGCAGGTTCACACATGCAAAGGGCAGTTAATATTTGTCAAAACATTTGCTGTTGCAACGTTTTGCAACAGGATGCCATAAACTGGAGTATAGAACGTACAGTGCACAAAGTTTATCACAACTGTAACCAATATCAGAATGGCTGCTGCTCCAGGTTGTACCTCTACTGTTCTAGAACTGTTTCCCATAACAGTGTATACCTGCTCACAGAACACTTTGGTTCCTCCATTCCCCCCCTCCTTTAAGGGTGTGTGGCATTACATCCACTAGGTTTTTATCATTGCCTCTTGTCAAAGTTACAGGTATCTCACAGTGCAATTCTATGCAGATTTACTCAGTAGTAATACCTACAAAGTTGAATGAAGCTTACTCCTATGTAAGGATAGGCTTTCAGCCTCTATGCAACATATCTTCTCTGCAGTTACACAGCACTTTATGTTTCAACCATTTCAAATCCTTTATTTTTAAACTGTAGCCCAGCGTTTCCCAAACTGTGGGTCAGAACCCACTGGTGGGTCACAACTAGATTTTTGGAGGGTCCCACAGAAGCAGAACCTCCAATGAAAACATAGGTGATGAAATGCTCAGATAACTAATTGCCTCAAGCCCTGAGGTTTTTCAAAAAGCAAACAGCTGCTAATTGCCCTGCAAAGAGCTCCTGCAGTTTGCAAGTACATGTAAATATAGGGAGATAAGTCTTGAAGCATCTGTTTTATGGTTATTATAACATGTAAATAAATAAAAATATTTCTAGATTTTATTGAAGTCTCGTAAAACCAGGTGGGTCCCAAAAGAGTGTCATTTTTAAAAGTGGGTCCCAGTACTATAAAGTTTGGGAACCACTACTCTAGCCTGTTTACATGTGATATAGGTACATGTGCATTCTCAGTTGTTTAATCAGTATCAAGATAACTACTGCTCTGCATATCTCTTCTGTTTCTACAGCAACAGCTAAATCAGCCTGAATAAAACAGGCCCTTGATCAGAACTATTGCAGGTTTTCACACTCCACTTAAGACAGATGGTAACTGGGCTTCCCACACTTAAAGGAGTTAAAAGCTCTGCGCTTTTGTTGGAGTGTTAATTTCTCTTGCCTTGATTTCAGATATGCTTTTACCAGTTGGCAATCTGGTTCACTCCCATTAGACAGTCACCTGTCACCTCAATATGCAATTCAATAATTCAGAAGGCTAAAATATGAGCCTATGTTATCCAGATCAGTTTCCTTTAGAATCTTGTCTACTAACAAAGTAATGGACTTTATATACAGGGTGCCTAAAAAAAACCATTCATATATTTTAATGAGCTCTAATTCATATATACATACTTCGTTATAGAAAACCTACAAAGCTCAAACATCTAAGGAAGCAACTGAATAGATGCATGGGACTATTCCTGCACACATGAAGGTTTGTAGTCGCAGCATGTTGTCTGCAGATTCCTTAATCAACTATGTCAGCAGCATATAGATGCCAATGGGGACCATTTCTAATGGGGCTGGTTCTCAACCTGTGGTCCAGGGACCACAGTTGGTGCGCGAGATCCTGAGAGGTGATCTGCAGAGTCTCAGGGGAAAAAAAGATTGCCCTTGATCACTTCCAGCATTCTCCCCCATGGAGGGCGGAGAATGGATCACCTGTAGCTGCAGCCAGCAACAAAAGCAGCAACCTACAAATCTTCTCTATAAATATCAAATCTTCTCTAATTATTACAAATGTAATTGTATTTTTTTTATGTAAAAGGGTGGTGTCACGGGGTGGGGCAAGTCCCTTCCCCTTTAAGATGGGCTGGGTCAGGTGTAGGGTATTAACAACTAAGGAATAAAACCTGGGGTTGGGTGCCTGGAAAGGAGAGTGCAGGAAGCTTACAGCTTGATAGTGGAAGCAATACTGAGATTTGTAAGTATAGTTTTAGCCTCTTTAAGATCTTTCTTGTTTTTAAAGCTATTGTGTTGTATATGGAAATGTTTTTATGGAGCAATTGAACTCCCTTAAGTTTAATAAAAATCTTTTATGTAAAACATTTGGTGCAGTAATTGACCAGGGCATGTATGATATTGGGACCTGGCTTGGAGTAAGCAAAAAATAAATAAGCATTGCTCTTGAGGGTGGTGGAGGGGGGTTGAGTCCTGGCTGGGTTGGTGTCTCCCCTGGTCCTTCCCTACCCCAAGGGCAATATTTGTTACAGGTGGGGGTTGCATGCAGGGCTCATGAGATGGACTACAGTGGGTAGTTTGTACTCAGGCCCAGGGTCAAAATGGTGACCTAGGAGCCAAAGGAAGGGGCCCAGATATTTCCTGGAATCTTTTATTTTCCTGTCTCACCTGGACTCACTGCCTGCATGGGATGCTGGGCATGCAGTTGCTGTGGCTGCCTCAAGTCGTATGTGTTGGACCGAGGAATACATAGATGACACTCCTTAACACAGTGTCAAATCTGGGAAGAAACTGGCCTGCTACAATAGCTCTTGGGTTTCTTGTCTGCTAACTATGAAGGAGCATATAGGAGCTAATGGGCACAGCTGCAGGACTACAGCAGCTAGAAAAGCAACTTTTGGTATGCACAGGACATTTTTCATTCTAGTGTGAGCCTAAACAGGTTGATGCTAATTTTCTGCAATGATTTTCTATATTTATAAGATTTTAGAGAAACTTAGGAGTATGGTTGATTTTCTGTATTACTGTATCTGGTTGCCGATGCTGTGCGGGCAGGTGGACCTGGTCTCCACATTGGGAAGCACAGTAGACCAGGGCTCCAAAGACTCTTCCTGCTGTGTTGCCACCCTCACCACCCTCACCTTGCTCTGTTCTGCATCCTCCACACCTCTGTTTTGCACATCCCTGTCAATACCCTCCCCCACTCTATTTCACCCCTCCCCCTTTGGGAAGGGGCCTCAAAGAAACTTTGTACCCCCTGATAAAATTCTTCTTGGAGAACCTAGTTGCACATGGTCCATGTCAATTCCAATTTTTGCTTCAGTTTTTTTTTGTGGCCTTATGGCTTCCTAAAGGTTGGAAACCACTTTCTAATAAGTCTAATAAGTTAAACTAGGTTACACAACTGCTTCTGTGTACACCATGTGCAGTATGTGTGTGAAGTATAGCATAATAAATCTTGACATTATAAAGCATGTGTACATTATCTTGAGACACACACTGCAGGGTACAGGTACAAACAGCAATCTTGTTCTTTTGCAAGCATTCTGAAGTATATGAAACAAGACTGAGGACACTGCCACACAACCTCACCTGGCATGTTATGAAAAGATGTACAATGTTTGATTACTGTTTTTCTTGCTTTGTCTTCAAGGAAAAATATTATTTCAAATAGTAATCAACCAGAAGAGAACTATTATCTTTAAATTCAAGTCAGTTCATTCTAAAACCTTGACAAAGCATTTTTGGTATTTTGTTAGGTGACAAGTGTTCAAGTGCTGTTTTATGGATTGTGACTAGACACATCTTGGGTCAGAAATCATACAGTGCAGTAATAATTCTATAATAACCCTGATTTCATTGGATTTACTTACAAATGCTTAGGACTGCAGCCTGAATGGGGTTGTTGCCATATTTGGCATACATTTTGCTGGATAAATAACCATACCTACAAATCTTTTTAGCCAAGCTTTGTTCTTTGGATTAGGCATTTCAGCTATGACCTGTGACAGATTTTCCAGTCCTGTGAAGTACCAGAATCCCATTGCTACTTATCTTTAGACGGCTGATAAAGATTTTCTTTTTCTAGCTGTCCTTCATTGGCGTGCTAAAATACAGCTTAGTGACATGTTGACAGTCACTCACTAGTATTAATCCTGCTCAGTTTGCAAGTTTGTGACACTTTGGGCACAACCCTAACCAACTTTCCAGCACTGGCATAGCTGTGCCAGTGGGGCACGTGCTGCATCCTGCAGTTGTGGGACATTCATGGAGGCCTCCTCAAGGTAAGGGAATGTTTATTCCCTTACCTTGGAGCTGCATTGCCCTTATGTCAGTGCTGGAAAGTGGGTTAGGATTGCACCCTTTGTTGTTTAAATTATTCTCGTAAACTGACTAGAATCTTAAGGAGAAAAGTGAGGCATAATTGTTTAAGCATTTTAGTTGCATTAGGTTTTAACCCTTCTCTGATTAAGGTAGGTCTTAGCTATTTTATTTCCAACAAAACACATCTATATTAATCTTTACCTAGTTTTAGGTTCCCCTCTTAATACCAGCCTAGAAGTTACTACTACCTCATCAACTTTTCAACAGAAAAGTTTGCAAAGCAGTTGAGATAGCAAAAAACAAAGAACACCACACGGGCACACACACTTAGAACAGAGGTTCCCAAACTGTGGCGTCTCTTTGTCTCTGCCCCCTTAAGGGTCAGACTAACAGCGAAGGTAGCAGCAATGTGATTCGGACAATTGCACTGTTGCCAGGGAGGGAAAGGTTTTTGACACTTACCAGGGGAGTCGCTATGGCTCTCCAGAGGGTCCAAAGAGCCTACAAACCCCTCTGAAGCCTTCCAAACTGCTGGAAAAGGAAAAACACTTCCTGTTTTGTTGTGAAACTGGTAGTGTTCTTCCCCCCCCTTTTCCAGAAGTTTGGAGGCTCATGGAGGTTTGCAGAGGGCATTACAGACTCTCTGGGCCCTCCAGAGAGCCACAGGTAAGTGTAAAAAACCCTTCCCTCCTCGGCACCAGCATGATTGTCCTGATCACATTACTGTCCCCTCCCCACGAATACTTACTGGTTCCCAAACTCTCCCTGATCAGTTCCCAAACTCTCCAGTTGACCATGCAAAAATTCATTGGTGCAGCAGTTCCCAATCTTCTCAGGACCTCAACCCACCTTGTCCTCTGTGGTAGGTCACTACATGAGAATGACTTACCAGGAGTGTGGAGGCTCTTCCGGGTTGCACCACACCGGCAACCCACTCTACTGGCCTCAAAAGGGCACTTCCAGTTTTCAGAAGCAAACTGAAAGTGGCTTTCTGAAAACCCAAAGTAGCTTTCCAAGGTTTCTACAGGCCATTCTGAGGTATACAGAGGCAAGTAGAGTGGGTTGCCAGCTGGGTGTGAACCAGAAGAAGTCTCCCCACTCTCACAGTGAGTAATTCAGCTTCTGGAATAGCTCCAATTTGGAACCACACCAGAGTAATGGCAGATGGGAGAGTCCAGGTCACGACCCACCGCATGCGGGCTTGCAACCCACCAGTGGGTTGTGACACACAGTTTGGGAAACCCTGCACGCATTAGTGAAAAAAGGACTAACTTACTGGCAACTTCTATAACAGGCAATTGAAAGTGTTACCTTAGATGGCCTTGTTCATAACAGGCACAAACAAATAACCAGGTATTTGCCAAAAACTATTGATTTTCTTCATTCTGTAAGTTCTTTCACTTTGCCTGAATTGCTTTTCATGCAATTTGGTTCTTCTTGAACATTATCCCTTAGCGTCACTGAACCTTCAAGAGTTCATTAAATCCAAGAGTTATCAGTGGATTTATTTTTATGGCATATTGCTTAGTTGAACAACCTAGGGTTTAAAACCCATTTTGTAGTTTGTATCAGCATCCAGTTTCTGGATTTCCATCAATTAAAAGTTGACTCGAGAAGTCTATGCTTCTTCATATGCAACATTTCTTCAAGTCCCCATATATGTACTAGTTCAGTTCCAGAGATCTGTATGGAAATCAAAATGTTCGTAGCTTGAAATATCTGGGTCTTGCTAGCCCAGTGCTACATGCCTGCATGAAAGCTCCACTAAAAGCTGTACTGTGCCTGCAGGAAAGTGCCTATGCAGCCATCCATAACTCAGGGAGCTGGTGAATACAATATGTTACATATTAATGAAAACTTGATTTTTCTTCACCAACTGCATTGTCAAAGTAAGAACAATTTAAGTACAGGTGTGCCCCCTTATCTGCAAGAATTCTGGAATCCCCCATGGATAGCTGAAACCTCGCATATGGGTGAACACTTGTCCCTATGGTCCCGGGGGGAGGGGTCACTCCTCCCTTTGGAGGCAAGGGAAGCTCTGCCTCCCTTGCTTCCTGAGGGACTTCTGAACTCAGCAGAGACTGAGGACATCTGTCCCCGGCCTTTGCTGAGCTCAAAAGGTAAAAGAAAGTGACTTCTAGTTTCACAGAGAAACTGGAAGTGACGTTTCTAATGCCTTATAAGGCATTAAAAAAGTCATGCTGGGCAAATGCTGGTAAACATAAAACTGACCAAATTCTCATCTTTCACATCTGCTCCACTTACAATACTATACAACAGTGGTTCTCACACATTTAGCACTGGGACCCACTTTTAAGACTGAGAATCTGTCAGGACACACCGGAAGTGATGTCATGATTGGAAGTGACATCATCAAGCAGGAAAAATTTTTAACAGTCCTAGGCTGCAAGCCTACCCACACTTACCCAGGAGTAAATCCAATTTACTATCATTGTTAAAAGAATTAACACAGTAGCTTGTTAAAAGTATAGGTCTGTAACATTTCCCCAAATGCAGTCACATACCATGGCAGCATCAAGTCTACAATATTAAAAATAAAATATTGAAATGAATGCGGACCCACCTGAAATTGGCTCACGACCCACCTGGTAGGTCTCAACCCATAGTTTGAGAAACACTGCTGTACAACTTCAATTCTTTTTTTCCACCTCGTACAGCTTTTTGCAGCATTTCCTCCAAATGCCAGCTTTCCTTTAGGAAACTAGTATTAGCTAGTATTTAGTTTTGCATCATTAGTTTACCTTCAGTTTCTCTTCAGACATCATATAATACCTGCTGTAGCAAATGTTGTATGGAAATGCCAGAGGAAACGGAAAGGTAGAACAAGCTTCACAAACACTTTCAAGCACTGAACTTTACTGCTGTCCAAGGTTTCCATTATCTGATTGAATTTTCCAGAAGTTCTTCCTTCTGTTCACCTAATAAGTTATTTTGGCTTTTACTCTTATTGCAGTCTATGTACATTCATATTTTAAAACTCATTCTCATTAAGTGCTCTAAATGCTTAGAACAGTGTTTCTCAAACTGTGGGTTGGGAGCCAATTTCAGGTGGGTCCCTATTTATTTCAATATTTTATTTTTAATATTGTAGACTTGACACTACCATGGTTTGTGACTGCATTTCGAGAATGTTACAGATCTGTACTTTGAACAAGCTACTATGTATGTTCTTTTAACAATGATAGTCAATGGGACCTACACCTGGGTAAGCGTGACCAGGATTGCAGCCTGGGAATGTTAAAAACTTTCCTGCTTGATGATGTCACTTCTGGCCATGACATCACTTCCAGTGGGTCCTGACAGATTCTCATTCTAAAAAGTGGGTCCCAGTGCTAAATGTCTGAGAACCACTGGCTTAGAAGGTTATATACGATTCAAATTAGTGCATTTTTAAAAAGTTTTTAAAAACCATCACTTTTCCACACAATGTCATACCATTTTAGTTTATACTAAAGTATAAACTTTGTCATACCAAAGTTTAGTTCTTTGGCCTTCCTGAATCTCTCATTTTTCCCCAAGAACAAGCTTAGAATACCTCCCGTGACAGAATTCATTCAGGTCAACAATGCACACTGCCAAATAGCTAACTGTGCAGAATATAAAAGCCATAGTCAGGAAGTGGAAATTTCCTGCCCCAAGCTATCCACAGGGACTTTGTGTTCAACAGCTACTTTCTGTCAGAGCAACTGAATTAATCAGAGTTTATTGGCTAGTGCTGCAACTGATGGAGAGCAACTGTTGAACACAAAATCAAATACTACAAGTGAACATGAAGTACATATGAAGAATGCTGCATTATACATTCACTGAGTTTCACTATGGGGGGGATGGAACCCACTGTCTTTTGGATGTACCAGTATGCCCTAGTTTCAGAGTCATCACTCACACACCATAAACAGTCTGTTTTACTATGTCTGTGTTACCAGGCATGAATAGATATTAAAAAGTTTTCTGTAAAGCAGGACAAAGAGACAACATTGTTGGAAAGAACTTATAGAAGGCCAGAATGTAGGCTGATACTAAAGTAGTACAGAAGACTTTCTTTGCCTTGAAATATGAGAAGCAGAAACCATTACAAATGGTTGTAGGATGGGAGTTGGGTTGGGTTGAGCCAGAAGCTTGGAATATCACAAATTGGATAGCTTAGACAAGCTTCTGACTGTCTGCTGATTTCAACCATCAGTAGAGGTGTTTGTTTCCAGTGAGTAAAATGGGATTACATTCCAAGTCTTAAGGAATACAATGGATTACTTCTGAGTAAAGAAATAACACAGTTTTCAAACAACTCTATTCCTCAGGCATTTCCTGACCAGCAGCAACAATAAGTTTGTGATATTCCAATTAGCGTATATAGTACACATTTCAGAAAAAGTGTTCTTCCATTTCATAGTTTATAATTAGGTGAATCCTGCTGAGAGTTTCATTAGTCTTGCGAACTGGTTCTGAAAAAATCTGACTGAGCAGGACAGTTTAAAGGTATTAGTACCACAAAATGTCCCCAAGGCTGAGAGCAGGTTTAAGAACACTGAAAGCTACATCAGCATAACTTAGTCTTCATCTCAACTATCACAAGAGTTAAAAAAAATACTAGGCTACTATGCTTCATAACAAAAACAGAACATTCCTATAAGTATGTTTTCTTGCAGTTATAAGCAGCAGCTCTCACATACATTGGACATAAGGTCCTCTTGTACTGATCTATAAATACCCATGTACAAAACATGTGTTGTGCACATTTTACCTTTGAAGCAGAAGGGAAATATTAAGAGAGGTATGTCTCTCTCCTGCCTGTGAGGTTCCCAGAGGCAGCTGGTAGACCACCACCGAAAACAGGATGCTGGAATAGATGGGTCTTTAGCCTGATCCAGAAGAGCTTTTCTTATGTCAACCACATTTCATGCTAAATATGAACAAACAGGTTCAGCAATCTTGCATCTATTCAAAGAGGAACAAAACTAAACAAATGCACGTGCCCTACTATTTGATATTCAGCACATGAATTTTGTCATTTATGTTGATACATCAAAACATTATTTATGGCAAGTGTTCAGCGACCAACATGAAGTCCATATATACAGCTTGAATGCATCAACCAGGAAGCCTTAAACTCACTGAGTTTAAAAAGCGCTCTTAGGTTTACCTTTATATTCCTAGCAGAAACATTCCGTGAATTATTAGACAAAGAAAAAATTTAATGCAGCCACACAGCAATACATATGCTTACTAAAACAAACGCTGAAGCACAATGCCTTCTTTTTCCCTCCCACACTGGAGGACAAAGAAAAAAGCACTGGGAGACCTGTAGGAAGTCAAGGCTTTGACACTACAAAAACAAGACAGAATGGAAAATGGTTTCCTGGTACACTCAAGTCAGACTGGACCACAAGTGACTAACCTTGTGAAGAGCAGAGCTTGCTGGAGGCCACTACTTTATGAGAAGCCATTTCACTGGAATGGAGGCAGTTGACTGAGATTAGAGAGGAATTTGACACCATCACCTTCCTTAAAATCCTTGACTAAGTGAAGTCCTCTGTTTGCATTCCTTTAGAGCAGTGGTTCCCAAACTTATTGCATCAGGACCCACCTAAAAAGAAAGCTTTACTAACCACTCAAGCCTCAGTGACTATAAATGTTATTTGGCCATAGGGCTCCCCCCAAGTAGCAGATTGTTTAACCTTGATGCCTATTAATCTATTTGTCTAGGCACAGTCTAGTCTCAATTGTCAGTTTGGTGACCCACCAAAAATTGGGTTGGGACTCACTGGTGGGCCACGGACTCACAGTTTGCGAACCACTGCTTTAGAAGTAGTTTGTGCTTCCCTCCAGACCCGAGGAACCATGCAGTGTAACAGTGCAACCCTATGCAGTCTACTCAGAAGTAGGTCCCATCATGTTCAGTGGGGCTTGCTCCCAGGAAAGCGTGCATAGGGTTGGAGCCTAAATCGGTTCAGGCTTTCCATCCAAAACAGCCAGAGAACAGTGTCCTCTAAGAAAAAGTTTTCAGTGTATTCTCTCTCTCTCACACACACACACACACCCACTAGATCTGATGATTGCAGCTCCTCAGCCCAAGTTCAGGCTCTGGCTTCCTACACCCAAGACCCCTCCAGACACCACCTTCCTTGCCGGCACAACCCCCTCAGAAGCAGCACCGCAGTCAACTAGCTGCCCTCCCGGAGAGCCTGTGTGGGTTCACACAAGAGCCCTGCGAAGGCATTTCAAGGGAAGTCAGCCCTGGGGGAGAAAAGGCCACCCCAGAGCCTGCACAAGCGGAGAGCGTCTCCTTGTCTCCGAGCAGCGCCACGGCGCAGGAAGGGCGCCACCTGGGAGCCTCGCGCGCCAGCCTCTGAGCCCGGCCAGGCAACTTCACCAACTCCCTTCCAGGCCCCGCTCCGAGACGCGCCTCGACTCCCGCAGGCGCGCAGCGCTGCCACCCTCCCCGCGAGGTGCCCGGAGTCCCCCCAGAGCACCAACCTCTCCAAGCCAGTGAGCTCGCCTCGCCTCGCCGTCTGCCTCCAGGCGCCCTCGCAGGAGGCACCAGGCTGTGAACTCTCCCTGCCCCGATGACTCCCCGCTCGCTCCCGCAGCCCAGGCCGTTCCGAAATCGCGCAGGCGCCACAACTCCCGGTGCCTCCCAAAGGCTGGAGAGAAAGGAAGCGAGTGCGCGCAGGGCGGGGGCGGAATGGCTGGCTTGGGCAGCGCGCAGCTCCGCCCGCCCGCCCGCCGGGATCCTCGGCTTCCGACCGTCTACTCACATTTTCCCCTTTGCATTTCGAGGGACGATCGCAGGAAGACGCTCCCAGTGCTCAGTCACTTGGTGTGGGCTGCCCTCGCCTGCGTGGAGCATCGTCTCCGGTGACACAGTGGGGATCACTCACAAGAAACCCATAAGCTTGAAATGCAGGACTCAGAGCCCAAGCCTAAGCCTGTCTACTCAGAAGTAGTCCCACTAGCGTCAATGAGGCTTACTCCCAGGAAAGTGTGGATAGGATTGTAGCCTCACTTTCTCTGATCCTGACTTTGGGAAGTGTGGGCAACTGACTGAGGGCCCAGGCCTATCCAACTTTCCAGCATCAGTGAGTCTACAATGCAGCCCCAAGGTAAGGGAACAAATGTCTCTGTGACTGCCACCTCACCACAGGATGCAGTGCGCACCCCATTGGCACTGCTGCACCGGCACTGGAAAATTGGATAGGATTGGGCCCAGAGTTATGTAAATGGTGTGACCTGGTAAAAGGACTTTTTTCTTGAATGTTCAACTTCAGGGAGCAATCTTTGGGCCAAATCCTATCTAACCTTCCTGCACGGATGCGGCCATGCCAATGGGGCATGTGGAGGGGCAGTCATGGAGGCCTCCTCAAGTTAAAGGGAATATTTCTTCCCTTAGTTCAGGCCTCATTGTGGCTGCATCAGGGCTGGAAAATTGGTTAAAGCTTTGTGCCACAAAAGCTTACATCTGCCTTGCATTTTAAATAATAATAATAATAATAATATTTCTGCATAGGGGCCACAGAAATTACCAGCAAAACTGCAAAAAGCAGCTTTATTGGGAACAGCTTACATTTTGCAATGGTATTTATAATATTAAAATAGGATAAAAGTCAGGCATCCCAGGCCCTTGGGAAGGACTCAGTGTCTGGATAAAACAAAGCAGTCATTAATACCTACCTCTCTGTGAAAATTTTGTAATAATGTACTGTATCAGATGCTTCGTAACTTGTATTCTGTGAAACCAAAGCATCTTCTAACAAAGATTCAAAATATTTATTTCCCCCAAAGCCACTAATTTTGTATATACAACTATTGTTCTTAACCTTGCACTTCCAAGTATGTCCCATTGAGTTCAGTGTGGGATGTACTTACTGATGCAGATCTACTCAGAAGTAAGTTCCATTGTTTTCAGTGGGGCTTACTCCCAGGAAGGTGGGCATAGGATTGTATCCTATGTTCCTAGGTAGGCTGGTATCATCAGGTAAGTCATTTAAATTCCCATTTTTGAGATGGGAAACTGAGGTTGAAAATTCAGCAGTAATACTTCACACTTATCCAGGAATTTCCAGTAAATGTGATTCAGTCTTCTGAATCTATGTCTATGGGAGAGGGCTGAATGCTGACAAACAGCATAACCATGTAAATTTATTCTGTTCAGTGAGACACAGTGAGCCCTCCAGTGAGGGCTACAATCCTATTCACACTTACCTGGGAGTAAGCCCCATTGACTATAATGGGACATACTTCAGAGTACATATGCATAGGATTGGGCTCTTACTCTCTAGCAACTGGTTGCTATCAGTAGTTCCCAAACTTTTCAGAGGCCAGAAGCTGCTGTCTGTTTTATAAATGCTAAGGAGTATGACTATAATGGTGTGGCCATACAACAGTGCTCCCCTCAACCAGTAGCAGCTTGTTTAATGCACGATGCACATAGCCTAATCTGCCCTGTCAGTTTAATGACCCAACCAAAATTGGGTCAGGACTCACTGGTCGGTCCTGGACCCTCAATTTGGGAACCACTGTTCTAGAACCATTTACATAGAAGTAAGGGTGCAATCCTAACCCCTTATGACAGTGCTTTCCAGACTGGCATAGCGGTGCCAATGGGACATGTGCTGCATCCTGCAGTTGGGGGGGCACTCACAGATGCCTCCTCAGAGTAAGGTAGTGTTTGTTCCCTTACCTCAAAGCTGCATTGCCCATATGTCAGTGCTGGAAAGCACTGACATAAGGGGTTAGGATTGCACCCTAGTTGAATTCAGCAGGCCTTGTGAGTGTACACAAGTGAGTATACAAGTGTACACAAGTGAGTACACAAGTACAGCAACTGGTTGTACATGGCTTGACCTTAAGGTAAAGCTGCTGAACTTGTATACTCACTTGAGACAGTAGAGACAGTGCACAGTGCCAGAAGGACAGGAAAGTGAGGTTAATTAGCATTCCATTCATGATACTAGAACTGAGATTCCACCTTGCATTTGGATAAAGGCATGCTAAACAAATGTTAACTGCTAACTCAAGGCTGCATGGGAAAAATAGTGTAAGCTGATGGGATGCAGTGCAACATTAACTATTGTTTATTGTTGTGAGCCACCCTGATCTTTCCTGTGGGGGCAGAAGGGCAAAATAACCATTTATTAAACAAACATTCTTGTGCATGTCATGCATGACTTTCTTCCAGGATAAAGTGCATAAAGTTGCAGATCCTATCCAACTTTGCAGCACTGGTGCAGCTGCAATGCAGCCCCAGGGTAAGGGAACAAATGTTCCCATACCTTGAGGAGGCCTCTGTGACTGCCTCCCCACCACAGGATGTAGTGCATGCCCCACTGTCACAGCTGAACTGGCACTGGAAAATTGGCCCTAATTTGTTTGCTTTGCATTATTGCTGAGATATTAATTTTCTAGTTCTAACCCTAAACCATTGTCATCTGTTCTCTATGCGAAACACATTATAGGGATGTCTGTGAAATAACTTAGAATACATTTGGTATCTGTATTTATATAATAACTGCTCTGTACCTTCTGAGGATTCTTTACCCCAACATTACTGGCTATAGGGATGTTACTTTTTTTCCCCTTTCTTGTCTCATGCTACTGAAAACATTAGACTTCAAACCAACCAGGATGACATACTGAAAGACTTAGGGAAGTGATTTTCAACCCCTTTCATCTTGTGGCACACTGACAAGGTACTAAAATTGTCAAGGTACACCATCAGTCTTTTGACAATTGACAAGGTGCACCATGCTATTGGTGGGGGCTCAAATCATCTAATGGCCCTGCTAATAAATGACTCTCCCCACACTCCTGCGGCGCACCTGCAGGCCATTCGTGGCACACCAGTGTGCCATGGCACAGTGGTTGAAAATGGCTGACTTAGGGTGCAGTCGTAACGAAGTTTCTAGTATTGTCCTAGCCGCAATGCAGCCCCAAGGCAAGGTAACAAACCTGCCCTACCTTGAGGAGGCCCCTTTGACAGCCTCCGCACTGCAGGATGCAGTGCATGCTTCAATAGCACAGGTATGTCAGTACTGGAAAGTTGGTTAGGATTGCACCCTTGTTTTCTTTTCCACTACCAAATCTTAAGGTTTTTTTTAAAAAAATATTGCTTTGTTGTATGAAAAACAATACAAAGTTAGAGCACAGATTTAAGGGGGAGTGCCTTCCCCCCTTCAATGCCTTACTACTAGCACAAACCTACTGTATACTTTCCTATCAAAAGTAAGTCCCATTGGCTTATTCCATGTACGTGTATATAGGATTGCAGCCTTAAAAATTAGTATTTTCTACAATTAGCACAAATCCTTAAAATTATAAAGACAAACATTTTCTTTGCTGCATACCAAATAAATCAACAACATAGTCAAACAGGTCAAAACTTGTTTCCATGGAACTGTGAAATCATCATATGTAGCAAGAGTGAATGTGACAGATAGCATGGGGGTGAGAAGTTAATTGACTCAGATCTTCACATGCAGATTGTCGCAGCATCTGCTTTTCATGATTTTGTTATAAATATAGACATTTTGACGTTATTTCCTCCCCTCCCTTTTTTGACCTGTCAGAAGTGTTTCTTCAGTTCAAGTGCTGGAGCACCAAGTGAATTTTTCTGACACAATTCCTCTAAATATTACAGCAGAAACTGTGCAGCTAGTGTTTTCTTACTCTTCAGTGCTTATTCCCTTTGCAAAAATCAGCTTTGATTTACTGAGTGCAAGTTGCAGAAATATCTACACCATATGCTTTTTCATTAAAAAGAAGTTGGTCCAGAGGGAGGGAAGAAATTGAATTGTTTACAGAGCCAGTTGCTAACAGATACCTTCACCTTCAGGCGATTTATCTGCCTAGGGGCGCAATCCTAACCCCTTATGTCAGTGCTTTCCAGCACTGGCATAGCAGTGCCAATGGGACATTTGCAGCATCCTGCAGTTGGGTGTCACCCACAGAGGCCTCCTCAAAGTAAGGGAATGTTTATTCCCTTACCTTGGAGCTGCATTGCCCTTATGTCAGTGCTGGAAAGCACTGTGCTGGAAAGCACTGACATAAGGGGTTAGGATTGCGCCATAACATGATTTGAATTCTCTGTGTTAATTGATGTGACTACCAACTCGTCCACTAATTTCAAAAGAATCAGGAGTCCACTACTAGTGGGCAAATTACAGCCTCATAAATATAGGCTATAAGGAAGCATCTTTTTTACTAGCACTCTAGATGAGGACTGAATGATATCCTACCTTGTTAAGACAATCTCTTTTAAACGGAATTCAGGCACATTGTTTAAATGCAGGGTCTGCCCATTCATGAGGACAACTGAGGTGGCCATCTCTGGTAGGGAGATGTCCCATCTCTGTCTACCCACTTACCTCCACTGCTGCTGTTTCTCCTGCTCCCTAGATTGACAAAAGTAGAGGGGTACAGAGCCGAAGAGAAACTGTGGAGGAGAGGAGAGCAGCCATCCTGTAAGCTGTGTGGCTATGTGGCTCTAATGGAAACCCTGTACAATGGTGTAACTAAGGGTTCTGGAACCCAGGGCACAAAAATATTTAACACTCCTGAGGCCGGATGCCCAGAACACTCCCTGGGATGATCCGGGAGGTGGTCTGAGGCCCACGGAAGCCATGCATGACTTTCCCCAGTCTTGGAAGGCTCAGAAAGCCTGCTGGAGTCTTAGAAAGTCACTTTGATTTTTGCTAACACTGGAAGTACCTTTCTAAGGTCTCCAAGCAGACCGTCTGAACATTGGGGAGGCTGCACATGACCTCCCTGGGCCTCAGAAGCCCTACAGGAGGCCCTTGCCTGCCTTCGGATCTGCTGTCAGGGGTGCAGGTTGGCACCTCCTCAATGTGTGTTATCTGGGACAGTGTACCCCCCTGCCCCCCTTAGCTACACTCCTGGCTTTGCACAGCTTCCTTTTCAGCGCTCTGGAGTTTGGCAATGACATCACTGCAGAGTGCTCCACACCCACCCCCCAAGCAGCCAGAGTAGGGCTCCATACACTCAAGGGGGTAGGAGGAAATTAGAGAGAAGATTGGGGAAGAGTCTAGCCCACCACTTTAATACATGTGTGTGTTGATACCAGGGAAAGGAACTCGCAAAAGAAGGCAGGGTGATCCAGGGGAACAGCACCAAATAGTTAGCAATCATCCACCCCTTTCCACCCCTTTCTGCTCTTTGTTTTCCTTAAACTCCTTAAATGGGAGAAAACCTTGGTAGTTTGTACCCACTGCCACCATCCCAGGCTATAGAGGCCAGGCAGAGGAGGGCCATCTGGGCAAAACTCCTTCATAGGACAGCACAGAACCCCAGGGGTTCTAAAATCCAGCCCACCATAGCATCTGCAGAGCAAAGAGATGCAACAATGCACTGAATTACCCATTAACATGGACCAGCCAGATCAAGGGTCCAAATGTAACTAGTTCATTAGAAGTCCAAAAGAACAAGGAATTTAACAAAATGGAGGAAAGAAAGGTGGGTAGTAAAAATACAAGCAGGCAGATGAAAATGTCTCATCTTGGCTGGATTTCATCAGATGAACACAATAACCAGTAATGCCCAGTAGAAGGAAGTAGTACTCAAATCACGCAGCCCACAGACGCCTTCCAATTCTTCTCTGAGTTAAACCAGGGGGAGTTTGCATGCTGGCTCGAGTCACTTAGCCAACAAAGCAAAAATATATTCCCTAACACAGTACATGTGGTGCCTTGGTATCCATGGGAATCCATTCCCCAACCCCTGCGGATAGAAAAAAATTGTGATTAAGAAATCCACAGTTAGGCATCCCTTTAAACCTCTGAAGGCAACTGGAGCTGTGCTCTGGTTCCCTCTGGAGTTTCTTCTGAAGCCCGTGGAGCCATCCACAGGCCTCAGAAGGCCTTCCAGAAGGTCTTAGAGATGGTCATTTCCAGTTTTGCCGGATGTGACATTTAAAGGCCTTATATGTAGAGGAAGTCTGAAATGGTTTTATTTCTTCATGGATGGCAGTGTTATCCTAAAAAAGGGGGGGGGACTGAAAGCGGTGTCATGTGCTTTTTTTTACAAATTAGTATTTTAATCAATTTTAAAGCATTTTTATCAAGTGTAATCACTGTCATATGGGTGTTTTATGCCTGTGACTGTCAGAAGACATAGGACATAGCCACAGGAATAAAACACATTTCACACACACAACTACATAGTTCAAAGTAGACTGCAGCTTTAGACAATGGGCTGTTTTGGAGTGAGCATCACTTAACCCAACGAAAAGCCCCCATAACATGGGAGGGGAGCAGAAAGAAAGCAGATGCTGCAGACATGGCTCACAAGGAAACAGAAAACATTCCCTTTCAGCCTCTACATGTATAGGAGCACTCTCTCCTTATGCTGTATGAGAGATATTTAATTTCAATTCAAAACAGTTCCAACCATTTAGAAATATCTTAAATCTGAGCAACCCAGTTCAGCTGCTTTGCAGATCGATCTTGATGGTATATGTTTGACACAAAAAATGCTCAAAACTAAAATTTTAATGAAATTAATTTAGAGTAAAAAGTGGAGAATAGCAAATTTATTTGCTTCAGAAGCCGCAGAAATCTGTGCAGATTGGTTTTATTTTTGCACTTGATCACTTTTTCAATATAGTGCCACAGTCACAGCATGACTAAAAATGACTTGGACTGACCAAAGAACACAGCCTGAGCCAATTGTGCAAAGGGACCTTATCTCTGTTGCTGTATAAAAGAAAACAGTTGCACTTGCTTTATAAACTGTCATCAGTATTGAAAGATTAAAAAATGAGAAACGTTTTCATTTCATAGTGTCATAGTCTCATTGACATAGTTAACTCTCTCTCTCTCTCTCTCTCTCTCTCTCACACACACACACACACACACCCTAAGTAACTAACAAATAAATGGCAAGCTTTCATGTTTAATAAGGTTGTTCTTGCAATCCGATAACTAGGAACACCAGATGCTATGCTATCTCCTGAACCTCTTGATGCATAATATCTTGGGGGTTATGGAATATCTATTTATAATGCAGAATTGTTGTACTTGATACACTGAATACTTGTTATTGTGTACACTTGATACACTGATAGTTTTTTTAACTGCATACACATATGCAGTTTTTAAAAGTACTAAGATAAAAGTGAATACCATTAAAAATTATTTGGAATTAGATATGGAGTAATAATACAATTATTATCATCATCATGATCTTAATCTGACAGAACCTACTGCTGACTTCTTACTAATGAAAGTGTAGAAAAGGACCTAGGAGTCCAGAATTTAGAAACCTGAGTTGGAATCACTGGGTCTGCAGGTAGTATTCCAAAGTTGCCTAGGTAAGCAGGTGTTCTATGTTTTATGACCTATGGACGGAAAGACAGTTACATATTTTATGGCATATTTGGGAAGTGACTGGAGCACCTGCCACCTGGGCACTTACAGTGGCAGCTAGGGCGATTTTGCCCCAGCCACTGCTGAGACTGCATATACATTCCAGTTGCATTCTGAGTCAGGAAGCTACTGCAGCACCTGGGCTCTCACAATGGCGGCTGGGGCAATCACAAGCTCCAGCTGCTTCCTGACTAAGGAGGTGGCTGTGAGAACCCAGATGTGACATCACATGATGTCATGACATTGCGTGATGTCACAATGTTACTGCCCTGGGCGCCCCAACTCCTGAGTAAGCCACTGCATGTTATTTTGTGGCATATAGAGATATCTGAAAGAAATGACTGATTCTTGCCTTGCTTTATTTCTGTTGTCTAAGACTATCCAGCTTCGTTTATAACATCCAGCATCTCTGTCATCTGTACCCTAGACCAGTGGTTCCCAAACTGTGGGTTGGGACCCAGCGGTGGATCACAACCTGATTTTGGTGGGTCCCCAAAGAGTGATGGAAAGATCAGATAACTAATTGCCTCAAGCCCTGAGGCTGTTCAAAAATCAGATACTGTAAGCTGCCAATTACCCTGTAAAGAGCTCAGCTCCTACAGTTTGCAAACGTGTAAATATAGGGAGATAAATACAGGGAGATAGCCGCCTTGGGTCCCTTCGAGGAGAAAGGCAGGGTATAAATCAAGTAAGTAAGTAAATAAATAAATAAATGTTTAAGGGTCTTTATTCTGATTATTATAAATAAATACATAAAAATATTATTTCCTTCTAGATCACCTTTTTTTAAAAAGTCTGGTAAACCTAGGTGGATCCTGATAGACTGTGTCATTTAAAAAAGTGAGTCCTAGTGCTAACAAGTTTGGGAACCACTACCCTAGACCAGGGGTATCAAACATAAGGCCCGGGGGCTGGATGCAGCCCGCGGAAGCTTTTAATATGGCCCTCAGGCTTTCAGCTGCTGAGGTGTTACTGCTGAAAGGTCAGCCCACATGAAAATTGGGCTCTCCCATATCTTGAAATATGATCAAGATTCATATATTTTCTCTTTTTTTATTTGCAGCTAATGAGTTCCTTAAGTGAGAAAAAAGTGTTTATTTTTGGTTATGACCTGTTTAATGACATCACTTCTTGCCTAATGACATCACTTCTGGCCCTCAGCAGGCATCATGAATGCTATGTGGCCCTCCATATGAAATGAGTTTGACACCCCTGACTTAGACCATCCGTGAACAGCCTTTTTCAGTGCAATTGACCTAACTAGCACTTTCAGTTCAGAAAAGGTAGCTAAGAAAATTATAGCATAGAAATGTACCATGTTCTGCAGCACTTGGCTCCAAATACTGATTTTCCAAGCTTTTCTGGTTCACAGATTATGTGGCAAAGAGATAGCACAAAATAGCAGAAACACAGTTTTGATTTTATTTACAAGAGTCAAATTCTTCAGCAATATCAAAACAGAGTTTACGATCAGCATCAAGGTCTCGGAGTCTCCATAGCAACCAAAGCTTGTCAGCAGTCTGCCTCTTTCTACAGAGACTTGCACGTCTTCCTTCTTCACCTCTCCGTCAGCGAGAACAGCAAAAAGGTTAAAGCACATTCAGTGCTTTCAAGAACGGAAGATGCCTAAGCTCCATTTGTACCCTGTCCTTTGACACTGTCCGTTAAGCAGGGACGAGTGAGGGGAACAGGGGGTCTTGTCAAGATGCAAGTGGAATGTTTGTTTACCAGCATCACACTACACTAATTTCTGATGTTTTGATTTATTTATAGAGATTTTTTTTTTGAACACCCAATATTGGAAGAAACGATGCTGAGCATTCTCTTTGTTGCTCCACAGTAGTGTAGTTATATGCCTCTTAATGCCTTAAAAAAAGTTATATGCCTTAAAAAAAGAGCATGATTTAAATCCTGTTAAGCTTTGTCTTAGGAGCAAAGTGTGAATGAGACACTGGGCATATGCAACATCATAGAGGTGAGTTCTTGTCTGCCAGGTAACATGTTTGAATAGGGCCGCAGTAACAACAATACAGGCATTGAAGCATGTTATCAGTTTCTTAAGATGGAGTTACTGTTCACCCAAGTGTCAGCAGTATCTTACAGCTGGTTCTGTTTCATGGAACCTAGGTCTTTATAACATTTCCATTTTGTCACCAAATAACTATGGAGGTACTAGATCCCTCAATCTGCAGGACAATTAAGAAAGGACATGGATTGATCTTATATACAAGATCAAAGAGACCAAGTTCTTTGAATCTTGGAAAATTCAATATAAAGTATTTTAATAGAATACGGTACCCTGATGATACTGGTGATACAAAGAAGTGTGAATGCTGGCATTAGCTATTGCGCATTATAAAATTATATCTGCCATCTTAAACTAAAAAAGGTATAAACCTTATCAGTATGGCAATTGTTTAAATTCATTCACAGCCCAATTCTAACCTGCCCTGAAGCAGGCAGGCCAGTAGGCCTGCCCTGCATCCAAGGCAGGGTTGGGGCCCAAAGCGGCGTAGCCCAGAACAAGGGGAATTGCTTCCCCTTATGCTAGGTAACACCACAGCAGCCCCAATAGGGCTACTCGGATCTGAGCCACCTCAAGAGGTGGCATATATCCGAGCAGCCTGGAGCTGATCTGGGCTGTCCAGGAATGAGGATAGGATCCAGCATAAGTGCTGGATCCTGGCCCCACCCCCCCTGCCGCCCATCCTGCCCCACCCTGAAACACCTCTTCTCCACCCTCCCCAAGCCCCCCCCCAGACCCCAGCACCAGCCTAGGTCTACCAGCACGGCCTAAGCTGTTGTGCTGGCCCAACAGGGCTTGGGACGGTCTCCCTCCTCCAAGAGTTGTGCAAAAGTGCTTTACAGCACTTTCATGATACTCATCGGCCGGCGCAAGAAATTTGCGCCAGTTGGGGGTGTGCTGTGTGTTGCGCCCCGAGTGACATCTTGCTCAGTCAATCAAAGGAAAATTAGATAACTAGAGATTCTCCACATTTCAGGGGACCCTCAGTAAATTGCCCCTCCTACCTGGGTCGGCCCCCTTGAGGTTTGTGGTGGTGCTTCCCTTAGTGGCTAGAATGGTAAAGAGGAGGTGATGATGAAGATTGTTGGTTTGTGAAGTCGATGGACACAGCTGTTATCCCAAGGAACATCAGTGGGCTCTTCTGAGAGCCCTGGGTTCTTAGTAGCTGCCCAGTGATGCTGATTCCTGATGCCAATGGAATTTTTTTTTAAACTGCTAGGTAACATTGGCTTTTTTTATATCAGGTCTTCTCCAAATTGCTGCAAAGTAAACAATGTATACAAACCATCTGTAATGTACAACTCACCTCACTAGGTCACCTTTGTACTGACTTTCTTCCTAGTATAAGATTCCAAGCTGCTGCAAGATCAATAAAGCAGTGAAATAAATGCATTTAGCTGCCATGTGTCACTATAATTTTCTTCAGCCAGAGCCAATCTAACGGATCCAGTTGCAAACTGCTAGAACTGCAGCTAATAGACCCTTGGCTCTTGTACAAGTAGGAATGCTGTGGGCAAAGTGAGAAAATTCCGTTCTGATAAGTTTTAAGGTAAACACACAATATAGTAAGTACAGTATTGTGATTTTAAAAATTAAACTAACGAACTAAAAATGCTCTTAATGTATATACTTATTTGTCTATGTTATTTTAGTTTATATATAATGAGTTATGCTATCGCTAAGTAGTCATATACTTGCTATGTAGTGTTTCAAAAAGTCTGAATATAGACTGTATCATTTAACTTGATTATGAACTGCATTTCAGAAAGCCCTATTAGGCATGCCCCATATACCTAGTGTGACTTTAACTCTCTTTGGGCGCAGTCCTAACCTTTTATGTCAGTGCTTTCCAGCACTGGCATAGCAGTGCCAATGGGACATGTGCTGCATCCTGCAGTTGGGTGTCACTCACAGAGGCCACCTCAAAGTAAAGGGATGTTTGTTCCCTTGCCTCGGAGCTTCATTGCCTTTATGTCAGTGCTGGAAAGCACTGACATAAGGGTTTAGGATTGTGTCCTTTATGGAACAGGAACATCTCTGCTATATCACAAGTTGTTTTGGAACCCCTCCACAGCATTCCAATGTGCTGCATTATGAAGGGCTGCTTGCAAAAGTGAGTGGGTAATCCTTCTGGTGATACATTTTATGATACACAAGCTAATACATGCAGTGGGATTTTTTAAAAACAAAATTCTCACATAAAGCAGTGGCACTTTTTCTGAGTGCACAGTAAAACAAGCTGTAGTAATAAACATTCTTAGAATTATCTATTTTTCCATTATGACTTACAAAGCAGTCCAAACTTGAATGTTTGGTCATAAAATCATTCATTCATTGACACATAAATAATTCTTTGGTTAATACATTCCTAGTCAACTTCCAATAAGATCCCAAGATGCTACTTAGGTCAAAACCTATCAAACTTTCCTTTTCTTCCTACTTGGTCTATTTGTTATTCAACATTTCTCTCCTTTCCAGCGATAATGTCATCTGCTCATTTCATGACACTCTCTGTACATCAGTTTTTATCTAAATCCATATATTGCAATGTGCTAAAATTTGGCTTCTTCTGTTATCAGCATGCTCCCGATTGTTGCTTAATCGTCCAATCACAGTGTAATTAGCACACTGAAACAACACCTCCTCTAGAGAACATGAGTTATCACAAAAAACAACAGTGCCCTAACATGGACTCCCAGGGATTAATTTCTCTCTCTTGAGAGTTAGATTTAATTAAGGAGATCACTTATAGGTCACATGAGTTGGATAAGAAAAGGTGAAGTTAAAAGTGCACACATTTAGTATGCAGAGAGAATTGCCCCCAATTATGGCCTGAAATGAAAGAACCTGAACAAAGATGAAAAAGAATTAAGATCTAGCTTAAGCTAAACATCTTATACTGTAGTTCCTGCAACAGATGTCACTAGGAGTGTGCTGGGCTGTGGACTGCACAGTGTAACACACTCAATGGGGTGTGTGTGATACCACTGTTGGCCAAAACTGTGAAATGGTTCAACATTTCAACCACGTTGAAATATTTCTGCAATGAAATATTGCAGAATGCAATGAAATAAACCATGTTGAAATAACCATGTTGAAACCATGTTAAATATTCTATTAACAGTTATAGCCAAATACCCATAAAAGGAAAACAACTGCTTTATGTAACAAAAAGCAGATTTCCCTAACTCAAAACTGACCAATGAGACTGATTGTTCTAAGAACCCATGAGGTGTTGTTATGACACAGCAGGGAACCAATAGGGAGTTAGTATGAGTCAACTCTCATTTCCATGTCTCAGAGCTAACACTAGAACTCTTAGGGCTTGAGCCAGAGCCCTGTGTGCTGGCTCACCTCCAGCATGCACTGTCATAAATGTGCCATAAGGCACATTTGCAAGCTCTTACTGTGAGCCCAGTGTCAGAGCTAGCCCAGCGTGAGCCCGCACTGGGCAAGCTCTGGTGCTGAGCCTGCATTCCGCTGCCTGGCGGTCACCCAGACTACCTGGCAGCAGAGAGGTGAGTAGGGGTGTGGGTGGAAGTGAGGAGGAGGTGTTCCAGGGTGGGGGGAGGCAGTGGGAGGGCAGGGAAAGGATGGGGAGGAGACATGGCAGAGGAGGGAGCAGGGAGAGAGGGAGTGGGACCAGTGGAGCTGTGGACTATGCAGTCCAACATGGGACTCTCCATTCTGCAGCAGCTTTAGAGCTGCTTAGAATTGAGTAACCCCATTGCAGGGCTGTTTCCCTTACCCAGGGAAGTGGATGAAAACCCCCTTCCTCCAAAGAGCTGCTGGCAGCTGCCTGGTTGTGCGCCGGATACCGCAGTAGCCATTTTAGCGCTGCTGCAGCCCCATGTGTTGGGCAGCTCAGGATTGGGCTATTATTCAGTTGGGTGAGTGTCATCAAGTTGACCACTGATTTTTGTTGGTTACTCATTTGTTGGGTGACTTGTACTGTTCTATATTAAAACAAACAAACAAAGTGAAATGGGGTCACACCAAACCTAGTGATGCCACTGCATTTAGGCTGTGTGTATAATATTGTAATTTATTCTGTATGGTCTGGTACAGATCCATCATGTGGTTGATGCAATGAGCTCTTGCACAGCGTGACGCAAACCCAGTGATGCATCTGAGCTGAGTTCGTTTCACAATATTATAACTAGTCATTGCCGCACTAGGGCCCAATTCCCTCAATTCCAACTCCACACAAGTTTAAGTGGTGGTTGTTGTTTTAAAAGGAAGATACATGCATGCAATTGTCAAAGAAGGCATTCACTTGCAGAGTAACCCTGCGTATAAAACTGTGTATAAAACAGTTTGGTGTTAATAACTGTGGAATGTACTTGGGAACATCTGGCAGCCCACCCTATGCATGTCTACTCAGAAGTAAGTCCCTTTACAGTCAATGGGGCTTACTCCCAGGAAAGTGTGGATAGGATTGGGCTGTGAGTTGAGTCTAGAATTATTCTGTATCTTTAAAATACTTCTGCTGAAATTCCAAGGTCTCACTGTTCAAACACTGTGTTCCTGCAGCATTGCCCCTGAGTCAGCTCAGGAGCAGTGGTGCCAAAAAAACCTGCAAGCTCCTGCTGCCAAATCAGGAGCAGCTGGCCAGAGACCGAGTCTCTCCATCCCCATTAGCAATAGTCAATGGTTGAGTGGGCTTTACTATGCTAGGTGTCAGTCACAGAGCAAATGAGAAGCTGCAAGAGTACCATTCTACCTGGCCTGCTGCCCACAATCAACTGAATTTGTCTTTTCATCTCTCACCCTGGAAGCATGCATCATTTTATAAACTGAGAAGAAAATTCTACGTAAGTCAAATAATATATAACATGACCCTTGGAGGTCAAGAGATAATGGCTCCTCTTTCCCCATTCTTCATAACCAGAAGAATGTCTGGTTTATACATTGTATATAAATCAATGCATTACAGCTATGGTTGTATTTGAAATGATTTTTGTGATAAATCTTTAATATCTACATTAGTGCTGAGTTTTGCAACATTTAAGGGTTGTTAGCACCATGACTACAGCAGTGTTTCACTGGGAAACACTGAATAAAGTGATAAAGTATTCCTTTTAAGACTTAGCTTTAGGGTCTAAGTGATTTTTAGTTACTGATGTGAGAAACAGTGGCTGTATTTAGTGCGATTCATTTTGAAGCCACAGGAAAAACACAGTGCAGAGTTGAAACATCCATATTAGTAACAGCCTGTGTAATGAACTCTGTCTCACTTGAGCATGCCTGCTTTGTTACTGTTGAATCTTGTTTTAAAGAATTTAATTTTTCAGGCTTTTGATTTCACTCAGCCAACTATCCTTGGCTCTCTAACCACTAAATTCAAAAGGAATGACTGTGAAGTTAAGAAGTATCTTTAATATTTTTGACTGTATTTTTTGACAGGTCTAGGACACATGTACTACAGGCGGTTCCCCAGATACACGTTTGGGGTCTTTGACTGTTGACTCATGATGCACTCACACCATGTATTGGCACTTAAGAGATTAAAAGAAAGGGCAAGAGTCAAGAGTAATTGAAATGAAGTTTATTGAAGGGTTAATCACTATACAGTATTAGAGATGGAGGAAAAACAATAAAATCAAGTGGAACTGAAAAGAATTCAATATGTTTTTAATGGAATAGACAGAGGTTACATAGTTTGTAACTAAATAGCACTGAGAGAAAAGAAGTGAGGCAGAGGGAATGGGCTGGGGGGGAAGGGGAATGGAAGCAAGGGAGAAAAAAAGATGTGTGGTTCCTTCTGTGATCCTGCAGAGGGGAAGGCAAATAATACGGGGGAAAGATTGCTTTTATGTATGGAGATGACCTGTTTACCCAGCAGGAAAAGAGCTTTTTTAGGGGTGGAAAGAGATTCTTGATTAATAACAAAGGCCTACAAAACTGAGGGTCAGAAAAGTTTTTCCCAAACTTTATGGTGGTTTGATATGAATTTGGGCTGCCGATTCAAAAAATGGCATCCGTTTTGCCCTATCACGTCTAGTTTTGGAGATATAGTATAGCCTCATTAGTGAATGGTTCAAGCAGCTTCCTCATAAGGAAGCCATGCAGAGCTTAGTTTCAAGCTGCATGGCTGCGCTGCTCAGAGGGAGGTTTTTTTTTGAAATACCATCCCCCCAAAAGCCAAATGTACAGGATACTGATACAGAGTCTAGAATCAAATGCAGTCAATAATTCTTAACCAAGCATTGTACAGAGATTGGCATAAGGGAGTGGGATGGAGTGGCCAGGTGGTTTCCTCTCATCCACTTGGCTGACCTTATGACATAATCAAATCTGACCTTTTTAAAGCCAAGCATAAGGATTATTGTGGGATGCTCCAGATGGACTATTTCAGAGAAAATATCTGTGTGTGGCCAAGTTCTCACCAGCCTTCTGAGAATCAGGAAGGTGTAACAGTATTCAAGAGATGACCTTGGAATAAACACCAGATAAGGGACATTTAGATGTGTTTGGGTGCAATCCTAACCCCTTATGCCAGTGCTTTCCAGCACTGGCATAGCAGTGCCAATGGGACATGTGCTGTATCCTGCAGTTGGGCGTCGCTCTCAAAGGCCTACTCAAAGTAAGGGAATGTTTGTTCCCTTACCTCAGAGCTGCATTGCCCTTATGTCAGTGCTGGAAAGCACTGATATAACGGGTTAGGATTGCGCCCTCAAGGACTTTGCTTTTAAATTGCTTGCTGGTGATTTTTGCTAAGATTCAGATCTGGGAACTGCCAACACCCAAGATATGCTCCAGACCTGTTTGCTTTATTCTTTCCTCCTTACATTTAGCTTAGCCCCCTTTTTGTTTACTTTGTTTTGGGTTGTAATAAACTGTTATATTTTGCCTGTCTAGTTCATGTTTACTGGTAATTGAGTGGGTTATTCTCAGCTAGAATTCTAGACAGGAGGATAGTCCCTGAGTATACATCTAATGCATAGCTATTTAGGAATAGTATTTGTCAAAGGACAAAGGCTGCTTTGCAAGGTGTGTCCCAGCAGCTTCTAGGCTGTTGCACAGTACAGGGGTTTCCAAAAGTTTAATTGTGTCCAAAAACACAGGAAAAAGTAAGGGAAAAACCAGGGGATTAATCACAAGCTGATCACCTAGTACAGGGGTGCTCAATAGGTGGATTGCGATCTACCGGTAGATCGTGAGGCAAAATGAATAGATCGCGGAGTGCCGACCCCCCCTTCAGGTGCCTCTGGGAGGAAACGCCGGGAATAAGGCCCATTGTACTCAATGGGGCTTACTCCCAGGTAAGTGTGGCTAGGATTGCAGCCTCACAGCCTAATCCTAGGCATGTCTACTCAGGAGTAAGTCCTGTTATACTCAGTGGGGCTCAAGGTACACCAACATACATTGTACACATAAATGTTATATGTTATGATGGCGCGAACATTGTAAAAAAAACTGTGGTAGATCTCCAGGCCTTGCTGGGTTTCAAAGTAGCTCTCGAGCCAAAAAAGTGTGAGCACCCCTGACCTAGTACATCAGTGAAGCAGAGAGAGCAAGAAGGGGTGCACTAAGCATTAACCACTAGGACTACTCCCCTTGCTCAACTCCAGCTTCCCTAAAATCTAATGATTAATTTCTTGAGTAAGAGCAGACAGTGGGATTTAGATATCAGCCATCTTCCCCAATAAGGAGAGTAAATTGCTGTAACTACTGAAACCAAGATGAAGATGGGATATTACTGAGGGTGCAATCCTAACCCCTTATGCCAGTACTTTCCAGCACTGGCATAACTGTGCCAATGGACATGTGCTGCATCCTGCAGTTGGGTGTCACTCACAGAGGCCTCCTCAAAGTAAGGGGATGTTTGTTCCCTTACCTCGGAGCTGCGTTGCCCTTAAGTCAGTGCTGGAAAGCACTGACATAAGGAGTTAGAATTGCACCCTGAGTCTTATACTGATGGGGACACCCTAGTGATAAGATCCTTTTGCTTGCTCAGGAAGACTTGTTTGAAGATTGATGACAAACTGTCACAACATTTGTGCAATATGTTTGGGGTTCAGCATAAGCTGGAGTTTGGAAAATTCCATTCACCATATTTTTTTTCATGAGGAGGAGGAAGGAAGAGAAAAGGGAAAATGGCTTTTTAATAGTCCAGTCCTATCCTGCTGCAGGATTACTGGTTCAGGTCTGAGTAGACCCATCTGGGCAGTGGAGGCTTACCTGGGGCAAGGGAGCAAATGTCCCCTTATTTAGAAGAGACCTCCATGAATCCCCCCCCCCCCGCCACAGGATGCAGCATGCACTCTGGTGGAGTGGCTACATCAGTGTGTGTGTGTGGGGGGGGATGTTTTTAGATAGGATTGGGCTGTAAGTCATGCCTGTGTGTCATGCTCTCCTGTCATTATTCCTGGGTTAAAAAAAAAATAGATAATTTGGCAACAGTATGCATCATACTACTCGCAGGTGGCCAGTACATTTACTCTTTAGTGTAAGGGGGCACTAAGTGGGAAAATACCTATGTACTGCATAATATCAGCAGCTGTGTGAGCTCCCAACAGCATAAATATTGTTAATAATAATAATAATAAAAGCTTGAAATTGGAGATCCAGTGGAGATCCAGTGGAGTGCTGCAGCTACCCAGCTATCTATGCATTTCTGCTTCACACTATCATGCATCTCCAGTGTCCCTAAAGGCATTGCCATAATCATGAGGATTCATAACAAATGGACAGAGGTGCAAGGTACAATCTAGCCTAAGTTAGGTTCTTTACAGTTACAATGACTTCAGAGGAAAAAACGTTTCAATTTGGCTACACTGTGGTCAGAGTGGAAAAAGCAGTTTTTGAGGATTAGCCCATTTTTCCCATTAAAAAGAGCATACTTGGGGGCAGTGTTGCCTGTAAGCTTTGTGACTGCGCAATTCCAAGTTGAGCGCTATGCAGCACGGAGGTCAACAACCTGGAAGTTCAGCAATGACGTGTGACATAATCACCAAGCGTAAATTTACTTACACGTTTTGGGTCCCATCACGTTTGAGCATAGGAGTCTCGACCACTCTTGGCGAGGCTTCCAGTGCAGGATTATCTTAATGACCTCCACATGGAGTTGCCTTTGCAGACTGTCCAGAAACTTCAAAATCCTGCTGCTTCATTTTGACCAGTGAAAATTGTTTAGCTGAACTCTTTTGGGAGGCAGGCACAAGTATTTATTCCACCAACCTTCCAAACACAGCTGGCCTTAGGACAGTGTGCTCTATGTCATGACATTGGGCCCCGCTCTCTGGGGGTCCCTGCACTGGGGCGGTGGGTGGATCTCTCACTGCTGCAGTTAGCATCTGGCACCCTGGGAGGGCAGCATGGTGAGCAGAGTGGGGGCTTGCTCAACCTGCCCTGGGCAGTGGCGTACCTAGGGGGGCAATGGGCACAAATGCCCCAGGTGCCACACCTGTGGTGTGACACCACCAGCCTTGGCTCCCCCTAGCACCCATTTTAATCCTTTTTTTAAAAAAAGAGAAAGAAGTTGGTAGCTCTACTGGTCTCTTTCCCTTTAAAAAAAGCATAAAACAAAAACTCTCTTCCTGATGAAGGAGGGGACATCTCAGAATCATGCCCAGAATGGCTGCAAGTTGCAACTACTCTGGGCATGATTCCACACTGCACTGTGCCACGCCTTCTACTGCTTTATAGAAAGAGAGGAAAGATGTGACCCAGAGTGGCATTGCACCAGGAGTTGAGGCTACTCCCAGTGTGACTGGGCCAGGTCTTTTCTCTCCTTGGAGTGGCTTCAACTTCCAGTGCGGTTCTGGAAGTGACTGCGGTGATGTGAGGGAAACAGAACAAGGAGAGAACTGGGGAAAATGAAAATACAAAATAAATGAAACGGAAAGAATCAGGATCCTGAGGCCAGGAAAGCAGAAAATCAGATTTTTTTTTCCAAGTAAAGACAGTCAAAGATAAATGCTAAAAGAAAAACCTGAGAACTGAGTTAGACAAATCAATCATAAAAATAGATGGGAGCCAAAGTAAGTCAAACAGAAAGGTAGAGTGCAAGTCAGACAAGTAGAAAAAGAAAAAGGGTATGAACCTGACAGATATTGGAAACTAAAGTGATTCATAGAAGGAAAAATCTAGGAATCAAATTCCTCAAATATAAACAGAAGAATTGTAACCTAAAGATTTCTAAAGTGCCATATAAAAGCCACTAGGCCTCAGAAATGCAGAACAGCTTCTTAGGTGAAAGATAAGAAATACAGTAAGACATTCATTGTGACCTCTCTACCATTTCAGATAGGTTTGTGGTATTAAATTCTGCACAACACTGTTGATACATTAAATAGTAAATGCAAACATTAAATACTATGTCTTGAGTATACCAGTGCTCTTATTTTCTGTTGCTTTTGCCTAAGCGTTTTGTCAGTGGGTAGACATGGATAGACAATGAGTAGCCTATGCTACTCATCAGAGAAGATGCAAGACCACTTACACCAGTGCACAGGCTGTGATGGGGCCAGCCCAAGACTTATTGCTGTCCAAGGTGAATGACAAGATGGTGCTTCCCAACAAGCAGCAGGTTGTTGGGCCCCCTTGGTGCTCTGCCATCCCACCCCATTCTCCATGGCCTTTTGCACCCAGTTGTCTTCCTGTCCCACTCCAGTCTATCTGAATAGTGAGGGAGGGGAATGTGGCAGTTGTTGGGCAGTGGTGACAAGCCAGCTTGTGGGTGTGGTGACTTGTTGGTTGAGCAACAGGTTTGGTCCTCCCACCCACCTTCTTGTCAAATAGTAGGGGAAAGGGAGGGGACAGCAGCAGAGGAAGTTGTCTTCTGGAGGAGATGGTGGAAAGAGGCAATGTGCAGATGAGGTGGTGGGCAGAGAAAGCAGTGACATTGCAAGAAGCTTATGGTGACAAACACCACCTCCAATGATCTGCCTGCCATAGGTAGGGTAAGGGAACATTAGTTCCCTTATCCTGCATAGACCCCTGTGGCCCCAATAGGTCTCTTCGGATCTGAGCCAGCTCTTTCCCTGGCCTAGAACCAAGGAGACCTGTGTCGGGCTCCACGGTTTGTGAGGGGGGACAGGATTTGGTGGCAGCTTCTACTATCCCCGCCCCGCTCACTGACCCTCCCTCCATCTGCCCAGTTCCATCCCCTCCCTGCCTTCGGCCCCTCCTCCATCCCAAAAAGCCTCCCTGCTGCTCAGAGGGGATACTGGCAGGTGCTTGTTGTCTGCATCCTGCTGGTGTAGAGGCTCAGTGCTGATTGGCGCTGGCCTCCCTGCTGGTACTGCGCACTCCCTGCCTGCGCCAGCTGTTGCCAGGGCAGTGCACTGGCTACCAGTGCTGGCTCAATATAGGATTGGGCTGCCCAAGTCCTACACTAAACAGCACACACTTTGAATTTATAAATAATAAACTGATATGTTTTGTTATAAAAGTGTTTAACACAGACTGTGACTATGTGCTCCTTCCTTAGATATTTCAATATTTAAGGAAGGAGAAAAGCAGAGTGCACAGTACAGATGATGAGTCTGCACTCTGTTAGAAAAAAAAATCACTTTTTCCATTATCTAGCCCACATAGATAGTTTCTACATATTTCGGAGTGTTCAGCAGGTGGCACTGTTTCATCTGCTGGATTTCATCTGTAATTGAAGAAGCAGCATGAAAAGCTCAATAAGCAGCTGCTTTTGGGATTTTTTTGGTAACTGTGCAGAGGTGGCGAACCCAAGGCAGTACCGGGCAGTGTTCTGGTGTCACACCGCCAGTGGTGACCACCTTAACTCTGTGGAACTTACCTCCAAATAAACACATTGAGCTACAACTCAAACTGGCTGCATCATAGGCAGAATGGTGGTGGAGGGGTAGAGTGCCCCCCTTTGCTATCCACTGCCCCATTTCTAGACTTCTGGCAATTTGGAATAAGACACATTTCACATAAAATGCTTTCATTTATCATGCTCATGGACCTGTCTCTCATGCATGCACATGCACACTGGTTGCTAACTGTAACTGAAGCTATTCCTGGAGTCCCCTGCCCCCCCCCCAGTGATGTAATTCCTGAAAGCCCTGTTAAAATCTCCAGGACTGCTTTCAATAGTCACCTGGATATTCCTGCAAATTCCTGGAGACTCCAGCCTAATCCTGGTGGGCTGGTAATCCACTGCCTTGTGGCTACATCCAGTTATGGAAAAGGCTTCAGGAGTCAACCTCGAGGCACAATCTGGAGCCGGAGTCCCTGAGGCAGTTCATGGCTGAACACAGTCACGTTCTGGCAACTCCTGCGACGCTGCTGGAACCAACCGTATTGGCTTCTGCCTTTCCAATGGACCATTTCAGCGATATGGAGAGAGGGGATTTGCTGCATGGGTAACAGTCTATCCTCCATATCTACTTTACCCAGGCTTCGCGCACTGGAGAGGACACTCTGTTCCAGAACCACCATTCAGAGCGCGATACCATAGTCTTCCGAGACTGAAGGATGCCGACATGGTAATCCTAAAACACACAATTTTCCATAGATCACTTCCAGCTATGTGTAGAACTGGAACACTAATGTGAACTACAGCATTATTTTACACAGCATAGCATCTTTTGTAGTGGCTTTAGTGTTTCTTCTGCATTTCTTTAGATTGCAAGCCCTTTGGGGACATGTAACAATTTAGGGCTCAATCCTATCCAACTTTCCAGTGCTGGTGCAGCTGCAGTGCAACCCCGAAGAAAGGGAACAAACATCCCCTTACCTGGAGGAGCCCTCCATGGCTGCCCCTCTAACACAGGATGCAGCGTATGCCCCACTGGCACAGAAAGTTGGATAGGATTTGGCCCTTATTCTGCTATGAAAACTGCACTGTGAACTGTTGTTGTAATGCTTAACAACATTTTCTTTTCAGAAATTTGACTTGTGGGACAGAGTTTCACTCCTTTCCCTCGGCATTTGCCCCTTCCCAGGGTGACTAGATGTGATAACCCCTGCTAACTGGCACTTTTCAAGTGGGTGCTCCTCTTTTAGTTCGCAAGGGGAGCGTAACTGGCCCTCTTCACCCCAGCAGTGTCTTTTTTAGTGGCTGCCTGCTAGTGTTCTTTTGCATCTTTTTACATTGTGAGCCCTTTTGGGACAGGAAGCCATTAGCTGTCTGATTTTCTCTGTAAACAGCTTTGTGAACTTTTTGTTGAAAAGTGGTATATTAATACAAAATGTAGGGCATCCAGGAAAAATGTAGGACATGACAAAGTAAAAGCTAAAAACACTCGTATATTGATTTCATGTGGACAATTGAAACTATATGTTACTTATATGTTGAAACAATATGAATTTGTTACTTATTCTTAAAATTTAGAACTATATTATCTATAATTTATTTTATATAATTTATTAATTACAAGGAGGCTATGTGCTGCTGCCAGGGGCCCACCCATAGGGAAAAAGAGGGTGTTGACGTTCTTTTCCTGAAAAAAGAGGACATGTCCTGGAAAAAGAGGACATCTGGTCACCCTGAATAATAATATAATAATCGCAAGAGGACAAGGTACCCAAAAATGTAGGACATCAAAGAAAAACATTTGTTTATTGATTTCATGTGCTTAATTTAGACACCATATTACTCATTATTTCATTTAAAACTACATTACCTATAATTTATTCCGTGCACTTTATTACAAGAAGGGGCTGTGCTGCCTGCAGGGGCCGCTCGCAGAGAAAAAGAGGCCATTTCAGTTCTTTACCAGGACACAAGCCTCAAAAAGAGGACATGCCTGGATGCCCTGCCCCCTTATTTTATTCCCTGGGACTGCACTGGGTTGCCTTTAATCCCCAAACCCGCAGGTTGCACAGAACCATCTTCCATTTAACGTGCATGGCTGCCGTGGCCCATTCGTGGCTAGCAGAGCTCCGCACAGCTGGCCTGGGACACCTGGACGTCCCATCTCGCCACACCTGAGCTACCTGTCTCCATTCCCCTTACTGCACACGCCCAGTTGACCAGGTCACGCCCTTGGGGGCGTGGCCAGAAGCTGCCGGAGTTCCTGGAGGCTGTTGGCGGGTTCGGAATGTTCAGCTTCCAATCAGAGCGCGCGCTCGGTTGCCAGGCGACCGTTGCCAAGCCGCGAGGAAGGCCGCGTCTCCTTGGCGACAGGAACACTGGGCCGGAGGGTGCAGGAAGGAGCCGCGCGCGAGCCATGGAGGTGGCTGCCTCCTCCTGGGATGCGTGTGGGGTGCGCATCACCCCGCCCCAGCTGCGCTTCGTGGACGCCGTGCCGGGGGAGAGCTACAGGGCGACGCTGAGAGTGCAGAACCTGCAGCCGCACAGCTGCTTCCTCTACCTGTTGCCTCCCCAGCAGCCGCAGGTGGGGAAGCGTTGCTCATGAGTCTTCAGGAGGCAGAAGAAGTGGGCTTGGGAAGGACCCCGCTTCCTCTTGCTGCAGACCTCCCTTTAACCCTCCTACAGCACAGTCCTTTGCACGTCTACTCAGAAGTAAGCCCCACTGTGTTCAATGGGGCTTACTCTCAGGAAAGTGCACATGGGATTGCAGCCCTTTCCTTGTCCCCCACCCCCCCCTTTGGGCCCTTCAAGGGGGGAGGAAGCGATGCTCCAACCAGCCCCTCCCCACTGGGATTTTGGACTGAGTGGCTGCCCTGGGGTGTGGCAAAGGTAGGCACATAAGAACATAAGAACAGCCCCACTGGATCAGGCCATAGGCCCATCTAGTCCAGCTTCCTGTATCTCACAGCGGCCCACCATGTGGCCACCTTTGCCCTCAAGCTCCAGGGATGCTGCTGCAGGCACGGTGCACTTCTCTGAAGCATCAGCAAAGTGGGAAGAGCATGGAAGAAGCACTGCCGCAGCCCATCCCACCCCACCTCCCTCAGAGCAAATCCCACTCACCCTTAGGGAGGTGGGATGGGCCAGGGCAGTTATTCTACCATGCCAGGTGGGACAAGGCATGGCAAGAAGCATGCTGCAGTCACGGCAGGAGGCAGGCATTTTTTGAGCATCCTTGCCCAATGCACCCCAGCTTTGGCTTCCCTCCTGTCAGTACTCCTTTAACGCTTTTCTGCCCAGCCCATAGGTGTACATTTTTATCCCTGTTGCTTATGTGCAGTGTTGGGCAGAAATGGCTTACTAAGGAGAAACTGAGGGCCCAGTCCTATCCAACTTTCCCACTCTGGTGCAGCCACAATGCAGCTCCAAGGTAAGGGAACAAATGTTCCCATACCTTGAGGAAGTCTCTGTGACTGCCTCCCCACCACAGGATACAGTGCATACCCCATAGGTACGGCTGCACCAGCACTGGAAAATTGGATAGGATTTGGCCCTGAGTTGAGTGCAAACACATTAGAAGGGGTAGCAGCAGCACTCATAAAGGTGCAGTGCTTCATTTCAAGCCCTCTATCAGCTGTTGGGTACGTGAATATGTTGGCTGGGGAGCAAAGCCCCAAGGGATAGGTCTCCACACTGATTAAGATCTTTTCCAGTGCTTTCCTGGAGGGGCTGTATTGGCGGGAGCAGGGGCCATGGCTCATCAGCTTCTTTCCATGGTCTCAAAGGGGAGTGGGCACAACTCCAGCTGAACTCCAACTTCAGCTAGCAGGGGCTAGCAGCAAAATGTGGGTACCTCAATCTCAGCCTATCCAGGGCTGCATTTCTACCACTATTTTAAGCCACTTTCTATGCACTTCTGTCACCCCAATGCATTCTGGATGCTGTAGTTTGTTAAGGGTAGTTCTAACTCTCAAGTTCTTTAACAAACCACAATCCCCCCCCCCCCCCATGCATTGGAGGAATAAAAGTGCATTGAAAGTGGATTAAAGCTATAGTGGAAATGCAGCCCAGGTCTTCTTCAGTTCAAACATGGGGAAAGTGCAACTTACACCTTCAGGCCAGAACTACAAGGCCCCTGCAGTTTAGTCCACAGAATTCCCAGATCCCAACAGTAAGCTCCATCCCTACTTCTAATTTAGTGTGTGTCTTGAGCACATGTCATTGGGTCAAGTCTACATGTGTTTTGACATTGTTTAAATTAACTGTATGAAGTACAAATATAAGTCTAGAGTACAAAAGACAAAAAATTTAAAAAAGGCCCGACATGTGCATTTCACTTGGACTTTGTTTCAAAATCATCACATAGTAATGAGGGAGATAGTGAAAGCCAGTCACAGTTTTATTATGAACTGGCATCCAAGGACTGGGAATTCTTCTGTTTGCTGAAAGTGGGAAGAATGGAGCAGCAGCAACTCACCTGTTCCTTCATTATTGCCAGGGGAAGGGGGGAGCCACTGCCTCTGGAAACACCACTACCACTGTCACCATTGCTGCCTTCTCACCCACCCAGTTGCTTAGAAGCAGGCAGGTGGTTAAGGAGAGTCAGAGCATGGCAATCTGGAACCTGCTCCTTCCCCCACCACCTTGCCTTCAGCTGAATGGGAAGGGCTCTGTATCACCACACTTCATCTTGCCTCACCTCTCCTCTTTGCCCATCTGGCAAAGTCCAATTGAACAATATAATTTACTCTTCTGTAGACTTGTATAGGATTGTGCTGTCAGTAAAATAAACTTGCAAAAGGTGAACTACCACATCAGATCTTTTGCAGCTCCCCTATAAGGCTGCTATGTTGTATTTATTTCCTATGGACCATATCCCTATGCACTTTTCACCCTCCTTTGGGCTTCCGTTGATGCCTGAACAACTAATGAGCACATTCCTAATTGAAGAGTTCTGTTTGTTATTGGTGAGTGCTAAGTATTTCAAAGTCTGGCACTTGTTAATATTTATCAGATGGGCAATCCTTATGCTGGGGCGAAAAAGAACCTGTTCTTTTGAATTGAAAATGGAATTATTTGATTTCTTCATTTTTTGTTTTGCAGTTCAGACTAATTGTGGAAAATCCAAAGAAACCTGTTGCTTGCGGTCTTCAGATAACAGCCACTGTTGAATATCATCCTGACAAAGAGGAAGATCTTCAGGATAGGCTGCTCCTTTATATAGGAGACAAGACACTTGAGATTCCTGTGATAGGGTATAGCATTTCAATATATCCTACTCTTTCCACTTCTATATAGTTCAGTGTTTCCCAACCTGGGGGTTGCGACCTCCCAGGCAGGTGTTCCCAGTTTTCTTTTGGGATGCTAACCCTCTAAGGAGGGTAGTAACCTGACTGGGGACAGGTGCAGTTAGAACAGCACTTCTGAGTTTTGTTGTTGCTGCCACCATTGCATGTAAGTAAAAAAAGGGTTTTTACTTGCATGTGTTTGGCAGTGGCAGAGGCAACAAAACCTGGAAGTGTGGTTCTAATGGCACCATAGGTCCCCAGTCAGGTCACCCATAGTGCCTCAAGGGGGTAGCGTCCCAGAGGAAGCTTGGGAACCACTGCTATAGGTCTATCTATATTGCAATTTTGCAGAATGGGTCTGATCAGTGTTAAATCTATATTTGCATTGCACCTTCTTTTAGGGGCATAAATTTTAAAAATTATTAGTATATAATTCTGATTAACTTCTGATTAAATCTTTTAATAGGCATGCATTTATGTCTCAAAATCAGTATTGACTTACAAGAATGACAGGTTCTTAGATAGGAATCTAAGGGCATTTTACTATGTTGTGATTTAACACAACACGAAGTTTCTTTCATGTGACTCCTGTGGCTTAAAATCATTATATGGGATGTGAGCCTAACTTCATTCTATTAAAAAAAGAAAAAGATGTTGCTCTTCTTTTCTAGTCTTACTGAGATTGACTTATTACTGGCTGTCTGATACAGTTTTAGATTTTGTTTGTTTTGTAAATACTCCTGTTCTCTTAAGCAGTAAAAAAGATGGTTAGCAGTGGTTGGTCAGTTTTATGATAGAGCTGTGTGTAAGGATAGTGTACATCAGATGAAAATAGTGTACATCTGATGTCCACTACACAGATAGTATACGTCTGATAAGAAATCTGAGAAAGGCAGTATATAAATACAGAAACAGGGTTGTGTGAAGGGTTATAAGAATTAAATCTTGAGTTCTTGACACAGGGCCCAATCCTACCCAACTTCCTAGCACTGGTGCAGCTGCAGTGCAGCCCCAAGGTAAGGAAACAAATGTTCCCTTACCTTGAGGAGGCCTCTATGACTGCATCTCCACCACAGGATGCAGCGCACGCTCCATTGGCATGGCTGCACCTGCACTAGAACATTGTATAGGATTGGGCCCACAGGCCGTAATCCTATACTTGCATACTTGAGTCTGTCTTTATTTCCAGTTAAACAAGGATAATATTATGATGCTCATAATTATGAAATTTATTTATATTCTACCTTTATTCCATCATGGAACTAGTATGGGTCTTTGCAATTCACTGTATTTTAAACGTTATTCTAACAGGACAGTATGAATGAGGTTTACTTCAAATGAATGGATTAGGAGACTAGTGGTTCCCAAACCTTTTAGCAACGGGACCCACCTTAAAAAAAAGATTTTGTTTTACCAGCCATTCAAGCCTCTGTGGCTATACTGGTGATTAGGCAGCAGTGATTGCTCAGCGTGTGGTTGGTCTGTGGAACTCCTTGCTGCAGGATGTGGTGATGGCATCTGGCCTGGATGCCTTTAAAAGGGGATTGGACAAGTTTCTGGAGGAAAAATCCATTATGGGTTACAAGCCATGATGCGTATGTGCAACCTCCTGATTTTAGAAATGGGCTATGTCAGAATGCCAGTTGCAAGGGAGGGCACCAAGATGAGGTCTCTTGTTATCTGGTGTGCTCCCTGGGACATTTGGTGGGCCTCTGTGTGATACAGGAAACTGGACTAGATGGGCCTATGGCCTGATCCAGTGGGGCTGTTCTTATGTTCCTATGATCCCCCCAAGTAGCAGGTTGTTTCATGCTCTTACCTGCAGTGGCAGTGGTGGTTGTATGCTGTTGTACAGAGCCAGCAGCTCATAACTCCCGGTGGTGGGTTCTCCAGTGGGTCATGTTTGTGAAATGCATTGTGCCACCAATACACTTGTTCTAGTAGGAATGGACTGTACTAGTAGGAGTGGGCTGTAAATCTATTGATTTTGGTTGTATGTAGTGGATCTAATTCACTATAATGCGTCTAGTGCAGGGCTTTTCAAACTGGGCCCTTAAGGGGTGGGGGCAGCCTGGAGGCAGGGAGGAGGCAGCAGCATGATCCTGGGGATTGTGCCGCTGCCTTCCCCCGCCTCTGCTGCCTCCCCCCTCCCGCCCACGCAAGAACTTAGTGGCTCTCAAACTCTCCCAGAGAGTTTGAGAACCACTGATCTAGTGTCTTGTACCAGATATCATGAGCTCAAGCTATTTTGAAATTTGTAAAGTAGCATAAAAATGGTTGAAAAATTTCAGCTTGCTAACTTTATGTCAAATTTTTAAATATTTACTTTAAGCACAAGTAAATCAGATAAATTTTTTAAAAAATATCCTAACCCCCAGTCCTGGGCTGGGCAATCTTATATGGCCTGCTCGGATTTGCACTAGCTAAATAGCTGGTGCAGATCCAAGTAGCCCCATAGGGCAGGTTGGGGCTTGACTCAGGGTAAGGGGAAAAATATCCCCTTACCCCAAGGTGACCTCCAGCCTGCACCTAACCTCTACCAGCACAGGTTATTGTTCATTAGTTGAACCTGAATTGTTCATTTGTTGAAAGCGGAAGGACAGTACTTTTTATTCCTAAAACTTAAAATAATAAAACTAATGAAGTAATTACCTAGAACCAATTACAAATATATATCTTTTGCAGATTAATTCCATGCTGTTGCCTAGAAATTGAACCTGAGATAAATTTTGGCACTGTTACTGCAAACAGTAAAGTAATTAATGCAGGGATTAGAATTACTAACCATGGATCATCACCAGGTAAATATTTTCTCTGCAATTTATTATACTACGTTTATTTTCTGTTTACATGGTATATATAGATCGGTTTCTTAGCTTCTCCATATCTTTAAATAATCTTATCAGTTTTATAGGCTGAAAGTTGAACAGCGTAACTAATTTCACACATAAACAGGTGAGGTAGGCAAAGCCTGTTTTGCCCACCTTTGTCTGGTTTTCCATTAATTTTGAAGTACGAGTTTCCATTAATTTTGTTTCCATTAATTTTGTTTCCATTAAGTTTCCATTAATTTTGAAGCTCGTATATGTGCATTTGCCTGCATGTTGGCAGGGGATACCTAGGAATGGGTGTATGGAAATGTACAACCAGGCAAAATTCAAATACCTGCTGCCTGGCTGCAGTGGCATCACTAGGGTTTAAGTCACCCAGTGCAGGAGGCCAGTGTGTCACCCCCATGATGGACCTCCTCCTATACAGTGGGTGGGGCAACAACCCGGATGGTGGGCGTGATGTACCATTGTCCCACCCCGCTTGTTTTTTGGCTATACCTTTTGACAGAACACAGATATTTCAACGCTGTTTGTTTCATTGCATTCTGCATGAAATTACACATCTGTTGATATATAACTTGATGGTATTATTCCTACAAACCTTGATTTTAACAATTTGGTCACTAGTGGCATCACCCCCCCCCCGAAGGGTGTCAACTTACTAACACCTTATTGGTTCCATGCTGTGTCATAATAACATCTCATTGACTGTTCAAACAATCAGTCTCATTTGTCCATTTTGAATTAAGGAATGTGGTTTTTTGTTACATAGGACAGTTGCATTTTTGTTTTCTGGTTTTTTGGCCATAACTTTTGACAAAATGGAGATATTTCACTCCAGTTTTTCATTGCATTCTGCTGTAAGTTACACATCAAATGGTATATAACATGATGGCATTATTCCTAGAAACCACAATTTTAGCAATTTTGATCACTACTGGCATCACCCCCGCCTTTGCGCATCACCCAGTGTGGCCCACGCCCCCCTAGTGATGTCACTGCTTTGCTGTTGTCTCTTGGCTGGAGCCTTGCTGTTGTGATGATCTATTGTGACTTAGGGCCTAATCCTATCTAACTTTCCAGCACCAGTGCAGCCGCAATGCAGCCCCAAGATAAGGGAACAAATGTTCCCATACCTTGAGGAGGCCTCTGTGACTGCCTCTCCAAAGTGGGATGCAGTGCACACCCCATTGGCACTGCTGTACTGGCACTGGAGAATTGGATAGGATTGGGCCCTTAGTTGTTTCACTTTCTTGAGTTATCCATTTTGCATTGGTTTTTAAGTTTTCTCCCATTAATTCAATGATCATGTCAGCCTTGCCATTTCCCAGATTTTCTAGGATAGCTTCTAAATTGCTTAATGGTATTCTCCAAACCTGTGCTTATACTGTTTATGGCATGTACCATATCTATGGAGCTGGGCCCATCTGCTGAAACCATGCACTTGTCATTCGTGCTTGAACCTGGATTATGTTCGGTTGATCTGCGTTGGCCTGGTTTCAAGCATAGCTATATGGCTTGGTGCCAGAGGACTCGTAAGCACATGTTGTAGCTCAGATGAACAACTTGCTTTCTGGGAACTCTGTCACCAAACAATGCTGAGCTCTGCCTCCAAACACCAGAATTATGGCTTTCAAGAATTGGCAACCTTGTTCCAAGTTAATTTTGTAAGCCAACAGAAAAAAATACTCAATAAAATTCTAACAGTTCTAGGAGTTTTGATTATGTATACCTAACTGTGATATAGTCTAATTTTTAACTGTATCTTCTATGGCAAGAAGTCTATTGGTCTTCAATTAGTTGTTGTTCGGTAAAGTACTTATAAAATGTCTATCATTGTGATAGATGGGTTGGGGGGGAATGTACCTTGGAAGGGTGCTATACTTCTATATCTGCCTCCTGTGCTGACCATGGAATCCCTGTTAGAGGAGACCAATGTGCTCTGAGTTTGGAATGGAAATTAATTTGAATGTATGGATTAATTATATATGCAATGCATGATGTCTTTGTATATTTTTAGGTGCATTTAACATAAAATATAGAGGAAGCGTCCCCATTGTTATAACACCAGTCAGTGGTGTAGTGGAACCCAAAGCAGTACAATTGGTCATAATGGAGATTGCTACTGATTTGCCCAGAACCATTAATCAACCAACCATGTAAGTGTAGAGAGCTTCTGAACTTCATTTGTTAAAAATGGCTTGTGACTTACATTGTTGATAACTCCTGCTTAATTATAAATATTAGTGTGATTCACTCTGTTGCTTGCTTATATTGATCAAGTATGAGGAAGTGTTGCCTCCTCCAACTGTAGTTGGGAAAGAAGAACATACTGTACTAGACTACACAGCCTTTTCTTTATGGCTCCATTACCTACCTTAGCCAGGTTAACAGGAAATTAATGGCTCTGTTTAAATTGACTGACGTTAGTGAACTAGGATTTGTAGTACAAGTGTTCTTAGAATCATCTAGTTGGAATACAGCAGTCACAGCTCACCTTTCTTAGTGAAGGCTTTTCTTGTCTTGGGATTTGGTGGGCTCCTTATTGTTACAACAAACAGAGGGGAAAAGAAAAAGAACATTCATAATTTTCTTTTTCCCAGATGCTTTTGGGAAGTCCACAAGCAGGAGATAAGGGCATATTCTTCTCTTGCTGTTGCAGCCTTACAACTAGTTTTCAGAGGCATACTTTGCTTCTGAACCTGGAAGCAGCATATAGCTATCATAACTAGTAGCCACTGACAGCCTTCATCATCTGTGAATTTGTCTAATCTTGTTCTAAAGCCGTCTAAACTAGTGACCGTCACCACATCTTGTGTAGTAAACACCATAGATATAATTATGTACTCTCTGAAAACGTATTTCCCTTATTCATCCTAAATCTCCAGCAAATCAGGTCTATTAGATTATCCCTGGCTGCAGTGTTGTAAGGGAGGAAAACATATTTCTATTAAATTTCTTCCCACTAGGTATAATTTTATAAGCCTCAGTCATGTATGACATCAAGACCTCCTTCATCTCCAATAGGAAGTACTGAAGCTGGAAATCCCAATAATGTATTTGTGACATAACAGCTCAGTAAGACTGGGCTGTTCCACTGGTGGAACTAGTGTTTGTCATAAAGCAGCTGTAAAGTGTGCTCAGGCAGCCTGTACTGCCAGAGCCCCGGTGGGAGCAGATAAGCCAGTATAGGAGAGGGTGGAACAAGGTGAGGAGGGGCAAAACTGGGTGGGGAGGTGGAAGCATGGGGTGGGGAGGCTGTGGGAGGAGGTGGATCTGGCAGCAGTGGTGCACAGCAGATCCTATCCTCCTTTTCTGCAACCTTCCTACCCCTTTCTCTCCTTGAACAGCTAAAGAGCTGGTGCAGGTCTAAAGAAACTCTTTGCAGCGCAGGAAGTTTCCAGAGGGGAATCCCTTTCCCCTCTAAAGCCTCCTGCTCCCTGGAGAATACAGTGTGCACCTTTTCAGTGCAACTGCGTCAGCGGTGTGGGGGGGGGGGGAGAGGAAGGATTGGGTTGGGCCATAATTTCTATTATTGCCCTAATAAAACAATATGCATATTTCCCCTTACTATGAAATGTTAGTGTGCAGTTTTTCTATATTTATAATATAAATATGTAAACTATTTAAATGCTCTGATAAAATATTGAATTCTAGAAGATTAATACACTGTTGTCATACAAATCTTTTCTGTGCATGTTCCCCCCCCCCATTTCTTCTGACCTCTTGCTCTGTTCAAAAGTGTGGAATTGCAGGGACGTGACAGTGCTGAGATAATGATCAAAGCCAATATCGTGGAGCAAATGCTTGAGCTATTGGGCCTGCCTCAGTCAGACAGTATAGGATGTATTCATTTTGGATGTGTCTATTTTGGAACTTCCAAGACCGAGCAAGTCATACTTCATAATAAAAGCCCAGAACCCATGGATTGGGTAGCAGTCCTGCAAGATAATGCCGCTGGAGTAGAGATGGTAAGGAAATTTAACTTAGCTTTAGCTCTGCTTTCTAATGTCTGTCAGTTTTTCTGTAGGGGTTCCCTTCCGCATGTGTGCTGCCATTGGAAGCAAGTCTGAGACAGAAGAAAAGTATTGTTTTTTTCCCCAGTGTTGTTACTATTTATATGTTTAAAAGTCTTTTCCTAGCATTTTGTCACAGACTAGAACTGGCAAGAAGCAGAACTTATGGTGTAACTTTGAAGACTTGTATTGAATGTGTTTTGGGACACAGTTTGACTTTGTTTGTCAGAACATGTACCCTGCCTCAGGTACTGGTATCATCAGGGACAAATTTAGCCCTCAGCCCAATAATGTCTGCAAATGCATCTTTATTCACTCTCATACAAAGGCATGACTGTCATTTCTATGAGAAAAAGTAAAACTGCATTTGGGCACAATATTTTGGCAGAACCAAAGCTTACATATTCTCTTGACACTATGTGACAACCTCTGTCTCCACCAACATACACGTATGCATGCAAAGCAGATATGAAACAAGGTTCATTGATCCTGCATGATCCTGTTTACCTTGCTTTATCTTGCAGGGTACAGACCTTCAGAAGTGTACAGATGCAGTTTTAAAAGACTTGCAATGCAGTGAGAGAAAACAAGGACAAGATGTTTCCACCCTCATTTCCTGTATTCCCAATGAAGGAACACTACAGCCTTATCAGAAAATTTTGGTTACTCTTTGTTTTAGTCCCAGGTAAGCATGAAATATGAATCTAATATCTTACCCCTGCTAATTGGGCAAGAGGCACTTTTTCAAGTGGGTGCTCCTCTTTTTAGCAGGGGGAGAGTAACTGGCCCACCTCACCCCAGCACTGTCTGTTCTAGTGGCTGTCTGCTGGTATTCATTTGCATCTTTTTAGATTGTGAGCCCTTTTGGGACAGGGAGCCATTTAGCTATTTGATTTTTCTCTGTAAACCGCTTTGTGAACTTTTAGTTGAAAAGCGGTATATAAATACTGTTGATTGATTGATTGATCTAATCACAGACATTAGTGCAATAAAGGATCATAAAAACTATTAGAAATTGACCTCAAAGGTTATATATGTTGTTTCCTTAGACAGGAATTCCTTCTTTGTAAAAAGCTGTAAAAGAATGTGATTCTATCTCTCCTGTACTTAATTTGTTTTGGATAACTGATCTCATGGTTATGGGAAGAGGTTTGTTTAAGTGGTAAGGAGCATGTATGCCTCTTCATTTTCATATTCCAACCACTATGGGAAGAAGGAAAAAAGAGCCTCCCTTTTTGGAGATCTGTCCCTTCTTCTTTTGGTAACATGTTTTTGGCCAGAGCTTCCTACTGGGAAAAAAGATGGTAGTTAGTCATGGCTGCTGTAGTTGATGATGTTGGGGCTATGCAGGTTCACTGTTGTGATAGCAGTGCCTAGGAGAACTGAACCCGCAAATAAATTAGGATTATGAAAAGTAGGCGAGTCTAATGTGTGGGTTACAGAATCCATGTTGACTTATCTGGAAAATGGCACATGCCTTAAAACTTTCGGAACATTCTGTAGGAAGCTTACATTAGCGAGAAATAATAAATCAAGAAAGACCTTAAGTATCATTTATTCTGTACAGTGAATATAGTAAATATAGTGACCCTGTAGAAACAACCACATATGTTCCTATAATGAAAGTGAATGTTGACGCAGATGGGCAGGCTCAGTAATGTTGCACAGGAAACCATAATAAACATATTTTCTGACTAGATCAATTCAATTTACAACATTTACTTTTTTAAAATTAGGGAACTGATATTCTGATTTTTCTGTAATACCTGCAAGATATTAACTGTTAAATGGGAGCACACTTTCCTCACTGGAATATACATTTAATTGTACATTTTACAGGCAGTTTAAAAGGGATCCGGAATTTGACAAAACTCCTCCAAGACAAGATTATGCTCTGTTTCTGAACTTTGAAGTAATAGGAAGTAAAGATGACTTCTTGCAAACACTAATTGGTAGTGACTTACCCACCAATGGTATGATATGGGTAGATATGGAATAAATGTAAATTAATTAGAACTAAACTTTTGTCTTCACATTCCTTCTAAGAATAATATTTTAAAAAGAATTTGTATATACTTTATACAATAAACTTTATAGGAATCAATATATATGCAGATGTAATTGCTGATGAGCATCAAAATCAGCAGGAAAATGTCTCCATAGACTGATTTGACATTGATTAATGTTTTCATAGTTTAAGGGCTCAGTCCTATCCAACTTTCCAGCACTGATGCAGCTGTGCCAAAACAGGGCATGCACTACAACCTGCAGTGGAGGAGGGGGGGCAGTCACAGAGGCCTTCTCAAAGTAAGGGAACATTTGTTTCCTTGCCTCTGGGCTGCATTGTAGCTGCATTGGTGCTGGAAAGTTGGATAGGATTGGCCCTTGAGTACTTTTGTCTTCATGCCATAAGAAGCATGTGTATGTGATTAACAGCCCAGTCCTAACCAACTTTCTAGTGCTGATGCAGCTGTGCTGCCAGTGGGGTGTGTACAGGGGGGGGGCCCTATATCCGCGAATTGGGTCCTCGCCCCCTTTGTTCGCCTCTGGAGGTGCTTCTGAGCTCAGCAGAGGCCAAGGACATCCATCCCCAATCTCTACCAAACTTACTGAGCTTGGCAAGCAAAATAACATGACTACCAGTTTCATGGAGAAACCAGAAGTGGTGTTTTAAATGTCTTATAAGGCATTGGGAGGCTCATAGAAGCCTTCCAGGTCTTCATGGTGGAGTACAGTGGAGATGGGTAGAGTGATAAGAGGTTTGGATGCTTCTATTATTTATTGGAACTACAATTTCTCTAATGCTGCTCATACCTGGAAGCATTGGACGCAAGTAGGAGCACCTACTGTGGCCTGAACAACAAGAAACAGGAATAATCAAATCCAATCCCCTTTGATTATTCCTCAGGGATGATTGAGAGAATACAATTCATATTGGGCTAGATAAGCATTATCTCTTACCAGCACTTACAGACCTTTGACCCAGCTGCCTTGCATGACCAGGCTGATTTCCAGAACCTACTGTGTTCTCTCCTCCCAGTTTCATCCCCTGTCCCCAGACAGAATCTGGTTGAAGGGGATGATAGTTCTTCAGAAATCTGTGTGAAATGTGTGTGCTGCTACAGCCTGTGGAATTTCTCTGGTGCTTTCACCCATCTCTCATGCTTGGTAATTGTCCTACTACTGTGGAATGTCTTTTCTACTAGGGATTTATCAGATTGTATCTGTTGTAAGCAGTTTGCCATTTGTTTATTTAGACTGGGTTTTAGAGGTTAGGTTGATGGGATTCTGTTCTCATTTTATGTTGGCTATTTTTAATTTATTTAATATGCGTTTGCAATGCATTGTAACCTGCCTCTAGCATTTCGTGCATCTATGCAAATTTACTGATCATGTAAACAGGGATGTACATTGGGAAAATAGGCAAACTATGTGAAATCATGTAAAGTATGGCTATTATTTTTATAGTCACTTTTCATTATTCAAAATATATCTTTTTTGTCTCAATGTCTTTTACAGAAAAGAATCCTCAAAAAGTTGAGTTGGGTTTAACTGGTTCAGGACTTCCAGTCCAGTTGACATTCAGCTCAGGCCCATTTGTTAATTTTATGGAATGTTTCATGGGTGAACATACAGATATTCTTTGCACACTCAAAAATGAATGTAATATTCTTCCAGTATCATTTGCTTTCCATAAGATTCCGCATTTTAATATTGGCCCTGAAAAGGGAAAAATAAAACCACAGGCAGTACAGGTACTGTGTATTTATTATTATTATTTTCATATTGTTGTACCAACTTTCCTTCAAAGAGCTCAGGGTGCTGTACATGGTTCCTTCCCTTTTGTCATTGCAATAATCCTGTAAGTTAGGTTAGTCTGAGAATGATGCAAGGTCATCCAGGAAGTTGCATGGCTGAGTGGGGACTTGAATCTGGATCTTCCAGGTCCAACACTAGAACCACTATACAATCCTGGCTCTCTTATTTTAATGTTGCTAATGGTTTGAGCTATGTCTCCGGTGCTAAGAGGGTGTGATTTTATGTTGCTTCCCAGTAGGTAAGATGTTGAATACAGGAAACTGAAAATACTCAAGCTTACACCATGGTCCATAACTGAGAGCATAAGGGCCCAATCCTATCCAACTTTCCAGCACTGATGCAGCCACAGTGCAGCCCGAGGTAAAGGAACAAATGTTCCCTTATGTTGAGAAGGCCTCTGTGACTGCTGTTCCACAGCAGGATGCAGTGCATGCCCTGTTGGCACAACTGCATCAGAGCTGGAAAGTCGGATAGAATTGGGCCCTAAGGCAAATTAATATAACACAGATATGAATTAATATGATGAAACTGCTTTGTTAACTTTCTTTCATGAACTTAGCTTCCAGATTGCTTTATGACAAAGCATTATGGTAGTACAATAGCATAACTTTATTAAAGTAGTGCTACTATAATAATGGCCTAAAGTAATGATGGTCACTTCAAGCAAAAAGTTCAATTAAAGTTTGTAGATATACATTTTGATATACATGATGTACTTTACATCATAGTTTTCAGTGCCAAAAATTTTGCATGTCATTGACATCTCCTATCTCTTCTCCTCCCCATCATTGAAAGACCTTAATCTCTTTTGTCTTGGTCCCCTGCAACTTTAGAGTTATCTTTGTTTCTTCCCTTTCTTGCTTTTCCCATATCCAAGTAGCTGTAAACTCCAGTTGCTTCATCCTTCCCAGTGCCTCCAAGGAACACCCTAGTCTCTGTGTTAGTATTAAAATCTTTTTTGTTCTCCCTGCCCAGTCCCTGCAAAACAAATGTAAGCATTTCTTTGCTAGCCTTTCAGCGAGCCATCTTTCCCTGTTACTATCCAGAGTATCTTTACTTGTTAGTTATTCTTCAACTGTTGTGGTCATTATCCTTTTTTTTACATTGATTCCCTGTCAGGCTCCACATCAACTTCAAGCTTCAACTCCTTTTAAAGCAATGTATTGTACTTCTCCCTGTGTTTCTTTCCTCTCTATTCCATTCAGCTAATCTATTGTCAGTCTGGTTGTGTTTTTTTGTTCTTTTTATCTTCTTTCACAGTGATCATGTTGTCTTTTACCTTGCTTCTTGTTCTGAAATCTTTTGTCAAGACTTTGTAGGACACTTTACTGAACTAACTTTGCACCACATACTAACTCTTTCACCACCATTTGAATTTTTCCTGACTCACCCTCTCTACTCATTAGTAATCATTCTTTCCCCATTACCCCATCTGCTGTTTATACTTTTATAGCATGTTTAGTCAGATGTGTATGCAATGCATACATGTTTAATGAGAAGTAAGTCTCGCTGTCTTCATTGGGACTTAACTGTACTCCCCAGTAAATGTGTATTGGATTCTAGTTTTAGATTTTAAGAACCACTTTAGAGTTTAAGAACCATGCCGGTTCTGTGTTGCATCCAGCACACTATAAGGCTAAGTAATAGAATGAGAATATGAAACTATATTTTGTATTACATACCATTAAAAAAAATTAAGCCTAGGGGTCTTTGCTTGTTAAAACACAAGTGATGAAAGCCATTTATGTGAAGCAGGAGATTTTACATACTGAAAGAAACAGATGTGATTCTGATTTAACACTTGCTTAAAAAATCTAGTACAACCTTCTGTTTCTTATCCTGAAATACCTTAAAGTGTGGGGTCTTGTTTTGTTTTGTTTTTAGGATGTGGTATTTTCATTTGTTCCACGTCATGTAGGAACCTTTACTGTGCAGCAGGTGGTAGATATCATTGGTCCAGTGACAACGAAAGATGACTTACTCGCTTTGAAGATGAAACCCTTTCATCAAATACATTTAAGGTTTTCTGGCATATGCAAGTCTGTAACCAACAAAGTAGTGCTGAAAACCCACCTTGGTATGTTATTTTAAAAGGAAAGAGGTTATAATTTTGAAACAATATTTCAGTTGACCATTCTGAAGGAGAATTTTGGACAAATAACTGAGAGGGACTCTCTGCTTTCTGTTTGGTGGCTCCCCCCATGGTTCCTGCTTCAAATGCTCTAATTCAGTGTGTTTTGAAGAAAAATGTGACTCATGATCTCTTTGTATGTTGGTGTCAGGCCAGAGCTTTCAAAGTAATGGTCACTTTGTCAAAACTATTGTCAGTGTCATTTTCTGGTTTCACTAAATAATAGTTATAATGAATTGTAGCTAGCATGCTGGTAGAACATGTTTCCCAAACTGTGGGTTGGGACCCATGTATAGCAAATATCTACATACACATAATATAAAGGTCTCTAAAAACCTTGAGAGCACAGGACCTTGATATTAATAATTATTAATAATAAATAAAATATTTCTTTTGTCTAGTGCAGGGGTGTCCAGACATTTTGGCAGGAGGGCCACACCATCTCTCTGACGCTGTGTCAGTGGCTGGGGAAAAAAGAATTAATTTACATTTAAAATTTGAATAAATTTACATAAATGAATTTATTAGAGCTGGAACTTATATGAATGAATGAAGGTCTTGCAGTAGCTCAAGGCATATAAAAGGGCTTGCACAAAGCAAGGTCAGCCTTTCCTTCAGCGCCACTGCTGCATCACAGATGTGGAACAACAAGTAGTGGAGAGAGCCGTCATTCCACAGCTCAGGTGAGAGGTTGAACAGTCGTCCTCATGCTGAAAGCAGTTGCATCAGGCCAGCATGGGCTCCAGCAAGTCTCTGGAGGGCCAGAAGCTCATTGGAGACTGGGGGCTCCCCAAGGGCCTGATTGGGAGCCACCGAGGGCTGCAAGTGGCCCTGGGACTGGGGTTTGGGCACCCCTGGTCTAGTGGATCTCAATAGATCGTTGTTTTTAAAAGTGGGTCTCGGTGCTTAAAAGTTTGGGAAGCACTGTAACCTTTTGTTTCAAAAGGCACATTTCTGACTGTGATTCAGAGCTGTGATTCATCTTCATATTCCACAAGTGCACACTAACTAACTAACTAACTAACTAACTAACTAACTAACTAACTAACTAACTAACTAACTAACTAACTAACTAACTAACTAACTAACTAACTAACTAACTAACTAACTAACTAAACAAACTGGCATACATTGGTAGGCATCTTTCCTTGCAGCTAAGGGCATAATCCTAACCAACTTTCCAGCACTGACCTATATATCAGTTTTTATTTCTTTATCAACATTTTCTCCCACCACTAGCTATAGGTGATTTTACTGTTTAGATTGTTATGACCAATAACTGTAATTGATTATATGAAAGGTCAAATGAGTACATTGCTCTAATAAAAATGTTCTAACATTTCAGGAAATAAATATAATAATAATTTGTACTTTCTGTTTGGAAACTCCATAAAATGCATTTTGTTTCACTCCTAACCCAGGCCTGACACCACTGATTTCCAATGAAATGGGAGTGTTTGTAGGTCGCAAGATGGAACAATGCAGTGATGTGGTACAGTGCAATGATGTTCCACCAGTAGTGCTGCTTAAATCGGATCAGACACAAATTCATGCTCATCGGATAAACAGAGGCTCGAGTACTGCAGCAGTAGCACTTCCCAATGATCGTCAAGGTAGCATAAGGCCTGCTGAACTAAATAAGGATTACAGGTAGTATCAAACAAGTAGTAATTATTTAGAATAATATATAAGGTACCATGCTAAACCTTTTTATAAAGTTGACTAAGCTGCCTGTGGCTTGTACTGGCTTTGGCTTAGAAATAAGTCGACCTACTTCCCCCAAACCTGGGAAGTATCTTGGCTTATTTACAAGTCAAAGTCTAATGTGCTCCCTCTCATGAATGTATGAATCTCCTCCCTGCCTTCTTTCTAACTTGCACTTACTGTCTGGGCCTGTGGTACCAGCAGCAGAATCAAGCTGCAGAGAAGAGGGAGGTCCCACCAAGCAGGAGAAGAAATTGAGGCTCATAATGCTTACCTGTGTTTTGAAGTGAGCCTCTCCATTTCAGAAATCCATATCCAAGTCCCAGATGCATGAATTTTGTTGATGTCTTTAATTTTTTTATGGTACTCCTTAACATCTTGTCGATTATTGCATTTCAATAGTAAATGGACTGTCAGCTGTAGATGATTTTTACTTGAGTAGGTGTATGGGGTCATTCTACGCATAAATTTTTCAACTTATACACAAGTACTTGTGTATAAGTTGAAAAATTTATGCCTAGAATGACCCTGAACAGGTCTGACTTATACTCGGGTCAATGCAGTGAATAAAGCAGAAGCTTCTGGGAAGCTTTGCAGCTGTCTTGTGAAGTGGGGGGGTGGGACTGGACTGATTTGCAGAACCCAGGGGGTGGAGGAAAAAGGATAATTTTTACTAGTAGTTATTGTATTCAGAGGCAGCCATTTTAGCTTCTCCAAGCAGGAGGAGAAGTGAAGGCACTTATGGGAAGTCTTTGTGAGGGCTGCTGCTATGTAAGTGCAGCTCTGTGCTCCTCAAAAAGCCTCCTCACAACTCCCATAAGAACATTTTCATCTCCCTTCCTGTTTGCAGAAGAAGGTAAAATGCCTTCATTTTTTACTTTTTGTTGCTGCCTCAGAACAAAGAATTTCACCCCCCCCCTCAGATTAGCGGTCTAGTACTTAAAACACCAGGATGTAATTCTCATTTCCATCTGAAACAAAGTCCCAGACTACAATTCAGCGCACCATTATTTAAGAATAACACCCATGGAAAGGAGTGGGTCTACTTCTGAGTATATAGTGTTGCAACTACGTGTAGCTGCGTTTGCTCATGCTCATTCCTTGTTGCTTGTGTCTCTGCTGTGAATTGAATCGCGCACTCCCAGTTATGTGTTATAAGTTGTATGTTACATGTTGATCCTCTGGCTTAACACACCAGGCAACTTAAAGAAGGATCTGAATAATGGTTCTACTGGTATGTTGTTTATAGTGCACTTACTCTGATAGTGTTTACTAAAAGGTTGTGAAGACCAGAATTTAAAAAGTTAAGGAATAAAAAGGTATCGTAGAATCTTTTATTACATTTTTAATAAATTAGAGACCGTTATTAGGTAACAATTACTGGTAGGTTATTTTTCAGGATCTGGTCACGGATAAAATCAGACAAAACTATAGTCAGATACCTCCCCTAAGTTTAACACCTGCCTTATTTGAGGGTCATAGAAAATTCCATGTTATTTGACTCAAAACCTGCCCTTGACTTATCTGTGAGATCGACTTATTGACGAGTGTGGTATTTCTTTTCCAAATGGAATTACACTATCCTGAACTGTCTTTGCAAGATGAAGTGCTGGTAATGGTCAGTATAATAATAAATATTAGTAGAGCAAAACCAATAACATGTAGTGCATATATAAATCATTCATGCAACTAATAAGGCTGTGTTTCTTTTTAAACATTTAGAACAATTTTCACGAAGGTTGCCAGATATAATTATGTGGATCCAGAGTTTTCTTACACAGTACTAGAAGAACTGGAAAAGCAAGCGAATAAGGATTACTACGCAGACTATATTCAGAGTTTAAGACAGCACCGTTCACATAAAAAAGCTGCTAAGTAAACATTGCCTCCAAATAACCTGCCAAAACATTGCCGTGCTCTAATATTTTGTAGATTTATAGTGGTATTGCCGCATTTTTTATTTTTAGGTTTTTAGAAAGACCTACAGATCACAGTATTGTGAATGAATCTGCACATAGCTTAAAGGTGGAGAATAACCTCATGTTTTGAGAACAGTGAAACCTATGTGGATGACTTTTGAGGGATTTCATTCTTGCTGGTGTGTGTGTGCCTGTGTGTGTGAAATTCAGTTCCTAATTATCAACTGTACCTTTTGAATGCTACCTCATTGATTTGACCTTAGTGGTGTGCTGTATTGTATTGTTGGCTGCTTTTCGCTTGAAAAGTGTGAAAGACCAGATATGACAACTCAAGTGTGTTGGAGATGAGTGAAATGAAAAGGAGAAAACCTATTCAACTTGCTACATCAGCCAAACAAACATTTTAAAACTTCTCAGTTCTCTATACTGACTCAAAGCCCACCATTGTGTACCTCAGCGACATCTGTTTCTTAGGTAATGCTCATTAGTGTGTAGGTTTAAGGCTCCTGGGTGAATCCCTTCCTGTTGTTATAAGTGGAGAGGCAGCAAATCCTTTGCCCACCAGTTCAGGCAAAGGTTTTAAAACAATGTTTGTGTTCTGAAGTTGGCAAGTTGGGAAGGAAATTCCACAGTAATGGAGAACTTGGGGTCTTACTGTGATTCCTCATTGTAAGGATTTAGCATACAAATGATTAATTAAGAGGATGGTGTTCTCTTTGTACTTTAAAAATTGCAATGAACATAGAGGAGGAAACTGACATCTGTATGGGACAAATCATTTGAAGAAGTGAGTTTTTCAGCAAACATTTCATGACGTAGACTTTATAACTCAAAATGGAAACTGGCTATTTCCATTGAAACACTGAGGGTGCATTCCTAACCAACTTTCCAGCACTGGCCTAGCTGCAATGCAGTTCCAAGGGAAGGTAACAAATATCCCCTTACCTTAAGGAGACCCCCTTAACTGCCTTCCCACCGCAGGATGCAGTGCATGCTACATTGGCACAGCTATGTCAGTGCTGGAAAGTTGGCTAGGATTACCCCTGAGTTTTCAGTAAGAGATACTTATTTCTTTAAATCAGACATTTGCTTTGGTAAAGAATTTTTACTTTTTTTAGTGCGTTAATCAAAATACGTCCTTGAAATGTTTTGGTGTTTTACTTATGTGTTTGCAACAGAGCTGAATTTCACTTTTTTTCCATACCCTTAACATATAGGATGTTTGAAAAGTTTAATAATCCTGTGGACATAGGGTTAAATCCAGCATCAGGATTGAAATCTCCAAGGGTTAAAGTTTTATTTCAGGAGAAATTGGAGGAAAGAACTGATTTTGTAAATGGAACCAGCCTATTAACTACTCAGAAACTAGCAGAAATTGAATCTAAATCTATAACCAAAGAGGTAGGTTAAATTGTTAAATTTCCTAGAGAATGGCATAGCTTGCTTTTAGCTGCTCAGAACAGTGATGGATTTAGAACATGCAGCTTACCAGTTCTGTGAGTTGTGTTATTCTTTCTCATTTACTTGCAACCTGATCATGTTTATTGAAGAGTATGTTCTACTGATTTCAATGGGATTCCCAGATAAGGTGCAGTCAAAAACCTTGGAGTGCTATTATGTCAACTTTCAGGCTCGTTTATTTTTCTAAGAATTTCTTCTGATGAACTTCTTTAGATTTGTACATCAATTGTGGTGTTGGCTCTCGGCTGCAGAGCTGCAAAGTGGCACCTTGGCGGAAGTGGCACTTTTGAAAGGGCAGCCCACATAATAATTGGGCTCTGTAGCATGATAGTTGGACTCATATCTTGAAAATATGATCAGCATTTGCTTATTTTTCTTCTTCTATCACTTGCAACTAATGAGTTCCTATCTGAGAACAAAGAGGTTATTTTTGGCCATCATCTGCTTAATGATGTCATATCCGGCCCTCAGGAGGCATTATGCTCTTCAGCCCACTGTATGAAATGAATTTGGTCTAAGTCATAAATGTTGATGAATGACAGATCTTGCTTTCCCTTCCTCCATGTTGCAATTTGTAAACTTTAAAAAAGTATTTACTGGATAAATCATAGATTCTTAAAATTTTATGTACTCCCAGGAGAACTGCTCTCTTACTGCCCCCAAAGTATATATTTTTGTTTTTAGTGTTGTTTGTTTGTTTAATGTTGTTTCCCATGCCCTAAGGCCCTTATATCTTCAATCTAGTCACTCCCCTCTTTGTATGCTGTCTTGGTCCCCATCAGCTTTGTGATGCCTGGTGATGATGTCACCACCAGTCACATTGGAGTTGAATGGACAGCGGGAATGGTTCTACATGTGCCACCTGAATCTACAGGTGAATCTACACCTGAATCTTCAGTCCTCTGAAGCTTCTGTTCTTGTTTATTTTGCTTCTATAGGTTGTGCTTGCGTACAATTTTCATACATCTGAACAAAGGTCTTATGTAATTTTGTGCAATACAGTGGTTCCTCGCATAATGAATGCTCCGCGCAGCGAAAAACTCGCATAACGAAAGAGTTTTTCGATTGAGTTTGGTAACTCGCATAACGAAAATTTTTGGCCGTGCTTCGCATAACGAAAACTTTTTAGGTCCGTGCTTCGCATAACGAAAACTTTTTAGGTCCGTGCTTCGCATAACGAATTTTTTAAAAATTAAAAATTTCGTGTATGCTTCAAATTTTAGAAATCCTCTATACAGTATGTATGCCTTTAAAGAGCACGTAATAAACACTTTGTAAAACAAATTTGACTTCGTTTTGACCTTTTTTGCCCATAGGAACGCATTAATTAGATTTCAATGCATTCCTATGGGAAAATGTGATTCGCGCAACGAAAATTTCGCATAATGAAAGGATTCGCAGAACGGATTAATTTCATTATGCAAGGCACCACTGTATTATATTTTTTATTCTGTTGGGCATTTTCATAGGTCTGTGATGGACTTAACCCTGTACCATCTACTCCACAAGAGACCGAAGATTGTGGTTTAATTTTGACGCCAAAGCAGCTTCGTCAAATATTCATTGGTAAGGTTCTCTGATGCTGGTAAGATTTCTCCTACCTAAAAACATTTCATTTTGTAGGTATCCAAAGCACTTGTTTGTTTAAAAATAAAAACTACAGGATGATACTTTCTATTGAAACAAACTACAATGAAATCAGTAACTATGTGCTTTGGGTTGACAGTTTTCATTTTGTGTAAAATTTATTATAAAACAGAGGTTTATAAATATGCTACATATGTAATCCTTCACACTGCACAAAGCTCTTCGTTAAGTAGAAAAGGGTAATACTTTTGAGGGACCAATGTACAAAGTGTACAAAATTCTCATACTTAAAATTTTAAAGTTACTTACAGCCCAATCCTAATCTGCCCTGGAGCAGGCAGGCCAGCATTCCCCTTACCCTGGGTAAAGCCTCAGCAGCCCCAATTGAACTACTAGGATCTGTGTCACTACAAGAGGTGGCACAGATCCAAGCAACCTGGAACCTGGCCCCATGCCTGCCCAACTCCTGCTTGCCCATCAACCCAACTGCCCTCCCGCGCCCCCCGACTTGGCCTTTGTGGGCTTACCTTTTCCTCCAGTTCCATGGGGCTTGGGCTGGCATCCAGAAGCCAGCGCACAGATGTGTGCTGGCCTTCTTCCTCAATCAGTGGTGCAAATGTGCTTTGCAGCATTTTTGCAACACTGTTGGGCAGGTGTAAGAGACTTGTGCCCGTCCATCATTGGGTCTGGATTGCGCCCTTATTCACTGATGAATATACTACTAAACTTTATATGTATGGTTAACTGTTCTTTCTAATTTCGGATTTATTTTTGACATGAAAATGCTCACAAATGTCTAGCTAGATATTCTAATTACAGAATTACATGTTTACAACTTATGAAAAAAACAAACTGCCAGGGAGACTTATTGGGTGGCTTATTTCAGTTCTTTATGTTATTTAATACTTGGAAACTTCTTTCTTTCTACATTAATTTAAAGGTAAGTAGTTATTAATTTGTCCTATATTTCAGTGGTTAAAAAATAAACTGCTTTAAGTTATGTGTAGAGACTTCTGGGCCAGTTTCAAAGACTGTATTCTGGACAAAATCAAGATGTAAACCCATCAACGTCTCTTGCATCCTTACAGAAATGTTGTGTGTCTTCCAGCATCCCACATGTGCACAGAAGTGCAATCCAACTTGCTTTTGCACTGTTCTGCAGTGTTTAGAGACAAATGTGTTTTGTGAGCATACCACAGAATGAAGATGCAAGACATAAATTTTGGAATTAAAGAGGGCCACTACTTATATTTACATAAAGGTCTGCAATAGACAAAAATGTGTTTTATTTATTATCCCATCCCCACTCAATGTGGCTTGGTCTGCTTCTTTGATTGAGTTGGTGTCGATTATTCTCCTATTCTCCTCCTGGTTTTTCCCAACCCTATGAAGGTTGTCAAAGAACTAGTGAACTGATAAAGCTTGCTAGTACCATGCTTAACTCTTTCCAGTTTACACATCCGAACATGACAGACCTCTCCAAGCTGATGAGCCATACAGGGTGAGGCACAAGGACTTTCTAAATCCAATTTGAGCTTAGTAGCCCTGAAAGGCTGGTCTAGGAATGTCACTCTCACTCACACGTGATGCCTGTTAGTACTCACCTAAACAACTCATTTAAATCTTTTCTCCTTGACTCACATTAGCCCTGCCATTTGTAACTTTTGAAGTTCATTTACGTCAGTGGACTATAGGGTTGGGTTGGGAAGCCACCAGTGTTGCTGCTGCATGCTGTAGGCCAGGGGTGCCCAAACCCCGGCCCTGGGGCCACACGCGGCCCTCGAGGCCTCTCAATGCGGCCCTCAGGGAGGCCCCAGTCTCCAATGAGACTCTGGCTCTCCAGAGATTTGTTGGAGCCCGCACTGGCTTGACGCAACTGCTCTCAGCACGAGGGCGACTGTTTGACCTCTTGCATGAGCTGTGGGATGAGGGCTTCCTCCACTGCTTGCTGTTTCACGTCTGTGATGCAGCAAAGAAAGGGCAGCCTTGCTTTGTGCAAGACCTTTTACAGGCCTTGAGCTATTGCAAGACCTTCATTCATTCATATAAGTTCATCTTTAATATATTCATTTATGTAAACTTATGCAAATTTATTCAAATTTTAAATGTAAATTAATTCTTTTTCCCCCCGGCCCCCCAACGCAGTGTCAGAGAGATGATGTGGCCCTCCTGCCAAAAACTTTGGACACCCCTGCTGTAGGCAAAACTCCTCTTGTTTCTTTGGCTAATTTGGTTCAGAATAGGAGGGGAAATTACTAAACAGCCATTTAAGGGCACAACCTGCTAATCTCATGCTGCAGCAATGGAAGGACAAATGGAGAAGGCTGAGAACAGTAACTGTGTCAGGAGGTGGGATTTCAAACCTAAAAGGTTAGTCTGCACCATCTGCACAACAACCAGAGTTATTATTAACAGTATTTATATACCGCTTTTCAACGAAAAGTTCACAAAGCTTATCAGCAAGACAGTGCCCCATCGTCTCACCTTCCTCCCTTTTCTTAAAGCATCTGAGAGATGGGAGGAGGGGCAAGGAATGGAAATCTAATATGATGGTAGCTTATTGTGGTTTGATTTTTAAAAATCCAAATTACATTAATATTGTGATGCCATGTTGAATTCTTTCTTTATAACTCAGAGATATGATGCCCGTTCTTTCCAGGACCATCCACTATTAACTTTGGAGATGTTTGTGTGTGTTCGACGTCTACCAGGAAACTGCATATCATAAATAATCTTCCTGTTCATGTCTGGATACAAGCAGAAATTGAAAGTGATGAACTACAACAAACTAGCCCTTTGTGTCATGTCATGCCACCTTGTACAAAGACTTATATAACAATTGTGTTTGAGTCTGACGCATTAGGGCACTTTCAAAAGTAAGATTTCTGATTTGATAGTTGTGAATTTAATTGCTGGAGGGAATGGGTTGTCATACCTTGTGTTGCAAAGCAGAAAAAAGGGAAAATGAAAATCAAGCTTTGTCTGTAGATGATGTATGTGTATCATAGCAGGCATTCTCTTAGAAGTGGCATTCCCTCCCATGGGCAAGTAGAGGGAGTGCCGCTTTTAAGATGGCACTTGCTTTCTGCAGTTTTGATAAGTCTGTGTATTGAAAAATTTTAAGATCTGCTGCCTGATTAATTAGAGTGCCTTTTTAGTAATCAATAATTTCTAACTAGTTCCTTGATTAATATCGCAACCCTGGATTTTTTTAAATTTAATTTTTAACTTCCCAGACAAAGCCTCTTAAGATGCAGCAAATATTAGGTCACAGTTATAGGATGTGTAGTATTTTACAGGATTTTTTCTTAACCTATTTCTGCTCAGCTCAGAGTACATATTTGATCCCTGTTGCGTATCTGCAACATTGGGCAGATATGTAAAAATATTTTACATGATTGCCTAGATTAATAACATTGAAATAAAACATGTTATGAGGAAAATTTTGTTCTGTATTACAGGTCTTTCACATACACAATAAACCAACTTCACACAGGACATGTACTTGTGGTAGCAGACGTAGTGCCTGTTGCCCTGGAACTATCTACAAGAGAGGTGACTTTAAATCCTTCCTTTAGTTTTCTAGCAGAAACTGGATTTAGAACAACAGTCACACTATACAATCGCAAAAACTACCCTGCTGAATTCACTTGGAAGCCCATAATCACAGATGAAGGAATGGCATTTTCCATATGTCCCGGCAAGGGTAAAGTATATTATCACAGTATTCCAGGCAATGAACAAAAATTGAAGTTTGTGGTAGAATAATGTTTTAAACAAACCTAATATTGAAGTACTGAAGGGGAAAAAAATCACATCAGTTGCAGCTGCAAACAAAAGTACACCACGTATACACACTTGGAGTACAACATGTTAGCTTTGGAATGTTGCCTAATTAACTGGGCTCTGCATTTAATCAAACAGAAAAGTGTAATTGATTAATCAGGTCTGTTAAACATTTTTTTGGTATTATTTATTGTCTGCATTAATTTAGGTATTGTAGAAGCCTGTAAAGACCTGGAGTGTGAAGTGGTCTGGCATTCAGGTTTCTCCTCTCCAACATCAGGAGAATTTGACTTATGTGTGCATCAAGGGAAAACACTTAGGCTAAAATGCTTTGCAAAGGTAATAGTGTAATTTTTTTTTTACTATGTACAGTATCTAATGGTTTTTTTTTTCAGTTTACCTTGGGAAAATCTGTCTCTATGTTACTAACTCTAGTTTAAATGGAAACTTTCACTTAGCAAGCAAAGTAAACGAGGTCTGTAATTAAACTGAACAAACAACTGAATGTTAAAGTATGACTCTCTGTGGAACAGATGTACTAAGGCAGTATTCCCACTGTCAGAAAGGGTGTGAATTTCCCTGCCTTTAGTAACTTGGGCCAGGGCTGGAATCAGGGGTCAAAATTTTCACGCAGTTGCCGTGGCCCTAGTGCCCCAGGGCCCCCCATAATTGGTCCCAGTTCACTACTGTGAAGCAGTGGTCTTCACCCTCTCTCTGAAAGGTAGTGGCAAGGATTGTGACTCCAAGGGAGAATGGAGCTGCATTGCCTTTTAATAGCTAGAATGATCTGGGGAAACACTTCCATGGCTTGCAGTGATAATGGCACAAGCAGTTTTCAGTATGATTGGGTATTTACGAATTCAGAAATGGTTCCAGGTTGCTTGCAGGAAGCCTCTATTTCATCTCATTGCTCCTCCACAGTCCAGTGGTCCTTTACCTAACTTACTATTCCTTCTGGCCCTCTCGAAGCCTTGCTTGCCACTGTTCTGCTTCTCATAACCTACCGTCTGTTAAACTTCTCCTAGTCTGCATTCTTTCCTCAAATCTGCCCCAACCTCTTCCATTACTTTCTTTTTCTTAGCCTCCAAAGCCTTATGTTCTCTACTGTGTTGTTTTGACCTTTCCAAGCATATGTCAGTAGCCTTTTCCCCCCTCTCAGATTATGGGGCATGCAACTGCAGAGATAAAATATTATGGTCAGGTATAGTATTGTATAGAGTTGGGAAAAAGCAGTATGTATGTTACATTAATTTAAACGAGAAAAATAGGTATCTGTGGAATCATTTTGTACATATGTCCCTATTTGCTGATAAATTTTAGAATATTCTGTTTGAATTTTAGAATGAATTTAGTTGTCTTGTATATTAACATGCAAATATATTTCAGTTTTATGGCATTATTACATGAGTGTTTAATTTCTCAAGGAGAGATATTTTAACTTCTTTTGCATTTTAGTTCTGTAGTTTATTTTATTCATGTTCACATCCTTGCCTGGCTTCTATGAAATCAAAAGTGTGCTGTAAAATGTTCATTTATAATAATACATTATTTGTTTTCTTTCTCAATATTAGCTTGGGTCCACCAATGTTCAGTTTAAGGAACAAAGGATCACCTTTAACCATGCTCCACTACATTTAACCATGCTCAAGATAGCCATTCTTCAAAACCTGGGACATAATCATGCATACTTCCAGGTAAGGCACACTCTAAATGGATAACAGAGTTCTCTGTACAGATAACAGATAACTGTTGTACTCCCTCTGCTTCCAAAAAAATTAGCACTACTGCTGAAATAAGCAAAGAGTAACCTCCCAGGCCACCCTCCAACATAGCATTAGAAAAGAGGAATTTGGCGGGTACCTTCTGTGTCATCTGATTATGGAGACCTGAGAAGAAAGACCTAGCAAAATACTGAACTTTACTGTGCAAGTAGAACTATTTGGCTCCCTCATCAATATCTAGCCAATACCGCTGGAGGAAGAGAGCTGTGACCCTGGATAATGGAGAGGCAAGAGCTCTCAGGGATGGTCAGACTTTCTTAGGGAAGGTAGTATCCCCAGTAGTATTCTCTGGGACCGTCTCAGAGATTCCCAGTGAACATGGGTAGATGGGTGCATAATCAAGTCCTTTAATGGGCAGATAGCAACCTACAGCCAATTGGTCCTACAGTTAGGTATTGCAGACAAATCTGGGCACAAATCTGTGATTGTCAGTCTGGAGCAATCCCCTCAGCAGATAAATTAAATATTAGTGCTCGGGTGTGGTTTAGGAAGTGTGTGGGGGGGTCTCATTCTGGTGATCTTACTCTTGAAAAAAGTACTCCTGTTACAGACAGATAAAAAGTGCTATAGAAATCTAAAGTAATAGTTGCAATATGTCCATGGAATAAGTTGAATTATGCCTTCATTTTATTAAGAAGGCAGGAAACGGGTAGACTTATTTGTTTTCCTCTTAGAACTTACATTTTATTATAACGCTTATTTGTGTTGGCAGGTTATTGATGCAAACCCCCTTCCAGGAATGATTATCACTCCTAATGAGGGTGTAGTACCTGTGGGAGGCCGCACTGAACTCAAAATCTGCTTCACACCGAATGCATTAATGAAATTTGATAGCAGAGTGGAGGTACAGAATTTGAATATCTGTCTGAGAGGAGATCTTGGGAGGAAAGGTTAGAACAGCTTCATAAAGAGAGCCAAAGTTAGCATTCATGGTACCTGCTGAAGGCCAGAAGTGACATCATTAAGCAGCAAGTAACATCATTAAGCATGATGGCCAGAAATAAGCACTTTGTTCTCACATTGGAACTCATTAGCTGTAAATGATAGAAGAGAAAATGTGCAAATCTTGATCATATTTTCAAGATATAAGAGAGTCAAATTATCACACTGAGAGAGCCCAGTTATAAACGGGGGTCAGATAAATTGCTTCCAGGGGCCTGCAGGCCTTATATTTGACAACCCTGAATTAGAAGTTCATAACCTTGGGTTATGTTTGAAACCTCTGGATTAGAAGTTCAGCCTTGGGAATATTGAAATTGATATGGTAATGAAGCATCCAAACAGAAATGTTAGCCAGGCAGTTGGAGATCTGGGTTTGAATGTACAGGTGGGGCCTCCATATCCGCGGATCCTGTATCCCCTGGACCTGCGTTGAGCTAGACTCGGACCCCACCTGGACCCTTTGAAGGAAACTGGAACGTCCACCTCTGCTTCTGCAGACTTCAGAATGGCCTGTAGTGGTGAAAAAAATGCCACTTCCAGTTTCCTGAGGGAAACAGCTAGTGACGTTTTTATGCCTTTTAAGGCATTCTGAGTCCTGGGGAAACCCTCTGGGGGCTAGATAAATTTGGAGGGCATAAGGGGCCAAAAATCACGGATTTCTGCAGAGGGTCTGAGAATGGATCCCCCATGGGTACTGAGGCCCCACCTGCATATGATTATTTCTCCTACCCACTATGCTTTTGCTCTCAAGAAGTCTCTTCTTCCACTACACCAGTGGTTCCCAACGTTTTTCCACTGGCTTACTACTTGGCATAAATTGTACCCCTCATATTGACAAAATGTTTGTAATTAGTATAGTTGCTGTTATTTCAGATTTATATGTTGTCAACTACTGATCCATATCTGATAATACATGAATTGATTATCAGAAACTAGCAGTTGCTGGCAGTGGCGTAGCTAAGAGAGTGCAGGGGGTAGCAGTCGCACCGGGCAACAAGCTTTAGGGGGGCAACAAGCTGAGCTTCACACTAGTGGCCAAAATTGTGAAAAAATTTGGTATGTATGAATAATACAATCATGTTATATATCACTGGAAAGGTAATTTACTGTGGAATGCAATGAAACAAACCCTATTGGAATATCTGTATTCTATCAAAAGTTATGGCCAATTAACCAGAAAATGAAAACGCAACTGCCTTATAGAACAAAAGGTGGATTTTCTTAACTCAAAACTGACCCATGAGACTGATTGTTCTGTGAGTCAATGAGATGTTGTTATGATACAGCATGGAACCAATAAAGTGTTAATATGAGTCAGCTCTCATTTCCATGTATCATAATACAGTTACTCCTGCTAACTGAAAAAGAGGCACTTTTTCAAGTGGTGCTCCTCTTATATTTAGCAGGGTGAAGCATCCCTCTTCACCCCAGCACAATGTCTCTAACCAATAAGGGGCACACTTTTTATTTATTTACTTAATTAAATTTGATTTTGTCGTGGTGGGGCTACAAAATCTTCTTTGATCCCAGGTAGCAGATAGATGCCTTAGCTATGCCACTGGCTTGGGGAAAGTAGCAGATCAAGTGGGTGATGAACTCCTGGGGGGAGGAGGCAATTTCCGCTGTTAAAAAGCCTGGGTGTGATGTCACTTCTGGTTGTGACATCATTTCTGGGGCATCATTTTGAGTTCTGCACCGGGCTACACATTCATTAGCTACGCCACTGGTTGCTGTGGCTTTTGCAGCCATCTAGCCACTTTCCTTCCTGCCTTGCCAGCTTCACAAGGGATTCTAATATACTCGTAGATCTGCCTTTATTCAATTCTTTTTCATGGACCCCCTAAAGGTCCTGGTAGGTACCCCTGGGAGTACACATACCCCAGGTTGGGAACCATTGTTATTATTAACAGTATTTATATACTGCTTTTCAATGAAAAGTTCACAAAGCAGTTTACAGAGAAAATCAAACAAACAACTAATGGCTCCCTGTCCCAGAAGGGCTCACAATCTAAAAAGAACAGCAGACAGCCACTAGAAAAGACACTGCTGGGAGGGAGGGCCAGTTACTCTCCCCCTGCTAAAAAAGAGGACACCCACTTGAAAAAGTGCCTCTTACACAATTAGCAGGGGCTAAACCCTGCTAATTGTTCTACACCTAAAGAGATTAACATATTTTTGTTTCAACAGTAGGTAGTTTTGAGTTACATGTAAAAAAACTGTAGCACAGCAACTATCAGTTTAATTACAGAAAACTTTTTATTTACTAATGTTTTGTATCATTACAATACTGCAGGGAATTCTACATTACAAAGATACTACATCAGGGTGATATAGTAACAAAGTAATAAGTTTTTTATTTTTTTCATTGATTAGGTAGCAGTACGACATGCAAAATCTTTGGAACTTAGGATTGGTGGATCTGTAGATGTTCCTGACATAGACATTAGTGTGGTAAATATGTGACATTCTTCATTATGCTTTTTTTAGATAGGTAAAACTTACAGTACATTACTGAACTGGTTAGTAATTGTATGAGTTGTGGAATCCAAGTGATCTATACTTAAAAAACCTAACAGAACCTGAGCACTTTTTAAAGACCCATTAATTTCAACTGGAGAAGTTTTAAGCATGGGCTTAAATATGTAATTTTGGCTGGATTGTGCCCATAGGAAGGCATTCAGAGGCTGGGAACAAATAGTAGTACGGCTGTGTTTGTAGTGCTAAGATATTTTACTGTTTTTGAAAAAGAATCTCTCCTGAGAAACGGAGCATTTAATAACTTGTTGTATTTTATATTAACATTGTGAGTTCAATGTCCATTACAGAAATTAAGACTGCAGTCCTATACAAAACTTAACTAGGAGTAATTTCCTATGATCTCAGTGGAAATTCATTTTAGACTTGCACGAGGTTGTGCTGTAAACCATAAAAGACATAGGGCACAATCCTAACCCACTTTTTAGCACAGGCATAAAGGCAATGCAACTCCGAGGTAAGGGAACAAACATTCCCTTACTTTGAGGAGTACTCTGTGAGTGCCACCCAATTGCAGAATGCAGCACACTTTGACTTCTCCACCTGACCTGTTAATAGTTTCAATAGTAGAGTTTAATAGTAGAAATTGGTGGGCTGTGGTGAAAGGAAGAAAGAATAGAATAGAAAGGAGGCTTTTAATAACTTTCCAGAGACTTGCTTATAGAAAAATGGGGGGGGGGGGAATGGATTTAGTATCTTTCCCCCGCAGTGTTTGGAGAAAAAGAAGAGAGGAAATGATTTAGCTGGAAACAGGCAGTGGAGCGAAAGTAACTGTGCTATATTTCCATAGAAGAAGAGGAGGGGGAACTAAAATGACTAAAAATGAAAATAAGGAACAGGGAGAGAAATACTGTGATACAAAAGTTGAGAATGGTCTGATTTTTTTACTTTCTGATAATGTATATCCTACCTTTCTTCTGTCATTGTATTTGTGGTGCATTAAAAGGGTTTCCACATGGTCTTCCATCCAGACACTTTCCAGACCCTTCCTTGCTTAGTTTTAGGAAAATTACCTTCAATCATGCCCTGGAATAGCTTGCTTATATGCCAGATTCAGATGGCTGTTTATCAGACTTCCCTTTAGGACATAAAGCTTGCCAAATTCAGAGCAGAGTGAAGCTCCTTACAGCCTGTAATTTTATGTTTAATTGTGGGGGTCTTAAGGTGACAATGATTTGATACACTCAGGGGAGTGCTCCCAGAACATCTGTCAAGTTCTGGGTAATTCCAGCTGAGGATTCATTCCCTAGAGCAGTACCATAGGCTTAGGAGCTCAGATGGTTAAAGCATGCACCTTGATGCTGAGAGTACCACCATTTTCAATTGCTTGAAACATGAGGAAATGAATAGAATAATTGAGTACTGTCATATGTCCACTACTAAGAATTTGGTACACCACCCCAAGTAACTGCTTTACTTTGACTGTCAGCAGAGTTAATTTGTAACCTCTAGATACATGGCTGTCAGCAAATTTAATTCCTCTAGGTAATTAAATTTCTTCTTTTTTAAAGCTCAACTTCAACTTCTCTGGTGTTTATGTTGGTTCTTTTCAAAAAATTCCATTTTTTATTGAGAACAAAGGGAAGGCACATGCTAAGGTGACATTGGATTTATCCAACCACAATGACTTCCAACTGCATTTTACTCTTCAGCCAGGTATTTATTTATTCATCATGGTGTGTGAACTTACCGTTTGGAAACATGATGAAACAATTGCACAGTCAATTCACCATGCTCGGGGATTCATGTTTTTACTCACCAAGGTTAGTGTGCTGCCACTCACTAATGACCGTGGGAAGCCTCAGACTTCCTTTCAATTTTCAAGTTGCAGAGAAGACAGGGATTGTCCCCACTGATGGCATGCTTTGCTGTCTTCTCTCCAGCTCTAAGATTAGAAGGGATCTGGGAGGTTGGTGTTTGCATTGCTGCTTGGCTGTTGTAAGAAGAAACAGATCAGCTCTGGAGCAGGAAGCAGAGGCAGGAACTTCTTTATCTGCTGCATTTGCAAGACATTCTGAGTACCTGATTAGCACTTTGTCAAAGCCAGCCTCTTGCCTCCTTCCTTTAACTTGGGGCAGGAGTGGACATAAGGGATTGTGCTTACTTGTCACTTGGAGTGTCTCACAAATGCAAAGTTGAGCTGAAAAGCACCTTGCACCAAACTGGAGTGGAGATATGAAGGCTATTCTTTGGTCACTGTGTTTTTAAGAAACAGTTTCCAAACACAGTGATCAAACAGATAAGTCCCTGCCATCCCTTTCCAACATCAAGCAAAGAATTACCCTCTCCCCCTCCCCCCGCCCCATGAAGCTTGGTGCTGGGGAAGGGAGCAAGAGATTATCTGTGACTTTTCCCTGCATTTTTAAGGTGTAGTGTGACATCAGGGCAGAGCCACACCACCAATTAGGCAGGATAAGGTGAAGCAGCTGTTTTAAATGGCAAACTTATGAGGATTCCCTGAGCTCCCTGAATACCCACTTCCTGCCCAGCCCCTCCACTTAGCTGTTGTCCCATCCTCTTCTCTCTCATTGTCCTTAGAGGAGGGGGACAGCTAACCTCCTCCTCTAGTGCTGCTGCTGAAGCTCATGGCAGCAAAGTTAGAGAAAGAGGTAGTGGCTGCTGAAATCTTAGTCCCAATCAGTCTCCTCCCAGAAGATCAATTAGGAGAAGATTACTGTCTTGGCTATCTCTTTTGCTGCCACTTCTTCTAAATTGACTGAGCAGTGAAGCTCCTAGAGCAGAAAAAGTTTCACTCTGAAAATCCAACCTGCTTAGACAGTTCAGAAGAAGTGGCATGAGGAGGAGGCTGTGGTGATAGTGGAGATAAAGAATGCACATACTGATGCACGTGTGAAAGAGACAAAAGGACAAGACTTGTATCAGGGACAAGACTTGGTGCCTTGATAGAGGGGTATAGTGAGAGGGGTTTGGTGACCACAAATATTTGCTTGGTCAACATGACCAACCAAAATTTACTGACCTCAGATCACATAGTACAATGAACCATCATATCAGAAATGAGCAAATTGCAGTAGTATGCAACTATTCTCTTTTTAATCCAGTAAATTAGTCAGAAACCCAGTAAATTAGTCAGAAACCATGACCAATGTTGACGTGAAAAACTTAAAATACAACACACTGCTGCTATAGAAGCCACGTGCTATTCTTCATTCTTTTTGTTACTTTTAGCAAACTATGAAGTATTTTCAAGTACAGTTTATGTCAAGATGATCACTCAATATTGTTTATTTCTGTCTTTGCCTGTATGCATCATTGCTGTTTCTACACCACAGGGAATACGCTTGTTCTGCTCTTGATATCTGAGATAGTTTTGTGATAGCTGGGAAGATTGTAAACACATAAAAATGCTTTAGTAATTGTAGCTGTTCACAAAATTGTTTTGAATAAAGCCATCTGTATTCTATGAGAGAATTTAGGGCTCAGTCCTAAATGTTTGAGAGGTACACTCAAATAGGGCTTTAACATCTTGGTAAGTATACTTAGGTCAGCAGCATCCAAGTCCTCAAGTGTAGCAATAAAAATTTTTTTCTTCTCTGAATCTCTTACCAAATCACGACTGAGAATGTTACACATAAAACCAACAATTACGTACCTAATTGTGGATCCCTTCTGAATTCTCTACCCCTGCCGTCCTTCCTCTTAGCCCAGATCTGTGGAATCATGGCCTTATGCATCCAATCTGTATCAGTGATTAACATATACAATTCTATGTTTTGTGATAGATGCGTGCTGTACACCACATAACCCTTGTTTGTATTCTGTGAACATTGAGCCAAATTCAGCTTTGGAAGGTTCACTGAGTTTCTCACCAAAGGAAGTAAGTATATGGCATAATGATTGGCACACCACTTTTGACCAAAAGAGAAAGAGAATTTACTCTTATAGAAACCAGTTGAAGCCATCAAATAGCACAAGTGTCACTGCTGGGGTGGCATAGGCTGCCCATGGGCTGGACCTGGAGGTGCAGACAATTGGGGGAGTGAGCAACCCTGGGAGCCACAGGAAGTCCACCCTGCACAATATGGGGAAGGGGTTACAGCACCCACTTTTCTCCTCCCTGGCCTTCACTTGCAACTGGCGCTCAGAGACAAACCAGTCTCACTCCCCTCGAGCCACCTCATCTGCCTTCTAGGGCTGCTTATGTGGGGAGTCTCCTCTTCCTGGCTCAGCCCCCTCTGGCCCTCTGGGCTGCTCTTTCTGCTCTTGCCCCCTCCTGTGCGATGACATCTAACGCTGTGGCATCCCTTGGATCCCTCCTGGCTGCCCACCCATTTTCCCAGGCCTTACAATTTGCGTTCATAAGGGCCACAGTGGCACAATTAATGGTATACTGCTGCCAAGTGCTTTGGAGCCACCAGCACAAACAACTGGCAGCTCTGTGGACCCGCTACCGTTGAACCCAGCCTGTGGCAGAGCAGTTAAGATGGCGGCGTAGGTGGTTTGGAGGAGGTTCATGACTAAGTAAACAAAGGATACAAATTTGTACATTTAAAATTTGAGTATAAGAAAAAAACTAATCATCTTAAGCAACAGGTAAAACATTAGTTGATTGAATTTTTATTGAGTGAGGATATTCTTTGAATAGAGCTGCAATTACAGTGGAATATAACATTTAAAAGGAGATACATTATATATATATTTTTTTCATTCAGATCCCTGGAGATAGGATGTTTATTTAGAAGAGCATTCTGTTAGAACAGTATTTCTTGGATATCACTTTTCAATTTAAAATAATCATAAATATTCAGCAATCTTTTAAAATGCATTCTTTTCCCCTGCAGACAAGCTATCAGTTGAAATGAGGAACAGGAAAGTACTGTCTGAAATTGTTTATTTAGATTTCACTGAATTGTAGGCATAATAAGAGTCAGTTGTGTTTCCTATACTTTTATAAGCATCAAAGATAGTGATGGATGGTGTGTGTGTATGCGCACATGTGTGTACACATGTATACAGGAACATATGTGTGTTTTATGGAGCTTTGGTGTATTCTTTTTGGTAGAATGTGGGTTGCCCAAGAGACTCATGAGGCCACTTGGTTATGCAATAGGTCACAGTGAATTCAGTGTGGGTTCTTGCAAGCCAGAGGCACAGTGTTCAGAAACTCATAATTCCACTGAAACTCAAAAGAGGAATAATTCCGTTTCATAGTTCTACATTTTAAGCACATGTAGTTAGTACCAAAAAGGGGGTTCCGTTTTGCAAAATCTTTCATCCACTGTAGAAAGCCCCCCGCCCTTTCACCATTTTAGCTATCTTAGGTATTTGGAGGAAGGGATCTGAGAAGCTGACTCTAGGCATGTTGGTGAGATTGGAGGTAAATCTAAAAAGAAATAAAAATGAAATAAGCACAAGGAAGAATGTTTACCTTTTTGTGAAAAAGGGTTTAAAGAAGGCAGTCTGCTTTATAATGCAGAGCGTCATCCTTGGCAAAGTTCTTCATTGGGGGAGGGATTGGGCTGAGTGATGTATGAAAAGGTCCCCCTTTTTTTTTGCCAGCAGTAGCTTGATTTTTAGCTGAGCTTTGCCTCTTCTAAAACAACAACATTTTTGTGTCTGTAGAACAGCAATTATTATACCCAAAATGGGATCCTACAAATATTTTGCACATCATTACATGTTCTTTTCTTGACAATTTAAAAAATCCACTTATAACACTTGGCAGTAAAATAGTGTGTAGAAAGTTAAACTAGTGAATGTTATATGATTTTAAATGACGTCTATTCCCTTGGCATCTTGAAGTAATAATTTATTGCTGGCTGCTGTCTTGAGAACCTTGTTTTGTCTTAATGCTCTGTTTTCCCTTATCCCTAGTTGTCTCCTTTTCTTTTTCAAATTCCGTTACTTTCTTCTTTTGGTATGTTTGGGTAATCAAGCTTGGTCACCAAATCGACTCTTCTGCTATGAGAGTATTATCGCTTTGGGGGACAGTTGGCTCATTACAAGGCAAAGCAAGCCCGGTCATGCTTATAGTTAGCAACCCTCTGGTGGTCACAAACTTGACATCACTGGGAAATCATGCAATAGCTGGTTGCTGGAAGCAATGCTGACTAATATACAAAATGCATTTGCTTATTATGGCAGAACTGATAGGTACAACAGGGAAACTGTGTGGCTCCCTTGTAGGCTTGCGTAATAAATGAAGAGAGACCAAACAATTGCAGCCCCTTCATAATGAATAAATGTTTAGACCTATTGACCCGCAGTATATAGGATGCTTCTAGTTTTTGTTTTTTAATTCAAGTCATCTTCTCAGTTTGCCTGTAACACATTAGGCACAGAGACAATTTGTTGAATATCTATTCTCAGCTACAATTCTGCAGTCCTTAAAAGTATCGTTTTTAACCTGCCCTATGCTCCAGTTTGTTGCTCACTGCATTTCACTACCTAGAGTCAACCCTAGCCTTCAGTTAACAGAAACAGCTCTTTACCTTCTTGAAAGTAAATTTATATGCCTTTCTCCTGCTTGCAAAAATAAATCTTCCTGCTGAAATGATTTTGATTGTAATTTCAGCCATAATTGTGATGGAATCCAGACCTGAGCTCCTGGAGATGTAATCTGGACGCATCCTGGAGCCTTTCTGAGACCCTTAGAGGCCATGCACAGAGGGAAGTGCCAGAAATGCACTTCTGGCAGCTCCAGAGGCCTTCCTGAGGCCCACAGAGGCCTTTGTAGGCATCCGAACACCTTCAGATAGTGACCAGAGAACGTCTTCGGTTGCATCTGGGGATCCTATGGACCAGACCTGCAGATTTGTTTATCTATGGGTTTTGGTATCTGCGGGGGTCCGAGGTCCAGGGTCCGGTAACCAAGGACATAATTCTTGTGACATCTCTTATTTCTGTTTCTTTGCTGCTCTGAAGAAATTGCAAGCAGTCAGTATGCCAACTATCTGTGATAAGAAGAGTTGTATGTGCAGTGCAATCCTAACTCCCAGGTTAGGCCGGCACAAGTCACTTGTAATGACCGGGGGGGGGGGGGTGTTGCAAACATGCCGTAAAGCATGTTGGGGAGGTCAGTGCAAGGAGTTGCGCTGGCCTCCCCATGTCGGATCTGGACCCAGCGGGGTAAGTTTGCGTTGGCCAAGCTTGGCTGACACAGGAGTATGAGGGGGTGTGGGAAGGAGGTGATTCGAGGTGGGGGAGGACGGGCAGCAGGTGGTCCCTCAGGTGGGTGGGCAGGTAGCAGGAGATGGGGCCGGATCCCTAACTGCTGGATCCTGACCCCCTTCCCGAGTGGCACAGTCTACTTGGATTTACGCCACCTCCTAAGGTGGCTCAGATCCAAGTAGACCCATTGGAACCAGTGCTGCATGACACGGGGTAAGGGGAGAGTTTTCCCCTTGCCTCAGATTGTGCCAGTTCTGGCCCCAAAACGTGAACTGGATGCAGTGCAGGCCTGACGGCTCCAGTGCAAGTTAGGACTGTGTCCTTATTTATTCATTCTCATTTTTATCCCACTTTTCATCAAAAGGTCCAAAGATGGCTAATGTAATAAAACATTAAAAAGAATTTCCATAAACGATAATTAACAAAAGTAAAGCAATAAAAGAGACAGATGAAAAACAATTCCAACCTTGGACCAACACGAAAGAGCAGTCTGAACATCTGATGTTGTAAGCAGGTTTCCTGCTGTTGTGTCATGAAAGTCCAGTTGCTTGCCTTTAGAACAGGTGTGTCCAAACTTTTTGGCAGGAGGGCCACATCATCTCTCTTACACGGTGTCGGGGACCGGGGAAAAAAAAGAATTAAATTACATTTAAAATTTGAAAAAATTTACATGAATGAATATATTAAAGATGAACTTATATGAATGAATGAAGGTCTTGCAATAGCTCAAGGCCTATAAAAGGCCTTGCACAAAGCAAGGCCATCCTTTCCTTTGCTGCTGCTTCTGCATCACAGATGTGATACAGCAAGCATTGGAAGTCTAACAGCTCACGCAAGAGGTCAAACAGTTGGCCGTCTCGCTGAGAGCAGTTGGATCACGTCAGCGCGGACTCTAGCAAGTCTCTGGAGGACCAGAGGCTCATTGGAGATTGGGGGCTCCCTAAGGCCCGGATTCGGAGTCCTCAAGGGCCACAAGTGGCTCCAGGGCTGGGGTTTGGGCACCCCTGCTTTAGAATAGGGCATTCTAACACGTGGCCCACGGGTTGCATACAGCTATGCCGCTCACTCCAGCAGACATAAAGGTGCTTCTCTTTACATCTGTTAGAGCAGGGTACGGCTTGCCGAGAGAGGTCTCACAAGGCCTGCTGGCTAACCAGTCTTGGAGAGCTCTCTTACCCAGCATTCCCTGCCCTTGAGCAGAAGACGAGCAGTGGCTCTGCTTGACATCTGCTTGAGGGCAGGGCGTGCTTGGCACAGCAGGTCTCCCGAAGTTGGCCAACCTTGGAGAGCCCCCTTGACCAGCATTCCCTGCCCTTTAGCAAATTATGAGCAGTGCCACTGGGTTGGCCACTGGGGCTCCAGCAAGGAGTTGTGCAAGGGTCATGTGGCCCCCTGGAGGTCCAAACTTGGACCACGCTACTTTAGAGAATCATTTTCCCTAGTAAATAGCCCAGTGGAGTATTCTGTATTGCCAATCACAATATGCGAGGCACTAGAATGAGAAGAGAAAACATTTCTCTCTATGGGAATACCTGGTCACATTAAGTAAGAGAGCAGATAATTTGAGTCCAAAGTGGCATTTCCTGATATCTAAGAAAGTATGTAAAATTCAAAGGAAACTTGATAAAAATATTACATCAGTCTCTAAGTGATGAGTTGGGAATTGCACGATTCCGTGAACAATATAAAATGTCTTATTATAAAAGTTTAGAGACTTGAACTAGCTTTCATGAAACATGCATGTTTGGGGGGGGGGTGGTATGTGCATCCTGCCCAAATGCAAAATCTTTGTTGGCTTCTGGCATAAAAGTGAATTTGTTCTAAATATTCACATCCTTTGTTCCCATTAGACAGAAGGTGACAACTTTCTGTTTTCCCTCTAGGTGGCAGCATATGACTTCAGTCTCCCAATAAACGTTAATGTCAATCAGACTCCAAACACCACCATGACATATCCTACTGGTTCAACGAAGCATATTATTGTTCCACGACCTCAACTATTAACTATACCTACTCTAGTATGTAAAGTTCAGGCAATTGGTATGTAAACCTTTGAAGCAAACATAGATGTATGTATAGAACATGTCATATAATCTAATTTCAGGGCCTTTTTCTTAATAAGTGGGAAAATCAGCTGACAGGATGATATAAGAGGATTTATTTCTCACTTGCTATAGCAGTTTTTGTAATCAGTTCTTTTTGTATCTTTTTGTTTTAAGAGCCAATGCCAATATTATTTTCAAAGTCTTACTGTATTTTTTAATAACGTATACATTTAAATCTGCTCTGCTGCCCTGGGGCTGTGCATAAAAATGCTGCCCTCCCTACCAGAAGTAATTGTGGTGACATGATGATGTCACCGCAATTACTTCTGGTATTATTGTGCTGCTCTATATGTCTCCCCTTTTTTCCTCCTTTTTTTTTTAAAGGGGAAGAAGTGGGCAACCCTCAGAGTGGTGTGGAAGCATGCTGATAGTAGCTGTGCTACCTGCTCTTTTCTCTTTGAAAAAAATGCAAAAAAAAACCATGGGCAGCTGGGTGGGGTGAATGTTGCCACTGCCCCCAGAGGTGTGCCACCCGAGGGCACTTGTCCCCCTTGGTACACCAGTGCACACAGGAGTTTGCAGTGGCTACTTTCTGAGATGAGAAAGAAGACCTACATTTTGCAATAGCAGAATGAACACTATTTGGGCATTGCATTTTGCAATGTTTTGGTGACAGAAATAGTAATTGTGAGCTTGCTTTATAAGTTGTACTGCTCCTGTAAATTGTGTGAGCCCTTGTTTATGAGGGTTCGCCATCTAGCTGCACTGACTCCAGTTTTAAATATTTAATTAGTACTGAAGTGAGAATTGTTTTGCTGTAACACTGAGTTACGTGAGCAACATTGTAATGCTTTAAATAGAGAAAAAGGGCAGGAGGTCTGGTCTAGAGGGTAGAGCATCCACAAGGTCCACAAGATAACATCCACAAGGTCGCCAGTTCGAGGCCACCGGCACCGTGCGACCTTGGAGCAGCTGACAAGCTGAAGCCGAGCAATTCCATCTGCTCTGAGCGTGGGAGGATGGAGGCCAGAATGTGAAGCCAGATCGGAATGAAACACCTGAATGTAGTCGTTCTTGAAAGAAAGAACCTTCTTTGAAATTGTAAAAATCCCTATTTAATAAGGGATTTAATAAAGCCTGCCTATGTAAACCGCCTTGAATAAAGTCTTGAATAAAGACCAAGAAAGGCGGTATATAAATACCTGTTGTTGTTGTTATTATTATTATTATTATTATTATTATTATTAAAAAACTTTTTTTTATCGGTTGCACTATATGAGAAGTGTAGGATTAGTGAAAGCTTTCATGGATTGCACTCCACTTCATCAGATGCTTTTATCAGTAGAGGTGTTTGAAAACAGTGCTATATATTTTTCTCAGAAGTAAACCCATTGTGTTCAGTAAGACTAGGCTGTAATCCTCTCTTACTTGAAACAAACATCTCTATCAGTTGCAATATTCCTCTTTTTTTTTTTTACAGCTGACAAGAGTAGAGCTGATCATGAAAAATATATTTTGGTTATGTAGAAAACCTTTTTCATTCTATTTTTTTATTGCTTGGGTTTGTGAGATCGTTCCATTCAGCCATCACACATACCCATCGTTTTCTGTATCAGAAGTGTTGCAAATTTTGCCAACCCATGTATTTCCCCAGCAACATCCTGTCATAATCTAGCATCACTAAGGAACAGAATTCAGGGTAGGACCAGCAGATAAAGGAGTGCTTTATTAAAATCAAAGTGAAGTAGGTTTGTTGTATTTCCTTTATCAAGAAACTAGCTACATTTTTTTTAAAGGATATCTGTTTAGTTTAACCTAATTTTCTTTTAGTGATGAAATGTTGTCTGCATCCAATTTGTTATTTTCTTCCTTGTTATTTCTATTTAAAATTTGTACAGTGTATCTTTCAGGTCACTGAACCATGTTGTACATGGGCTATATGGTCACTAATGTACTCTCCAGTTGCATCTGTTAATCTTTATCTTTCTCTGCTGTCAGGGTTGATTGGTTCAACCCTGCTTCATTCAAACATATCACCATGCGGTTGCACACCCTTTTTGAATTAACTGTGTTCTCTTAGCTTATATACAATATCGCAACCCATTGGCAAGAAGAAGTATAAAAGTCAAAAGGCAGTGTAAAAGTCAATGGGTAGCATCCAGAGCATAGTGCTTGTAGAAGCTACAATGTTGAAAGTCACCTTCTCTGACCCATCTTCCCTGCTAAAGTCCCAAACCTTCCAAAAAGCTGCTGCTAAGCCTTGGGGTATACTTGCAGTACCATGCTATATGATGTTGAATATCCAGAATTCATACAATAGTTATTGACTGGTCCATTGTAAAATCAACCTCCTGTACCATTTTAAATGTTTAGGGCAAAAAACTAAAAACAAATTTGAAATTCTGTTGAATTTAAGTGAGGATCAGTTACACTGCCAAAAGCAATAGTAAGATAAACTCTAGCCATAGAATTGAACACCTTCTCCTCTATTAGAATAACACTGTGTGTGTTGCAAGCAAGAGGGGGCAGAGAAGCATGAGAATGTATAGAGGTTGAACAGCTCATTCATACTTGGGTCTGATAAGTATCTTTTCAGATATTTTCATGGTTTTCTTATTCCACTAGATGAGCCTTGGAGGTTTCTTGGTTTAAAAGTCTTGATCTGACCCTTTTAATATTTTCTTCCTGTCAGACAATAACAATAAGCACTGAATGCATTTTGACAAGAGTGTGTTGTGTGGATAAGGATATGGATTGTATACTATAATTCTACCCCCCTGCATTGGCGAGGAAATATGCTAGATGTCCAAGAACTATTTCAAATATAATAAAGTTTGTATCTGGAAAAATAATTGTTCTTTTATTCAGATCATTGTATACTCCCTGCTTCTGAAAGTTTCCCAGAAGTTTTTCTTCTTTTTTAAACTTTAATTAGCCACAGGAAGTTGCTCTATGGGACAGAATAAGCCCTTAATGTGACTAAAGAAATAACATTCCATCTTTGTTCTCTGTACTTTAGAGTACTACACTGGGGTGCCATAATGAGAGCTAAGATTTTAAAAATGACTCACACAAGTGATGTGTAATTCCTGGGCGTTGGAGAGGAAGCATGTAATAGAAAAGCATGTGTCTCTATGGGCGCATCCAGAATAGCAGTTTTATGTGGATTTGGATACAAAACATTGCAGAAGAGATTTGCACAGAGCGTATTGCATTCTGTGATGTGCCACTTTGAGCTTCATTTCTAGTTGTGTGTGTGTTTCTAAAAACTTTTACTTGATAAAAGAGATACCAGATTTCCCTGATTGATTCAAACAGAAGTTTACTTGGTCACTGTTATTTGTTCTCAAGCTTTTTTTCCAGGGCTTTTATACCATGTACATGCATCTTGCTTTTATATTCTAATTTAGCTTTTATTAAGTATTTCAGAACCTGATTGTGGGAAGAGAAAACATGTACTGTATGTACACATATATTTTACCAGAACAGTGAGGAACAAATGTAAAATGAAATGCATCAAGAGAGCTGGTCTGGACATGATCTAATTTGGCTAGATTTCTCAAACATTGTGAAACTGATAGTTTCTGCCTTCTATAACTGTTGGCAAGTTTTCACTAGAAAGTCTGGAAGTCTGACTACTATGACAGTTGCTGCTGCTCCTGCTACTAGTGCTACGATTATGACTATGTTTTCCAGATAATTTGCAGCATCTTCATGCATGAATATCCTCCATTTATTCATAACTGCTGAAAGTAGTTGCCTGGATTCCTATCAACTATCTCATGTTGTTCTGACAGTTAATAGTGTTAAATGAATTTTAAGTGCAGCTGTTCTAGGTGTTATCTAAAAAGAGGATATATAATTCTAACTTAATATTAATTCTTGCTGCATGTAGTATGCTGGCTATGTCCATATAATGTCATTAAATATAAGGTCATACTGTTGTTGCAATAATATACGTATTTTGGAATTAGGTGCAAGATACTGGATTTTTAAGACTGCAATTCTATGCAATCTTACCTGAGACTAACCACCCAATTCTATGTGTGTGTACTACTATTGTTCAGTGGGCCTTACGTCCAGAAAATTGACCATAGGATTGCAGCCTAAACCTCACAGTGAGGCCTACTTCTAAGTAAGCATGTATAGAATTGCACTGTTAGTCATTCTGTGTCGGAGGTGGTAGGAGATGATTTTCTTCAGCTATCCTTTTTGTACCAATTAACTAGTGTTAATAATGATTACAAGACATATACAACCCTATCCTATGTGTAGAAGTGTTTGTTTCCACTGAGTAAAATAGGATTATAGCCTAACAGCCCAATCCTATGCTTCCCTAGCACCCACGGTTACAGCAGCACCAAAATGGTGACTGCTGTATCCAGTGGAGCAGCGAAGCAGCACCAGGTCTTCTCAGAGTAAGGGAACAAATGTTCCCTTACCCTTTGTAGCACACAGGCAGCCCCAATGGGTCTCTTTGGATCTACACCTGCTATTGAGCAGATGCAGAATCAAGGAGACCTATGTTAGGTTTCCTGGCCCAGGAGTGGGGTTAGGATGTGGTGTCAGTCTCAGCCCCCCTCCCAGGCCTGCTCCTCCACTCCCCCTGTCCTCTCCTGTCCAGTTCTGCCCTTCCCACCCTCCCTTCACTCTGAACAGCCCCGCTGTCAGCCAGCAGCAGTACTTACCACCAGGAGCTCTTGGCAGCCATTCTCTGGTGCTCTGATCCTGCACAGACTGAAACTGGGTCTTGTTCCAGAGGTGCACCTGTACTGCTGGCATGAAAATGTCTTACTGCACTTTTTGTGATAGTCAGGCCAGCAGCATTGGCAGAGTGCCAGCGCCACAGCTCATAGGATTAGGCTCTTACTGAACACAATGGGCTTACTTCTGATTTCTGAGTAAAATAAATAATACACTTTTCAAACACCTCTACCTAAGTGTACTTACTTGAACATAAGCCCCATTAAACTTGGTGGGACTTACTCCTTTCTAAGTATGCATAGCATTGCAGCCTGGTCCTGTGAATGTGTACTCAGAAGTGCGTCCCACTGAATAAAATGGAAATTACCCCCAAGTAATTCTGCATAGAATCGGTGTCTTAGAATATTCTTGCTAGTGTTTAATGGCATTTTATTTTGGCACAGCTCTTATTCTATTAAATAAAAAAGTAGTGCTATTACTTCTTAATTTATACTGGAATTTGAGCAGCAAATGCAATCGATACACATTTTGTGTGAAAATTCAAGAACTATTGCAATAATAAAGAGCCTAATGATAGGTCCATGGAACATAGTTGCTTAGAAGAAAGCAGTATGGCTTGATTTTTCCATCATTAGTGATAATTACTGTCTAACTATAATTAAAATAGATGAATTGGAATGCTATATCAGTTCAATTTGCTTTCATTAGTTTCAATTTTAAAGCACTTCACATTGTCCAATATTCAAAACCTTTAAATTCTCTTGAAAGGAAAAAAAGTACTTGATCCATGTGGGAGGTGGTATAGAATACATGCTGTTGGTTTATTTTAAAGTGTGCTTTAAAGTTAGTTTCCTCTTTCTCTTGCAATTCTGAATGCAAAATTTAAGTTTAATGGTGTAATACATAGTTTCATTTCAGACTTCATGAATGCAATCCTGAAAACTATGGGTTGGAGTCTTGGGAACATGCTACAGATTTGCATATTTTTGTTCTCCTTATGTAATTTTTTAAAAGTGAAAGTATGTCAATTCCAGTAATGTGACAAGCAGCAATAGGTTTAAATGAAAATGTACTAACTTACTGCTGAAGTGTTTGGTGAGAGATTCAGTATTAATGTTTGCTTGTTTTCACCTACAGCGTTGCAGTCACTGCTAGAAGTTTCACCTTTAGAGCTCATATTTCAGTATAGTTTTAGAAGTATGAACTTGGGTGTTGTAAGCGACAGCCAAAACAGAAAGGTGGGTAAATTAGAGAGAGGACTGGATTCCTCCACTTCTGCTTTACTATTGTTTTGCAGTTCCTTTATGTTTTCCATTCCACTCGCTTGTCTTCAGGCAAAGATAGAGAATTTCAAAATATTGATAATGGATTTTGAGTGTGCAAACTTGCACCATTTGCTGCACACAGTGCTTTTTTTGTAAAACAAAAGGTGCAGGAACTCACAACTTGTTAATCTTTTATTTATTTATTTATTTATTTATTTATTTATTTTTAAGCCATTTTTTATCGGAGAAATAAGTAATAAGATACAACTAGACGTAGTCAATAACTATACACACACACACACACACACATACACGTTCATCCTGTGTGAGCTCCCTGATAGCAAAAGCACTCCTGCCACAACTGGAGTGAAACATAAAGGGGTGCGAAAGACCTTGCAGGGATCAGGTCTGCCCCCATCACCCATTGGGAGTGTCTGCCTTGGACCTTTCAGGCTCTCAGTCTCTTGTGCTGAGTTAGGGAAGGCTCCAAATACAGGATCCCCCCAATAGTCTTTGATGATTATGTGCGTGCATGTATCTCTTACAGGACTCTTCAGGGAGGAGGGTTCAGAACACCTGCCCTGGCTGGTAACTGCTGCTGTAGCTCCTGGAGTGAGCCCCCTGCTGGAGGCTATGGGTTAAGTCCTACCTGGTACTTAAAAAAAAAAAAAAACGGTCAAAAAAAATCCCTGCCTGGGACTGAACTTTAAGGAGTTTTGCAGCCTCAACTGGCCCCCCTTTTGGCAACTGGCAAGCAACCTTTATATTTTGCAGCCATGGAGCACCTCCCCACCTAAAAAAAGTAAAATTATTCCTTATAGAGATTTGAACCCCTAGCCTCTGGCTCCACAGACCAGCACTTTAGCAATTGAGCCATAGGAGCTCTTAGGCTCAAGGTGTTTGGAACTAGTACTTGAGGCACTGATGGCCACCAGCTGGGCTCAAGACCTTATATATTAGTTCTGAACACTTTAACTATAGGCTTTCCTATAGCCCAATGGAGAGAGTGCTGGGCTGTGGAGCACAAGGTTGGAGGTTCAAATCCTTCCCTAGCCAGCAGTGCAAAAAAAAAAAAAAAAAAAAAAGGTGGAGCAAGAGGTCAGAAGTTCAAATCCTCAGTGGAAAAAAAAGGTGTGTTCTATTACAAAAAAAGCCCAGGCTGCACATATTCTCCCTTTAAATGGTTTCCATTTTTTTGTTTTATTTTGCTTTGTTGTGCCTTTCTGACATGAGCAAAGTACAAATGTAAGCATTATTTGTATTATTTCTTATAAACATAAGAGGGAATAAAAGGAACTGTATGTTATAAAGAACAGAATTAAAACTGACAAAACATTCCTCCAGGTTGAAAATCTAAATAAGCACATACATGAGGAAAAAGAAAGAAGAAGGGGGTAGAGAAAACCAAGGGACAAAAAGAGACACTAAAGTGAAATGTCTTCTTGTTGCTGTGCAGATGTTCTCTAGTGCATTATAATACAACAACTTTGAAAGGACACCACGCATATGTCAAAAACATGAATATGGAAGAACTGTAGATTGCCTAGTTATCCACACAGTGCAGAATGGCACTGAGGGTAAAGCATAGCCTTAGAGCCCTTAGCCTCCTCTTTCTCCCAACTGCTTCCCTGTAGAGGGGTGTGAAACCAGTCTGCCCACCTGCCTGCCTGTCCATGGCCTCTGCCAGGCCCAGAGTGAGTTTTTAATGCCTTATTAAGCATTAAGGGGCCTGGGGAAGCCCTTCGGGAGGGTGAAGGGCCATTCCCTGTTATCTGCAGTTTAAGTTGATTGCTGGGGTTTCTAGAACAGAAGCCCCATGGATACTGGGCATGCCTGTATCCCTAATAGATTGTGCTTTTAAAGAGTTAATTCTTAACTGTATACTACTTTGCCACGGCAATTTAAAATGGCACAATTAGGAATCAAAAATGTAATGCTTTCAAAGATATCAGTCACACACATTCTCTTTCACTCACTTTCATTCTCTCTCTCTCTCTCTCTCTGGTGGCAGAGGTGGGCCATGGGTAGGGAAGGGGCGTAATTGGGTATGTTGGGAGAAGAACTGGGTAGGGAGGGAATCTGGCAGCAAGTGGTCATGCCCAACCTTACCTTCCATTTTTCTGCCTGCCCATCTCCCTGGCTTTCCTCAGACCTGTGCCAGTAAAATGGCTATTGTAAGTCCAAGGAGAGCAAAGGTGATTGTGCAGCCTATTAAGAGTAAGTAAAAAAAAAAGTTTATTCATAATCTATAGTATATTTCAGTATCTATCTGAAAACTTTGGGACAATATTGTTGACATCAGAGGGAGAGAGAGAATGTAGCAAAGAGAGAGACTTGTGAACAAAAGTCTGGTGTTAGTTGTTACCTATAAGCAGAGAAGTTGATCTTATCCCAGTAAAGAAATTGATGGTGCCACTCGCTATTCCCTAAATCTTTCTGCAGACGCTACGACTGAAAAATATATCAAAGAAACAGCTTACGTGGAAATTAGATCTTGATGCCGCAGGCAACGCGTTGGACGATGGTGTCTTCAAATTTAGTTTACATACTGGGCTTCTCTATCCAGGCCAATATACAGTTGTCAGTGTATTCTTCTGTCCATGTAAGTATATTTGACGTAGCCTGCGCTACATGTTTAAAACTGATTTTGTAAGTTGATGGTTCCTGCTTAGAATACACACAGTGGAAACTGCCTTCTAGCGAGTCAAAACTGGTACTTCTAGGTACCAATTGTATTGTCTATGCTGGCTGGCAACACTTGGATTTTGAAGACGCTCTACTATGACAGCAAATGCTGCAATTTCTTTTTTCTTATATTTTTATTTTTTCTTGAGGGTCTAGATAGTACCAGGAAGACCAAAGTTAGAAATTTCTTATGTATGCATCATCATAAGCTAGGGAGCTCAGCATTATGTTGAATATAATTTATTGAGGCACAAAAAGTTTAATTGCATCTCATGAAAGATGGTCTGCTTGCAGTAGGTGCTCTTTTTGTACATAGTGTCTTGGGAGAGAAGTCATCAGAGTTTTTCTTTTGAAAATTCTTTGAGAGAATATTAAGTTTTGAGAGTCTCTCTTCTCGACCAAGCCCTGAATAATTGTCTGAAACTCCTCTAGGTTATGGATTTTACTTTATACACACACATTATGTCAACTGTAAAATGGAAAATGTTTTTTCCTCAACTCAGGGTGAATCACATATAGTAATTTTGTTATGTTTTTCTGTCAGTCTAGGAAACATTTCTAGGGAAATTATCTTAGAAATCATTTTAGAAAAATTTGGAAGTTTTTGAAGAGTCTTCGTTTAAAGTCACTGGAAATGTAGATTATACAAACATTCTGTTAGCCAAGTGAAATTAAATGAATGTTGAGTTAAATTAATTTTTGTTTATTTCTGATTCTCACTGAACAGATATCCTTACCATGATTATCTCTATTATGGGCAAGTCTTTCTAACCTTGTTGGCAGTAGAGAGGACCAAATAGCCAAAAGAACAAAATCTGATCTCTTGCCTCTGGTCTTTCCAGGTTTTTAACTGAAGCAAATTGCCTAAATAGGGGAAGAAGCTTGCATAGCTGTGGTTTGCTTGTACTGTCCTGGAAAGCATATCTTTGTTTATTCTTCAGGGTGTATCCTTCCCTTTCAATTCACCTCAAATAATCTTTGAAAGCTCTCTATGTGAATTGAAATGGATATGTTTGTCCTTGATAATAGCTATAACCCATATAAAATGTAGATTTTGTATCCAGAAAGCTACCTCTTTTTGCAGAAGTTTACTGAGCATCTTTAGGCACCCCATCATCAAGCTGGAAGTGCCAAAAAAAAAAAAAAAAAAAGTCATTGGAAGATGCTGATGTGCTTTGACTTGAACTATACTACATCATACATGCTGTGCTACCATTGCCAGGTTTCCAGCCATTTCCTTTAAAAGGCTGATGCAGTGGCTCTGGCTAAGAACCTGCCTCCTCTGGTCCTGCAAACACATATATGTAATCTTTATGCAGTGCACTGGCTGTCTGCAGAGTGAAGGGAAAGGACTTTCAATCACTGTTCCCAACATGCCTTGGGGCAGAGAGTGGTGAAGCTCCCAGCATGATTGCTGATCAGTCTGAGGCTAAGCTTTGACCAGTCTAGATCAGTAGTTCTCAAACTGGTGGTTCACTAGTTCATGTAATGTTTACCCTGTCCCTTTAAGAGGAGGGGGGAAGAGGAGAGGCAGGGAGACCCAGGATCGCACCCCTAAAAGAGGCAAAGGGGGGTGCTTTCACTTACTTGTACTCAGTGAAGGCTGTTGGAAGCTGCAGGAGTTGCAGAAAACCCAGCATAGCCCTACGCAGGGCTCCCCGAGGCTTGGAATCTTGAATTGGAGCTATTGAAAAGCACTTCCTGTTTGCAGGAGGTGCATTACAATAGCTCAATTTCAAGCTTCCAAGTCTCAGGGAGCCCTGCGGAGGGCTGCTATGGGCTCCCCGCACCTCCTGCAGCTTCCAGCAGCCTTCACTGAGTACAAGTAAGTGAAAGCACCCCCTTCACTCCCCCTTAGGGACGTGACCCTGGGGATCACTACCCTACCCTTGTCCCTCCCCCACAAAGAGAGAGTAAAATTCCCTCAAAGTTTGAGAAACACTGGTCTAGATAACCCAATAGTCTGAGTCGGTATAAGGCAGCTTCTGAAGTGCTTATACAGCACAGCCTTTGGTTCCACCTGACCTGTGGAAATGATGTAAATCTTACTGGAACCTGGGTCAGCGGCAGAGATTACAACTAAGATGGCAGTAGTTATAACAGACCAGAAAAGAGGAATGTTCTATGGACATGAGGATTATGCAACAGAAAAAAAAGGTATGAGAAGGGTAAAAGTGGTATTGTGACAATGTTACCTTTCAGTTATACTAACTTATGAATAACTTATATTTAGGATAAAAGTGTTTGTGCTACAAATCCATTTGGATGACTTTGCCATTATTTTCTAGTTGCTGCTTTGTGTTTTTTTTTGCTCTGTAATATTTTAGTCTTATTGAAAAGCTGTTCACTTTCAAAAAATAAATTGATTGCTCTAATTGGTTTAGCCCAAATATATTCTGGAAGCTAGTGTAATATAGTGGCTGACATCACAAGCCTTTCTATGCATATCTACTCAGAATCAAGTCCCATTGAGTGCAATGGGACTTACTCGCAGGTATATAGAATTGCAACCTAAGAGACTGAGCTGCAAACCAGGACTTTGAATCGTGCCTCTGCAAGCCATTCTGCGTGCCAGCTCTGCAAGCTGGCAGAATGGGCAGCAAAATGGCAGATGCGCTTCAATGTCAGTAAGTGTAAAGTGTAAAGTCATGCACATTGGGGCAAAAAATCAAAACTTTAGATATAGGCTGATGGGTTCTGAGCTGTCTGTGACAGATCAGGAGAGAGATCTTAGGGTGGTGGTGGACAGGTCGATGAAAGTGTTGACCCAATGTGCGGCGGCAGTGAAGAAGGCCAGTTCTATGCTTGGGATCATTAGGAAGGGTATTGAGAACAAAACAGCTAATATTATAATGCCGTTGTACAAATCTATGGTAAGGCCACACCTGGAGTATTGTGTCCAGTTCTGGTCACCACATTTCAAAAAGACATAGTGGAAATGGAAAAGGTGCAAAAGACAGCGACTAAGATGATTACGGGCTGGGGCACCTTCCTTATGAGGAAAGGCTACGGCGTTTGGGCCTCTTCAGCCTAGAAAAGAGACGCCTGAGTGGAGACATGATTGAGACATACAAAATTATGCAGGGGATGGACAGAGTGGATAGGGAGATGCTCTTTACACTCTTACATAATACCAGAACGAGGGGACATTCACTAAAATTGAGTGTTGGGCGGGTTAGGACAGACAAAAGGAAATATTTCTTTACTCAGCGTGTGGTTGGTCTGCGGAACTCCTTGCCACAGGATGTGGTGCTGGCGTCTAGCCTAGACGCCTTTAAAAGGGGATTGGACAAGTTTCTGGAGGAAAAATCCATTACGAGTTACAAGCCATGATGTGTATGCGCAACCTCCTGATTTTAGAAATGGGTTATGTCAGAATGCCAGATGCAAGGGAGGGCACCAGGATGAGGTCTCTTGTTATCTGGGGCATTTGGTGGGCTGCTGTGAGATACAGGAAGCTGGACTAGATGGGCCTATGGCCTGATCCAGCGGGGCTGTTCTTATGTTCATTCATCCTCAGCTCCCTATCTACAACATGGGGATAATAATACTTAGCTAAGTACGTTGCATACTCAAAAAGTGCTATACAAATGCCAATTATTATTTCTATTTTCCAAACATTCATGTTTATTTCTCTTCTGCTGTCTTTTAAAATGAACAGTATTTTCTGTGAATCTCCCCACACACCAGGTAGAGTTTAACAGCCCTTTATGGCAACTGAGTCAGCCTCATCAGTGGACTAGACCTGGTCTAAATGATATTCTGTAGTGAGTAGATAATTCATGTGATATTTGAGGTTTGTTTACATCTATTATCATGTACGATTTGCTTTCCATTATTTTCCATTCCATTCCACCTCAGGAATCTATCTCAGCTCCCCAGTGACTCGTTCACATGATGAAATAATTGTATAACGTTCATATTGTTTAGACCAGGTCATAATCCCACTATTTTAAATGGGGCTTATTTCCAAGTAAGCATGTGTAAGATTGCAATGTTCAGCACCTCTGTCCAACTGTGGGAATGACAGTGAAGCTTGCTATACCAGCCAAGAAACTCTTTGCATGTTACTAGCAGGTCAATTGGAAATCCGTGATCTCTATAAAGCAGTGGCTCCCAACCTTTACCGGCCTGCGAACCACTGAGGCAAAAATTGGAGTTATCGTGGACCACATAAGGCTGTGGTTGGTCTGACTTCCACCTTCTTTGGTGGTCTGTCTCCCAAATGCTCCCCTACAGATTATCAAAGAGGACAGAGAATGGATCGCCTACAGCCTCAGCTGACACGCAAGTGGTTGTGGCTGGGGGCTTCACCCTTTTTGGTGGTTTGTGGGAGATTGCTTGCTCAGCAAGACACTGGAAGTGATCAAAGGTGATTTTTTCCCCCTGAGACCTCAAGGACCACTTCTCAGGGTCTCACGGACCACCTGTGGTTCACGGACTACAGGTTGGGAACCAGTGCTGTAAAGGTTTCTGGGTCAAGTGTCCTTGTAGTGAAGGGACTGTTCTTGCTGTTTTTGGGCTGCCTTCTTCTTGCTTTTCATTTGTCCTCGTGCCATCCCATCTTTAGCTGCATAGGAACTGAATCTGACAAGATATTAAGAAAGCAGTCATTGCTGCTTTGCTGCAGTCTGTACCAAATACAGTCAAGCTGGTTAATTGCATGTAATGCAACATAGTGCAGTGACAGACTTCACTAGTCTCCTGGGACTAAACTTGTGTCATGGATAAAGTTTAATTCAACTTTAATAAGTTCTTCTGTTGGCTCAGTTCCCTCTCTTCCCAAACTTCATCAAAGCCTGTTGGCCTAAAACCTTGTTTAGCATGAATCTATGGCGTGTTTGATATAGGCTCTACAAAGTGAAGTAGGGTTTTAGCACTTTAAAATTACTTGATATTGGACTTTGTGTTGGAAAGGTCAGTAATGAAAAAAGAAATATCACCACAAAGTAGCATACTGGAAAGAATTTGATGAGGTGTGGGAACCGAGAACTGAAGCAGTTCTATTAAAATCAACATAAACACACTGTTAAATTTAACTGTGCATTAAGGTCATGCTAAAGCTAACCTATGACTTTTTTAAACTAGCCCACTATCTCAACCAGTGTTGGGATTTGTGACTTTAAAGGTAAAAAAGAATCAGTTCCCTACCTGGCTAGCCCTATTTTTGTTTTCCACAGGTAACCAGGTAAGGGGCTAGATTACAAACCTGTGTCAAGTATGTGTCATTGGATAATATGTGGAACTTCTGTGAATAATCTAGGAAGACGCTTATTGTTAACTTGTGAATTGGTATAGGTAATGAGTATCAAATATAAGGTGCTTATGGCTAATCATGTTTAGAGTTGCCAAATTTGCAGTGATGAGAAGGAAATACGTTGTAAAGAACTTTTTGGTAAATGATTATATTTTATTTTCTTGAGCTGGCCTCGTAAAAGCAGTAGGGTATTTCTTTGAAATGTTATCTGTTGGTTGCTGACCTGCTGGAGCTGGATTTTAAATGTCAGTTTTTTGCTTTTGATTTAATCTGTCTATTATCAAGTGTTAAATAATAACGCTTTGATTGTGAAATATAAGGAGCAGATGGTATGGCTGGGCAAATCAGATTTAGGGTGGCAGTGTTGTGGAAGATATCATTGTCATGTCAGGGATGTACAACTGCAAAAGCACAGGACACTTTCTAAACTTGTGCCTGTATTATATGTGGTTTACTTTATAAACTGACAGAAACAAATATGTAAGGAGCAGTTGAAGCCCTGCTTGGGTTCATTGCTAACTGAGCAGGACACAGTCATCCTCCTCCCAGTTCTAGTGCTGCATTGACAACCATTGAGTCTGGATAAGCTCCACAACACAAAATGTTTAGCCTGTCCTTGCTACCCTTGAAGACCCTTGCAGAGAATGTTGCTGTGTGGGCTACAGCAAGTAAGCTGCGAGATGAAAACCTGAATCACAATTTGAAATCTGGTCTCGAAATGCTTCATCTATTGAGTTTGCCCATTATAGGATGCATGGAATTTACACACTGTTAACATCTTACTATCACTAGTAGTTGTGGGAAGTGTGTATGTGTGTCCATATAATTTTGCCGAAAAACCCACAACTGCTTCACGGTTTTATTTTTGTTTTCAAAAGAAAGCATGTATTACATTTATATCCCATCTTTCCATCCCATTATGGAAATTGTGGTGGCACATATGTCGTTCTTAGGTAGTCATGCATCCAGGCACTAACTAAACATTGACATGATTAGCTTCAGTAAGGTGATTGTACCATGTATCTTCATACCATGTTGTGGGACCCTGTGACACAAAAGACCTTATCTGAAAAATCACCTTTATGTTAACATAGTTGACTATTACATTTTTCTCTAGTATGGCCTGGAATATATACTGCTGAAGTCCCAGTGTTTTTGAATGATGAGACATCTCTATACAGACTAGTCACTTTATCTGGAGCTGTGAAGTCACCCAAGATCAGCTTTGACCCTCCTTTTTTGATTCTGACTCCTGTTCCTCTCAATATGAAATCAGGAGCAGACGTCTCTATAATTCCACAAAACTTTGTAAGGTAAATCTTCACCTTAAATTTCAGTAAAATGTTACTTTCTCATTCAGATTTTCTGTGAACTGTTAACTGGATGGGTGAGTGTGTGCATATGGAAGAAAATGGCATACATTAGAGATCAGTATATTATTTTTACTCTTTGCAAAATAATCTTTTATGTTGTGAAAGACAGAAATAATGAAGTTATAGGATAGCATCACAACTTACAGCACAGTCTTTGCTATGGATTAGTTTCAAAGGATGGTGCAACTAGATCTACATGTCCTGAGGCTTTAGATTTGTGTTGAACAGCAGCACTTCTGGCCAAGTGACAAGCCTCTTCTTGAAACTGAAGGGAGTTTAAAAAGTAATTTGTGATTATCTTATGTATTATCTTGTTTTATTCAAAGGCAGAAGATTAAATAAATTCTACTGGGTATGGTCTTGGTTATGCCTATTGTTCTTTGAATCTGACCTGTGATTTTCAGTCTGCAGTGATGTGAATATTTTCAATGGTACTGCATGCTCAGTTTGGATATTTCTTTAGGTCCAATCCTATTGGACTGTTATGCCACTGGAACATGTGTTCTGGTGGCATAATGTGCCTTCTGGCTGTCGCAGATGTGAAAATGCTGGAGAGCACTGCCTGGTTGCTGCAGCAAGCAGCAAGTAGCTGGGTCTCTGCATGGATGGACCAGAGACACCTGCCACCATGGCAGCACACTATGGAAAAACTCTGAATAAAGCTTAATGACTGTAACCTAAAATGTTACTCTTTGGATTATCTATGAACTATAATTAGAAACATTGATGTATAGGTTCTAGCTTTACAAGTACTTTTTCAGCTGTTAAACAGTGTTTTGAGATGTTCCCCCCTAAAGGTATTTATCTGTGTTATTACTTTGATCCTTTGACCACATATCCATGTACATATTCCATGTACATGTGCTTTTATGCAAATGCCCAAAGTCGCCAAGCAAAGATGGGAGAACTGGAATGTCTGGTAACAAGGGAAAACATTGACATAGTGGGCATAACAGAAACCTGGTGGAATGCGGAGAATCAGTGGGATACCGCAATCCCGGGCTATAAACTCTACAGGAGGGACAGGGAGGGGTGTGTTGGAGGTGGGGTGGCCATTTACGTTAAGGAAGGGATAGAATTCAGCAAAGTAGAGATTGAAGGTGGGTCCGACTCCATAAAATCTCTATGGGTTAAATTACCAGGCCTGAGAAGCGATGTAATACTGGAGGTGTACTATCGTCCTCCAGACCAGAAACCGGAAGGGGACCTTGAAATGAGGAAACAGATCAGGGAGGTGACAAGGAGGGACAGGGTCGTAATCATGGGGGACTTCAATTATCCTCATATTGACTGGGTCAATTTTTGTTCTGGTCATGAAAAGGAGACTGGATTCCTTGACTGGATTCCAATGCTAAATGACTGTGCCTTAGAGCAGCTAGTCAGGGAGCCCACCAGAGGACAGGTGACTCTGGATTTAATATTGTGCGGTACTCAGGACCTGGTTAGAGATGTCAATGTTACGGAGCCATTGGGGAACAGTGATCATGCTGCGATCTGTTTCGACGTGCACGTCAGGGGAAGAATACCAGGCAAATCTCTCACAAAGACCCTTGACTTTCGACGAGTGGACTTCCCTCAAATGAGGAGGCTGGTTAGAAGGAGATTGAAAGGGAAGGTAAAAAGAGTCCAGTCTCTACAGAGAGCGTGGAGGTTGCTCAAATCAACAGTAATAGAGACCCAGCAGAGGTGTATACCACAAAGAAAGAAGGGCTCCACTAAATCCAGGAGGGTGCCCGGATGGCTATCCAGCCAAGTTAGAGAGGCCGTAAAGGGCAAGGAAGCTTCCTTCCGTAAATGGAAGTTTTGCCCTAATGATGAGAATAAAAAGGAACATAAACTGTGGCAAAAGAAATGTAAGAAGGTGATACGGGAGACCAAGAGAGACTATGAGGAACTCATAGCTAGCAGCATTAAGGGGAAAAATAAAAGCTTCTTCAAGTATGTTAGAAGCAGGAAACCCGCCAGAGAAGCAGTTGGCCCTCTGGATGGTGAGGGAGGGAAAGGGGAAATAAAAGGAGACATAGAGATGGCAGAGAAATTGAATGAGTGCATCTGTCTTCATGGCAGAAGACCTCTGGCAGATACTGCTGCCCGAATGGCCCCTCCTGACCAAGGAATTAAGTCAGATAGAGGTGAAAAGAGAAGATGTTTCAGACCTCATTGATAAATTAAAGATCAATAAGTCACCGGGCCCTGATGGCATCCACCCAAGAGTTATTAAGGAATTGAAGAATGAAGTTGCAGATCTCTTGACTAAAATATGCAACTTGTCCCTCAAAATGGCCACGGTGCCAGAGGATTGGAGGATAGCAAATGTCACGCCGATCTTTAAAAAGGGAAAGAGGAGGGACCGGGGAAACTATAGGCCAGTCAGCCTAACATCTATACTGGGTAAGATGGTGGAATGCCTCATCAAAGATAGAATCTCAAAACACATAGACAAACAAGCCTTGCTGAGGGAGAATCAGCATGGCTTCTGTAAGGGTAAATCTTGCCTCACGAACCTTTTAGAATTCTTTGAAAAGGTCAACAGGCATGTGGATGCGGGAGAACCCGTGGACATTATATACCTGGACTTTCAGAAGGCATTTGACACGGTCCCTTACCAAAGGCTACTGAAAAAACTCCACAGTCAGGGAATTAGAGGACAGGTCCTCTCATGGATTGAGACCTGGTTGAAGACCAGGAAACAGAGAGTGGGTGTCAATGGGCAATTTTCACAATGGAGAGAGGTGAAAAGCGGTGTGCCCCAAGGATCTGTCCTGGGTCCGGTGCTCTTCAACCTCTTCATAAATGACCTGGAAACAGGGTTGAGCAGTGAGGTGGCTAAGTTTGCAGACGACACCAAACTTTTCCGAGTGGTGAAGACCAGAAGTGATTGTGAGGAGCTCCAGAAGGATCTCTCCAGACTGGCAGAATGGGCAGCAAAAGGGCAGATGCGCTTCAATGTCAGTAATTGTAAAGTCATGCACATTGGGGCAAAAAAATCAAAACTTCACATATAGGCTAATGGGTTCTGAGCTGCCTGTGTCAGATCAGGAGAGCGATCTTGGGGTGGTGGTGGACAAGTCAATGAAAGTGTCAACCCAATGTGCGGCGGCAGTGAAGAAGGCCAATTCTATGCTTGGGATAATTAGAAAAGGTATTGAGAGCAAAACAGCTAATATTATAATGCCTTTGTACAAATCTATGGTAAGGCCACACCTGGAGTATTGTGTCCCGTTCTGGTTGCCGCATCTCAAAAAGGATATAGTGGAAATGGAAAAGGTGCAAAAGAGGGCAACTAAGATGATTGCTGGGCTGGGGCACCTTCCTTATGAGGAAAGGCTATGATGTTTGGGCCTCTTCAGCCTAGAAAAGAGATGCCTGGGGGGTACATGACATGATTGAGACATACAAAATTATGCATGGAAAGGATAAAGTGGATAGAGAGATGCTCTTTACGCTCTCACATAACACCAGAACCAGGGGACATCCACTAAAATTGAGTGTTGGGAGAGTTAGGACAGACAAAAGAAACTATTTCTTTATTCAGCATGTGGTTGGTCTGTGGAACTCCTTGCCACAGGATGTGGTGATGGCATATGGCCTGGATGCCTTTAAAAGTGGATTGGACAAGTTTCTGGAGGAAAAATCCATTACGGGTTACAAGCCATGATGTGTATGTGCAACCTCCTGATTTTAGCAGTGGGCTATGTCAGATGCAAGGGAGGGCGGCAGGATGCAGGTCTCTTGTTATCTGGTGTGCTTCCTGGGGCGTTTGGTGGGGCAGCTGTGAGGTACAGGAAGCTGGACTAAATGGGTCTATGGCCTGATCCAGTGGTGCTGTTCTTATGTTCTTATATCTGTTTCTGCCTTTGCTTTATAGGGAATCTGTTTTACAAGTTCAAATTCCAGAGTTTGAAGGTGATGTTCAGATTAAACCCTTAACTGTGGACTTCCCAAATGGCAATGCAATTGAAGTAACAACAGAAGGAGAAAATGTTGGACTCATCTGTCATGTCAGTTTCATATCCTCGAAGCCATTATCCTTTTTGAAGACAATAGTCTTTATTGATGGAGAAAAAAACAGGTAGTCAAAATACCCTAACAGTAAGATTAGAGGTTAAGGGCACAGTCCAAAGTGCACCCTAGGCCAGTGCAGGGGACTTCTGCTACCCTCTGGAGGCTGAATGTGGCCCTGGCAGAGGGTGAGTTTGTGCTCGTGGCGGGCTGCCAGTGCGCAGTTCTGGGGAGGGCAGGGCAAGGCATTGCAGGGGTGTTGCGGGCTGGAGGGATGGCAGGCAGCAGGCAGGCCTGTGAGTAGACCTGGCCTGGGAGGGGGGTGGAGCCAGGATCTGGCACTTAGGCCAGATCCTAAACCCCTCCTAGGTGGCCTGGCCTAGTACCTGGCTGCTTGGATCTGCACCACCTCTTTAGGTGGTGCAGATGTGAGTAGCCCCATTTGGGCTGCTGTTGTGTTACCCCAGGGAAGGGGAGCTGAGTCAATTTTCCTTGCTCTGGGTTGTGCCACTGCTAGCCCTAACCCTGCACTGAATATAACGCAGGCCAGCTTGTCTGTTCTAGCGCAGGATTAGGATTGGGCTGTAAAACTTTTAATTGGTGATGTCAGGGACCCCCGACCCAACCAGGGCCCTGACTTACCGCACAGAGGGGCTGGAGCGGTGGGGGCGTGGGCTCAGGCAGAGACCCAGGGAGCACTTGTCAAGCCCCCATCTGGAGGACTAACAGAGGGAAACAGTGAGGAGGAAAAGAGAAGGCTAGCCATAGAGCCGGGCGGGGCCAGGGGATTTCCCTTTAAGCCCAACCAGGAAGGAAGAGGAAGGGGTGGGGAAGTCAGAGAGGGCCTCATAAGGAGAGAACGCCAGTGGTGAGCTTGCTAGCTGGAGGCAGGCAGGAGGCCTGGGTTCTGCCTGAGCTCGCCCAGGACCACTACAGCAACCACAACAGGGAGGAGGACCAGGGTGCAGTAAACCCCCTCCACCTGTTCTTCTCTGAGGCCTCTCCCCCCAGGGGGGCCCTCCACCCAAGAATCCACCCCACCAATCCCGACCCTCCACAGGTAAATACCCCCTAATGGAGAGCAAATACTAATTTTAATTCCATTGGACGTTATTATATTTTTAGATTCCCTCTTCAAGTGTCTGCAATAGCAGAGAACTGTCTCCTTACTGTGTATCCTTACTTGGCATGCCATCTTACAGAACAACAAATTATCCTGAGCAGTGGTGAGTGCATAATGTGTTATCCATTTGTAGTTGGGCTGCTGGCCCCAGTGTGATGGGGGAGCTTACCTGGGCCTCCCTGCCAGCTGCAGGGTGTGTGTGTGGATTGCCCATGATGAGGCCGGGCCTGGACCATGAGGGCCTGCAGCCAACATAGCCCCAAAGCAGAATCTACAAGGAGCAGTGTGGGGCTGGCTGCCGGGCGTGGACGAAGCAGTCTTGGTGAGCGAGCCAAGCCCCGTTGCCTGGAGAAGCAATCAGAGCAGCTCAGGAGCACAGCCAAACGCCACACCATCTGGCCCTATTAAGAGCTGGCCTGACATCTCAGGCCAGAACTAGAAGGGGCAGGGCTGAAAGACTGAGTCGTCTGCCTCATTAGGGGCCAGGCAGCCATCAGGAGAGGGGGCTCCTCTCCTGGCGGCTGCAGCGCTGGCAAAGTGGTCACCTGGGGCAATAGCCCCTCCTTAGCCTATCTCCAACCTGAAAGGGGTCACAGGAACCCCAACCCCATCTTACAGGAACTGGAACTGGGAGCACCCAGGACCCTCCAGGGTTCTTTTTGACCCAGTGCCCACCCAGCAGGGTAGGGGGAGTGGTGCATCCAGGACCTGCACAGCCACCCTGGGGACTGCATGGTGGTGCCCCTTACCAGCCAGCACCCCCTTCAGGATGCCCCCTTTCTTGCTGCTGTTCCACTCGGGGGGTCAAGGTCCCTGTTGCCTGTCATCACTCTCAGCCAGACCCCCCCCCCAGCTGTGGGCGCAGCCGGTGCCAGGGGGGCTTTGGGGACTCTGAATGAAAGCAGACCTCACCTGGGAGCCAGGGCTGTCTCTGCTCTTGTTGAGAGACCCCTGAACTGTTACAGGGCCTCATGAATGTTAAGAGACTTACCCAATTAGAAAGAATCTGCAAGGCAACCTTAGCAGCCTCACATTCCTCTGTTCATAGGACCCACCAGCCAACTGTCTAGGTAAGCTGCCCACCACCTCCAGACCCCTAAGAAGAGAGGTTGCGATCCAGCATGGACATTATGCTGTTTTAAGCTGCTCTGAGTGCAGTTTGCTTTAGAGCAGGGGTGTCCAAAGTTTTTGGCAGGAGGGCCACATCAGCTCTCTGACACTGTGTCGGGGGCTGGGGAAAAAAGAATTAATTTACATTGAAAATTTGAATAAATTTACATAAGTTTTCATAATTGAATATATTAAAGATGAACTTATATGAATGAATGAAGGTCTTGCAATAGCTCAAGGCCTATAAAAGGCCTTGCCCAAAGCAAGGCTGGCCTTTCCTTTGCTGCCGCTGCTGCATCACAGACAAAAGCAAGCAGTGGAGGAAGCTCTCATCCCACAGCTCACATGAGAGGTCAAACAGTTGCCCTCACGCTGAGAGAAGTTGCGTTGGGCCAGTGCGGGCTTCAACAAATCTCCGGAGGGCCAGAGGCTCATTGGAGACTGGGGGCTCCCTGAGGGCTGCATTGAGAGGCCGCGAGGGCTGCAAGTGGCCCCCAGGCCGGGGTTTGGGCACCCCTGCTTTAGAGGACAACTGATGGCGAACTCCTTCATATTTAACATGGGAATATGAGTGTGCATTTCAAATGGGTGTAAGTATACCTTAAAGAACAATGACCAGAGACACTTAGATAAAAAGGTGAAAAGAAATGGGGATGAATTTTCAGAAAAATGAATTTTAGAATGGATCTTGGAAGCACTTCCTAACTTCAAGAATAACTAGTCCAGGGATATTGACATTTCCTGTTCAGAGGTTTTAAAGAAGTGGATTCTCCAGTAGTGGTACATCTGGGAACCTCTTCCCTCTCAGGCAGGCATGTCAGGTAACAGAAGTCTTGTTGAAAGGGGAGGGGCTCCCAGTTACCCCAGTCTGATCTTACCTCACCAGGCACCAGCAAGCAACTCTGCAGGATACTTTTAACAAAAAGGAAAGGACACAGATTAGGTGTCCTGGGCCTTAAGGCCAGTGATCTAGCATCGCAGTGCCGGGCAAAGGCCCTTTGTTGGCAGAGAAGCATTGGGAGGCCAGCAGAGCTATTCACCTGCAGGCAAGCAGCATTGAAGAGGCCCTTCTCTTGGCCTCATCACAGAGAGAAATGAGTGCCAGGCAATGGGTGCTGTTTTGTTTGGGCATGAAAGCTCAGGTTGTGCTTTCCCAATCTTTGAGTTCTTCAGGGCTGGAGATGGAGGAAGATCACCTGCGTCACTGAGGACTCCCAGCCAAGATTGCACTTTCCTGACCTCCGAGCTCTATGAGCTGGAGACAGAGAAAGATCACCCACTTTGCCGTGGACTCCCAGCTCCACAGGCTCTGACCTTCAGGCTCAGCCTTGGGGCAGAAATGGAGCAGTGACCAGCAGTGGTTTCTTCTCCTGGAGACTGTGCCTTAACCCTTATCTCCTCACGGGCTAGGAGCAGTCACAATCTGGTGCATGCTTCAGGATGACTGAGTGGGTGAGTGATTGTGGCATTCAGTGGCCCAGACATGACCAGTCCTGCAGGGAACAACCCAGATCACGTCCCTCAGGTTGAGGCAGTCCCAACCCTGGCTTTGGAGAAGCTAGAGCAGTGATTTTCAACCTTTTCCATCTCACGGCACACTGGGAAGGCACCCCACCAGTTTTTTGGCAATTGACAAGGCACACTGTGCTGGCAATTGGGGGCTCACATCCCCCAGTGGCCCTAGTAATAAATTACCCTTGTGGGCCCTAGTAATAAATTATCCCTGCAACTCAAGTTGAAAACAAGTCCTAGCAGGGTACTTTCCAAGTCGCCCAGAGCATTTTCCCAACTCGAGAAGAGTTTTGATACACATGTCAGGCATGGAAAAAGGAGAGCTACTGCCAGGCTGCATGTATGTGTTGGAGCTCTCTTTAAACACTCCCCTGCTATCACCATCCCATCTGTAAACAGGGAGGAGGGGGTGGGATGGACTGCATGAGAGCGGGGACAGAAGCGGCAAGAGGGAGGAGGGTCATGTGCAGCCCTGTGAGGCTTACCAAGACAATGCAATCCTTTGGGACGTAGTCCCATTGCAGCTGGTCATTCAAGGGGCTGACTTCTCCCTAGTAACAATGGAGCTCCCAACAGCCTTGCGGCTGGAAAGCATGATTTCTACAAACTTCCCCCCAGCTTCCCCACCTCCTTTTTCCCTGGGCTTCTCCAGCCAATTCCAAGGCAAGAACCTCCTTGCACTTCTCCTCCTCCTGCCCTCCCTCATCCAAAGAAAAAAATCAGACCACCTATCCTTCATCCAATTATCATTCATTCTTTCAGAGATGGACAAGAGAGCCCGCTCCCACCTCACTCCCCCGCTTGGATGCAAAATCAAAACAACCCTTCCCTGCCTCCTGGCTGGAACTTCTCTGTTGCTCACCTGATCTGAATGTTGGCCCCACAAGGTCTTTCATGCCACATAAAAAGCAAGCACATCCAGACACACACAGACCCGAGTCTGCATGCATGGGAACTAGTGCTGAGTCAAGGGGCTCTTGACTCTAGTGTTTTGTTGAGTCTTCTACACACGTGGCTCATATCTCCACAAGTCAGTGAAAACGCTGATTTTCGCAACTGGACTTGAGTCACCTGAGTTCCCATTCCTGGCATCTAGCCTCCTTTTAACAGGTTTTTTGTCCTCGGTATTCAGGGTTATGGCAAGCCCTAGCAGAGAGACATGGTTCTTTACAAGAAGTTTCAATCCCAAACTCATCTTTAGATTAGTATTGTTTGGAAGCTAAGATGTCTTGAATTGTGGAAGCCAGCCTGGAAGCAGCCTCCAAGGTGGCAGCTGTGATTAGTTCCATACAAGAGATAGGTGCCTGCTATGGCTCCTCCTCACCCATCCGCTTCCACCAGACCTAATCAAGAGGAGGACTCAGTTCTTCCTCCCCATTTGGGAGATGCCCCACCCTCGACTGGGAGAAGTTGGAGGTCAGAAGAAACATGCCAGCTCTTTGCTACTGTGTGAAGGAGATCTGTGGCCTACATGCTGACTTAGTCCTGGCAGGCCTTTTTCCCTCTGCTACTGTGTGAGGATGGCCTGCAGCCTATATAACAACTCAGGCCTCGCAGACCTTTTTTCCCTGTGCTACCACATGAGAGAAGCATGAGGGCTACATGCCAACTTGGGCCTGACAGTCTTTTTTATCCCTGTGCTACTGCACAAGGGAAGTTTGTGACTTACAGACTGACTTAAGCCTTGACAGGGTCTCCTGACCAGAGTGACAAATAGCGAAGAGGGCATCCACCAGCAGCCTCAGAGACCTCAAAGTATTTTTGAAGGCAACCATGGCAACCATCTTGCTAGCATTTCCCCATAGCCAGCCCTGCCCGTACAGTAGCCCAGGAGAGCTCAGCTTCTCCACACTCAGATCACAACAGCAGTGGCAAAGCTGTGAAACAGCTGCAGAGCTCCTTGATCCACCTCACCACTCCTGGCTGACTTGGTAGGGTCTGACATTTGACACCTTCCCTCACATGGGGTCTCAATGTGGGGTCTTGCAGAACCACACATTCGGCAACCTCTGTTACAGAGGCCTTGCCTAATGCACCCTAGCTGCAGCATCCCCTTCTCACCTTATGTCTTCATGAACTGAGTGGAGTTGATTAGAGTTCATTCTCTGGCACAATAAAGAAACTTTCTTCAGTGGTAGCCTTCTCGGCTGATTCTTCACTAGATGCAATCCAGTTGAATTCCAGAGCCACTACCACTAACATCATGCTCAATGTTCCATTGAGCATAAGGCAGTGGGAGATAGATCCATGTTCTCAGTCTTGTCTGGTTGGGATACATTTTCCAGGGTCAAAGCCTTTTGGAGAGACAATAGGTAGTTCAAACAGAGAACTGGGACAAAAAGAAGGTGCTATCAGTGACAAGCAAGAAAGAGAATACAAGTCTTCCCATACCTTTTGGAACCTCCAGCTAGGCTTAATACTCCAGGGAGGAGGGCAGTGTCCAAGACAAGTGAGGTAGAACTAAACTGTCCCATAAGACCAGCAGGTCTGTAGGGAGAGGGTCCTCCATCAACCCCAAGGGGGAAAAAATAGGAATTTTACTTACCAGGTGAATTCCTGTTCCTGGTATTGGAAGTCCATTCCTAACATATGGGGTATACCCTTACTCCAGCACAGGTGGGTTAGCAGTTAATGCCTTCTCCTCCTCGTGGGGCTCTAGTTCAGACTTCAGAGCTACTTCAGAGCTACTGACTTCAGAGCTACTCCCAACTATTTTCCAACTTTGCCTTTGATCTCAGATATTGTTATCAAGCAAACTACTACTATAACAATCATAAGTAAAGATGTGATGTCATCTCTAAACTTTTTTTTTTTTTTAACTCCACCAGAAGTGGGTGGAATGCACTTCCTCTACCAGGAACAGGAATTTACCTGATAATTAAAATTCCTATTTTCCTTGGCAGAGAAAGGGCATTCCTAACTTAGGGTGATATGCAAGAACAGTATCCTAAATAAGGTGGGGCAGCAAAGCACTTATTAGATCTATTATTGATTCAACACTTTCTCTAGCACCCTTCTCCCAAAAGCTGCATCTGCAGAGGCCCGAGTATCAATCTTATAACTTTATAAACGTGTGGTTTGAAGACTATGTTGCTGCCTTATGTATATCCAACAGAGAAACTGCCCCCTTAAAAGCAGCGGATGTTGCTGCTCCCCTTATAGAATGAGCCTGAATCCCCAGTGGCACCTGTAAGCTATTTGTCACATAAGCATCCTTAATAAAATCCTTAATCCATTTAGACTGTTACAGATGATGCTCTGTATCCTATATTCTTTCTAAAAACAGTGCCTGTTTCTCTGAAGAGTTTTGTTCTTTCAGTATAAAATCTAAGTGCCCTTCTTACGTCAAGCTTATGCCTTTCTTTCTTTCTTAGGTGTACTGAATTTGAGCAGAGGGAAGGTAAAACCAGCTCTTGCTGCCTATGAAACAAAGAATTTACTTTAGGCACAAAAGGCCTGAGAATCACTTTATTTCTGTGAAAAATACACAGGTTTGAATTTACCAAAAATGCCCCTAACTGTGACACTCTCCATGCCAAAATTATGGCTACCAAAAACAGTCTTCTTAGACAACATAGAGAGTGGAATTGTTGCTAAAGTTTCAAAAGGAATGATCACAGGTGAATTCAAAACTCTAATCAGATTCCACATTGGGAATCTATGAATTGGGGGTGGTCTGAGCATACAGACTGCTCTTAAAACCCCTTAAAAATGCTTTAACATTGTTATGCAGGATCGAAAGAGACCACTGACACCAAACTAAGTTTAAGGCTTTTATTAGGAGGAATGGAACCTGAACCAAACAAATGGAAAGACCTTATTTCAAATTCCCCCAATTGAGAGAGGACCTGAGGCAGGCAGGCAGGCACTAGGCAGGCAGGAGGCAGCAGGACTTGAGGCAGGCCAAGGTCTGGAGGCTTGATGGAAGTTCCCCTCTGGTTCTCAGCTCTAACAAGAGGCTCTCTCTCTCAGCTCTCCTGCAGAGCTCAGGGTTCAGCTCCTCTCTGCTGTGCTTCGCTGGTGGTATCTCCAGCTTGCTCTTCCAGCTCCTTCTCCACCAAGCTTCCCTGGTGGTCTCTGAGCTCTCTTGGCTGGTGCAGCCCCTTTTATAGCCTCAGTTCCTCTGCACACAGCAGCCTCTACCTTTCCTCCACTGGTACTGCAGGCTTCTCTCCAGCAGTTTTCCATTTGGTCCTTCAACTCTCAAGGGCTTGTTACAAGGTACTCAGTTCACTTTCCTCAACAGTGACCCGATTGGCTCAAACAAAACTTTATAATGATTGGCTCAGACAAACTCAGACTGTCTATTGGCTCATGAAAGGCACAGGCTACGATCCCCTTAGGCCAATTTACAGCAGTCAACTAAGCCCAAGTTCTGCACATATCAACATGTAAATGCGTAGATATCTGCACATTCTCTGTGACATCCAAAATAGATTACAAAATTGCTACCAGCCTGTGCAGCGTACTGCCACTTAAATCTTTCTCTCCACCATCTTGTAAAAAAAAAAAAACTAGTATTGTATCAATCCTTGACAACTCCTGATGTGAAAACAAACCTTTCGCCAGACCCCAACTATAAAACATTTTCCAAGCTCTTGCTTGATTTCCAGTAGCTATGTTACTCATATGTATTAGCAGATTAAAATACAAATGATTATATCTATTAACTGTAGATGATAATGTAATATCTGTACGATATCTTCTCTTACAGATTGTAAGGAGATAATTTATAGCACTGGAGAAACTCTGCAAAATCCAAGCTATGTCCCCGGAAAACATTCCCAAACAACGTCTTCCACTACCTTTTTCTCGGTTACCAACACTCCGTTTGAAAATTCTCCTGCAGGTATAATGTACAACAGTTCTCTACAAAAATGAGGACAATTGTTGTTAAAAGACAGTTGGAATTCTGGAAGGTGGTCTGAAAGTACTAGATTCTGCATTAGATTTTCAGACTTGCAACAATCTAGGTTTCCAAAGTTTCTGGATGTATCAGAGGTTGAAAGATACGTTATGAAGTGGGCATGGTTTCATTTATGCAGCATACAAAACTGAATTAACAAAGTAGAGCAGGTTTTGTTTTTTTTAAATGTTTGTTCCTAGACAGACTATCAAAAACAAGTATTACATTTTGAGAAAATTGTACTGGAGACTATCAGCAAATGCTTCAACTGGGAAAAAGAAGATTGTAAGATGGTCTAAAAATTACTGGATTGTATTTAAACCTGCATTCTCTAAGTGGAAGAGGTTCCAATTTCACAAAGTGGGGGAAGAGGAGTTTTTTCACATTCCCTCTTTCTGTGTCCAGCACTCCTTTGGAGCCACATACTATTCTGTTCCTCAGGGTTCCCCAATCCTCAGGAGTGGATTTTTCAGCATTATTAAAGCTAAAATTATTACATTCATAGAAGAACAAGCATTGCTGAGGAAGAATCAGTATGGCTTCTGCAAAGGGAGGTTTTTCCTCACTACTTATAACTAATGCCTGCTTTCCCTTACCTTTTGCCTTGTTTTTGGGCACTTCGGGAAGCTTCATCAAACTTGGGCCATCAAACTTATCTGTCTATGTAAAGGGATGGGATGGAGTTACCAGTTGGGTTCCACTCCTCCAGTCAGGTAACTTGATGACATCATCAAGTCAAAGTTATCTAGGTCAAGTGCTAGGAAGCTCTTGGTCTTTTTCTTTTGGTCTGCCATGGGGAATGTAATCCTGGCAGCCAGCAGACACCAACTTACTGAAAAGTAAGTGCAGCGGCCAAGGATTCCTAGATTAAATGTAAGTCACTAGTGTTGGAGGTCTGTTTCTAGCTAGTGCTAAACAATTGGGGGATTAATTTTTCTTTCATTCCTCCAGGCCCACTCTGCCAGCTTCTCCAGCTTTAATGTACTGATGAACGTGTGGGCTTTGTTTTTTGAATAGTGACCGGGTTCCATCTGCTGGGAAATTACTGTTACTGTACTATTTGAACAAGATTCTCCTGTGTGCTTTCTAGCCAAGCTCTGACATTCTCCATCAGCCTACTTATAAATTTACTACCCATTTTCCTTTCCCCATTTTGTGTAATTCTTTCTCTTCTGTGATTTTTTGTATAATCTAGTTACATTTTGACTCTTTGCCTGTCTGGTGCATGCTCACGGGCAATTTATTGGGTTGTCATGTCTCTTCACCCTGCAGACTCTACTGTGGGTTTGATTTTTAATAAGGACCCCTGGAGTTTAATGTTTTCATGGGTGGAGTTTTTCTCAGATGGCTCCTCTCTGCCTGGTGTCTGTAGCCTGGCTGTGGATAAAAACTACCAAAACTAAGTTTTCAGTTGCTGGTCTAGTAAAAGGAAAGCAGGGAGCAGGAAGTAGTGCATACAAGCTAACCCACGGAGTGCTTCTACCCGTGGTCAATCTAACTTCTTCCTGGTCCCCTGATATTAGCCTATTGGAGTTCTTTTGAATATCACACTGGAATGTAAAAGAAAATGATTACTTGCTTCTTTGTTAGCAAGTGGTAGATTTACATCTTATGTTCAGTTATTTTTTTGTGCAGAATTTGAAAGTACACCTGAAAGTGATAGATTAAAGAAGAGTGCATCTAGCAGCCAAAATGTACGGATCAGGAGCAAATTTGAACAATCAGTTCTCCCTAATGAAGGCACTGAGGAATATGCTTTTTTCCAGAAAGTTATCACAGCAGTTCAGAACTGGTTTACTCTCTTTGGTTGGTCTAAAGAACCAAATCCCATCTCCATTCCACATTCTCTGAGACGGTACTGATTATTTCTCAAATCACTTACTTTAAAAGAGCAAATGCCTTCTTGATTAAACTTTTATTTCAGTATTTGCAATGAAGCTTGACTGTGCTTCTGAATGATATGTGGGAGGTAGAAGAGGACAGCCCCAGTATGTCCTTCATGTTTTGGGTCAGGTTTGGGGCTAGGTTGTCTGAGGGACCACCTTCTCCCATATATTCCGACCTGCCTTCTTAGGTCATCTGAGGGGGACTTCCTGCATGTGCCACCTTTCTCCCAAGTTAGGGAAATGGTGACACGGGGGCGAGCCTTCTCGGTAGTGGCGCCACAATTATGGAACTCCTGGGGGAATTAAGATCTATCCCCTCTCTCATGGTGTATTGGCAAGCGCTCAAAACTTTTTTGTTCTGTCTGGTGTTTGGGTTATGGGTTGTCTGCCTCCTGTAGCAGTACCTTTGCTGTAAATAGTTTGCCCTCCACCAATTGGTTTTATTTATTATTTTATGATTTTATATATTGTATGTTTTAGCTGAAAATTGTAAGCCATCTTGGGTATCTGCTCTGGCAGAGGAAAGGTGGGGCAAAAATCTTATAAACAAATAAATACGTAACCATCAATTAAATGGAATAAAGAAGATCTGTCTATTGAGGAATGGCAGCTGAAAGGGGACACAGTTTTATACATGCTTTGATTTGACCAGGAGATAGAGTTCAAACTCTCTCAGATCAGGAGAACTGAAGATTTAGGACATTTTAACATAGTATTCCCAAGTAAGAGTATGGTACCATGTCAAACACTGGCTCTGAGGAATGATTCAGGGCCCGATCCAGACCTGTGCGTGCCAGCTCACCGCCAGCGCACACTGTTGCAAACTATATGTGCTATAATGCATGTTTGCGAGCCCTTACTGTGGTCCCAGTGCTAGACCTAGCCCAGTGCAAGCCTGTGCTGGGCCATCTCCAGCGCTGGACCCACGTTCTGCTGCCAGGCAGTCATCCAGACCACCTAGTGGTGGAGAGGTAAGGGGGGAGTCTAGGGGCAAATAAAATATTTCCAGGTGAAGCATCTTCTAAACCACAAGTAATTTCATTAGAAACACAGTATATATTTGTGTATGTATATGAATTAGGACCTCATGCCTGTATTCTGACCATGTGTTCAGACCTTCTCTTCCTGTACTCCCCACCTGACATTTGACTTCCTCAGAGGCACCTGTGTCATCGCAAGGAAGCCTAATGGCAAATGGGGAAGATGTGAGAAAGCAGCCCAGCATGAGTCAATCAAGTGACTGTGTGGGAAGTTTCAGGGGTTGGTTGGCTGTGCATCTGAGGATCTGTTGGCCCTTGACCAGAGCCTCTCTTGGCTGATGCTGGCCCTGCATCAGAGACATTGCAGTAGGTTACATACATTTCATAATTAGATCTCCAATATAACTAGTTCATCATACTAACAGTTTTAATGTTAACTAGTTTCTAATAATAAAAACGTTTTTATGCCCTTACCCAGTGATGTCTGTAAAATTCAAATGACTTCAACGGATGAAAAAGTTAAACTAAATCTTGGCAGAGATATTAAGACTATCTATGACATGTTGCTTCATTTGAGTGGGCAGTTATTACCGGGAATTACTACAAGCCAATCCTTGCCATTTGATCCCATTCAGCGAGTGGTGCAACTCCAGTGGCAACATGCTACGATGATCACTTTTCTCAGGTAAGTGCTTTGCAGCATAACTTACTATTTTATTTGGTCAAGTGTCTTTAGAGGTTTATTATTATTTTTAAAATTTGGATCTTGCCTATGTGTTCCAAAGACACATAGAAAGGAACGACGTAAAATACTGCTACTAAAAATTAAAACATAAAACTGATTAACAATAGCAAAACAGTGAAAATAGCAGCAAGTCAATTCAACCAGCAACAAAACAGCAGCCTGATAAAAGCAAATTGTAGTTTAAAAGTTGTAGTTTAAATCCTTCTGAATTATTAGTATTTTTCCTGTTGTGTTAGTTTTTTTTTCTATATTCTACTTGATTCATGTGATCAAAATACACTCTTTTCAAGAATTTGCACCATTGCCTGTTGCATTAAATTCTTTCAGTTTCTGTTGCATTACATTCTTGTTGCTTTACTCTTATTGTTGTATGCCAGGCAATATTAAATAATTGTCGTGTAGCATAGTAGCATTAATCTTTATCATGTAAAGGCCAGAAAAAATCAAACTGGTTTGGTGAATTCTATGGCGTTTTCCCTTTGCAAAATTTCCATAAACACTAAGAATCAAGCTTTGACCCTCAGAAGCAGAAGGCTAGTTATTTAGTGATGGTGCATTTCACATCTGTACTAATCCATTTTTTAATAGGGTTGCAGCTAACTTCCTTTTCTTTGAATGTGAGCTGCAGAGGTTTGCCATTATAAGCCTGATGCAGTTACGTGGATAGCCTGCAAGCCCGTGCTGTATTCCTGATGGTGCTTTGAAGGCTGTTCAAGTGATTGAGGCAGTGCATATGATCTGAAGCTTGCAAGTGTTGCTGTCCCCAGTGTGCACTTGCCTTACCTGTGGAATGGGAGAGGGAAAGTATACTATGAAGTGATTCTTGAATTGCTAATCTTTATGCTCTCAAATTATTTTGTTCTGGGGTGATGGGGATATTTTTCCTTTCCTTATCATGCTATGGCTTTCATGCCTTCTGTGTAAGGAGTTCTGTGCATGCAAGGGGTCTCCAGTTTCAGTGATTTTCCCCTTTCACTATACCCCCTGTTCCTGCTATATTCCCCCTATGCTGTTTTATTCCGGATTCTCATGAGCAGATTTCAAGAATGTGTGCAACAGGCTACAGAGGAAAAAAGAAAGCGGAATGCCCAATTCCATAAACAGAATTTACAGTCCAATCTAACATATATTGTTGGGCACTGGTGACTAATCTTGAAACAATAGTAAACCCTTCAGACTTGCACTCTCCTCTGAAGTGTGTATCTACATGCTACAGGACGATAATAGCATCATTACATATTGTTATTGCAATAGTAGTGACAGAAATGGCATTATTTTTGGCTCTGACTCCACTGTCTTCTGTTGGTACAAGTGATTTGTATTATGCTGTTCAGGTCCTAAGAAACCAAACGTACAAGAGCAGCTTTTGCAACAAAGGCAATGTGCTCAGATTTATATGAATTTCTGGCATCAAACATAGGCCACTGTGCCTCACATTAGCATTCTTTTGGTATAGAAATTGCCCAATATAGTTAATAAAATTGGTTCATTACCCCTAGTTTCACTCCAATATAAATTTCAGTGATCATGAACTAGATTGCAAAATGACCCTGGCTGGAAGTGCTGATAAGGATGTTTAATTCTAACTGTGACTGCTGACTAGATAAGACAGAGGAATAGGACATTAAGCAATTCCTTTGGAAAGAAAAATGCATCTGATTGGTTCAACAAAGTAGTCTGGACTTACATTTTTCACTGCAGACAACTAGTGAAATGTGCTTAAATTAGTATTGCAGTTTCTTAAATTTATTGTGAGGTTATTTTAATGAACAGCGTCCATGTTCTTGGCACAGATGGCAAGGGAATAAAGTGAATAAATATCCAAGTCTAAAAAACAAGCCTTTATATCATTTTCCTGCTTTAATCATAATGTGAAAATGCATCGTCTGCTATGCTAATAATCTTACCAAAAAGACCTCCACCCCTCCCGAAACCTTTCCCCACACACTCACAAAGTACTCTTCCTCTATTTTAATATAATTTAAATATGCAATTGTGGCATCGTGGTTACTCTGTAAGGAACCAAGTATGTTAATGGTCCTACATAAATGCATAAAAATCCAATTGAGTATATGACTGTAAATCAATAATAAGGTGATATGTTTGACTGAGCTCCTTTTCTAGAGCATTCCTTTTAAAGGCATCCCTTTTAAAGGCATCTAGTCTAGACACCATCATCACATCTTGGGGCAAGGAGTTCCACAGACTAATGGCATAGTAGGCAGCTGTTGTTTTGTGGCTGCAGCCTACCTGTAGGGTTGCTCACACTCTCTTAGCTCCAACCAAAGTAGTCCACAGCTAGACCATGACAACAATTAGAACAGGAAGTGAAGAGAGGCTTTCCCCCCCTAAAGACCTTGCAGTGCACACCAAAAGGACTTTTCTACCTGAGACATGCAGCAGCCATTCTGAGATGTCGTTCTGAGCTGGTGCTTCTCCTTTAGGACCCACCTGCCTAAATTGTGTTGAACGCTTTCCTAAGGACTCTGGACTCACAAGTGGGGGGAGCAGGGCCAGGGCTGTGTAACAAAAGGAACTGTGGAGGGATGTGTGTGCTTTTTGTTGGCTCATTTAACTGCCTTGCATGACTTGTCTATAATTCCCTTGTGCTTACCCTCTCCCTTTTTGAGGTTTTTCCGCACTTAAAAGAGGCAAGGGCTGTGCGTAATGTGGTCTGGTGTGGGGGAAAAGAGACTGGATTGAATTGGGTGGGTATGAAAACCTCTGAGTTGGGAGGAATTATTTTGTGTTCCATGTATTCCATGTAAACCCAAGACTTTCACAGCTAGTGAAGCAAATGCAAGCACAACCATCACATTAATTATTAAATAATCTTCTTATGTATTACAAATTTAATTGTATTTTTTGTGTGTGAGGGTGGGGGGGAGGTTGCATGTGGTCCCTGAGCAAATTTTGCCTTAGTGATCCCTGAGCTCCTAAAGGTTGGGAACCACTGTACTATACTATAATATATATACTAATATAGTATATTGCATATACTATAATATTATTTCTTTCAGAAATCAAATCTCATCAGAAATGAAGCCATTTCTATTGTCCTCATTGGGAGAAAAGCCAGATATAAATTTTTTAAATAAAAATAAATAAATGTCTATTCAGAAGTAAGTTCAATCATGTTTGATGGGGCTTACTTCTGAGAAAGTGTGTATAGGATTGCAACTTCATAATTGTTTTAAGTAAATTTGGTTTGCAAGATTTTTAATTTTTATTTCTTTGTGGCTTTTCTAGCATATTTTTGTTCTTAATAAGAATATAGTGTATACCATGTTTCAGCAAAAGGTTGTTCACAAAAGTGATTCACATAGGCTATAGCTAAATAAATGGTTCCCTGTCTCCAAAGGGTTCACAGTCTTAAAAAAAGATGTAGAAGAGGGACCAGCAGCAGCCATTGGAAAAGAAACCGTATTGGGGTGAAGGGAGAGATTTGTTCTCCCCTGCTAAATATAAGATGTAGCTGCTGAAACATGTTGGGCATACAAATGTATATTTCCAATAAATCCCACATCATTCTACTATCTTGTTGAAGCTTGCTTCCTCTTTTTCTTTTTTTGGACTATAACTTCCAGAAACATGTCAATTACACAGGCCTACAAAGTTGAAGGTCAAAAAACCCAAACTTTATGGTGGTTTGATATGAATTTGGGGTGCTGATTCCAAAAATGGCATCCGTTTTGCCCTATCATGTCTAGTTTGGAGATATAGTATAACCTCATTAGTAAATGGTTCAAGCAGCTTCCTCATGAGGTAGCCATGGTGTAGGCTTCCTCTTGAGGAAGCTGCTTGAACCATTCACTAAAGAGGCTATGCTGTGTCTCCAGAACTAGACTTGATAGGGCAAAACTGATGCCATTTTTAGAATCAGCACCCCAAATATACCCAGGAATTGGTGCAACATTTAAGGAAGCAAAATGTGTGTTGGCCTGTGTTATTTACTGTAAATATTTAGTGCTATGATGGATGAGTTACCTTGCAGTCCAATCTTATACTTGCATAACTTAGATGAAAGTCCCTTTGTGTTCAGTGGGGCTTACGTCCAGGAAAGAGGGTATAGGATTGCAACCTTATTGTAACAGAGTGCAATTAATGGATCCAATTTGATTGTCCATGCAAATTAGGCACCAACTGAAATGTCACAGGGTCAATGCACAGAAACTGAAATTGGGAAATATGATAGAATGTCACATCTTTTTAAGATGTTTATTTACAGTATCTGCACTTCAAATACATGGAGATGGAAAAAGGGGTGATCTACATGATGCATTGGGGAATCAAGGAATAAGTAGGTGTTGAAGACAGGGAAAGCAGCTCATCTCTTCTATGTTTGTACTTCTGATTTTTGGATGTTATTGTTTATTCATCCTTCATTGTTATTTTTTCTGTGTTGATTTAGAAATCAAGGGGCATCTCTTCCTCATGTTTTGCCCCAGTTTCTTCTTGACTCTAGTGACTTTAAGAAATGGACCAATTTACAGCTTATGGTGCAGGTAATTTAATATCTACATATTTATTTATTTATTTTATTAATGTATACCCCGCCTTTTTGCCCAACGGGCACACAAGGCGGCTTACAAACAATTTAAAAATACAACGTTAAAAACAATCATAAAAAAACAAATTTACAATAATTAAAAAATCTAAAAACAAACAAACCAAACAAACCCCGTGGATTTTCATATAAAAAGCAAGAGCAAGAACGCCAGCCAGCCTGTCAACAATTAAAAGCTTTTTGAAATAAAAAGGTCTTCAGTCCATGCCAAAACGTTAGCTACGAGGGAGCAGTTCTCAGTTCTAAGGGGAGGGTATTCCACAGTTCAGGGGCCACCACTGAGAAGGCCCTCTTCCTGGCCACTGCCCCTCTCACATCTCTTAGTGGCAGCACAGTCAAAAGGGCCCCCCCCAGATGATCTAAGAGCATGGGCAAGATTGTAGGGAAGGAGGCGGTCCCTCAAATACCCCGGACCCGAACTGTAAAGGGCTTTAAAAGTCAAAACTAGCACCTTGAATTGGGCCCGGAACAGAACCGGCAGCCAGTGTAGCCGCCGGAGCAACAGCTCGACAGAGTCAAACCGACGTGCCCCAGCAACCACACAAGCAGCTGCATTCTGTACTAGTTGTAATTTCCGGACTGTCTTCAAAGGCAGCCCCACGTAGAGCGCATTGCAATAATCTAATCTAGATGTCACTAGGGCATGGGTTACTGTGGCCAGGTCCGCGCAGCTCAGGTACGGTTGCAGCTGGCGAATCAGCCAAAGCTGAGCAAAGCTCCCCTGGCCACTGCCGCCACCTGGGACTCCAGGAGCAGCTGTGGATCCAGGAGAACCCCCAAGCTGCAGACCCGCTCCTTCAGAGGGAGTGCAACCCTATTCAGAGCAGGACGATAGTCCAGCACCCGAGCTGTGGATTTCCGAACCAAGAGCACCTCTGTCTTATCCGGATTTAATTTCAGCTTGTTCGCCCACATCCAGCCCCCAACCACCTCCAGACAGCGATCCAGGACCCCAACCGCCTCCTCAGAATCAGGGGGAAAGGAGAGATAAAGCTGGGTGTCATCAGCATACTGATGGTAACCCACTCCAAACCCCTGGATGACCTCTCCCAGCGGCTCATGTAGATGTTAAAAAGCATGGGGGATAAGATGGAACCCTGCGGCACCCCAAACCTAAGAGGTCGGGGTGCAGAACAGGAATCCCCTAGCACTACCTGCTGTGGTGGTGGCACCCCAGCACCAGTGAAAAGCACGGGGTTTTCATTCTGGGATCTGTCGGCCAGGAAGGAGCGGAACCACTTCAAAACAGTGCCTCCAAGCCCCAACCCGGCCAGCCGACCCAGAAGGACACCATTTATGCATTTAAATATTGATTTTAGGCTTTATTTATTTATTTTTAATTGTTACCCTGCCTTCTCATAATTGCCACATGGCAGGTAGCAGCAAAACAATGAATAAAAACAATTTAAAAGTATTAAAACATGAAAACCGTAATTGGGCAGATAGGCAAAACCAGCAGAAAAATGAAAACCTCCGGTACCACATCCACATACCATCAGCAGTTTCCACTCACTTAGAGCCCAATCCTGAGCTCAGCACACCGGCTTAGAGCCGGCACATACCATTGCAAACATACCATAAAGCAGGTTTTTGAGGGTTAGTGCCGGCCGAGTGCTGGAGTTGGCCCAGCCCGAGCCTGCACTGAGACAGCACTGGTTGGAGCTTGGCAATCCACTGCCTGGTGGTAGCTTGGACTGCCAGGCAGCGGAGAGGTGAGTGAGGGTGTGGGAGGAGGCAGGGAGGAGGCATTCTGAGGCAGGGAGAAGCATGGTGGGGGAGGGAGCAGGACAGGAGGGGGAGGAACCGATGGAGCTAGGATCCACCAGATTCTGAGCCCTGTGTCGGGCCACACTTAGTGTTTGGCCGCAATGACCACTACTTAGTGTTTCATACTTAGTGCAGCATAAAACATTTTCAAACTGCTATAGCAAAGTTGCTAAGAAACCGAGCTGTAAATCAGGACTTCCTTGGTTGGAATCTCACCTCTACTATGAACTCACTAGCTGACCTCTCAGTCTCAGCCGTAATATGGGGCCTAGTAATAATTGGCTTGCAGGGTTAAGGATTGCATCAAAATAATGCATGTGAAGCACACTGCACATTGAGAAAGAACTATAATGATGATGATGATGTTTTGAAGTGTAGAAAATGTTTGGTATTGCGTATGGATCAACATGGATAAATGGGAACTCAACATGAGGTTTGTAATGTTCTAGAATCTAGATGACAGCCTACAAATATCCCATGCATTTTTATTGAGAAGCAGGTCTCACTAGGTTGAATGGGGCTTACTCCCAAAAAAGCATGTATAGGATTACAGCCCTAGTGGGCATATTCTGGTGTAGAATGTTACACCCAACACTTCCTGCATTTGCAGACTTGGTTCTACAAGTAGAGCAATTTACTTGTGATGATTAAATAAGAAATTGGTAGCAAATGTTCTCCAATTTGCAAGTTAAAATTAAATAAAAATATAATGCCCAAACTTCTCATCTTTATTTGTAGGCTAGGGAGACTCCAGATGAAAACAGTCCTGTTTATGTTTTAGATGACTATGTTTTTGAGGCTATGAGCAAGCGAGCATGGACTGATGTGCTGCTTCAAATATACAAGGTGAGATGGGAAATCTGTACTTTTCTTACAGTGAAACTAGATGTGAGAAAGGTGTGGTTGTTGTCAAATATGAAAGTCTCAAGATTCTCTGCCCATAATATCTAGTTACCTGTTACACAGAGTAGGCAGGGGAAATGTGGTAGGTATAGGGTCAGGGTGCTCTGGGCCAGTTTGCCATCTCCTTCAGCACACTGTTCGAAGCAGCCAGTTTAGCTGGGCTCATTGTTAGACCAACCCGATTTTACAAAATGCCAGTGTGCAGATTGTAACAGTTTTAGGACCTAATCCCACCCAACTTTTCGGCATTGATGCAGCTGCACTGCACCTCAGAGGTAATGGAACAAACATTTCCTTACCTTGGGGAGGCCTCCATGACTGCCTCCCCCACAGCAGGATGTGGCGCATGCCCCATTGGCATGGCTGCATCATTGCAAGAAAATTGGATAGGATTGGGCCCTTAATGGGGAAGGTGCTTTGGCGATTTGGAGATTAGTAGATTACATGGTGCCTAATGTAAGAATATCTGAATTGTAGCAAGCCATTCTGGGATGGACCATCACTCCATAGATGGTCTCCTTTGAAAATATAAAAGCCAATAGTTATCCATGTTTAGTACCAATAGGAGTACATGGATGCCTCGTAAAGGAGAGAGCAAGAACTAAAGAAAACTGTGATAGCACTTACATTAGCAACCTGGAGATTAATTTGGGTGGTACAATAGTTAGAATTTAGGGGAATGAATATCATTCAATTATGTAGAATTTATACCTCGCTGAACGACTTGCTCAGGCTGTCAGTGTTTACTGTTTACATTGTTATGTTGCTTATGTAGAAGAAATATTAAAATAGTTTTCTCATTTCAGATTTTAGTTCTCCAGCGTGTCTCTGTTCTTGAGTTCAATAACTTGAGCAATCCAGAAGACCCAGAACACATTATAAGAATAAATGCTGACCCTTTGTCCAGTAACATATATTCTCCATCTGAAAAAATTCTTCTCACTTGGTTGAACAGACATTATGAGAAAGCACGGAACATTGTGTGGAAAGATTGCAAAAAAGGTGGGGAAAATACTTTTTACTGGTATTTTATCATTTTGAAAGCTATCTTTTGAGACCTGCTTCAAGATTTGGGTGGAGGGGAAGTGGTCTCAACCAGACCTTTTGGCAGCCAATTTGTAGTGCTGTACCTCCTGTGCCACCCATGTCCTGACCCAGCAAGCTAGAGAGAGTTAAACCCTATAGACAAAGGGTACTCTCTTGGGTATCGTACCAAACTGAGCAGTCCCAACATGGTTGTGGTCAGCTGACTCCAGGGCTTTTAAAACCCTTGCCTCTAGTTTTAGGCCAGCAATCAAAGTAGCAATACAGATTTGAGTCACCCATACCTCTGCTTGGCTAATTCCCTTTTTGTAGTCCTCAGCCCTGTTGGAGAGGTGACGGCATGTGACCTTAGGCACCCAGGGTATATGGACAGCAGGTGTGTTAGTGTTGGTGTCCACTGGTAGGGGAATGGTTTCCACCTGTATGTTGTTGGTTTGGGGGCTTATGGGTTGTTCTCCTCTACTTTATTTTGGTTGGACTTCTCATTAGCTGCTTCTTTTCCTGCTGTCTTGTGTTTGCCTCTCGAACATTGGCCTTTTATCTAGTTAGTTTCTTAATAAAAGTCCGTTTTGCTGTGTGTGAAACTGCTTTAAACTCTCAACTATGCTAACAAGCCTGGTCCCAGCTACACTTTCTGCCTCTGGTCCTCTGCTTTATTGCCAACTAGACCTGACCATGGCCCATCCTTGACTATTCCTTCTGCTTTTGGCCATCCGGTTTTTGCCTGCCCACGTTTCCCTAACCTGACTTTGGTGTGTCAGATGATGACACTGTAGCTTGTGTAACAATCTGTCAATCATGTTTGTGTTTCTTCATCTTTGAAAAAGCTCCAGATAACTATTTCATTTTTTTAATCTGGCTATTAGAGCAGTCACTCTAAGAATGGGAATGAGTTGGAATATAACTAAGACTGAATGTCATGGAGTGTTAGGTTGCGGCTGATGTTCCATTTTCCTGATGAGGACCAATAGCTTTGGCCTGCTTCATATATTAGCAGTGATTCACACAGAGGTTTGAGAAAGCAAGGCCTCTCCACATAATTGTGGCTTGAGTGGTGATAATCTACCCCACAGTTTCACCAGAGTTCCCAAAGCAGCTCAGAAATGTAACATTTTATTGATAATACACTTTAAAAGTTAAAACCATTCCAAGAAATGTCTCGGTGATGAAATATATTAGGGTAGAGAGAAAGAAAAAAGGAACAGACTGAAAAAATGTAATTTTAAAATACTGAATTCTAAAACAAGATACCAAAAATAAAAACAAATATAACTCCTACATATGGAGAGTATCTAGTTCTCTTGAATATGGGAAAGGGGAGAAGTTGAAGGAGTCACTGATCCAAGGGCAGGTGCAGGATGGGGTTTCACCTTCTGCCTTTCCCCTTTCCCCTTTGCTTTAGATGGCAGCAAAAATGATATGATGAGAATTGATTTTGTAGTTATGAGAAAGAGCTTAACATTTGAAAAGCAGCTGGCTCACCTTTACTTTGTGGTTTTTTTTTTAAGTTTATATCCATTTTCAAAAGGACAGAATAGAAATCAAAAATATTTTTCTTTACCTGTTTATGCAAGTATAAATTCTGGTCAGGTTTTACAAAGATTTGAAAAAAGATTCTTAATATATGAGTTACCTTTTATTCTGTTTGTAGTTCTGTTTTCTTCTCACAGGAAATTACTGTAAAGGTTTTTCTGTTGCAGTATTACTGTCAGTCTTCTAACAGTGCAATCTTAGGCATGTATACTCAGAAGTAAGTTCCATTGTGTTCAAGGGTGTTTACTCCTAGGAATCCCCTGGGGGCTGGGGATAAGAATAGGCCCTTTAGTTTGGCTGTACTTGTCATAAGAGGCGACTAAACAGCCACCGGGTAGGTGGGACTCGTTAACTTGGGAAGGCAGCTCATCTGAGAGAAGGAAAACTCTGATCCCAAACCTCCACTGCCTTGTGGCTACATCCAGTTATGGAAAAGGCTTCAGGAGTCAACCTCGAGACAAAATTCGGAGACCCTGAGGCAGTTCATGGCTGAACACAGTCATGTTCTTGCAACTCCTGTGATGCCGCTGGAACCAACCGTATTGGCTTCTGCCTTTCCATTGTTACCATTTCAGCGACGTGGAGAGGGGGGATTTGCTGCATGGGTAATAGTCTATCCTCCATATCTACTTTATCCAGGCTTCACGCACTGGAGAGGACACTGTTCCGGAACCACTATTCAGAGTGCAATACCATAGTCTTCTGAGACTGCAGGATGCCAACTGACTCCCAGGAAATTGTGTATAGGATTGCTGCCTAAGGCAGTCTAATAATGTGCAGGACTTGGTTGTAACACTTTCTTCAGCTGTTTGAAATACAAAGCTCTAATGGCTGACTTCCACTTTTTGCAATGCCATGATTGCTCCAGCAAAAAGGACTTTTAAAAACTATTTTCTTCCTGAAGAAAACTTGGATGTTGCCAAAATAGAGTATCTTCAAAGTCTTGGAGAACCACAACATTTTCTGAAAAGAGCAATTTTAAAGTCAATTGTTCAACTCCATGACAGTAGTAGAACTGCTCAAATCCTAGGTGTTGTTTTATTACACTGGTGAAAATGTGAAAGCTACAAAAAGTGAGACAGTTCACTTGTGACTGCATAAATTGTGACTGCGGTGCTGAGTTTGATCTCTGAGTAACTAGATTAGTAACTTAGTAACTGGATTCAGAGTCTGAATTGAGAAGAGAAGAACATTTAAAGAACATTTAAAGGAATGTGTAAAATAATCCCTCTAATATAAAGTTGATATTTAAGAGTACAATAGAGCTTTGGTGTATCTGTTGCAGAATTCCCACATGGCCTGTGACACAGTCATTTTCTACTGAACTGTGGCTGAATTGAAGAATTTGAAATGTCACTTTTAGTTTAGTGCTTCAGTCTTGTTTTTACATTTCTTATCTTTCACTTTCTTCTTATCTTTCCCTTTCTTCAGTTCATACCTTTCTCTTCATCACCAGTTATTTGTGTGAGGAATGGTGTGAAATTCTTAAAATATTTTCTCAGAACCATTTGTTTAAGCGGACTTCAAAATAATGTTATTAGGTGCTCCTTTTCTCTAAACTGTTTTCCATGCCTGTGACAATTCTCTCACTAATGGTCTAATTCAATCCACTGCTGTGTTCTCAAAGCATTACACTGGGTAAGGACTAGAGTCCTGATCCATGTGCTGTGTTGGCAAAAAGTTTTGAATAGTCAAAAAAAGAAAAAGTGATATTTTGGCCAAATTTATTGAATATTACATGCCCTGCCATTTGACAAAAATATCCCAGAGAATTAGTGTTTATGCATGCATTTATGCGTGCACGAGGCTGAAATCCTATGCAAATGTATTTGGGAGTAAGTTTCATTGAAATTGTTCGAACTTATTTCTGAGTATAAATGTATAGGACTGCAGTGCACTGTCAATGATACATGAAAGTAGACCTTTAAGAACACTCATAATTGGTGCAGCTTGATGTTTTCCTTTTGTGCTCAGTCCAGAATTTGTGCTGTTGACTGCTTTGGGTTATATCAGGAAGGTGCCTATGTCATGGTGCAAAAGAGAGCTACTAAAATGATTACTGGACTGGGGCACCTTCCTTACGAGGAAAGGCTACAGCCTCTGGGCCTTTTCAGCCTAGAAATGAGGTGCCTGGGGGGACGACACATGATTGAGACATACAAAATTATGCACGGGAAGGATAGAGTGGATAGAGAGATGCTCTTTAGATTCTCACATAACACCAGAACCAGGGGACATCCACTTAAATTGAGTGTTGGGAGAGTCAGGACAGACAAAAGAAAATATTTCTTTACTCCGCGTGTAGTTAGACTTGGAACTCCTCACCACAGGATGTGGTGATGGCATCTGGCCTAGATGCCTTTAAAAGGAGATTGGACAAATTTCTGGAGTAAAAATCCATCACTCGTTACAAGCCATGATATGTATCTCGTATGTGCAACCACCTGATTTTAGAAATGGGCTATGTCAGAATGCCAGATGCAAGAGAAGGCACCAGGATGCAGGTCTCATGTTGTCTTGTATGCTCCTTGGGGCATTTGGTGGGCCACTGTGAGATACAGGAAGCTGTACTAGATGGGCCTATGGCCTGATCCAATGGGGCTGTTTTTATGACTGTATGAACTCATTCTGATGCTTCTTTTTCCCAGTGTCCCTGTACAAGGGCTATGTAACATTCAAACCGTTTGCTCTGTGCATTGACTCTGTTACGTGGATAGTCTTTGCACCAGCTCTCCCAGTTTTGACTGGTACAGGTCTGCATATTGTCCATGTGATAGGCCTGATCCATGCTGTGTTGAATCATCAGTATTTTTGGCAGCCTCTGTGAGGTTTCTCTTAATGTATAAATGTCTCCAAGTTTGCTTCATACCAGTACTGTTTTTTTTCCAGATTTAGGAATCTGCCCTCTTTATCAGTTGCTTTTCTAGCCAGATTAAATCTCTTCTTGACATTAATAAGTGAACAGGGATCCACATAATTAAATTACAGTATGTTTATAATTTACTACTAATGGAATTGCATTTTTTAAAATATGGTTAATAATAATAATAATAATAATAATGAGTAGTTGGCAACCTGCAGTCTCGAAAGACTATGGTATTGTGCTCTGAATGGTGGTTCTGGAACAGCGTCTAGTGTGGCTGAAAAGGCTGATGCGAGAGTGACAATCCCTTCCACACTGGGAGCAAGTGCAGTCTGTCCCTGGTCTGTCTCCCTGGCTATGGGCCTTCCTTCTTTGCCTCTTTGCCTCAGTCTGTTGGCTAAGTGTTTCTTCAAACTGGGAAAGGCCATGCTGCACAGCCTGCCTCCAAGCTGGCTGCTCAGAGGCCAGGGTTTCCCACCTGTTGAGGTCCACTCCTAAGGCCTTCAGATCCCTCTTGCAGATGTCCTTGTATCGCAGCTGTGGTCTACCTGTAGGGCGCTTTCCCTGCACAAGTTCTCCATAGAGGAGATCCTTTGGGATCCGGCCATCATCCATTCTCAGGACATGACCGAGCCAACGCAGGCGTCTCTGTTTCAGCAGTGCATACATGCTAGGGATGCACTAGACATGCATAGGATTGCACTTTAGCAGTAGTTCTCACATGTTTAGCACCAGGACCCACTTGTTTAGAATGAAAATCTGTCAGGACCCACCAGAAGTTATGTCAGGACCAGAAGTGACATCATCAAGCAGGGAAATTTTTTAACATTCCTAGGCTGCAATCCTATCCATATTTAACCAGGAGTAAGTTCATTTACTATAATTGTTAAAACCATATACAGAGTAGCCTGTTCAATGTACAGGTTTGTAACAGTTCCCCAAATGCAATCACATACCATGGTAACATCAAGTCTAATATATTAAAAATTAAATATTGAAATGAATGGGGACCCGCCTGACATTGGCTCGCAACCTACCTAGTGGGTCCCGACCGACAGTTTGAGAAACACTGCGCTATAGTATTTCTGTCTTTTCTGTGTAAGGGGAAAATGGCCGCTCTGCGTTTGACTTGCCAATTCCTTAAAATCTGTGCAAATTTGAACATCGTGTAATGTTTGAGTGGAGAAAGAAATGACAGTGGCAGAGCTATCATCTGCTGTATCCCTTTAAAACCAGCCAGGTGACATCTACCTGAAAGTCTTAGCAGTACATAATAGTGTGTGTGATGGCTGTGGTGTTTAGTAAGTGCAAACAGCTCCTTTAGTTTCATGCAAGTGAACATCAGCATGAAATTGAGAACTGACATCTTTGAACAGGCTGCCATTGAGAAGTGAAGCAAAGTGGCAGGTCATAAGTTTGATCTTGCATGTACTGTACTGTACCTTTTCTCTTGATGGTGTCTTAAATGATATCCTCAGGCTCTTTGTTACGAGGGCACTAAATAAAGTACTTCTTCCGCACAGATTTTTTCACCCTATAAAGTGACAATCTTTTAAGCCTGACACTTACCCAGGCAGTAAGGATGCCTTTAGAAATTTGTTGAAATAATTATTTTTGACCTATGCTGCAAATGCATTCTTGGATCACTAATGGAAAGCTTGATTATGCCTTCACAGCCTTGTACTTCAAAAGTCAGAAAGAGATAATCTTAAATGCCAAATGACATTTTTGTCATGAACTACACAGCTCTTTGTAGTGAAAATTTAATAATAAAATACTTTGTATTAAAATCTGTCTAGAAAGGGAGTATCTTATCTCTGAAAGAAGTGTATGCAACTGTGAATATTGGATTTTGTGTGTGTGTGTGTGTGTGTGTGTGTGTGTAGTATGCATGTTATAGTGAATGCCTAAAGTACAATATATACAACTTTTGTGAATAGCTGTAAACTCAGAGATGTACCAGTGAATGTTAATAGCAGGGTTGGGAACTTGAGTCAGGTGACTCGGACTCGAGTCATGAAAATGTGTACTTTTCACTGACTCATGGACTAGTGAGTCACACATGTGGAAGACTTGGAAAAACACTTGAGTCAAGGGTCCTCACTTGGCCTCACACATGCTGAGTCTATCTGTGTCTGGGTGTGCTGGTTTACTGTTTTTGTGGTGTGAAAAACCATGTGGGGCCATAATTTAGACTGGGTTAGCAGCATGGCAGTTCAAGCCACAAGGCAGGGAAGGGTTAATGCATCTAAGCAGGAATGGGGAGGTGGGAGAAAACTCTTTTGCTCATCTCTGATAGGAAGGAAGGAACCAATGATCATTGGATAAAGGATGGGCTTTCTAATTTTTGGGGGGGCTGAGGGAGGACAGGAGGAGGAGGAGCCCAAGGGGGTTCCTGACTTACAATAGACTGGAGAAGCCCAGGGAGAGGGAGGAGACAGGGAAGCAGGGGAGGGGCGTTTTTTAGCTATCATTCTCTCCAAAAGCATGGCTCCTTTTGGTTCCATTGTTACTGGGGCAGAGGAACCTTCATTGAATGACTGGCTACTTCTGAGTAGAGCTGCAAAGGATCAGGTTGTCCTGGTAAACCTAGTTGCTGCTGCGTGTGACCCTCCTCCTGCTTGCTGCTTCTGTTTCCACTTTCACACAGTCCCTACCACCCCCTCCCTCCCTGTTTAGAGATGCATGGGGTATAGAAGGGGAGTATTAAAGGAGAACTCTGACACACACACATGCACACACCCATCAGCAGTAGCCCCGTTTTTCCCACGGCTGGGTTTTTAAAGGGGGCAGCTCCACTAGAATCCTTTAGAGTAGCGAAAGGGCGACTTGGAAAGTGCCCCTGTTGTGGCTCGTTTTTTAGTCGAGTCTCATAAGAACATAAGAACAGCCCCACTGGATCAGGCCATAGGCCCATCTAGTCCAGCTTCCTGTATCTCACAGCGGCCCACCAAATGCCTCAGGGAGCACACCAGACAACAAGAGACCTCATCCTGGTGCCCTCCCTTGCATCTGGCATTCTGACATAGCCCATTTCTAAAATCAGGTGGTTGCACATACGAGATACATATCATGGCTTGTAACGAGTGATGGATTTTTACTCCAGAAATTTGTCCAATCTCCTTTTAAAGGCATCTAGGCCAGATGCCATCACCACATCCTGTAGTGAGGAGTTCCAAGTCTAACTACACGCGGAGTAAAGAAATATTTTCTTTTGTCTGTCCTGACTCTCCCAACACTCAATTTAAGTGGATGTCCCCTGGTTCTGGTGTTATGTGAGAGTGTAAAGAGCATCTCCCTAAACACTCTGTCCATCCCCCGCATAATTTTGTATGTCTCAATCATGTTCCCCCTCAGGCATCTCTTTTCTAGGCTGAAGAGGCCCAAACGCCGTAGCCTTTCCTCATAAGAAAGGTGCCCCAGCCCCGAAATCATCTTAGTTGCTCTCTTTTGCACCTTTTCCATTTCCACTATGTCTTTTTTTGAGATGCGGCGACCAGAACTGGACACAATACTCCGGGTGTGGCCTTACCATCGATTTGTACAACGGCATTATATTAGCTGTTTTGTTCTCAATACCTTTTCTAATGATCCCAAGCATAGAATTGGCCTTCTCAGGAGGGCAGTAACTCTAGACTCAACTTGAGTCAAGCTGCACTGGATTTTCCCATCCATGATTAATAGCCACCCAAACGTCATTGTCAGCATTCACTTTGGTGTGCCTGAAAAGTGGAGAAACATACCTCTGTTTTCAGATAATGACAAAATGTACCTGATTGCCAGCATTCACGTGTAGCTGTTGTTCACCAGCTTTTAGGCATTCACTGTAAAGAGTGTTATACATTTTGTGAATGTCCAGAGATACAGAGGCAACACTAGTAAACGTTGTCAGTCACGTAAATGAGATTGTTAGCATTCATTGGTATTCCTGGCAAGTTGGAACAGGGTTGGCTTTGAAGGGTTGGGATTTTTGGGTAGTATTTGAGGGCTTACCACAGAACCGAGCCCTCTGCTGAGGTGGTTATTGCTACTCACCAGTAGTGCCACTTGCTCACTCACTCTGATGGGTAGCAGTAGCTGCCTCTTAGCCACTTGCCTTCTAGATGATAGGGAAGATTGGGCCTGCTGAGCTTAATTCTCTACTCCTCCCCAAAAGAGAGAGAGAAGGGAAGGAAGCAGCCACACTGAGTGAATGGGCAAAGTGATTGCTTTTCTTCCTCTTTGTGACTGCCTGCTTGTCTACCAGCAGCAATAGTGCTGGTAAGGAGGTTCTTTTGATAGCAAGAAGGCAACCAGCTATCAGTTCCTTCATCTCACCTAGTGAATAATGCTTCTTTCCTCATTTGTAAATATTCCACAACAAGGAAGAGAGATGCTGGAATAATGTAATTTTGATGCACTAACAGCCCAATCCTACCCAAGTTCCCCTAAATTGATTAAGCTGTGCCAGTGTGGGTTACACTGCATCCCACAGGGGAATTTAACAGGCTTGAGATCTCAGGATAAGGGAGCATTTGTCACTTACGAAGTCACTTGTGCAAGTCTGAGTTGTGCAAGTCCTGTGTTGGTGGATCAGGTCTGGGAAGGGAGATAACATACAGCAGATGCTGATCCTGGGCCCATGCTGCCCAGCCCTCGTCCTCCCCTAAACTGCCCCTGCCAACCCCTTACCTGCTTCAGTGGAGCATCTGGGAGCTGCTGGTTCATGAGCTGGGCCTCCGGCCCTTTGTGTTCCGTTGGTTTCCACATGGTAGCGGAATAGCTCTCATGCCACCAGAATAGAACTTACACTGATGGATTGTGAGATCTGTCAGTATAAACCCAACATTGGACTGAGCTTCCCATTTCCTGGGTCCTGACTACTTCAGTCAGTGCTGAACTGACATGTTCAATTGGCTTTTTATATTTTTAAGGACTAGACTGATACTGATGAATATGCTACAAATCAGAGATTTTGAATCACTCAGTGGTCACATGGGGAACAATTTTAGTTCACCAGTGACAACTGAGTGGCCTGTGAATGATAAGTCTGGTGTAGCGAGATTTCAAATACTTGAAAGATCTGCCCATCACCCCCTTTTTCAGTTATTAATGCTGCCTTGACTTTTTCTCAATTTTTTAGTTCAGCAAAAGTCTCTAATGGTCTTAAACAATTTCCAAGGTCGTGTTTTGGAATGGGGTTACATTTTAATTCATTATGTTGTTTACCCCTGAGTCTACTGCTGATATACTGTTGGTTGGTAAATAGTCCAAGTGCTGATGTATTAATTATTAAAGCAGAGTAACATAATTGTCAATTAAGACATATGGGGAGTTCTGATTAACTAATTTGCTTTTCACAAGTGCACACAGAAAGGAAATAATTGTCAGAACTGAAACAACATATACTGAAGCAGAGTTAAAACTAGTTAGTGATAGTAAGTGGAATCTGTTGGTTCATTTGCATAATGAAATATTTCACTTGTTAAAGAGCTAGCTCCAAATAATTCAACCAGTTTAATCTAGAATGCTAACATGTAGTCAGTGTCTAGTTACTTTGAGCTAAGAGTGTGTACAGACTTTAATATAAACATGTGGTTGATCATCATCTTCTTTGATTGAAGTCAAGAAAAGTCTTATTCTTATTCTTATCCACCTCTTATTCTAGGAGCTCTTCCAGGAGAACCTTCTTCAGGCTAATATTCATGCATCCTTTGCCTCTTCATAATTTAAATGCCTTAAATGCTTATCTGTAGGTATTTCTATGTGCTTAATATATAATGAATATCCAACTATAGATGCATTAGCAATCACTGCAAATCATGTGATCAGGACAGTGGAGATGTCTGAGGACTCCGAATAGAGTCAGCCCAGCGATTGGGCTGAAGGGAGTGCTTCAAGTGGTGGGCTGGAAGAGAATGGGAGTCCATCAAGGGGTACCCTATACCTTGTGTCTACCCAACTGCTTCAACTGGTGCTCCAATTCTCTTCTTGCTCACTTAGCAGTTGAGGCAGGGGCAACCCATGTTGTCTTCCAGTGTTGCTGCCATAACTAATCACAGTGGCAGGACTGTTGAAGAAGCAGCAGGGCACCTTTGTTCCTGATCACATTTTTTCTTTCTTGCTAGTGCTGCAGGAAGGCCAGACAGGCAAAAAAGGCAAAAAAAGGCCTTTTTTTAGCAGGGGGAGAGTAACTGGCCCACCTCACCCCAGCACTGTCTGTTCTAGTGGCTGTCTGCTGGTATTCATTTGCATCTTTTTAGATTGTGAGCCCTTTTGGGACAGGGAGCCATTTAGTTATTTGATTTTTCTCTGTAAACCGCTTTGTGAACTTTTAGTTGAAAAGCGGTATATAAATACTGTTAATAAAAAGGTGAAGGAAGCATAGCATACTTGGCTCCTACTTTTACTTGCCCCCTCCTGCTTGTTGGCCATGTTGAAACAAAGAGGCTGCATAGAGCATGCTGAGAGATGAAGAGGTCTTTGGTCAGCATGCTGTTCAACCTGTTTGTTTCAATACAGTTGGGTGGAATCAAATGGAATGAAATGGCAGCAGCAAAGGTAAGGAGAAGGAATGTGAGTGGGGTGCTCTGGGAATGCTGTACTGCACTCATATTGTCTTGTCTGCCTGGGTCAAGTGGGTCAGGTGAGGAAGCAAAAGAGGAGGAGGCAGTGGTAACAGCAAAGAAAAAGGAAGAGATTATTAGGGAACTCTAAAAAGGAGTGTGATGGAACAGGCATTTGTGAAACAGTTTGCAGATATCACTTTCCACAAGGAATGAGTGCTATTTTTTTAAAATAGAAATGTTCTGTAGATTTCACAGGATGAAAATCTAACATACCTTCATTTCGAACAGGTGATATACCACCGAAAAGATGGATCGTAAACTTTGATAGAGATCTCCTTGATGGCCTTGTTCTTGCTGCACAAGTAGCAAGCTATTGCCCGTACTTGGTAAGAACATGTTTTTTAGGGGTTTTTTTGGATGAAACTGTTACAAACAACATTTAAAACATTTTTATGTATAAAAGGTGTAATTATTTAATATATTAATAGGCAATTAATGGCTTAAGGTCAATGTTCCAATTGACTGAAGCATGTGCAGATAAGAAAGAATGTTAGCCTCTCATTTAGACCCTGTGCAAGCTACTTATTACAGCAGATCTCAGACTTTGGACCTGGGACCCACCACTGGATTCTGACCCAATTTTTGGTGATTTGTGAAACTGACAGGGCAGATTAGGATGTGTGCATCAAGGGTTAAACAAGTTGCTATTGAGGGGGAGCACTGCTGCCCAATCACCATTATAACCACACCCCAAGTCAATCAGGCAATAGCCTCTCTTGGGCCTCCAAAAGGTTTGAAAACCACTGACTTATCGTACTAAGGGCCCAATCCTATTCAGTATTCTAGCACTGATGCAACCATGCTAGCGAGGTGTGCACTTCATCCTGCAGGGGGGGGGGGGGGGACAGCCACTGAGCCTGCTCAAGGTAAGAGAATGTTTGTTCCCTTACCTTGGAATTGCATTGCAGCTGCATTGGCTCTGGAAAGTTGGATAGGATTGGGATCTCAGTAATTCATTTTAAATTATTCATTTATTAAATTATAAATAATTCAATAAAAATTTGAATTATTGTTATTCAGTTCACGAATAACACAGGCCTGCAAAATTGAGGGTCAGAAAAGTTTTTGCCAAACTTTATGGTGGTTTGGTATGGTATGGTGTAGGCTTCCTCATGAGGAAGCTGCTTGAACCATTCACTAATGAGGCTATGCTATATCTCCAAAACTAGATGTGATAGGGAAAAACAGATGCCATTTTTGGAATCAGCACCGCAAATATACCCAGGAATTGGTGTAACGTTTAAGGAAGCAAAATGTGTGTTGACCTGTGTAATTATATCTCACATCTCTTTTATATTGGCCTCCTCATTTTCAGATTCCCAGTCTAATCTTTCTGCCTTACATCATAAGGCATATCCTTGTCGGTACTAATCAGTCTGTCTCCTTTGTGCCCAAAGATCCAGAAACCATCTGTAGCCTGGCAGGAGATATTTTTCTCCTGCCAGGTCTATCCCCGTCTCTACTTGGTCTCATCCCCTTGATCCCATCTTCTTCCTTCCCCTTTCCCTTTTTATGTCAGATTTCTCTTTCTTCTGGAAGCCCTTGATGGCTTTCTCTTCGGCCCATCACAGTTCTTGCTCCTGCTCACTGCTGGGTCTGTCATTAGTTCCCTTCACTAGCCCTGGCTCCTCCTCACCGGTCCATCTCTCTCCACTCATTCCTGCTTTCCTTCATCTTGCCTTCTCCTGATACATCATTCTCTTGCCTCCCAGTTTGTCTCTCTGCTTCACTTGCCTCTTCTCATCTTTCTTTCTCCTCATCTTGTATCTCTTCACCCTCCCTGCTTCCTTCTTTCCCTTCCCTTAAATCTGCTGCTCCCATCAGGACTTGCTTCTTCACTCTATGAAGTCTGACTAGGGCCTTACAGTGAGATGTAACACATGACCCCAACACCTGGGGCAGTGACATCATGGCATTGCTGCCTGGCACTGGAGCAGTGATGTCATGATGTTACATAACAAGGTGTCATCACTTCCGTGGTCTCCGAAGGAGGGGGAGCGTGCTGTAGCTGCTATGCTTGTCACATTCCTTCTCTGTGGAGGCGGGGAGTTGCCACAAGGGAGGGAGCGGGTTATGAGGCCACAGCAGCCACCCCCTCCCCAGGGAGAGCCGAGAGGTGACTGCCTTATAGTGCAGTCACTTCTGTGTTCTCCCCAGGGGAAAGGGCAGTCACTTTGTGTTCCTTCTCCATGGAGGATGAGAGCCTCTGTAATAGAAGAAACTAGGTGTACTAGGCTGTCTGCAGCAGCTCCTACATAACTAGGGGAGAGCCTGGGGGCAGTTATGCGCACCTGCTTGACAGAGTGCCTGGAGCTGGTGCTTCTCAAGCTTCACCCTAGTTACAGCTCAGTTCCCAGTTCACTTACAAGCCTTTGACACTCAGTGATGATGTCATTGCTAAGCAACCACGAATAAGGTGCACACTCCTTGCCACCATGGTACCAATGATTGCAACAGATGAACTGGATAATCTTGTCTTGGAGGGGCCAGAAGGAAAAATTGGTCTTGCATATGGGGCTATAGTCGACTGATGAAGCACATACTTTGTATGCAGTTCAATCCATGGTATGCTGAAAGGATCTCAAGTAGTAGGACTGGAAAGGACCTCTGCTTGAGCCTATGAATTGCTACTACCAGTCAGCGTAGACCAGGGGTGTTCAAACCCTGGCCCGGGGGCCACTTGCGGCCCTTGAGGGCTCCCAATTTGGTCCTTGGGGAGCCCCCAGTCTCCACTGAGTCTCTGGCCCTCTGGAGACTTGCTGGAGCCCATGCTGACCCAATGCAAGTGCTCTCAGCATGAGGACAACTGTTGGACCTCTCACCTGAGCTATGGGACAAGGGCTCCCTCCACTACTTGCTGTTTCACATCTGTGATGCAGCAGTGGCAGTGAAGGAAAGGCTAGCCTTGCTTTGTGCAAGGCCTTTTATAGGCCGTGAGTTACTGCAAGACCTTCATTCATTCATATAAGTTCCATCTCTAATAAATTCATTTATGTAAATTTATTCAAATTTGAAATGTAAATTGATTCATTTTTTTACCGGCCCCCGACACAGTGCCAGAGAGATGATGTGAACCTCCTGCCAAAATGTTTGGACACCCCAGGCATAGACAGTAGATAGCCAGATTGTTGCTCTGGCTCATATGTTCCTAATTGTTTGAGAGAGAAGAAATAGAGTTAGGGGGCCAAGAGGTGAAGAACTGGGATGGGAAAGTGTGGAGGTGTGGAACAGTATCATGTTGAATGATATATCATCAAGGCAAGCTGTAGTGCTCAATGGAGCAAAGAAATTGATGAACTGCTCTGGAGTGAAACAGTGCAAAACTCTTGCAAATAGGAGAGTAGAGAGCCAGATATGATAGATCACTTGGAGCTTTCTGAATCAGGTGCCTGGCTCCCATTCAAAACAGGATTTGTTTTCCAGATTTTCAGAATGGATTTGATTTTCTTTTTTTTTATCTTGCCTGCAGATTTCAACTCACTTTGTGAATATGTACACTCACCCTGAAACTCCTGAACAATATCTTCACAATAGTTTGATTCTTGTAAATGCTTTTCATGCAATAAACCTTGACATAGATATAGTGGTAAGTGGTTTTATGTTATGAATCTTCTAAAGGTTTGTTTTGGTTTTTTTGTAAATATAATAATGCATGCAAGAGGATGAATTGGAGTATATTTTTCATAATGCGCTGTTAAAATGCAATGAGTAAAACTACCTGATATTGAAGAATTCTTATTAACTTAAATCATAGTCCTTTATAAATCTAGTAGGGATTCCAAGAATTATACCATTTTAAAACCTGGGGATCACTTGCATTTATTAGCACTGCCATAAGTTCTGAAACTAAATTATGCACATGGAATACATGTGCTGCCTACAAACCACTTCAGCTGGAGCTCTTTTAATTGACTTGAGAGATGATCCCTCATGCCCTAGGTAGTGTATTAGCAGGACCTGACACACAATGTTAGTCCAGCTACTGTAGATACTCAAGTAGAAGTCGATCTCACAGATAAGTCAAATGCAGGTTTTGAGCCAAAATCATGGACTTTTCTATGATCCTTGGATAAGTTGGAATAAAACTGGGGGGGGGGGTTATCTGACTATAATTCTGGGACTTCCCACTCATACCAGAAAACTCAGGTCCTCAGGTCTCTATATTAAAATGGCATAGTATTGTGGTTTGTAAGTGGCATGTTGTAAGACCCAGTGGCTGCCTGCCTGCTTGATTGACATGCTGGCTCATTGGGACATTGAGTCACAGGTCTCCACCCCCATGACTCAACTTGAAAATGAGTCCTAATGGCAGGCTCACCCAGAGCAGTTTTGCAACTTGAAAAGATTCAAGTCATGAGTCTTTCCCTCTAAAAAGCAAGCTGTGGAAAAAAATGGGGCTGCTTGCCAGGGTGTGTATGTGTTTCAGAGTTCTCTTTAAACTCTCCTCTGCTGTCCCATCTCATCTGTAAACAAGGCAGGAGGGGGTGGGAGCTGCAAGGCTTACCAGAACAAAGCAATCCTTTGCAGCTGTATTCAGAAGTAGTCCCATAGTACCAGTCATTCAGTGAGGCTTCCTCCTCCTAACAAAGCCCACCAGCAGCCTAGCTAGTGGGGGTGCAAAGCACTAAGTTTTGCAGGGAGCCTCACCTTGGCTTGCAAAGCACTACGTGTTGCATGGATTCTTATGCCAGGCATGCAAATGGCCCTGGCCTCCTCCCCTTCAGAGCAGGGACATGCAGTGCTGGGGTGGTAGGTGAAGCAGAACTGCTGCCCCATGTTTGTCTGTGGAAAAACACTGCAGCTGCCCCCTGCTTACACCTGAGAAGACTCTCCTTACACCCGAGAAAGGGTGTAAGGAGAGCCTCCCCAGGTGTAAGCAGGTGGAGTGGCTGCAGTTATTGAAAAAGTGACCTATAGAAGCATAAACAGGATTTATCTTAAGCATGTGCCAAGGTAGAATAAAATCATGAAGGCAGAGCGGGGAAGGGGGTTCTTAAGTATGCTTACCACATCTAACACCTTCTGCATCTTGTGTATGTGTTTGGGCAGCTTTTGTGTATAGTTAGTGATGGGAAAAAGTTCTCAGCTTTTGTCAGATTCCCCTGAAAATAAATTGAACTGTCAACAATTTTTTTCAGCTTATTGGGGGTCTCATTTCTGAGCCAATCCAAATTTGCCATGTTCTCTCTCCTCCATTGGACTCCCCTCCCTCCTTGCCTCACCCCCATGTCCCTGGCCTTCCAACTGCAGTGGCCCTTTGACTGTGGTGAGAAAGGAGAAGGGAGTCCTACATTTTCCAAGGGTAACCAGGGCTATGTTGCATGCCAGTTCTAGCTGGAAATGGGAAAACGGAGAGATCTGCCTCCTTACCTCTTGCCTGCTCTTTTAAAAAAAATGAACAAACTAAAGAGTTACCTACTTCTGAAGAGTTATGAGTTACTTCTGAAGTGTATGGGTGTGTTCCTTTCAGACAAAAAAATACTTTACAAAATATTTTTGTGGATTTTTCTTTTATTGTGGCCTGCTTTTTCTTTATGCTGTGCTGGAGTGCTCCTAGGGGAGGCAACACATTTTTTCTTTCTTTCAGGGAAGCTGATTTTTTCAAGTTATTCTTTATTTATCTTTATTCAAGTTATTCTATTCATAAATCTAAAAGGAATTAATACTTTTTCTTGCACAAAATCTATTCTCAGTGTTCCAAAATTCTCTCTCACTCTTTGAATGGGAGACAACCTGAGCATAACCCTGGAATAATACATAATTGAGAGCAAAGGATGGAATCTGCTAATCTGATTCTTAAGGCATGCTTATCCTAGTACAAACATATATGCTGTTTATAAAATTTTCCTGGAGACAGTTTTGTGTTGCTAGTTGACAAATGTTTCTCAGCCAGGCATGAATTAAAATCTTTCACCTTTATCTAAAAAGATTTTTTTTTTTAATCACATATATATGCAGTGAGCATCATTGGTGCAGATCAGTTGAAACTAATAAGGCACCGTATATCATTAGGTCTATAGGCAATACATTTACAGTTTACTATAACAGAAGTTGATCATTAAGCTACAGTGTCTTCCAAGCCATCCTTGGAAGCATTGTAGCATCCTAACCCAAGGCTGTTTTGCCCAACTGTAATAATATACCAGTCTTGAAACCCAGAGAGAGAGAGAGAGAGAGAGAGAGAGAGAGAGAGAGAGAGAGAGAGAGAGAGAGAGAGTTTTCAAGCTTTAGGTCCCAATACTGTCTGACTTTCCGTGCTGATGCAGCCATGCCATCAGATTGTGTGCTATATCCTGTAGTGGGGGATAACAGTCATGAAGGCCTCCTCAAGGTAAGGGAATATTTGTTCCCTTACCTCAGGGGCTGCATTGCAGTTGCATCAATGTTGGAAAGTTAGATAGGATTGGGCTCTTAATTTCTAGTATCTTTGTTTTTTGGTATGTTCAAATATATAAATGAAGGGTATATAAAAGCAGTTATTTCTTTTATGTTTATCTGATGATAAGGTACTGCATATCTGCAGGGGAAAAAAGAAGCTTATTTTCAAGGCAGGTTTTTTTGTTCTTGTTTTTTGGCTGTTTCATTTGAGGACATAGAAGGATAGTTCTACGTGAGCTCACAGCTGAAAAGGATTTGATAGCAAAGGGCTCTATAGGAATGTCGTGTTTTAACAGAGTCTGTCACCAAACATTATTGCTAAAGTTGAACTCTAGGGTAATGTTCTTTTTATCTGCTGATTTATCAGGGCCTTAGATCAGAGTGAATTTTTGTAGCTGCTTCAGTAAGGATGCCTATGAAAGCCCCACAATTTAATGCCTTCACTGAAGACTAATGTAACGTAGTGCTGAAAGCATGAATTATGAGTTGGAAGTTCTAAATTTAAGTCTTAGTTCAGCCATGAATTCACTGTGGTGGCCCTAAGCAAACTTCTAATCCTTTAGTTTCAACCTTTTGTCTGTAATAAGGGTAATAAAAATCCTAACTGGTCCTAGGGTTGTTTGTGGATGAATATGACGCTAGATGAATGAGCTCAGTTTTACCTCAAAATGATTTGGAAGTGATCTGATCTTTTCCCCCATCCCCAAATCGAATCATTTACTGAGGCAGTTGACGTTTGATAAATTCCCACTTAAGTAGCAATCACTACTCCTGCTCAATGCTTAGCCTTTCTGTTTATTTAGCAGTCCACGGCAGCAGTGGTACAGGTGGCAGTGATAACAACAGAGTAAGTGGGGAGGGAAGAGGTTTTTCATTTTCTCCCCTCCTCCTTTGTTTTCCTGATCCCCTGCTTTGGAGCTTAGTAGAAGCTGCTGCAGTGGTGCATGGCCTAGGGAGGGTTTTTCCCCACTGGTCATCCAGTGGCTTTTGTCGGCTTGTCGGCTTTTCAAGAATACTTTACTTCTCTCCCCTATCTTTGCATTGCATAAGACTTTGTTGCTGGCGCAGTAGGGATGATATTCAGAGCTGTGAACTTGGTTGTCAGAAAGATTTCTAGTTCATATGACAGAGTGAGTTTATTGAGAAACTCAGAATGGTATAGGTTTTGTTTTGTCAAAGCTGAAAACTACCTTGGAGAGCAACCTTTAGCTAAATTCTCAGTTAGCTGAACTTTGTAGTAATTGCAGGACCTCAGATTTCTTTCCCAAGCTTGATAGAAAATGTCATTCACTCCAGACCTAATCTTGGTCCATCTTGGTCATCTTCATCCTCTCAACTAATAAAGGGTTGCCTTGATGACTCTTGAGCTGTAATAGCTCAGGATAGTGACATGATCTGCTGACACAATTGAAATGTCTTAACCTGCTGAATTTATAGAACAGACATAAGTCTGTAATAGATGAAGTTCAGCAAAATGTAATAGATTTCTCAGGATGCTTTTATTGGTGTGTATGGACGAGACTTTAATCAAGGAAAAGCATTAGCTATCAAATGTCTATATAGCATTTGATGGATAGACAGTTTATTTATAGCATTTGGTGAACTATACCCTTATTACACCCTTATTATACCCTGCTATACCCTTATTACAGCATTTGAACTATATAGCATTTGATGGATAGACATATATATCCAAATGTCTATATAGCATTTGGTGCAAATCCACCATTTTCATAGGACATGGGAAATGGTAGTTAAACCTTTACATACAGTATTGTCTTGCTTTTTGAAGTACAATACTGTATGTAAAGGTTTAACTACCATTTCCCATGTCCTATGAAAATGGTGGATTTAGTTAATCTCAGAAGTGGTTTGTCAGTTTCTAAAATGGCTGTGATAACTTCTTAGCTGACAATATTGTTAAATGACCACATGCACGGTACCAAACTGTAGGTACAAAGCAGTCATTTCGCAATGTTAATGAAAACCTGTTTGACCCAATGTCAATGAATCAAGAAGATATTTATTCTGTATATATCTAGACAAATTTTATATGCAATTTTAAATGACGTGGATCCCAATATATGTATGAAATGGTAAGTTGGATTCAAGAAAATAAGTTGACCAAGTTGAAATATTTTTGTAGAATAAACTGTTGAAAAGTATACATACGACCAACATATATATTTTAGGTATATGCGTGCAAGTGTACATAACTTTTATGAATTGTCCCCATAGTGTCTGTTCCTAGTTTTCTCCCATCATGTAGCAGTCCCCTTCCCCTGTGGAGCTACCAGTGGCTGCCCTGTTGTGTGTAGGATGCCGCGGCAGCCGTTTCAGCACTGCGGCAATCCCAGAGCAACGGCAGCTCGGGATTGGGCTGCCTGTTAACATGGAATGGATCAATTGGGTGTAGTTTCAGATTTAAGATTTAATTGCATTAAATTAAAAATATTAAACATTGCTATACTTCAGGACACCAAGCCTAAAGAAACAATTTACATTTAAATTGAAGACGTATTTTTGTTATGTCAGTTTCCTGATCATAGCAGATAGTAATAAACTATTACAATGTAATTCTAAGCCACTGATAACTAAAATGCAAAAATGACTTAATGGGCTAGTCTGAACTACATCTGCCATGATATAGGACGTTGGTGGCAATTAGGATGATTTCATTGCTACATTAAATCTGTTTATTTTATTCTTTGCCAGTAGCACTCTAGGCAAAAATCATTGCTAAATGATAAAAAAAATTCTGCCTTCCCATAGGATAAAATAGCGCTTTAAAACTTGATGAACTGATAGAAAAGATGGCCTTATGACTGCTGTTTAACCACTATTCTATGGTTCAGGTAACACGCTTCATTTATCTGGAAAACAATTCTGCTGAAAAGCAATTGCCCCAGATAGAACAAGTGCCCACCTATACAGAACTCTCAATGGTGTACTTTCATTAAAGCACACAAGCTGCTTGAATGTTCTCTCCCATTTCTTAAAACTATAGAATTGCAGAACACTGAATAATTGAGACAGGAGAAGGAAGTGCTTGGCTCCTGGAGTTTCACTGCTCATATGTTTGCATAAGTTTACACTCAGAAAAGTTTGGTGTCGTCTGCAAACTTAGCCACCTCACTGAATAAATTTTCATGTTCTGAGTGTATATACTTGGTTATGTCTTGGCTTGCAGAGGCCTCAATATTCAATATTTCGCAAATGTTGACGACCTACTAAGTTGGTTCATCCTTATTGGCTGATGGATCTAAGTTATTTGCTGGCAGCTCTGAGGGAGTTTCCTGTTTATATGGCTGGTATGGTACTGCTGATACTGAAATAAGTCTCTAGCATCAGGAGGTTGATTTGGGTGGTTGACATGACTTCTCCTAAATGCTCTCTCCTGTTTAGTGGAGACTAATCTACTTCTTGGTACATGAATGAGCCGCAGGCACTGAAATGAGTGGGATGGAATCTAGATTAACAGCAGGGTAAAATTTGTGATGAGGCCCTTGGACCCTGACTAAAGCTAATTTTTGGGGCCTGCTCCATGGAATTATGGTAATAAAGGAAGTTTACTTTTTCAGTTCTGTTGCATCAGTGCAAATCCAACCACTCAGCTGAAGAAACTGACAGGTTAAAAAAAGGGACTGAGAAGTTGCATACCACTTCCTTACCGTGCATGTCAGTGTAAGATAACAAAATGAGAGGCTGCCTCAGAACAACTATTAATAGCCTATTGCAACTCTCTTCCAGTTTATGATCTCAAAACTGGAAGTCACAATCATTATTTTTACTTGTTCTGAGATAAGCATGGGTCTGAGTTGCCTCATAGTGGTTGCCGGGACTTACCGCAGGGCAAGGGTACATATATCCTCTTACCCTGTGGAGACCTCCAGCACCGGAAAATCCTCCACAGGATGCTGCAGAAGCTGCACCAGTGCTGCTGCATCACCACGTGGGAATTTAGGTGGGATTGGGCTGTTAGTTCAGGTGCCTCGGTTTTACTATCTACTCTTGTAATGACATTATTTATAGAAAATAGTTGATACATGAAATTGCAGCTTGTGCATTTATAAACTGTTTATTTTTAATTCTGTATTTTATCTGCAACATGAATTTACACTACTTCATTTTTCTTCTTAAATTAGGCTGCTGACATCTGTGATCCCAACCCAATCATGATGCTGATGCTTTGCGTCTATCTATATGAACACCTTCCTCAGTATTTTACCAAGAAGTATCTTGCGTTTGCTGGTCCACTTCATGCTACTGTCATTAGAAAGGTATTCTGGCTGGGATTCCAACAAGTATAAAATCTTGCTCTCTTGAAATGAAGGATATTAAAGTACAATGTGGGCCTGGGGATATGTTTTACTGGATCATCGTCAGCTAAAGAGGATCCTCACTTCAAAGGTCTCAAATCAATGAGGTCAATTGGACTCTTCATCAGGAAATATGTCAGGGTCAATACTTAGTCTTTGTAAGGGCAAGAAGAATGTCACTGTTGCTGGCTGCACCCAGCTGCACTTTTTTTGTGCCTGTTCAGTAAATAGATATTTGGCATCTATGCTCTATTCTTGCTTCTATAGACTTTGTATCTGGATAGTTGTGCTGTTCTAATTCTGATATAACTAAACAGTACTGTGGCATCTGTGCATTCCAGCATTTTGGAGTGCAAGCACAAAAGCCACTAGGAAGTTCCTGTAGCATTTGCAGAAACTGTCACGAGCCAAAAGGTGCAGAGGGACCATCTTCCTGCTCCATTCTTCTCTCTGTCCTCTGTGGATTGCAGCAGCAGGGAATTCAACAGCAAGTAACTCAGCTTGTAATCCTATACACATTTTCCCAGGAGTAAGCCCCATTGGTCACAGTGGGACTTAGTTCTGATTAGACATGCATAGGATTTTTCTGTCAGAGCTTTCGTTGCTTTCATACGGTGGGTTTACTGGATTTGTTTCTTACTGAGATGGTTCTTAGAAGTTAGTTGATAATTGCTCACACTTTTTAAAAAATTCAATTAAGATCTTGAGCTATGAACTTGTAAATCCCTGATCTGTAGCTTAAGCTATGAACTCACTTTGTTGCTCTAGGTGACCCTACTACCCCTCTGTCTCAGCCCCTCATTTGTACTGTGAAGTTAATAATATTGGCCATATACAGCTGACCACTTTACACTTAAACAGTTGTTACACAAAGTCTTTGAATGGGTTCTTCTTCATGTTGTTGTTCTGCGTTTATTCACAATACTGTGATGTTGGAAAATGCGATTTTTGTGATGCTGTGATGTGGTTCTCAAATCTAGTGCATGTGCTCTCTGGCTGTACTTTCAGGAATGCAGTTGTGCAAATGGCACAGACACTAAGGGGATAGTGGTCATGATATTACTAATGGTGAGCAACACAGAAGTCTGACCCATTTGTCATGTTGGAATCAACACGGTATTGTGCAAAATCAATACTTTAAAACATTGCATGTTTCATTTTTGCAACAGATACGTTTGAAAAATCCAAGTGTCAGAACTTTGGTATATAATGCTACAATTTTAGGAAGAGACTCTACTGACTTTTCATTGCCTAAAGGAAATACTGTCACCATACCTCCAAAGTAAGTGACTTTCAGTGTTGTTTTACAGAAGAGATTATCTCTATGCTCTCTTCATCTGTTGCAGGACATTTGCAAAACACTGGTGATCTGACAAACATATAATTAATTCTCAGTCTCCAAAGCATAGCTTGGTGATAAGGAATATGTTTTGGATTTATGTGCTCTCTCTTCCCTACTTCTCATCTGTCCTCTCTTCTTTCTATCCTCTCCTATCGTCTATCCTACAATGTTTATTGTAACCAGAGCATAGTTTTATGTCCTGATTGAGGCAAAACAACATTGTCTGCCCTAAAACCATAGTTTGGGTGGGTTTATGATAAGGAATCATGAGCAGGAATAATGATTTTTTATCATCCTGTTTAGCTTTAATCGCAGTTAAAGCCTCATATAGACATTGCAACAAACCACGATGCATGGATTTTTTGCATAAGATGAAAGGATGGAGGGGGAGTGGGAAAGGGGGTATTTGACCATGTGGCATATTCCTGGTTTCTAATCCTGTTTAGGGGATTGTGAACACTTTCAGACCTGTGTGTACTAGGAGATGATCCTTGTTAATCCTGTGGAAGTTTAGGGATTCCATCGATGGGGTTCTTCCCTGCAAAGTCTATTTCTGGGTTTTGGACTTTTGAATGATTCAGTAGTGTCTGTGCTGAACCAACACAAGATTTGCAAGCCACAAAAATAATCTTGTACTTACGTTGACCAACTATTAGAAACAATATTCTTCCCAGCGGCAGACCTCCCCAGCCCCGCACCCTGGGAGAAAGGTCCACAATGGTGCCCCCCTGCTGCACCTGCCTTCTGCTGCCTGGGGCATTTGTCCCCTAGAACCCGATGGAAAGTCCACAACTGATTCTTGCTACCACAAGAAGCTGATGAAGGAACTGTTGTTTGAAACCTCTTTCAGATTTCCAGAATTCAAATTATGTCATTGTTTCTTGATATATTTATTAACATATGATGATCTTTATTAAAAGTAAATTAATATGATGTACTGTTTCTACTATATTGATTTTATGCTTTATGAATTTTAAAATCCATTCAGTGTCAGCTGAAGTATCCAGCTATCCTAGAAGTATTTGTATTCTTATTGGAGAGGCGGTAACTTTTGTCTGCTTTGTTTAGCAGCATGCATTATTCACATTTCTGCCTTAAAATAATAACATTCTTTGGTGTTATTTAGTGACTTTTCAGATTATGAACCCATAAAATTGTACACATATAGAGATTGGGTTTTAGGTTTCCAGCTCTCCTGCCCAGCAGCTCCCCATACCACATGTATATGTTAATGCTTGAATCAAGAGATACTATTTGAAATTAATGTTGAATTTCTCTGCCCCTATAATCTAACGTTGCTAAAGCAGCAGTTTTCACTCTCAGGGAGCTTGAAAACCATTGTAAGTCCTTGCAGGCGTGGGGGGGGAGGCAGTGGGAGCAGGGGGAAGGTAGTGACACGATCCCCAGGATCGCGCTGCTCAGGGGGCTTCAGGGGCTTGGGTGCACTTACCAGAGCCTCCTGCAGCCTCCCAGGGATGTGGGGAGCCCTGTGTGAGCATCTACAAGGCTCCCCGAAGCTTCGAAAGTGAAAGTGGAGCGATTGCGCTCCACTTCCGGTTTTGCGGAGGTGAGGTGTGAATGCTCTGCTTTCGTTTTCAAAGCTTTGGGGAGTCCTGCAGAAGCTTGGGCAGGGCTCCCCGCACCCTCATGAGGCTGCAGGAGGCTCTGGTAAGTGTAGCCAAGCCCCTGCAGCCCCCTGAACGGTGCGATCCTGGGGAGCCTCCCTGCCTCCTGGCTGCCCCCGTCCCTTAAGGGGGCAGAGCCATGGCCCACAGGCTGGGTCATCATGACACCACAGTTTGAAAAGCCCTGCTGCTAAAGCATCGCTTTGAAGGCTGGTTTTCACTTTAAGGGCCAAACAGACCCTGTTTTCAAGTAAAGGTACGTTCTTCAGGTTCAGGTATTTATGTTCTGTGTAGATGAGAAAGAGGTGTGTGAGACTTACTTCCAGTTGTACTATGTTCATATCTCTGTGAAGAGATGAGAGGGAGAGCAGTCTTTGAACATGCCTATGATCTGTGTGTTCCATAGTATAATGAAGAAGATGAGAAGAATTCTTGACATAAGATGGAATCCTTGAATTAATCAGAGAGAAAACTTTCAAGCACTGCATTCAAGTTCCTTTTTGATGTGTCCTTTTGTTCTGTTCTATCTAGCTGTGCTCCATTTGTCCCATACAAGATGCCACTATAGCTATGCACACATGACTGTGTATCCACTAGTATGCTTTGAAGGGTTGTGCTGCTTTAAGTCTCCTGTTGTGCAGCTTTAAGTCTCCTGTTGAATGTTCCTTTAACATTGTGTATAAACAAGTAACGCAGAGTGTTTTATTTTTTTTGGGGGGGGGAGTTTTTGTGATCATCTTACACTGTGCAAAAGGTGCATTCTATAGCCAGTTATAGTTATAGTTACCCAAGTTTTATGTGTAACTGATTTTTCAACCTCATTCTATTCTGGACTAGAACTGCTGCATCTCCAGTAGAGGGTTGTGGTACAGTAACTACTGTGGTATCATGTCTAGGACAAGTGGGTCAGATCTGGACAGTTTTCAGGACTTGTTTTCCATTTTATTCATGCATTAATTTTTCCCCAGTATTTATGTCATCTAAAAAATGTTCCGAAAGGGGCCCACAAACAATAAATGTAAAATGTAGTTTTGAAATGCAAGACTTCACAAGAACACTGATGTTTCAACAGAGTTGGAACTGCATTCTGAGCCCATGGAGAAGCTGTGGCTTCTGGCAGGATGAGAGTATTTCCAAATTGATTTTCCTGTCTGTACCCTTTTCCTTTCTAGCAGGTTCAGGTCCCATTCTAGAAATAAATGTCTCAGGAGAAGAGAGTAGTTGCTGCCTCTTCTCCATCCCAAGAGGCAACTGGCATGAATTTCTCTGCCTCTCATTTGCATTCCCTGTGTGAAGCACTCAAGCTATCCAGTGAGGAAGAATGCCTGATCCAGCAAGGGGAATGTTTTTATTAAGTTTCCTTTGCTGGATCTTTTGGAGGCTTCCTTCACATTCCCAAACCCGAAGAAGGTAATAAAAACCTATCCCTTCCTGGATCAAAGCCATTTGAGTATGAGATTATTCTCATGTTGCCTCTGGTGTCATCTGCCTCTGCGTTGCCAGAAATAGCAGATCTCTGATCCTGGGTCCATGTTTCCTCATATAGCCCTTTGATAAAGGAAAGGTGGGCAAACAAGTGGGGATGCTTCCATCTCCCCATTCCTTTCTTTACAAAATATATGCCATGCAGCCTCTGCCGCCTGCACCTCTTCTGTTTGAAATGAAAGAGTGCAGAAGTTGCTGAGAATAATAATAATAATAATAATAATAATAATAATAATAATAATAATAATAATAATACAGGTATTTATATACTGCCTTTCTTGGTCGTCAGATTTCTCCTCAGACTTTAATTCAAGGCGGTTTACATAGGCAGGCTATACTAAATCCCAATAGGGATTTTTACAATTTTTACAATTGAAGAAGGTTCTGTCTTTCAAGAACCACAACATTTCAGATGGATCTTTTATGGTCTGGTATCACATTCTGGCCTCCATTTTCCTCCCACACAGGCTGACAGCGGCCAAAGAGCAGGTGGAATAACTCAGCATAACTTGGCTAGGCTTGTCAGCTGCTTCAAGGTCTCGCCGTTCAACCCAGCATCCATCCGTTCAACCCAGCATCCTCTGCTCATTCTCATTGTAAATAGGAGAGGCAGAACGGTGAGGCCGCATACAGCGACCTTTGTAGGTACAGGGAAAAGGCAAGCAGCTGGGCAGGCTCCATATTACCTGCCCATTCCTACTTGGAGCTGCCAGAGAGGGAGAGGTTGTGTTTCTGTGGAGCTCCTGGAGTGAGACAGGAAAAAACACCTTTTTACCCCCCCAAAACGGAGGGTACCTTGGAT